>NW_028075471.1:23824776-25044230 GCF_014824575.4 Sturnira hondurensis
AGGGAGAAAGCCAGTGGGTGGAGACCACAGAATGACTTGGGGCTGTGGGAGTGGAGACTTGGGTGTGGGTGGCCCCACCCTGGGGGCTTCTGCTTCTGGGAGGAGAACTTCCTAAGACCCCACTGAAGTCGTGCCCGGAGGTTCCAAGAGAGACACCCCGATGTAAAAAGCAATCAGCCCTTTCTCAGTGCTTAAGTCCAGCTAGCCAGTCTCTGCTTCTTACATTCCTTGCTGGCACTGCCCTGCTCTGGCAGGTCTCGGAGACCCAGCCCACCGTCCAGGCAGCTCCTGACGGGGAGGCACAGGCTGTCCTTTATGGGACAGGCAGGAAGTGGGAAGTGGCAGCAGATTCTCCGGCACTGTGGAGGCGTGTCAGCGTTTCTCTAAATGACGGAGACGAAGCGAGCTGCTAAATTTCATTCACCATCAGTGATGCTTACTGAAAACCATCCTGGCCAAGAGAATTCTGAGAAGACACTTAAAAAACCTGAGCCATGCTGAACTGACCACACCTACCAGGTTTAGCAAAGTGAACTATTTATACTAAATAGCTTTAAAATTATAATCTTTATTAAAAGAGGGAGAGACAACTGGCCATCGAACATATTGCTGAAGGGCTGAAAACTTACTAAAATAACATTCAGCAAATTTTTTTCATTCCATTCAAGACAGGGAAATTCCATTCAAGACATTTTTTTCATTCCATTTCATTCCATTTAAGTACTTTTGTACTTAATTTATGGCAGATGCCACTGAATGCCTACCCCCCCGAAGCCATCTGACTGTCCCGCTTCCTCAGTCACAGAGCTCCAGTCCCGCCCAGACTTCCAGCCCCCTCCGCGAGGGCTGGCTCACACTCCATTGCAGGATGGTTCCTCTCAGTAACAGCTGGCCTGGTCCCGGGCATGCAGCACAATCCTGGCCAGCCAGGTGTGAGAGCTGAGGGTTCCACAGGGGCATTTCTCCTTCCCAAGAGAAAAACAAGTGAAGAGATGGTCTTTTGCTTCCTCTGGATGTGGCCCTGAGGGCAGACAAAGCCACCACACCAGGAATGGCAAGAGTATTCAAGAACCTGGGTGAGCCCTGACCAGTGTGGCTCAGTGGGCTGGGCGGCACTCCCAAAGCAAAAGTCACCAGTTTGATGCCCCGTCAGGGCACGTGCGTGGGTTGTAGATTTGGTCTAGAGTTGGGGCACATACGAGAAACAACCGATTGATATTTCTCTCGCACTGATGTTTCTCTCCCTTTCTTTCTCCCTCCCTTCCCCTCTCTCTAAAAATAAATATATATATATTTTTAAAAAGGACATGGGTGAGATTTCTGAATTGCATAATTAACACATGGCACCACCTCCCTGTAGACTACTCGCTATGGGAAGGGATGAAGGCTCGGCTCTAAGCGTGGAGGTCAGCTGTGACCGGAGGCCTGTGACCTGGGGGCTGAGAGCATCCCCCACAGAGCTGTTCTGTGTCACAAGCCCTTCAGGTGGGGCTAGCACTTGGCAATTTCTACCGTTCCTATGTGTTCAAAAGCGACTTGAGCCAAACCAATCCCCCAACTATTCCCCTACAACCCTCAAACGTCCCCCCACATGTTCCCAGAAAGAAAATGCCTTCGAAGTCCTCAGTCCTGTCATTTGCTGCTCAGTGCATAGACCGTCCCAGTAGGGTGCCGCTGCCCCTGTCACACCACCGCCACTGCCACTGCCACCGCTGCCCAAGAACACCTGGGGAATCTCCCGCAGACTTTCCTGCCTTCCACTCCCACCAAGTATTCGTGGGCTTTTTTTTTCTTTTCCAGCCTCTTTTTCTTTCTCCATCTTTGGCATTTCTGATGACGAGTTTTTATTTCCCTTAATGGTCTTTAACAGGGTTGTCTGTGATCATTAATTGGCATCAGAGTTTGGGTAACTGGAACGTCTTCTAATGAGGAGCATCGCTTTTCCTGTCCCTGGTGACCCTGGTGGTGACCCTGGCGACCCCAAGGTGGTGGCTCACGAATGCCGGACCCCCTCCAAACATGGGCCGCTGACAGCACCCTCTGTCAAGGAAGGGGGCACAAAAACGTGCTCAACCCTCATGCTGACGGGCTAATTTGTTTCTAAATATGTAGGCTGTGCCTCTTATGTCTTTGAAAGTGGTTTGTTGGCTTGGTTTCCACAGCCTAGTTGTTTTTGTCAAGGATGTGTCTTCAGTCTCAAGCTGTTTCCACTTACGCAGCTGCTGAAACAAAGTTGCCTTTGCCGTCTGGTTCTGTTCCTCAGGGTGCACAGGCCTGCACATGGTGCTCAATACGTGTAAGGTATCGGTACTGTTATCGCTACAGAAAACCTGTGACTTCCACTGCCCTCGCTTGTTTAGATTGTTCTTTGCTAGGCTTCCTGGCGTCCACTTTATCTTGGCAGCTCAGGCCAGAAACGCAGCAGCAGACACTCCCTAAATGCTTGCTGACCAAACGACCATGTAACCACCTGGCTTGTGACCCTCTATGGGCTCCTGCCTGCCTGTGATAGAAAACCGTACTCTGTTGCATGGTTCCCAATGCCTCTCAGATCTGGCGCCTGCCGGCCCCGCCAACCCCTCTTCTGAGCACCTAGGCAGGCCGAGCGGCATCGCTGCCGGTCCCCAGACCGACCCCTCTCTCAGGCCCTTTCCTCCAACCTGCCCAGCTGCCTTCCATATTTGAGACTCAAGCCAGGCATCTTTTCCTGAAAAGCCCTTCCTGAGCCTTTTCCAGGTGGCCCTCAAGTTCAGGAACATGGGCGAGTGCGTAATAAGTGGTTCGCTGGTGTCGTATTACAATGCAGGATGAAATACCAGGGCTACATTTCAGACTTCGGAGCCACCTTGTAGCCAGAAGAGTCCCCTCCCAGCTCTGTGCCCCCCCACCCTGGAAACTTTCCCCACGGCTCTGATCCACAGGATGCAGCACTCAGATACTCCACCTTATCCATCCCCGCTCCACGATCAATGAGTCACTCAGCAAACCTTTGCTATGAATAATCCTGACAGGTATTTACGAACCCCCTGTGTGAGGCAAGGGAAACTGCCCTCTCTGAGTTGTGGCTGGTGAACGTCGCTAACACCCAGTTGGTTCTCCTCCCTGCTGCTCGGACAGCGAGGCAGGAGGCTGGCACGTGCCCTGGGGCTGGGGCACGTGAATGCAATTCTCGCTTTCAGCTGCCACTCACGGTGAAGACACGCCTTGGTGAGCTCACACTCCCTTTTTTTTATGGAGGAGACTTCATGAGTCACCATTGTTTGATACCTTCCCAAAGGAAAACATTGATAAAGATAAAATAAAACATTTCAAGAGGCATGGCAAATTCAAGGGTAAGTGTTTGTATTCATGAGTCCATCACAACTTTATAAAGAGCTGTTCTGGAAACTGACCAGATAAAGACTATATCACTGCCAAGGTCAAGTTTAATCTCTATTGGCTGGTGGGGCTTCTGTCTGTGGCTGTGGTCAGATTGTGCAGCCTTTCCCACCAGGGACCCCCAGACCCGCTGCAGATTTACACATTTCTCAAAGATGGTGTCAGGCCAGAAAAACAAAACCCCCAGGGGCAATGCCATTGCAGAGTGTGTGACGTGTCAGATGGCCCCCAGCTGGTGGTGGTCACCACTGCACCAGACACACGTGCAGTCACAGCTGGCCGCTGTCACGAGGGAGCCTGTCCAAGGCTCTGCTGTCCTGCTGACTTGGGTCCTGGGGACATCTCTTCCTGCGAGGACGAGCCCTGGAGTGAGTGGCTCCTGATGTTGCCACAACCATTGCAAAGGGTCGGGAGACCCGGGCCTGTGGGGGTTTCTCTGTTGGGTCTGGTCTGGGGGGTGCACCGTGGTAGGGAGCCTGTGCCACCACCCACATGTGGCCAGCCAGTGGAGGGCTCCCCTGTTTACCACCCACCCCGCCTGTGAAAGGCACCTTGCAGAGCAAGCCCTGATAAATACATTCTCAGGGCACTGCAGCACCCCAGGCTGGGTGGGCCAGTGGGCATTTAAGCCGTCCTGGCAAAAGCTGGTAAGTGGGGGGATTCAGAAACACTTGACCACTTTCGGATGGGGCTACCCCGTAAGCGGTGAACATAAAACCAGGGCGGGCCAGGCCGTTCGGACTGAGCTGTGTGGACCTTTGAAGGGTCTGACCAGAGGGGAAGGGCTGGGTTTTGACCCCAGGTTTACATCTGCCATAAACCGATGTTATGAACACATGCGACATCCGTCCACTCTATCTGAACCACTCTGTACGACGCCACGGGCGCATAACTGGAGGTCCACAATGGGACTCAGCTGGTCAGTGAGACCCCTGAAATCACACGCAAACATATTGTGCATTTGACAGTGGAAGTGACTCGATTTTATACCATGTTAAATTTGTCTGTATGTAATAACATGGCATCGACAAAAATGTTCATAGACAGATTTTACAGGGATGTCAGTGATTAATTACTGAGTAATTATAAATGTAATTTAGAATTTTAAAAAATTTATTTATCTTTAGAAGGGAAGGGAAGGAGAGGAGAGAAATATCAATGTATGGTTGCTTCTGGTGCATCCCCTGCTGGGAACTGGCCTGCAACCCAGGCATGTACCCTGACTGGGAATCAAACCTCGCTCGTGTGATTTCACAGGCCCGTGCTCAATCCATTGAGCTACACCAGCCAGGGCTTAAATGTAATTTAGAATTTAATGAAGTCCTACAGTATCCAAGGTCGGTGGTAGACGTATAAAAAACAAGTACTACTAAGCACGCCTCCCTGGGTGCCACGCTATGGGAGTTGGGGGGGGGCGCCCTGGGCCACTTGGGCCCACAGAGAATAGTTTCTGGCTCCAGCAAAATTTTCAAAGGAACCCACCTGCCCCTGCCCCAGGGGAAGATGATCCTCAATGGGGGCAGCGTTTGGCATGGGATATGAGCCCCGAGCAGGGGCCAAGCTGCACTCTTACTTAACAAAACAAGTAACCGTATTTACTTGAGTCTAAGATTCACAGTGTTACACAACTCACCATTCCTGGAACTGAAGGGTTTCTTACAGTGCTATCCCCAGTTACTCAATAAATTGTACACCTTTGATAAGCAAAAAAGGAAGTGAAATATTCTTAACTTTTATTTGTTATTATGGTTTTGCTCAGAGTAGCTGATCATTTCCTGCTTGAAAGATGACACCCTGTGGGTCCATCAAGCAGAGTGCTTTGCCTTGGCCTCTGTCCCCAAAGACCTTTGGCTGAAATTACCCCTCATCAACCCCAGTGCACCTCGTGTTTCCTCTGCTGTGGCCTCGTCCGATTCTGCGGTGCATGGCCATTGAATTTTGCAATCCTCGCCTGCTGTCCTGTGGGCAGTGTGGTTCCGTGGAGGCAGCCTGGGCTCTGAGCCCGGTCCCCCCGAGTCCTATCAGGGCCTGGCTGTCCACGCGTGGTGTGATCACGAGTGAGTCATGTCACCTGTACCCGTGAGCGAAGCGGTACAGGGCCGGCACGTGGCGGGTTCTTGCTGTCACTGTGTTTGGAGACAGCCTGTGCTTTGGAATCAGACTGTCATGCAGTGAGTCCCTAACTACAGCTACCTCTTCAAGCCACTGCCTCTGTGCACCACGAAGGTCAGGGGTGTGTGTCTCGCTCATGGCTGTGTCCTTGACAGCTGGCCCAGAGCTTGGCAGTTTGGGGTAGGCCGAGGAGTGAGTGCAGATGGAGGTCAGTTCCTTCCAGCACTGTGGTGAGACTGACCAAGAACACAGAGAAGAGGGGTCACAGTTACGGGCCCTGGCACATCACAGGCCGCACAGTCCCTGGTGTTTGGTGGTAAGAATCGATGAATATAGAAAACAGGATGCCCGAAATGCCAAGGCAGCTCTGCCCGTGGATTTAGCCAGTCAGGAGACTGGGGTACAGGGCTGGCCTGGTGACTAATTCCTTCTTCGACAAGCCTGTGCTCGTCCCTCCCACACAATGCTGTTCCAGGGAGCAAGAATCTCTTGTTTGTTTGGTCCTATTTATTGAGCATTGAGGGGGCGGAGGGCCCCAACGTGGGTAAATATCTGTGAACAAGTGCCCCTGTGTCGGGAGCAGACCAGGGAAGCGCTTGCCCCCCAAGGGTCTAGAGCCCTGACCACCGGGGTTCTCCTGTGCAGGGCAGTTAGGAGATCTCAGTGCCCAGACGGAATGCCAGGCAGCCCCTTTTCTGTCTTCAGTTCCAACACTGCCTTCACGACTGGGACCTTCTGCTCCTGGCCAGTTAGTTGGAGGGAGGCAGCCCCTGTGGCCGTGGTCAGGATGACACCCAGCTCGGAGACGCAGGTCAGGAGGCCAGGACCCTGGCATCCCCTGCCGCCCCAGATACGACCTCCCATCATGGCAACCCAACAAGGTGGTGGGCGGGCGAACCAGAGCTGGGAGTCCAGAGATGACCACTCACACCCTCTCTGTGGCCTGGTGGCACCTCTGGGGAGGCAGGGCCGCTAGGCTGAGGTCTCAGTTTGGATATTGTTGTCACGAGACAGAGGAAGATTGTAACCGTGGGGGATTGGAACTCACCCCACCATTCTTTTGACGTTGTTTCTGTATATGCTGACTCTGACTAACGTGTGGCTGGTGGATAAACAGCATGTTTGTGCAAGAATCCTAGGAACTAACCTCAAAAGAGACAGGCCTGGCCCTTCAGACCTCCCAGCTCTGGGAGAGTTGCTGACCTTCGACCATGGAGCCAGGATGACAGGAAGCCAGGTGGCTAAAGCAGGACGACACACACCTCACTGTCACTTTTCTTAGCAGAATGGACTATGCGCGTTGTCTGTACAGAGATCTTTCCATTCCCCCTCCCCGATCTCTTTATTCTGTTCCCCACTCCCTTCTTATAAAAACATCTGCCTCCACTGAGATGGGGAGACGGGCTTTGTGACATGAGTCCCCCACCTTCCAGGTGCCGGCATCTCAATAAAACCGCTTTCCTTTCCATTAGCACCTGCCTCTCACCCACTGGCTTTTGTAGCAGCTGGGGAGTGGGACCTGGGTTGTGGTGCCAGTCCCGCCCTTAACGGACTGAGACTCTGCATTCGGAACACACGACGGCACCCGGCATTGAAGCCGTGCCCCAGGTCTCTGAGCGGCATCTCTAGGCGACGAGGCCTAGGCTGCGAGCTTCAGGCTCAGATGCAAACTTGCCCCGCTCACAAGGCCATGAATGATGAGGGCTGGTTTCTGGTCACCACCAGGAACACAGGATTCTGGGAGCAGCAGGGAGCCCCCAGGAACGAGGGGGCAGGTGAGGAGGGGCAGGGAGAAGGTGGGAAGGAGGGAGCCAGAGGAAGAGAGAAGAAAGAGGGACAGAGGGAAGACCTGGTGACCCTAACCGATTGCACCATCTCAGGAAAACACTGAGTTGCAGGGGCTCAGAGAAAGGGCCCTTCCCCCACCCCGACTGCGGGGTGGGGGTGACACATCTGTTCGATTAGCTGAGGAATGGGGTGCCAACCTATAGGAGACGGGCAGCTGGGAGAGACTCCGTTTCAGACACCCAGCTACACAGGTGCCCAGACTGCTCCCGGAGCCCCAAGCAGCAAACAGGCAATGAATCTTTGACACCCTCCTCACTCAGTTTGTACTAAACACCTTTCATCTCCCCTCCCGCTTGGGCGCCACAAATGGCAGTGACCTGGCAGGCAGGGTGGAGTGAGTGTGAGCAGAGGGGTGGTGGGGAAGTGGCCGAGCCATATTTCCCCAGGCAACAGGGTGCGGCTCCTGGGACAGGAAGGGAGTTCACCTTTGACCAAGCTCTCCATCCAGGTGCTCCTGCTGAGAGTGCCCAGGACACCGGTGGCACACACCCATCCCGGAGTCCCCACAAAGGTTGGAGTGCCAGGGCGAACAGAAGAGAACTATGCTGTCGGACGGAGTCTTTTTCCACCAGAAGGAATTAGGCTCCCAGTCCTGCACCTGCCCCAGGTTGTGTCTGTTCCGTGTGGCTTGGGGTTGTAAAAAGACAGGCCACTCAAAGCTGAAAAGAGGGTGTGGCCAGAAAGCCCTGGTCTGAGACCTCAGTTCTGGGTTCTGTCTGTTCCACAGCCCAGAACCACCTCCTGGGGGTAACGGTCTCTGTTTCAGTGACATAGCAGCTGTTTCCCACAAGCCACCGTCTCACAAGGCAAACCCACTGGCATTCCTGCAGCAGGAGGTCACGCGCAGTGTGTCCCTGCACCGAAGAGGCCCAGCCTGCTCATCCCAGAGGGGTAGGGCCCGGGGAGCCACCGAGTTTACTGAGACTGCTGCAGCCCTAACTCGGTACCGATGAGCCCCATTTGGGCATATCTGAGGGAGAGTCTGTCAAGCAGGAGGGACCTTACAGGGGAAGAACAGAGGGGCTGAAATTGGATCTTTTCACACCAGAGTCGCGGCTGCTCAGGCAGCTGGAACAGCCCCCGAAGGGACTCTCATCAGGTGGTGCTGCAGCCACTGATCAGGAAGACAGCCCTTCCTTTGGATGAGGGGGTGGCCCGGGACCACCTGGGACCACAGGCGACTGCGTGTTCCATTCCAGACAGCGGAACTCTCGACTGACCCGTGCTCAGAGCAGTGCCGCCCAGAATGAACATTTGAGAGCACACCACCCTTGGCTCATTGTGGTCAGAAAGAGAATGTGGACGCGTCGTGGCGCCGGCCACACGCTGTGGCCCCAGAGGTGGTCTGTGGGTAAGGAGACATCCCACATGCCAGCGGCCACCGCCTGGCCCAGTCTGAGACCAGTGGGGGATTGATGCAGAAAAGCCACAGTGGGGATAGAAACACAGCCAGAAGACCGGTGGCAAACGACGCAGTGTAACAGCCGTCACACCTGAAGCAGCCCTGCCTGCTGGCCTGGGAGGACCGGAGGCCGCACCTGCGTGCGTGACTTCCCTGCGCGTTGACAGACGGGCCCCACCCAGCCTTCTGAAACTGTGTGCCTGGACTGGGAGATGGTTCTAGAGAGAGGGCGTGCAAGGCAGTCCCAAGGTAAAACGGCCAAGGTGCTGCTGAAAGGCTGTGACAAGGTGACAATAGCGCTCGAGGGGGCGTGACAAGCTGTCAGAGGTTCTTTTCAAGAAGGTTTCTCTAGCAGTGAGAAGGCGAATGAACTGAAGGGGTGGGCGGGGCAGGTTCAGGTTTTGTGTCAGCAACTTGAAGAGGGTGTGGGTCCCCCTTAGGAAAAATAATCCAGATTTAAGGATGCAAATCAAGAAGGTGCATCCCAGGGCCTCAGACGCCCACCCGTGCAAGGAAGGGGCCGAAGGTGAAGCTGTGCGGTACACTGCCCGTGGCTACTCTCTCCTGTCCACCCAGCCAGGCACCCCAGGAGTCACCGTAAGCCTTCCTCTTAAGTCCTCTTCAGTCCCCACTGCGTCCCCACTTTGCCCCCTACATAGGTCTCAGACTTCTTTTCTTCTCCGTTCTGAATGCTGATGCCTCCACGTTTCCCTTCCTACCACATTCTTGGCCCACTGTCTGCTTCTCGCTTTCTCCGGCATGTGACCGCCTTGCAGGTTTTGTCCAAGCTCAGCAAACTGTTCCTGGCCCTGCTGGGTGGCAGAGGGTGCAGGGCCAGGGCTCGGACACTTGTACAAACGGGCTTGAGTTAGAGTCTCCTGGGATCGCTGAGTGACATCTCCGGGTCTCAGTTTTCCCACCTGCAAATGGAGACAAATACCTACCTTGCGGCCCGCTTCTGAGAATTCCCGTGGACGTCCAAGCAAAGGTCTTCACACACGCTCAGCACCTAGCAATCGCCCAGGGAGGTTCCCGACTGTGACAAGGTGATCTCAGATAAAAGCAGCTGGCACCAGACCAAAGCTGCCGTTGGCCCAAGGTGAAAAAACTAAGGCATCAAATGAAAAAGCACTAAATGCTGGGATGAAGTGACACATCCCTTCTGGAACAGCTCGAACCACATGGACTTAGGATGAACCAGGGGCCAGAAGGAGAGCAGCCCCCTCGGACAGCCCTCGGCCTCGCTGGGTGGGGCCTCTCCCAGTGGCCCCAATAATACGTACAGGAAGTGCTGAGTCACGCTGCCCCTGGGGCGGGTGGGGCCTGGAATCCTCCCTGGCAAGCTCTCAGCAGGGCCTTGCAGGGCCTCGGGTCCACCCTGCTCTCCCGACCCACTCTCAACCCACTCTCGGCCGACTTCCCATCTCAGCCCTTTTCATGCCCACTGATCCAGCTGGAATGTCCCTTCTCTGGGCACCGGCCTCCTGACCTCGGTTCTTGAGGTGCCGCTCTTGCTTACACCTGGGCCTCTCCACCTGCAGAGCTGGGCGTGCCTGGAGCAGGGAAGGTCTGGGCTTCCTCCCCAGTGTGGGACTCTGGGACCTTTCTTCAGAGTTCAGTGAGAGTGAGGGGGACAGGATGGCTTGCTGGTCACAGAAATGGGTGAAGGGGAAGCAAAGGAAACACCTTCAGAAGCGTTTTCCAGAAGATCCATGGAGCTCAGCTCCATGTTGCTTCCATTTACTCCCAGTCTGGCTGGGGAATCTGGGGGCATGGCCAGCAAGGTAAAACCCCTGCCTCCTTGCACCATTACAAATCCTCCCCCGAGGGGAAGCGCCAGGTCAGTTCAGGACCTGACCAGCCCTGCTCTGTGCTGACCAAGGGCTGGCCCTGATTCGAGCGACATGCTGAGTTACAGAGCTGGAGGGCAGACACTATAGAAGAAACAGCAGGAGAAGCACATTTCAGCATCATCGCTCACTGGGGGCCCTGCGCTGGCAAAAAGATGGGAAGTCTGTGTGCATACATGGCTGCCAGCCCCCTGTTCTCTGCCAACCCCCACTTCCTGCTGCCCTGGTTGCAAAATACCCAGGAGGTCAGAAAGGCCTCCTCTGTCCCCACTGCTCCTCATGCAACCCTGACCACAGTCCCTGCAAGGGACAGGCAGCTGTCAGGGCTCAGCGGCAGCCACCGTCTCTGCCACTTCCTTCCTGCTGGGCTCCAAGCTCTGATAATGCCCTTCGCCGCCAGGTGCTGCGAGCACCCCTGTGCCCTGGTGGTGGCAGGCACGGCTCGACAGTGGCCCACTCCTCCGTCCTGGCCTGGGTACTGCCATGTGCTTCCTGCTTTGCTACTGCACCCTTGACCAGCCCGAAGGCCCCCTGAAGAGGATGCCTCCCCCATGGAGAGAGGGGGCTGCTCTCCATAGGAGATGGCACCCCCACTCTGCTCCTGCAGGTTCATGGAGGGCTCTCTGTTGAGCTGTGCCCTCCCCTCGACGTGGTTCTCCGTGCATCACTTTAAAGGACGTGTCACCTGCTTAGCAGGTGCTAAAGGTGCTGACCTCCACTTCTGTGCTAAGGTCGAGTCCCCAGTTTGTATTCTTACTCCTTAGTTTTTGTTCATTTGCAGGCTGCTCTTTTCCAGGCCTGGGTCTGTGTGCTCATGTTAATTCTCCTGGTTGTTAACAAAATGAATCGACACGACTCATTTCGTTCAGCTGGATTTTTGTCATGAGCTGTCCAGGAGCAGCGGGGCAGAATCAGGGAAGGATTGCTGGTAATTTTTTAACTGTGACAGGTTATACACATGATTAGCTGTCAAAAGTCCCTCTGATTCTAAAAAGTACTGTGCCATTATTTTGCACGATAGGAGAAGTTCGGGGAAGTTACATCACCAAGATAAAAAGCCCAGTAATCCGGCCACCTCAGGGCAACGACTTGACTGTCCACATCTTTGTATGTTTCTTTCCAATGTTTTCCTACAATTTTCTGTAGGAATAGTGATCATATTTTTACCAATGGCACACAACTGGCCCTGTGCCACCAGTGTGTCATACCTGTCTTAGCTGGCGCTTCCAACAGCTTGGAAAGATGGGTGTCTCTGAAACTGTGGAAACTGAGTCCCAGGAAGGAGTGTTAGGAACCAGTCTGAGCAAAGATTGACATCCACATGCCTCACTCTCAGGGTGAAGAGGCGGACTCCAAGCGGAAGCCTGAAATCAGTGCATTTCACGGAGAAATGAGATGATGGGAGAGGAATGTGGGAGGGTTAACGCTGTTCTTAGTGGGAGTCAGGCCCGCTGGGTTCATTGTTACATCCGGCCCACCGATTCTTCGCCTGTGCACAGGCATTTCTTTTTTTTTTTAAATCCTCACCCAAGGGTTTGTTTATTGATGTTAAGAGAGGGAGAAAGGGGTGAGGGGGAGAGAGAGAGGGACATTGATGTGAGAGAGAAACATTGATGGGTTGCCTCCCATACACCCCCCAACTGAGGATCAAACCAGCAGCCTAGGTCTGTGCCCTGACCCAGAACTGAACCTGCAACCTTTTGGTGTACAGGATGATGCTCCCGCCCACGGAGCCACACCAGCCGGGGCTGTGTACAGCCATTGCGAAAGAGAGACTTATCCCTCCACAAATCCAAAATATCACTGCTTGCCTTTTAAGCGGACTACAGAGAAATGCAGAGCGAGAGCTCAGGAACATCCACAGGCAGCTTGGCAGGAAGTCCACTGCAGAGGAGAAGTGAGTGAATACTGGGCAGCGAACTCGGCAGGAACCGGGAGGTGTCCTGGCTGCTTCGTCGGCCAGCTGCAGATAAGTACCTGCAGCAGGGACCAGGGCAACTGGCCAGGCGTGAGTAAATGACAGTAAGGACAGACAAGCGGCTGCAGTTCTGCTAAGCACAGCTGGGCGCAGGTGAACGTATATAGTAAGCGGTTCCCGCGCCCATCAGGTACTAGCTCTGGGGCATGGAGATAAACAGAAACGACCAAGGCTCCTTGCCCACCAGGAGCTGCATTCACCGGACAGCTATGCATGACCACCTAGAGTGTGCAAATGACTGGCTAGAGTGTGCAAAACCCAGGGGAGTCCAACCTGTGTCCCGAGGGCCACAGGTAGCCCAGGATGGCTGTGAATGTGGCCTGACACAAAATCGTCAATTGACTTCAAATATTACCAGATTTTTTTTGTGATTTCATGGGTGGCCCAGGGCAACTCCTCTTCTTCCAGTGCGGCCCAGAGATGCCAAAGGGTTGGACACCCCTGCTACGTTGTCTGGGCGCCTCAGCAAACAAAACAAACCCAGTGGCCACCCTGTGGAGCTGACCGCTCAGTGGAAAAGGCAGGCAGGAGACAGAGACAATCGAGGCAAGCTGCACCCATCGCAGGCCGCCCCTGCAGTTTGGGATGGAGAACTGGGGGCCAGGGGTGGGGGGCGGTGAGGGAGGTCAAAAGGAGGAGGCATGTGGCCCCTCAGTCGGCTGTGACTCATTTGAAATTCTTTTGTTTCCATTGTCAGGGGTTGCTTTTACTTTCCTTCTCCATTTTATTTTGGTATTACTTTTTAATTTTATAAGACGTGTACATTGTTCAGCATCTTTAGAGAAGGGCCACCTGCCTCTCTAGCCCCCAGCCCCTTCTTCTCGCCCTAAGATAAATAACAATTTGTATAACCCTTAGTAGTTTTAAAAAGTTTACTAAGTTTTCACTTACCCTTCTAAGGCTTTTGTTTTTGGCAAAAATAAGCCAACAGTCTTCTCTCTCCGCCTTTATGACACAAAAGATTGTACCCTACACACACCTTCTTTCTTTCCATCTATCTACCCAACCTCTGGTTCTCAGTCTTATTTTTAGAGTGTTCCTTTTTTTCTTTTGTTTGTTTTTTTTTTAAAAAACAGCTGCTCTGGTTCCTATTTTCTGTTATTTTTAATTATATTTTATTGAGTATGCAATTGCAGTTTTCCCCAATTTCCCTCCTTTGCTCTCCTCCACCCAGCACCCCCCCCCCCTCAGGCCATCCCCATCTGTTTGATTTTATGTGACAAGTCCTTGTTGATGAATATTTGGATTGTTTATATTATTTGGTTCTTACAAATACCACAATAAACATTGCACAATGTTTCGAATATCTAGAGATCCATAAAGGTAGAACCACTAAGCAACAGGGGTTTGCCCATGTAACCTCGCTGGTGAATCTCAGAGGACGCTCCCCGGGGGCTGCCCCCTCCACCCTGTAGCCCACTGCCCCCCCCCCGAAAAAAGGACTGTCCCGAACTTCTTGAGTTTTGCCAATCAGCCGGTCAGCAGTGGCATTTTCAAATACTTTCTAACTCACTTTTAATACAAGCAATATTGGGTCCCTTCTCAGATGTGTAAGGGCCATTTTAATTAAAAAAAAAAACCTTTTTCTATTTTGCATGGCCTGTCTGTACCTTTTGTCCACTGTGTGCTTGTTCATCTTTCTTACGCACTTTAGAATCGACCTCAGGGACTCCAGAAACAAGGCCATTTTTAATGTGACCACGGGAAATGCCCAGTCACGGAGGGGAGAAGCACGCCTCTGCGTGCCCGCTGTCTGCTCCAGGGTGCGCGCCTGCCTGCCCCCTTGGTCCCCTGAGGGGCTCGCTGGCTGCTCCTATCTGCTTGCACGTTTCTGCGTGGTCATTCTCTGGGACCACAACAGGATGCAGCGCGACAGGGCAGGAGCACAGCCCGGGATCATGCTGACGGGCCTTCCTTTCAAAGTGCCACCACGAACCACAGCAGCGCCTCCCTGCTCCCGGGAGCCCCGTTTCCCGGCCCGCGGTCTCGGCTGCCCCCGCAGAGGGCTAGTCAGACCCTTTCTCTCTGAGGCGCCTGCCTTCAGAATAAGGAGGAGACAACCACGCCACTTTCAGTTTAGGTGTAACAGAGGAAGCAGAAATCCAGTCACTCCAGAGGCGACCCCAGGCCTCAGAGAACTGCGTGGGAAGAGAGGAGAGAGCAGGGGGTGTCAGCAGTCAGGGACCCTAATCACGTCCACCTGGAGGCCACAGCCAGCAGGAGAATGGGGACACAGCTGAGATGATGGGCTGGTTCACTCTCCTCCACTGGGCCCCCCCAGGAAGGGCTGAGGTCACCCTTGTGTGTGCTCCTTCCTGGCCACTGCAGGTGGACTGGGGAGCCCCTCGTCACCCCATGAAAGTCTGGGGGAGGTGTGAGGGCATCATGTCCAAGCCCAAGGCCTTGTCTGAATCCCACCGGAGAGGTGGGAGGCCTGGCAGAGCTGAGGGGCCCCCCGGAAAACGAGGCAAATACCAAGCAGGTAACAACTCAAACAGAACCTTGTGTGTGCATACCAATGGGCCCACTGAATGGTACAGTGAGTCCCTTGCAAAATGGCACAGCCGGGAACTAGTGCTAATAATGGGTGCCAATAAAAGGAGCCAACGCAAGAGACACCTGAGAACGGACAGACCTCAGAGCTGGGGCCTTCGGGTCACAGGATCCCGAGGACAGCTGAGACTCAAGAGAGATGTTTATCAGCGACTTAAACACTGCACGCAGGAGGCAGACACTTTCCTCTGCCCTTCCTGCTGGTCTCCATCAAATCCACCCAAGACAAATGAATGAAGAAAGTGACCAGATGTACTTACAGACGTGCAGGTTGGGGCCCTATGTACAGGAGAGAGAGAAATTTAAAATATAGCCACCTGATGCTCTGAGCCAAGGGCAAGGTAAGAAGGCCCTGGGGCTTCAGAGGGAGGGAGTCATTCTCAGGATGATAAGAATGGTGGATGTTCAGTAATCAGATGTTTGCCTTGCCCTGGAGAGAGGTTATAAAGTTATTTCTGTTTCTGGTGATAACGCTTATGGGCCAAGTCTCTAATTTAAATTCTTTCTTCGGGAGAGGTAAGGGTTTCTCACGTCTCCTGTCTCGATCACCTTCAGCTGAGAGTAATTTTCATGCCAAAATGGCACATCTTGGGGAGGCCTGTCATGAGCCCCTTCAATTGTTAAGGAGGCTTTTGCCAAGTGACGCCCAGAATTAGCAGGACAGAGGGCGTACGCTGGTGACTGTAAGGTGCCTAGTGGGTGTGTTCCTTAGGAAGGTCTTAGTTCTGCCAGCAGAGGGCAAGAGGACACAGAGGCCACTCCACGGCTGATGGCCCAGGAATGTGTGAGGCAGCAGGTCTGCAAAATTAACCATGAAGCCCTGGCTGAGGTCACTCAGTGGATTGAGCTCGGGCTGTGAAGCAAAGGGTCACTGGTTCAATTCCCAGTTAGGGCACATGCCTGGGTTGTGGGCCAGGTCCCCAGTGGGGGCCACCTGGGAGGCAGCCACACATTGATGTTTCTGTTTCTCTTTCTCCCTCCTTTCCCCTCTGTCTAAAAATAAACATAAATAAAATCTTCAAAAAAAATTAACCATGAAGACAGTGGCTCTTTTGACAGACAGTATTTACAACTGCGTGTCTAAAGCAGACTGGTGACTGTGGACGTTGCAACAAACTCTTGCTTTTAATAAAAAGTCAGTTTCTTCCAATGGTGCCTGCATTTCTTTATACACCCCTATGTGCTTGACAGAAGTGTGGGTGTGCGTCGGGAAAGTGTAACCTGACACTTTAACAAACGCTTGTACTTGAAGACCCCACAGCAACAAAGTCTCTGAAACTGTAATGCACGTATATAGCAGTGATCAAGTTTATAAAACTCAGAGATAGATTCTTTTAGAGGATGATGTTATTGGAAACACAACATGCACAGACATTGGACAAATGGACGAACAAATGTCCACATGTCCTTGTTGATCAGAAACTGACCTCTCCTCTGCCTGCTGGGTGAGGAAGCTGGGAGGTGGGAGGGGGAGGGAAGGAGGGCCCTCTCTGGTCCACAGAAGCGGGAGCAGGCTCAGGCTTCAGCTCCAGCCCTTCAACCCCTCCTGCTCGACCCACCCCCACCCAACTGCAAAACTTAAGCCTACCATTCAAATGAAGCTTCAAGCCCACAGACAGAGCGATTGGGGGAAGGTCCCTGCAGGTGTTTAAAGTGAGCTGTTCACGCACTGAATTTGGGGATGGCATGGAGTGTAAAACCCGCTGGGCTGGAAGTCTGGAAACTGAGGTTCGGGGTAAACCACGGCCCTCTCTGGTGCACGGATCTTCTATCTACGCATCAGCCACCTCTTGGATCCCTCCCAGCGCACGGGGCCTGAGACTCTGTTCCTTGTCCCCATCTTGTGGTTTTCCATCTCAGTTAACACGGGGGTTCACGAGAGGATGAGATGCTGGTCTCTGTGCAAGAAAACATGGCCGCCCCTCCGTGTCTGTGGGGGTTGGTTCTGGGGCCCCCACAGGTGCCAACGTCCGAGGATGCTCAAGCCCCTTCTACAAGGTGGCACTGTATTTACGGGCCACCTGTGTACTTTACATCATCTCTAGGTTACTTACAACACGGGATACATGGTGAACGCCATGTAAATAGTTGTTGCAACACTCTGTTTAGGGAATAATGACAAGAAAAAAGCCTGGACGTGTTCAGGAGCGATGGAACCTAACTACACAGGGCATGTCAGTAGCAAAAATATGTTTGACCCGAGAATGTGGAACCTGTGGATGCAGGGCGCTGACTGTATACCATTTAAGAAAGTACTCATGAAGACTCAGAGGAAGTTAATCTCTTCTAGTAGAGTGTTATGCCTGAAAGCAGGGCCTAAGAAAATTATTTTACTTTATACGCTGGTGTGGAGGATTCTGCGCCAGTTGAAACCACATGCTTAGCAGCTAGCGCCAGGGTGGAAATACAGGCAGCTGTGACTCAGCCCCGAGTCCTACTGACCCTTAAGCCTTACAGCGGTTAGGTCACTGGGCAATTGCAGCAGCAGCTCGGAGAAGGAAAGGAAACCAGGAGGGCCAGTTCCTATGCTGCCTTCGGGGTTGGCGTGAAGAAGGGTTTACCTCCTACCCAGACTTGAAGCCATCTGTAGTGCCAAACACATTCAGCTAGAAGCAACAGAATATTCAAGCACAGAAGCAGAAACCATGAGGAATGAGAGGTTCAGAGCTAGCTTCTTCCATGGGCGGTCAGCAGCATTCAGCCATTCCCTCCGCAGAATTCGCACCTGATGGTTATTAGGTGTCTGCTAGGTTCAAGGCAACCCAGCCACCCATACCAGCTGCATCAGCTGGGAGGGATGAGGCTAATGGGACATTTCTCCTGCAGGTTGGGCTTCTATCAGGGAGGTAAGTATTTTCCCCAGCTGGTCTGCGCTTATTTCATTGGTCAGAACTAGATCACATTTATGCCTCACAGTTCTGCAGGCTGGGAAGTTTAAGGACAAGGTGTCAGCTAAATGCAAAAATCCTCAACCATACAGTAGCAAACCAAATTCAACAGCATAGTAAAAGGGTCCCAAACCACGATCGAGAGGCATTTATCTCTGGGATGCAAGGATTGTTCAGTCCACCCAGGTCAATGTGATACACCACATCAACAAAACTGAGGATAAAAATTGTATGAGGATCTTGGCCCTGGCTGGCATAGCTCTGTGGATTGAGCGCAGGCCTTCGAACCAAAGGATCGAAGTTCACTTCCCAGTCAGGGCACATGCCTGGGTTGCAGGCCGGTTCCCAGTGGGGGAGGCACAAGAGGCAACCATACATTGATATTTCTCTCCCTCTCTCCTTCCCTTCCCCTCTAAAGATAAATAAGTAAAATCTTTAAAAAATTGTATGAGGATCTCCAAAGATCCAGAAAAAGCACCTCTTTTATAAGGGCATTAACCCTCTTTTATAGGGCATTAACCCCTATAAGGGCAAATACCAAAGGAGCTTTAATATACTTTGTTTTTGGCTTCACTGCTTAGCTTATTGTGTTTCTCTTGCTCTTCTGTTGAAAGAAGTCTCCGCATTGAACAAGCAGCCAGATTATACCCCGAGAGGCAGTGGAGACGTTTACTGGAGAAGCCCTTCTTGGCAGACAAACCGAATGCACCCTGTGTGTTTTGCGGCCTCCCGACAGAGGGCAGCACTTCACTGCTCCCTCCCTCCCGGGGCCAGACTCCTCCCACGTTGTCCCATTCATCTCTTCCTCCCAAATCCTATTGCACCGTTCATTCCAGGCTTGCACCTGTTCAAGAATTTACAGCCAGAACCTTAGACAAAGGGAAGTTAACGGCAGGCTGATCAAATGTGGTAATTATTGTGCATTAAGTACCTGTGTGTTTCTCTTCAAACAACGCCTCCCGTTTCACTAGAGAGATTTGCCCCTATGAGTGAAGTGCATTTTGTGACTCATCGACTCTTCAGTCAGTGAGCAACATCTGATACTCCTCCCCTCCAGAAGCCATCCGACGGTGTCTTCCCACCTCTGGGAATGCTCAGCCACGCCAGGCACTAAGACCAGTGGCCTGCAAGTTTGGCTACCCTCTTCTTCTTAGCTTGAAGTGGCAGTTTTTACCTCCTTGTGAAAAACTTAACGATGAATCAGGACCATTGTTTGCAAAGCCGCTTATCCTGCAGGGCACAGCTGCTGCGCCGCCTGCTAGACCTCGCAGAGCTGTACCTGAAGGTCACCTTCTCTCACAGAGAGCTTGAGGACGTGGCCTGACTATCAAGATCATCTAGTGAGATAAAGAGAAGCTGTGCGGAGGAGCACCGCCCAGGACCCAGGACAGCAGGGCGGCCAGAGCACCCCCAGGGCCCTTGCTACGATAACTGGTAGTATCTAGAAATGCAGATTCCTCTCCCACAGGGACGTGTTCTTTGTCTCCCGGGTGAGACACCTCCAAAGGCGTGATCCACGAGTGGCAAGACACAAAAGGTGTTAGGCACTTGTCACTATTTCTAGTATTTCAGCAGTAAAACAAAAATAGACATATACACACACTTATTTGAGTCAGCCGAGTGCCCTTCCACCACCCAGCTTCCTCTTCAGTCCAAGTGACACTTCCTGACTTCAGCAAGAATTCATATATGTCCCAGTTTTTTAAAAACCTCTTCTACAAGTCTGAAATTTCAAAACAGAGAAACAAATACCGCACTCTCCAGGAGATCAAATTACCAGAGTTCTTTGGCACGCAGCCTCCTGCCCCGGAGAACCGCCTGCCACCTGCCAGCCCCCTCCGTTCACGCAGACAGGCAGGGCTCCCTGGTCCCAGGGAAGGGCTACCGCCAAAGCCTCCCAGGCCCCATGCCAGCGTCTGCAGGATGAATGTGAAGATCTCCCTCTCTACAGAGTTTATCATGCATGCAGAAATCACAGAAGCATCCAGAGTGCAGCTCAGCCCAGTGTTACTCTCGAGGAGACTGCTTAGAGAGAATGTAACTGGGGTGCTGTCAGCCTAGAGTGAGGATTTGGGGGGAGGAGAGGCCAGTGCAGGGGCCCGACCTATGTCCCCCAGAGTTTGAAGAATGCAGAAGTCGGAAGGGAGCGTGGAGGGGACAGGGTGGAGTTGCCAGGGCAGGAGGAGAAGGGCGAGGAAAGCAGGCAGCACTTCCACTCACAGGGGCGACACTAACATCACAGAGGCCCCAAGGGACACCTGCTGGGATGAAGAGAACCCAGGAAGGAGTCTGCGATAGGGCCTAACAGGCAGGCGCAAGAAATCCAGCAGCAAGTAGAGTACTCGAGCCAGTGAGGTAGCAGGCCCTTGAATGGCAGGGGGTGGGGTCCTCAGAAAGGCACCAGGAGAGAGAGCCCAGGGTATGCACCGTCCCCATGTCAACGGGCCTTTGCAATGGCACAGGTGTGGAGCAGGACGCATCCTCTAGCCATCCTCTTCTATGGCCAGACCCTGGAGGGGACAGGTGGGAGAAGGACAGGCTCTCCATCCTGCTGCCCCAGGGACACAGGCCGGGCCTGGGCACAGGGTAGGAGGGATCCTTGGACGTAATCGGGACAGGATTTTTAAACCTGAAATCAATGCTTTCCCAATAAGTAAACAGACCAGAACGGATGGCACTCGCCCAAGATGTCCACGGAGCCCGAAGAAAATGCCACACCGTGGGTTTGGGCACCGCTCACCTCATGAACTGGTTACTGACGTCAGCCTGTACACCTGTGGCCAGTGGATGAGCTTAGCAAATCAAAACAGGTCAACTGGAATTCCCTCTGATGCTAACCAGTGTTTTTCCAGCCCCCTCCCCTCCCCATGTTCCCTGTTGGCATCACCAGTTCGGACTTCCCAAGGGATAAGTGGGTCCCTGGATCCAGGGCCCCCTGGCCTTTGAGGTGCAGGGGGGACAGGAGCCAGGCAGACTCCAGGCTGGTGAGAAAGAACCTCTGCTCTTCTCACCAGGCCCCTCCCCGATTCAGGATGGCGCTCCTGTGACCTGCAGGACGAGGTTTTGAAACGGAAGAAAATAAGACCCAGACTGGTTGGTCAAGTAACATCTGAAACCTCACCTTCATCTAAGAACTCCCGCCTCCCTCTCCTTGTCCTGGCCGTCCACAGCATTTGTGGCACATTTCAAGGGCAGCCGTGAGAAATAAGCTCCTCTTACGCAGTTTACAAGAATCATTTTACAAACTGCCTCGTGGAGTTACGGCAGTGGCTGTGAGCAAAACAGCTACCCCACTCTAGTCCTGGTCCTCGGGGCCAGGATGACCCACCGCCATTGCCACAGGATCCCTCTGCTCTTTTATTTTAAAACTTTGTAGCAGTGATGAGTTGAGAGCTCAGGTGGCAAACACAAGGCCCGTGGGCTGAATCCGGCCAGCCCTCCACCTTGTTTTATCCGCCCAGCACCTTGTTTCTACCTGCCCGCAGCACCGAGCTCCGGCTGAGCTGTTAAGGAGTAGTAACATTCATACAGTCCTAAAGTTACATTCGGCCCTTTGAAGGCAACCACAGGCTGATGAGGCCCCCAGTGGAGATGAGCCTGACACCCCTGGTTTAGACCGATCCACTCAACCCTCCCCTAACAGGCACATGTTGCAAGGAAGCCATCTAAGCGGAAGTGGAATCAACCCACAGAGTGGAGTGAAGACACACAATGAAGAAATAATAATTATGCACATAAATAACATTTATTGAGTGCTTGGTATGTGCCAGGTGCCATTCTAGTGTGTCGTTCACACGCATCATCTCACTTAGTCATCACCGGAGTCTGACTTGATAAGAAATGTCATTATCCCTCTTTGCTCCAGATGAGACACAGAGAGGTTAGTGACTCTGCAAAGCCAAATGGCTTGTAAGGGCCACCTCCTGGATGCCGCCCAGACTGGCCTGTTACTTTGTATTTATTCGCACAATAACATCACAATTCCATGCTCCCAACAAGAGCACTTTCTGGACACAACCCGTCTGCTCCGATGTATGCACTTCTAACATTTCCCCAAACACCTGCGTCTCCTGGCAAGCAGGGAGCCTTTTGAAAGCGACTCAGCAGAGCCAGGTGGGTCTGAGTTCATGAAGATGTCGAGCAACATTTCTGCACGTGCACAATTCTGTTTGACATCTTGAAGCGATAGCTGAAACTGTGTCCTAAGAGTGGGAGGCTGCCAAGGAGGCCGTGCTGGGACTTGCGGCCCCCAGGAGCCCCTGGAGCCCCTGTGGTTGTAGCAGTTAGTTTCTGACATAGCAGTAGGTTGCCAACGGAGCCGTTACTCAGCAGTGTAAGTAGCTGATTTGGGAAGGAATTCTGCACCCCCTTTCTCTGTACTAGGGGGGAAAGGATTCTTCTGGCTGCTTTGTGGACCACAGTGTTTTCCTGGGTCAGCCAACAAGCCCCAGGTGGCCACCAAC
The DNA here is from genome assembly GCF_014824575.4 of Sturnira hondurensis. Taxonomy (NCBI): domain Eukaryota; kingdom Metazoa; phylum Chordata; class Mammalia; order Chiroptera; family Phyllostomidae; genus Sturnira; species Sturnira hondurensis. Next base: position 23,847,249 of record NW_028075471.1, read on the forward strand.
CACAGGGGGGTTCAAAATCTGTAGCCATTTGGCACTACGATATACTCAACTACTGTTGCCAAGGAGGATTGAGTTTACCAGGCACCAAAGTCACACGTCCATGGCCCAACGCTTGTTACCCTTTTATAATCTTAGAGAAAAGGTATCCCAGGAGATGCCCTTGATTGCTGGTGCTAGGTTCAAGCTCAACAACTTTCTACCCACGCACACGGGTGGAATTACACAATGACTCACCGATGCTCCCTCTGAACAGGGCTGCAACAGCCCCTGGCCCTCTGGCGAAGAGAGCAGGTTCGGACTGCTAGTCCAGGACTCCCTGGGACCCAAGAATTATATCAGACTAACACATATGATTCCTGCTGTCTAAATAATAACATCTGGGCTGGAGACATGGGAAAAAGGAGATAAAATAGTGTGGGTGGAGCAGTTCAAGGCTTGTAATATCACTTGTCACTCACCATTTCATCTGTTTCTCATGACAAAGTGTGTGTGCTAGGTGCTGTTTTTATTACACGCCCCTTTCCCCTGCTGCGTTCTTTGCTGTGTATCTAGGGCAGGGTTTGTAGACTCTAGAGTTCAAGGACAGTTTGCCACGGAATGATCAATGATCCCTTAAAACACAAAATGCCTGCACAAAAAGTAAATAGATCCATCATAATGAAATAAATTATACTACCCTACTGCCTTCCCAACGTACCCTTGGCTAGGCTTAGAAATTGTTTCTAATCCACAGTGCTTAAGCCTTTTTTTAAATTTCTCGATTGCTTTACTCTGGCTTAATGAGCCAAATTCTTTGAGCCAACGACTACCTTCCCCACCAGCCCCATAAACAAAATTGACGGTGTTTGTTACAGAGAAGGCAGCCCAGTGGCAGGGTGTGGTGACTGCCTACTGTGGAATTTTCATCTCCTGCCAAAATTTACGGCCCCATTCACCACTGCGTCACATGCCAGCTGGAAAAAGCAGCAATGGGTAGTTTATTCCCATTGCCATGGATTTGCAGGCAGGGGTAACGTGCACACATTCACATCTGCCTAAAGCCGGGTGTAAAATGTTCCCATGAATCACAGATCCTCTCGGATTTTAAATCACAGAAAGTCAGAACTGGCTGCAAGGAGCCGCCGTGGGCTTCGAGGCGGCACTCTGCTGAAATGTGTGGCTGCGAGTTCTTTCGACTCTCAAGTTGGAAGGTCTGTGTACCAGACGACCAGTGGGGTCCCGCTAGGCTGTGTAGGCACGTGCTGGGTCCTTCATGCCATCCGAGGTCTATCCTTGTGCGTTGGGGTCAAGAGACACAGACACATGGAAGGCGATGATAACATAGCTATGGCCACCAAGGGGTCATCAAAATCACTTGAGAAAGAGGGAATATTTCAACAACAACAAAAAAACAGGTTCCAAAATACCATGCTTGGAAAAGACCAGGAGTATTGTCTCAGTTTCCACTCTCCTTTATACTAGAATTCCCGATTTTAAGCCAGATACCTGGCCATCTGAAATGCAGGTATTTCTCAGGGACTTACCAGTACATACAGTCATATGTCTTAAGTTCTGGCCAATGAAACAAAAGCATGAGAATCACGCGCCACATTGGGGAAATGTCCTGTTGGCTGGAATGTAGACAAGATAGCTGGAACCCAAGCAGCCACCCTGAACCATGAGGTCCAACTCGTGTGTGCTGAGCATGAGCACGGTGTAGCAACAAGGTAGAGGAGCCTTGATCCCTGACACAATGAGTGCCGTCTATACCAGCTGTGAACTGTCTCCAAACTTCATGCACATGACAGAGAAACAAATTGCTGTCATGTTTATGCCACTACCACTTTGGATTTGCATCATTCAGAGCAGAATGAATCTTGCAGGAATCAAAGCAGGAATACTGGTATCTCATTTTAATAAAATTATGTGGTGCATTCGCATACATGTGTGTGTTTAGGTGTTGGGTGCAGCTGCCCAGCACCTGTTCCCCCATTTCAATACGATTCTGACTTCCCTTTAGGGGCTAGGAGCTACCCTTATCTCAGAGTGAAGTAGAGAAGACGTTCTGATTGGCGCATAGTTTGACTATCATCACTTTCCAAAGACTTGTCCCCCAAGACTCTGGAGAAGCAGGAGCCTTGTTCACGTGGGTGTGGCTGTCACGTGACTGCTGAGGCGGCCCCGCAGGCCTCCCCAGCACCTGACTGAAGATGCAGGGGCGCTGGCCTGTCCCACACTGCAGGCATGAGGACAAATTGGCGAGGCCCCTTCGGAGGGGGAGGTAGAGAGTAAGTTTCGAAAGACGTCAACCCCACGGTGTCAGCTCTGAGAATTCGTCCTGGGGAAATAATTGGCATCACACAACATGAACGCACAAAGATGTGCACCACCGTGCTGTTGATTAAAATGGTTACCGAAGGCTTTGCATCCTCACATCTTTGTGCTGGTTGGTATTTTCCAAATCTTCAATGGTTCCTTTATGTCATTTAAGCAATTCGAAATAAATGCCATTTCTCACAAACTCCACTCAGTGAAGGGGGTCCAGGCATCCTCCTCGACGCCTCTCTTGTTCTTCTGGGGGTCCCTTCTCAGGCACATCTGGGCTGGGACGGAGATGACAGACAAGAGGAGGTACTCGTCCTGACAATCTGGCACCAAAGGGACGTGCTGACTATTCTAACTATTCAAGAAACGGATTACATGTCTTCTGCGTGTTTAATAGATAGTCCTGAGGTTATCAAGGAAGAAAAGCATGTTTTATCTTCCCAAATTGGGCTGTGGAACTTCACTTTTAAGCAGCCGCCAAGGGGTTAAGCATATGCGAGCCTCTTCCTAGGAGCGCACCAGGACAACATCCCCGCGTCGGCCTCCAGGGGGCGCTGCTGGGTTCCTCCCAAAGCTAAGGAGAGAAACCTCAAATGCAGACAGTGATTCCTGGCAAAATCTCAGCAGAAGGCTCCTCTGTAGTGAGCTAATCAAATAATAACAACCTTGTAGTAATGGTTACATACACTAGCAATGCAGCTTTCCAGAAACTGCTTATTAAACCTCAGGACATTACAGCACTTCCCTGCCCAAATGAGCAGTTTCGCTAATAGGTTTTAATTGATAAGGTTGAACATTAGCCTGATGCACGGAGAAAATAGTGTGTGTGTGTATATACACATATATTCCTATAGAACTTGGCGTTGTTAATCACCCATAGTGAACTGCTTAGGCAGACAGCCAAAAGGCTTTCTTTTGGCCCCAATAAATAACAACAGCAGACGATTTAAAAAGAGCCCATGACACTGAGTTATAATTAGTTATAGCTAAGTATGAGATTATTATGTTATACATTTCACCCAGTATTCAGTTCACTGTTTTAATTACAATTTTGGTTATCGTTTCTACGGTAATAAAGGCAAAATATCACACGTAATGAGTGAATTGCACCAACAGGCATACCAGCGTTAAGAAGCGGTGAACCCCGCAGTGTGCCCCACAAGGAAACCGCGTGCACACTGTAGTTTACGAGCACAGTCTAGAAAGTATGACATGATTGAATGGACTCACAATAACAGGCAAACCAACCAAATATTTCCCTGCTTGATGAAAGTACTGATATATTGTCAATCAGCAAAAAAAACCCTTTGCAACTGAGAAAGAGAGAGAGAGAGAGAAGGAGAAAGAGAGAGAAAGAGGAGGAGAACAGAGAGAATGCAAAAGACACTATCCCAGGTATTGGGTCCTGGAATTAGCTGATCTTCAGAGCCTTCTTCTTATTGGCTCTGCCTCCTGGCTCACGTTTATATGCATAAACAGCAACTTCTCCATGCGATCTTTTTATTAATTTTCATCAGTAATTGCAACCATTAAACCTTTTTCTCTTTGCTTCAAGCACAAAGTGAGCACTGTTCATGAAATGCTAGCCAACCCCACCCTGGAGGGTTGTGTGTCAGGGACATGGCCTGTCCTTGACAGACACACAGCCACGGGCCTGTGGGGGTGACAGAATTCCACAGGTCTTCCTCTGACCAGTGGTACCTTGGGTGTTTGCACCCAAGGCCCACGATCCACATGGATGGACAGAGACTGGGGAATCTGCTCAGTGCACGTGTGCAGACACACACAGAGCGAAGGTTTCCCAGAAACCAGAAAGTGTTTTTTTTTTTCCCATGGAGACAGGGGCAGGGCCATCCACTCTGAGTCCCTTACAGTCATCCACATGTAGGGTTCAGTCAACCCTGGAATGCGCCTCTTCCCAATTCGAGGAACAGACCTGTGATAACAATGTCTCAGAGACCACATTGCTTGAAAACAGCTTAGCCAATCTGAAGACCCCATGATCCTAAAAAAATGCAGTCAATCTACTCCTAGAACAGTTAACGTGCACACTGAGCAAGGTGCTGGAGACTCACCTGTGCGTGAAAGACACGCGGTCCCTGCTGGGGTGGGCACCCAGGGTGGGGCACAGGGACTGAGGGGCTCAGGAAAGGTTCTGCTGTGAATAGGCTGCTCCAGAGCAGAGTTCAGGGAGGGAAGGGAGGCCCATCCCTCCCAGAGGAGGGGGGAGGAGGAGCACCTGCCCAGGCCCTGAGCGGGAGCACGCTGGCACAGCCAGCAGGTCAGAGTGGGCAACACAGAGACAGCCAGGAGAACGAGGCCACAGGGCCCAGTTCGGTGGGGCCTGCAGGACCTTGGGAGGCCCCGGGTAGAACTGGGAGTCGTTGGAGCATTTTGAGGAGTACAAGGACTAACTTAGCCCCTGTTGGGAGCCCTCTGCCTGTGACTGGTCACCCATCAGGGTCATAGTTGGCCTGATGGTGCTCCAAGTGAGAGGCACAGGTGAAGCCTGGGGGAAGAGAGACGAAAGGGAAGAGAGATGAGTGGGACAGAGAGCCGGAGCGGGTCCCCACGGTGAGGGAGGGTGTGATGAGGAGGAAAGGACATGGGTGACGTGGTCTGTACTTCCTGCCATTGAAGGCAAGGTTGCCATCCCCGAAATGGAAGTGATGTGGACTCAGGTCTGGGGCCGAGCCTGCCACCGAATGTTATAGCCCTGGAGCGCCCCACAGCCCCAGAAATCCTAATTTTACTCTTAAAGAAAAAGTTAAAATGAGACTAACAGGGATGACTGATTGTTAGCAGAGAAACACTGCCCTACCTTTCATGCCATGTTCTCACTTCTTGTGATTTTCCCCACAAGCTTACTTGCAGCCAAGCAAAATGATAAATGTGGAAGGTGATTCGATGACGTTTGTTTGTAATAGTAACAGATTGGAAATAACCAGTGGTTCTATTGACATGGGGCTAGTTCATGCAATGGGATGCTCTGCAGCTCTTTTTAAGGACTGGGAAGCTTCCCCACATGCCACTGATGATACGGAAATATTTCCGAAACGTGTAAAACGAACAAAGAAAAGTTCAATGTGATAGACACAGCGAGCAGCATTTCTGTAGAGAGAAGGAAACATGGAGGTAGATAAGAAGCCATATTCATATATGGTTTTATTTATGGATAAGATAATAAGAAATTAATAAATACAGTTACCTGGGGAAGTGTTTGCAGGCTGAGGTTGGAATGCAGTGGGTGGGACTAGGGTGGCAAGTAGACTTTTCAATAATTGCCTTTTTCTAAATTAAAATAAGGCCTGCATTTTTTTGTTTCATCTAAGAAATGAGATAGGCTTTCTGGAAGCACTTTGGAACCTGGGGTCAGAGTCCAACGGAGGCTCACATTCTGTAAGTCTGAACGTGTGAACGCCACACATCAAACTCGAAAACTGTTAAATAAAATACGTTCACCGACAAAGACACTTCCTTAATGACAAAACATAACTGCAAAATTTGAACGCTGGCAACACATCAAGCACCGCAGAACTAAATTATTACTATTTGGTCCACTTGATGGTTTGGCGACGTTTGGAAGAGAAATGAAATAAAGATTTGCATAACGCACAACACATTCTAAATTTGTCCCACACATTTCTCCTCCTTGCTTTCATTTCAATAAGAACACTGTCGTTATAATCAGGATTGTCACATAATTTGAGTTCTATTGACGGCAATATCAAATTAGACAATCTTTCTTGAGTAATTAAGGTTTTTAGGGTGTTGTTTGGCTCTAATTAGTTTCAATATAAGGAGACAGCTCTGCTGAGGCAGAAGCAACTGGAATTCTCAATACCTTTTTAAAACAATGCAGAGATTGGGACAGTACTGAATGCAAGCTATAATTGAAAAACAAAGTTAGAAAAACACACGGATTGAAAAGAAACCACGAAATTTAGATGTGTTCCAACATTATAATGGTGTCTTTTGGCAGAAATTAATACAAATTCTTTCCTATAAATCAATGGCACTCAATTGCTCTTTCCGTCTTCTCTCAAAGCAGCGTCTACATTTATACAGCATTTCTTAAATTCTCCTCATTTCAAAATGTTCAGTGCTGAGCTACGACAAAGAAAACTAGAACTAGCTCACCTCCCACTTCGAAGGGCTCGCACTCGCAGAACTTACCCAGGTTTTCCTGATGTATGAATTAAATTTCAGATATTCTTTTAATTGGAAGACTATGTAAGTCAACAAAAAACGTGGGGGTGACTTTGCACTCAAGTGCCCCCATCCAAGATGTGATCTGCATGGAGAGGAGAGGTGGCCAGTTTCTCAGAAAGGCCAGGAGCCCCTTCCTCCAGAGGCTTTTATTGGGTTGTAATACACAGGAATACAGGAGGCAAGGATCAGACAGTAGATAACATTTCAAAGAAATCTGAGGGCTTAGTCTGAGTCAGAGTCTGTCAGGTAAGGGGGTTGCAGAAACTTTGGGAGACATACTCATTTCCTGCTCGGACCCTTATATGAATGAAAGCAGTCTTGGCAAAGCAGGTTTCACAGGATTTTTAAGAATTATTTCTTATGCCAGATTTACCCCAGGACATGCTCTAGCAAGGCAAGGAGCTGCACCGCCTCCCTACACGTGTTTTCAGGCTTAAGTGGATTAGAGCCAGGAAGCGCTTCTCCCAGAGGACATGGGGACTCAGGCTATGTCAGAATAGCTGGGAGGGCAAGGGTCCATTGCTCCCTCTTTGTTGCAGCCCCCTAAGTCCTTCCATGATGGCCTCCCAAGTGATCGTTTCTGGCTTAGGTTGCCCCCCCGCTGTGAGGGGTCTTACCTGTCATGGACATCGACCATGCATTTGGGGGCAGGGGAGGAAGCTGAGGCAGCGTTTTCTATCAGAGACAAGCTTTGTCTCCTGTGGCTCGAATTCCAGAGGTCACTCACACATCCCCAGCCACAGGGGGTAGAGTTACAATTCCTGACACCAGACAGAGCGGTTCCCAACAACAAAGTAAATGGTAAAAAAAAAAAAAAAGCACATGTAATACTTAAAAACTGAATTGTTACTACAGAGATTGAAACATGGTAAGAAGGAACACAGAACTGTGCCACCACAGGTGAGGGTGCGGCCAATGTAACATGGCCAGCAGCGGGACGCTCTTCCTTCCAAGTGTCTCCAAACAGAACCGAACTCGGTGGAGGAGGAACAGCCGACAACTCCCCCAACCGCCAGAACAGCATAGGAAAACCTGAAACAGCCATGTGGCGGAGACAGATGCACAGCGCTAGGCAACCAAACTTTCTCTAAACAGTTACGAGGGGGGGAAAATCCCTTCTCACATGAGATAGTAATTAGTTCAATTATTTCAATGAACTTGATCTACCTGCTACAATGTTTCTAGAGCATTCATGTGACTATCACCTTGACTGTATGGCCATCTGTCTATAATACAGTAACAAGGAACTGATACAAAATGATAGTGTCCCAAGAGCACTTTATTACAATCTTTGTGCAGGGTAAGAATTTGATATTCTGATTATTCACTAAAGGTATATATCTTAAAATTATCTGGAACAGGGACAATGGTTATTGGGGAGCAAGAGGAAGACAGAAAACTGAGCGAGGTCTCTGTGTAGAGAGAGGACTGGGTGGGGAGCACTGAGTGGGTTGACTTCTGTTCATTCATGAGCCCTGCGCTCACCTCTCATAGCAGGTAAAGCACATCGTGTTGCAATGGCCTCTTATGTGATTGCCTCACCACTATACTGTGTTTTTTTTCTTTCTACTGTATTTCAAGCAATTATATAGAGTCTAACACAGAGCTGGTACTGGTGAATGTTAACTGGATAGGTGGATGAATGGGTGGGTGGTGGGTAGATGGATGAGTGTGGATGAGTGGGTGAGTGGATGGGTGGGTGAATGGGTGGATAGGTGGATGGCTGGGCGGATGGGTGGCGGGATAGATCAGCTCACACACTGGCAGTGGTGGGGAGCTGTGCATTCCTTGGCTACAGTAAATAGAAATGTTCCCTCCTACCTATGGGAACCCTGACTGCCAAGGCCACAGCCATAGATATCTCCTTCACTTCTCCACAGCAGTTTGCTCAAATTGCTGAGGTTCACCTAAAAGAAATTCCAAACATCGTAAGAGAAACCTTAGAAGCCCCAACCTAATAAGCGGTAGAAACAGTACCACCTTCTTGCAACTGGCAACACCTCTCGGAGACAGCTCAATGCCAAGTGAAGTTTTTTGGGGGGTGAAATCTTTTTATTATTTAGCTTCATTGAGAAATAATTCACATTCCATATGATTTACTTATTTAAAGCAAACAACCCAATGGGTCTTAGTATATTCACAGAATTTTACAACAAAAATTTTTAGGACATTTTCATTGCCCCAAACCCATTAGCAGTCTCTTCCCATTTTATCTCATTTCCCTAGCAACTGGAAACCACAAATCTACTTTCTGTTTCTATAGATTCCCTATTCCAGGTGTTTCATATGTATGGAATCATAACATGGTGTTTTGTCACTGATATTTCAATGATCATTATGAGTTCAAGGTTCATCCATGTTGTAGCATGGACCAGTACTTCATTTCTTTTTATTGCTGAATAATATTCTACTGCATGAACACATCACATTTTCTTTAACCACCTATCAAATCATTGACATTTGGCTTGTTCCATTTTTTGGCTATCGTGGATAATGCTGCTATAAGCATTCACGTACAAGTTTTTGTAGAGCTGGTCCTTCGTATCTGTGCGGTTTGCATACTGGAGTTCATCCAGCCTCAGATTAAAAACAGTGTTTTTTTACATTCCTAACCGTCCACGGAAAATACTGTTTCCAAGCCAAGGTTGGTTGAATCCACAGATGCAAAGGGCAGGCTGTAGGGTCAAAAGTTGTAAGTGGATTTTAAACTGGGCCCCTAACGCTGTGGGGCTCAAGGGTCAACTGTAAAAGCTATGGCTTCCACCTGGGCCTTTTGGGCTGCTGTGTCCAGGGACCAGCAGGGAGAAGAGATACGACCATCTTGGCCATGCTGCCCCTGAGCTCCAGGAAGACGCGGGCCTGCTGTCATGCAGGGGGACAGGGGGCAATGTGGCTGCAGCCCACGCGGGCATTCCTGGGATCCCAGCCTAGGAAGGGTGTGGTGGCCAGCTCCTGAGACCTGGAGGATAAAGGTCTGGAGGGGTCACGGCACTGAGAAGTCCGCCACAGAGACCTGTCGAGGGTGACAGGTTCTCAGAAGGGCCAGTGAAAATCGAGTTAATGAAGGCGAGTTTGTCCATTCACCTCCCTCAGCAGAGAGGCCAGGGGGCAGCGGCGTTGCCAGTGCGCTCAGAATCTGGCTGGGTCTGCAGGGCCTGCAGACGGGTTAGGCCTCAGGTCCCCAGCTCGTGAAGGCCCCGCCCCTGCAGCCAGGTCCTGTCCCATGCGGCCTGCCCCCGCCCCCCACAATTCCCGTGGAGAGGCGGGACTCCAGCCAGAGCCGCGCCCATTGGCTGAGGCTCGCAGGCTGCTCTCCATTCTCTTACAATCACTTCCCTCCCCAGGTGTGACTCTATGACGCCACAGTCTCTGTTATCAGCAGGTGCGCGGGTTCTGTGGTTTCAGCTATGCCAGGTCAACCACCGCTGGAAAATATCAAAATTTCCCAACCATGGACGTCGTCTGCTCCTGACCTCCAAGCACCCGCAGGAGCACGGCTCCGAGATCCAGAGTCACCGCAGGCAGGCGGATGTGTCTCTTCCGGACATCAGGCTGCATCACGACGCCCCCGTCACTCACCTGGCTTCTCGCTGCTCCTCGGCACGCAGTCATTTCACGTCATCGCTGCAGGAAGGTGCGTTCAGTGCTATAAGGTATTCAGAGACCACACTCACGCAACTTTCATTGCATATGTTGTCATAATTGTTCTATATTATTATTGGTTTTTGTTACTTTCTTATGGGGCGTAATTTAGAAATTAAACTTTAGCAACGGTATTGCCATATGTGTGTATAGGGAAAAAGTAGTATCGAGAGGCCTAGAGTGCTATCTGCGGTTTCGGGCACCCACTGGGGATCTTGGGACAATGTTCGCCCCGACCCCCAGGGAGAAAGGGGACGACTGTACACCTTTTGTAGCTGGAACTCCGTGGTCGTTCAGCTCCAGCTGGAGACGAGGGTGACGTCACCCTCAGCAATGATCGTTCCAAATGCCTTGTTTTCTCCCCTGTGCCTTCAACTTTCTTCCTGAACTTCACTGGTTCCAGTGTTCCTAGTCCAGGGCTTCCCCAGACATTCCTTTCTCCTCGGGCCACGCCCACAGGGCAGAGAACCACGTGCTCCTAGAGCCCAGGTTCACTGCCAGGCCCCAGGGCAGAGGAGCTCTGGGTTCACACCGGTTGCATTTTTGTCTCAATCACACATTTCATACAGTGTCAGTTGGTGCCAATAGTATGATAACATAACCCCCCCCCCCACGATTATTTGTGCTTTAAAAAAGTGATTCATCCACAGAGTGACTCTGTAATGGAGATTTTTGGCAAAGTTATGTAAGAACAGGATGGCGCCCTCCCTGTATTCTTCCAAACACCCTGCTCCTTTCCCTTTCCCCTAGGCTCGCTGAAATACCAAAGAGTGTTAAAACAACCAAAATAACAAATGGCGGTGTCCTTTTTACAGGCTCGCCACTGGGCTGGGCGGACACCAACTTCATTTGGAGAAATAGCTGTGGCTTGGAACGCTTGAGTGGCTCCCCAGGGCTTGCGCTGCTTGGAAGTGCAGGACTGAAATGCCTCTCAGTGATTCTGACTTCCAGTGCCCAGCCCCTGGCAGCGAAGGAGGGCCAGCCCGCTGGCGCACGGCCGGCTGCCATTAGCAACAATGCCACAGCGCAGTCATGGGGCAGCTTATCGCTGAGGATGCTCCAAAGGTATCCATCACCATCCAGGGTCTGTGAAAAGATTCTACACCGCCTAGATGACATTCGAGCGGGGGACACTCTTGGACCAAGAGAGAAGTTTACAGAATTTTTCATTCTTGGATCCTGACAAAAATTCCCATTTTTCTCAGTTTAAAGAAAATTCCCATTTTCTTAGTTTAAAGCTTTAGAGCTATAATGAAGCCACTAACAGGTATGCATGCTCTTAGGGAAAAGGCCCTGTTTGGGAGTGGGAGGTGCCACACTCAGTGAGGGAGACCACTTTTACTCTGGAATTTAGGTCCAGATCTTAAGGAAGCTCAGAGGGAAGGAGGAAGCCAGGGTCTCAGGCCTCCAAGGCCCAGAGCGTTGGGCAGGTCCCGGGCAGTGAGTGACAGCCGATGGGGTAGATGAAAGCTCCCATGGGCTGCCTCCCTTCTGATGCAACACTGTCCATCTTTGTGAATTCCAGTTCACCTGGTGGCAGCATTTTTGTGAAAATGTGAAGTGATGCTGGAGTCCCTTGCTGACCATCTCAGCAAGTCCAAACTCTTGGTATCTCCCTTGGAAAGTGGCAGAGACATAGGGACCAAGGAGCCTGGCTATGACCAAGGGGGGAGTCATGCAAAGTGATCCCTGGGGCCAGGCAGCCAGGAGACAGTCCTCTCCCAGCAGCACTGGTGGCTAAGCCTGCTCTGGTAGCAGTTGAGGGAGGAGGTGGGGACATGCAGGACTGTCTTAGACATGTAGGAGACTTGGCCAGTTCCAGGGCTGTCCCCTCGGTGGCCACCGGGGCTTCCCGGGGCCGAGTGTCTGGGGCGGAGTGAAGGTATTCAGGGAGCTCAGCCAGTGCCTACGTAGCAACTGGCAAGGAGCACTTAACATTTTACCAATGTGCATCATTGTCCTGGTGGCAGCCCTAGGTGTGACACATGACACATGCCGCTTCCCTAAACAACACTGGAAGATCTTGGCACCGAACTATGACCAGAAAAAATCCCTGATCATTTCAGCTGGGGGTCAGTCTTCTGGAGTGACCCCAGGTGCTCTGGACACCTGGGGACTCACTACAAATCCTCAGCAAAAGTTTGAAAGCCTTCTCCCGGGCCGAGAAATCCCAGGATGGGTGGTCATCCAGGGCTATGACTTAATCTCCAAGTGGCCCCAAACCTGGTGGGATCCAGGGATAGCTCGTCACTGAGTCGATCCAGGATAGCTCATCACTGAACACATTGGGAGCAGCTTGAGTAGGGTTCTTTAAAAGACTTTATTCAGAAAGATTTTGGACATATTCATAGAGATTTGTATGATGAGTTCCACGTCTGTGAATGTTCTCATGCAGACAACATCAAATTAGAAAGAATACCAAGGGTGGCTCTGAAGAGGTGGAGTTTGAGAAGGGACGGACGGGGAGGGCACGGTAAAAGGGCGGGTCAGTCTCGGACAGATCGCTTTATAAGATGACGTGGGGACAGCTCAGCTTGTCCTGGGGACATTCCTGATACTGCCCACAGGCTGCCAGAGTAAATCACTCTGCTTCCATTTTCATTAAAAGTCTCCTGCCCTGGCTGGGTTGCACAGTGGGTGGCAGATTCAATTCCGGGTCAGAGCTCGCACCTAGGTTTTGGGTTCAGTCCCTGGTCAGGTCGCATCTGGGAGGCAAGTGATGGATCTTTCTCTCTCACATGATGTTTCTCTCTCTAAAGTTAATAAAAACATATCCTCTAGTGAGGATTAAAAAAAAACAAACCTTTACTATGTGCTGAGCAGTGTTTTACGAACATATGAGGCAGCTATTACTAGTCTTATTCTGCCAATCAGAAAATTATAGCTTTAAGTTGAAGTTAACTTACTCTAAGTCTCATCGCTAATAAATGTTAGAGTGAAGATTTGAACCCAGGACCTTTTGACTCTAAAGTCTCTACTCCTAACAAAATGCCTTTGTTTACTGAGTCTGGACCAGTATGAGAGAGAAGCATGGATTGCTTTTTCGTACACGCCCTGACCCTGGCCTGTCAAGCCCACAACCCCTTGGTCTGTGGGACGATGCTCCAAGCAACCAACCACAGCCAGGGCTGAAACACATTTTTCAAGTGTATCTACTTCCCGTGATGCATTGTTGAGCCACAGTCCCCATCAGAGCTTCTCTGAACTTCGATTCTCCACCTCTAATCTGTGAAATGTTTTAGAGTACGTTTTCTCAGTGTGTCCTCACTCTCAGTAGTAGCAATCAAACTAGTTTAGAGCCAGGCAGTGAACAACAGAACTGTTCAGTGGAGATAGTTAAACTGAGGCCTGGATGGCAAGGAGGCATTGATGTGCAGGGCAGGGTAAGAATAAACAGAGAACAACACATGTGAAAACACAGAGGGGGGCACGGTGCAGCCTGTGTCAGGAAGGGAAGGAGGTCCCGGGAGTCACAGGCACACAGGGCAGTGATGTGGGACAGGTGTGCAGGTGTGGCTGGGGCCGGTCCGTGAGGGCCCTGCTTCTGCATCCACTGGGAAGCCGTTGGTATTAGCCGGGAAGCGTTCGCTGTGTGTAAGAGAAAAGCCCATTTACAGAGTTTACACAGCCATGGCTCGAGTGGCCAGAGGGTCTAGAGGGGGCCGTGTGGAGGCGAGGGCTCCGGCCTCCTTTCTCAGATGTTCTCTCGCCTTTTCGCTGCTCTGGGAGCCCTGGGGCTCGTTTCCTCCTTCATCGGGGGCAGGATGGCTTTGGCAGCCATGGTGGTATGCGCTCCTTTCGTTTTGCAGCAGAGTAAAGGTTTATTTTTGGGGGAAATGTCATCAAGCCTGGAGTCATGGGTGGGTTAATGCTCAAAGACCAGGCTCCCCATGTCCTCAGGGCATGGGTTACACAGGGAAATAAACATATCTCGGGGCTGGAGGCATCGGCGTCATGGCTTTTTTTACAAGGAAAGGGAGAGCCTACTGCATCTTGGCTACGTCATTCCTCCCCTTTGGGCCACTTACTGACCTGATCCCATTCGGGCGGGCGTGGACTTGCTCCACACGTCTGTCTGCACAGCCCCGTCTCCTCACTGGAGTTCTTACTCTGCCAGGACCTTCTCCGTGCCCAGGTGGCACGGCTGCTGCTCAGAGCCTTTCTGGGCTGCCGTAGTAAGTCCGGGCAGGCGTGGCCCCATGGTGTGGCCCCATGGCATGGAGCCAGTCCTCTCCCAGCTCTCACACAGGTGCTGGAGCCTCCCAGTTACATCCTGGGTGGCAGTCACTCCCATCCCCCATGGCCACAGCTACTTAACAAATCCATGAAACCGTTAAAAGTTATAGATGTATTAAATGACCATGCCTGAGGTTATTTGCAAAACTGTTGCTATGCAGAACAACTCTCAATGGCCCTGCTACCTGTGTCCCATCCCCCAGTTCACACTTGCGAGGGTGAGGACATCCCATATTTTTAATATTTCCTGGACACCCTAAGTTCTGGACCCCATTACAAATCCTTCTTTGGCAGGGGAGTGGGAGGTGGGTGGGCCCTGGCTGCACCCTCTCACAATTTGAGTGCTTTCAGTTTGAATTAGTATTCTTGTGATGTCACTCAATCTTGCAAATTGTTACCAGTAGGGATTAGACATGCTTGAGTTTTCTGAAGTATCAGTTAGAAGGCCTAAGAGTTCATCTTGGCTCCCGGTTTAATCCTGCGGCTTTTCATTATCTGCAGCTCCAGGAGGGAGTCGGATTGAACCTCAGAGGAGTGGGCAGACTCTTTCTGCAGACTAAGCAGTTGGATGCCCTTGGCGGGAGAGGATTGGTGTTACTGCTGCAGGTAAATTAACACCAACTCCGTACCATTTACTGTAGGCCTGACTCAGGTTTTGTGGCCGCCCCTTGAATGCTGGCTACACCAGAAGGAAAACACTGCTCCCCGAGTCTGGGGTCCAGCCCAGGAGTACACGCTGTGGCGCCTCTGTAGTCTGGAACGGCATTTCAGTCTTTGCCTGGTCAGGACCTTAGACTGCCATTCTCTCATTATGTGCACATTATACACTTCCGGGAGAAATCCTCAGAAGTGATGTATTACCTTCCTCACCGTATCTTATCAGGAGGCATAGAGTATTTCTCTTATAACTGATAATGTTGTAAAAAGACATTCTTGGGAGTATGGAAAACTGAGAGCAGGATATTAAGAACCTGGGAATTCTGTTAGATGTCATAATGTAAAACGGGGTTATCTGTTAGCAAGGTGTACATATGTATACGTGTCCTGGGGGAAGTGAAGTTATTTGGTGTCACATCCATTTCGGCGGGAAGCCCGAAACTCCAGGCAGAAAACCCTGAGGCTGGCACCGCCGGTCCCGACTGCGCTGCCACAGCGCCTCCTCTGTGCACTGCCCGGAACTCCGGCCAGGCTCCTCCCCATGCTGCGTCACTGTGTCCCCAGCTTCCCTGGTGTCCTGCACAAAGCACACATCTGTCAAATTCTGCGACTTACTTGGTGAAGAAAGCCTATGGGGAAGAGACCCACGTACTGGTGGAAGTCTGCTTCGGAAACAGCTGGGAAGTTTCCCCCCTTTGTGATTTGCACACCCTGTCACAGACCACTGAGTCCCATGAAATGCTCAGTTATGAGGATTACGTAATAAAACTTTAAAGCCAAAACACAAGAGGTCCTCATTTATTTTCTGAAAAAACAAACCAAACTTTATTTTTTAAAGTGTATTTCACCGAGGACTGCTCCTGTGCTGGTGGTCACACCTGCACCGCCCCTTCCCGACTGTCTCCTGTGAGAAGCCCCGGAGGCCCGCCTGGTGGCGGCTCCCTCGAGCCCTTCATGCCCCTGGGGAGCAGCAGCTGGTTCAAGACACTGCTCTGTCTCAGGGCCTGCAGTCCGGACGTGTCCTCACTGATGACGGGGACGCTTCCCTTCTGCTCCTGGGCCTGCAGGTCGCTGTCACTGTCGGACAGCGTGCACAGCAGACTGTCATTTTCGTAGGTGGGAAAGTAGTACCTGAAAACAACCACAGAGTGGCTGCATGACCACAGTGTCCATCACCTGGCAACGCTCCAGCAGCTGAAGGTGACCTCCGCCGTGCTTTTACCAGGTCTCCCTGCCGACCAGCCAGCGGCAGTTTGCAGAGGCTGTAAGGGGACTGCTGCTGGTGACTTTCGGTGCGACCTTTACTGGCTGACACTGGTCTTGCTGGTGTCCCCGCTAGTTATCTACCGTAATAAGAGACTCCCTGTCTGGAAAAGAGCCGGCTCCGGTCCTGGGCAGCTCTGTCGAGAGAACACCTCCCCACCCGAAGCTGGGAATCACGTCCCTCTCACTAGTTCTCACTGGCCCCGTAACAGGTCCCCCCTCCCCCGGCTAACGAAGCTCAATTGCACGTCCTTCCTCACATCCACTCCTTTCGTGTCTGGTGAAGACCCCTGCTCTCTGCGTCTTCTCTCCCAACCTAACCATCGCTGGTTCTTCATTCTAGCAGACCAAACACACAAAGACAGCTCTCCAGAGACTTCCGGCATGCTATTCTGGTGCCTTGTCCGGACACACTTTGTGGTTTGTGCTGGGGGCCTCCAAATATTTCAGCCCACGAAGGAAGAATAAAGGAGCAAGGCAGCAGATCAAGGCAGGGCTGACGGCCTCTCTCAAACCTGGGGTTTGTGGAAAAACTAAAGCCTTTTGTTTTAAAGAGGAAAAACAGAAGGTTTTCAGCTAGAGTTTTTGGGGGACTGGACGTAACATTCCTTGAGAACAGAGGGACCTCCAAGTAGCCCCAGGGGTTGCCTAACTGAGGTTGTCCAGAGTGACATGAGAACCAGCCCCGAAGGCTGGGCTGGCAAGGGCACCTGTGGACCAGCTGCTTAACGTGTGGTGTGCCAACATGTGAAATACATGCCAAAAGCCCTGCTAGTCACACCCTCTCTGACACAGTTTATCTAGGAGTTTACCTGCATCAGTAAGTAGACAGGCGTGCAGAAATGTGCAGGCATGTGGCGATTCACTGTGTCCCTACTTATTGGAGCAAAAAGCACCTAACAAGCTGGGGTATACTCAGAGACTGGGATATCTGACACCTGCTAAAACTGACCCAATGGGTGTGTATCAGATATGGAAAGATGCTTACAATATTTTCTTAATAACATATAACCTAAAAACCTCTCTATCTCCCTTTACGTACATATCTCTAAATCACAAAACCTGAAACTGCTGGATACATTTATGAGGCAGGGAATGACTTCAAAAATAGGTTTAGAAGGTTTCCACTGTTTCCCATCAGCACGTGATTCTTTTTCATTTATGCTCACGTAACTGCCATCAAGGCGGGGAAACGCGGGCCGGGGCGCAGCTGTGCGTGTGCATGTGCGGGCAGCACTTACTCTGGCTGGTCCCACGTCACCATGTCCGGAAGCAGGGCAGCGTGCCTCGCCGCCTCCAGGTGGGCCTGCAGGTCGGCTCTGGAGGGAAACCTCGCGTGGCAGCCATAACAGCGACCCTGGTGGACCTGCCTCCGAATGAAGTTGACCAGCTTCACTTGCTGATAGAAATTTAATCCTAAATAAAAACAGAAGTGCACAGAATCAGCCCCAAACTGGTCAGGCCCGTTTTTGCGCTGTTACAATTTTTATCAAGAGCCACTTCCCTTTGACCACCAGCCCGAGGACGCAGCTGGTCACGGAGTGTGATGACAGACACAAGCAGTACCAGCCGGCAGCGGCAGGGCTCCCGTGGCAGCACGGCTCTAACCGCTTCCCGCCACGACCAGGTTTCGTCCCCACTCGCCCTGTTGCACAGGTAGTAGCATCACTGCCCGCCCCCATCATGCATCAGGACACCGTTCAGGGTCAAGCAGGAGGCAAGTGAGCGGGAGGTGGGAGGTGGCATGGGCCTGGTGGCTCCACAGCACGTGCTCTGGACGGCTGAGCTCGTCACATGGCGACACAGAAACACATCTGTAAGAGCAGCAAAGCACGGGGCACACGCTGTGTCTGCACTGATGCGGGGACAGCAGGCTTTGGGTGGCCTTGGGTTCATCAGCAAGTCTGTGCTTTGTGCTGTAGTGGCCCCGAGTCTCCCCTCCATCGGGACAGTGAGAACGCCTCTGCAGGAGCTAATGCAGGAGTTCTGTCTGCGTCGCCCATGCCCCAGAATGCGCAGTTTGCCTGAGGCCCGGGTGGCCAGTCTGCCTTTCTGGTGGACTGTAGCCATCGACTTGCATGTGGTTTGAAGTGTGTGTGTGTGTTGGGGAGGGAAGAAGGACCGCATGAAACCAAAGCCTGCACTTGAAATTGAGCTTGTGGTGGCTGCGAGCCCCAGGCACCCAGAACATGGGCATGCTTTCAGGACGGTGGACAGAAGCGCAGCCCCCGCGCCGACTTACCAAGTTCTGACTTGATCTTGAGGAGATCGAACTCGTGTGTGTCCTAAAAGGAGGAATGGAGGTACCTGTGAGCACACACATGTTGGATCTTTCACTGGAGTGTGAGCATAGTCCCGGTTCACCATCTCCTACTTCAGAAACCCCCGCAGCCTGACCGTTCCCCCCAAGTCCACCCGCTGAGCCTCCAAGTTTTGTGGGCCTGGAGCTGCCGTTCACCGTGTGTGCATGCCCATGGTGGGCTGACCGCAGCGTTCTGTCTGTGGGGACGTGCAGCCCCATGGGCCTGTGTCTGGGCCGGAGGGTCTGAGCTGCACGGCACAGGCCACTTCACAAACTGCTTTGAGGCCGCCGACCGCACTGTGCCAGCTGGCAGGTTTCTCTTCTTGCACCTTCCCACACGCCAAATGAAACGTGTTTCACGCTGCAGAGGCTCGTTTCGTCCCTTCCTCCCTGTGACAGTCCCCTGGACACCTTGCAGGCTCCCAGAGAACAGACTGCTGTCTGTGTGGCCCCTCGGGTGGGATCACCAGGACGCACGGCAGCCGTCAGGGGATGTGACTGAGCAGAGGCTGAGGGTGCCATTGAGGGCGTGGCGGAGGGGGCCCCTGCACTGGGCGTGTACCGGGTCTCCCTCCGCTTCACAGACACGAGGATGCTGGGAACTAGATTTCCACCCTGGACACCACACATGCGCTCGGGGCAGCCTGGCTCAGGGAGCCTGAGCCTTTGCTTCCACAGGGCCGCCGCCCACGCCCACCGCAGGAGAGCACAGTCTCTGATGCGCAGAGATGGGGCTCATGCAGCAGCGGGCCCCATGGGGCACAGGGGGGCGGGGCGCATGTCGGTCATCAGCCCTCCAGCCCTGAGCTGCAAGTGTCCAGAGCCACCAGTCCCGCCCCTTCCCCAGGGGTCGTAGGGAGTGACAGTGCCCTGCACAGATACCAGCATGACAGCAGGTCCCCCATTGCTCACTTCCAGCTCCATCGCAGCACCCCAGTGCATCCAGAGAGGGGCACACACTGGGAACCCTCTCAGATGTCTTCTCTCCAAGTCCATGTCACTGAAGGAGGGAGACCTCACCCTGTGCCCACTCCTTCTGCACGCCCCCATTCCCCAGGCTGTGTGGAGGGCAGCCTGTCCCGGCTCTCCGGAGTCAGCAGCACAGAAGCGCCGCCCCTGGCTGCAGGGCCCCCCTTCCCTGCAGGGAAGTGTCACGTCCAATGCTAACCAGGTTGGTTGACAGTCACAACTTGGAGATGATGGCTTCACAGAAGCGTTTTCCAGCAGGACGGACGTGGCATTAGTGGATATATGGTGTTGCTTTTATTCTTACTGTTTCTTAGTATTCTAACCTTTACACTTCTGATAATTTGGAATCTCCTAGAATTAATGACCACTCTCAGAGAAAAAACAACAGTTGGCTCAAGTCCTAAGCAATATCACCCTGGCTGAATTAAGGCATCGTACTTTACTTATTTGTTCCTGTGAAAGCCACCCAAGAAAGAACAGTTCAGGGAAAAATATGTATTCCCACAGAACTGCCTCATAGAATAGCAAAAACCCCTTTAGAAAATAGCCCCTGATTGTCAAAGAGTTGTTAGAGTAACAGCCCCTCCTTTACCTTGAATAGGAATATATATCAATTAGAATTAGACAGGCATAAAAACAGAAGAAGCTGGTTAGCTATTACAAACTAAGCACTTAGAAACAACTACCAAGGAGTTAGAGTCCTCAGTATACAAAAAACATTTTAGACAGCAAGATAGATAGCTAAGTTAGATATTACAAAGGCTTATAATGAATTTCCTAACCTCTGCTTGGTCTAAGCATACTTGTTGCCCATGACAATTTCTGAGAACTTTAATAAACAATAAGACATTCAAACTGTATACATAGAACTATTTCAAATTGTCTGATTAATGGTTTTCCTGGTCAAAATAACTTTTGTTTAACATAACTGAAACTATGGGAACTTTCGTACTTTTCCTGGTTACCTTTGTATTGATTTTTTCTGCTTAACTGATCATGCTGTACACCTGTAAATGTTAATCTATGCCAAAAATGAAAATATAAAAAATCAGCTTGTACTTGCAATAAACGGAACAGTGCTTCACCTGCCTTTGAGCTGTGTAGTTGCCTGTTACCCAGTGCCGACGCCTACTCTCACCTGAGGGACCCTTAGATAAGCTGCGGCCGGACCTCGGCAGGGAAGGACCTTGGGAGCATCTCGAAGGTGGGTGGCAGCAGAGTGGTCTGCGAGACCCCACCCAGCAGCTCCCTCAGGCCCAGCCCGCGGCCTGGAGCCTGTGGGACTCTCAGGAATGGGGTGTGCTGGAGGGACTGGAAGTGTAATGGGACAGGGGCTGCAACAATGATTGGCTTTCCTGTCAGAACTGAACAAACTTCAAATGAAGAGAAGCATCTCACCTTCATGTGGACACATAATTTCTCGGTGGTTTCCGCTTGCTTTTCACAAAACAGACAGACAGCCGAGACAGGGTGTTCCTCCCAGTCAGACCAGTCCCTGTGTCAGGCAGAAAGCGGCAGACGTGGGGGTTCCTTCGTTGAAGCGGGTACACCCTGCCTCGTGTGACTCATAGCCTCCCCTCCGAGGAAACCCTGCTGATCTCCCCCTGTGCCAATGCTTTGGCCGAGACAGCAGCGTCACAGTAGTGCCATGGGGTCAACAGCAAGAGTGATCGGGTGCTGCTGTCCCCTCCTGCCTCTGCTCCTTCCGAGCAGCCCCTGTGCTGTGGGGTCGGCGCAGTGTCTCTGAGCTGAGCAGGTCGGTCGTGCAGAGGGGACAGGCCGGGGGGTGGGGCGGGGCAGGAGGCTGTCAGGAAAGGCACGGCGCACGGCAGGCAGCATGTCCCACAAAGGCACTCGGCGCCCCTCGCGTGGGAGAGCTGGTCATTGTGAACGGGCAAGTGTTAAACCTGGTGGCAGACTGGCGGGTAGAGAACTCAAAAAGCATTATCAACCATCTCTTCCTCTCCTTGCATTTACTTTTTGAGATAGCGACAACTGCTTGTGGTTCCTGAACAGGAGAATCCAAGTCCTGGGAGAGAATGAGAGGACGGGAAACAGGGAGCCCTTTTCGGTGGGGGAGCCCTCCTCCGGCATGTGGTTCCCAGCCAAGGAGCCGAGATGCTTTAAGTTGGTTGTCACTGGGGTAAACACAGGACAAGGTTAGCTTCAGCTCAGTCATCTTCCCTGTCCTTGTGACAGGCAGCAGGCAGAGGACAAAGGTAATGTCACTCCAAGGTCCGGGGATTAACCGGGTCAGCAAGGCACCCTGGAAGGTACTTTTCTCTGAGTGACGTGTTACCTGCCTGTTCACGTAATGGCTCCCAGGGCTGACCACGCACCGGTTAGCATGAGCGGCAGTCCTGGCCATGTTACCCGCAGGGAGAAGTAGCCCACACACAGAGCAGCTCTGCGTCCCTCTCCCTGGTTCCTCAGAATGACGTCTGACCCTGAACTAAAGGACTGGTTCCCTGCCCTCAAGCACTAAACGATTAGCAGCATCGGCAAGTCTTACTCTTCTTGATGGTCCAGCAGCTCCCGATCGTCTTCGGACTGAACTTCTTCCCAGGATTTTCCAAGTTCCTTTGTGGGACAAACAGGGAGGTTAGAGATGGGAGTGCAGGGCAGGGCGGGGAGGAGAGAGAACAGACAGGACAAACCAACAGGCCCGCAGCCACAGATACAGACAACACTAGAAGGTGCGCCGAAAGTGCTGCCGGAGCAGGAGGATGGGTGTGTGCAGCCCGAGATGCCCCCAGTGTGCTCTTCTGCTCGGAGGAGCAGCCGGGGCCTCTCAAGGCCCAGTCTCTTAAACTTAAGTAAGTCAGTGCTTCTGAACCCTGGATGCCCATGAGAATCTGCTGGGGATCTTTTTAAAAAACAAACAAACCAATATTTCTCAATAGAGATTTTGAGACATTCTCCCCATTGGACTCTTGGGGGTCCTGGCCGTCTGTTTCCCAGGCAGCGGCCACAGTGACCCTTCTCTAGGACACGTCCCTCCCCTGTTAGTGTGAACCCACCTGTGGCATGTCACATGTGCTGGGTAAGGTCCTGGGACCTTCGCATGGCCTCCACACCTCTTCCCTATACCTCACCACCTCTGCTCAGGGCGTGGCAGCCACACTGGTCCTGCTGCAGGCCCGAGAACGCAGCAAGCTCACACCCACCTGCTCCCCGACCCTGGTGGCATCGCCCACCCATAACACGCTCGCTTACGTGACTGCAAGGCCCAGCCCATGGCATCACCTGCCAGGAACATGCTCACTCACGTGCCTGCATGGCCTGGCCGGGGGCATCACATGCCCTGCTGGCACATCACGACGACATGCCCAGAACCACAGTCCCCTTCACGTCTCTCTCCACTCCTCTGTGATGTCTGATTTTTCTTCCAAGTGCTGACCACTGCTGGCATCACTTTTCTCTCGTGCCACCTGTCCCCTCCCCTACAGTGTCCCTGAGGACAGGGCCTCGGCTCACTGGCACATTCTGGAGCCTGGCACACAGTGGGCTCTGGAGGGTATTTTTTAAAATTGAATTGTAACAAAGTAAGTCTATACATTTGAGGCCGATTTAGACCCCACCTCAGAAGGATTTTGTGAGTTGACTGGGTGGGTTGCCCCTCTCCCTCGGCCTCCCCACTGCGCCGGCGGAAGCGCACGGAGCACCAGAGGCAAATGGGCCTGGGGACACGGACAGACGCCCTTCTGGGCAGCTTGACCATGGCCACGGCCCACACACTCTGCCATAAAGGCACATGTCCTGTTCCCCTCCATTCTTCTGAAAACACAACCAAATGCACTTGCCGTTGGGAACATTTTTTCTCAAAGGTATTATTTAATTAAAAGAGCTACAAGTGCCATTTTGATTTTGAGGAAAAAAGAAAATCTATCATCAACTTCCTAAGAGGTCTGTGAGCTGTCATTATCTACCAGCTAAGTGTCACATCACCCAGATGTGCAGAGATTTCTCCTGACATTGTCAGACACAGTTAATTCGGACTTGGTTACATCCTCCCCAGAGTCATGAAGCGTCCGCACCTCACCATGCACCCCAAGAATGGCCCCCACACGGCCAACACATCCCTCATCAGTTGACCCTCTTGGCGATGGATTAAATCCTTCATGCATTACTTGGTCTCACTGGACTGCGATGGTAAGGTATTACTTAAGGGCGGGCCATTGGTGATATCACTGTTCTCAAGGCCATGGGCAATAGCGGTTGTCAATAAATGTTTGTAGCTGAAAGCACCAAGAAGTACCACCGTCCACGTTCCAAACTCAAAGCTTTGTTCTGCACCTTTCTCGGTGTTCAGTTTCAGTGCCACAGGGAGGCGCACGCCCAGGCCGTGCGGCTGTAGCCATGCACCATGTGAGAGGGAGATGGAACTCTGTGTTCTCGGTGTACCAGGAAACACGTGGCCTGTGAGTGACGGCAGCCCCCACTTTCCCAGAGCACCCGCTTTGGTGCAGTTAAGTGTACGACTCGTCATGGGAACCAGTCCTAGAGGGAAGAGAAGCAAAGCACAGGACTCTCTAATTAAGACACCACGCCTGCTAATGAGTCACATCAGGAAAGCAGCAACCACAAGAAAACAGCCTGGAAGGCCCGTCAGTGGGGATGTGCAGAGCGCCCCCTCAAGCCCCTGCGTCAGATGGCTGTGATCCACGGGTGGGTGGAAAAACACGGGAAAACGAGATCCTCTCTCCCAGCTCCCTCGCCCCCAAACACATGCACTTATGCGAAAACCCGTCAGAGAGAGTGTTTGGGATGGAAATCATCTCATTAGAGAGAACTATCACCAAGCTAAGAACGAAAGGTTAAGGGCCTACTTGTTAAAATGGCTATATGTACTTTAAGAATAAAAAAATTAAAGAATGATAAAACCACTATAAAAGAACTCCCTTTAGAAAGCTCAGGGCTGCGACACCACACCCAGGGAACACGCACCGAAGCTGCAACGAGGATGCTAAGTGGTGGGTTGCTCTCAGAAGTAGGGGTGTCAGAGCGTGTGATTGTGAGGCTGCTGGTGACCGTCCCCATTGCTACCACTGCTGCTGCCTGCACCTCCCGTCTGAGACTACAGCCAGCACTCAAAGGACATGACCTCGCAGGGGTGTCCAACCAGCGGCCCATGGGCTGCGTGGGTCCGAGGATGGCTATGAATGTGGCCCAACACAAAATCGTAAATTTACCTAAAACATGAGATTTTTGGGTGATTACATGTCACAATGTCCCAAGACAGCTCTTATTCTTCCAGTGGGGCCAGAGACGCCAAATGGTTGGACACCCCTGAGACTGTGCAAAGGGCCTTGAGTGGAGTCAACGCCTGTCAGTGTTCAAAAGCTGGTGTGTGTGGTTAAACACGGAAATGGCCCTGCCTGAGAAGGAGAGGGAACCAGTCGGCTTGCTGATCGCAGAGGAGAGCCCAGAGCAGCCTTGGCCCTTTGGCCCCACGTCTGTCTGTCTGTCTGTCAGTCTGTGTGGTGACCATCAGAGTGCCTCTTGCAGGAGCATCTGGATTTCCCCCCATCACCCACCCCACCGCGGGTCTGCAGACCCTGTCTGAAGCAGAGGCAAGGGGGTGAGGGGCCTGCTGTGGCAGTGGAGGCCTGAGCACTGGCGCTGCACCCCCGCGCCAGGTGTGCACACGAGCACGCTCCTGTGCCCATCTCCCACCCAGCCTACGACACACTCCGAGAGCGGTGACTCAGATCCGCCACCTGGCCGGCAGCGCTTCCCTTTGTGTCCCGCCGGCATCTGGTACCTGGACGGCACTCAAATGCCTGCAGAATGCTGCTGTGGAGGAGAGACCTGGAGGCGCGGGGGCACAGTCACCGACGCTGGGGCAGGCCGCGGTGCCCTGCTGTCCACCCATAGTCATGCATGCGTGCCAGCCTTTTCTCATTTTAAAAACTCATTGCTTAAGTAAACTTTTAGAAGCAGTTATTCTTCCAATTAAAGACTGTCATTAATGGGATATGAGGTGAAACTGAAATGGTGCTGGGCAACGCTGGGCCCCCACTTTCCTCCGACACCATGCCATCAATATTTGGAACAGTCTTTCGCAGGCTCGTTCCAGGAGTTGTTCCGTCTGTCCCCTACAGCAGGGTCCCAGGCTGTTCTCAGGGCAGTGCCTCTGGCACGCACTGCTCTCACTTAGGACACTTACCCTCTAGAGAGACTTTATTAGCGTCTTCAATCCCTTTCAAAGGGAAGTTCCCATCATTTCCAAGGTGCTCACGCATCATTAATACACTGTAGGTTTTTAGAAATATCACTCTTACTGCTGGCTAGTTACCTCGGCGGAAAGCACACAGGGCTGAGAAAGTGAAGGCTGTGGGTCTGAGCTCTTGCAGAGCTGGTGAGAGGCAGCCTCGTGTGGGCCTTGGCTCCCATACCAGTTTGTGACAAGAGAGTGGGCGAGGGGCGGCGAACAGGTCATTAGGGACTCATCCCCATCAACAGACTAGGAACCCGGAAAGTCCCGGGGTCCAGGAATGACTGACGGAGGGGCCTGAAAGGACCATGGAGGGGCTCGAGGGAGCCTTTGCCTTCAGCGAACTGCGGAGAATCCTCAGCCTGCCGTGGCTTCCTCTGTGTCCGTCTTCAAACACATGCGCAACTTGCTTTAAGGGCGGTTTTATTCCAACCCTGCACGGACTAGTTAGCACAAACAGAAACTGTACCTTCGAGCAGAGATTTCCATGTAATTTAGGATGTGCTTGTTTCTGCCCAATAGATAAAATGGCTGATTATAATCAATCACACCTTCTGTGCCAATGGGTTTGAGTTCCAATTCATTTACAGTGAGAAGAAAGAAACAGTTTCCATTTGCTAAGCAAAGTGTCAGAAAGAGAGCTCCGCATCTGTCTCCCAACCCCACTGCAGTGACTCACCCTTCTCTTTATACAAGTAGCAGCTTTCCTAGTTTGTTATGCAAACCCCCCGAAAACCTACAGATGGGGCAGAGACAGTCGTCACGATGTCCATTGCAGATCCCCTTGTAGGTTTCCAACCGCCCCCTCACAACACATGCCTCCAACTGGACGCCTCTCTCCCTGGCAGAGACTGCCACCCAGAAGCCTGCGGCTTCTGAGCAAGGAGAGCATTCAGTGCATCAAAAGTCCTTAACCTCTGACTTTGTCCTTCCATCACAGGACCAAACATACGCAGGTCCTCTTGCCTCGGGCAATGACCTATGTGGCTTTGTTTCTCTAAAGTGTCCATTAAAAATAAACTGGCACAAGAGGATGGTATAGATGATTTTGGGGGGGTGGGGAAGAGGATGATATTTTACTTGGAAAAGAGGAGAGGAATGAAGAGACTGGTTTGCCTTTTTAAAAGAATTACCCAGTATAGCACCTCGCATAGCCGGAGGCAGACGCATGGCTTTCGACTGGAATATAGGCGTCTCTAGCCTCGAGGTGACAGTGCGTGGGGACTTTTTCAGTCGGGGTGACTGTGGGTTCTACAGACAATTTCACTCTGCGAACAACAGGCAAAGCAGAGCAAACCCAGAGCAGTTGTGTTTGCAAAAGACCATTTCAAGGGCAGCTGTTGTGTGGAGCACCCCCACCCCCACCCCCGGGGCCTTCCGGCCTGTGCGCCCCACAGGCTGCCCCCCAGACAGGGTGTGGTCTGCGGGATGCGCCCTGTTCCTCCTGGAGAGGAGAAAGGCTCACCAAGTAGTTGATGACGTAAAAGCGGTCGTACTCCCGGTTCTTCGGGTTGACCCTCCGATGCCGCCTCTTCCTCATGTGGTCTCGCAGGGCGTTCTTGTCCCGGAAGACCTTCTCGCAGTAGAGGCACTGCAGGCTGGGGTGGGGACACAGCGCTCGGTCGGCTCTGTCCTTATGGAGCCCTAGGTCACGCAGAGCCTTCCAGCGGTTGGGGCAGCTTTGTCAAGGAGCCCCGCCCACTGTGCTTCCCTGGCTTTGTGGGACGCATGTGTGTTTTCAAGTTGGCTAAGTCAGCTGTTTAGTTTGAACTGTGGCAAAGACAGCCCACGTTAATTTGATGGTTTACTAATCAAACTGCCTATGCTAAAACCGCAAATGCAGGCGTGTTCTCACAGAATTGTGATGATAGCAAGCACCGGCTGCGTCTGCCACGTGTGACGAGGGGTCCATGGCTTGGTGTCTCCCGGGAGCTGATCTGCAGGGTACGACGCCCAGCTCCGGCACCTACAGGCTGGGCGACTCAGTGGATTCACTCCTCTCGCCTGACCTCTAAACTGAAGACGATACCTAATCTTAGAGAATTTTTAAAACTTATACACACTTATGTCTATATAATTTATACATATCTGAAGAGAAACATGTGCATATGTGCATCATGTACATATATTATAAATAAAATACCCAGCACACAGTAAGTGCTCAATAAATGGTAGTTACCATCCTATCATTCTCATGAACCTTCTACTTGAATACTTCCACTGAGGAGGAATTCATTACCTGACCACTCAGTGATGGCCAGTTTCCAACCAATCACAAAGGAAATGTCCTTCTCAGGCTAAGTCTGACAGTTGACACCCTGTGACTTCTACCCAATGGTCCCTGGAGCTCCACTCTGTGGAGTCACACAGAATTAATCTGCCTTCTACATGAAATCTTGCAAATGACTGAAATCAGGTGTTGCCATTTTGAATTCTTTTCATCTCTACTAAATACCTTTCAGAAATTTCTCATGCCATTGAACCAACTGTGGTGTTTTATAAGTAAGTTTACGAGCGATAAGCTGATGATGATTGATATTCTGGCACTGCTTTACAAACAAAGGGTTCTCCAGTAAGAGAATGAAGGGATTTGTTTTAATGTGGTGTTGATACCAGAATACGAATTCAGAAGTTTTTATAATTAATCTACATCCCTCGATACATCTTTTTAATGTCACTGCTCTACACGCTGTAGGCTGAGATACCACATTCTTTAGGATTATATTTAAATAAAGAAAAACAGGTTTTGAGAAAAAAGCAGTCTTGGACCCTTTCCCAGAAAGTAAAGTTGGCTAGATTTCTAAAAGGCATTTGGACAACCTTGAGACTTTCCTTCTTCGTTTCTACAGGCTGGGCTCCAGGACCCAAGGTCACAGGATGTCACCTGGGGACAGGTGGAGTGTCATGGTTCACAAGTGCAGAGAAACAGGAAAGGGCAGAAGAACCCGTGCGGCATCTTCTCTCTCACATCCAGTTGAGTGACAGACCTCAACTCGATAGTACGTTTGCCTTACTAAATATGTAAGGTAGTTATAGTGAAAAGTAAAGAAGTTATGAATCCAAAACTGAGAACAGGGGTTTCTGGGGAATACTCATGAGACAGAGCACCCGGGGGGACAAAGCAATGACTAGCGTTCTGCTTCTGAGCTGGACGGTGAGCGTCTTCATCACACCGCATTTAACACACTGATGCGGTGTGGGCATTGTTTGATGTATGGGATGCTTTCATTTAAAGACCAGACCAAATGATATCTGTACAAAGTGAAGACTATCACACAAGACGTGAAGTCCTCCAACATGAACCATGGAAAAAGTCCATTTCTGCAGTTACTTCTGACTACGAACTTGTAATGGTTCACAAGAGCCATAGATCCAGGTTGCAGTGCGTCAAGGACTTACTTGTCAAGCTTCTCCTGTAACGTACGCAGAAACTCACTGCAGTTGACGATGTTATCGGGCAGTCCGATGTTGAAAGCGTGTTCTCTGGACATGTGGTTCAGGAGGATCGATCTAGGAAGAAAGTGGAGTGACGTGCATGAGGTGCGACCTGCCTGGAGACAAAGGGTCAGCCACCGTGCCCGGGGAGCGGTGACCAACAGTGCTGAGGAGGGTGACACAGGGGTTTCCACCCCGAAACAGGCGCGGGGCCGTGTGGGTGGGTTCTGGCCTGTCGACCACTGGGCAGGGCCACACTCCACAGGGGAGTCGGGTGTCTGGCCTTTGACCTGTCACAGAAACTGTGCTGTACCACTTTTCTGATTCGTCACGGACACAGGGAAAAGAAAGCTGCCCGAGACCTGCTTCAACCTGGGATTGCAGCGATTCAGTGCTGGTTTGTTTTGTTTTAAACAAAAGTAAACCAGCCCAAGTGCTAAAAGTTTAGGTAACAAGTTCATATAGGACAGTGTGTCTGTAGTGGTTTGTTCACACAGTCTTGCCTGCCAGCCGATTTTAAAAGTTTTACAATGTTAAACATAAATCTACTTTTGGCATTTAAGAAATTCGTTTCTCTGCTCTGCTTAGAGCAACTGCAGTCCATCTCTGACGGCAGGCAGACTGAAAAATCACTGCTGACGCCACGGAAGGGACCTGAGCGGACCCCCGAACTCAGCTCATACAAGCAGGGCAGGTGTCCGGATGGCTTTTCACAGGAAAAACAGTCGCATTACAAGACATGCACAGTGGCAAACCTGTTTCCGAGGAATTCCTCATTGCAAAACATACAGACGCCACGGAAACTGTCATCGCTCCGTTCCCGCTGCTGCTGCTCCAGAATCCCCCTCTGTGGAGGAGAAAAAGCGTCGGAATGGCCTTCAATAAATGCAGGTAGCCAGAGACCGAGTCTGGGCCGAATAGGAGGGACCCGGGGTCGGAGCACAAAGCGGGCACAGTCCTGGGGCGCTGACGAGATTTCACGTTCCTCTGTTTCCCTTGCACTGGAATTGGGAGTCTATCCTGGTCAGTGCCCGTGATGCTCCACTGGGGCACGGTGCAGGGAACGCGGAGCCAGCAGCGCTCACCACCCTTCCCCGACACACGCTTCTTCCGCCTTTCGTGTGCTCACTCTCATTTAAAACCAAAACTGTGGTCGGGTCTTTGCTGCAGTCCCTTCTGTAATTCTCCGTTTACTTTGTAATCAAGTTCTGATCTATTTTTCACTTGAACTAACTTTCTTATTCCTTCTCTCCCCCTTGCCAACAATGTCACCAATCCCCCTTCAAATCAGTCACTACAGGATTGTTGTAAGTGTGTCTCCAGAGGCCGCCCACCTTCTCCCCCCCCTCCACCAGGCCGTCTTCTCTCTGGCTGCTAGAAACACTTTTCTTACCCACCGTATACACGCAGAGCTGGCTACCTGGTTATTCTCTGCGATAATTTTAACTATGCTTTGGTAACGCCCTGCTCTAATGAGGGTGACTCCACCTCCCTCCACCTTTCCTTGAGGTCATTTGATTTACCTCTGCTTTTTCACTCTTGCAAATCTGATCTGTTCCTTAAGATCCACCCTGATTCTTGTCGCTAGTGGGCAGCCATTTCTAGACAACGGTAAACACGTCTGCGCTTCAGCCCTGGCACACTGAGCAGCCCCAGGTTTGAAACCTGGCTCTCCCCTGGACTCGATTCAGCCTCCTCAGTCCTCCGTTTTCTCACTTGCAAGAGTTAAGGAAACTGTCCCATGGCACTGTTGCAGGGCTGAGTCAGATAACTCGGTGTATAAAGGGCCCTGAGGGGCTGGATCGGGTTGTTATCGGCCAGCATCCGTCCCCTGCACTCCTCACCCACCGCCCCTTCGGGAGCCGCCGCTTGCCTCCTCTTCCAAAAGGGTCAGGCGACTCTTTGAAGCTATAAAAAAGTCTCTCTGCTGGTCTTATGTTACCCTGGCATGCTGTTCCCCATGCTTCTCTCATAGCATGGGGCTCAAAATAGGAACGCTGTGAAGTTTATTGCTGATTCTGTAAGTATTTATGGAACTGCACAAAAAAGAATGAGGGTCCAGAAGCTTAATACATTCCATGTGGCCTTTCTGGACATGTACCGCCCAAACATCTAGAAATACTAATCCACTGAAGAAAAAATAAAAAGCTACCATTAACAAAAATGAATTCATGACCTTTTGCTTTCAGCCATAACGGAAGAGTGGATATTGCACTTCCCCTGTAAACTACAAAACAAACTGCTCCGTGTATCTGCTCTGTTTCAGACACGGGGTAACAGGGCCATGATCCTGAGGACCAAAGAGTAACATGTGCATGGCCCATCTTCTCTTGGGTGGTGTTTTCCCAATTGCAACATAGACAAATTGAACCCAAATGCTAGGTAGAGAAGAAAAGATGAGTGTGTAGGACGCCGGACTGGTGGGACTTGTGGGATGAGGGACTAGAGAGCAGAGCTTCAGAGAAGGGCTCAGGAAACTGTGCGGGGCTTTCGGCCTCTGACCAGACCCTGAGCTGCACATGTGCGGGGCAGGGATCTGGGAGCTGGGTGGAGGGGCTTCCGGGGGAGATCCCGGAAACCACGGCACCAGAAGATGCTGCAGCCCCAGTGTGCATGATGGGAAAACCCAGCTGAACTCCTCAGATGCACAGCAGAATGGGATAAAAGCAGGAGAAATATAAGGGGTAAGGTTCACATATCAGACGATTTTGATTATTGCTCTTTAAAGACTACAATGGACAGCAAACATCACATGAAAGAGGCACTGGAAAAGGAAAACAACCTTTACAAGCATTCTTGGTGTGACCTAAGAAAGAACACCTGTTCCAGAGCCCTGCATCCAGGACTCTGTCCACATCAGTGGCAGCCACCGCTGGGTTCTGGTTCACAGGCTCGAGACCACACAGCCCAGATGGGGTTGGAGGAAGATCTCACTCAACATTTTCTTAGTTTTGACTCAACACAAACAGAAAAGATCCGTGAGTCAAACCAGAGGGACATCAAACCACCACAGCCTTCTCTGGCCGAACGTGTTACACCGGCGCACCTTGAGGGCCTGCGCGCCACGCTGGGAAGTGAGGGCAGCGCCGCAGGCTGCTTTCAGGGTGTGGACCTGGCACAGGGCTATTCTGTTCCATGGTCTGGAGCCCCTGACAGTGATGACGCCATGGGCGACTCCCAGTCGCTTCACCTGCACTGCCCACAACCACGGGAAGACAGGCGGCCAGAGTCCGGGTCAGCCCTCACCTTGCCGGCTCAGGTACCTCCTTCACTCCTCATTCTTACCTGCATGGGTTCTGTCAGGATCTGTCTTGCCCCGTGCGAACTCTGTTTAAACTCTTCCCCAGACCCTCCTTCGGGGAAGGGGGGGCCACCGAGACCACGTTTTGTTTTCTGTTCATTTCATGGGCATAAGAGTTTTTCCACTTTAATGCCACCAGTGCATGGAAGAGCCCTGTGGCCGGGGAGAAGGGACCTGGTGGCCAGGGAGCTCTGCTTTGGTTGCATTCTCCACCCAACTGCTGGGCTCCAGCTGCACCCCGGCCACACCTCACTTGTGACTGCAACAATGTGAGGAGCACTCTGCCTGTTCCTTCTTGGCCATCTTCCTAATGCTTCCCCCTTGGACCTATTCTAGTCCGGCTAGCTACACTAGTCCACTCCAGTAAGATCTCTGACCAGCACTGCTCAGCACCGGCCTTTTAGAATTGGAGAGTGATTCCCTATAAAGAGATCTCGGGATGACTGTGTAAAGCCACATAGCTATTTGGTGCCAAAGATGGTGTTATTGTCAGGCACCACATTGCTTTTTTTTCCCCAGAAGGTACCCACTGGAGCATGTGCAGGCACATAACATACAACCCCGACTGTTCTGTTTAGTGAACAAATGAGTTCAGAATCCAGGGCACGGAGAGCTGGGAAGGCAGGCAGCATTGAGTCCTTCCTACAAGGAAAGTTTCATTTGAGTGGGTCTGATACAGACTAGCTTCTTGGTGTTGCAGGCTGTACGACATACTAAGGTGACCGGAGAGACAACATACACAATTATAATTATGCTTGTTTCTGACTTAATTAGAACAAGGTGTTTGGGATGAGCAGCTTTTCTAGGGTGCAGAAATTGTAATTGAGTGGTTCAGGGGTTAATGACTTTGCACAGGACGGTCTCTGAGGGACCGCCCACGTTGTCTCTGCTCTCTGAACCCCAGGTGCAGTGTACCTGCTTGTGCGGGGCGGGGCTCTGGCTGAGACCAGCAGCACATTGCTGCACTGAAACAGACACCTTCTGTCCAACCCCCAGGACCGTGCTGCCCTCGCAAACGGCTCTCAGTGGCCGTGCCCTTTGGGTCTGATCCTCTTCTCTTCCGTGGCCGTCTGGGTTTGTCTCCTTTGCTCACCAAACCTTTCCTTCATCGCCAGTGCGTCTACTCTGTGCCCACCAACTGGCTCCCTGATGACACCTCCTCTCCACTTGCTGTTCTCTGTTCAGCCTCCTGTTCTCCTGAGAGCTGAGAGCAAAGCTACAGAATTTCTTAAAATCCAGCTAAACAAAACCCAGATAATCAGATCCTATGAAGACAACTAAGTCCGATGTTTGGAACCTGAGGAAGAATGGCCCCCACTCTTGTGTCTGGGTGGGCTTTGTGGCCGTTATTCTCATCTGATGGGGGTGCTTTGTTTCTTCCTTCTAGGGTCTCTGCTATTTGCATCTACTGACGACCTGGTAACCAGATGGAGAGATTTATAGGAAAGATTTTCCTGGTGCCCACATTTAATCAGTATGCCAATCTGACGCTCGCCTAGAGGGATGTAGCTGGGCCTCGGAAACTCAGCCTACAAATCCATAACATCTACATCGGATGTGAAACACTTAGAACTGGTACCTGACTTAGACGAAGGTGATACTAAGTGATTCTCTGACTTCTTTGAAAGAAAGCCCACAGTCCTTATTTAGAACGGCACTCATGGTGCCATGCACCCGATCCCAACCTCCTCTCGCCCTGCTTCCCTGCACGAACCCTGGTGTTACTCTCCACAGTCATTTTCAAAGCCCTGTTCTCATTTCTCAAGCCCCCAAGGCTGTTCCCTTTTTTCTTCCACCAGTCTCCGTCTACTGGGGTTTTGCCTCCGACTCCCTCAGGGCTCAGTCCCAGTGCTACCTCTCTGTGGGCAGTGGAAGCTGACTGGGACTCAGGAGAACTATACGCCTGTCCTGTTTTTATGACCGATTCTTCACGCGGCCTTGGGCATGCCACTTCTCCAGGACTTAGTTTCTGGTGATGTCTGAACTGCTTTAGAAACAGTCTACAAACCACAGCGGTGACTGTCCCTGACCACTCTGCTGGACGACACCTGTCCTTGGGCCACAGTGTGTACATTCCATTGGCACCTATGCTGATTGGTTTTCAAGAAGGGCAAGTCCCGACCCCTCTACTAACAGCACAGACTTCGTCAGGCCATGAGCGCACAGTGTGTTATAGAAGGCGCTCGGTAAGTGCTGGCAGCTCACTTGGCACCCGACCCCAGCTTCTCCGGCTGGCAGGGGCGGGGCTTAGCTCTGGGAGGGGTCCCTCCTGCTCCACGCTGAGCAGAGCGCTTTCCACAGCCATGGTGACAGTTGCTGAGATCCACATCTATATACACGCACCCACTGTATACGTAACGTATCCCAATAAAAGGAACTTAATATGGTTGTGACTTTAAAAGTTCTAAAGTTTTTAATTTTTATTTTTACTTGTAATACTGTATATATACTTTTAATAAGTATGTAATCTTAAAAGAATAACTCTATGTGTGTTACTAAGACCATTATTTAAGAAATACAGGAGATGCAAGTGAAGGTACAGAAATGAACTAGAGCGATAATTACTGAATCCAGTAATTAAGAAAACTAAGTACATTAAAGTAGATATTAGTTTTGTTTTATCATTTAAAAGTATTTTGAAATAAAATGATAGCAAACTACTTTTCCACTTATTCACTCTAATAAAGTCTACTCATTTTTAATAAATGGTCTGCTTATTATTTTTCGTAAGTGCCCATGCCTTAAAAACAAAGAGGAAAATTCCCTCACTTCTTAAAATAGGAACATCAAATAAATATCATACATTGTTGATCAAATTTCACTTAAACCATTAAGATGAAAATTATTTTAATTCTGCGACTATTATACCTGGAGCAGCTTTCATTATCCAATTGTAACCAATTTGGTGAACTAAGAAGTCCTCACATACTTCTTGAGATTGGATTTAGATGAATCAGGTTATTCATAGCTACGTCATGATGTGCAAGTAACTCAGTGAACCTGGAAACTATTCAAGTCCAGTAGCTCCTCCTTATGTCTATCACTGACACTTACCTTCTCACCAATATCTTATTATAAAAAATATTTTAATTTCTTTATTTCTAAAAAAGTCTCTCTATTTTTTACTTTTTCTAATCCTCACCTGAGGACATTTTTTCATAAAGAAACATCGATGGAAGATGGAAACACTGATTGGTTGCCTCCTGTATGCATGTGGACCAGGGACCCTACGTGCCTGGAACGGGGATTGAACCTGCAACCCAGGCATGTGCCCTGACCAGGAATTGACCCATCCTGTAACCCACAACCTCCTGGTTACAGGATGATGCTCCAACCCACTGAACTGCACCAGCCAGGGCTAACCTTCTGTACTTGTCCCAGGAATGTCTTTCTGCGCTCCTCTCCCCGCCACCTCCCACCAAGGCTGCCCTGGGCTCACACATTTCATTTTGTTTTAAGTGCCCTGCCCCTAAGTCTTAAACCACAGGATAACTCACTAGCGGCCTTCCACAGTACTTGGTCAACCGCCAGGAAGACCTCACTGGTGCCACTATTTTTACACCATCAACTCCAAGAGTTCCCCGCCGGAGTGTGAGCTCGCCAAGGCAGAAGTGCTGTATTCATCTGGGGTCCCCACGGTGCCCAGGCAGTTGCCATTGTCCCTGTTCGACGGGGCTGCTGCTTCCTGTAGTCCTCATGTCCTCCATGTCCCCTGACTGGGTAGGACTCAGGGTGGAAGTCAGCCTCATCATTCCCATCCCCGACACCCTAGTTCCCATTGCCGTTCACTTGCTGTGATGGAGAAGATGGCGCTGAGCTTTAATGGCGCTGGGTGTCCCTCTGTGGGGCCCATGCTGACGGCTGCTGACTGGGTATTGGTGAGGGGCACACGGGGAGGAGCCGCCCAGGCCACCAGGGAACACATTCTCTTTCTCTTCCCCTCTCCCTGCCTCCTCTCCACCCTCTTCCCCCTTCCCTCCTCTCCTCCTCTGCAAAGCTTGGTATCTGGTAGGATGACCGGTGGCATAAATTCGAAAGTCCATTGTGAACAAAAAATACAACGTTAGGAGACAGTCCCTATAAAGCCTCACACAGAGGCACAGATCAGAGCCTGCCAGTCCTGTGGTTTTATTTTCCTAAAGAAATCTAACGCTGGCTGGATAGCCTACATTTTATTCATGGATTAGTAGAATAGAAGGATGAAGATGGCGTCACAGATGTTATATGTTTGAACTTCACAAAGGGGTTGACAAAATCAGATAATATTTTCATTGCAAACTAGACTTGGATGCAAACCACAGTTGTAAGAATGCAAGATCAGCTCATGTGTTAGGCAAAGAGTCCTAATAACAAGCTGCACGCTGCTCTAATTGGTTTAAAATGTCAAGTGCAGTAGCAAGGGGTCAGCGCCTGTCCTCATCTTTATGCATGAGGGGAGCAGGGACATTAATGGGAAGGCAGGTGCGGCAGACGGCACTCACCAGTCACAGGGGACGACACAGGCGTAGGAAATGACAATGCGCGTTAGGCGGAAAGTTACAAAAATCAGCCAGTGTAGGAAAAAGCAATTTAGAAAATGTCAATTTCGGTAAGTACACAGGAAAATAAAACCTGATGTTTAGAATGACAAACCCCGTGGGAACGGTGTGCACTGACATAAGGAAGTAAACCCAAGGCTGATGTCTTCAGTTATCGCTGTCAGAAACGCCCAACAGGTGCTGGCACAGGCCATTCACTCGTGCAGCTGCGGGGCCAGGACAGAAAATGGCGCAGCANAGGAAAAAGCAATTTAGAAAATGTCAATTTCGGTAAGTACACAGGAAAATAAAACCTGATGTTTAGAATGACAAACCCCGTGGGAACGGCGTGCACTGACATAAGGAAGTAAACCCAAGGCTGATGTCTTCAGTTATCGCTGTCAGAAACGCCCAACAGGTGCTGGCACAGGCCATTCACTCGTGCAGCTGCGGGGACAGAAAATGGCGCAGCAGAGCCTGCTGGGACCTCTCTAGTAAGGGGTCAGGAGCCAGGATCCCTGTGCCCTGTTCCGATGTAGCACAACCAACCCACCACAGTCAGAGAGGCGCCTGAGGGCTGTAGGCAGGCAGGTGGGAGCGGCTCCCGGCCTCCCGCCCCGAGTCCCCGAGGCATGTGGGAGGATTGCCTTCCCACCCACCTCCGCCTACTGAGTGTGTCACGCTGCTATCAAACAGTGTACCATAAAGATGGGAGTGAAGAAAGAAAAAACCGGGTAGGATGGGTGCAAATGGAAGATGAGAAACAATGAGAACACACCCCTGCAGGTGCACCACCCCCTGCTGTCCTTCCTTCCGACGGCAGTGTGGTGTTTCCATGCTAGTCTCCCTCGAGAGACTCGCTGAAGGCTTATATTCCTGCCCCTCTGTCTATCCCATCTGATGGGGGATGAGGGATGAGGGAATTAAAGTGTAAAAAACTCAGTAAATTTCCACTGATTTAAAGATTAAGGGACAAGTGTGATTGACAAAGTAAAACAGAAACATGAATTAATTTTGTGTACAAATGTTGATATACAGTTTCAACCACTTACAAAAGAGAATCTGCTTGCAACTTACATAAATATTTGAGAAGTGCTCTCTCTGACTAGGGTCAAATAAAAAGCTACTTTTCCTCCAAAGAATTCCATTTTAAGTGTCAAGAAAAAAAATGCTAGGTAGCCCCAAGAAAGGCTAAGCTGTTTGCCAGGGTCTGATGACTTGAGCATGTGAGTTTATGATATTCACACGGAACAGTTAGTACACTTATACAAAAACACACTTCTGCATGTAGAGGCAGGAATAACGGTATTAAAACAGACATTATCAGTGATGTTATATAGTTTAAAAAAAATCATAAAATCAACTGGTTTCTGCTCTGTATGAGAGATAAAGGAAAGTTAACTTTGACAATATCAAAGATCTTACTAAATAAATGAGAGAAGATATGCCAACAACTAAAGAAAGACAATGAAACAAACAAAGAGACAGGGAGGGATTTCTTACCTGGATGATACACTCTTCTGAACCCATAGGCTCTGATGTGACACCTCACCTTGCCAAAAGACCCCAGCCACCCCCCACCCCCCGTCCCCGAGACTGTGGTGGTGAGGCAACAGCCACCTGCTCGTGACCCAGGGTGGACAGGCAGTATTTCCCTTCTACTGTGAGCCTTTCTGAGGTGGCTTCTGAAGGGAAAGGTAAAGACAGGATATAGAGGACACCTAAAAAAATAACTAGCAGGGGAAAAAATAACATAAATGTAACCATTTACATACAATAGCTCATCACAATAGGAAAAAAGTATAAATACAGAAAAAAAAACAGGCAAAGGGCAAACACATGAGAACTAGAGCAGCTGCATTTCTGTCTATATTAAAGGAATAAGGGAATCCAGCCCGGTGAGAGGAGGCAGCCTCTTACCCGCTGAGTGGTGGCCGTGGGAGACTCACAGCACCCTGCCTTCCACACCGACGCCCAGAGCTGCTGGGGTGGCCAGGCCAGCCCAGCCCAGTGCCACCTGCCCGGTCTCTTCTAGGATAAACTCAGGATCAGGCACAACAGCCCTGTGTTTCTCTGAAGATAGAGGAGACCCTTAAAACACACTATCTTCAAGGTGTAAAAGAAAACCTGAGAAACTTAGGCTCACAGGAAAAAGAAATTCCCACTGACCACTGACCTAAAATAATAGTGGTAAAAACTGATACTAGATTTTCTCCCAAAAAAGTTCTTAGCATTGGGAACAAGACACTTATTTATTCACGCATGCATTGATGTCCTGTTCATTCATTTTTATTCATTCGTACAAATGTCAACTTAGAAAATGTCACATTTGCTTACAGAGGGAGACGACATTTGACAAAGGACCTGGGTGCAGCGGGAATGGGGGGGGGCCTGGGGGCAGAAAGAGCGGGAGCTGCTTCCTTCCTTTAATAGATGATCTCACGGGGCTCTGAGCATATCTCCTCTTATCTTCGACCTTGACTTTCTGTGTCAGTGGAGAACACGATATTGCCTTCCTGATCTCACAGAGCCAATGTATATTAAAAAATGCCATGTGAAATTCAAATTCAGTTGGTACACTGCAAGATTCAGTTTCGTGCTGGGTCCGACTAGATTTACGTTCATTTCCTAAATGAAAACATTAATGAACCTGAAGGTTAAAATGATTCAGTGGTCACTGCAGCTCCCTTGATCTCTGTTGCCTCATTAACAATAATGTCACATTCAGTGGGCAACAGCATCTCTATTTGGGACAGTTGTGCTAGAAGCAATTAATGAATCTGTGCTTAGGAATTATGCAAGAAAGGTGTAAATGTAAAATGACTGTTACTTTGAAGTCACTGATAGTAAATAATCTGATCCTTCACTAGAAGCCACTAAAATCTATAAGAAAGTGGCATGAACCCTGGTTGATGTGGCTCAGTAGACTGAGTGCTGACCTGTGAACCAAACAGTTGTTGGTTTGACTCCCAGTCAGGGCACATGCCTGGGTTGCAGGCCACGTCCCCAGTAAGGGGTGCATGAGAGGCCACCACACATTGATGTTTCTATCCGGGTCTTTCTCCATCCCCTCCCCACTGTTTACAAATAAATAAATAAAACCTTAAAAAAATAAAAGAAAGATGGAAAATCATAGAGAAAGACATATATATTTCATTTTATTTTTGTTTTATTGTTGGGGGAGTTGGGAGATATGAAGTAGCATTAAAAACAAAGAAACTTGGTTCCTATCCAGAGGATGAATTTGCTACATAGGTTAAAATTTTCATAAAGTATTTATAGTTGTCATAAATGACCTCTCAAGCTGACATTTATAATAGTGACTACAAATAAAAAAATCTCCATGCAGCTAAGTGGATATTTCCCTTCATCTCAACTTAATTAAAAGTTACATCTTGCTACTGAGAAGTTATCAATGTCCCATGTCTTCTGCAGACAAAGGAAACCGAGGACTGGTTAACGCTTACGTGAAAAGTGTGACCCAGTGACTGAGGACATCTGCCTCCTATCTCCTTCTCATATCAGGGAGATCTGATTATAAGACTTTATAGAAACACCAAGCCAATATTCAGGATTAAATTTAAGTTACTACTTTGTGAACAAGGCTCAGAGAAGATAGAGACGTGAATGTCCAAATTCAACACTTACGAGGCATCTAATCCAATAAGGAAGACAGACTTTTAAACACTAATGCTAATTGAAAAGCCAAAAAAAATCAGGTTCAGAAGAGGGCTATTGATTCGGATGGGCGGCAGAGTTTCAGGCAGACGTGACATGTGCACAGCGGACCCGCGGGCTGGCGGGGCGGGGCGGAGCGCTGGGTGTGGTCAGCCCACCGGAGCTGCACCAACGCTCTCCCCGTCCAGCAGGCTCTGCCGGGACAGGGGGGGTGGGCTGCGTGTCCGCCGCTGCAGCAGCGCCGAGAACGCACATGGACTTGGGGAACAAATGACGAACTGCACACTGGGTAACGCAAAGAAAGATCGCAGGGAGGCCCTGGAAAGGCAGTTTGAGCCCAGGAAAGCTCAAGACTATACCGATGTAACGTCCATGGCAGGCTTTGGAAGAGACTACAGTGTTCCGGATATGTTTTAAGACTCGCGAGCTGATCAATCGATTGGCGGGTGAGTGTGTAGACAAGCTAAGCTGAGGTGCTAGGACTGCACAGAAGGGAGTGGGCACAGGGCTCAGAAGAGGAACCCACAGGACTGGACAAATGACTTGGGTGGGTGAGGAAAGGCATGAGTTCAAAATGCCTCTAGAAATGTCTAAACTGAGCGACTAGGAGCATGGGAAGCAAAGGAAAAGAGGCAAATTGCAAGTTTGGATAGAAAAAAAGTGAGTTTGGCTTTAGGCAAATAAAATTTGTGGAGCTGATTGAAAACCCATATGGAAAAGATTAATGTAAGGGAAGTTAGCATTGGGGTTGAGGTGAGCCAGGGTGAACACAACCTGACCACCTACTGTGTGGCAGCAGCACAGTGGTGGCAGTTACAGGGTGACATCCTGGGTGGGGGATGAGACCCTGACAAACTCACAAATACCTATGTAGGTGAAAAGCACCATCGGAGAGGATTAAGGTGGAATGATGTGACCAAAGGAACGCTTTCAAAAAAGGAAGCTAAAGGGAGGAAAGTGTAAAAGCTAGTCAGACCTTATAAGAGTTTATTAAAAGCTATTAACATGCTTTAAGGACACACAGCATGCCACGTCTCAAACTTCTCCATATGATCACCTAGCTAAACAGGAAGTCAATGTCTGGGAACAGATTGGCTACAGTTTTGTCACGTTTTGCTTCTTTAAGCCGCCGTGCTGCTCACATTCATCAGACCTAAGGATCGGTCAGACTATGAAGTTGGGAAAAGGGTGATGTTGTCACTTACAATAAGAAGCATATACTTGGCCTTTGTCTGGATTTCTGGCATGATAGCCCCTAAAATCCTCGGGATTCCCTGCCTATTGAGAGCCATACAGGTGCCCTTGCTATGTCACTGAAGTGACTTTTGGGGAGCACCCAGGTTACAGGCTGGTTGCCTGGGGCGTCAACCATTAGAGGGCTGGAACTGCCCAGCCTGAGCCCCACCTCCTTGGAGGGGAGACAGGCTGGAGACTGAGTTCAATCACCAACGGCCACTGACTGAGTCCATCGTGCCCCAGCCTCCATACAGTCCCAGAAGGAGGGGGTTTGGAGGGCTCCCGTGTGGATGGACCGGGACCAGTCCACGTGCTGTCTCTCGGGCCTCAAGCTCTGCAGGGACAGAGAGTCCTCCGTTTGGGCCTTCACCCCGTGTATCTCTTTATCTGGCCGTTGTCCATTCATATTCTTTAATATCTTTGTAATATGCACATAAATCTACTTAGTAACTGGGATTCCTAAGTTCTGTGAGCTGCTCTAGCAAATCAAACCCATGGAGGGGTCGTGGGAATTTCTGATTTATAGCCAGTTGGTCAGAAGTAGAGGCGACAACCTGGACTTGGGTTTGGCACCTGGAGTGGGGGCCGTTGGGTGGGAGTGAGCCCTCGCCCTGTGGGACCTGCGGCTTTCTCCAGGCAGACAGCATCAGAAGGGGATGGACGGCGGGGCATCTACCTGGTGTCGGGGGATTGCTTGATGAAGGGGGGGAGAAGCCATGGAATCTTCCAGGGGCATCTACATTTTATGGAGTAGCTATTTCTAGGGGCCTGGGTCTATCTGTGGGCATATGATAAAGAGTCTGGGTACTGAGGAACGGCAGTGGCTGAGGCCGGGGTGTGAGTTCTTAAAGGAAACCCTTGTGGGCGCCAGGGTCATGACGGCCGTATCACTCCTGGTTAAGGCTGTTGTGAATAAGAGTGAGAAAAAAACTCACAGAAAGTAAGACTTATGATTAAGTCCAAGCAAACAAAATCCATAAAATGTCACAGTAAATTCATTCCTCTTTTGCAGATTTTTAAGACATTGCAATAGAAAAATAAGAGGAACTCAGGGAGCCCTGTTACCTCATTGGCTTTGCTGCTACAGAAAAAGCATATTGTTTTCTTACATATAAATCAACATCCTAAAATATCGTCCCTTCTTAGAGGAGAAATAATCATCTGGGAGGTTTACAACATAGAATGTGCTTCAGGGACTTTCTCAGATCACACGACTGTGGTAGATTGGATTTATTTTCCGCCTCGATCTCCTGAGGATTCAGCAGAAACAGTGAAACCACAGCGCTCTCTCATAATGTGTTATCTAGTCAAGTCCAAAGACACTAGGAATACTCATAAACAACCCCTAAAGGAAGAACAAGTCGATTTCAATCAATCTAATAATTGAGATTAACCACAAATAGTAAAGAAAAACCACACTTTAAAACAAAATTAATAACTTCAGAAATTAATGTCTGTTCACGTCATGAAAATGAAATTTCAGCACTTGCATACGCTGCTACCTTTTTCAAAGATGACAGATGCTAAGATTTTGAAACCAGTGTTCTTAGGGTACAGGCTGTGGAGGAGGAAGGCTACTGTGTTAACCAAGCCTCGTGCCTAATGCACACATGGGACAAAAGCCGAGCTGGTGCAGAGCGCATTCCAGTGAAGAGGAGAAAAA
Organism: Sturnira hondurensis; assembly: GCF_014824575.4. NCBI lineage: Eukaryota > Metazoa > Chordata > Mammalia > Chiroptera > Phyllostomidae > Sturnira > Sturnira hondurensis. Next base: position 23,890,881 of record NW_028075471.1, read on the forward strand.
ACCTTCATCAATTCAACTCCGTTTTAGCCCAGGGTGTTCACCATGTGTCAGGCAGTTAAAATTACACGTAAACGTGCAAGCTCTGTTGTTATTTTAGAGAGAACCCAGGAAGCAAAACAAAGCCCCAAATCCCTTCTGCATTTTTAACATGAAGTGCTTTAATCTTCAGTCAAGTGTACACTTTTTTCTGTTTTAGGATTTTGATGTATTGTCTCCTCTTTTGTGTATGTTTGAAAGTTTCTAAAATAAAAAGCAAAAACAGCAACAAAGAGGAACAGCAATGATTTCTGTGCATATTTCCAACATACTGCTCATCCTTTAAAACAGCTCTTACCAGTTTCTGCTTCTGAAGCTCTTCCCTAAGTACTCTGTCTTCTGGTAAAACGTCACATAGCAAAAAGTAATTGTCCTGCTCTTCTGTTGAGAGATTAGAAAAACAAATGAGAAACAAATTACCATTGTTTTCCAGGACTTATTCCTTAAAAAAATGATCTATCCTTCTATCTGTCGGTCTTTCTATTTATTAAGATCTCTCTTCTGGAATATGGGTCTCCTTTTGCTTTATTGAAGTTAGGCAATATAAACAGAGCAATTTAATTTTAGCTGTCACAGAAGTGAGAGAATTCTAATTTAAGAAAGTGAGATTATTTCTTTGAATGTTGGGGTTGTAGGCAAAAGAAGGTGCCAAGATGTGTACTTACCAAGTGGGGCTGTGGAGTTGATTCTTATCACACTACAGAAATCCGTGACGGGCTGCTCGCTGAACCTTTTCCGCCAGTATAAAATATACCTGGGAACAACAACGACAAAAAATGGTGACTGGCTCAATACAGTACTTCCTTTAGAAGGATACATTTTATAACAGCACTTAATTATCCCAAAGTAACAAACCAAATGCTGATAAAACACTGCTAGAAAATTTATAAATAGAAAGGCAGAAGAGTATTGCAGAAATATGAAGTATTTAATAAAATGAAATCATCCTGTAAAGGCATGGAAATGATTAAACTTTACTACCACCTAATTCAGAAAAGACATTTGGGAAAACTAAAATGAATTATTTTATGTGATAATGAAATTTTTCTGAAATCACATCTAAGTTTATATAAATTTAAAATGTATACATTTTTCAATAAAATGAAAGGTGGTTATCTTATACATTAAAATAACAGAGGTCATAATAATAATGCAATGAAGTCAATGCCTTTCTAAATCCGATTTCTATATAACAAGAGAAAAAAGTTCCCAAAGAATTCCACATGTCTGATGTGACGCAAACTTAGCCTTTGGAAAAGTGGTCAAGTTTTACTTATGTGCATGTCACCCAGACCTGCATATCTGGTGAATGCGGGAGAGATGACAGGATGCAATAGGCTGTCCTTCTCTCCATTTGTCCAAGGTTTACATTGGCAACTCGAGTCTCATGTATCAAGTGGTACCCAGAGAATTCGGCCTGCTTCACGGGGAGAAAGAACGGAAAGGCTGACTGCACAGTTGACAGTGTCAGCTGATGGCGGTGGTGCCAACTGCACACCACCAGGAACCCCGATCTGGGGTGCGGCGGAGGCAGAGGCAGTATTCAGTGCAGATAGCCCAATGGTGGGACAGCACAGCTGCGAGGTGGCCCGGTGAGGAGGCCTTGGGGTCAGGGCGGTGGCGTTATAGCTCCCTTCCAACCTGGCGGGGCCGCCCCCCTCAGGGGCTGCAGCTCCACGGTGTTCTAGAGGAAGTGTTTATGTATTAGAAAAACGTATGTGCCTCGAGAGAGGTCTGACAGAGAGAACTGCGACAGGGACTGGTATAAAATATGAATGGATGACAACATGGAGTGCAGGGAAGATAAGGGAATGAAGGAAAGAGTAACACACACAAATGGAGCCCCCTGGTTAAATTCCTTCTTCTGTCCGACTGCACCTTGACCCGCACGGGTAAGTGGGGGAGGCCTCGACCCTTACAGAGCAGGCAGAGGTCGCACCTCACAGGTCTGCAGGGAGCTAGCTGCGGTGCCCACTCGGCCTCGAAGCCGTCACAAACGACACACACCGTGCAAGGCCAGCTCCCTGGCTTCCCCTTGGGTGCAGCAGAGGCTGAAGGCCAGCGCATTGCCGACAGTCGAAGTACACAAAAAAGAGGGAAGGTGCCTACGAAGGGCCACAGCACTGTTCTCTCGGCCACCCCAGGCCAGCGTCAGCATGCTTCTCCCCTCCGTTCCCTACCCCCAACAGGAAGGACAGAGAAGGGAGAGAGAAGGGAGAGAAGGCGAGAGAAGCCTTCAGATTCCAGCTGCTGTTCTCATCCTCCCTCTGCAGGTTTCCCATTGCAGGGCAGTGACGGGGGTGAAGGAACGAAGGAGACCCCTGGTGAGCGATGCCAGGGGGGGAAGACGGATTGTTCTTCCTGACTGAGACTCACGGATATCTGTTGTCAGTCCTCCGATCTGTACGGCAGAACCAGGTGCCGTGACAGCGGACTTAAACACAGGAGGGCCCATCCTGAGTGCCAGTCTACTGAGGGCCATCTGGGTGACACGTCCACACAAAACGGAGGACAGTGGTCAGCCCCTTATAATGTTAGTGCCACTGTAGTCTGCAGGGTGTTCTAGGCGGTAATGAGTCCTTGACACGCAGCCTGCTGACCTCTGACCGATGTTCACCGGCTTAGTGACACGTGTATGAGAAACTACACGAACAAGGGCCAGGTCAGAGCCGGTATGCAGGACTGGACTTCTCCTTTGAATTGGCATTGAGTTACTTGGTAATGAGGAGTCAATGCAATGAGAGACTCTTGTGTGCCCGGATCTCGGGCTAGAGAAAGTCCTGCTTCTCCAACTCAGGCTCTGCTTGGCCCTCAAAGCCGGTGTTTCAACTGCTGGCTCCACCAGCCCTGCCGGCCACAGTGGGCAGGGAAGCAGGGACGTCACACTGTGAGTTATGAACCTGAACTTGCAGTTTTTAAATCTCTCTGAAACTTAGTTTATTCATTTACAAAATAAATTATTGATAATTAAATAAGATGACAACATGCAAAGTAGTGTCCAACATTCTGGGTTAGTGATAGTTTTTATTAAAAAAAAAGGGAACAATGATTATAGTAAAGAAAAAGCTTATTCCAGAAAATACTGGCATCTAAACAACTAAAACAATGATAATGTTTCATCGAACATTTAATGAGAAAATTAAAACAGTGGGAGTAATAGTAGCAGTGGGCAGACATGGGCGACTGAGGTGGCGGAAGAGCAGCGTGAAGGAGATGATGGTGATGGTAAGGATGACGGTTATTAGCGGTCCCCATTGACTGATAGCTCTCCTGCCCTTGGCTGCACGGTGAGAATGTCAGAGCTGGGATCTGAACTTGGCCTCTCCAGCTTCAAATGCAAATCCAGGCCACTGATATCACAGTGCCTGCAGGGCCACAGGAGGACCAAGCTATACCAGGACTACAGCAAAGACAAGAGCCCCCAGACTTAGAGTTCCAGTGGATACGTGAAGTGTTTTTTTCTCTTAAAGACCAATGAGAATGCATTTGACAAGACAACACTAAACCACAAAAAGGAAGATCTGAAGGAAGAAAGCATTTTTTTCCCTTTTCCAAACAGCATGTGGCCTAATATGAGCCCTTGGTCTGACCTGCCCCCAACCTCCTGCTTCCACAGTGAAGGGTGACGCGAACTGTCTGGGGCTGTGGATCTGGAACTGCTTGTCTAGGCAAGACATGGCAAGAAGCGAGAGCCCTACAGAGGGGATGGTGTCCTGATCCCAACAGTCCATGGGGCTTAGTCTCCAAGGACTCCAAGCTCGGGCACTGCCTCCCAGGGTACTGAACAGACAGCACCCATCACAGGCTCACTCCACATCCAAGTTTACTTCCGGGTGGCAGGCACTGGGAAGCGATGGCTAGCATCACTCATGTGAAATGCCCTGCCAGACCGCAGCTGCCTCCGGGGTGGGGTGGGGGGGGAGGACCTCCCGTGGGAGGAAGGGAGAGGAGGACACTGAAGGGCGCCTTTGTCTGGCAGCCTTCCCTCCGAGAGCAGGGAGCTGCGGGTTCTGGGTGTGGCAGGTTACAGGTCCTGCACAACGCTGCCATCTGAATGTTTCTGCCCTGGCCAAAGGTTGGGTGACAACAACATCAGGGGGACAAAACCACGTTGCAAAGCAAACTATAACCATCAATTCCCATACCACCGAAATGTATGAAATACTGTAGCATACTACACAAGTAGGTCTGCATTGCAATGTGCATTTGACCTAAGTCTAAATTTAATATGCATCCTTGTTAAACACCTATCAGTACTTTTTAAGCTTATAATTCTAATGAAGAGGTGTCAATATATGCATTTCCCTGTGGTTGGTAGAAGCATCCAGATAAATCAGATTCAACTGAAGGATGGCTTGAAGGTGTTAGAGCTCCAACCTACGCTTCCTGTGGCGTGGTCCCCACCCCCCCGAAACGCACTTGTTCACATTACGGAATCTTGCAGTACATCCCTTCTGCATTTCTTTCTACCGCTCCACCTTATCTAAATTGCAGTCGCAGCCACTCAGTATATAAAGGCAGCCGAGAGATACCGTCGTATGAACTCTTTATTTGGACAAGTTATGAAAGCATTTCATACTTTATTAAAAAGCCATAAAAGTAATTATTAGGTTATCAGCAAATACTTTTTATCTTATGGAAGAACCTCAACCATGTTTCACAAAACTATCTTACAAAAAATTTTTCTGTTATAATATCCTGCCTGCCCAGCCCCCTGCTGATGCGTTCACTGACAAGGGCATGAGGATTTGAAATATGCTGTTAATTAAGTAGCACCGAGTGCGAGGAAGTTACTACAGAAAGGGCCAAGAATCAAGGGGTTAATGTTTATCTGCTGGAAAAATGTTATCTACTGAGTGAAGCTAGCAAACAGCTCAGTACAAATAACTGTGTTAAATGGCTCAAAGGAAAGAATTTTTATTTTTGTTTTATTTCCTTTACCTGAGTACTGTTATTTTGTTCCAATGAATAAAATGTCCAATATATTTAACATGAACGCTTACAGCTTATTTGTTATAAAGCACATGGTAAGTCCATCTCTTATCTATTATTTATCATTTATCATTTTTATTACTTATTCTGCTCTGAAGCAACAAGTGCTGAGAAGCTGTGTGTGCAAGTTTGTATGTACATGAATTATATGTGTGTGCATATATATGAATTATTCAACCTGTGAAGAAGTTCTGAGTAAACTAACTCATGCCGACAGAACCCTTCACTGTTCCCTCCACCCCCACCTCTCCCTTCAACTGCCGTTCTGAGGTCGGGAAATGGCAGGTAGCAGTGAAAAGATTCCGAAATACCTCCGACCACACAGCGCATGTGTGTTGTTTGGGAGACACAGCCTAGGTTTCCCTGAACAGTGGGAGGGTGTTACCTGGAGGAGACTAGAGACATTAAAAGGTATTTAAAAGGAACAGAGTTTACTCACGAATATTTCTGCTTGATTTGAATTAATCACACATCTACTTCCTGAGAGTAAAAACATTACTTAGGAGGACAGATGACAAGGAGAATTTAGGTTTCCAAATTTAAAGTACCTGTTAACTGCACCTTATTTATAAAACACATCAGAAATGCATCTCTTTCTTTTTGATCCAAGTGCCCACTTTCTTACACAATCGCCTTTCTGGGGTGATGGATCCCCACATTTCATTACTGCCTCTGAAGCCCCGAGCCCTGGTAAATAGGGACTTTCCCCCCCCCCCACCCCCGGAATGAGACTGACACAGTAACACAGTGGGTGCTACCCACGCCCTCCTCTTTGTGACGGTCAACAGTCTCTGAGGGCTGGTGTCGCCCCATTTTACGGATGTGGGGACGTGCTCACAGCGCTCGGGAGGGTGCTGGAGTCACGGGTCCGCCCTCGGCCCTTGGCCCGCCCCAGGCACACAGCCCGTGGCTCTGGGAGGCCCGCCACGGGGAAGCAGAGGCTTGCTAGAAAAGGTGCAGTCTTGGGAACACTGAGTGTGGACGCGGGGGCATGACAGTGTCTGGGCTACTCTGTTTTGCAGGGAAATAAGGACAGGACACCTCCAAATGGAACCTTGTCAGCTCCATCAACACGTGTGCTTTCAGTGACCGTGTAAGCCAGTGACTACACCACGACACCGTTTCTAAGGAAAATGCTTGTCCAGTTCCAGCTCACACCGGCACACGCGCTGCCACGGCCTCTTCCAACCATGTTGTCTGACAGGGTCTGGGCACGGAGGACTCGAGTTCAAGGAATTCGTCTCCACGGAAGAGAACGTGGCATCCAAAATGGGTTAACAATTGGCTGTTTTATTTTAACTATTTTACTCTTGCTACTGAATATAGGCATTGTACTGTACTTACTTATTCCTGAGAAAATCACCCAAGAGGAAGGGACAGTTCAGGGGAAAACATTAGTATTCCCCACGGAACTGCCTGAAAGGATGGAAAAAATCCCCTCTGATGAAATAGCCCCTGAATGTCTAAAAGTTGGAATAACAGCCCCTCCTTTACCTTGAATAGGGATATATATCAATTAGAATTAGACAGGCTAAGAAATAAGAGAAGCTGGTTAGCTATTAAGCATGTAGAAACAGTTATTAGGGAGTCAGAGTTTATAGTACACAGAGAAACATTTTATAGAAAAGAACGGATAGCTAAGTTAGACATCACAAAGGCCTTATAATAAATTTCCTATTACCTCTACTCAATCTAGCGTATCCTTTTGCCCCATGACAAATTCTGAGAAACTTTAATAAACAATAAGACATTCAAACTCTGTACATACAGCTATTTCAAATTGTCTGATTAATGGTTCTCCTGGTCAAAACAACTTTTGTTCAATGTAACTGAATCTATGGGAACTTTCATACTTTTCCTGGTTACCTTTGTATTGATTTTTTCTGCTTAACCGATCATGCTATGCACCTGCAAATGTTAATCACTACCAAAAATGAAAATATAAAACCCTGCTTGTACTTGAAATAAACGGAACAGAGCTTCACTGTCCCTTGAGGCGTGTTGTCATCTGTTACCCATCGCTGACGCCTTACCCACCTTTCAGGAATCCCTGGACCCCGCTGCGGCTGGACAGCGACAGCACACAATACCCCACTGCAGCCGCTGAGCAGCCGGCGCTCTCTGGGCCAGCCCTTCCCGGAACTGTGGGCTGGGACAGAGCAACCCCTGCCCTCGCTACCCGTGTGTGGTGAGTGGCTCGCTGTGAGTCAGGGGCTGGCAGTTGCATTGGTCACTCTGGGCCCCAGGGGTACAGGCCAGGTTCCCACGGCTCACATATGCCTGATGTCGGTGACTCCCAAACCCGTCCCCTCCCTGCGCTTGTCTCCCATCGGCTCGCACTCTCAGGCCTGTTGGTCTGTTGGGTGGCCTGGCTTCTTCTCTGGTTTCCAACAGCCTCACATCGCTTAAGAGGGAGTTCTTTGGAGAACACCCTTCTGGACTGAAAGGTGCCTAGGTTCCCGGTTGCCAAACCCTTGGTGGCCTTTTACCACGTCTACTCTGGACTTTCTGGAAGGACTTGCTCAGCTAGAGAATGTCTATGGCCTCAAATACACACACACACACACACACACACACACACACACACGTATGTAAAATCAGTCTGATAGAGGTCAACAATGTCAACAGTCTTGTGGACTGTGACAAAGGGAATATTACCCACTCTTTGGAGAGCTGGTCTGTTTCCAGAATTTGTAGGACTGGCAACAGCATGTGACATTCGCAAACACGACTTACACACTCCAGAAGACAGAGGAGTGCAAAGATTTTTTTTTCAAAAGTCTAGGGAGAAACTTATAAAAGAAAACAATTCTCATAACTGTAGAGGAATAACGTTATGTACACGTCTTGCCTTTCCTCCAAGGAATGATACACTTAATTCCTCTATTGACAAAAACCGTCTTTACCTTCGGAAGTCAGCAACCAACTTGACATCCGCTATGACCATCTTGTGCTCAATAACCATGTGCTTCAGAAGCTGGTCTTGCTCCGCTGCAGGAAAGTTCTCCTCGCAGAAAGCACAAGGCACGAATGGAGGCTCTCCCAGCGTGGGGGAGTCGTCTGGGCGCTCCGGCAGGGACAGCGGCTCCAGGATGCAATCCTTCCTGTCTGGGAGGGACAAGGAGGAGAAAAGACAGAAAAGCTGAAGCCAACTCTGTACGAGGATAATTTTTCAACCCCTGCACTAAAAGGACCCTAAAGACATCACAAATCTTCAAAAACAATGCACAGTGCCAGACAGCAGGATACGGTAGGACCATTTTAAGGAACTATAGAAATGATCCCTGAAAGTATAGTCTTATGGTAGGACCCTTTTAAACAGCTTCTGCAACCCAGAGGCAAGGAGTTGGCAAACCAGCTCAAACTCCCTATTTTCAGGCGTGAAGGAGGAATTGCTGTGTGTGTTGGGCGGCTGTTTGAACCTTCGTGGACTCTGGCCAGCAGCAATAACTTGGGAGACACCCAGAGGGGAGGCCCCAGCACGCCGGGTTAAGGCTCTGAGGCCCCACTGTGACCTCTGGCTGAGAGTCACCACTCAATGGGAAGTAAAGGGCACGTACTGAGGCTACAGCAGTCTTTTCAGCTGTCCCCTGTTGCGCCTGCAAATCTTTCCTGTTTCTGATTACTTGTCATGTGTGAAGAAGACAGCTTTCACATTAAGTTGACATAGCATAAGCTGACTGGGTGGCCCAGTTGGCAGTTTTCAAAGTTGATTTATATCTACCATTTGCTTGTTGTGCAATTATGTATCATAATCTGGGTTCTTGTGAAAAGAGACGAATGCTCAATCACTAGACATACGAGGTCTGTCCAGAAGGTATCCAGTCATGTACAATGAAAAATAGAGACATTTATTGAAGACACAAGATAACAAAAAACATTGTATATAGGACAATGATGCCTCATTTCCCTTCAAAGTAGGCACTTTGGGACCTCACACAGTTCCCTCAATCGCCATCAGCTGCCCCGCTGTAGCTCCCCAAAGCTCGTCAACAGTCTGAAATCTCTTCCCTTTCCAAGGTGATTTTAGTTTTGGGAAAAGCCAGAAGTCACAGGGTGCCAAATCCGGGCTGTAAGGGTGCTGAGTCATCTGGGTGATTTGATGTTTCCCCCCAAAATTCTACATAAGACGTGAAGCATGAGCAGGCGTGTTGTCGTGATGAAGCTGCCTATTCCTCACAGCTGAGACCTTCTGAATCATCCGAATAGTTTCTGCGGAGGAATGTTCAAGCTTAACACAAAATTTGATGCAGATTCCTTACTCTGCTCGCTCAGTCATCTGGAATGTGACAGCCACACGGTACACAGGCTCGCTCAATGACATCTACCACCCCCACTGACTAGTACAGTGAAGTCGTCATTGTTCACACATGTGCATTCCAGTCCACTCTCCTTGGCTGACAGGTTACATCAATGTTGTGCAAACCATTCTTGTTATATTCTCAATGGCTGGACTTCTCCCGGACAGACCTCATATATGCTAAACTTTTTTTCTGTCTGTACGTTTCCTTTCCCTAACATCACTAACGGCATCTTTCAGCGTTGAAATGAGTGCACACAGCTCTGAATTCAGGGCCCCGAACTGCAATCAGCTGTGCCCTGCGCAGTCAGTCATCTGGGGGAGGCCAGTCACCGGGTGAGGGCTATGGGGGGGTTAGTCACCAGGCCACAGGGTGAGGCGTGTGGCATCTGAGGAAGGGGAGAGAGACTTCTTCAGAAACGACAGCTATTCTACAGAGAAACGTCTTCGTCTGTAGGTTCCTATTAAATCTACTGTTAAATCTGATGGCTTATTTTATCGTATTGTGCCTTATTTCTGAAGGGCTGTGTAGCAGAATACCTCCCTTAACCAGAACTGGCTCATGCGGATTGCGGCCGAGGAGCGGGATGAGCGATGTGCGTGAGAGGGCAGCGGCATTCCCGCGCACCCTCACTGAAGTCAGCCGGGTGGGTGCTGAGTGCTGGCCTGTCCTGCTCGGCACAGCCTGCCCGGGTCCAGGCCAGCGGGCTGCAGTGCTCACATTGTCTGAAGGCACAGATGAGTTCCACTGACACAGACGCGGAGAAGGTGCAGCGTTTGTGGGGACAGGGGACCCCTAACGGCGCTAGAGAGGGCAGGTGAGGCACGACAGATGTCCTCTGACACACCACTTGCGGTGATCTGTGACATGGAAGTATGCTGAACCAAACTGCTTACCTCAGTTCCATAAAATAAATTCCTACCAGAAGAGGTTAAAACAGGGTATGCATAACAGAGAGAATATTTAAAACGTACAAGCACTTTGGCACTATTAACAAAATTGGTATGTTACCAATTATTGATTAAAGTAGGCACTGAAATCAAGGAGTTCTGGAATTCTATAGTTCTTCGGTTGTAGGTTAAATTCTGTAGGAATTTAAACCCACAAGTGAAAAAATAGGATGGAGGAAAGAGACATAAGCAATATACTCATGAAACTCCGTAATGATATTTTACATTCACTAGGACAACAGTGGGCAGCTACGTCCTAATGTTCTAAGTGAAGGTAATGTTAATAAACCTGCCTTCTAGGAGTTAATGAGCAGTGTATTATCTAGCCTTTCCCTCACAGTGGACTGAGATATCTGCAAATTAATTTTGCTTGCCTGCAGAAAATAATGTATTAACAGGCACCATTAATACAAGAACTCACTTTACTAGGTTTTTGCTATTTGTAAATTGTCAGCAAAATGCTTTAGGAGACTTTCTCAATTAATTCTCACTGCCTTATTTGGTGAGTACTAATATAACCCCCATCTTCCGGATGAGAGAATTGAGAATTAGAAGAGTTAAATAATTTTCCAAATTAACAGTGCTGGTAAGTGGCCCAAACACACGAAGTGGGGCTTGTCTGCACACACTCCCTGATTTTGCACCGTCCGCCCCATCCTGGGTCCTCTTGTGAGTCTGACCTGGTCCACCTCTCCGGCCCAGCAACAGCAGACACCTCAGTTCTAATGAACTATTCACATTGTCGCCACCACTAGGGGCATCTGTGAGCTGCTTGAGGTAGAGGACAGAGTTGCACTTACTTCCCAATCTGTGACGTAGCTACATGAGAGAAAGAATGATGACCCAGAGGTGCTTCCCACTGGAACTACACCTTTAACTCAGTTTCCAGGAAAGTCCTACTGCAAGGGTCACCAGAGGCTGGCCGTCGTTAGGAGAATTTCCTCTGCCCAGCACTGAGAATCCAACTATAAGTCCGGCCAGATAGTTAGTGCTGTGGGCCTTGGTGTAGCAGCCTCCCTGACCCCTGGAATTTCTGTGCTGTACAAATTACAGGGGTTCTAAGATAACAGTAAGTATTATTGAGTGTAACAAAAGTTCGTTACATTTAATTAGGGATTTACTTTTTTTTTTAGCTTTTCATGTTCTTCTTCAGTAACCAAAAACCCAATGTTATTTGGAACAGAGAGTGAGTCATACTACTCCACAGAGACTGCTTCTGTGGGGCAGAGCTGAATCCTAAACATGTACTTTACTTCAGAGCAGTGGTTTCCAAATCTGTTGGAATTCCATTGCCTGGAGCCCTTTTTAGACATCCTGATTTCCAGCCCTGACTGGAGAGGGAGGAGATGCAAGACCGAAATGGAGCCCCTGGACAGTGAAGACTGTGGGCAATGCGATCACGTGGGGACTGCAGGACATCCTATGCAGGAGCCTGTGCATATCTTGAACTTGCGGAAAGTCCACAAAAGAGGGGACAAGGCTTTGTGACCAAGCTTACTTTGTGGTCTACTCTGTCCTAAAGGAAGCCCCGATACTCGGCATGAGGCCAGCAGATGTCACTCAGCAAGACTGGCCTAGCAGGTGGGTGTTCCCAGCTGTGCCCAGGAGAATCATGCCTACTGCTTACTGCAGGTGAAAAGACGATGGGTGTGCACCTGCATGGTGTTCACTGCAGGGACCTGAAACTCTAATGGGCAGAGGAAGAAAACACCATACCCAGCTTCCCCCAGCAAAGAGGTGAAGCATGGTGGAAATTCTGCTTTGGCCGCTAACACATTTGTTACATATTAACAACAAACTAGCCGCACCTGTTCTCACTTGAACAGCCAATTCCATCCAAGTGAACCATAGAGTACCATCCCGGGAGGGCTGACTTGTTGCGGAGAGTCTATGATGATTAGGAGCCACTTTACTGACTCCGGGTAAGGCCCCCCAAAGCGTCTAGTTGCTACTTCAGGGTGGTGCTTCTCGAGGTTCAACATGCACAGAAACCCTGAGACTTGGTCAAAAGGCAGATGCTAGCACAGAGGAGTGGTGCTCGGGGAATTGCACCGTCTCCAGCTGCGCCGGGATTGGCTTGTACACCTCCCTGCACTGAGGCCCAGTGGTTGGTGCTGCTCCCAAGTCCATGACCGGAGGCCGCAAAAACGGTAAGACAGCCTCCTTCTCGCAAGACAGAGAACTTGAGTGACATGGACCAAGGGCTGTAGGACTCCATGTGGGCTGGCCAGAAACCAGCTAGGACCTACAGCCAACTTGGCCCTCTGTCCTCCACGCTGCAAGGGTCAGACCCTCCTCGCACGCCCTCCTCGAGTGTCTTCCCAACAAATCTCTTACACAACAAACCCCACCTTGGTGGTTGCTTCTTGGTGGCCAGGAGCTAACCCAGTCGGTCCAGGAGGCAGTGAGGCCTGGCACGCTGCACGCCGAGTCGAGTCTGCAGCTCCAGTGGCCAGACTGTGCACAGCCATGCTTAGGGAGAAAGGGTCTAGGGGACAGACCGACCATGAATTTGTGACATTTCCACAGGCTAACACAGGCAACCCTATACTTGCAAGGAGTCACTGTGGCTTCAAGAGTGACTCTCACAAGTGGGTTCAAGGGTGCTGGTGTTGAGGGAACAGCATGAAGGCTTTGAAGTTTCTGAGCCCTGTAAATCAAATGGGAGAAGGAAAGCCCATGCAGACAGAGAATGTGTGAGGGGCTTACCCCACGCACCCTGGGAACTACAGAATGTGGCACCCCCCATCTTCACTGCTCCTTCAAGAAGCGCCTGCGGCCAGCTCTGCAGTGTCACTGCTGAAAGGCTGAAAACCAAACCAAAACAAACAAGCCAACACCCCAGCAGTGATTGGTGCCTTCCTCCACTCAGACCACATTGGTTTATCAGCTGCTCTCAGCACATGCGGATCCCCCAATTAACCGATGACCATCATAGTAACAGGAACATCAAGATTGGCCGGGTGTTGTTTGTTTTTGCTGTTTGAGCTGGAAAATGATGTAAACAAACACCTAGTTTTCAAAGTAGACATTTCCTTTGCATTTATTCTTCATTTATTTTAGTGCAGTTTATCCGGGCACAGCTTCCTCAAGTGTGTTGTCAAGCTCGGATGGCACGTTCAAGCGTGTTCTCTAAGTGTTCGATCCGCCAGCCATGGACCGCACCTTTCCACGGGACTCCCAGTCGATCCCAGCGATTGGCCATGTGTCGATTTTATTGTGATAATTAAGCTCCAGGAATGCACCTTTATTTCTAAGTGCTTGAGGGTATTTTTCTCTCACACTATAAAATGGCCTTTCCCCTCCCTGAACAAGTCATTTTGTGATCTCTGAGAGTAGGCCCCGCTTATGTGCTGGGCAGCGGGAAAGACTCCCTCTTCCTAACTAGCCCCAAGGCTCGGAGGAAGAGACTGGCACTCTGTTTAACATGGGCCCTGCTGGAGGGAACATGAATTGGTGTTGCCGCTATGGGAACAGACTGGAGATCCCTAGAAAATAAAAACTGAACTATCATATGGTCCAGCCACACCATTTGTGGGTATTTATCCAAGGAAACATGAAAGGGGAGTACAGAGAAGCCCGTGCAAGCCCATGTTCACTGAAGTGCCGCACACAAGAGCCAAGCGGTGGAGACGGCCTGCGCGTCCACTGATGGAGGAGTGAGTGATGGAAATCTGGTAGAGACGGACAATGGGGGATACTCAGCCTTAAAGAGGCTGAGTATCTGTCACGCAACAGCATGGATGAGCCTGGAGGACACACAGCATGCTAAGTGAAATGCGCTAGGCTCAGCGGACCCCACGTAGGGGGTGTCTGGAGCAATGGCTGTCAGCGGGTGGGTAAGGGGGCGCGGGGAGCGCGCGTTACTGAGCCCGGCGCTCGGCGAGTTCTGGGGTGTGCTCTGCAGCGGGCGAGGGCATCCCGACATGGCTGTGCAGGACCCCGGGGCCCTATGACGCCCATCGCCCGGTCCTGGGCAAGGGCTCGGCCCCTCCCGCTGCGTTTCCCTCGCAGAGCGGTGGCTCATTCTCAGGTTCACTGAATGGCAGAGGTCTGAGGGTTAACTGAGGAAGGTAAACACACGCGTGGCTGTTGTGTGAGCTCGGTGCGGCCGAGCGCCTGTCCTCCGCACCACGACCACCAGTGTCTGTAGGTTCGGGGGCGGAGGGACACGGACCCTGCTGCTCTGACGGGCATCCAGCGTTCCTGTGCGTTAATTCAGGGCGCATCCTGCGGCCCCAACAGGTCAACGCCTGCTCGGTTTGTGCATTTAAATCAGGCAAGATTTCAACCGTTCAAGAATGCTTGAAAACACAATTAAGTATATTTAGTTTTTCAAGAAATATTTTCTCTAGCTTTCATGTTCATTACCAAGGGGAGGTGCAGAACACAAAAGGAGTTGGAGTGCAGGCGAGGCCTGCACTGTGTCACACAATCACCCCGCACTCGCGTCCACATGCTGCCGAGGAGGGGACAGAGAGCTCGGGCGGAAAGGCGCTGAGGGGCTGGCTGCGAGAGCGGGCAGGAGTGGGGAACCCAGGGGACCACGGATGGCTCTTACTACTGGACTCCGAGAGGGGGGCGGTGGGCAGGGGGGAGGGAAACCCTGACTGGGGAGGTCTGGTTGCTTGAGGGCCCGTCTCCTGCTTTCCCAATGAGTGCTGTCCTGTGGGAATTTCACAGTCCACCGCAGAGGCTGGGCTCAACCTCCTTCGACTGATTTGACTGGACAGGCAATTATGTGGAAAGTAGTATTCTAGTCAGTCTTGTAATGAAATGGGTTGGCAACTAGAAAATTGTAAATTACCTATCTAATATGCCCTATTTAGATTAATTGGTGTTTTGGACAGACTCATAAATTTCTGAGTTGTGGGACTAATATTTCTCTATTTACAAAATTAAGTAGCTAGGTCCCGTTTTTATCTTGGTGTTTGATGTCTTAATTCATCAATATGAGCATTTTTTTAGTACAATCGCTTTGTTTATATTTTGTAAATAGTAAGCAGACCAAAAATAAAACTGACTTTATTTATGAAATGTAACAAAATTAATCTTTAGTGACAGTTTCTTTTTTTATTTATTTTTTAAATAATAAAAGAAATAATGTTTCTTTATTTTTTTCTTTCTTTCTTTTTGCAGAGAGGGGAAGGGAGAAAGAGAAACATCGATGTGAGAGAAATAGCGACTGCCTCCCACAAGAGCCCAGATGGATGAGTCCGAACCCTGGGCATGTGCCCTGACTGGGAATCGAACCAGTGACCTCTTATTTGTGGAACAACGCCCAACCAACTGAACTGCACCCGTCAGGGCACGATATGTTTCTTTAATATGAGTTTGCTAACATACATTTGCTAAACTGAAGAGTAATGCCAGTGTAAATGTAAGTTGCACAGGTTCATATGCATTTTTTTTTCCTCAGCAAGACACTGGTTTGAAGCAACTAGGGCAAGCTTTTGCACTATTTTAAGAACTGGGAGAATTTATCAAAATGCCTGAACATTCTCTTCATTACCCTCCTTTTACATTTTCTGGGATAAATACCCAAGAGTGAATCCCGAGGTATGTGATGGACTTCGGGTGATACGATGTGTCCCTGTAGGGTAGGGTCATCCTCGGCAGAATGGGTCCCGTTCTGGTGAGTGCGATTGACAATGGGGGGGATTACTCCAGTGCGAGGGCACAGTGTACATGGGAAGTCTATCTCCCTCTCCGTTTTGTTGTAAACTTAAAACTGCTCTGAAAAAGTGAAAGTCTGAAAAACCAACCAAACAGGCTGATGGAGGTCTACAGACCGAGTCTGACGTTCAGCAGTGATGAAACTGGTCTTTATTGGGAACAACCCCCCCAGGGAATCTATTCTGAAGGAGGCAGCGTGAGCCCCCCAGTTCAAAGAACGCCTGGGGCTGTGGACTGCGCTGCAGGCAGTGGAGACTCAGCCCCGCTGCTCCTGCTGCCGGGGCTGCTCTGGACGCTGGGCTGCTCTGCTGGTTCGGGGTGGCTGTCCTCAACCCCCGCCTTCCCCACGACCCTGTCACTGTGACTGTGGAACGCAGTTCTCAGGAGTGTGCATGGGGTTATGAGGGAAGAAGCGCCAGTTCATGATGATGCACTTTTGGGGTGCACACACTTTTGGGGTGCACGCACCGGCGCAGACTAAGTGCACACCAGCTGGCATGGCTCTGCTTTTAGGCCTCTACCAGAGAAAGGAGATGGGATGAAGGCGTCGGGGTGCCCCACAGACTGAAAGCACCTCTGACGCAGCGTCTCGTAGCTCACGGCTGGCCAGGGGCTAGTGTCGAAACCTCACTTCGGAGACATGAAGACTCTGACCTACAGGCTTTTTCTCCTGGTGTGTGGCACGCTTAGGAAGGCATCACAACACGCGTTCATGGACAGGCCAAAGCTCACTCTGCCCAGGACCTGTCACCTCAACTGTTTCTGCACTGAGGTACAACCCAGCCAACAGGGGACTCTGTCCTTCCCCAAGGCTGTGACAGTGTTATTCTGCAAAACAGTGAATAAACAGCACTTGTTTTACCAAAATATCTTTATAACCAGTTTAACTGAAATGGATTTATTCCCCAAAACCCATATATGAAAACGTCATACAAGGAAGTAGGGAAAAAGGTCATACAGTGTCACTCAAGGGTCCCTGTGTGTGAGAGGTGGGGTGTCACCTCAGGGATGAAATCCTGCCGGCACGGACTTGCACGGAGCCCTTGAAGTGAGGGTCCCTCAGAAACCTGGACCTAAGTACTAAGCTCTCAGGTTCCTATCTTTTCCCTGAGCAAGTATCTTAACATTTGGATTATGATCAGAGACCTTGGTTTCCCTCTCCCTTTCTTGACTGTTCTTTAAACACAGTATATGGTAACTCATTATTTCTCTTTTCTAATTTTATTAGAACTATTTTATGGACATCATGAATGAGTAAGTCCCTATAAAGTGAAACAGTATTACTCGTCAAATTTTATGACGAGAAGTATCCATTTTTTAAAAAAATATTTTATTTATTTATCTTTAGAGGGGAAGGGAAGGAGAGAGGGAAGGGAAGAAGAGAAACATCAATGTATGGTTGCTTCTCGTGCATCCCCTGCTGGGAACTGGCCTGCAACCCAGGCATGTGCCCTGACTGGGAATCGAACCGCGATTGTCTGGTTCACAGGCCCGCGCCCAATCCACTGAGCTACACCAGCCAGGGCTTGAGAAGTATCCATTTTTAAAAATTGAAACAAATTTAAAATATAATAATCTCTAAAATGCTAAGCTGTGAAGTTTCTAAACATGAGTAACAGCACATTTTTGTACTAATGAGACAAATTCCCTTTGAATGAACATGTAGCCTTCTCCATGTTTACAAAACACCGTCCGAGAAACCCCCCAGAACAAAGTGTTTGCTGTTAAATTTTCTCTATCCAAAGAATGAACTTTTTAGCTTTTATTGTATTAATACAGAAAATTATCGTGTGCCATATACTTTACATAAACAGACATCTATAGCAAATAAAATAACCTAAAAAAATGGAGCATGAAGACACCTTTTGTGAAGGGTCCTCGAAGTCCAGACACCCCCGCTTACCGTCCGTGGGCTTGCTCGCTGAGCTCTCACGTGTGGCTGGGGGTTCTCGGCCAGCAGCTTGGCCATTTTAGACCCCAATCTGGGCAAGTGGTCTGCACACGTGGCTCAATAATAATCTTTTTAAAAACTTTATTGCTTTTTAAAACATCTCAGTGACTTGGAAGACATCAGGGAGGGAGATGGAATGTCTCTGGAATGCAAACTCACACTCACAGTGAACAGACAGACAGTCCTGAGAGTTACAGACACATCGGTGTGCAGGAAACGCGTGCGCCCCTGGTTCCCGTGTGCCACCAGACACTGAGGAATAAATGCTTAACCAGAAGAATCAGTGTCAGCAGAGATGAGACTAAAGTTTCAGCACAGGCCTTAAAAAACTACATACAATTCGAAGCCATTTATTGCCATGGTATAAATCAAAGGATGCTATTAAAAAAAGAACACACTGACTTTATTTGGAACAAAGTGAAGTTCAGGTCACCTTGCTTTAAAAAAGTTTTCTGTTACAAAAACTGCAAGTAAAAACAAGCCGAATGACACAAGAACTCTGACTAGAGAGTATGATATGCAAACGTATTAAACAAATGAGCACTGGCATATTTCAATGGAGAAATGATAATAAAGACACTCGTAAAAACAGACGCAATTCTAGAGGGTCCATGTCCGTCACAAAGTAGAAGGATTTGGGACAAAATGTTACATATGATAATATTCAGACAAGAAGCATGAAAATAAATGAGGGGAGAGGGGAACTCCTAAAATGAGATTTGGTGACTATCTTCAATATGAGAGTTATCATTCTTCCAAGAAATGGTTATTGATAAGGGCCCAGGTGAAGTAATCACTTTCCTTAATCTGAAAATCAGAAACACAACCAGAAAGCCATCGGCACCAGCTCCAGCCACCAGCTCCTTGTGGGACTTATAAAATTTCTTTTGCATCCCCCCCCTCTCTTTTTAAAGCCCCAAAATCAAATGGTTGGCTATGAGGTAGAACAGACTTTACAGCTAGTGAGATGAGACACAGCTGGTCTCTAGATACGTTATTACTAGTTCCAAAGATAACTGTCACAGCTGGAACTTCACGCCAATCACCCATACACCTGGTTGAAGCTGATGGCACCTGGTAGCCTACGGTACAGAGGAAGCCCAGAAGGGAAGTCAAAGACATTAATGCAGTGCCCAGAAAGGTGCCTTTAGAATCTCTGAGGTTACTTATGGTCTGAAGCTGGCCCAGCGGCTGGAATCTTCCCCAGCTGCCTGAGCGAACCTGGGCTCGGGAAACCACTAGGCAAGTTCCACGAGTGCCCAGGACCTGGGGCCATGCAAGCTCCAACCTCAGGTTCCTGAGGCCATGAAATGTCATTGCTAATGTGGCCACGATCTGAAGGAATGGTTCAGACCAGAAGGAACCCCCTGCAGGGCACCTCGGGCTGTCCCTGTTCTCTGCACATGTCAGGAGGGTGCAGCTGCAGGGCAGGCCCCACCAGCTGGCCCATCCCTCCGTGGAGCCTTGCTCCCGACTGCACTTCTCTCCTTGCCCTGCATGGATGAGACTGATCAGTCCTCAGACTCTGAAATGAGGTCTGGAAGTTAGTTTGACTGGTAATTAAGTCTAACCCCTCCCAGAAACAACGGCCCAAGGGAAGCAAGACTGAGGGGCTTCCTCACAACTACCTGTCTACTGGAGTTGATTTAGTGACAGAACACAACACACATGACCTCATGTCCCACAACATGAGAAGGACTGAATGAATTCTGGAAATTAGGCAAATCACTCAAAATGTGTTTCGAGAGATTTAGTGGCATGGGAAAGTATTCAGGGAAAAATTATATAAAATAATATTTATACTATGATCCCTGATAAAAATATGTAACATTAAACAAAAACATTTTATTTATTTATTTTTAGGGACAGGGGAAGGGAGGGAGAAAGAGAGGAAGAGAAACATCGATGTGAGCAAGAACACTGCTGGGTTGCCTCTGGCACATGCCCCTGACCAGTACCGGCCTACAACCCAGACATGCGCCCTGACCAGGAATCGAACTGGTGACCTTTTGCTCTGCGGGATGACGCCCAACCAACTGAGCCACACCAGTCAGGGCAATGTGTCACATTTTCAAACCAAAGGAAGTACCAATCAAAGAAACCCAAAGAAAGCTAAGCCACACGGGGGGGAAGGAATTACTTTTGTCTCCTTCCTCCTTTTTTTCATCCTTAGCTGCTCCAGATGCCTTTACGACCACTTCTCAGGGCAATGGGACTGAGGCAGGTCTTTTAAGAAGGAAACGGACTCCCTTCTACTACCTGGAAAACAAAGCTAACAAAACTCACTTAGCTCTTCTAATGTGATAGAATAGCTAATCTTGATTCAGTTTAATTTGTGCGAAAAATTCAAAAATTTGCTCTATCTTATTTTATTATACTTGGGGATAATGAAACAAAATCAGAACATCTGCTCATGGGTTAAATGTCCTTCTAATTCCCCAGCAGTTGAATAAATCAATTCATTAGCCACAAGGCTGGCTTGTTGTCTCATTAATATGAAGGCTAATATCAGGAAGGAAAGCGCAAGAGAATCTCAAATGTACAAAACTGGTTGCAAAGGGACACGGGCATCAGGAAAAACGCTATTTGAAGCAAAAGTGCTAAGAACTTTGATTTCGATTAATCTCTGGTTCACATGGAGAGGGGGACATTTATCAAGACATGTGTTTTTTTCTCCAAATACCACAAAGGCAGGTTGGTGGCAAAGAGATAAATATGTACATGAAAAAGTTCATTAGTTCACAGAAAAAATACTTTTTGTGCCCAAATAAAACGTGGTAAAATGATTTTTAGGAGTTTATACATAAAGGCTAAATAAGGTCCCCATAGATAGCCAGATTTTTAAAAAACCTGTATTTGAGGGTTTACCCAGCTTGGGATACAGCCATCACTCAATTAAGATTAAATTCCAATTTAAATTATCGATATTAATAAATAGGAAAAATGATTAATGCCTTCACTTGGTCATGGCCACTTATCTGGCAAACTTCGAAACAGAAGCCAGGACGGGGGACGGGTTGCCAGGTACGTCACAGGGTGCCAGTCAGATATGAGTTTCAGAGAGACAGCACGTGTCATTTTTAGTGTGAGCCTGTCCCAAGTACTGCATGGCAAGCACAGTGTCAGTATGTCCTGTGCCTTATTTGGGACACATACTATAAAAATGATTAGTTGTTTATCTCAAATACAAACTAGACTTCATTACTAATGACCATTGTGAATTAATAGTACCTTTGGTCGATGGTGAAATTACAGGGAGGTAATTGGAGTGATGATGTAACCGGGTCTCCTCCTCTGTTTTCCTTGGATGGATGGGTAATGCTAACGAGGAGGACTCGGGAAAGGCTTCTCATTCCAGTTAGATGCCGGAAGGCACACACGCACCTCCTGGGCCTCGAACTGTGTCTCAGAGGCTGCAGTCGGCAACCCTCACACCAAACCCATCCCCGAGATATATCTTATTTGCTCTACACAGTACTTTCATTAATTAGCGACCGTCATCAACATTAAACTAGCACACATTTAAACAGGGTCCAGGTTCTGATAACACCAGGAGCCCGGTTCCACGGGTCAGCAGGGCAGCTCCGGACCGCTGCTCTGCAGGCAGGGCAGGTGTGTGCCTTTACCACGAGCTCCGCCAACAACAATGAAAGGTAAATTAATCCGAAGTGGTCATTACTAACAAAGTCCAGCCCCTGCTGCCACAAGGTGTCATTGGGTCCCATCTCTACCCCACTTCCACCCCTCCTGTCACCTGTCAGGTCGCCCTCGGGCTGTGAGTTTGGGGCCTGGGTTCTGCTACTCAGCACGTTCACTTTATGGCCGGTTCTCTGCACCAGAGACGGGGCCACAAAGCGTGATGTTGGGGGAGGAGATGCTATGGTGCTTGTGGCTCTGACAAGTGTGGAAGTCTGAGGAAGGCAGGGGGTTGCTCTGCTTCGCACATTGGCCTGGCCCCCAGCCCAGAGCCCCGCATGCAGCAGGGGCCGGGCAAAGACCTGTTTGGCTAGTAGATGAAACGAATGGTCACCCAACAGGGAGAAGCGAGAAAAACTATGAACACAAAAATCAAAGCAGCAGAGCAGCTTTGGAATGTTTGCTGCATTATCGGGAAGTGAAACCGCGTGTGTCACGTTGACAGTCATAGAGCCACAGGGGTGTCGTCGGCGACAACGTAGCTTTCTGAGAACTCAGCGCCCAGCACAGGCCTCTGAACCCTGTGTGCTCCCCACACAGAGCATCCCACTGTTTTCTGAGATGCAGCCAGATCGATCAAAGCACATTTAAACCTGTGGAAGGAAACTAGAATTGAAAATAATTCCCAATCCCAACCGCATTCCCCTAGTCCACTGAACTCTGGGGGCGGGTGGAGATGCAGAGAGAGGGAGGAGCAGAAGAGGTTTTCCCTAAGGTCTAAGTGATTCGGTCCGGGAAGCACGGTACGTGAGCATCTCAAACAAGCACAGAAATGCTCTGCCCACCCACAAGCTTCAGACCCCACTCCCGGCCCCCCAGGAGGTCTTCTTAAAGGGCAGCGCACCCTTGCCCACTGGAGGACACACTCGTCCTCTTCCCAGACCCCTGGTAAATGGTCACTCTATTTACAGGATTTTAACGTTTCTGCACATCTACAACACACTGAAGAGTTAAGTGTTGGGCTGTGAGGAGCTCAAGTTTCTGGTAATTGAGGGGAAAAGACAAAACATTTCGAATCAGAACTACTTCTGAAGAACCGTGATGCCTGTTATTACCGTGACTACCATGTGTAAACGTCTCTTGCCCACCCAGTCCAGAAATATTCCGTACCGAGAACCCAGTGTGTGAGGCCCTGCTTGAGGGGACAGGGCTGAGCAGACACATGGGCCCTGCTCCCAGAGCGCACGTGGGGACACACGCCACACAGGAGGGAGACGGCGTTCGTTATACAGGAGGGCTGCGCAGGCCCAGGGAGAGCCAGGGGGGACTGCCCCAGGTTGGCCCACTGCAGCCTAGGAAGGCTCCTGTGCACCCCAAGACCTGGCGGGCAGGCAGGAGAAAGTGACAGGAGTAGGCTGTTGGGACAGCAGGTGCCCTCCACACTGTGCAGGGTGGCACATTCAGGGAACCAGGGGTGTGAGCAGCCTTGGGGGTCTGACCCCAGGGAGGAGATGAGAGCAATGGCCTGGCGAGGCCCAGCGAGGGTCACACTGGGGCAGTGGTGATGGAGAGGAAGCAGCCGTGCCAGGTACTTCCCAGGGTGTGGAAGACTGTCAGAGCCGCTCCGCGGCTACTCCCTGGGACTCACCGGCCTTTGTGTTCCCCAGCAGGTGAGCCTGATCTGAAGTCTGGATGCTGTTTGACTCTGCTGTGATGCTCAAGAGCCTGGCTCTTGGGTTGGGTCTGCCCACCACTGAACACCACTTCCTTAGGTTCTGTCCCAAAGTCCTGTGTGCACAGGGGCTGTTTCTGTGACAACCAGTGCCTTCAAATGCCTTACATTCACCTGCCTCTGTCCACTCCAGTTTCTGCTGGCTCCAAGTTCTGGGGACTTCCTGCCTCTTGACGCTGCACATGACCAGGTAAACTTGGCCTTTATGCAATTCTTGCTACATCTGCTTCTTGCTTTTGCTCTCTAAGTCACGGCCTCCAAAAGTTCCTTGCTTTTACTGCTTGGTGTTGATGTATTTCAGGACATAAGGATGAGTTACTATAAACAGGAAAGGCACTATTTAAAACACCTTTCAAAAAGGTGAATACTTGTCAGCGTCTGCACATAAAAACATAAGAAACAAAGAAACCTAGAAAAAATACTTTGAAAAAACCTCAGTAGTCTGTGTTATTACTTATTATAGACTTAATGACAATTACTCAGCTTTTTATTATGCTTGTTAGTAATTGATAAATAAGGATTAGAAAACATTCCTTTTCAGTAGCTAAAATCAATCTGACACTCATTGCTAGACACTATCTCAGCATGGAGTGGTATTCTGCTGCTATGTCACAGTGTAAGCAAATTAGGAAATGGAAAAAACAGTAAGATGACTCCTTATCTCGTCACAGACTCCATCCCAAACTGGACAGTCTTGTCCACTGCAGCACATCCCCCACCCTGAGCACGAGCCGCCCCAAACTTCCGGGAGCATCGCTGCCCTGAGAGGACTCATTCCAGCCAGGACTGCGGGCCCTACCCCGAGCTGCTGTTTCAGGGGCTGGGTGTGCGCGTGGGTCTGCACGTTGGATGAGCTCCCAGGTGCTGCCAGGGAGCCATGTTTGAGAACGTGTACACTGACACAGGGTGTGAATGCGGGGGGCAGGGGGGAGGAGGCACCCCAAGGGTGATTTGTCATCTTCCAGAAAGTGTCTTTAAATTAGAGACCCCGATTCTAGTCAGACAGTTTGGGAAGCTGAGTCCGATCATGAAAAGAATCCCAAAATATTGATTTCTTTTCAAGAAAGAAAATAATAAATGCAACTGTGGTTTCATGGCTATTTTAACAGAGATGCTCTGTGGGAGAGCTTAGGATGTTGCAGCCTCATTAGCATTATCCAGTGTTGCCATGGGGACCAACTGAAGAGGGATCATCAGTACACAAAATGAAGAGAGGGGAATTGATGAATTAAAAAAAAAACTTAACATTTCTGAGAATATAAAGCCAAGCCGTATTGCCCATTTTCTGGGGTTTATATAAATGAAGGTATAGACTCTCCTTTAACAATGAGATTCAGCTACACAGAGCCCTCTCCCTCTCTACATGATGAATGATCCCTCTGCAATTCAGGGAGGGAAGCAAAACCAAACCTTTTTAAAAGGAGAGAAAAGTGGCATTATGGGCTTGGCTGCACACAGTGAGGCAGGAGTACCCCAGCCCAGGCTGCGTGGAGGGGACAAGTGTCTGGCCCAGCACAGGCAGCAGGGGTGACCGGCACCTCTGCAGACCAAGAAAGGGAGGGGTGACTTCCTGGCCTTCCTAATGAAGCGAGGAAGAGCCAGAGAAGAAGGGGTAACTTGAGCATAAACATCAGTTCTCTGCCTTCTTCAGGCCAACTTCCGCCCCCTCAGTCCCCCAGATGGAAGCCCAGTGTCTCCTTGTATTTTCTCAGCTCATCCCTACCTTTCTGCCTGCTCTGCCAGCTCCTGCTTCCTGTTTACCTACCTTCCTTTTGTGACCTGACTTCTCTGTGTTTCCGTCACCTGTGTTCTTTTCCCTGGGCATTTCTCACTTCCTCCCCACCCCCCATCTATTCCAGTCCTGCCCAGCCTCCTTCCCCCAGCTCATGAGGAATTTCCACTTGGAGCTTTCTCCTCCTTGCTGGAGCCACGGTGGACTCTTCCTGCCCTCCGTCCACCCCGTGTTTATGGGCTGAACTCAGAGATTTTCACCTGCAATCCCAGATGCCTCCGATCCCCAGGAGTCCCACTGGGGAAGAGGGGACCAGAGCAGAGGGCACCCTGGGCCTCCCCTGTCATCTTTAACCCAAGAGGCCTGGCTCCTACAGGTTTTATATATTGAGACTTTGTGTGAGATAATTTGGAAAATAGTTCCATTGCTTAAAAAAAAGTTTGAGAAATACTGCTCTCTAGCATACCAAATTATTTGTCACTCAGACTATTGTTACTGGCAATTTTGCCTTCTGTGTATAAGTTTTGTCTCGTAAATGACACTGGAAGTGCCTTGAAAGTAACTCCCCTTTCTCTTCTCCATTGTTCCCAGCTTAGTGTTCACAAAGAGCACACTCAAGGACTGACTCACTCCTGAATGCATTGTGCAAATGACCTGGTGGCGTCCGCACTGAGGTGAGGGACACAACGCCTCTCTGCGACACTGCCTCTCACTCTGAAAAACAGCTCTTCACCGAGCTGCTGGTGATGCGAGCTGTGGGTGGTGAGTCCCACAAAGGGGCGGCTGGATGAAGACAGGGCTTCCTTCCACTCAGCACAGCAGAGGGAAGGGTATTGAGGGGGGAGGGTGGCTTTTTGACATCCCTCAGAACAGGCCTCCAACCGAGCAAGAGCCTGTGCCAGTGGCCTGGGTGGGGCACACAGCTGACACCTTCATCCCATGCACAACAGGTTGGGTTTACGTAGCTTTCCGTACCTTCACGCCCAAATCAATGACTTGGGACATTCTGCTGACTACACACATTGCACACACCCGTTATTTATGTCTTTCTTTTCTCATTATTTAGGAAATACGCAGAGAATGGGCTGTGCATCACTGAAGTGGCTATTTCCCCTGACTACAACCACATTTGAGATGCAAGAGGTTAGCTCACTGCCACTAAGGAGAAGAAAGACAAGGTCCCTGAGTGGAGCACTGCGCCGAGAACAAAGTCCCTCTGTCACCACAGAGCCCGGCTGCCCTTGAATCAGCGTTTCCTTGAAAGGGCGAGTGAGCGGAGCAGGACAGCGCGGTGACCTTGTCCCTGCGTTGGGAACAGCCGCCCTGTGCCTCCCTGGAGTCAACGAGAGAAACCAAACAAAGCTCTTCCGGCAAAAATGTCCATTAGAAACCACTCTGCCAGGTCCCTGAAGTCTGCTCGGGGAGAACCACAGACCTAGGACACGAGGGCCTGCCATGTTCCCTGCCAAGGAGACACTCGGACCTCAGATGATACATTTGATGCCTGACTGGGGACAGACAGCACTCCCCCCAGGGAGGGGCGTGGCCTCGGACTTGAGTGCTGTGACAGCGAGGACGAAGGCCCGAGCCTGAGCCCCACCCAGCAAGGTGGGAAGGTCTGCAGCCCCGTGGCCCTGGGAGCCAGCACCAGCGCAGGACAGAGAACTGAATGGAAGAGCATTCCTGCGCACCTAAATAGTGTCCCAGGGACTGGGCCAGCTCATGGGGGTGGAGCAAGGACACTGTTTTTATCCTTGAGGAAGCCCTCCTTCCCACAGGCAATGCGTGACCTTCCCTGGTCACGAAGCTGTCTCGAGAGTGGAGTGGACAGGCAGGTGTCTGACGGGCAGCACTCTCGGGGTGGGTAGATGTGTTTGCAGAGGGGGCAGACAGAAGGCGCTCTGGAAGGCTACATTGCCAGGCATTCCACGTCAAATTTCAGGGATAATAAAGCTTGGTTCCCTGCTGCATACATATAATCGAGAATGTTGCAGGTAGATTTCTTCTAAAATCAAATAATTAAAACCTGAAACGGGAAACGTGGAGCACCTGCATGGAGACAATAGGCATTCCTGTTTGCTAAAATTGGGTGGGGTCTAGATTTGTCTTTCTTTCCTTGTTACCGTGTCTGTTGGGGTGAGACTGGTTAACAGAACTGAACAGGTCTCAGGTGTGCAGGTCTATCACACATCATCTCCATACTGTACTGTGTGCTCACCTCCGCAAGTGAAGTGTCCGTCCACCACCGTTTGTCCCCCTGCACCTCCTCTCTCCACTCCCCAGCAATCACCCCACTGTCGTCTGTGTCCATGAGATTTTGTTCTCTTTTTAAAATACAAGCCTCCTTCTAAACCAGAAGCAAACCACGGTGCACACAACTGAGTGCCACTGAAGGCAGTTTGTGGCGATACTTGCCCCTGACCTCCTTCAGCCGTGGGAACAGGCCTGTCAGGGGAGGTGAGTGTCTCAGGTTTGGGTGCCCTGGGCACTGGCTGCTAGAAGAGGTCCAGTGTGAGGACATTGGGGCTAAATTGTGTCCCCACAAAAAGACGCATTATTTAGGAAATACGCTGAGAATGGGCTGTGCATCACCAAAGTGGGTATTTTCCCTGACTACAACCACATTTGAGATGCAAGAGGACCTAGAACCTCCGAATATGACCTTATTTGGAAACAGGGTCTTTGCAGAGTTAATTAAGTCAAAATAAGGTCATCGGAGGTCCTGATCCAACATGTCTGGCATCCTTAGAGCAAAGGGGCCGTCTGGATGCTGAGACAGACATGCAGGACACCACGTGACAGTGGCCGCAGAGATCAGGCTGATGCTCCCACAAGCTGAAGAATGCAGATATGGCCAGCGCACCCCCAGAAGCTAGAAAGGAAGGCTCAGATTCTCACCCCAAGACCTCAAAAGGGACTGTGCAGACACCTTGCACTCCAATAGCCCCTGCAGAACTCTGGCACAGTGCCTCTCTGTTCTGAGTTCCCCAGGCTGTGGGCCTGTCACGGCAGCCACGGCAGCAAAGACGCCCATGACTGTGGGATCCAGGCCTCCCCTGTGATGTGCTGGAGGGGATGGCAGACCAGGGCCTCAGGGGCCGAGATCTCACAGGGTGCAGCAGGTCCTCCCCCCCCCCCCCCAGGGACTGCTCCTCCTCCTCTACGCTTCCTTCGCTACTTTCAGCCTGTGTGAGAAGCTCAGTAAGGGAGAAGGGCTGGAGCCACTGCTGTGGTCTCCCTCCCATCCGCCCCTCCACACTGGCCCTGGGAGCCGGGGGATGGGTGGACGGCTGTCAGACAAGCGGAACGAGGACCCGAAGAACCACGAGCCCAATGGCTGGAGGAGGAACGGCCACCAGCACTGAAGACCCAGGAAGAGGACCCAATTCCTGGAGAGGAGGCCAGGAAAGAGGAGGCTGCTGAAAAGACTGTCCTGGACACTGTAAATAGAATAATTTATTCAAAAGACATAATCTGAACTCTTCTGTGCCAATAACTAGGTATTCAAGGTAGAAATAAAATAACAGGATTTGTGAAAATTATTCATAACTGCATTTTGAAATTCTTTTCTAATCACACAAATAATGGCATATTATAACGTTTTAAATGACTACGTTACAAAACTTACATTTCATGCACATATTGAGATTATAAACAGAAAGTGTAGGTCAATGGTTTAAGAAACATCACCCAATCACCTAATCATAAAATCTATTAGGCAGCTAAGTGACATCATAAACAGGTCATCAGGTATCTTACCAGAAACAGGTGACCAGGAAAACCATGTACATATTCTACACACGTACTTGGTTAGGGAAAACCCATCTTCCCCCACTGCTCTATCTCCCTATACATAACAAATTTGTGTCTAGTCATTTTCTGCTTTAATTCTAAAGAGGTGGAGGTCACTGCTACCCAGAATACAGTGGGCCTGACTTCATGAACAGAAGTGCACTGTGATCTAAAATTACAACGGGAGAAAAAACAACTTCGAACCTCAACAGGCATCATAAATGGAGAGCCTAGAGGGAAGAATGCTTTTTACGAGAAACGTGGGGAAACAGAAATACAAATAGCCACCTCTTCCCATCAGGTGGAACTCCTCACTCGCTATCATAGGCTATCACAGATCTCACTTGCACAGAGAGGCCCTTTGTTACAGTGTGAGTGTTTCTAAAATCGCTCTCTGGGTCCCAATCTAAAGTGTGAGTTTGTGCTTAATTTCGATCATGAAGCACGAACGACTGTCAGTGAAAGGAGATCTGTAGAGTTTTTAGGGTCACCACACTTAAGCTGTTCACACAGCATTCACAACCATTTTAGCTTTTCACCCGAGAACTTAATGCCAGATCGGCAACACAGATGCCTCATTACTGCCGACCGACACCAGGAAGCTCCATTTCCCCTACACTCACGTGTTCAACTGCTGAAGGAAGGAAGCAGAGAGCCCTGCGCCCAACTTTTTAAAGGCTATCGGGGACCTGGACGGTTTCTAACAAACACAACCTCTAAACACCAGAAAAAAACCAACACCAAGAAAAGTTGAGAAACTGTTTGCTCAGGTTAGTACCTAGATTGACTGTAATTGAAGAAATAGCCTGAAAATAGCCCATTAGAACAGATTTCAACAGATTACTTATATACTAACACAAAGGGTAACTGCTGGTGTTTGTCTTTTTTTTTTTTGATGTGGTCTTGATGCTGGGAAAGTCATCAGGTAAGGGAAAAAAGTTTCGAAATAGAAGAACAGAGTTGGAGAACCCACACTTAAGTGACTTCAAAATTCCTAGAAAGCTACCATAAGTAAGACCCAGTGGTACTGGCTTAGGAAAAGACTGTTATAGATCGATGGAAGAGAAGCGAGAGTCCCGAGGCAAATCCTCAGTCTTCCAGTCAGTTGATTCTGACAAGGGTGCTGAGACAACTCAGCTGGGGGAACAGCAAGTCTTTGTAACAGACGGACCTGGACAACGAAGGTCTACGCAAAAGGGTCAAGACCAGCTGCTTCCTTGTGCCACCCACCAAATGAACTACGGGTGCTGCTCTTTTGGAGCTGTGGGGTGGGGTCACCCTTCAGCATGAAGGGTGAGTGGGTGCAGGGTCCCGTGGCCATGCTGCTGTGTGGAACTAGTTGTGTGGCTATGCTTTTGGCCTTGCTGTGTGCTCATCAGTTAAATGTGGTGGAGGGGGGAAAATGAGCAGAGCACAGACGGCACGCTGGAACCATGACCTGTGAGGATGTCGGGGGAGGGGGCAGGGAGAGAAGGAAAAACTGGGCGCCGTTGGGTCAGCCCTGGACAGACAGCGCACAGATGTCTAACCCCAGCTGGTGGCCAGTGTCAGGTCAGGAGTAACGTCCACATCCCTTCCTTACTGAGTGATTGAACATGGATACAACAGCAAAGTGCACTGTGGTCACACCCCTAACATGGGAGCCATATCACAAACTGATGGTGCCTTTCGGGTGGAGGGAAGATGTCAGCAAGAATACTCACAGGGAAGGTGAAGGTCACACCAAGACTAACTTTTGAGGACTAACTAGAGAAAAGATATTCTAGGCATGGAGAATATATGATTAGGGCTAGAGTGGTTAGAAAATGATAAACTTTCTCCAAACAGGCAGAGGGAAGGAAAACGGGTTATGCCAGTAGCATGAGGCATTTGGCACCAGCGGCCATCACTGAGGACTGTGAGGGCTCCAGTGACTGGGTTGGGTAAGGGCTGCCCGCCTCAACTCTTGCTTTGGACACAGCGTGACACCTGGGGCAAGTGACTGATCCAACAACAGACGTGCCGTCACCTGCTATTCAGGTTCGGGGTCAAGGAGATCTGGAGGAAAGGCCACCCCCGAGAGCAGGCGTCTTGCCCACCCCTTTCAAGGGGGTCCTTGCTTATCCTCAGCTGGCGATGGAGCTGTCTGCACAGACCCACTTGAGCTCTCCAGTGACCTCAGGAAGTGGCCTCCCATCTCGGTTCTTCATCAGGAATCGGGCTTTCAAATGATTTCAAAGTAGGTACACTAACTCAGAGGAGGCCCTGGAGAGGAACACCTGATAATAATTCAGAGCATTAGTGTACATGGATTTAGGTGTAAAGCCACTGACTGTTTCAGACAGACTGCTCTGTTCAGATTCTCCAAGTGAATGCATTCTGTCTGAGTTCACAAGGTTTCCTCCGTTGTCTAGTGGGTGCCCTGCCCCCCCCCCCCCCCCCCGTTCATGCTGTTTGTCTTCTCCAGACTTTAATCCCAATTACACAGACTCCTAATCCCTGTCTTAATCCCGGGTCTCACTATTCACTCACTGTAAACCATCCATCCAGGCTTCAGAGGGCGGGTGACACTTGTGTGCAGAGGCTTTGCAATCACTTCGGGAGGAGGAGCAGCAACATTTTTTGGTGGTAATCCCTGGATACTGCTGCCTTTCACCAAGGGGGTTGATTGGAGAACACAGCAGACGACTTTAAATTGATACCAATCTTCTTTCCTAATGAAGTGGAAACTACTATTTCGTCTGTTTTCTGAAATAACAGTCTACACCCCCCAACTGCACTACTACCTATTTCAAGCAAATACACTTGATACTAGGAAGGAATCCACACATTGCGCATTGAGCAACTGAAAAATTCTTGGAAGTAGAAAGGTTCTGTTGTCTTGACCCCAGTGCATGGTATAAAACTGTGCCCTACTGATGTTTGCTCACTTTGGAAATAAAAGGAGAGTCACACGTGTTACAGAAAATGTAGAGAAACGGTACAAACACTCATAGGCATGAAGCAATCTACTGTGATAATAAACTATCGAAATGGAAGAAAAAAAACCCCAGCAACCCACCCAGGGTAATGGTGAGATGGGAAGGAGCCAAAAAATTATACGAAAAACTGCAATTAGGACCAGATGGCGTTCATCGGAGACTTCGAAGTTAACTGAGCTACTCAGGAAAAAATGCGGTTTATCATTAAGAAGAAGTGCTGCAGCAGAGGATTAAATTCCTCTGAAAGTTGCTGAAGGATGACCTTGGACTTATCAGTTGTAATAAACCAGCATAAAGCATTTGCAGTAGTCATGCATGTAAGTTTTCAGTCTGAGAAAAAAGTATAGCAACACACTGGCATGTCTCTTTCTGGTTTATCAGATTACACATCAGTCCAATTAACACATCAACATTTGAAAACAGTTTGTCTCACACACACACACACACACACACACACACACAGACAATTTTAAAGACACACGACCACTCTCGCTCCTTGTCTGAAAGTTCATAGATCAGCACAAAATCTGCAACCTAATTAGGAGTATCTGGTAAAACCTACCATGGATAGAATACTGAATATCCCACTGAACTGCAGGGGTATATGACCACTTTTAATTATGGAAAAGGTATCAATTATGAAATTTGTGAGAATTAAGAAAAATGTACATTTAAAAATGCACTTTCATCTAAAAAATAAAACATAAAAGTGCAAATTTGCACCTGACAGAGTCCAGTGAGCTCTGGCAAACAGGTGTAACTGCCCACCTGCGCCTCCTAGTGTCTCCTCCCTCTCTCCTTGCAGCACCCCGCGGGGGGGGGGGGGCAGGCAGTTGCCCTGGGAGACAATGCACAAAGCCTTTCTTCATGGCCCACGCTCTGCTTCCCTGACCCTGTCTCTGGCCCAGCGCCCTCCCCCACCATTTGAGACTCTGACAAGGGGCGGGAGTGGGGCAGCTTGGAGCTGTTCCTCCCACAGGTTCTCTGCTGAGAATGCCTGCTCTGCCCGTGACCACCTGGCAAGGCCTCTGCCCAGGGCTGCTCCCCGGGCACCTGCCCTGACCTCCCAGGCAGGCCAGCAGCCCAGAGGATGGCTGCCTGGCTGCCTCAGTGCCCTCCTTTCATGAGTTCATCTCTGCTGCCAGACTTGTGGCCCCTCGGGGAAGCAACTCCGGTTCTTTTTGGTGCCCTTGGGCCCTGGCACGTAATTACTGCTCAGTAAAGACTTGCTGAAACCGAAGAGCCTGAGAAGGTCACAGTGTCCTTTCTGATCTCCAAGCAGAAGTGTCTGTGTGCTCTCTTGCTTTCAGCCAGGGATGCCCTATTCACCCCTGCCAGTGGCTCCCGGAGATCCAACCTGTGGACCCCTGCCTCCACGAAAGTAAGGGCTGTGTGCTGGACGAAGCCTGGGCGCTCCGGGGACGGTTCTCGGGGGTCGTCTTCCATTCCATCTTCTTCCCTCTGACGCCTGGCTCTCGTGCTGCCTGGTGTCCTGACGTGGCTGGCACTCCAGGCTCAGGGGCTGGGCAGCTGCTCACCAGCCTGCAGGGTTCTCTCCCACTTCTCCCACAGAGCTGACTACAGACACCCCTTTCAGGCAAATATTTCCTCTGTTCATTTACTCAGAGCTTCACCTTGTCATACGTAAGTGTATCGTCTCACTCAAAAAAGACAGAAGCTATGTCTTGGCATTTTGAAATATTTCCCTATGCCACTCACAGATCAAATATTCTGTAACATTTAGGTTAAGTGATAAGTGACTGACAGTTTAAAGGGGGAAGAGGCTGGTTATATTATTTATTGCACATGGGCTAGAAAGCCACAGATAGTTAAATCTGAGGGTGGACTCTTCCTGCAGGATATTAACATATCACAGCCCAATTTATATAACCCTTTACATTTTATAAAATCATCTTCTACTCATCTCATCGCTACCGTGCAAGGCGGGAAAGAGGAGGATTTCTGTCTTAGCTATGGGAAAACCCGAGGCCCAGGGAGTGAGTGTATCTAAGGTCACACAGCTACTATGGGAAGCGCAATCTTCTGTCCCCGAGGGTCAGTGTCCTGTGTCCTACATTATGCTTGCAGTCTGGGGACAAGCCCAAATTTGGGGGGCTGTGAGCTCACAGGGCAACCTTGCAGCTCTCAGTCAACAAGCAGAAGGACTGGCATGTACTGTGCAAGCCCACCTGATCCAAGCGCCCGAGACAATGAAAGGAAAGCAGGAGGTGACAGTGAGGGAAAAGCAGGGTGACCAGCATAAAAGGACTACCTGTTTTAATAAGCCCTGCCCGAAACCTCAGGCGGGGGACTTTCTAGAGTTTCAGATGCGTGAGAGCAATCAGGTCACTGCCCAAGTCCCATGTCCATCAAGTCAAGCAGCAGGCACCATCGGCTACAGAGAGTTTAAGGAACACAAAAAAGGAAATAAAAATAAAAATAAAAAGACTGGATCCCTCCCCACCCCACTCATATAAAAACATGCACTTACCCATGTACACACCCTTTGGCCAGACCCGAACCATGGCTGTATCCGGAAATAAGGGAATGGCCTCAATACATGTGGTGGGTTGCATGGGGACCACAAGTCAAGGAACGCTCGGCACCACCGGGAGCTGGAGGAGCAGGGAAGGGTCCTCCCTGGAGCCCGGAGAGGGGGTGGCGGTGCTGACAGCTTCACTCTGGACTTCCGGCCTTCAGGAGGGTGAGAGTGAGCTTCCGCTGTCGGAAGCCGCCCAGCCTGTGGGACTCTGTTATGGGCAGTCTTTGGCAGTGAGTGCATATACATTAATCACACTGTTAGAACAAATGTCTCCCTCTACAGCAAGTGACAGGATTCTCCTACATTACAGTCTGCGATGAGGGCTGCAGAGAAGTGCGGAGCTAATCCAAGTAGGGCTGGGGGTGGCTTCACCCAGAAAGGGGGGCATGTAGGCTAAGGTTTGAACTACGAATATGACTCAAACAGCAAGAAAAAGGAAGGATGTGTCTATTTTTAAGGAGGATTACAGCATTTTACAAAGTGTAACCTATGAAGGATGTAACTAAAAAAAATGTCCACATTACATGAAAATATGTTTGAGTTTCCACAAGTATGTGTGAATTTCACAGCTGGGTCTAAGATCCACTGATGTCAATAGCATTAGAATGATTTTTGATAACTACCCATAAGTACGATAGATTTGGAATTAATTCATTAATGTACTGTTATAATTTCAGGGACGGGTGAGAAGACAAAGAGCCTACTTGCCTAAATCAGTCTACTTTGAGATCACATTTTTTCTTTTTAATTGAGGTGACATTACATAAGGGGTATAACATTGCATGAATTTCAGCTGCACAGCATTATAATCCGGCACCCGTCCACAATACCGTGTGCTCGCCACCCAACGCCTAGTGCGTCCGTCACCATACATGTGACCCCTGTGCCCACTTCGCCCTCCTGCACCCCCTTCCCTTCCGGTAGCCACCAATCTCTTGTCCACGCCTATGAGTTTGCTCCTGATTTGTTTGTTTCTTTCTTTTCTTCATTTTATATTCCACATATGAGTGAAATCATACCATTTTTGTCCTCTTCTGTCTGACTGAGTTCACTCAGCATAACACCCTCAGGCCCACCCATGCTGGCACAATGACTGTATTTCATCTTTTTATGGCCAAGTAGTTTAACATTGTGGATACATATATCGTATTTTCTTCTTCTTTTTAAAAAAGATTTATTATTAGAGAGGGGAAGGGAGGGAAACATCAATGGGTGGTTGCCTCTTGTGCGTCCCCCACTGGGGACCTGGCCCACAACCCAGGCATGTGCCTTAGACTGGGAATTGAACCAGCAACCCTTTGATTCAGAGGCCGGCACTCAATCCACTGAGCCACACCAGCCAGGACCGTATGTCGTATCTTCTTTGGCCACTCATCAGTCAATGGACGTTTAGGATGCTGCCATCCCCTGGCTACTGTGAGTATGCCGCAGTGCACGTGGGGGTGCATGTGCGTCTCGAGTGAGTGTGTTCACGTTCTGTGGGTGTGCACCCGGAAGTGGCATGGCTGGCAGATCATACGGCAGTTCTAGTCTTAACTTTTTGAGAAACCTCCATGCTGTTTTCCACAGTGGCTGCATCAACTCATAACCCTGCCAACGGTGCACGAGGGTTCCGCTTTCTCCACATCCTCTCCAACACTTGGTATTTCTTGCATTTTTGATAATAGCTACTCTAACAGTAAAACCTCACTTAATGTGAGAATCCCAAAGAAATGGAGATCAGCCAGTTGGCTCTGAACCCTGCTGACCAGGAGTGAATAACAATGGTCCCATGAATCATTTCTAAGCTGTTTGAACAAACCTTCACTAAGGAATTCCTCTGCATCACAGGAGTTACAGATTTTACATCAAAGAGATGCCTGGATTTATCATTTCATTAATAAAGTCATTCAGAAACTCTGATATTTCTGACGCTGCCACCACACACAGGCAATTAGAACCCACATTCCTGAGTCCGATGAAAGCTGATAGAAGAATGCAAATTAAATTTTGATAACCTTAAATAATGCATGAAACAGCTACCGTAACCTGACTGGCACAGGCTCCAGTGATCGGGAGTAGTCAGCCAGGGGCTGGACACTCAGGAACGCCGCTCCTTTTCACTGTTCAATTTTCAAATCAAAAGAAACCGATTTGAAGAGTAAAATTTCTTCTGCTTTGCCTAAGTGCTAGGTTTGTTTATACGAATATTTATTTCAGTGTTACCTTGGGCATCTTCAAAAGAACTCTGGCTTTGTGGACAAAACAGGGCAGGGGGTGGGGTGCAAGTTGGAGGATACCCCGCCTCCCTGAGGCAGAACAAACAGTGATGTCTGCTGTTTTCACCCTGCACTGAAACAGGAGCACTTGAATGCAGAGAGACAACGGTTACTATGACAGTCACAGGGTGACCGGTCTCTTCTTGAAGGTGTTTACAGGTGGAACTGCTGGGACAGGCTCTGCTCTTGATAAACAAGGTTTGTCTCATGGGAAGACAATTTCCATGGAACACCTGCAGCCCATGAAATGTTCATGGGGGTGATTTGAGAAAAGGGTTAGAATAGTTGGAAAATTGCAACTTAATATGAATCTCTTGGACATTCACAAAACTAGCACACTAAAGTCCTGAAGTAAGGAAGTTATAAAATTTTATTGAACTCAGTATTTGAAAATTATTTGATCATGAAATCATCTTTGTGTTAGAAGATACTATAACACTTTTCTGTCCTTTAGTTCCAAGGAGCCCTGGAGTACCACCTTGAAAAACATGGATAGCTTACTAAATTGTATCAGCCCACCCACTTCAACCACCGAGGCGAACAAAACCAATGAGAACCCCAGTCGCTATGAGAAGGTCTCAAAGCATGACAGGAAAGACATGAATTTTTTTTCAGTCCATTGCTTAAAGGCTTCGTTCATTTTTCATTCATTTAGGCTTTCAGAACATGGAAATTTGAACGGTTGGAAGTATTCTGGGTTTCATTCACTGAAAGGGAAACAGGATTGTTGTGCTTGATAGAAAGAACTATAACTAAGGATATCTAAGAATATCATATTGACAGGAGGGAAATTAACATTATAATTTAATTTGCTCTTTCAATAAACTCTGAAATGTTTCAAAAGGAAAAAGATCAAGAACAGAAATCTTTCTCCGAGGCCCCAAATCCCATGTAGTCTGGGGGTCATGGAAAAGAAAGGGCATTATCACTTTACACTTGAGAATCAAGCTGCAACCAGCAGATTGTGCGAGGCTAACGAGCTCGGGGTCAGGAGTGCAGCGGCCCTGTGGGCAACTGTAATGAGCTGCCTGGAGCTCAGCCCCGCCACAGAGGCCAGTCGGCCCAGTGGGGGTCTCCATGCACACCAGCGGTTTGGCTCCACTCCAGGAGGAGCCCCCTCAGCCAGTGGCTCTGCATCAACCCAGTCTTCTTGGCCCCATCTCCACCTGGGTCCCAGAGGCTCATCCCTGGGCATGTGACTGAGCCCTGGGAACCATGCCTCACTCACTTGTGTTCCTTTGCTAGTGTCCAAGCCCGTGACGTGTCACCCAACTCCGTCAGCTCTCTGACTTCACACCTCGCCCAGCCCCCAGTTCCTGCTAAGTCAAGTCTCCAAGCTTTTCCAGGACTCGGGTCCTGCCCTTAAGTCCAGTTTACCTGCGGTCGTGTTCCCACTGCTGACGAAGACTCTCCCTGACCACACCTGAGTCGGGCTAACCTTGTTTATGCCCAGGCCTTGCCAGACCCATGCAGCCCAGTCTCAGCAAGAATCCTTGCTTTGGAAACTACCCAGGCCTCCTACTCAACTGCCCCTCTTCAGCGCGTTGCCACCTGATTCGACCTCCATCTCTTGAGTCTCCTCCTTCCAGCCTCCAAGCCCCACTCGGCAGAGTTGGGGTCTAATGTGTGAGACCTGTAGGCGAGCTTCGAATGGCCTTTCCAGGCCTCTCCGCACCACTCCTGCTTTCCTGCTTCTCTCCTGGCAGAGGGGCTGCCCCGTGCCTTTTGGGACAGGCCCCCAGTTTTTCTGTTGCCCTGCTCCCCCCATCCGCCCGAGTGGCCTTGCCTTATTTCTGCACAGCCAAATCCTACTCAACTTGCCTGGTATAACTCGCTGGGCATAATCTCTCCCTTCCCTTCCTCAAGTTTTATTAGCTTTTGGTTTACCTTCCTGCTCTATCCCCTGCCCCTTTACTATGGCTATTCTTAAAACATGACTCCCTCGCCACACAAGTTTCTCTCTCTCTCTCTAACCGCACAGCACAGACTGACTGACTGATTGATTGGTTGTGCACAGATGATCTCTTCTTGCTCTGTGCCGTGATCAACTCTGTCTTGATCACTTGGTGCTCCTCAATCCTTCCTACCCCATAAGACAGCTACTCACGTATTCCTTACACCTTCCCTGCTAGGCATCTGACCCTGGGCGGCCAGAGGGACCTGGTTTCCATCTTTGTGGTCTACGGTAGACGGCCTCAGGGGGCAGGTGGGGAACAACAGGTTCTGATGAACTGAGTCTCAGTTCTATTGATAGCTCTCTCAGACCTGCACTGTTTACTGAAGAATGGAGAGGAGAAGGAACAGGGTCGGGTGGGAGACCCCCGAATAGCCTGTCCACACTCTCCTGGGTTGAGAGGCCCCAGAAGCCATCCGCTGCTGGAGTTCTCCACCAGTCTTCCGACTCCATGTCCCTGATTAGTGATGTCCCAACATGCAACTAATTCTTAACAGCACCCCCAGAGATGCTTTTTTCCCCACACCGACTCTGCGATAGATATGCATGCTGTGGGCTCCCCAAGTCCACTTTCTCTTATTGATACTGGGGAAATGCAGTCAGAGGGTGTTAATGTAAGTGAATTCTCTCCTTTACAAACCAGGAAACCTTACCACATGTGTACATAACTTCTGTAAAATCACAGAGTCAGTCAGAAGCCCAAGTGAGATCAAACCCAGATAAAAACCCGATCGACACACTGGAAAAGGAACTGCCAGAGCAGGAGGGAATCAGTGTGGCGTCTCCTCCTGTGGGCGCACCGCAGCACAGAGCTTTCAGAGGTCGGTCACCAGCTGGCATGTATGAAGCCCCACAAGCTTTCAGGGTCTCCTCCCCCCCCTCCCCCGGTGGGAATCAGCTGTGCGATGCTAAAGCAAAGACTGATGCTGTTACTGTTTAGCAACAGTTACTGCTATTAATTGCTTTATAATGGTAATTACGATGAGTGGATACAAGATATTTTCTTTCCTAATTGGCTATTGCTGGTGAATAGCAGCTTGTTATGTAACAGGAAATTGTGTTAAAAAAATAACCACAATTACAATTCTGAGGGCTTCCTCTTAAAAAACAAATCTCAGTTTTTGGATAAAAAAACACTAACGCAACTTAGGCCCTGTCTAATCACTTGGGGAAGGGTTTACCTTTCGGTTAAGAAAAGGCACGGAACAAGGACAGTACTAGGGAAACCAGGAGACTGAGCATGCATTTCCTGTCTTTGAAAAATAAATGCATTCAAAAGCTGTGTTGTGCTAGACTCCTCAGTCAGTGCAGGCCGATTACAGAGTCAAATGTGCCACTTCTGCCCGTGGCGTGACATGCAGCCAGAAAGGACTCCGATTAGCTCTGGTCAAACACGGATGCTGAGCCCACCAGCCGCACGGAAGAGCCCTCAAGGGGAGGGCCAGGGGTGCTTTCCTCGTGCCCCATACAGCACCCAGCAGGGAGCAGATTCCCTGTTGCCCCCTCACCAACATGAAATGCCATCCCAGCAGGGCACTGTCCCAGAAGATGAGGTGACACACAGCGTGTGTGACAGCCCCGTCCTGAGAGGGCCGACACACTGTAACATCAGCACACGCTCAGTTCAGACTCTAATGTGGGTCAGTCTGAAGTCACACCCAAACTTCTGGAGCAGTGACGGCGGCAGTTGTCATAAATAACAACAGTGAGGTCACAGGACTCGCTCGGGTCACACAAGTTTTAACTGATGGTGACGCCTGAGCCAGCCTGTCCGATTCCAGAGACCACGTCTGCTTCTTGTGCTAGCCCCTCCTCACCGGTGACGCCCACCCCGACATTTCCACAGCGCTCAGGCTCAGGGACTGCTTTCGCACAGGCCACCTCGCTCAGCCTCCCACTGACGCGAGCCAGACCACCCGCTGTGCATTTTCACGGTGGGACCGAGGCTCAGGGGGATGAAATTATTCTTCCCAAGTTCACACGGCTACAGAGCAGCCAATTCATGATCAGCATTCGCATTTCCTGACCCCTAGTCCAGTTTTCTCTTCCACACATTCTTACGTGATGTCTTGCTTAATTTAAATTACTACACATGGAGAAAGTCTAATCGTTTCCAACATTAGCTTGGACCACTTAAAATATTCTACCACTTCTTGACTGTTGACCAGCAGTGAGAATAAAGAGCAAAGGTCTAATTCTAGAAAACTCTGCTTCGTTCCTGGAGCTAAAGATAGCACCCAGATTGTTAGTTATCTGACAAGTCCCCCCATGGGCCACAAAGAGTACGGGCTGAGATGTAAACTGAGGCAGGAGACTGATAGCAAATGCACCACAGTTTCCGGGAAAAGCTGCTTCACTCGGTATAACACACCCGTTTCAGCGCGTATCGCAATTCTTTGAGGAACTGTGGGTGACATACGAGCCCATTCAGTCTGAAAAGTTTCTTACACAAACTGTAGCAGAAATGAACCCTAACTTTGTGGCAAAGTTCTTCAAGAACAGTCAATAGAAGCATATACAGTTTCTGGTGCTGGAGAGGGCAGTTAATGTATGCTGCTTATCTCTACATGCCCACGGACTTATGTTTGGAAGAAAGAACAATTTTTATCTGAATCTGATCAGCACCATCGTCACTTATGAACGTGAACAAATCAGCCTCAGAGTGGTCACGACGGTCAGCGAGGGAGCCTGTGTCGTGGAGGGCGGCGCCTGGCTGCGCAGGATGCAGGTCTGCGTCCACACAGAGAGGGGGCTGTGACTGCGGCGGCCGAGAGCACCAGTTCTCCCACGTTCTTCAACAGAAACCTGCTGTGAGGCGGACGGGACACAGCGTGGCTGCAGCACTCAAAGCCACCACTCGTGTCGCCTCTAGCACATGACACGTGCCGTGGGCACGGCTCTAAGTGTGGCTGGAACAGCACGCACGTTGGCTGGAGACCCGGCGGCTCTGCGGCACGGCTCTAAGTGTGGCTGGAACAGCACGCACGTTGGCTGGAGACCCGGCGGCTCTGCCATCTCAGCGGCCCTCTCAACAGTCCAGAGGACAGAGGATCCCTGCCTGTCTCACAGGGGGAAACCGAGGCTCGGGGGCTCATCCCCCGGCCGTGCCTGGGAAGTGACCACGATTTGGTCCTAAACTGTTCTGACCTCAGTCTGTACATGTACTCTTTCCTCTATGCCATTCTGCCTTTCTATAGCAACAGTAGCTTTAGAACATGTGATGGCTAAAAAAAGTCTGTTTCGGACATCATCCGATAGAGCTCAGAGATATCATGATACCAGTAAATAGGATTAAAGTCCTGTCATAGATGCCGTGTGACCTTCTGCAAGCTACTCTTTGCACTGGTTCCCTCAGGGCTGCTGTGAGGACACAGTGGAAGAGGACTCAGAACGGCACTGGATACAGTACTTGGCACCAGTTACTGCTCATCAAATGTCATCTCCCACCAGCATCACCCTTATTATAATACCTCCTTTTTTAATATCCCCTCTTAATAGCCTACAAGCTGGGACCTGCTTACTTTTAAAGGGTGCTGCGGAGGAGGCCCCTCAGAGCCTCACGCCAACGCCACCAGACTTGGATTCTCCAACTCTTTTCCTTTCGTGCCATCCTCCAGCCTGCACCCTGCGAGCCCATCCCAACATGCAAGACCGCCCAAGCTTCTTGCTGACTTGGAGAGTGCATGCCCGTGTGGGGAGCTGAAGGCCGGTGTGAGGGGGAGGCGCTGGGGAAAAGTGGGAAGGGGTCTAGAAGAGACTATAAAAAGGCTTTTGGAGCACATAGTTGCAATTCCAGTATGCAGCGCCAGCAGACACACGGACAACCCCCAAATTCCATGAGTGCACGCAAACCAAAGCAGCTATCAGCAGCGCATTCCTGAGCCTGCCCTGGGTTACACCACCACTCAGACAGCTTCCTGAGTGAACACAGAGTCCGGGGGCAGGCAGTTCAAGGAGGCCGCTCTTTATATTGAAAGCAACTAAAATTGACTGAGGTCCAGCTTTACCGAGGGGAACACGCTGGGCTTTCATAACCGCAGTAACTCTGCCAAGTAGGTGTTATAACTGTGTTTGCATCAGTGTAACAGCCTGTGCCATACACTGACGTCACAGCTACCGAACGGCAGAGCTGAAATTTAGAGACGGCTTTTCCAAGACAGGGTCTGCTCCTCTTTCCACTGTCCCGGCAGGTAGGCGAGAGTGGACATAAGCATCAATGCTGGAAATGAGATGATGCTGCGGGACACTGGGTGACAGCCAGACAGGGCCGGAGGCTGACGTGAGGGCTTGCATAGCGGTTCCCGGGGGCCTGCAAAACTTCTCATCGTCACCTGAACAACACTAAAACTTCACTTAAAAAAGGGCTGAAAACTATGCAAAAATTCTAACTTTGATTCCCTCCGACAAGAACCGTCTTCATGAGGATATTATGTATTAGTTGGCACGCACAACTTTCACAAACATACAATATCTCCTCGGTTTTTCAGTTCTATTTCAGTTCCTCTGCTTAAAATGGCTCCCATTATAGGTTCTGGATAAATTTCAAAGAGATTCTAACCCCTGAGCTGGTACAGTTTGCTCCATGCAGCTCTGATCGGCCCTTAGTGCATAAAAGTAAAACAAGACAACTCTGGCCCCCAAGAAGTTCATGGTCTACTGGGGTAGACAAAGCTGCCGACAAATTCCCACAGCCTGAGAACATCAGTGTGATAACGGAGATGAGGGAGGGAAAGCAGGGTGACTGAAGATGGGGCCCCTGCCTTGTGTGCAGGCAGGCACGGCACCTCCTGTGTCGCCAGGCCTCTGAGGCTCCACCCTCTGCAGGAAGGTCCCTGGCCCTGCAAGACGCTGCTGCCCATCCATAGGAACAGTGACTAGGATTTCATATTGTCCCCCAAATGAAGAACAGATAGTAAATCAACAGACTCAACATTCCTCACACTGGGGAGGTGTCATTGGTAGTTTTCTTCTGCCGTTTTTAATTAGGAGGCGGTAAGGGAGCGCACCTGTAGTTTGGCAATGAACCACGCGCTGAGGACACTTTCTGAACGACGTCTGTGCCTCCCTGTTGTGACATCCTGACTGTCAGCTGCCCCCCTGCGGATGCTCACCCAGTAGGTGATGCCGTGGTAATGCCGTGCCTTGGGGACCTCATTAACTCCTGTGTGCTGTCCCTGGAAGAAAGGGGGCTGCAGGAGGTGTCAGCGCCTCAGTCTTGTGGTTCCTGTTTCAGTGAACAGCATCAAACCTTAGTTAGAAGCCTTGGAGCATCTTTGATTCCTATCTTGCCCTCAGGTCCCGAATCTGATCAGATCAGATACCGTGTCTCTTTTTCCTGTGCCTGAAATTCTCCACGTTCTCCCATGTTCTTCAACAGAAAGAAGAACAACATAAAAATCAACATAAAAATCAACCATTAAGCTCTCCCACTGACTTGTACAAATTATTATTATTCAAATAATCTTTTGAATCTGTTCTTTGTGACCCTCTCTTTAGCCACTATTCTGTTTGTAACCCTTTCACACCTCTGCTGAATTCCTTGCAACATGCACCCTCCAAATGGTGCTCTTGGGACCCAAACCAAGTCCCAACCATCAGCGTTTCATCCACGTTGACCAGCACTGGGCTCCAGCAGGGCCCCCTTTCTTCCAGGGACAGCACACAGGAGTTAATGAGGTCCCCACGGCAAGGCATTACCACGGCATCACCTACTGGGTGAGCATCCGCAGGGGGGCAGCTGACGGTCAGGATGTCACAACAGGGAGGCACAGACCTCGTTCAAAAAGTGTCCTCAGCGCGTGGTTCATTGCCAAACTACAGGTGTGCTCCCTTACCGCCTCCTAATTAAAAACGGCAGAAGAAAACTACCAATGACACCTCCCCAGTGTGAGGAATGTTGAGTCTATTGATTTACTATCTGTTCTTCATTTGGGGGACAATATGAAATCCTA
Source organism: Sturnira hondurensis (assembly GCF_014824575.4). Classification (NCBI taxonomy): domain Eukaryota; kingdom Metazoa; phylum Chordata; class Mammalia; order Chiroptera; family Phyllostomidae; genus Sturnira; species Sturnira hondurensis. Next base: position 23,935,344 of record NW_028075471.1, read on the forward strand.
GTCACTGTTCCTATGGATGGGCAGCAGCGTCTTGCAGGGCCAGGGACCTTCCTGCAGAGGGCGGAGCCTCAGAGGCCTGGCGACACAGGAGGTGCCGTGCCTGCCTGCACACCACCCAGTGACACTGAGTGGTAGAGATCGTGTAGAACTGTAAGGATTTCTATGAAAGACTCCTAGGCCCACCTGTCCCGGGGGATGAAACACACAGATTGACATTTTAATTAAAGCTAGATGAAAACCTCTCTAAAAAGGCAGTTTTCAAAAAACGTAATGATTTTATGGGAAAAAGCATATTTGATAACTTAAGTGCTTGCCTAACAAAAAGTATGAATATACTTTCAAAGTCATTATTTCTGCCCCAAATGGGTATCCCATTGCAGGGCTGGAAAAGAATTGGATAAAGTCTTAGAACGACACATGGGTTATAAATGGGATCTTTAATGACCACTTCATAAGAACAACATAAAAATCAACCATTAAACTCTCCCGCAGACTTGTACAAATTAGTGAAAACTCAGAGCAGTTCTGAGCCAAGCTGAGGGATTATTTTTATGCTACAGATGCTGCAGATTCATTGTAGCTGCCCAGTACTTTTGTTGAAAATAAACTGGAATCTAAGTTAAGGTTTCCATCAGTACGTGGTTCTACCTACTAGTCATGTAAACACTGGTCCTGGATTGGTCCCCTCACAGCTGGTGAGGACACGGGGAGAGGCTAGTCCCAGACACTGGAGGGAGGGTGCACTGATGCCTGACACAGGGAAGATCCAATGCTGACTAGGCGTAATTCTCAACATGTGTAACTTCCGACCCAGCAATTTGTTAAGAAACGCATACACAGTGCCCAAGGACATGTATGTAAAGCTATTCACTACGTCATTACTGAAAAACTAAAGTCCTACTATGTGCTCAGGAATAGGGGAATGGTTCAGGTAAGGCATGCCCATGTTATGGAATAGGGTGAGAGCAGTCCTTTAAAAAAAGGGTTGCTGTCCAGGTGAAGCCTTTCAGCAACTTTGATCCTTAGTTCCTTCATTCCCCACAACAAAATCAAGTCAAATGGTATAAGAGCTATTATATTCTTAAAAAGTCTCTTGATTTAAATTCATATCCCCTCAAGGGAGGATTTAAAGTGCTTTTAGGGCCCTGGCTGGTGTGGCTCAGGGGATTGAGCACGGGCCTGCAAACCACAGGATTGCGGTTTGATTCCCAGTCAGGGCACATGCCTGGGTTGCAGGCCAGTTCCCAGCAGGGGACTCACGAGAGGNCAAGTCAAATGGTATAAGAGCTATTATATTCTTAAAAAGTCTCTTGATTTAAATTCATATCCCCTCAAGGGAGGATTTAAAGTGCTTTTAGGGCCCTGGCTGGTGTGGCTCAGGGGATTGAGCGTGGGCCTGCAAACCACAGGATTGCGGTTTGATTCCCAGTCAGGGCACATGCCTGGGTTGCAGGCCAGTTCCCAGCAGGGGACTCACGAGAGGCAACCATACACTGATGTTTCTCTCCTTCTGTCCTTCCCTTCCTCTCTAAAGATAAATAAATAAAAAATCTTTAAAAAAAGGAAGCAATCAGTGCACCAATAGGAAGAGTGTCTAAAAGAGATCATAGGGAGAAGGAAGACTGCAGCTCTTCAATCTTATATAGAATGATCCCTTTTCATTTTTAAAAACTCAAAGCCATTGAGACATGTTGTCACTGAGGAATATGTTGGAAAGAACACACACCAAACCACCAGTGCCTGCTACTCTGGGACTGTGTGGCGGAGGAATTTTCATTTTGTACTGCACGCATTTTTGAGCAGTTGGAAATGTTTATAACGAGAATTTTTATAATTTTAAAATAACTAATGATTTTTTATTGTTCTTCAATGTTTGTGAAAGGCATACCCTATTTTTGTTTTTATGAGTTAATCTGTGAGAGACATTCCTTGAGGATTCCATTCTTGGATTGTAATGTGATAGATAGCACTGTGGAATTTGTGAAGAATCTGGAAAGTGTTCATACTCTGTTACTATCACATTAATAGCTGACTGTATAGCTGACTCCACGATGAACTGTGTAGGGTGTGGGTATAACTCGATATGCAACACAGGAGCCAACAGAGATTTCTTTGGTAGAGGTACTGAAATAATTGCAGGGCCCGGTGGTTCCACTGATGGGAAGTAATTATTGCACTTTATCTCTGCTCAAAAACTTAAGACTAAATGTCAGTTTAACAGCGAAAGCAGTAATAACGAAAGAACAACAACAACAAAAAACCCTCAACACGGGCTGTGAACCAAACTTAAGCTCCAAGTCAGGTCCATCATAAAAAGGTACCTTGCTGTGCTAAATTACCTAACAGGGACAAAGAAGGGGCGGGGAAGGGGCAAGGGAAGGACCAAAGGTAAAAGAACGGGGCTAGGAAGCCTAAAGACACGCCCCCTGCAGATTTCAAAGTTTGGATTTCATCTCTACAGTGGATTAGAGAACAACTTGGAAGTCAAATAGAGCCGAAGTTGCTGTGATTTTCATAACCATCTTCAAATATTCTCTGAAGTCAGGAGAGCCGATTACCACTTCCTTTCTTTTTTCCCTATGGACCCCAGGCTCCACGTTCAATCCTAAACTCCATGGGCGGTGGAAGAGCGACTCCGAAGTCTGGGAGGGGCACACACACCCCTCAGGGGCCGCTCCCACCAGCGAACCAACCACTAGGCGTGTCTGCAGACTGGACAGCAGTGGCCTAGTCTGGAGGCAGGGTGCCGGCGAAGAAAAAGGGCTCTCATCCCTGCGTGATCACTGCCCTGGAGCGAGCCTGATTTGACCCACACCCACTCCACAGTTAAGCTGGGAACTCCCAACGCCCAGAGAGCCTCCGTGGCTGCCCGGAAGGCCGTGCCATCCCGTTTTCTCTTCCCTCCCCAGACAGCCCGCACGAACCAGCCGCGACCGACCCGCCGGTACGTCTGGGTCCCACCACTGGCCACCTCCCTCCCAGGTGATCTCAGAGCCGGCAGGACCTTGGGTCCGCCCGCCGGCTAGCTGCATCCTGGCCCGAGAGAAAGCAGAAAAAGCGCAGACCACCTGCACCTCGGGGGCGCCGTACTCACCCTCGTTACTGACAGCCCCAGCTCCGGGGCGATTGCAGTCGTCGTCCTCCTCGCCTCGGGTAGCAGCACCCAGGGTCAAGGGAGCAGCCATGACGGCGCCCAGAGGAAAAGGGAGGGCGGCGGGGCGGGGCAGGCGACGACAGGAACCAATGCAAACGCGACTGGAGGCGCACTCCTCATCCACGCGACACTTCCTCCCCGCCCTCGTAGTGCGGTCACGCTCTGGGCCAATAGGACTTGGGAAGCGAAACCTAAACCCCTCCCCTAGGAGCTCCCGCCCCGCCCCTTCCCGGGATGGGGCGGCCCAGAACTACAATTCCCAGTGTGCCTCGGGGACGCCAGGCAGGGAGGGCCGGAGCAGGCGCTGGAGGGCGGGGGTGCGCCTGAGAGTGCCCCGGCGTGTTCACTCAGTTCAGTGAATCAGAACAATGACTACGCCGCCGGGTCCCTGGGAGCGCGTCGGAGGACTGTGAGCAGCCGCCGCCAGGAGAGCGGCGGGCGGCGCAGCGTGGGCCGCGCGGTGTCAACGCCGGGCTCGGGAGCCCGCAGCGCAGACAAGCCTCCGCAGCCCGCGCGGAGCCGCCGGGCTCCAGAGCTGCAGCCGCTCCTTAGCAGCTGAGCATTGTTGTGAGCCGGAGAAGGGGCGCGGGGCTGTCCAGCCCGAAGACCCGGAGCCCTGCTTAACCATGTGGATACCTACGGAGCACGAGAAATACGGCGTGGGTGAGTCTCCGCGGGGCCAACTTTTATTCCGCTCGGGTCGAGCGGGTGCGCATTTCGCGTCCTTGTCCCCGCGCCCCTAGCGCTCTGCCCGGTTGCAATTGCCTCTTCGGTGCTTCGCGCTGCGGGGTCGGGCTTTGGGGAAGCTGCCCCAGGCCGAGGGGTGCGCGCCGGCGTCTCGCCCCCCACCGCCTTAAAGGGGCTCGGGTTCCCGGGTCAGCGGGGGGAGCGCGCGGAGTCGCCCGCTGAGGGCTCTGCCTGCGGAGTTTGGAGTGGCGACAGGGTGTGTGTGTCAACTTGGAAGAGGAGGGTGGACGGCGTTTCTCTTTTTCCTTCCCCTTCCCCACGACGGCTGTGGGCTGCGACGATTTCCCAGATTGGAGAGGGAGATAAGAACCTCCGCGCAGAGACAACACCCCCAAAACAGAGGGAGGCGCAGACCTTCCCTCTGGCGCCCGTCATCGTCCCCAGAGTGCGGGATGTGGCTCCGCGCTCAGTAGCCGTTGTGACAGCCGGAGCCGGCCGGATCCTCCTCACCCTCCTCCCTCCGGTCCCGGGGTTCAGGGCTCTGTATCCCGAGGGGCGGGGGCGCTGGTGTTTGTCAACATCTGGGCGGCTCCGCTCTGCTCTTTGGAGGGTAACGGGCATTTCACGATGCTTTTACTTCGGGCCACCCTGAGGCCCGGAGCGAGCGCGGCGAGGGTGGTGATGAGGGGGACGGCTGTGGAGCTACGCCGGGGACAGGCTCGGAAAGCCTGGGTCTTCGAGGCAAGGACAGCGCTTTCCGGACGGGGTTACCCAGGCGCTGGCGTTCTCGGGGAAAGGAACGGGGTAGCGCGCGCCGTTCTGCGCAAAGGTGAACAACAAAGGGCATTAATGTTGACGGATGAACACGGGAGTCTCCCTTCCTTTCCCTCCTCCCATTTCGGCCCGATTGCAGTTCCCGTTTCTGTTGTTTGATTTCAGCTGAGTCGCCCCTTGGCAGTTACTCCTTTTAGGGTTGTGACTCGGACCAGCCCGTCGCAGTCGAAGGCGATTAGAACGTCTCAGAAGATTTCACAGGGAGAAAGCATTGTGGATTTTACCAGCGACCTTTATTGCTTCTAATGCCCCGTCCTGCTGATGGGCTTTCTTTTTTTTTTTTTTAGAAAAAAAAATGGGTACAGATGAAGTGATTTAGAAGATGGGTAGGTATTTGCTTATGTTCTGGATTCATTTGCCTGTAATTAAAAAAACCTGGAAGGCCTTTCCAGGGAGTCATAGGGGAATTTTTCCGATCTTGCCTAGGTATGTAGGACTTCGGGGCCGCTGAGAGGGCTGCGTGGCAGAACACAGCCATTTCCGATTTTTGCATTAGCTTCCAGTCTGGGTCGTGACTCTTAGCAAGACAATAGTTTGTCCCCGGCCCACCTTTTGGGAAGGAGTTCCAGCTTCCTCTCTTCGGAGCTTAGGGAGTAGGCGCTGGTGGTCATTCCACCCTGCCCCTACCCCTCTTTGGGGGTAGATTAACTCTTACTAGGAGAAGACTGTGCCTTTGCTGAACTGGCGGGGAGCAGGAGTGTCCCCTTGTCACTGGGTGTAACCATATAGGAAGCACAGACCCTCCAGCAGCACTGCCCCGCTTGGAACCCGTCCCGGACTTTGCTCTCCTCCAAGGGCTAAATTGCACCGACTATTGCTGGAATTTATTTTTTTTTGATTCCTATCCATACAGGGTCACGGGTGGGGTACTGGTATGGATGAGCTCCGTTCTGGCCTTTACCAGCGGCGGGCAGAGGCTGCAAGCCCTCTGGGTTTCCTGACGGCAGACCGGATGTTATCAGTGGAGCGTTGGGGGCCTCAGCAGGCTCCCGCGGCAGGGTGGCTGTGGTTGGGCGTCAGGGCGGGGGGCAGCGGCCTGGGGAGCTCGTGTTTGGGCCGAGGCGGCTGAGGGAGGTGAAGCAGAGCCGTCTGCTGTGCTCACTGACACAGCGTCACACATTCAGGAACGTTAAGCACCTTTTACTATTAATTTTTGTTCGTTTGGCTTATGGGATGTTGCGCTGCTTTTTGGAACCGATCTGTCAGATGCCTGAGTGTGCGTGTTGCGTACGGGAAAATTGTGCCGGCAGACTGGCATGCAGACTTTGTTCTCACCCCGGAGAGCCGATTTGTAGCTGCCCACACTGTAGGTTAGTTTTCTGAACCTTGGTTTGTGTGTGTGTTTTTCACATCTAGTTTTTATAAATACTGAAGAGATGGTATCTAGTGGGCAAACATCTTGGGCTGGTATCAGGTGTAGTAGTAATTTGGAATGAATCAGCCTTTGTAACTCGGAATACCTGAACTTCCAACGCAGGTTGTGTGTTTCTGCAATGGTACTTCTTATTTACTATCAATTATGCATGAAGTAATCATGTCTTTATATATTAGCATTTGTGTTCTGGTTTCAAACAACATACTGTAAATGTGCATAAAATGACTTACATTCTGTCAGGGACTGAAATTCCTCTTCAATGCTGGTATGTGGGTGCTGTTTCCTCCATTTAATTGGTGAACAGCCTTTGGGCAATGTACATGCAGTTCTATACCCAATTGCTCGATTCTGGGGACTCTGAAAGGCACAGTGACAAAGGTTTAGTCCTGGGGGAGAGGGAACCTTACATTCGGAGGCACCATGATCAGCATCTTTTATCTTGGGAGATTCTGGTTAGTCTTGCTCCTCGTCTAGACCATACCGTCAGCTGTATGGCCTTTGCCAAATCACTTAACCTTTCTGGGCCCTAGTCTCTGGGTCAAATGATATCCACGGTCCTTCCCAGCCCCAATTCTGTAGAGCTCTGCCAAACAAATGTGTGTTGTGGTTAGAAAACACTCCTGTTGTGTAAAGATTGTTAGAGAAAAACACTTGCACCGTGACACACCCCGCTTCCTTTTTAGGAGGTCAGAGGTGAGCAAAAGCTGCTTGGCGAGATTCCCAAACGTAGGCAGGTGATGGCCACTCACTTTGTCAATCTGTTTGACTCTTTGCAGCAGCCACTGGGGTGGGGGGCGGAGAGGGGAGTGCAGGGACTGCAGTTTTAATGGCCCCTCACAGTTTCCGCCCCATCACTGCCTGCCCCCCCCCTTCTTACCCTCATCTGTCAGGCCTCTCCCCTTCGTGAGCAGGGCAGGAGTTTGTCACAGAGCAGTGAGGACCATGGCAGACGTGTCTCTGGGCTCCGTGTTCCCAGGTGGGCCAGACTCTCACTGGCTGCAGGCTGCACCTCGAAGCCCAGCCAGGCGTTGCGCCTGTGCCAGCCTGGCTGAGCCTTGCATGGCACAAAACTCACAGCACGCTGGCCTGAAGATCGTGGGTGTCGTGTTGGAAAGGAAGTGTTTTCATCCTGGTGCCACTGAGTCCTCTGAGACTCCCCCTGCTCCTGCTGGAAGTCTCTGTCTCTCTCTTTAGAGCCCCTCTCTGGTTTCTGGGACCGGGTACTGCTGCAGGGTCTTTAGATCCACTCTCCTCCAGGGGGGCCTGCTAAGGGCAGTGTGTGAGAGCGCGTAGGGGGGCGGATGTCTTTCCACCTAGCCGTTGTCATTTTCCTGGCTGGCAGTGTCTCACTGCAGCTCCTCCTGGGATACCATGATGTGCCCTGGTAACACGTGTAACTAAACAGTGATGTGCTGTCTGGAAGTGTTGGTGGCATTGGGAGCCTGACACAGGGGTTCCGAGCTGTGAGTGGGAAGAGGAGGGATGGTGTCTCCAAGTAAAGTGCCATCGGAGGGCGGTGTGGACTTGGAGGGCTGGGATGACCTCGTTCCGCCCCCCTGCAGCCATGGCCTCTGCTCAGGTTTCCTTCTCTGGCTCATTTCTCCTAAGCGGTGATTCTTTCACGGGGTCTCCACAGTAGCGGTGATTCTTTCATGGGGTCCCCACAGTAGCACAAAAATGCTGTCTTTCCAATCTAGTTGTGGCTTTCCCCCAGAGGCTGTATGGGAGGTACTACCAAGGAGACTAAACATTTCAGGAAACTCGGGCTTCTCCTGTCTGTAGCTCTCTTTAGGAGACTGTGATCTCAGACTTGCCTTTGGTACAGTGTGTCCAAGTTGCTAGGGCAGGGAGTTTAGGCTATGAGCTGGTAGGCCGAGAGTCAGCCAACTCTGAGGAAACTCAAGCCAAATGCTGTAACTAAAACAATGATACCATGTTTCATAGCTGAAAAGATGTTGTGAAGTTATCTTACTTGTGTCTGTTCTCTGAAGTAGAATGATAATGTCCATTTAAAAGATAAGAAGCAACTTCATAGAGGCTAAGCAATTTACTCTGGATCAGTGACTTCTAATCCCTATTTCCACAACAGGAAATATGTTTAATTTCTTGACCTGATATATACACAAACACCACCAGCACCACGCACCAGTCCGCCCCCTAAGTAAAACAGTATCTGCTTGTTCTCTGATGTTCTGTTCTTTCTCTATTAAAAAAACCCCAAAAAACAGAAGCTCATCATTAACTTTACTTAATGATTCGTAATGGGTTATGACACACAGTTTGGAAAGCACCACTCTGGATTTTGCATTTGTGGTACAGAAAGGACTGGAATCAGACCTTTGTTAGGTTTCTCGTCAAGTTTATTCACAACAGTGGTCTGCCCTGGCCCCAAATGCAGTCAGACATTTGCATTTATGATGGCTAGAGAATTTAGTAATCACACATTTTTCCTTCAGTGCAAGTCGATGTCTGTCTTTTCATGTAATATTTCTAATTAAAGATGGAACGCATATCCAAAGCCACCACCTGTATTGTGGACGTTGTCCCTGTAAGTGCACATGCGTGTCCCCACCAGGTCCATTGTGACAACCTTGGGAGAGGCAGGGGTTTAGGGTGTCCTCCTGGTGGCCTGCTTGAATGACTGGGTAGATGCAGCTGCTGTTCAACAGCAGGCGTCTTTGTAGACAGGGCAGGTTTACGGTGTAAAGGAAGAGTTTTGTTGGGTCCCAGAGGTTTTGCCATACCTTTCAAACGTTTAGGTGGCCCTGGCCAGTGGGAAGTTGGTCTGGAGCCAGGGACCGAGGATCTGTGTTAGACAGCCATTCGATTCGTGTGCGATGACTGAAGTGACCATCCTGGATGAGATCCGATGAGCTGTGTAGTCTTTGATTATGTGGCCTGCTGGTCCGTGCTAAGTTTTACAGTGGACAGGCCCCAGGTTCCCTGCGAGCAGTCGTCTGGAAGCACTTTATCAGAGTGGATACCAGACACGCTAAAGGAGGAAATACTAGCTGTCCATGTCGAGTGGGTAGTAAGCTACATTTTATGGTCTTTTCTTGCTTCCTGTGAAAGCACCGCCTGGCTGAGGCATTAGTTATTTCCATTTCTGCCATAGTTCTCTCACAAGCAAATATCTCATGCCAGATAGTGCCTGCCTTCGAGATTTCCCCACCAGGGTGTTGAAAAGTGCGCAACTAATATTTCAATAAACAAGATTTATATATCCCTCAACAGCATATAAATATGTACCCACATCCCAAAGTGGGAAAATGCTCAGCTTTCCAATGCAGTGTATCTGTACATGCAGACATTTTGCGTGTGTGGTAAATACGCAGTACCTCTTAGGAACCACTGGGCTGATTTTGGAATTCTTCAAGTTGTAACACTGCACACCTGATAAATATGTGCTCTGAGGGAAGGGTTTTCACCTTCAGATAAAATCCTGAAGGGAGATTTTATGCATTAGGGAGAGCCTAATGTGGCCTCATGACCCCCGTCTGGAGTATCAGTACATGCACACCGAGAGGTGAATGTTGATAGTGTTAAAAGTTAAGTTGGAGAGAAAGCCTGTTGACAAAATTCAGAGGCATTTCTCCACGGCAGGTGGAGCTGGACCGAGGAAATCAGTTGTGGCTGTTCTCTGTTTTCCGTAATGAGCCAGGACAGCAGCGTTGACTTCAGGGACCTGGTCAGGAAGCCCTGTTTCCCCTCCCTGCTGTCCAGCAGTGTGGAGGCCGGGCCAGCACATTCAGCCCCAAGTGTGTCCTTCCTGGCCCAGGGCAGCTGTGGTGCTTCTCTTTCCACTCATCTTTGTGCTGCCGTGGAGAGGTGGCCACTTCCAAAGATGACTGGGACAGGAAGGTGGGCGGTGGGCGGAAAGGGGCCTGCCGGGGACGCGCTCTGTCTTTGAGCCGCGCACTGTGGTCTTTGTAAGACTCCGTGGGGGCCTTGACGTCCTGCAGCAGCAGCCTGGAGGGTGTTGTCGTTTTGCTAGCCGTCTCTGGGTGACAGAGAAGGAAGTGGTGGGACAGGAGATGATCTCATCCAAATCGCCCCAGCCAGGGAAATCACAAAGAACTTGGTTGGGAGCTGTGTCCCTGTGCGTGGCACCAGACCCCCACCCTCCTTTCAGCCCTCAGCGCTGCAGGGGGTTTGAGCCCTGGGCTGCACCAGCCAGCGGCCATGCCTGCAGCCCCCCAAAGAAGAAAGTGACTGAATCTGGAGACACACCTGCTGCTCTGTGAGGAAATAAAGCGGGGCTGCCAGTCTGTGGGGGAAGACGAGGGGCCCGAGGGCATCACATGGGCGGCTTCAGGAAACTCCCGTTGTCACAAGTGTGCTTGTTCTCCACCCCTTGTGTCCCTGGGGGGCATCCCAGAGAGAGAAGTTTGGATGCGAAATCTGCAAATCATTTTTAAATTCGGTAACCACTCTGCCCCCAAGTTGCTAACTGTTTTTATAAAGAGTCATTTGTTCTGTTTTAGGAGGTTATTGATCGGACCTTAACCTACGCGTCTCCCTTGAAATCTTTGCACAGAAATGTGGAGGTTTGCTTCTATGTCCTCTCCCCTCTAAATGGAAGGGTCCCGTGTGCTGTGGGTGAGGGGGGTGCGTGGGCATGTTTGGGAACATGGACACCCATGTGTACGAGGCAACCAGAAACAGCCTCGCCTGGGCTGTGGATGGAACCTCACTCACTGTCCTGGAGAGGAGAGAGCCCGTTGGCCACCATCCCAAGGTGTCCAAAGTTGCTCCACCAGTCTGTGCAGCTGCATCAATAGCAACTTGAATAATTAGATTTCTGCAAAGTCACTCCATTGTCTTAAGTTGTCAAATCACTTTGGGTGCCTCCAGAGCCCCCTGCAGAAGCAGGGTCTTGAAATGCTGAGTTTCTTCACACTACAATTATTTATAAAAACTGTGGGGAGACAGGTTGGACCATCTAGGTTGGCCTTTAAAACAGGAAGAGGGAGTTTTGCCACATGGAAACTTGGTTAGAGACATTTCTCTGGTGCTGTTTGGCCTGGACATTGAATGCCATGTCCTTGAGGAGAATACAGCAATATTTGGGGAATTTTTCTTCTCTGTTTTCTATCCTTAAAGAGGTGCTTCCTGATAGCAGGTAGTGTATGCCTCTGAGTTTAAGTTGCTGCATGTTGATGTTTTTCTTCGTGGTAATTGATGGAAAAACATTGATAGAGAAACTCATGTCAGCTGATTATGTATTGAGTAGATCTACTGTGTGTATAGAGCCCTGTGCTGGTTTGGTGAGGACCTACAAGGGGTGGAGGACTAGACCCACGGACCAATGGAGAAGCTAGACCTATGTTGTAGTTTTATTTCATTTAACTCACAGATTTTCAAGGTAGATGTTCTCTGTTTTGTTAAAAATATTCCCATAGTGAGGCAGGGCCCGCCCATAGCACAGAGAAGTCAGCGTGAGCATGGTTCATGCAGCTGCCTGTGCTCCAGCTTTGACAGGAAGGTACAGATTCGAGGGGGTGACCTTAGTCCCCTCCCCGTGAGCCCGAGGAAGTGGCCCTGAGGTGGGAGTGTCTCATATCCTGGAAACCTCAGAACTTGTACAAAAGAACCAAAGTTTCATTTTAAGGTCCTCCCCACAGAAGTGAGTCACCAGCTGCTGAGGTGTCCGTTATGACCCTGAGTGGATTTGTACTTTGAGTAGCTGGAAGACCTCCTTCCCCTTCCTACGAGGCCATTTCCTCCCCACCTCCATCCCTGTCCTGGACCGGTGTTAAGTATCTTAGACAATGGTTTGTCTTTTTTTTGTGGTTTCCTTCTGAGATTGAGCAGAGAAAGAAAGATGGATTCCATATTTATTATTCTCCAAGAGACTTTTGGAGCGATTAATAAAAACCATGAGTATATATATGTTTAAGGTACTGAAAACTAAGAGGAAAAACTGCCTTCAAGACGAACGCTGTGGGGCTGGGCCTGCGTGACTGCCCGTCCCTGAGTGTCCGGTGGGCCTCCCTGCCGGCCTGGAGAGGGGGCGTGATCCGTCGCCAGGGTTACTCGGCTGGTACATGCCAGGGCTGAGGTCTGCAGGCAGGATGGGGAAGCCTGGCCTGGGATTTGGGGGTCCAGGGACGGTGGTGAAGAAGTTGCTCACCGTACTGTACTTTGAAGATAGGACTCTGGTATTAACATGTGAAACAAGTCCCGGTGTTGTGTTTTTGCTCCAGCATTGTTCTCCAGGGGTCACGGCCAGCCCCCTCCTGTGCTCTGACTGGGGAGGGGTAGTGCAGAGCATGGGGTGTGTAAGGAGGGGATGCCCTCTCTGTCATCAGCCTGGGTTGTGGGGGGGTGTGGTCTGGGACAACAGGAAGCCTGGCAGTTGCTCTGACGGACTGACCAGATTCTGAGCAGATAACAAATAGGTGAAAATAGGAAATAAATGTGTTAGGATAAAGTGCTGCTTTTATATGTTGAGCTTCTAAGAGTTCATTAACAACAACCACAACGAAACCCCCAACAAGAACCCTTGACCATGAGTGCCAGAGTCTGAAGTCACCGACCTGGTAGAATACTTCACACGAGGCTGGGATGTCACAGGTTCTGAAAGCCTGTCTGCTCTAGTGGCAGTGGGGATGTCTCCTGGTTGGGGGCTGCGAGTCACCATAGAACTGTTGCGTTTTCCAGAGCACACATGGGCCGGGCGGTGTGGAAGGCGCTGTTCACACCGAGGCAGTGAAGCTGTCCGTCTCTGGGAAAGCCATTTGTTTGCCACGGTCGTGCCAGACAGCGCCCATGGGAAAGGGTCGGCGTGAGTTCCTCTCGTGCGAGTGGGAGTCCGTGTGCTCACCTACGTTCTCCGTAAAAACTGTGAACCGAAGTGTCTCTCCCTGAGGCCTCTCAGTGAAACGAGGGGGTTGGAGGGGATGATTTTCAGGTTTTCCTGATACCCCCAAACCCATCGTAAGTGGGAGGTTCCTTGGGCGCTCTGACTAGACGTCTGTGGCCTTTCTGGAATGGTCTGTGTATGCAGAGTTTCAGTTCATCTTTGGGTAGGTAATTGGTGGGGAGGGTCTGAGAGAGTAAGTCTCGGGGGTCTGCACTGCACAGTTCTCTGCATCTGTAGCTCTGGGTCACCTTGAAGCTCGGGGGCACTTCCCTCTAGAATCTGGGTCTGTGGATTTTGGTGCTTGATGGATAACGTACAATCCCACTCTGTTTTTCTACGTCTTTCTACCCCTAATAAGGCATAGCCAGAGTTATTAATATATTCCAATGAACGGACTAAACCTCACATTCTCTTTTTGAGTCATACTGAACCGACTCAAAGGAAACAGCTGGTGAAAGGGGTCCGACTGGGAACGACTCTGTTATTTCTGAAAGGCTTCCGTTTACGTCCTAGAGGAGCCCCCAGGTGCCGGTGCACAGTCGCACACTGAACTGTCAGAGGAGACAAAGCGTCTCCTGCGATCTCACTCCACATCCAATTGGTCGCACTCACAGACCACACCGTGCGGGGCTGGTTGGATTCCACTGGCTGGCCATAATTACTTCCCTAATTGGAAAAAATGAGGACTATGAGCCGTTGTGACAAAAGGCAAAATGTCACCACGGCATGACGTCCTTATTTTCCACCCGAGAAATGGTGGCTTCCATGGGCAGAACCAAACCTTCCTTCCTCCACTCTGCCTTCCCTTTCTCTCTTTTTTCAGTCCTCACCAGAGAGTTTGTTTGTTTATTTGAGAGAGAGGAACGTGGATCGGTTGCCTTCTGCACACACCCGGACTGGGGATGGAACCTGCAACTGGGTATGTGCCCTGACCAGGCGGCAGACCTGCCTCCCTCCAGCGTAGGGGAGGACACACCAGCCCACCCACCCACTGGCTGGGTCTCCCTCCCCTTTCCACTCGGGCTGCATGAAGTTCTCCGGAGCAGATCATGGGAGAACCTCCAAAAAGTGAAGGGCACGGAGACAGAGGAGGAGAGCGGTCCTGCACAGTCACCCCACAGAGACAACTGTGAAAATGAAAGTGCGTGGGGGCAGAGGGAAGCCTTCACCCACCAAGGGGGTGGGCTATTGCAGAGACATTTAAAGTTACTTGCATGCCGGTAATCGGTGGAGAAAAAGTTTCACGGGATGTTGGAATGACTGAAACTCTGAATTTCCATTGTGTTCCTCCTGGGTTCACTCAGAAGGGAAATCTGTGAAGCAGTTTGCCAGGATTTTTTTATGAGGATAATAATTTTCCGACTAGAGAAGTAATTACGGTTGTAACCCATGAATTATTTTGGTATTGAGTTTTATAATTCCTTAGTGTGTCGGCATATATAGCATTTGTTTGGGCAGTTTTAAGTAGAATTTAAAAGGAAAAGGTAACTGACAAATGCTAGTCTGTCCCAAGGTTGGCTTTAAAAATATATATATCCTGCCCCTGCCCTCAGGCATCAGTTTGAACTGCTTATAAATAATGAGAAACACATGTAAGTGTGAGCACCATGTCTTTCTTTTGGATCGCCCTGGCACTTTTGTTGGGTGACGTTTGTCTCTGTAATAAATGAGCGACTTCGTTTATATGTCCCTGAAATGGTCACCCCCCAGAGCTCTTCTGTCCCTCTGGGGTGGCAGTTTTTGTGTTTTCAATATTTTCAAAAAAAAACTATCATAATGTATCTGGCGAACATTCGACGCAAATCCTGTGGTTTCTCCGGGGGTGTCTCCCTGAGCACAGTGAGGGGCTGATTGCGTTTCCGTTTCTGCTGGCGTCACACTGTCAGCGCAGACGTGCTTCGTGATGCCATTGACCAGCCAAGTCAGCACCGGGCCCTTAGAACAACGTAGACACGTCTTTACTGCGCGTCTGGCACTGGCTGGGCTTGTGCATGTGCGCGTGGCTGCATCGGATGCTCCCGACCCCTGCACAGTGTGGGTGCTGTTCTTACGGTCTGTGATTTCACACACAAGAAACAGGAGTGTCACAGAGCCTGCCCAGCAGTTCGCGGCTGGTGAGTGGTGGAGCCGTGACTGTCTGGCTGGTTCCAGGGCCAGTGCCCCCCATTCATGCCGCCGTGTTTTGGGGTCGCGTGTGTGTTGCTTGCTGCTTTGTGCTGGGTTGGAGGAGGAGGTGAGGGAGTGGGGGTGTCCATCCTCCTGAAGTTGCACTGTTCACGAAATCTGTGGTTCCCCCCTAGTGCATGCGGCTTCCCGGGAGGCCAGGCAAGTGCACTGGGGTGAAGGTGACTACTGCCCGGAGCCCAGGCAAATGGCAAGATGGCCTGGGATGTACACACCGCCTGCTCCCTACCGAGCCCTGATGTCCCAGAGAGTCCCCAACCCAGCTCAGCCCAGCCCTGCTGCTGGGCTCATCACAGGGTGTGTGGCTGAGGCTCAGCCAGGCTGGTGTGCTTTCGGGGGAGCTGGGGCAGAGCACCCCTGGGTGTGCATCCATGACAACCGCTCCCCCAGAGTAACTTCTTCCCTCAGCTGCAGCTTGCGGGTACCGTCCCACTTTGGGCAGCCTCGCTTGTCAGGTGGCCGCCACCTAGGACAGGCAGGCTAAGAAAGTAGGATACAGGATCAGAGGGACCTGCCAGCCTCTGGGGCCCGGGTTCCGGGGAACGGACCCTGCCCAGGTGTGAGAGCGAGGGGCGGTGCCCAGGCGGCTTCGTCCACGAACTGCTTCCTGATTCACTGGGTCCTCCCCGGTGTGCCCCCTGTGACTCAGCGTGAACCAGGCTGTATGTGTGGGGTGGGATGAACACTCGAGAGGGTTTGGGGCCTCAGGAAGCTCAGAAATTCACCCCTTACTTAAACATGCGTTGGGCGTGTGTGGTGTGCTGTGGGCACAGAGATGAATGGCCAATTCCAAGGAGCCCAGACCTGCATGGAGGAGACAGGGAGAAACCCCTGATTATGGTCCTGGGGAGGCAGGTGTGCACAGAGCAAGGGGTGCGTTTATCTGGGCAAGCAAGAGCTTCCTGGGGGAGGGGCTCCCTGAGGAGGAGGGAGGAACTGGGGAGTTAACCAGGAAAGATGTGGGGGAGCCCTTTCCTGGGTGCAGAAAGAGGACGTGTAAAGGCAGGTAAGCCTGAAGGTGTCTGTGGAATGGCTGGGGGCTGCGGGCCGGTCTGCCCTGCCTTGCAGGACAGTGCCTTGGTCACTCCACTGCTGCACGCAGCCGGCACCTGACCTCCCATGGTGTAGGTGGGCGGCGCACAGCCTGGCCGGCCCACCCTGCCGGCACCCCTGCTCCCACGAGGGTTTTGAAATCCTCGATTTTGATGAGCAGAGTGATTGGGGAGCTCTAGTGGGGTTCACTGGTTAGGGACTGGGGTGCCCTGTGCCTGTGGAAGGGCCAACTCTCCTGTCCCAAATGCCTGTGACATCCTCTTTGCAAAACTGTGGTAGGCATAACCCTGGTAGAGTGGTGGGTGGTGAGATGCCTGCCATCATTAGTGTCTTTGGTTTGAAATGTCTTCGGCTGTTGCTGGTTTCCATGTCTTCCCAGTGCTGTTCTGCCTCATAGAAACCTAGAAAGCGCTTCATCTGGATAGTGTCTTTGAGAGGAAGCACTAAAATACCATCCTGCCCCAAGTAGAGGGACTTGGGACCCATGCCAAGGCCCTGCCTCTGCACCTTCTCTCCACCCTGTCCCTGGCTTCTGCACTGTGGGCTGGCCTAGCCCTGGCATGGGGACCTGCTCTGGGCCGAGAGGCTGCCTTCTGATTGGGGAGCTCAGTGGAGGGGAGGAGGCCTGCTTGTCTGTGACCTGAAGTCGGTGGGAGGGAGTGTAAGCCGGGCCCTGTGTATAGAGATGTGGTTGTGCCCGGCAGAAGGGAGCATGTGGATGCTGGACGCCTGCCAGCGTGCCCCTGGGCCACCCAGCTGGGCCGGGACCCGACCGTCCCCTCTGCTCTTGTGAACAAGGGCATTGTGTCACCCAGGGGCCGAGGTGCTGCCCAGCATCCAGGGGCCCTTTGTGTTCCAGTCCACTGTCCCTGCTTTTGTGTGCTCTCCCCGGGTCACGAGCCAGCCGTATGCATGTAGCCCCCTGCTCCTGCGGGGACCAGTGGACCCCCTCTGTTTGACCTGCGACCTCTGCTCCCCCAGGGTCTGCAGGGGTGCTGGGTATGACCCTCTGGGGCTCTGGCTCCTGTGGGGAAGCAGGGCTGTGGGGCCCCGGGAGCTCTGTGTTGTGCCTTGTTCTCTCACGGCGAGTTCACGTGTCCTGACGGCCAGTGCAAACAGCGTGGAAGGGTGGAGCATGTGGGGTTGCGGTTTCTTTTGGCCACTGCCCCACTCCCTTTTTAGGAGTTGCCGTTGGGATGTGGCGGGTGGAGCCCCCCCCCCCCCCCCCCCCCCGCGCGCCTCTGCTGCTCTGTTGTGTCTCTTCAACCTGTGGCCCTGTTCTGTGTGCTCTGCAGCTGTTTGAAGTCATGTTTTCCCATGTAAATATATTACAAATCTACCTGTCTTTGGAAAACTATTTCAAAATCTGTTTACCTGAGCACTTATCTATTGTAATAATAGTGAAAACCAGAGCGCTTCAGTTCGAGGCTCCCTGTCTGCCCCGCTTTGAGCCCTGAACTCGGTCCCAACAGGCCGCTGGCGTGTGCACTGTCAGTCCCATTTCTCAGCTCAAGGGACTGGGGTACGGAGGTCAGACCACTGCCTACGGTTGTGCAGGGAAGGGCTGGAACCTCCTTGAGGTTTGGAGCCAGGTGACGTGGCTTCAGAACGCATGCTTGGGAACACACTTGTCAGCGTGTGGCGTACGATTCAATCGGTGCAAAAACCGAGTGATGTGGTGAAGGTTGAGGCTCCTGCCCTTTGCTCAGATTCTCTTCCCAGGGCAGCCCTGTGTCAGGTTCTGGTGACCCTGTGTGTCCCAGTGCCCAGGGTGCAGGGTTGGCCCATTAGCACAGGGTGCTCAGGACGCTGGGTGTGCGTGTGCGCATGACCACCTTGTCCTACTGAGACCCATCTACTGCCCCATTCCGTGTAGCCCTGTAATCTGGCTTTCTGTTCCCCTTTGTTTATTTTTCGTCCCTGGAGGCCACCATTCTCCTCCTTGCCCTAGGTGTTAGAATGTTTCAGATTTCAAATATACATGAAATTATGTGTTTTTTCCTTCTGTGTCTAGCTTATTTTACTGAGCATAATGTCTTCCAGAGCCATCTGTATTGTTACCGACGGCAGGATTTCCTTTCTTGTAGGGCTGGATAATGTTCCATTACATATAGTATCCATCTCATCCATCCATTCATTTATCCCTCCCTCCCTCCCTCCCTCCCTCCCTCCCTCCATGTGTGTTCAGGTGTTTCCATGTCTTGGCTGTTGTGGATGATGACTTTGTAGTAGTTGGCATGCGGTTCCACAGGAGGAATGCATCATAATTTATTCAAACACCTCTCTTCGTGGTTTCCAGTACCATGCTATTCTAAGCAATGCTACCTTGAAGACGTCTGCGTTTACTATTGTATGCAATTACACTCAGTCATGTAATTATATATGCGTGAGTATCTCTGGAGGAAGAATTCTTGGAAGTGTAATCGCTGAGTCAAAAGGTATGCACATTTGCATTTTTTATAGATCTTGACAAAGTGTCTTGCCAAAAGTCTACCATTGTACACTCCCACCAACACACTTATTTCCTCCATTGCCAGCCAACACTGGGTATCACCTCTAATATTTTATTACTCAGTAAAGTGAGGTCACTGCGCCAAATGAGCCAAATCGGCAGCATTTGGAGTTGGTTATCTTTTGGCCCATCCACCCTTTTTCACTAGGACTCATTCACTTCTCAAGAAGAAGAGTTACGTGCTGGTTACACAGGCTCTCTTGCTTAAGAAACACCTTCTACCTATTTGCCTTTAAAATGCAGCTCTCACGTGCCACTTCTGCCTACTTCAGGAAAGTGACATTTGCTGTGTCACCAGCCGGGGGATTCTTCCCCGAGGTGTGCATGGTGTCCGATTCGGGGGTTTGTCTTTATTGCCTTCTCATACACATGGTCCGCACCTTTGATGGTCAGCTTATAATGTTTTTGACTTTCAAATAATGGGAAAGTTAAAATTTTGGCCTTGTCCTGGACTATGGTATGTGATGTTGGGCAGCAGTGGCCACAGCTCCCTGTCAGCCCAGTGGTCATGAGGGTCAAGACCGGTGCCCTACAGGGTACTGTGTGGCCAGTGTTTTTTGGACACTGTGTTTTGTGTTTTCACTTCCCTAAGTGTCTACAAAATGCCCATCTGTTTCTCCTGCTTCCGGTAAGAAGTAGGTAGAGGTGATGATTTCTGAGATGAAACTCAAAGCCATGGCCCAGCTGGCAGCTAAGTCAGTGTCCTTACCACGGCAAAGGTGGGTGAGTCCCACTAGGTTAGGTGTGGTCAGTGTGTTTTTGACCTACAGTGTTTTCAACTTACGACGGGTGTGTCTGGGGGTGTCCCCACCGGAGGCTGAGGCATCTGGACATGAGGCAGCCCACTCTGCCCACCCTTTCCCAGGGGTGGGGAGGCGGTCACAGCCACAGAGTGCCAGGGTGCCCATTGGGACCCTCAGAACTCAAGCACAATGCCGTTGTTGGGACTTGGGTTGCACAAGCGAGCAGGAAGCTGCTGCTGTCATCGCGGAATTGAGGACGCTCCGTAGTGACTCTGCAGCTTGTGCTCTGATCATGGGTGCTGTTCTGAGCCTTTCTGGGGACAAGCCAGCACCTCTAGTGACCCGCCCACAGATTTCCTTTCCCAGTGCTTTGGCTCCGCAGGAGCGACTCTCACGGACTCTCAGGCTAGAAGTGCCTGAGAAGAGACGTCCTTCCCATCTGCCTGGCGGGTCTAGCCTGCGTTGTGTGGGCCCGGTGGTAGAGGCTGTGATTGGAGGAACCTGGTGTGTGTGCGCATGTGTGTGCACATGTGTGTGTGCACGTGTGTGTGTCAGGGGTGCTGCACCTCATTTCCCGGAGGCCTCTGGCCCTGTGAGGGGTGTGGGAGAGCAAGGTGCTCCTGCCGGCTTTGCATCCACACAGAGTAGCAGGTGCGGAGGTGGGCAGCTTCCTGGGCCCACTTGCAGGCTCACCCTTCCTCCTGGGCAGCCAGCTTTCCGCCTCTTGGGCTGTGGGCATGTGGGGCTGACGAGTGCTTCGCTGTCGGCTCTGACACTGTCACGTTTTGGCTTTTGCTCTGGAGTTTTGTTTTCTAGTCGTGTTCCATTTCAGAGTCTTGGACTCAGTGTTCCCATCCTTCTTATGTCAGAAGCCACTGCATCCTCCAGGAAACCTTTATAATGGGTGCTGTCCCGATTTCTCGATGGTTAGCCCATGGAGAGGTTTCCGGAAGCTTCAATTGGGCCACCTGGTGTGTGTGCACGCACATTGTGCGGGGACTCTGCCTTGTGGTTCCCAGCTCCCAGTGACAGAGCTCGTCAAAGGGAAGTGTGGAGGAAGCTGGGTGGGAAGTTAGTTTTATTTTTTGGATTATTTTTCAGAAAACACTCAAAACCAGTCATTCCACGTGACGAGGTGCTCCCGAGTCATGTCCTGGCCATCGCAGGGACAGTGTCTGCTGAGAGTGTGTGGGGACCGGAGGAGTGATAGGAGGATTCGGCCTCTTCCCCACCCAGCTCTTCTTCCCTGGGCTTCTCTGCGGGTGCCTTCTGGGGGCCGCTGCTCCTGGCTGAGCTCTGGAGGCTGGCAGCAGACGCGGTGGGGGTTTCCCAGAGGGAGCCTGTACAACAGGTGTGGCTGGGAGACAGGTGCCGCTGTTGATGTTCTCTCTCCGGGCTCCCTTCCCCACTCTCTTTTGGGCAAGCTCTTTATTCATTTAAATTAGAGAATGACTTAGGACCATTAAAAGTTAAATAAGAGCAGAGGCTTACCATAGGCCTTGCTCTCCAAGTGCAGAGGCGAGGGATCAGCCAAACTACTTCCACCTGCCGCGGGAGCCCTGCCACGTTAAAAGCACGCAGTTCCCCTGTGGCTGCGACGAAGGAGCACGAGGCCGAACTCAGACCGGCCTCAGGGACGAGACGGTGCTCCTGGTGTCGGCGAGCACGTTCGAGTTCTCCTGACCCTGATGCCGGGCCTTTCACTGTCATCCAGGAAGTCCCGGGGTGGGAGGGTGTCTTAGGGTGTGGTGCGTGCATGCATGTATGCACATAGACATGCATGCATGTGGACACACATGCACACGGGCAGCTTGTGCTAAGCAGATCACGGCTGGTGGGCAGTCACGTCGTGCCCCCTGCAAGGCAGGGGTCCTCTCCGAATGCTGCAATCGCTTTCAAGATCTCGCTTTCCCCAAAAGCAGGGATGTCAAACTCATTTCATGGGGGGCCACATCAGCATCATGGTTGCCTTCAAAGGGCCAAATGTAATTTTAGGCTTGCATAAATGTAACTAACTACCCATAACTAGGGGCAAGGAGCTTGGTGCTGCCACCGGGTAGAAACAAGGTGCCGGGCTGGTTGAAACAAGGCAAAGGGCTGGATTTGGCCCGAGGGCCTTGTGTTTGCCATCTGTGCCCAAAAGAGCGACTTTGTTTTTTTTAATCTTGTTAAAGGGCTTATTTCAAATTTCTGTGAGGAAAGAAACCAGTATTCCCCTATTGCATCTGACATAGCATCCATGAATTGATTTCCAAAGAAAGTAGTTCCCCAGTGGATATTTTGTGATCAACAGCTACTGTTAAATGGACAGTTGTGTTTGCCAGGCAGCTGGTCAAGCGCATTTCAGGACATTGTTAGCCTGTCTGCTTCTCCCAGTAAGCCGCATCGCAGCGGGGCTGTCTGAGGTTCGGATAGGGTGCCTGCCCAGGGTGCGCCCGTATAGCGAGGGCTGAGAGGAGGGTCTGTGCCCAAACCTGTCTGATTCCTGAGCACACATGCTTACAAAGTCCTCAGCCTGCACTGGTGGGGGTCTGATGTCTGTAACCTCTGGGCAGGCACTTTCAGGGACAACGGAAGTTTCCAGTGTCTCTGCCTAACCCCTTGGTCTGGCTGTGCTTCTGTACCCTGGAGCTGAACTGGGGGACAGTGACTTGGGAACTGGCTGGCAGGAGAACTGTTGTCCTTGCTCCTCTGACCCTACAGTGCCATTCCTGTGACCTGGGGCACCCTAGGTCAGGAAAGGGTGACCTTCTCCAAGCTCTTGATGAAGAGGCTGCTCCCACCCAGATGACCAGCAGCTGCGCCTCCACCTCGTTAAGTGTCTGCGCAAACAACCCCACCTGCCAGCGGCCTCCGCACGTGCAGCCTCAGCCCGGAATGCCCTGCTCCCCGAGCAAACGCGTTGGCTGGAAGCAGCAGCTCCTGGGGGCTCGCTGCAGTGAGTCAGTTCCCACACTGCTGCTGAGCGGCTGGGCGGTTCCAGACGCTGGGGGGTGGGTGGGGGTGGGCGGGTAAAAAGGGCTGTAATTAAAAGGCGGTAATTGGCAGGTTTCTGTAAAATACAGGTTTTTCTGTTTTGATTCTGGAAAAGCCAAGTAAGTGCGTGCGTGTATGAGATGTTTTTCCCCCCAATACATTTTTCAGTGTCAACAAATGAGGCCATTAAAAAAATTCTGTATTGTTGTGAATAATGGGAGGTTAAAAGGAGGGTCCTGGAGGCAGGGCTGCCTCACTGCTGGAGGAGGACCAGAGGTGCTGGCCCTCTGCTGTCTTTGGCCCCGGGACCAAGCATGGCATTGTGGGGTCTCGTGGAGACTTTCAGACAGGGGTTCACAGACCCATGGACCCCTGATGAGCATGGGGTGGTGGTGGCGAGGGGTGAGAGTGCACTCCGGGTATCTGTTTTCAGGTTTGAACCTGGATACATTTCTTTCTGTCGTCTCTGTAGTCTTCTTGTGCAACTGCCCGTGCCCACTTGGTCACCTCTCACTCTGCAAGAGAGAGGCCAGCCCCCTCTACATCTCCGGTCTTGCTGGGGTGCTTGCTCTTCAGACCCTGGCAGGCAGACCCCTGGCTCCACACACAGGGACGGCGGAGCTAGTGGGGCTGCTGTTGACCAGCATGAATGACTCTAATGACGTGGGAACAAGTACTTTTGCAGATCAGGTGGCCTCCAATTCTTCATTTTGCACAAATTGAGAGGAGACCTGATTGAGTTGTCAGTTGATCATTGCAAAAAAATTTTTTTTAAAGATTTTATTTATTTATCTTTGGAGGGGAAGGGGAGGAGAGAGGGAGAGAAATATCAATGTATGGTTGCCTCTGGTGTGTCCCCTGCTAGGAACTGGCCTGCAACCCAGGCATGTGCCCTGATTGGGAATTGAACCACGATTGTCTGGTTTGCAGGTCTGCACTCAATCCACTGAGCTACACCAGCCAAGTCTCATCGCAAAAATTTGATGATAGATCATCTTGAGACTGTTTTTGGCATGTGTCCCAAAAGGAACTTAAACTGCTGAGGAAAATTTTTACAACAAATTTAAATTTCCATGTAGTTATTTGCGTAAACGGGTTCTCTCAACCTTCAGATTAATTAATGTGGGGGGCGGGGCAGACAGGAATCAAATTGAGGCTGAGTTTTGTCTCATTCGTCTCCTTCAGTGATGCATTTCTAAAGGGACTAGTCTTTATTTTTCATAACCGCTTATAAAATATGTAATATTTGTTCTTATCAGTTGTACACAATCGATAACTAATGCAGGTGAATCCAGAACAAAAAACAGTGGGACTTATGGTCCTAGGAAACTTAAAAATTCACATTTATGTTTTTATGTGTGTACATTTAAAAAGATCCTGTGATCATAAAATATTTTTATATATGCATTTCTAGTTCTCTGTGATCATATATACATATTTATAACATTTTTCTATAAATTATACATAATTTGCCAAGATACAGTAGAATGACTGATGGGACTTTCAAACATAAGATATTTTGCGATAGGATAAAATTCTGTGGGGGTACTGGGATCTAATGCACAGAGAACAAGGCGCAGTGCAAAATTTCTGTTGTATGGGAGCTTTGGTTTTTTTTTTAATGAGTAATGACACATGGCAAATGGCTCTCATGTTTTAATTTGGTCGGATGCATTTTGGAGAATCACGTTGCAATGTACTTTTCACGTGTTATCATGCGATACCTTCTCTAATGAAAAATTAGATTTTTGTAACTTCAAATTGGAGAGGAAGGCATGTGGATGTCAAACTTGTACAGGGGAAGTGTAGTTGGCGTGGTTGTTTTTGAAGGCAGGAGAGCAAAACCGCTTTGGAAAATACCGAGCTAAAGCGTCATCTAATGGGAACCGGGCGCCAGTCACCGGGGATTCAGTTTGGAAGGGCCAGAGGGCCCTAAAATCAGAAGGTATGTGGAGCCCTTTGGGGGTCACATGAAGAGAGGGGCTGGGAGAGCCTGTTCTATTCTCCTAGGGTGGTGGCTTTTAATTAAAATGATGATGATTGTTGTTGTTGAAAAGGCTGCCTTTATTCCCTATAATCAGGATTTTTTTCATGTGTGTGTGCTTGTTCTGGTGTGATGATAAAGAGAAGGTTATAGGGTCCCTTGATTAGACAAAGGTAAAAAAAACCCCAAAACAGCTTGTAATTTTGTACAAGGGGGCAGCCACATGCCTTTCCCTCATGAAGTGTTGGCAGCTGACCCTTAAGTCGAGCAGGAGTTTCTGGGCCGTAAAGTCATGGGGAGAGAACAGATCAAGCTAGAAAGGACTGTGTTTCAGGATCACGCATGCCTGTGTGGGCAACTTTTGCTCATAGCGGATGGCAGGGTTCTCAGGTTGTGCACTGACGTCTGCTGGGATGTCACAGACTCACAGCCATCTGCAAAGTTGAAGGTTTGCAGCTGGTGAGGGTGGGAGGGGCAGGTGAGATGGTCCACGCCATGGTTGTACCTGACGGAACACAGGTGGAGAATGAGGAGGGAACAGGTGTGTTGGGGAGGGGGGCGGACAGGCCGAGAGGAAGGGGAAGCCTGTACTGGAGGCCAGAGCTACCCTGAGGCGTCCGTGCGGCACCCCTGCTGGGGGCAGCTGTTGTCAGGCTGCACAGGTGCCCTTGTCCACTCTCCCATTCTGGTCCCTGTGCTGCTGGGCATCCTAGTGCTTCCGTAGCCTTTCTTCGGGGCCATTTTCCACTTGGAATTGCCCAGGAAGATGCCTTGCTGTGGGGCTCGGTGGACCAGCACTTGCTCTCAGTGGCAGAGCCGTGACCAGCGTTTCCAGCAGGTCTCTGTGGTGTGTTCAGAGTATGCACTGGCCTCTGGGAGCAGGTGATTCCCAGGTATTGCCCAACTAATAGCCATCTGGAAAGCCAGACTACGTCCCAGTGGAGCCCTTCCGAAGGAGCTGCGGCTGCCTTGGAGAGAGCAGTGCGGGCTTCCCAGCCACTTGCCTTTGGCTCCGTTACTGATCCTGTTAGGAAATGAGTCCTCAGGGAGCAGGATAAGGGGACCGCTGCCTACCAGACAGCTGCCTGGCCACCCAGTCTTCATGGGCAGGCGATGCAGAGGCATTGAGCATGCCAAGGGCTGTCGCCCAGAAGTGCCAGTTCCAGTCTTCCTCTGAGTTCAGTCAGCGCTGATGCAACCAGGGCAGGCAATTCTAAGTCGGGTGGAGGGGGCTGTTTCTTTTGCGCTTTCTTTCTCACACCGTGCCCAAGGGCTGTCGTGCTTTGAGGAGGTGTGTTTCCTGACTGGTGTTGGGGCAGAACACGTATAAAACCTGACACTAAGTTAATCAGGCAAGTGTGGAGGGAGTCCCAGGGATTCCATGGGATTCTCGGTATCACTGGTTTTCCTTAAGCCGTTGACATGCCAGATGTCCCTGTGGTCAGACGGGGTCGTGGGGTGCTCGCAGAGGGCAGTTAAGCTTCTTCCTAGTTCCCGGGTTGGGTTCAGATAGGAGACTTGGCTGTCTTTTCACCTGTGCCTCCTCCTCCATAGAGCAGACAATGGGATCTAATGCCTCATGGTTGAACTGTGGAAAGAGCGAAACAGTAAAAGAAGAAGGATCAAAATCTGTCTGTAATCCCAATACCAGAAATACCCTTACTCTTATTCTTGAGGGTGTTTCCTTTGTGGCTTTACATTTTTTATTCATGTATTTGATGATGTTTTTCTAATGGCAGGATGATATTGTATCTACCATTGGATATGAAGGTTTTTCCATTTAATGACAGATTGTAAGCTAATGAATTTATTTCTATTGCAGGAAATAGACACTTTGAAATGCAAATCACTGTGATTTTAGGTAATTAGCATGCCTGCCTTTGGAGGAAGCAGTCAGCCTGATTTTGCCTCTGTGTCTAACAGTGGTGGTGAGCACCTCAGTCACTTGTTCCTTTGTGGGAAGTGGAGGTTACCTAGCCTTGAATGGAGAGCAGGTGCTTCTTACAGCTCCCTTTCCCTGGAGATAGAGGGCCAGGCCTCTTGGAGATTGGTCCAACTCTCTTCCTGCTTGGGAAGACAGTAGGGGCCTGAAGAGAGAAGCTGGCGTGTTACAGTGTGGTCATGGAGAAGAGAGAAAGCCTCTGGGTTCACTCTCTCTAGAAATGTTCTTCTCATTTTTTGTGTGGGCATTTCCTCTTTGGACAAATGAATATCAGCTCTTTAGATTGAGGACATGGCCTTGAATTGCTGCAAAGAATTGCAGAATGCGCAGCACTGGGAGCTTACTGGAATATTTGCTGTACATTCTGTTTGGGCAGGGCTGTGGGCTGAAGTGTGTGCCCCTGAAATTCCTGCATTGAAGCCCTAGCCTTCAGCACCTTACAACAGCGGTTATGTGAAAATGGGGCCTTTAGGGTGGGCCCTAGTCCTATCTGACTGGTGTCCTTATGAGAAGAAGAAATTTGGACTCACCAAGAGACACCAGTGGTGTGTGTGCACAGAGAGACAACCATGTGAAGATACAGCAAGAAGGCGGCTGAGTGCAAGCCAAGGAGAAGAGACCCCAGAGGAAACCAACTCCACCAACACCTTGATCTTGGACTGCTAGCCTCCATAACTACGAGAAAATAAAACTTGCTGCTTAAGCCCCTCTCTCTGGGGAATTCTGTTGCGGCAGCCCTCACGCACTACTGAGGTAGCAGAATGATTTGCTATATCTGGAAATATATTTCCCAGCTATAGTTGTAGGATGAATGTGTTCAAGTGGGTGTGAAGAATCACCTTGGGTGGGGGGCTGGCCAGGAGAGGGGCTGGCTGCTGCATCGTGTGGTCTGTTTGTTGCTCTTCGTTCCATTGCTGCACTCTGTCACTTACATCTATTTAACATTATGTGGCGGTCTGTGGACTAAATATTACATTGAAGGTACAAAAAACCCCCACTCAGTATAAAAAAAGGGAAAACGTACTTGTCTACATGGAATTATATTTAGTGAACTGAAATATGACCTAGTCAGAATGCTTTCTCATTCCTATCATTACATAGTTTTTCTTTTCAACAGCTGGTGTATCCCGAGAAGCACGTTGTAATTGCATTCATTAGTTATTTCTTTATGGGGAACAGCTTAATTATTTTTGTGTTTATTGGGCGCATTAATATGAGAAGGGAGCCATTTGGCCTCGCCAGTAGGACATGAAAGTGCAGGAGCTTGGGCCGCTGCAGTGGGAGCCTAGAACACCCGCACTTTACGGGAGGGTGGGGGCCGTGCTGTGCGTTTCTCCAACACCCAGAATCGGCAGTATTGACCGTGAGCTGGAGAGGACATGGTGGACGGTCCGTGGAAGTGGCTTCAGTCTTTCAATATGTTCGTGTAAGTTTGGCCTGCCCCCTTTTTTTTCAGCCTGTGACTGGTTGCCAGGTAGAATGTGAGTGGATCATCATGCTACAGAAACACTATTTTTAAGCACATATGGTGTTCTACTGAGTATGCTATTGTGGAGGAGGTAGCTGGCAATATTTCTGTGTATCTCACTATATTGGTAATTATTTATAGGGGCTTTTGAATTTTGGCTCTGTGTTTTTTAGATTACTTGGGTACTTTATCAGGTTTTCTGGGTAACTAAGATTCCCCTTTTAACACCCCAATTAGACCTGTTTTTAAAGAAAATTTTTGTCAAATGTGTTAAATACCCTTTCCCTCCTGGACTATTGTGGGCATAGCTTCACCTTCTGTGTTGCTGACCGAGGCATCACTTTGCAAGCGTTTCTTGCTCTGCAGTGGAATGATGTCCCGAGCTGTTGGGATGAATGTAGTTTGCTCATACAAAAAACACCTGAAATGTAAATGATCTTTTAATGTTTTCCTGGCCTTTGACACCCTTTTCTCACCTATTTTGTTGTCAGATCATTGCCTATAATTTTCTTTGCTGGTTTCTGGAGCCCTTTTCCTCACTGTGCTTTCTCTGTCTGCTTTGCTCCTGGGAATGGAGCTTCTAGTAATTGAACTTTTGTGTGTGAACCAGTGGCCTGAGACACTCCTCTTCAGGAGAGTGTGAATGGAGTTTGTGGCATGTGGCTCAGGGCTCACGACTGTGCAGATGACCAGCCCTTCTCCCGGGTGCCCACTGTCAATGAGCGCCGCCCCCCCCTTGTGCCACCACTGCTCAGCTCCATGGCTCGGGGCGGTGGGGGGGGGGGCACACACACAGGTGATTCTTCTCCCTCCTCTCTCGTCAGTGGTGACCATTGTTAGGGTTGAGAAAGAAAAGGTTTTGCTGTTCTCAGCCTTGATTTCTACTTTGGCGTAGAGGCCAAAAGTGTCAACAAAGGCCGCAGAGAAAGGCTTGGATGGATCACAGATGCATAATTGGGACTCATGCGCCCCCTCCTGCGTCCCTGTGCTGTCAGCATAATGTGTTTCAAAAAGCTTCTTCATGGACTCAGCCACGGAGTCATTGAAAACCCCCTCCCCAGTAGAAAGGGCTTTCCGTCAAAGATCAGGCACGTGGGCGTAAAATCCTCAGCTGAACCCTTCCAAGACCTAAGTGAGTTGTTCTCAGCGGCACTTGGGTTTCCATGCACAACATTTCGTCCTGAAAGCTGCTTTTTCTTGGAAAATCATAGCTTTGGAGCGATAGGGATAAAACAAGTGTCTGTCTGACTCTCTGAAAAGGACCACCCAGGGTGCTAAGGTTTTGTTTTTAGGATTGCTGCCCTTAACTTACAGTTGTCACGGACTTCTGACCCACCTGTGACAACAGAGGTACCTGTCCTCTCCCTCCGTGGTTTGCACGTGGAGCTGTGCGTGGAATTCAGGCTCCTCCTCCTCGGGGCCGGGGCCCGTGCGTACCCCGCCCACGCCCCGTATTGTGTTTGTGAAGGAACTTCCTGCGTGTGGGCTGGCATGTTGCCCCAAACAGTCACTTTCTCCATTAGCACTGGATTTTTCACTGGTCGGTACCAGGAAGCTTTGATTCTAAAATGAGAGAGTGTTTTCGGTACCGAGGAGGAGGAGTAGTTTTCTGCCGGAAAGCAAGAGGTGCTGCATATCCAGTGATTCACGAAGGGACGCGGTTGCCCAGTTCTCGTCGCCGTGAGTCACGTGCTGACCGTGCGGTACATCCAGGTGATTCTTACAAAGGTGTGGGACGGCTGTTACTGCGAGGTCAGGAGGGGAGGAGGGGACACTGAGAAGTTTTCCTTTTGTGATGATGTAGTTGTGAGGAAGGAAGAGACGTTGCCTTCACAGTTCTCTCAGCTGCTCTAGTAACCAGATCACGTGAGGCAGATTAATAGGCAAAAAACATTTCCTTACGTGTGTGCATATGGGAACCCCCACATGTTTAAGGGCGTCAGTGACCCCATATACGCAAAAGGTTCAGGGGTGGAAAGTTAAACTGAGGTCCTTGTCACATCCCGAGCTAAGGGTCCATCTGGTAAGGAGGTTCCTGTGGCTGCAGAGGGGAGGGGCCGTGGGAGGGTGATGGTCAGCAGGTGGATGTTTGCCCTGCCCTATGCAGTGGTCAGGGAGGGCATCCCTGACAACCTCCGACTCTGGGCAGGACCCTGCTTTCAGATCCTCTAGGCGGGTGGGAGGGCCTCAGTTTGTCCTTAGCTCAAGGTGATGCACCTTCATGGAGGTGCACCGTAGGGTGACTCATTCTGAACCCCTACAAAATCAAATGGCTTAATAAGGTCTTAGAGGTTATGTAGCATAGCGTCTCACTTGTTTCCCCAGAAGGAACAATTAACCACCCAAAGTGGTTGATTGAATTTCTTAGTTTTCTGTAGGTTGTGCTTGAACTGCAATTCAGCAAGCCGTGCACAGGCCCGAAGGCATTTGAACGGAACTAGCTCACAGCTGGTGAGAGATGGGCAGTGCTGGTGGCGATACACTGAGTACCTGCCGTGCGTCCCCACCAGGAGTTTGTCTGTCTGTGCTGTTCTCCCTTTTGCCACCAGTCTTTTACGTTCATGGGCTGACTTTGTAACGTTCCTTGTGCCATTAGCAGATTCTCTAATCAGCTGTGTTATTTTTCTCGGCCTTGCATTTTCTTGTCTTTCACAAGCATTTTCTTGTAATGGTGGGATGGGCCACCCCACAGCTGGGCGTTGAGGAGTCTCTGGGGACCTTGGCCCAGGCAGAATTCAGGCCATCGGCTCCTGGCCAGATGCTTTGTCCACTTAGCAGCTTGGCCACCTGCTTCTGTTTCTCTGCTCCCCACGCACGTAGAGGTGGTTTGTTCTTCTGGCATTAATGTCAGCTTCACAAACTCCTTAGAAGAACTTGAAAGGGAGGGGGCAAAGGAACATCCAAGGTTGTTGGTTTTGTTCCCTAAAGAATGACAACTTTAATTGAGATCCTGGGGCATTGGTCCAGCCATAGCCATTCGGCTGAATGGAATTTTGTGCACTAAGGAATTCTTTTGTAGTTGAGAACTATTGGAGATGTGTTTGATGGGAACCTTGACAATTATACATCATTTCACCTGTGTTTTTCCTAGGCCCCCCCCCCCCGCCGCCAACAATTATGCTGTGGGTCTCAATAAAGTAATAAGATTTTAAAAACAGTTCTAATTATCAGAATTTATCATTCCAAGCAACTATTATGACCTAAGAGAAGTTACTTTAAACATTTAATCTGTTTTTCAGTGAATTTGCCATTATTGAAATCAGGAATTTATTAGAGTTCGATAATTTCACACCTTTTATTCTTTCACTTGAAGGGTTGTAGCTGGATCACTACTCTCTTGAAAGAATTGAGATTTGAATTTAAAGTCTAATCTACTCTTAGAGGATTGGATTTGCAATGAGCCATCTTCAGTGACAAGACAGGACCAAAGTTGCTGTTTAGGTTTTCCAGAGTGCTAGCCTGGGAGAACAAAACACTTATTCCTGACAGTGTTTTGTGTTGGTTGGTTTTGTTTAGTGGCACGCTTTTTTAGCTAGATTATTTCATATTGCAAACGTGCCTTTTACAAGACCCCTCGTTAAGATTGTCTGGTGGGCAGTGGAGCTTCAAGGCCCCTCACTGTCTTTGCATCTTTTAGATCTGACATCGAAGAAAACGCAGCCCATGCGTGACTTTCATCCAGGAAAGAGAGAAAAGCTGTGACAGAATTGATCTGTGTACTCACTCCCCCGGAGTGTATGATACTATAGTTTGGGACAGTGCCGCAGGTACCCAGAGGTGGCTGTCACTTCAAGGAGGGGTATCCTCGCAAGAGGATAAGGAATGTGAAGAATTCTTGAATTTATTTTTCCTCCCATCACTTTAAGAAAGGTACTTGCTATGTAAATACACAGATGAGAGAACGTAGTAGTAATTCTCATATATGAGTTTCTATCCCAGGGAGAGAAACTCACGTTATAGACACGTAGTGGACAGTTTTTATTTGTAGTCCTAGGTAGAAGCCTAAGGTGGTACTCCACTCCATATTAATATTAGACATTTTCTGCTGATGTGAGTACTTACAAAGATGAAGATTTCTTTGCTCCGTAACCAATGCCTGTGTGCTAGGAGGTAATACCAGGTCTATGACCGGCGATGATCATTTCCCCAGCAGTGCCCAGGGAGCTCTGGCAGCCCCTGGTTTATATTCCGGCTCTGCTGCCGGCGAGGTGTTTGAGCCCAAGCCTCTGCCTCTGGGCGGGGGAGGAGCGGTGCCCGCCTTGGGATGGCTGTGCATACAAATGAGCCGCAGCACACGGTGCGCTTGGCACGGCGCTTGGCACACGGAATGCTCCGAAAGGTTTCTTCAGCTAGTTGTAAACTTGGAGGAGGGGACACTGTCTGCACTGTCCTAAGGCCAGCCAAGTGAGGTGGCTCTCCCTCTGTTAAGTTTCAGACCGAGTGCTTGGTCTTGGAATATATGCAGGCTGGGCACACGCAGGCTTGAGGTTGTTCATGTGGAAAAAGAATACAATGATCGGTGAGCAGTACAAGGACAGACTCTGGTTCGCACTCTGGCAGCTGCAAACCTGCTTTGAGCCCCCCTCCTGTGCACAAATGCACTTGTGCGCACTTGGTGGATAGCTGCGGGTTAGACACATCAGAGAACAACGCCAGTTGTTCATGCGGTTTCCAGAAGCATTTCCAGATGCCCAGCTCATTAATGCAGCTGTATGGAGTCTATGAAACAACGATGTGAGGTGGTATTTAGAGGACACTAAGTGTGCTGTATAACCAGCACAGGTTTGTGTGGTAGTCTTCACATGGTCAGAATACAGTCTCCTTATTAGAGGCAGGCAGGGTCTCTGAGCAGGTTGTTGCCTGCCGTCTCCTCAGAGATGAGAAGTCGTGTGGCACGAGGCATGAACTGGGAGTGTGTGAAGGGACGGGTGCTGGGCCCTCTGCTCACCGACGTGTGCGCGCCTGCCGCCAGGTGTCCTCGCTGGCAGAGCTTCCCCACGGTGGTGAAGGGGGGATTCTGGCCCCATGCAACCTCAGCTCATACCCTTCCAGGGCCTGTGGGCTCCGGGCAGGGTTTTGCTTCTCTTTGCCTCTGCGTCCTCGGCTGCATGATGGGGTGACAATGGCACCTCCCTCCTTGGTTTATCACAAGTGTTACAGGAGGAATGGACATGTTAGAGCACTCACAGCGTCTGCCTCGCCTCTCCTGAACTCTCTGAATGCTTGTTAACTGCGTGAGTAAGTAAACTGTGAGCAAGGAGAGCCGAGGGACTTCTCTCTGGCTCCCACTGGATTGTGCCCAGAGCGGACACATGGCCCAGAGAGGCATTTGCCAGCTGACCTTGACTGAAACTAGCATGGCGTTGACCCAGGGTTACCATTAGGGTGGGGGATGTGCAGGAATCAAGCCAGTTGGCCCCGAAGAAAGGCCATTTGCAAGCCCAGTGGCCACCGGCAATGTTTGCAATGAGAGGTGCCCTTGGCCCGGGCAGTGGCCGGAGGGGAGCAGGTTGTGCAGGGGGAAACAGAGGGAGTGCAGAGGGCAGGGAGCAGGGCGCTGAGCTGGCCGGGGGCAAGGCCCTGTGTGGGACCACCACTTTCTTCCCTCTCATCTCACAGCCTGTTCGCTTGTTGCTTGCTTGCTTGTTGGTCGTGTAACTGGAGTAGGAGTCAAGTGCCCCGGATAATCAATAGTGCTTGAGAACGTGTGTTACCATGTGTCTCGATCAATAAGAGAAGGTTTGGCTTGCTTTTTTTTTAAAAAAACTAAAAACTGGAAAAAAGACTGTAGAGAGGCATGCAGTTCATTTTGGGCAGGTCTCCTTTAACCAGAGGCACACTTTAATCAGGTGAAATTTGGGTGTTGCATGCACCCACCCTGACAGTGTTGCCTCACATGACCAGTAGTTCAAAGGCAGGGCGGGCACAGCAGAACCCAGAAGGTGACGTTGAATTTCTTAGGGCTCTGTTGTTTTTGCTCCAAGTTTATGTGGTTGAGGCTTTTGGGTAAAAAAGAAAAGAGATCTCCTTCCCCAAGTTCATCCACAATTAAGTGAAAGAACACAGGTCCTGCTTGGGTCAGGTGCCTACTTCTAATGCACCACCATTCCCAGGGGGTATCAGCTGTGATTGGTCCCATCTGAGTCACATGCTACCTCTGAGGCCAGGGGGCTGGGCTACCCTGACTGACAGCCCAGCCAGTCCTGCCGAGCGGGGTGCATGGGGGAGGGGTGGTACATGGTGGGGGGTTAGTGCTGGCAGAGGGACAGACGGAGTGCTTGTTATTCAGGAAACCACCCCTCCAGCCTCTCCTCTCTGATGCCAGATAAATGAGGTTTCACACTATTGGGAGTTACTCCTTAGGAAACACACAGAATAAAAATTGTGATGCATTAAAAAATGGCTTACACTATCAATTTGTAAGCAATATTTTTACACTTATGTGGCATAGACAGGGAACCTTTTCCTTTCCACTGTTTAGCCCCCACGATAGTGACGATGTGCCCCTCACCCCTCCTAATCGGAAGACCTCGGGGCATTGGACTCACTCCGGAGGCGGAGCAGCCCCTGGGGCTTGGCGCAGTGCTTTCTCGGTGTTCTCAGGGTGCAGGCCTTTGCCACCTCTGCCCGCAGTCACTGTGGATAACACGACTGAGGCATGAAGGCCCTCACGTTCTTCGATGTCACACGGACTAGGTTGTGTGAGCGTTGTGAGCTGCTGGTGCTGCCTCAGTGGTCCAGAGAGAGGCTGTTCAGCCACAGCCTTCCATCACCGCAGCCTCTCTCCCGCCAGCAGGACCAGACCTTCGGCGGGGCTGCTCATTATGCCCCCCTCCTCGGCCCTGCGAAGGCTTTGCTGCGTGCTGTTGGAACACAGAGCTAGTTAACAAGCCATTTTGCGTTTCCCAGGTTGATACTACGATAAAGGTAGATCCGGGATCAAAGCAGAATCCTCCGATTACCCTTTTAGTCTGATCCGAATTCACGGGAGAGGCAGCCTGCCTGTGGGTTGCCCTCCTGTCACTGTGCCCACCAGGTAGCCGCACACTGTTAGCTGCCAGCTTTCGAGATGAAGCGGAAGAAATTGTCTCGCTTGGGCTCTGCAGCAGGCGTGTGTGTGTCTTACTCAGGTCTCTACAAAAGTCTAGTAAGTTCACCGGTCCGCAGAATGTTTCCTCAGCCTTTTCTTCAAGGAGCACTGTTCCAGAAAGATGTTTCTGGGGTGCATGTGAGGACTGGCTGTCCTAGGTGCCCATCAAAACAGGGAGGAGAACGCTGGGAAGAGCCACTGACCTGCCTTTCTGGCACATCTGCTTTCCAGGCTTAGGTTTAATGGTTAAAAGCACCTTTCTGTTGTGACCCCCACCCCGTGCACGTGGCAGGTGCAGAGTGGAGGCACTGGGGGACAGGCATGTTGGGTTTCAGTTGCGTCTCTCAGCCAGGCTGGCCCATGAGAGTATGTGCTGAGCCCACCTTCTCTGGAAAACTGGGGAAATGGGAGCCAGCAAGCAGTGACAGGTTCTTGAATAGAGGCTGTAGCCAAGCACAAGTAAGTCATTTAGGGAGATAAGTGTATAGAAAGATAGCACCGAACAAATTTATGGTCGTTCCCTGCTGAAGGAACCATTCTGTTCCTTCCTGTTCTGGCCACAGACCTCTGGCTGGGGAAACTGTTCAAGGAGACCACCCAGTGCTGTCCCGAGGTTTCCAATAACCTCTGACTGCGATGCTCGGAGATGAGGCTTTTCAGAGAGATGCGCAGACTTGCCCGGTTCCCTTTGCCCTGGCTGCGGCTGCTCAAGGTTTGCTGGTGTAGATCCACCACCATCCTCTGGGCCTGCCTGCGCCCTTCCCCGGGGGAGAACGTCCCCAGGTCCCCCAGAGCCTTCAGGAGCCCGCACGGCCTCTGCTCTCTGAATTCCAGCAATGTCCTCCTTCCTAGTCCTGTGATGGCCAAGGTTGGACTGTCTTGTTTGGTTCCCCGGCATCGCATGTGTGTGCATTTGCTTCCCCAGTCACATGGTCCTGCCACGTCCATGTGTAGTGTTTTCCACGGGGTGTTCGTGATCTCATCTGGAGGTGACAAAAACCCTGAGGGAGGCACAGCAGGAACGTCCCAGTACACAGGCATGGAGGCCGAGACGCAGGTCCCAGAGTGTGACGCCCCAGGAGCAGTTGCTGTCATTTGGGAAGGCGCTGTGGTTGGTGGACACGTGGTTGGGACGCACCACCCCTGTGTTGGGGAAGCTTCCAGGTGGGCCAAGCAGAGAAGTGCAAAACCGGCTGGTGCAGGTGGCAGCCTCTTCTGTACAATGTGGGCAGGGGGGTTGTTGTGGGGACCAGGAAGGCTTCCGGGGGGCATGGGGCTCAGACACGTGCTGGATCTCAACATATGGGGACAGCTTTGACCAAGATAGGAGAGGGCAAAAAACGACGCGCAAGCCAGGTTTTGATAAGAAGAGGGTAGCCAAGTTGCCCAGAGGGAGGAGTTGGCTTGGAGAGGCAGGGAGAGGAAGGTTGGAAACTTGGGTTGGGGGAAGATGATCAGAGGACTTTGATGGGACTGAAACACATGTTTGTGGAGGGAGTGACACAGTATAAAAAGATGTGTCAGAAATGCAGGCGGGAGCCACCAGGCACAAGGAGAGGGGCTGAGGGCTGCACGGAGGTGTGCCTGGAAGTACCTGATCGGGGTGGTGGGCGCTGGAGGGGAGGAAAGACCACCCCCAGTCGAGTGGCGGGTGGTGGCAGCGGCTTGTGATTTAAAGAGTGGTGGACTTGAAAAGGGGCTGGCCCTTCGTGCCAAGCAAAGAAAACACATTTCAGAGAAGGGACGTCCCAGTGGCTAGGATACCGAGGGCCTCTGGTATCCATGGTGGCCACTTCCTCTTCGGCTTCTGGGACTTCCTCCGCAGCAAGCAGCACAGTGCCAGCCACAGCTCCGGCCCAGCCTGATCTCAGTGGCGGGATTCTTTCCATTGGCTTGTGGTCGCTGAGATGAAGCTGAGTCTTACCTTGTCTCAGCCTGACATCGCTGTTAGAGTAAATGAGAACAGACCAGAAATATTTGAAGTGCTTATGGAAATAAATGGGTTTAAAGCCCTGTCAGGATCTCAAGAAATATCCAGTTATAACTAATGATTGAGAGGCTAATTACAAGTCATTTTCAGCCACTTACTGCAGAAGAGTCCCTGAAGACGTTTACTGGACAAGCGTCTGAACTTGGCTGACTTCATTAAAAGGATAGTTTCTTTGAAATTTTCAGTATTTGACATTTAGCCTTAATAGGAGAGAGATTTCTCACTTATGTATAGGGGTTTGGTGTGTTAACGATGGTTCAAGTATTATTTTGAGATGTAAATGCACACTGTAGGTCTTTATTCATATAGAGGAATATAATTGGTGACTCGAAGGTCACTTTCTGAATCTTACAAAGACTCGTAAATTAAATCCAAACATTGTCTTAGGACTCCCTGGCTTACCAAAAAAGCACACACACATGCACAAACACACACAGAAAGCAAGCCCAGACAAAGGCTTAACTTATCCAAGGGTGGAAGTGCTACGTCCAGCATTTGGGTCCGTATTCCTTCTTCATGACATCACAGAACAGTTTCTGAAGTCACACTCTGTACCAAGCTGTAGGTGTGGGGGACGCAGAGGCATGCAAGCTCGTGGGTACCGAGGTCAGCTAGGCTCCAGCCAGAACGCTGGGCATCACCCCATCCCAGGGTTTGCTGTGTTCCCTGGGGTTGGTGGGGTGGGTGATGGCAGCAGCAGCAGCAGCAGCAGCCACAGCAGTGCCCTCTGGGACCTTGGGGCAGGGCCAGCTCTCTGCTTTGCTGCGCCCTCCTAGTGATTCTGATACCAGCTGGAGGCTGACAGCCACAGGCTGTTAATCAGAGCTTCCACGGGGAGAGCTGTATTCCAGTGTTACTGGCTTCCTTTTAATTCTGGTGTTTTAGTTATGCTGTTAAATACATTCGGAGAAACCTTTCTAGGCCTCGCTGGACTACAAAAAGGGCCCAGGACCCAGGAAATCTGAGGGAGGAACCTTGGTGGTCTTCTTGTCTCCCTGCCCTCCTTGTCCTTTTCTCTCTTATCCATCATTTCACCAAATCCCATGGGTTCTTCTGCTGAGGTCTCTCTCTCTCTGTCTCTCTGTCTCTGTCTCTCTTGTCTCTGTCTCTCTGTCTCTCTCTCTGTCTCTCTCTGTCTCTCTCTGTCTGTCTGTCTCTCTCTCTCTCTCTCTGTCTCTCTCTCTCTCTCTGTCTCTCTCTCTCTCTCTGTCTCTCTCTCTCTCTCTGTCTCTCTCTCTCTGTCTCTCTGTCTCTCTCTCTGTCTCTGTCTCTCTGTCTCTCTGTCTCTCTCTGTCTGTCTCTCTCTCTCTCTCTCTCTCTCTCTGTCTCTCTCTCTCTCTGTCTCTTTTCTATCCCAATGTTACTAATTTAGCTTCAGACTCATTTACTTTTTAACTGCTTGCAAACACAAGCTTCATGTCCTGCCTCTCAGCAGGCTCAGCTCTCCTCAGCCTATTCTCCTCATGGAAGACAGGGGACCCCTCGTGGGTGTGAGCCCAGAAACTCCCTACGTCATTGCCATTAGTCACATGGGATGAGGGCCCAGTGCTGTAAGGGGCTTGCAAAGAGTTTCCAGGCCTGCGTTTCTGAGATCCCGGGTCAGCTCCTCAGCACGTACTGGGTACTTGAGCCTCACAGCAGAAGTGATCCCCAGCTCACTGCCTGTATCTTGGCCTCCTCCACCTTTGCACTGGGTGTCCCCACCCTGCAATGTCCCTCCCTGTCTTCCTTGCCTGGTCCCCTACTCCCTACACCTCACTTTTGCAGCCAGGCACTCTTCACCAGCTACACTGGGGGCCCCATTCTTTGAGCTGTTGTGGTGTTTTTCCTACAAATGATCACTCCAAAAATGGTCTTTGGGACCCAGTAAAGACCCTTTAAGCAGGTTTTACGGGTGTGTGGTTGCTGTAGGAGGGTGTGCCTTCATCCTTAATGTGTCCACACCTCTGGTGAGCAGAGCCCTGGAGGGATGAGGCCCCAGGGCAGGACGGAGGTGGCATCTCTGGCATCTCCGGTGGCCGCAGTGGGGAGGGGCGAGCACCCCGCCTGCCCGGCCAACTTACTGTGGCTTGAGCCCTCATCCTCCCAGCAATGCGAGCTGCTTTCACACGGTGGGGAGCCACGGCGGCTGGGGCTCCACCACGGTGAGTAACACGAGAACCCCGTGCCCCGCCTGCCCGTGGGGAAGGGACTGACTGACACACACTCGTTCTCACAATCTAGCAAGATAGGAGGAGAGTGCGAGGGGAAAAATGACATGTTGTACTGCCTCCCCTGAAAGTAGCTGTTAGTTTTTGAAACCCATTTCCATGTATACTCTTAATTAGTATACTTCTTGTCAGTGCTATGAACTTTCCATCGTAAACTCTTCATACATATTTTAATGACTACGTGAAACACCACTGAATTCATGCTGCCTTCCAGGATCCCTCTGTTCTGGGCCATCCAGGTTGTTGTCCGTGCTCCTTCTTTGTAACTAAAACTGTCATCAGTTATCTCAAGGTGTGTGTGTGTGCGTGCGCATGCGTGCACGCATGTGCATGTGGTGGTGTAATGACCTCCATGCCCAGTTGAGAGAAGTGAGGATGTCAGTAATTTTTCTGGAACTCCGTCGACTTTCCCGTCTGCAGAATGTCTGCCGAACGCCGGCACCCCTCTGGCGGGCTCATCCCCTCTGCTGGAGACTGCATGCGGAGAGTCCACTTCTGCTACTTGCACAGACTCCGTCCCACGAAGTGACACGACACAGTGGTCTCTATGCCTCGCTCCCAGAAAGCTCTGCTTTGTAAGCTGTGAGAAAAGCATGCTTTCTGGCTCACTAATAATAAAGCATAGTTGTAACTGAGCAAATATAAAACATAAATTCAGTTTCTAGTTCTTCTGTGCCATAAAACTTTGCACCACATGGAAAACCCAGATGTGATCTAGTTTTCTTCATTCCCTTCTAAGAAACTCAGCCATGTTTATAGATTGTTCATGAAATTCCCTCTCATCATTGCCTGGCAAGTTAGTCACCTTGAAAGTGGAACCACACTTCCAAGAGTGGGGTTCTCTAGACAGAGAGGGGTGCAGAGGATGGAAGGGGAGAAAGAATGAAAGTCTTCAGGGTGTCTTGGGCTGGGGACAGGGCTGGGGAGCGCCTTTTCCCTTCGGTCCTGAGCAGTGGCGTGGAGAGCCCCGTCACAGGGATGGAGAAGCTGGGGTACAACAGTGTTGACTTTCGGGGTGTTGCAGCCTGTGCCAGGCGCTGGTCTGCTGGGGTCCAAATCCCATGCTCCTCCTGTCACATCCAGGGGCCTCGGGGTCCATGAGGCTAGGGTATAGCATCCGTGCCCTAGAACAGGGCTGTCCATGTGTAGCTCATTATATCTAAGTTTAAGTCCATTTCCGTAAAGTGAGAAATTCAGTTTCTCTGCCACACTTACCACACTGGAAGGGCTCAGGAGTCACGTGTCGCTGGGCATGACCACATTGAATGGCGCGGGTAGAGAGCATTGTCACTGTCACGGAAAGTGCCATGGGACCCTGCGGGTCTGGAGGCTGCTGCCCATGATCTGCAGGAGCAGACTCCCTGGGAAGCCCTGAAGGACTCGCTGGGGACGCGGACCTACACTCGCTCTTCGCCGCTCCTCACCACACTCCTCTGTGCACTCTGGGCTGAAGCCGGGGAGGACTTGCGTCACCTGTTGGTCAGTGACTACAGTGTACCAGTATCATACTAGTCGGGATGGGCTACTGCCCAGAGGATAGGCCAGACTGAGAAGAGGAGCAATTTCTCTTTTGCAGGATAGCTCTTCAACTGTGTATCTTGCACATACAGATTATTCTTTTACATTTGTGTAGTGTGGCTTCAACACGGGGCCTTAACTCAGTTGGGAGGGATAAACCAAAAAGAGGAGGAATTAATGAGATTGGGATTCAGAGTGTACTCTGGTGAGTTTTGAACCTATTAAATTAAAATCCTTTGTATTCTCAGGGAATCTTTATGGCACAGGAAATAAACTGTTAGAAGGACTTTGGCAGGAGTACATCAAAGGGGTTTTAACCTGCTATGTTTTATTATTATGGCACTTAAACATGGTTGGGTCAAAGAGGTTGTTTTGGCCAGTGAGGCCATGTCACGTAAAAGAAGCGGCGCTTGGTTGTGGGGTTGCCCAGAACTCATATAGCCCCTGGACTTCTTCAGTGTCCATTGTGTCCATTCCTTCCCCAGGATATTGGGATGGTCTCAGCTCCCAGCCTGTTGGGTCTTTGGAGACTAGTGGAAGTGCGTGTGTGGTCGTGCGTAGGAAACTGCCGGCGCCCTGCCAGGTCAGAGGGCAGCGGCGTGTGGATCCCCCTCCCTGACCTGACCCTTTCGACAGTCTGAACAGCGAGGTCTGGGTTCAGGCTCACCTGTCTAGAAGCTCGCCCTGTGCTGCGAGTGGGTCTGGTGAGCACTGGCGTGAGTCCCCAGTGGTGGGGCTGCCATGCTTGGAGCACTTTGTTTGGGGAGCAGGGGTCCTGATGAGGTGAGCGCATTCTCCCTGAGCCTGTGTTCCTGGACTGGAGTCTTTCTCTCACTGAGGAGTGGATGCCCTTCCCCCTTGCAGCACCATCTCCATCCCTGTCTGGAGCGCAGAACAGTAGACCAGAGGTCCTGAGAGTGCGCCAGAGATTTTCAATCCTTTGTGTCTCATGGCGCACACAAATGGATTACTTAAGTTCTGTGGCACACCAAAAAAATATTTTTTGCCAATCTGACAAGAAAAAAAAGAGGTGTACTTTTGATTCACTCATATGGGATGGCCACTCTTGTGTTGGTTGTTGTCATTTTTACTTGGCACTTGACGGGGAAAGAGGTCAGTACCCTGGACTACATAGTGCCCCTGATGAGTTACTAAAATTCTTGAGGCACATGGGTGGAAAGTCGCTGTAGCAGACCATATCTGTGTATCAGAGGCCACCTCTGTTCGTGAAAGGTAAAGTTCTCTAATGCTTCCCTCTAGTGTAGCCTAGAGGGACGTTGTGACACATGTAGACCATCGTAGAATTTCACGTTCATCTGTTTTTCAGAAAGCCAGGGCAGAGAAAACATACCAAACCCTGTGTAAGTGGCACGGAGGCGTCACTCAGTTGGGAATACAGCGGACTGTTGTTAGTGACTAGGGTTGTCACTCTCAAAGCCATACTTGGTTCAGGCATGCTGTCCCTCGAAGGTCACTTACTCTTTTCACCTAAAGAAAATAGAATTTGCTACTTCACTAGGTTGTTTTGACTGGCAGTTTGCCCTTGCTAGTGCAGTGGTTTATTTTCATTGTTGCTAGCTTTTAAACTGGAGGCAGATGCTGCTGAGCTAATGCTCAGCAAAGATCCCTGCAAAGATCCCAGCCCGGTGTCCTGAACACACTGCTCGCTGACTCGGCGGCTGGGGTGGGCAGAAATCGAGGGTGATCACTTTGTTCTGCCAGGACAATGTGTTCTTCACACACATCCCACGTTCCCAGTGTTGGCACTGGCAATTAATTTTCCAGTTGGAGTGACGTTATAAATAATGGGTCGGTTCCCAGGATGGTCCACCAAACTAAGTTAACCCGTAACGTGGCTTTGCTGATGGAGAAACGTATTTGCCAGAGTCTGAAGATGCTCTGAAAAACTGACTCAGAGTGAAGTGTTATATAGCTAATAACATAAGTTGGTAAGTTAGGCATGGCCTATTTATTTAGATAGTATAAATTCCAAATAACTATCATATCTGTGGAATTTTAAGTTGTTTCTGATTTCTTAGTGTATGAACCTCCTCCCTTCATAGGAGCTTTAAGCTTACATCTGAAACAAATCAAAATTTAGCAACTGGTGAAGCTGAACTAAACTTAATGCTGTCTCTTATTTGCCAAAGTTCTAAAGATTACTATGTTTTGCTGTGCGTAGTGTGCTCCCGTGTATAACACACACCCACATTTTAGTGCTGTCCGTGTATGACGTGCATTTTTATCTTCCCTCAAAAATTTGAGCATGCAAGTGTACATTATACATGGCAAAGACGGTGTACCACTGTGGTTTTTAGATTTTTTCTTTATTTTGATTAAATGCAATTTGGAAATGGTCTCATTTCATTGATTTACACTTTGTTGTTGTTGTAAAGAGAATTCCTTAAAAACCCAGCCAGTTGGTACACAGTTATAGTAACAAAGGCATAAATCTAAGACTTTATTGTGCTACATTCGGCAAAGGTCAGTACAATTTATTGTAGAATAATGTTGAAGTGTAAAGACTATAATATAATACGTCCCATTTGCCATTCCAAACTCAGTAGTCTTTAAATTACTAAGTGCTATCGGTGTCCTGTGTAATGAAATTACAGATCTCATTCGTGACTTATGTTTAAAGTGCTAACTGTGTTTAAATTCTTAGTACATCATAGTCTTTCTACACTCACCCTCACAGGATCTTCGTTTAAATAAATGATGTTTGTATATTTTACTCCTTAAGACATGTCCTTTAGTTTGCTGGGTGTAAACTGTAGATGTAGTCTTTTTTTTTTTAGACTTTTCCTAAGTTTATTTGAATCAAATGCTCCCAAGAATAACATTTTTTCAGCTTCATTTTTGCCATTGAAACGGAGGAGGGAAGTAAATGTATTCCTGAGAGTCCATCTCTGGTGTGTTCTGACTGGTGGACGGGTTTGTTTTTGTGACTTGGTGTCTGTGACAAGGATGTTAGGAAAGCGTTTGTCCTGTTTGTTTACTTGTCGTTGACTCGAGGAAACAGGGCCTCCAATGCTGGGAATGTGGACTC
This sequence comes from Sturnira hondurensis, assembly GCF_014824575.4. Classification (NCBI taxonomy): domain Eukaryota; kingdom Metazoa; phylum Chordata; class Mammalia; order Chiroptera; family Phyllostomidae; genus Sturnira; species Sturnira hondurensis. The sequence continues at coordinate 23,978,978 of NW_028075471.1, forward strand.
ACCCTCCACATTGTCTCCTCCAGACCCTGTGACTTGCACCTTGTCACACCAGGGAGCTGTGACCTCAGGAGGCCTGCAGGGTGGCATGTGGGCTCGATTATCATCACCATGACTGTTGCACTTGATGGAAAAATCTGTGGCAAATCAAGAATATTAAGTCTGTTTGTTGATATTGAAGTCCTTAGGAGCCAGCTGTGCTGAGCGTGTCTGTCACTTACATTTATAGAAGAGTTTGGCTGGGTTGTGCCACGGAAGGGTCTTATTGTCCATTTTCCAAGCTTGTTATTGACATAGTCAATGGGAGGGTTATTTTTTCTTTAGCTTTTCTAAAATTACAGTTGAGCATGGGCTTTATGGAAATAGAGCACTTGAGAAATCAGCATCCCTGGTACAGCACATGGGACTGCGTTCCTGCCCCGGAGCGGAGCGCTGCTCACTGCGTGTGCGCTGGGCCTGTGAGATAGGAAGGCGCGTCCCACCCTGCACTTAATAATTCTGGGAGTCCAGACGGCTCCTCGAACACGCCTTCCTGTGTCCTCAGCGTCCCCAGTCTGGCTGGGGCCACGCCATGCCTTGTAATTAAGTTATGAAGATGCTGTCAGTCATGCTAATGCCTCAGAACAGGGTGGCTGGGGAGGTTGTCTGGAAGCCCCTAGAGGGGACTGCCATCCCATCCCACGCGGGGACTTGAGAAGCTCTGGGACGGTTGCCGTGTTGCACACCTGTGAGGTGTGCCGGGGCCCAGGAGACTAGGAGCTCTGATGGACTTCAGGGGCAGGGGTGAGCAGAGGTGAGCTGGACAGAAGGATGTGGGACTGGCCACCGAGGGGGCTCCCTGGGATTGGCAGCTGGGATTTGGAACAGTCCCACATCGGGAAGTTTGCAAGGGGAGCAGGGTCGGCTTGCTATTGAAATAGTGGACTTCATTTCTATTTTTGAAGGAGATAATTCAACACTGGACTCTCTGAGGGGGTCAAGCAAGACAAATGAGGTTATCTGTAAGGACGAGGGGCAAAGGCTGGGAGCAAAGTGTGCAGAGGGGGTCAGCAGCGGAGGGCTCATTCTCGAGGTAATGATGCTTGAGTGCCACAGGACTGTGGGCCCAGGACTACCTGCTCACTGGGCAGTGTGTACCCCAAGGGCTCCTGCGACCGTAGTAAAACAAGATGTATTCACCTGGGAGGTGCCTGGTTAGACACGTGGTGTCAGGGCCTCCAGAGGAGAGATTTCTCATGCAGGGAAGTGTTTCAGAGCTCTGAGTCCCCCTGGGCCCAAATCCAGGCCCAGGCTTTTACTAGGCAAGTTACTTAACTCTAAGTCTCCATCTTTTCTAAAATGCAGACAGCAATAATAGATGGCAAGCTTTTGCGAGGGCTAGATAGTGCCTGTGGAGCAGGTGGGGTCTTGCCTGGTGGGTCGTGAATGTGCAGGGAATTCCTGCAGCTGCCTGTGGCCCTCCTGCGCATGCTTGGAGTGGTGGCCATGGACCCTGGCCCGGGGCTCCCTGGGGCTCCCTGGGGCTCCGTGGGACTGTCCTGAGGACGTGTGGATCAGACTAGCGGGTCAGGGGCTGGGAGTAGCAGCTTGTCCCCTTTTCCCCCCGCCAGGATTCTTCTTCCCAACATGCTGAGTCCAGGAAGTGGGCATGTGGGAAACAGCATGTTCACGGGGCAAGTGTGCTCACCACGTGTGAGCTTCCCACTCCTGGCTGGAGGGGATGGCTGGCCGTCTCTCCTTGGATAGCCCTCATGTGCTACAACATACGGACCCATTGTATACCTCTTATAATGCTGTCCTCTCCTCCTTTTCAAAAAGTTTTCTTTATAAAATGTCTCTTCGATGGGCTCTTCAAGAAGACCCTGTGCTGTCCTACACAGAGAGGCTCTCAGGCTGAGCCGGCGTGGGGGCAGGGAGTTCCCTTGTGTGCTCTGGATCTGCGCTCTGAAAGGCCCCTTTGCTGAAGACAGGGTCGTTTCACCCTTTCCCCCTGCTCCCCCCACCCCATGTGCTGGGGCTCTGTGATGGGACCCAGAAACAGTGGTGTGTTCCAGGGGGAGCTGACCCATCCTGATGACTGGCAGGCAGCAGGGGCCCTCCTCCGCAGAGCCTGGCGGTGTCCTTGCAGCTGCCTCAGCGCTTACTCCGGGGACACTGATGAGCCCTGAGTAAGTCCCTGTCAACTGACATGAAACTTTTCCTCGCAGAGTCTCTGTCCTGTGTACCAGAGAGGTGTGTCAGCAAATAGCACTTCTTCAAACCGTGAGAAGAAAATTAGAAAGTGCTCTTCTGAGAATCAGGAAGAGAGCGAGGCACAGCAATGTAGTGCGGCGGGGCACCAGGCCCTGCTGCTGCCCACAGCCTGGGCTGACCCTGCTCTGAGACTCAGGAGTCAAGAGACCCTGCCTGCACTCGCTGTTGACTCTTTGTGTGCCTCAGTTTCCTCATCTGTAAAAAAGGGGATATAAGGGGATATTAGCTACTCTCTCAGAGGCCAGCCTTGGGAGTTAACATTTACACAGTATTTAGAACAATGCTGGGCAGCATTGAAGTGCTTGTTACATAATTAAGTACTGAAAATTGACGACAATGGCTGTTTGCTGAGCTGACGGCTAGCATGTTTCTGCCAAAGACCAAAATACAGTCAGGCATTGGTTTAATAGATTCCATGAATGTATAAAGTCTAGGGGCTCCTAGGTGGAAACTTGACATAGCATTTGGCTTCTCAAATACCTCCGATCTAAGCACAGTATTTCACATGCTCCTCCTAACATGGAATCCCTTATATTTTTACTCAGTCTTCGGTCTGAGGTATTCTGCCTTCTTCTACACACTTTACTATCGGAAAACTGTGCATGTCTGGAAATCGATGGCTGTAGTTAATGTCGTGTCTCTCCCCGTGAAGCTTTTGCTTAATTAATGTCTCAGTGTTTAGGGGATCAATGTTGTTGTTGAATAAGGAAATGGTGATTCCTGGGTCCGCACCATGTGCTGGTGTGTCTTCCGTTGAGGAAGTGGAAAATCACCACCTGGGAGTTAACTAGGCACAGCAGACGCCGGGGCAGAGCCCCGCCCCAAGTTCAAGAGCATCAGCCCGAGGGCTGCAGTGGCTTCGTCGTGTCCACATGGCACGGGGGCCCGTGTCCCCCTTGGGCCCACTGGTTGTGGGCCCCAATACCAATGAACTGGATTTGTATAGACATGAACTCGGGGGTAATTTCATTAAGAAATCAGAACCATTTTAGGATCTGGGAAGATAACTGGCAAGAATTCCAGGGTCTCTGAACTTGGGTGAAAGAATAGTCCTCATTTTCACTCACCCTGGACCAGTGGGGCGCTTCCTTCAATTATGCATGCAGGCAGCAATGATGGTGGTGGTTAGTGTTGGAAATGACAGTTCTCGGGACAGCTGCTGCTAGATCCTGTTGTTCAGTGTGTTCATAAACAAGCATACACACAACTGGATTGGAATCTGTGATTTGTTTTTTAGTATTTCCATAACACCATGTCAATATAATTGTGTTTCTTTGTAATCCTGTTTTCTGTATGTGTTGGGTTTTTTTTTTTTTTTTTTTTTTGCTTTAAAAAACATGTTCTGAGAAGAAGTCCACTGGCTTCCCCAGGTTGCCAAAGGGGTATGGGCTGAAACCGTGGAGAGCCCTGTCGTCCGACATGTCGTCTGTCTGATCCCCACTCTCAGCCTCGTCCCACTGCCTGTGCTCTGGGCAGTAGAGATGTGGACTCTGAAGGATTCGGCATTGGTTGTGTCATTGGGTTTGGTCTGTATTCTCCAGCCACGAAAATCAGCTGGCCATTTTTGTGTATGGTTTTCATGTCTTAAATGAGGAGACTCTGCTTGGCTTTTCTGCCTCTGCAGCACAGCACTGTCTGCACAGACTTCCGGAGGGGGGTGGGTGTTGACTCAGGGCAGTTTATGGGAAAGCTGACTGCTGTGGGGGCGGGACACAGGGAGCATTGAGCCACGGAGGGGGAGGCAGGAGAGGGTGCTGGCACCATGGCTAATAGGGACGGTAGGGGCCTTGGGGGTGAGCTGGGAGAGGTGGTGAGAGGAAGAGGTTGGAGATGGAGTGGTAATTACACAGAGACTCCCTACAGGCTGTTCCTTATTAGAATCTGCGATGACCCCCAGAAGCCCTCCTGTGTACTTAAGACACACTCATCACCCTGTGGTTAATTACTGAAATTTGGGAGCTTCCTCCTTCCCCGATAACTCCCTCATTTTCCCTCAGGTTGTTGCTAGAATCTTCTGCTGTGGTCTTACCATATTTTATACTAAATGGATGAAAATAGGCAAGCTGTCGACTTGGAGGAAATATCATCTACTTTTGAGAGTATTTGGAGGCATTGGGCAAGGGGTAGAAACCAGTTCAAAAGAAAATAGCTTCAGGCCGAGTAGCCAAGAAGAGCAAGACTGCTGCGTCTGTGCGAAGCCAGAGTGGACGCCTTCCAGGTAGAGGGAGCACGAGACTGAGTTTAAAGTCACCAGTGGGTGATGTGCCTATGAACGGCGATGCTTAAAGATTCATTCCAGGGAGTTAAAAAAATAGTTTATTTTGGTAATTGTAGAACCTAGGTTTGTCTCTCCTTGAATTCAAACCCCCAAAGCACATTTTACTTAAAATTTGGGGAAAATAGTTTTAATGAATACCTAGATTTATGTGGATCATAGTGTCTAAAACATATATCTTACTGTCAGCCTGTGTATGTTTCCAATGCCAACACTGAATTCAGATGGAAGCTAACCTAAATTAGGGACAGGATAGTACCTACACATGCTATTAGGCAAGAAGTACATTCCCTTCAAGTGGGTTTTAATACTTGGATCAAATATAACAAACTGCTGTCTAGCACTTGTTACTAAGGTTCTGCTTTAATAAATAGATGTGATCTCAGTCACATACCAGTTGTAGGTAGATGTGTTCACAAAATGCTTTGGGGCTATTTGGAAAGACTTTAAATACTAAAAATATAATTTATTTGAATATCTGTTTTCCCTATCATATCCTTTCTTTAGAGAAAATGTTAAATTTATCTACATTATCACAAATTTGTCACCACCAATAAATGAGAAAATTAGGTGGGGTGAAGGTGTACCCAAGCCTGTCCAGAGTTTCGGTCGTCAAGTAGCATTTCTGGTCCAAAGTTCTTTCATTTACACTGACAGCAACAGCTACAGGGCTGTGACATCGCTGTCACACCTGAATCAGGTGACTGGGAAGGAGGAGGGATCGAGCTTTGCCAATTTAGTCGGGAAAGCCGTGGTAAGTCCCCTGCAGAATGACCAAGTTCTTGGGACCTCTGTGACCTTACGTGGGAGATTCGAGACCTGTCCCCATGCCAGCCTCAGGAAGGCTGGTTCCTGAAAACCAGATCTTTCTGGCGAGGCATTGGGTACCCGCCTTGTCCCCAGGCTGTGTCCCTCTGGAAAGTCACCCTGCGTTCCTGCTAGACAAACTGAGCAACACTGCAAGTGTGTGATAAATGTTGTCCTACTGTGGTTTTAGATGGCGGGCCTTTTCTATGTCATCCAATAAGCAGTTGGGTGCATGCCAGTACAGAAGGCAGTTGAGAAGTTAGATGACTTCCAGCTGAGTGACACATTGTCATAAGCACATTTTTCCATTCCCCCTCTTGGGCCCACCCCTGCCCCTTGTTATTTCTTCCTCCAGGGACTAGGTTCTGTGACCTGGACGGCTGGCCTTAGAGGAGAACTCGGATGACAATAAGCATTTCCATGCAAACCATGGTTCTGAAACTACCCTGCGGTGCTGCCACAGCAGGTGGCTGCCATGCTCTCTAGAGGAAGGGTGACACTCTGAGAGCCTGCTGGGGGTATGAAAGTTCTGTCTGTTCACCCTGCTGGAGTTTTACGTAGGCCAAGTGCGGCATGGGAAGGCCGCCGGGAGTTTCTCGCCCCCTGAATGGCCTGTGTGGGCACTCAACCAGGGAGAGTTCTGCTTCCCTGAGAATGGTAACCGGGTGGCCTGGCGAGCCCCAAGGCCCTCTTCCTGCACTGCTTGGACCTGAGTGGGGCTCAGTTTTACGCCAGCCAAACCCGTCTTAGGTTTAGTGTGGGAGAGTATCAGAGTGTGTGTGTGTGTGTCGTTTAGAAGAGACTTGTAGGGCCCAGAGTCACGAGAGAGGGCCAGTTGCAGCAAAGCGTTGCTTAGCAATGGGTTTGGTGATCACCGCCTAACCCGGAACACTCATGTGTATGAAATACCCTCATCACAGACCTTGGGGACCAGGGCCTTTGGTTCACACCTGGTCTCTTTTCTGCGGGTTCTCCTGCTGCTGGCTCCCTCCTTTCTCTGACACCTACTCCCTCTCTCCTACCCCGGGGTGCCCCGTTCCTGCCACGGCCCCTTCACTTTCCACCCTTCCACAGCAGAAATACCATTGCTTCACTCCGGGACCTGCCCTTACGGAGACTCAAGGGAAGTTCTGAGTTTGTAGCTTATAAAGTGAAGCCCTTCAAAAATGTTAACAAGCAAGAGGTGTTTTGTAACCCAGTTGGAGAAAGATCCCTGACGATGACATCCAGACCTATGGGAGCGGGGCCTTGGGAGGGGTCTGTCTTTTCACACCTGCCTGCTCTCTCTGCCCCGCCAGGCTCGCCAGGCTCACCAGGCTCCTTGGAGGTCCTGAGCATCCCAAGGTGAGGGGCAGAGCACAGCCTACTCCAGAGTTCTGGCGTTCAGCAAGGGGTGCGATTCGGAAATACCTTGGATGCGGAGACAGTTGGTTGCACAATCACCAGGGTGTTTTTTCAGCTGTGCCAGAAATCTGGGCCAGTGAGCAGGAGATGATGAGTTTTGGCTTGGTGGCTCTTAGCCACACGGCTCTGGGGCTGCTGCCCCAGCTGCCTGCTGACCTGGCACCCTGGAGAGACCTTGGCCCTCCTGTCCCCGAGTCAGGCTGCAGCTGCAGGCTGGGCCCTGGTGCCACCCGCACGGGCAAATGTGGGAAATGCCAAAAGGCAAAGGCCTGGCAGGTTTCAGTGTGGCCTTTGGGCCCTCGCCGGCCCATCTAGTGCGGACACATCAGGCTGTTCCTGAGTGCGAGCCGGGACTGGGAGGCCAGATAGGGGAAACAGACTTTAGATGACGGACCCCGCCCCCCCCCGCCCCCAGGGCCCTCAGTCCCCAGTCACCGGCCTTGTCACTGGTGACAACGTTTATTCAGCACTGTTAGGTCACTAGTGTGCTACTTATATTGTGGGAGGCAGCAAAAATAAAATATACCACTCAGATGTTTCTTATTGCTGGAGGATTACAGCTCTCAGGGTTCATGAGCCTTGGATATAACGAAGTGTCAGTAGAGGAAGGCGAAATGAATGTCTGGCTCACCAGCAGGGTTTAGCAGGAGGAAGCTAAGCCCCCGGAAGGCTGTAATAGCCTTAGGTTGTGGCTGCAGAGGTCTGGCATCGGTTTTGTCTCCAGCGCAGCTCTTTTCTGTTGTGTTCTGGCCCTTGGTCTTGGCGATGCATTGACGTGCTGCCTGAGAAGTTTACACTCTGGGTAGGAAGAGAAAACCTAACAGAGACTTGCAGATGATCCCAATCAAAATATGTACAAGTGCTAAGTGATTGAGGCCAGAGGGAATGTGGAAGGCCAGAGGGAGAGGGGAGGAGATGAGTGTTGTGGTTCAGATGAGGTTAGTTCTGGCAGGCTTCCTAGAGGAGGTGGCCGGGTTTGGGTTTGGCCCATGAGGCTTGTCTCAGTCCCCTTCTCTGGGCCTTCACATAAACAGTTTGCTTGTAGCACAGGGCGTCTGCTTGGTTGGAAAGAGCAGAAGGAAAAAGAAGAGATGTCTGAACTCAAAGAAGGTTCCCCCCCCCATACTTTAGCAGTTCTGAAATTTCAAAATGTGCCCTTACATGTATCAAATTAAATATATCAGATTCAGCGTAAACCTATGAAGAAGGCAAGTCATTTCATATTGGATAGAAAGGTATTATAGCTAGAGAATTATTGAATCTAATGGATCTTGCTGTCTTATTATTATTTTTAACAATTTCAAAAAGATTTCATTTATTTCTAGAGAGAGAGGAAGAGAAGGAGAGAAACATTAATGCAAGAGAGAAACATTGATGGGCTGCCTCTCACACTCACCCCAGCGGGGCACTTGGCACGCAACCCAGGCTTGCACCCTGACCGGGAGTTGAACTGGCGACCTTTTGTTTTGTGGAAAGTTGCCCAACCAAGTGAGCCACACCGGTGGCCAGGGCTGTGCTGTCTTTTTAATTTAAATGACTTCTTGCTGCCTTGGTTTATAAATAGTCAGAGGTTGGCTTTGATTTTTTAACCACGCGTGGCCATATGTCAGCTCGCTGTTGGAGGTGTTCCCAGCAGATGAGCTCACGTGGCAGCTTGGTGACATTCCCTGCATCCGGTGCCTGGGGCCAGCCCCGCCCCGGTGCTGCCTCTCGGGACCTGGCATTTAGTCCCAAGCTTTGCATCCCTGCAGGGAGTTGCTCTGAATAGTCAGAGGTGTTTTCTTAAAAAAAAAAAAAGAAAAGAAAAGAAAAAAAATAATTTTGAAGTAATTTAAAAATTATAGAAAATGTGCAGAAATTGTGTGGAATCTCCTCACCCCATCCCCTCTTTCCCCTCATTGTAGCATCTTACACAACCATAGTGTCCTTGTTGCTGCAGCTCATCCCCCCTCAGGGACGGCCTCACGCTATCCACAAGGAGTCACGTGTGAGAGCGTGCTTTGCTGCAGTGGGCACAGTGCACACCTGGCATCCATTAACCAGTGGAGAGTGTCGTGGTCACACAATGGGCTGTGAGGCAAGAGCAGTAATAAGTGGATAGCTAGTGCCTTACACTGAGAAAGCAGAAGCTAGTGGCAAAGGGTGTGCACACCTTCCGGTACCATTTACTTCAGGCCTGAGAGCATGCAGAGCGGCCATGCGCTCCGGCCGAGTGAGAAACGGCGGTGCAAACCTGGCCCGCACATGTGAGTGTGGCCGGGAGGTTCAGTCCAGGCTCCTTCTACCAGGGGTAAAGAACTGTGGAGGCTTCCTGTTGTGATTCTTAAGTTTCCATGTGTACGTATGTATGTGTTTATCTATAATCTTTCATTTCTTTTCTTCTTTTTTTGTGTGATCTTTAAGTTTTGAAACTGAATGGCTGGCACGCTGCAATTCACTATGTTATTGTGTGAACTATTTCTGTGACGAAAATGTTTAGTTTGAAACTTAGTTAAAATAGCACCAAAGCCCAGCTGGGCCATTCATTAGAAACGCACTAGTGATGGGTTCTCCCCACCCCCGCCCTGAGATAGCAGGGTACCTGCTGACCCATGGGGTGGAGCAGAGAGGTCTCGGGGTGGGGGGGTCCCTGGCCCATCTACCTGAGCCAGGCCTTCCGTTGTCCTTGTCGTTGCAAGTCCTCCACCCGTGGAGCTTTTGGTGCTGCCTTTTCACACCCGTGAGGATACCACAAGATGGAAGTGAGGAGCTTCCTGCTCTTTGGTGCAGAGGCTGGATAGGGAAGCAGAGCTGTGTGTGTGGCTTGTGCTGCTGAGGGTCCGCATTTTGGTGGCCCCGCGTGCTGCCGTCGTGGGACCTTGCCCAACCAGGCCGCCTGCCATGCTGTGGCCTCCTGCTCCACAGAAGGGGCGGAATGGTAGCACCGGCCAGGGGGGCTGTTTCCAGGCGGAAAAGGGGGAGCGCAGGTGGAGTGCCTGGAGCTTTGGGGCTCCTTCTCTCTCCCCACTCTGGCCCACGGACTTGTTTTACTTGACCTCCATAGGATTGCATGGCTAGATGCTTTAAGTTTGAATTAGTTGCTTATACTTAAGAATGGGGGGTGGAGTATGATGGGGAGGGTGTTACATTGAAAATGATGGATCTCTGGCCTTTCTGGAGCAGGTGGGACATGTCCAGGCACGGGGACCCGACTGTCCCCCGTAGGCAGAAGGGCCCACAGTTCGGTGTGGCTCCCCCCACTCCCTCCTATCTCCAGGAGCCCGAGGCAGCCAGGTTTGCCGCCTGCTGTCTAACAGCCAGTATCCCCAGTGGCATTGCCTGCCTGGCCCCCTCCAGCATTTGAGTCTGCAACTCAGCTTGCGTTGCTGAAGGTCTGTAGTGATGCAGATAGGGCGCTGGGCTGTGCTTCAGTGGTCGGGCTCTCCGGAGGAACAGGGCCGGTGGGAGCCCAGACTACTATTGGGTTGGTCAGAAAGTTTGTTTTTTTCCTGTAAGATTCAGAACAGCGTCATTGGACTGTATGGTGACAGCTGTCATATCAGTGTGCCTACATAGCATTTGCAGTGTATTATGCTTTATCATTTCAAGGAAGGCAAAAACTCAATGAAATGCAAATACAGATTTGTGCAATGTATGCAGAAGGTGCTGTGATGGATCGAATGTGTCAAAAGTGGTTTGTGAAGTTTTTTGCTGGAGATTTCTTGCTGGATGATTCTCCACAGTCAGGTAGACTGGTTGAACTTGATAGTAATCAAATCAAGACATTAATGAGAACGATCAATGCTCTACCTTGCAGGGGGTAGCTGACATACTCAAAGTATCTAAGTCGATACAGTTATTGGTGAAAATGAAAAAAATGTGTCTTATTTTATGGAAAAAACTAAACGAACTCTGTGGCCAACTCAGTATATGAAATGATGAGATGTATCATGCCACATCCCTTATGTACGTAAGGACGCCCTTGGACAGAAGATGCTGAAATCTTGAGGCAGTGTTTTCTTCAGGGAAACTGCAGTGGAGGCTTTCCAACTGACTGGGTGAGTCCCGCCCCAAGTGCCAATTACAGACGTGAACCACACCTGCAGAGCGCCCACCCACACAGCAGCGCTGGGTCCGTGCTCGCTGTGGGAGCTGGGTGCCGTGGCCCTGCCAGGTGGACACAGCTGGGATCGTTTTGAATGGTCGTGTGCTGTGTGTGGGGTGCCTGTAGCCTTTCTGTTCCTTAGGGTGGAGGACTGTGGAGACACTGAAGGTTTTCTGAAGGACTTGAGCTTTGCCAGAAACACTGCCATGTCTGAGCCGAGAGGCAGCACGCTGGTGCTGGATGGGGCAGGATGCTCCCGCCAGTTGGGGGGCGACAGGGATGCTGGGTTTCGGGGCCCTGGCTCCACCATTCAGGGTAGAGAATAGTCCTATGCGAACTGTCAGGGCAATTCTGGAGGCAGACAAGGAATTAAAGGAGAGGACAATTAGGTTCTTCACCAGCTGTGGAGCCTCGTGCTCTCCAGGTGTACAGGTGTGTGCCGTCCCTGATCCGGGTCGGAGAGTGATGCGGTTCTGAATAGGCGTCTCCACCGTTGGCTGCAGATGGCCTTGTGTTTTGGAAGGTTGCTGGCAGGCCTTGAAAGGAATTCTCCGCAAGCCGCCTTTACTTCTCAGAGGTCTGTGCAGAGCCACTGCGGAGAGGGCGAGGGAGAGGCCAGGCGTGGGCCTCCCCTGGGCGTGCGCCTCGGCGTTCCTGTTCTCTCGGGGCAGCGGGTGAGATTTGGGGGCAGGGAGTAAACAGGGAGTCTGAGTAAAGCCTCAAGATTCGATCTGTGTCCTTGGAGAATTCAGGATAACTGCAAATGCTGGGCGTTTTCTGTCCGTGAGCAAAGCAGACTGACTGAGGATCCACTCTGATCTTCGGGACGACACAGAAATCTCGGCAGCTCAGCCTCCATGTTGTGCTCTCAGAAAGTGTGTTCTGTGTGGAACATACTGAGGGCAGATGTGTAGGAGCCGAGTTCATGGGCCCTGATGTGGTCTGCACTCTGCCGGACACTGTCCTACAGGCCGGGTTACATTTCAAGCTCCCTGTTCTGGAGAAGAGCATGGAGCTATTGGTTGGCTTGTTGTTAAAACTGTTCTACTTCCCTCCTTATTAGAACTGTGCAGACTAGCGTGGACTTTTTCCTGGGAGAATTCCAGCGATGCTAGTTTTCATTCTTGGATGAGTTCACAAGTTTTTGGGAGGGAAGAGACTGAGACAGTGCTTGGGATCTCTGGTGTCTGATCTTGGCATGGTTGAACTTGGCACAGCTGTGCAGCTGCAGGCAAGTCACGTGGGCCTCGATTTCCTCATCTTAACCGAAGGGGGTTGAGTGGGACGGCAGTGGGGAAAAGCCCCAAGCGTCTAAATTCAGGATTGACTCTGTAGAACTGGCACATAACCTTATTCGAATTCGGAAGTGCTTTAATAGGAGGAACTTGCACGTACCGGCAGAGCAGCTGCTGCCTGCGGTGGCCGGCGGGGAGGAATCCGCCCCCTGCCAGGACAGGGTCCCTGTTCATAGGGGGTTAACAGTCGCATCTTATGGCGGGTAGTCCGGGAGCCCACCAGAAGGAACAGAGCATTCTGGAGATAACGGATAGCATCAGGCTGTTATCCGAGCTCTGTGCGCTCGTTAACCTCCTTCCTGAAGGCATGGCGTTTATCTTTGGGCGGCATCGGTTTTCTGGGTGGTCAGACAAGCCTGGGGCTACAGGGAGTTAAATGGTCGCAGTAGGTTAGACCGAGAGTCTGGCCTTTCCCAGACGCCTTTGCTGCTGGAGCCACCATGTGCCCCTGAGGTCCCCGGCCGATGGTAAGGAAAATTCTAGAGAAATGCTGTATTTGACTTGCTCTAACCTACACCTGGGCAGAACCTTGTCTTCTGGTTGGAGCCTCTAAAGTCCCTTGGTTTCTCTGTTTTCTCCACTAATGTCCAGTGGCGATGGTGACCCGTCTCAGCAGCTGTCCTGTTGATGATACCTCAGGTCTGTTCAAGCCCCAGACTCCCTGTTCCTCGCCAGTAAGGACCTGACTGTCCTTTCAGCCTGTCCGTATTGGTCCCCTTAGTTATGTGGCCTTGGCTTTATTTATTTCAGAAAAGCTTTTAATTATTGTCTTTAATTTGTAAAGCACTCACTGTTTTGTCACACCAGGCTGCAGAAGTATCAGCCTGCTGCTGAATGTGTTACTTTGCTACCTCTCCCATGCTCTGTGCTCTCTCATTTTGGGTTAGAGAAAGTGAAGTTCTATGATCACACTTTTGAAGGCTAGACTTAGAGGTTTCAAGTTGATACTGTGGGTGGCAGTGCAGCATGAGAGCCCAGCGGGAGTGCCTGCTATTGGGATCAGCGGTTATGTGGTGTGGAAGGTCTCTCTCCTTGTGCCAGTCTGCCTTGCTCTGGGATGTACTCATGTTTTTTTTTCAAAGGAATCGCCTCTTCTTGGGCACATATGTTGTACTTGCTACTGAACAGGTGGGAGGTGGCCGGACCCCGTGCTGTTAGCGGGTGTGCGGAGCGCTGGAGGCTCAGGTGTGGGATGTGATAAATTGGTCCCAGGAGCTCCCGCCGCTCCCACTTCCTGCATGCGCTTCAGTGGTGAACTTGGGGGTGGGCAGGGAGTGGCTCAGGGCGGGGCGTGTAGGGAGACTTTCTAATCTATCTGGTCCACGCTTGTCCCGTTCCAGTAACATATTCTGCCCGTCGACACCTGACTCTACCCACTGTAAGAAGGTAATTCTTCCCGAAAACCCTTTCTTGGTCCCTCTCCCTCAGCTCCACCCATGACGCTGGAGCCCACGCTGTGTGTTGTTCCAGGAGTGAGAGCAAGAATTGTGCTCCTGGGTCGCCTCCAAGCCAAAGCACGGAGACAATGGGGTGTTGCTTCCCAGCAAAATGTCGTTTAGCAGGAATGTAGACAGATGGGAGTGGACCCAGAAGTGGGCCACCGTCTTAGAAGCCCTGTCATATGGGGGATGATTGCAGGGAGGGGACAGTGGTGGCATTTGGGTCATGTGCCGAGCGCTGTGTGTTGGCTCATACACACATTACCTGTGTCATGCACATGCAAACAGCCTGCCAGGCTGGTTTTGTCATGAGCCCCATTCTACAGATGCGGGAACCGGAGTCCAAAGAAATGTGACCCAGGTCAAGGTCAGTCGGCTCCTAAAGGGGGCTGCCCTGGGGCCCGGAGTGCCTGGCTCCTGGCTCGGATGCATTACCCCTACTTCTGAGCACATTTGTCAGACGTGGAAACGAGATTAGCCGTTGAAGAGAAATTAGGCCAAACAGGGACTGGGGGTCTCATCACAGCCGACACAGCACTGACTGTGAGCTGCAGCCTTACTTCATTCAGCACTATGAAAACTTGCCACCAGTTAATATGTGGACCCACAATTAATTGCAGGACTCCTTCTTTTTTTATAGTTGCTCAAATGTGAAGGAAACACATCTCAGAATAGACAGGGAAATGCTGTTCTGTGCTCATCTGGACCTTGGGCCACGAGGACCAAGCTGTGGGCAGATATTAGCTTGAGGGGAGCCTGCCCCACCCCTCCCCGTGGCTGACTGAGGAGCATGGCCTCCAGCGAGGGAGGCTCACTGCCTGGCAGTGGTGAGGGCCGCTGGGGCCCTTGGAACGATGGGGTGGGACTCGCTCCGCTGGGCAGGAGGTGAAAGAAGTGACCTTTCCGGCCCCTTCCAAATCTTCATGTTTTAGTATGTCAGTCAGGAATCACAAAAAATAATAAAGGTGCTGGGCAGTGACCTCTACCAATTAATTCATAGCAGTGTACGACCCAGTATCTGCCTGCCTGCCTTCTTCCCTCCCTCCCTTTCTTTCATGCCCTTTCTCCCTCTCTCTTTCTCTTTCCCTCCCTTCTTCTTTCCCTTCCCTCCCCTCTCTTTATCCCATTCAGAAGCATAATCAGCAGTCTCCTGTTCTCTCTGGGGAAGTCCTGACTTTTTGGCTCAGCTTTGGAAGTGCTCGGCATTCACACTCACCTCAGCTTTCCTGCCTTTCTGCTTCTGACTTTCTCAAGGCCTGCAGCTGGATCCCACGGGGCCTCCCCACAGAGGTGGAATCATGAGATATTGGAAAGGAAAACTGGGAGCCCAGGGTGAGCAGACACGTGAGCCTTCTGGGGAATGTTGGTGCTCCCTCCTCACTTGTCAAAGTATCCATCCATCTCTGCTTTGTAAAATCCTGTTTATCCTTTAAGACACAATTTAATTTGATCTCCTTCAAAAAACACCCTCCTGATCACATAGACCAGTGACGATCTGCTGCTTTTGGACTCCTAGACTATGTTGTTTATACCATTCTGATGACATTTGCATTTGACCTTGAACTCTAGTTATTTGGGTCAGGTCTTTTATCCTCCACCTGATTGGGAACTCTGAGGTTGGAGACCCGTTGTCTTTGCTGACACCTGGCAGGTGCTACGAACACATGTGAATGAGTGCTGTGTGTCCCTGATTGACCCATGCTTGTCCTGGGGGGTGGGAGTGGTGGGGTGCTTCAGGCTGGACACTTGCCAGCCAGCCTGGGACAGCAGGTGTAGATGGAACCGCAGAAAGGTTCCCCAGCAGACAGGGACTTTCTGTGTGTGGCTAGTCTCTCCCAGTTTCCGCATCTCTTCGATGAAAGCCTTGGTTTTAGGCACTAAACGAAGCCAGCTTCTTCCTCCTCCTCTTCTCAGTTTTCTCACAGCTTTGAAATTTTGCAAGCTTTTGATGTGGGTTTTACACCACAGTGAGGTGAAAGCTTCTGTGATTGTGTCGAGTTTACAGTGACATCTTTGGAAATGGACCCAAAGAATTCTCCTTTTGACCCATGGCAGTGGCGTATGGTGAGGGGAAAACATCCGAGTAGCTCTTGATTGTTGCCTAATACTTGGTTTTCGCCTTCTAGCTAGAGCTTCAGATGATTATCTTGGGGCAGGTGACCTGGAATTAGGAAGACTGTGGAAGGCATGTGTGTTTCTTATTATTTTCTGCACCCGCTGGCCTTTCCATTTGGCCTTTCAGATAGTCTAGAAATAGCAACATACTGCAGTTTCCCATCGTTATGTTTTGGGGCACTTTGGAGTGGTTCAATTTTCTGGAGAGAGGGATGCTTAGAATTGTATGTAACCCTTGGAAAGGAGAACTGGGAAAAGCTTGTGTGTGTGTGTGCGTGCGTGCGTGTGCGTGCGTGTGTGTGCGCGTGCGCATGCATGCCTGCGTAGTCTCTCATGTCGAACTTCTATTCCACATGCTCTTCAGTTGGACAGTCTGCAAATAGCTCAGTCAAGGCCGCAAGCCCTCGGGTGAGTGGATTTCATGCTGAATGCTCAGATCGATGGCCTCCTTTTGATTAACAGAGGTTATGGAGCTGGGAAAACTTGCTTTAGGGAATAAAAGTTGATAAGTAAATTGAGCTATAATTGGGCGTTAGAATAAATTTATTGTATCTTATGTAATCTTTCCATTCGGAAAATACTTTTTTTCTCAAGTACCTGCTATGTGTATGGTAATGTGTCAGGGTAGAGGGGATGGCTGGCTGGTTGGATGGATGGATGGATTGATTTTCATGTCTTACCTTTGACAAAAGCATAAAGATGACGAGAAAAGTAAAGCTTAAGTTGATTAATAAAAAACCATTGACTTCCATGGTATCAGTCCGTTTTTATCAATAAGTTTGAGTTGTATTTCCTTGAAAAATAAGCTAACTTTTAATTTAGCAATGTAAAGGAAACAATTTAAAAGACTCCAACCATATAATTATATCTTATTTAAGGCAAACTTGATTGACCGAGGATTTAGAAAGAGTTCATTATACAGAAAGAATTTTGGTTAAGTAAATAAAGCTTGTATTTTTTATTTAAAATTTATGTGTGTATATATGTTTCAAGGGTGAAATAAACTTTACAGAAATCAAGGGTGAACACTGGTTTAGAAAATTACTGAAGGAAATGTTTTCTCCTTATGACATGCCACTTCGAGAAAAGGAGTATGTGCCTCATGGAGTCGTAAGCCAGGCATTTTCTTATGAAAAAGGAGACGGATTAAGAAGTACAGATTGGCGGTTACCAAATAGTCAGGAACATGTAAAGTACGGCACAGGGAATTTGGTTAATAATATTGTGACAACTGTGTATGGTGCCAGGTAGGTCCTGGACATATTGGAGGGCTGGGTGGTGGAGCACTTTGTGAAGCACGTGGTTGCCTAACTACTGTGCTGTGCACTGGAAACTGATACAGGAATAATGGACGTCAACCGTAACTGAAAAACAAAGTAACACCTGTGAGGGTTTTCAAAAACACCTTGATACACTTACCATTGCAGAACCCACTTCTTTGCTTTATGGTCTTAGATACTTTCTCTCTTACAACGATGAGAAGTTACTCTACAACATTGGTACGAGCACTGCCCTGTTCACGAATTGGCTCCTACAGGGCACCGACGAGCCCGCCGTGTCCGAGTTCACCGTCTGTGGGATGGATGTGGGGCTTGATGGCTTGGGACGGCGGGTGTCCCTCTCCCTCAAGCTCTTGTATCACCGCAGACCTTCGGGGGGAGGGTGGTTGTAAAGGTCCAGCCTGTTTTATTAATTGTAATCTTGAGACTAAGTTATGAAGGGACCCAGTCTAATTACCATTGAGATGATTGTGAAGCGTTGTAATGGGGCGAAGAGTTAAAAGTAATACAAAGAGAACACTTTTCAACAGGTCAGGTTGACATCAGCCATAGCAGTGGCTTTTTACTTGAAAAACTAAATCCCGGCCTCCCTGTGGTGCAAGCTTCCCCAAACAGTAGTTAACCTGACAAGAAGTAAAATACCCTAATATGTTCTTCTCTATTCGGATTCATTCTACTAAAAATTTGATTTCACAAACCACGTTGAGGACCACGTGTGAGCTGTAACTCACCTTTAGACAGATCCCAATGAACTAGTAGGTGCCTGCCTCCCATTAGTAGGTGCGCGATGCTTTTCCAAAGAAGATGTCTTTGTCCCTTGTCTGCATACTTCTTAGGAGCCTTTTATACCACGTTCTTTTTCTTTTTTATTTTTATTTTATATATTTTNGTACGAGCACTGCCCTGTTCACGAATTGGCTCCTACAGGGCACCGACGAGCCCGCCGTGTCCGAGTTCACCGTCTGTGGGATGGATGTGGGGCTTGATGGCTTGGGACGGCGGGTGTCCCTCTCCCTCAAGCTCTTGTATCACCGCAGACCTTCGGGGGGAGGGTGGTTGTAAAGGTCCAGCCTGTTTTATTAATTGTAATCTTGAGACTAAGTTATGAAGGGACCCAGTCTAATTACCATTGAGATGATTGTGAAGCGTTGTAATGGGGCGAAGAGTTAAAAGTAATACAAAGAGAACACTTTTCAACAGGTCAGGTTGACATCATCCACAGCAGTGGCTTTTTACTTGAAAAACTAAATCCTGGCCTCCCTGTGGTGCAGGCTTCCCCAAACAGTAGTTAACCTGACAAGAAGCAAAATACCCTAATATGTTCTTCTCTATTCGGATTCATTCTACTAAAAAATTGATTTCACAAACCACATTGAGGACCACGCGTGAGCTGTAACTCACCTTTAGACAGATCCCAACGAACTAGTAGGTGCCTGCCTCCCATTAGTAGGTGCGTGATGCTTTTCCAAAGAAAATGTCTTTGTCCCTTGTCTGCATACTTCTCAGGAGCCTTTTATACCATGTTCTTTTTCTTTTTTATTTTTATTTTATATATTTTTAAATATATTTATTGATTATGCTGTTATAGTTGTCCCATTTCCCCCTTCACTCCCCTCCACCCTGCATACCTGTCCCCCATCATTCCCCCCCATTGCCCCCTTTAGTTCATGTCCATGTGTCACAAGTTCTTTAGATTCTGTATTTCCCATACTATTCTTGCCCTCCTCCCATCTATTTTCTACCTACTGTCTATGCTACTTATTCTCTGTACCTTCTCCCCCCTTCTCCTCCTCCCACTCCCCCATGATCTAACCTTCCATGTGATGTGCATTTCTATGGTTCCACTCCTGATCTAGCTGTCCTCTTGGTTTGTTTTTGTTTTAGGTGTGGTTGCTAATAACTGTGAGTTTGCTGTCCTTTCACTGTTTGTATTTTTATCTTTTTCTTAGATAAGTCCCTTTAACATTTTATATAATAAGGGCTTGGTGATGGTGAACTCCTTGAATTTGACCTTATCTGACACGTTCTTTTTCACTGAGGTAAGGGGGGTGGGGTATGATCTAAAGGCCTAATTATAAGATTAAATGGGAAGGCCTGGCTTCTTTATTTGAGAAAGTTTAAGGAGGCTTATGAGAGAAGCATTCATGGAATGGCAAAGTACCTTCTCCCTCTGTCAGTCCTGGACCCCGTTTTGGTTTCTGTTTGGCTAGAAAGTACTGCACCTGGACGTGCCTCTGCATTGGGAGACCCGAGGCTCCCCCGGGGACGCTCCTGGCCATCTCCTCCTCACCTGTCCCCTTCTCTTCCTCCAGCACTCAAGAGGAGATAGGACCTGCACCCCTGTTCTGGGAGTTAGTCGGAACGAAGACCCTAGGCATATCAGCGCAACTTCAGTATTAGAGCAGAAGCTAATTCTGGGATTTGGGAGGGAGGTGGTCCTTCTGGGTTCCAAGGATCCCTAATTACTGAGTGTGTGGAGTCATCACTTTTACTTCAAGTTCAGCAGTGACACCTAGAACTCTGAACAGCGTGAGGGCTGGTGTGTGGGCCTCCCTGTTCCATGAGCCCTGTAAGGCGAGTGGGTCTGGCAAGGCCATGGGGCCAAGTGCCCAAAGAGAAGTGTCAACTGGGATTGAATTTCCCCAAAGCCAGAGAATACTCTTTAATAACCTCTCTCCATGTGTCTCCTGCTCCCTTCTGCTGGGTGACCGAGGATATTGAACGTAGGGGAAATAGTAAGACTGAAGGCGCTTTTCTTTTTTTTTTAAATATTTTATTTATTTATCTATTTAGAGGGGAAGGGAAGGAGAGAGGAAGAGAAACATCAATGTATGGTTGCTTCTCGTGCATCCCCTGCTGGGAACTGGCCCCTGCCGGGAGCTGGCCTGCAACCCAGGCATGTGCCCTGACTGGGAATCGAACCGCGATCATCTGGTTCGCAAGCGCACGCTTAGTCCACTGAGCTACACCAGCTAGGGCTGAAGGCGTTTTTCATGTATTGTTTTTCCTTCTTCCTCTTGCAAGTGTTTATCCAGATGCCTTGCCGTGTCTATGTGGCCTGTTTTCTGTCGCTTCCTCCTGGAAGGTCCCTTCAGGGAGGAAAGACATCCCTCTTCGTGCAGTTTCTAGATACCATCTCTCTGCCAGTATTTGTTGATTCTATTTTTAACATTGCATCCTCTGGGGGGGCTGCCCCCAGGCCGGGACGACCAAATGTCCTGTTCTCCCACCTCGGTTTTTCCTGGTTAAGTTCCATTCTTTTGCCCTGGCTGGTGTAGCTCAGTGAATTGAGCACGGGCCTGCGAACCAGAGGATCGCGGTTCGATTCCCAGTCAGGGCACATGCCTGGGTTGCAGGCCAGTTCCCGGCAGGGGACACACGATACATTGTGTGTCCTCGGCAGAGGCAACCATACATTGATATTTCTCTCCCTCTCTCCTTCCCTTCCCCTCTAAAGATAAATAATAAAATATTTTTTTTAAAAAGTTCCATTCTTTTGTTCGTGATACCTAGAAACCCTTTCAGGTGGCAGTCTGTTCTGCAACTATGAATTCAAAAGAAAGTGTGCCCGTGTGGCTTAAACCTCTTCAAGGATCTCTGCCATCAGGACAAAACAACTGCGGAGAAATGACCGCTGGCTCTGGAGTAGGGGGCTGATTTCCACAGTGTCCAGGGGCCCCACCACAGTGAGACTGCCAGGCGCAGCAATGTTTCTCGGGTGGTGGGTGTGGCACCAGCCTTGCCTCCCCGCAGCCCTTCCCCCTGTGCCCTCAGCGCAGACATTAGTAATTATTTCTGAAATGAGAGCTGAAAGCTTTCAGGCCCACAGTGACGAGCAGCGTGTGGAGGCCCCTGTGTCTCACATTTGGCCTTCTGCTTCCAGACACCGAATGTTCTCCCCGCGGGGCATCAGCCTCTTTCGAGGGACGGAACATAAAAGCACCTTCTCCTCCCCGCTAAAGCCGTGGATCAGTGTGAGTCCACACTGTCTGTGACAGCCCTACTCAGTCCTTTATCTCCCCCTCTCTCGGGCCACAGGGCCTGTGTCATAGGATGTCTTGGTCTCGTCCTCCTCACCAGCTGGTGTGGTGCTCGGCTCACTGTGAGCAGGGAACGAGGGAGTTGGTGATGACGCATGTACCACATTTGCAGTGTCCCTTGCATTGTGTCAGGTGCGCATCACTCTGACATTCGTTCATTTGGTCAGACATCTATTGAGAGGCATCGTACTAGTGCCGAGGGCACGAAGAGGGTGAGACGTAGTTGCCACCCTCACCGAGCCTGTGGTTTGTTAGATGTGAAGGTAGCTGGTTTCTTTCTTGTCTTAGAAAGCTGTGAGCACTGATGTACCTTCCTCATGGAGGTCAGTGGCCTGGCCTGACATTTGTCCACTAAGTCGGTATCCTGTGTCTTCCTAGGTCTCGTGCCATCCCTGCCCGCCCTCCCTGGGCGGACAGGCCATCCCATCGCTGCAGATACTTGGGGCTGCAGTCATTGTGGAGTGGGTCGTCAGTCACATTTGGAGGTCTGCCCAGGTACCGAAGGCAGCCAGGGTGGCTGATCTCACCTGGTGCATGGACAGCATGCATCTCCAGTTTGGATTAATTCAGAAGAGCTGACGCCACCCTGAAAAGCCCATGAAACAAAATCACAGGTCTTAGATGTATAGGTGGGGGTACAGCATGCTGTTTTCTTGGTACCATGGGGGCTTTTGCTATTATAAGCATGTTTCTTTCAAAGCCCACTTGGCATTGGCAGAAATGGCTGTCTTTATTGTCTAGAATACTGGAAGTCAAATGGGTTTATTTTTGGTACCTTTTCACTGAGGTGATGACATAGTAAAGACTCTGAACCGGAGACGGTGAATTGCTGCCCAAGTGAATTCCACGTCGCCATGTCGCTGCTGTTTTACCCGCACAGGAAACAGAGCTATTGCGTTTGAATCAAGAATTACGGGTCCCTTTGGTAGGGCGCCTCTGTATTTCTGCTCACCCTGGACATTTTCCCTTTTCCCTTTTCCCATAATTGCTAACTTAAAATAGGACAAGATTATTTTGAGAATATAGGGAGCTTTGGGAAAGGGCAGCGTTGAATAAAAATAGAAATGCTTGGAGGGTGGTACACGAGGTTCCTTTCTTTACCTTGTGTATAAGGGGGCTAGTGACGTTGATATCATTCATTGTTGGTTCAGTTTTACTTCCCCAGAGGAATCTACTTGCTCTGCTTGGACAGAAAACAAATGGAGAAAGTATCACTTTATCATAATTGTTGGGAAAATTGTTAGAACTATGCTATCTTGTTTATATTAACTAGCAAAATATACACATGTAAGGAAGAGACACACAGCACGGTCCCACGCAAATAACGCCCCTGTTTCATTACAAAATCACAAGCATGTCATTCTGTAACATAACACACACTCAAGCACACCATGTGACATTTTAGGTAAAATGTTCAAAGTAAAAGTAGAAATTATTATACCCACATTATTTCCCTACCAATCACACTCAAGCAGGCCTGACTTCTGCAGGACCCTGTATAATGTCATCATCATAAAGGAAACCAAAGAGAGTGTTCGGGGAGCCTCTTTCCTCAGTGGAGCACCGCAGGTGTGTGTTCAAGGCTTTGCACCTGCAACCTGTGTTTGCACCTGCAACACGGCACTGTGGACCTTTAAGATCCGGTCCTGCTGCTTTCCCACGGGTCTGTTGTACCAGCCACTCCCCTACCCCCAGTTCTGTGGACCTGGGGTGCTGCCCCCAGCCTGTGGCTTCCTGGCGTAGTCTTTCCTTCCAAGCCTGCCAGGTGACATCTTACTCAGTTTTCAAACTCGGCTCTGGTTTCACTTCTGAAGGAAGCCTCACCTGACCTTTCCAGGCCGAGTCCTGTGCTTCCCAGTCTAGACGTGAGGCATGGTCAAGGCCTTGTTCACCTGGATGAGGGCTCCCAAGTGTACCGGGCACCGAGAATGCGGCTGCCCCGAAAGCCGGAGACTGTGGCTCTGTCAGCGTGTTTGCCTTTCCATTGTCTGCCATTCCAAACGGTGTGGGGAAAATGGAGTTGGGAGGCGGACGATGCAATTCCGGTCACCGGTCGGCTGCTGGTTTCGGGACCTCTGGGGAGATCACCGCCTCAGAAAAGGAGGGATGCCTGTTACCCAGGCAGGTTGCAGGCATCTATGTAAGGATGAGCTAAAAAGCTGCTGGGCATCTTTTTATTTTTGATTTTTACTCAAAATAATAATAATTATAGAGTCATAGAAGGTTCCTAGCACCTGAAGAGTCCCATTCCCCCTTCACCCCAGCATTTACAAGGCTGTGACACAGTGTCAACACGAGAACACTGGTGTGGGCACAGGACTGTTCACCTGGTGTCACGCCTTGTTTAATCTTCATGCTGTGTATGCGAATGGGTCTCTGCTAATTACATGTGTGGGTTCATGTGACCACCACCGTCATCAGGAGGCAGACTGTTCCACCAGCTCCAAGGCCCTTGCTGTGCCACCCTTGGGGTCGGTGCCTCTGTCCCCCCATCATCCTGACCCCTGGTACCTCCTCTTTTCTGTCCTCTGTCATTTTGTCATTCTGAGAATGGTATATGCATGGAATCATGCTGTTTATAACCTCTTGTGACTGCCTTTAAAAATAAAAACCAGCTAAGCATAATGCCTGAGATCATTCAGGTTGTTGCGTGTGTTGGTAGTTCCTGGCTTTATTGCAGAGTATTGTTTCGTGGTTTAGTTGAACCAGAGTTGGCTTAACCCACTCATTCAGTGAAGGACATCTGCTGGTTTCCAGATTGGGGCTGTGACAACTCGGGCTGCTATACATGTTCGTATACAGGTTTTGGCGTGCAAGTAAGTTCACACTTCTCTGGGATGAACGTCCTGGGTGTAGGTTAAGTGCGTGTATAGTTTTGTAAAAAGCCATCAACTGTTTTCTGGAGGGACCGTGCTCCTTGGCTTTTTCTCCAGCGATGTGTGAGAAGGTCCGTGTTTCAGGGGAGAGTAACTTGACACAGGTCTGGATTCAGAGTCCTCCGGGATAGGAGGGCTGTGCCGGAGTCTTCCCTTGCCAGCGGGCGTGAGCTCTGTGCTTAAGGTGCTGTTTTCTTACTGAAATGCCATTCTAAGTGCAGATTGCCTTTCCGGAGTCACTGCCTTTCTGCACCCTTACTGGTGGTGCAACCTTGCTCTGTTTTGTTGTGGCTGTTCCGTGGTGTCGGTGGCAGATGTTTGGCGTGATGCTGCCGGTCTCGGCCCCTGAGAGGAACGGCCTGCTCTGACGGGCAGACATAGCCCTGGGGTGAGGGGACAGAGTCTCACTCAAGCTTCGTGGGCACAGAGCTGAGCCGCAGCTGCACCTTTAATTTGGAGATGATGGAGTTAGTTCTCTGGGCTGTCGTGAGGGCCGGAGAGGAGAGCGGCGCGGTTCCTGCATCGTGCTGGGCGCTTCGGGATGCTTTGGCTTTCGGGTTTCGGTGTCGTGCCTTTTTTGATTAGTTTTCATGTCGATTAGAAATAGCTGATATTCCATTAGCTCTAGTTTTACAGAAAAAAAAGCCCTCCAATTCTTTTTCTTTTTTTTTTATCCACTGAGGGTATGTTTTTATTGATATTTTTAGAGAGAGAGGAAGGGGGAGAGAGGGAAGGAGGGAAAGAGGCGATAGAGAGGCACATTGATTGTTGCCTCCCGTACGTACCCCAACAGTGGATTGCACCCACGACCTGGGTATGTACCCTGACCAGGAATTGAACCCACAGACCTTTTGGTGTACAGGATGACACCCCAACCAACTTAGCCACCCAGCCAGGGCCATAATTCTGTAATAATAATAATAGAAAGAAGGCGCCTGCCGTTTACTGATGACACATTGAGTGCCCTGCCCTGTTTGATAAGCCCGCATACCCGTCTCATTGGAGCTCCTCGGCAGACCCAGGGCCAGGGACTCTGGTCACACCTGTGTATCAGTGATGGACACTGAGACTCCTAGAGGCTAATGGACTTGAGGAAGGTCACACGTCTCGGGAAGCTGGGATTAGACGGCCTGTCTCTAGTGCTCCAATCACTCGGTGTCCGTGGCTTTCCCACGCGCGGTTCCCTGTGAAGTAGCAACGGTGCTGGACGGGCCGGTGCCCCCGCCGCCCTCCTTGGGTCCGGCCTACCAGGAAGTCCTGCTGAGCTTTGTCTGGAGGCCAGAGGAGTGGCCACGCTAACAAAATCACCACACATTGCAGAAGGACGACTGACTAAACTTTTTTTTTTTTTTAAATAGCTGGTTTGGATTTTTGAGAGGCAAGATAAGGACTCTAAATGACATGATAGAGAAGGCTTCATTCGGGTCGCCCTTCTGGGGGAAGGCATTGTCTCTGAGACATATGATTTCCCTGCAGGCTGTAATTTAATTCATCAAGACATTGTAGGAAGCGATAGATAGCACAGTTACCTCGGAGCAAACTGACGCATCCCTTCTTCAGGACATGGCTTTTACCGCGGATAAACCAGCATTGTTGTAGTTTCAGATTTGGCGGCGCTGCGGACCCTCAGGTTTGCTGCGTTCCCGGTGGGCCCGCGTCACTCGGCGTTCCGGGCTCTGCTCACACGTGCAGTTTTCTTAGGAAAACACGCGCTGATACTTGGAAACCAAACTCATTTTTGGTAACGCGTGTCTCATCTGAGATTCTTGTCACCGTTCAGCAAATGAATAGAGTCCCAGCGTATGTTTTCAAAGCTTCAGCAGGTTGTAGTCAGGAAAGTGATGAAAAAATGAAGCGGCATCATACGTGGAGTGTATCCATAAACGTATGGCTTTAATGACTGAGGGTTTGTTCTTTGAATTGAAAGCAAGGAAATCGGCCGTATGTTATTTTTAAAAATAGTATTTATGATGGGTACCTATTGCGGGCCAGGCACTGTGCTGGGCAGTTGATGATACATTGTTGTTTTTAAACCTTCAACTACTCTTCTGGAGTAGTCGGGGACATTATCCCCATTTGTAAGTGAGAAAACGAGGTTTCCCAGGTCACACGGCCAGCCAGTGGCCAGACCACTCCTCACGTGTTGCTGTTCTGTTCCGGCCGTGACCTGCCCTCTGGTGCACTAGGGACGGAAGCCGAGCTGGAGCTGGTCCTCGGCCAGGCCAGGGGAGGGGTGGGGCTGCAGGAGCGTCAGTGGCGGTCCCCTCTGGCCAAGTTCCTTCTCATGTACATGTAAATGGCAGAGTGCATCCAGGCCAACCCTCTCACGTCCCTGATGTGTCACACACAGAACAAGTTGTGGCGAATGGCGGTTTAGGAGGCCGATTACCCTGTTTTCTCCTCCACCCGGAAACTGTGTCTGGTTCCCGCGCACACTCCCGAGTATGCAGAGTACAGGACCCGCTGGCTGAGGGCAGCCCTTCTGTTGCTTTTGGGTGGATTCCTTCTATTTAGGTGTTTCCTTTCCAGTAGCGTTTAGAACGTATTCTTTAGTCTCTAAAGCAGATTTTCCTTCCTTGTTACCCCTGATTTAGGGAAGAATGGAAATTAGTTTGCCTGCCATGGGTTCTAACAAGAGGACATGGTAAGAAAATAGTTTAAGATCATACTGGAAGCAGTATGTAAAATTTGCTGTGAGTATTCCATGGGGAGCTAGTGGAAAACTCATTGAGTAAATAGTGACTACATTGGGTGGAATCATTTAGAAAACCATTTTCTCACCTATACAGGGTAAGGGGCTTTCTATCTTAGTGGCTAAAATCCCAGATGCTATTCTTTGCTTGAATTACAGAAATGATTGCTGGACAAAGGGACTGGGTACCTAGACGTTCATTTTGACTCTGAGGCGAGGTTCATTTGTGGCAGTTTTCACAGACTCCCAACCTTCCCCTCATGTCCATCTGTTGTGATAGGTGCTGAATTCCTCATCTCCGAGTATTGAAGAATGGCAGGGGATCTTGCTCTGGGCACTGTCATTGGTGAAATACGGGGGTTTAGTGTGTATTCAGCAACTTAAAGATGCCGCCAGTAAAATAAAAAGATTAAACTTCCAAAATACTAACACAATCACAGGCAGACAAAAACCCAGCCTTTATAATAAGTGGAAGATAAAGCATATGACATATAAACATGCAAAAGGGATTAAATAAAATGTCACACATAAGTGCACACATCTGCCATCAAAACAAATGCTTTTGGGGGACACACCAGACGGGGATTGCAACTCAGACTGGGTTTTGAAAAGCCGGGCTGAGCACTGTGTGTAACAGACAGGCTTACAGTGTAATGACCCAGCACCGAAGGGGGCGGGTTCACAGAAACAGGGAGCAGAGCCTTGCTTTCTGGGCTCAGTCAGGGTGGGAGGGCGACCAGGGACTTGCCGGTCAACAGGCAGCTTCAGTTTTGCAAGGTGAAGTCCTGACGGCTGTGTTACAACAACAGAATCACACTTCACACTTCTGGCCTGTGCGCTGAATAATGGTTAAGGTGGTAAACCATGGTTGTGCCTGCTTTTGCCACAATTAAAAAAAAACACCCCAAAATGACTCAACAAAAGCAAAGATAAAAAGACAGGCTAAGCTCTGTCAGCAGTGGCAGGTGGCAGTCAAGTGTGACAACATCGATATCAGAGCAGGATTCAGCTAACACTGTTCGCAATAAATATTTGCTCTCAGAAGTGAGTGTAAGGGAAACACTAATAGAAGTTACGGAGAAACGGATCTGAGTGAGGCAGTGGAGAATTTTTATACTCTGTGTTCAAAGAGAAGGGAACTTCATCTGTGTTAGATGAGAGATCAGCTATCATCTCGACCAGGAACATCGTCAGCAACTTTGGTGTGAGCAGGCTCAGTGGGTGGGGGCCCGGGACCCCTAAAATACCTGCGTTGGTATTTTATGTGGGCCTTCCTGCCTAGAGTCGTCTTTGCTGATGTGGGCGCACACGGTCTAATCTGTAAAGGGTAGAAGTCTTTGAACAGTGCGTTTCTGGTCTCTCTCACACGAGAATGGGTGAGGGGTTCTCATGGAACAAGGACAATGGCATCATAGAGAAGGGAAGCCTGGGAGAGAAGCTTCCGAAAGTTCAAGGGACCAGACCTGATGCTGAGATGAGAAGTTAGCGACTCTGAGCTTGAAGTGGACAAAAAGGAGAAGAAACTCAGCCCCTGTGGGTTGTCAGGAAACTGCACTCAATGTTTTACTGGTGGAGAGCGGATGAGGACCCCTGGAAGGGCACCCGGAGCCTGTGGCCCCCAGAGCACAGAAGTGCCTTCATGGACTCTGGTCACGGGCTGAGTCCTGTTGCTCCCCAGAGGGCAGAGGACCACTCGGAAGTTAGAGGCCCGTGACTGAGAGATCCAGAAAGCGTCTGTCTGAGGCAGGGTCGGGGTGTGGGGCTTGGAGTCAGGCTGGCCTCGGTCCCGATCCCGCCTCTGCCATTTCCTGTACATGCGGTGTGCACGAGTCACGGAACCTTGCAGTTGGATTTTGGGGCTGTGCCGTAGAAACTGTTGAGCATGGTGTCTGATATTCAGTGAGTGACAGCTGCTCATTCTTAAACATATCCTCCAAAAGGGGACTGTCTGAAGCTGAGGCTGCAGAGGGGTGGGGCTGGGACCTTCACTGCAGGTTGTCTGGCTTGAGAGCCCACTCTTCGTCACCACCCTGAATGCTTCCTCATGAAAGGAGCGTGTTCGCAAAGCTCCTCTAGGACGTGGTTGCTCGGATCTGGCGCACATGTGGCCGTAGACGCCCTGTTCCAACACTGCTGGGTTCGAGGGCCAGCCCTAGGTGTGTGAGATGTCTGAGTGCCAATCACACTCTCCAGAGGTGTCCAGCCCGGGGCCTGACACAAAACTGTAAATTTACTGAAAACATTATGAGATTTTTTTGTGGTTACATGTCACGGTGTATTTAATGTGTGGCCCAAGGCAATTCTTCTTTCACTGTGGCCCAGAGACACCAAAAGGTTGGACACCCCTGCCAGGCTATTGACCCATGCTGAAAGCCTGAGGCCATGTTGGCCTTTTAACTGTGGGGGGCCAGGAGCAACCCTCTCCTGCACCCATCCACCTGTGGCCTGGGCTGGCGGTGGTTGGGGCTGTGTGGGGAGTTTGAGGGGGTGCTGTCAGAGCCTCTGGAACCTTCACCCTTCTCTGCTCCTGCCATTCCCCCCTGAGCTTTTCCTGTTGTGGTTTCTGCTTCCTGCCTCCAAGGGGAATTCCTCTCTCCTGTGTGGCCCCCGGATCCTTGATGGAATGACACAAGACCTTGTTTGTTGTCTAAGGATGTTTTTACTGCCCCCCTAACTGTTGGAGACAGGATACCAATGGCAGGGACTGGGTCTGGCTCCATCCCTGTCCCTGTTTCTCACAGCGAGGCGCAGTTTCCTTAAGAAAAGGGGAAGATATCTATAGGCCGTCTGTGGGCATGGAAGGAGCATCAGTGTGTTGAGGGAGATACACTCCATTCCCGGGGAAGTGAAGACTCTGGGTGTCCTCCGGGGGTCAGTGCAGCAGTGGGGCTCTGCCATGGGGACCTCGAATGTGCGGGGTGGGGTGGGTGGAGGACTGACAAGTCCCAGGGCTATCTTCCCTCCTCGTTGGTATTGCCAGAGAGGCCTGTTGGGTTCAGGGGGCGAGGACAGGCCTGGGCTGAGGTCCAGAGTTAGAGGAGAAGGTGGTCTGGTCGTCTTAGACTGCGTTCCAGAGCGGGAGTCGGAAGTGATCCGAGAAGGCTGAGTGCCCGCCCCAGGGGCCGGGCGTGGGGGGAAGGCTTTTTTCTTTTTGCAGTTACTCCTATATATAATGTAGCATGATTGATTATTTATCACTTTTTATATGAAGTGTGAGTTTTATTTTATGGTATTCCTTGATCACACTGCGAGGGCAGTTGTTTTTCCCAGACGATTCTGAACTCTCACTTCCTCACTCTGATCATCGTCTTGGCTCTTTCTCGGAATGATTTTCGTTTGAAGCAGCCCAATTAAGTCTTGTTAAGTATGGCAGTACATTACGTAGTAAGTCCCGTAAATTCTTGGAAATGCAAGCAGGAGAAAAAGTGAATGCGGTGTAAGCAAGCTCTGGGCATTTTTAGAGAAGCTAGCTGTTCCTTTCAGGTGGTATCTGCAGGATCACAGGTTTTGGTGGGAATGAGGGTGACTGGACCAAGTGCAGCCAGGGCTCGCTTATGTGGTTGCCTTTGTGTCTCGCGCAGGAAATCTTTCCTGGGTTTTCCCAACAGCAGAGGAGGAGGCGGCCCTTCCTGCTACTGTGATGTGAGAATACGTTTTACAGGGAGTGGAGTGGAGAGAGGCTTTCAATCATGTGGGGACATCTTTGTTCAGTGTCCAGGACTGAGTGGAAAGAAAGGAAGAAGCAGATCCTGAAAGCTTGGTCTTGGTCCTGCGCTTCTGGTTGGAAGTAAGAACCACACATTCAGTTCGGCACGGAGGCCGCTACTGGGTTCCCGAAACTCACCCTGCCGCACAGAATTGCACAATGAAAACCACAGCTCTTATGGGAAAAATGGGGTTAGGGACCCAACATTGAAAAACGTCATCGGTGACACCTTAAAAGAACGAAACAGGAACCAAATGCAAATCATAGCATGGTGTTATGTGTGTTAAATGGTTAAGAAATACATAAATATGACCATAAATGTGGCGGTTTCACTTGCAAAAGCCTTGAGGTTGGCTTGTGAAGGGGGGTCAGCTTCAGAGGGGGCAGCTTGTGAGTCACCATGAGGTGGTGGACAGAGGGCTGTGGGAACTCCAAGGGATGCCATTGGTGCCTGTGGCTTGTATATCAGTGCGTGTATTGATTGGCTTATATGGCGCATAGATAGGTAGATGTGTGCGTAGTATGTTTAGCTAGATATATGTCACACGTGCTGACATACATCACATATGTACAGATTGTAATCACACAGCAGACGAGTGGTTATGAGGCATTGAGGGGTGGGGTATGGGCAAGGGCTGTTAGGACTGTAGGTCTGCATTTGGGGTGAGGAAAAGTTCCGGAACTAGACTGTGGGGCGGTGGCGGCAACATTGTGAGTGTACTTCATGTTACTGAACTAGACACTTACGATGGTTGGAATGGTAAACCTGCCGTGATGTGTATTTCACTACACGCGTGTGCGTGCACACACATGTTGAGTCTGTGTCCTGGTTGGAGCTCGATGGGATGCTACGGGGGACACAGCAGGGAGTACAGCACAGTGCTGACTCAAAGGGCCGCGCAGCTTGTTGGGGGTGAGGTTGATGGAACGGCAGCTAGAATGCAAGGTAGGGAAGCAGGGGAGACCGGGGGCTGCGGGGACCCCTGCCCTTCCTGCAGCCCATGTAAGACGGACTTGCTGGGTCTTGGCTGAGCATCATTTAGGATGGGCGAAGGAAGACCGAGTCCAGGCCTGGCCCTGCTCAAAGCCAGTCAAAGTCTCTGGAAGCAAGAGCTTCGAAAGAAGTTTTAAAAGCTGCCCGGCCAATTCTCACATGCTGCTTGCGCCGGCCACAGGTTGAGTAACAGTTGGGTAGTGTCAGGTGCACTCTGGACAGAGGAAGTTACAGCAGCAAATGCCCGGCCCAGAAACCCTCAGTTCTGCTCAGCCAGACAGGGTGTGTGGGTGGGCACAGGGGGCGGGGGCGGGGAGCAGTCTTGGCCGCCTCTGGGGCATCTCAAGGCAGCTGCAGTTAACTCCGTCACCAGTAGGGAGGACGCCCGGCATTTTGAAGGGACTAGAGAGATATCTTTCTTGTGTTTTAGGTGAATCTGGCAGCATTTTATGATAAAAATTATCTGCTGCGTAGATGGCCAGAGGCAGGAGACCCATTAGGAAGGCAGGTTAGCCAGTGGTCTGGCCTGAGGCTCTCAAAGGGAAACCTCAGGCTCCATGGGGTCTCTCTGGACCCCCCTGGGGCGGGGGCGCTGCAAAGTCAAAGCTGTTTTCCCAATAATACTAAGGTGTCATTCGCCCCTCTCCCTGAGTTTGGTATTTGTATTAATGCTGAAAAAGAGTGCTAGGAAAGCTTTCGGGCACGGCAAGGTTGCGGCACCCAGCCGTGGACATTGGATTTTTTGCTCCCAGGCTCCCGCAGGAAAAAATGCCAGTTTTGCTCCAGAGTGTCCTTGATGAAGCAGTAAGAAGCTCACCCCTCAGGTTCACGTCCTTTTCACATTGTGTGTGGGACCAAAGGGGACCCTGTTGGCCCATGCTGGTGGCAAGGACGAAGACAGTCCGGTAAACCTTGGACTTGTAAGCCGAAATAGCAGCTTTCGTCAATCTCTAGACTCCATCTTTACTTGGAAAACTAACTGACATTATAGGTAACGCAGACTCGGGTACCTGATGGACATTGTCAGAAACGAGCAACGCAAGCCTGTCCCTTCCAAGCATCTGACAGCATTCATTGCCGATGATAAAATGTGCCCTGTCAAGCAAAAGTGAGACTTTGGGAAAATGTGCGTTTGCCACCGTGAGCCTCATAGGGAACCAGTACTTGAAAACTCTCCCGATGGGATTCTGTGGAACTTTGCTACCATGTAACAAAGTATACCGGTGTTTGGCAGACCCGCATTACTCAGCGAGGCCGTATTTTCCATTATTAGCCTGTGGGAGGGAGCCTGGCAGGAGCGTTGCAGCCACGTGGCTTTGTTTGCACCTTCATTCTGGGAGCATGAGGCAGTCGGTCAGGTCAGATTTCCAGCGTTGGCCCTTGCAGGGGGGATGGTCTGGCAAAAAACCAACACACACAGGGAAGCGTGGGGCCTGACAGACTTGGAAAGCGGAGGCCCTGTTCAATGAAACACAGAAGTCAAGGGCGGGAGCTGTTTGGTGGAGTGGGGGAGAGCACAGTGATTTTTTGGCATCTGGCTGCCTCCTGATAGGAAACTTTCTTAGTTCTTTATCACATCTTTGGGAAAGAAGCTGAACTTACTGTTTAAACTTTTCAGGGAAGACTTTTATGGAGTTGGATACAGAAAAAAATCAGTTTTCAAAGATTTTTTTCCCTTTCCACATTTAACTCACTAATCATAATTTCCCCCTTTCCTGTCCTTGTTTATCATCTCCGGTGCCAAAAATCAGCCCGTTCTGGGTGGCTGGCCTGTTGCCAGAAGCCCTGGACTCACACCACTGCCCTTCTCTCAACCCTGCTGCTGTGCCCCAGTCCCTCAGTGTCTGCGGGTCCTGCTCCCCTGAGGCTGCCTTCCTGGTCTTTGTGTTTAACTCCAGACCAGGCGGGACCAGATAGGTCTCTTTGGTGGCCACCGCCCTGCTCTGCCTCAGGAATTCCCTAATAATGACTGCTCTCACCAAAGCCTCTGACCTCGTGTGTAAATGTTGGGTTTTGTTTGCAAGCTCGTTTTTATTGGCTCTGCCCTTGTACACTGTTTTTTCTTTCCTCCTGCTGTTCTGTCCCTGCCTCCCGTGGGTGCTGGCTGTGGGGACTGGGCGCTTTTCCGAGTGCAGAGTTAGCTGTCTTGCAGGGACAGCCCCTCCTGTCCATAGGGGCAGGCAGTGTGCAGGGCCCAGTGTCTGATCCAGGACATGAGTTGAAACTGGGATGGCACTAAATTTTTCTGCACAGGCACATGGGTGAGTTTGAGAAACTGAAATCTCAGGGTCGGGGCACAAGCCAGTGAGGGACGGAGGCTTCTCAGGGGCAGGCCAATGGAGTGTGGGCGGGAGGCTGGTTGGAGACGGGGGGAGAAGACCTGTGTCTGTAGAGTGCGGTGTGATTCTGTGGGCCCCACAGCCCAGTGGCTGCCCCCCACCCCCGGGAAGTCTTTAGAGAAATCATCGTTGCTCACTTATGGTTTACTCTGAAGGAATGTTCTTGAAGAACACAGAACAGTCCTCTGGGTCCAGGCAGAGGAGACACATGGATCTCTTTGGAGAGGTTTAGGAGTTTTGTGGACACTATTCATTTCCCCTTCCCATGGACGGCGAAGCCCGTAATGATTCGAATGTCTGGTGAGCGCAGGTTGGACGGGCAGGTCATCCTCTGTCCTGAACGGGGACCCCACTCCAGACCCTTACACAGGAGCCAGGTCCAGGTCCGGGGACTGTGACCTGAGATCTGGGAGCAGAAGCAAAGGATGGCAACAGAGTATCACAAAGCGATGTGTTTTCTGATGAAAGGTTCACAGGCATTAAAAAAGTGCCATGAAAAATTGCGAAAGATGGCTAAGTAGGTAAAATAGAAGTGACTAGCCAGAATTAAAAAGAGTTAACTGGTGATGAGGGGAAATGTCTAGAGGAAGGTAGAAACTCAATCCACGGTAAATGATGTCGGCGTAGACTGGTAGTTTTAAGATTAAAGTTTTCTTCCTCAGCCTGATAGAGACACCACTGGGGCCAGGACCCCACTGTGTCTAATTCA
Organism: Sturnira hondurensis; assembly: GCF_014824575.4. Lineage (NCBI taxonomy): Eukaryota > Metazoa > Chordata > Mammalia > Chiroptera > Phyllostomidae > Sturnira > Sturnira hondurensis. The sequence goes on from NW_028075471.1 coordinate 24,013,283, forward strand.
GTAGCATGTTTCCGCCACACATCAGGTGGGGTCCTCCCATCCACAGCTCACACCTCCAGAGTTCCCTGCCCAGGACCCTTGAGATGGTTCCCTCCTTCTCCACTGTCCTCACGGCCCCTTCTTCGTGTCGCCCGGTCTACTCGGAGGCTGTCAAGAAACAGCTATTGAGGTGCGACAGGAGCAGGGGCCCAGGTGTGAGGAGACCACAGGGCCAGCTGTCAGGGATCTAGATGACATCATCTGCTGTAAATGCTTTTTAGGAATGACAATACCCTTTTTCTTATATGGGTCACCTGCACCGCCTCCATCTCCACCTGTGTTGTGAAGACCCGGCAGTGGATGTGGGAGGGCTGGGGATGGAGGGTGCAGGATGGAAATAGGACCTGGCTGGGACTCCTGCTTGCTGAGGTACGGGTGCATTCCGACTGGGGGAGAGGCAGGCAGGTGCCGCTCTTGGCCTGGACCCCACCCACAGAGTCAGGGCTGCCAGTGGATTATCCGTCTGGCACTGCAGTGACCTGCTCGGACCCCTTACTTTCGGGGACTTTCATCCTCATCATAATTCCGTGCTGCAAGTGTTAACAGTGTTCTAAGACAAGATGTCCTAGTATTTCAGTTTTTTTTCACTTTATTGAAAAGTTACCTGTTAAATTAACATGTGACATGGTGACTGAAAAACGCGAATCCAAATCACAAGGCCTGGAGCTTGTGTTCAGGGGCAGCGGGTGTCCTTCGGCCACGCTGGGAGCACCCACAGAGGCTTTGCTGTTGGAGACGGGCTTTGTTCCTGGAGGGTTTTGACTGCAGCTGAACAGAAGAATCCTGCTATAAATAGCAAGGCACCCGCCCACTCCCAGCGTGGCTGCCACAGCCCGCCGCCCTGCGGACTCGCACTGGAGCACCTTCCCTTTCTGCTGAGACACAATATCCCTAGAAATCAATGCATTCTTATTTTTAGTTCAATAGTTGTGCCTCGAGAGAGCAGGTGGCCAGGAGTTTCCATCATGAAAGCTAGTTGCATTTATGTGAGAGGCGGATTGCCTGACTTTTTAAAAATAGCATTTTCCTCAAAAGAGCAGTCTTGCTTTTTGTCCTTGGAGCTGACCGTCTATTTTTTGCCGCCTTTGTTTCTCGCTGGGGCTCGGCCCTGGCCTGCTGCCTGCTCCACAGCCTCTTGGAAGGGAAGAGAGGCCTGCTGATCCGCAAAGATGTTTCCATTGGGAAAGGGCCCCTGTTGTTCACACCTGATTTTTGTTTTTGCTTTTTTTGGTGGGGAGGGACGCAGACGGAGGAGGAGGGCTGTCGGAGCCACTGTGCCTTGCCCATGGGCACCCAGCCTGCCCTGTGCGCTGTGCTGGGGAAGCCCCAACCTCCTGGCCGTGACCCAGGGATGTCGCCTGGCGGCTGGGGGGTTAGTGTCGTTCTGCCACAGGAAGCTGTATCTTCTTACAGAGAAGGACTCTTCAGGAGACACCAGGCGCTTCCTTTCCCATTCACCATGCACATGGGTTAGGGTTGGGCTGCTTTCTCCCTCCTTCCTTCACCGTCCTCAGTGAATAAAACTGGCCAAACACTGCACTTCACTGGTTACCCTTACACCCAGCATCCCCGGCAGAAATAAGGCGTCTGCCTTTATTTGCTGCAAATTAAAATTTTCTTTATTCTGCTATTATATCTGTAAGAAGCAGGATTGCAACATCCGTTTTCCTGGTTTCTTTAGCAGTTGTGGGGTTTCCACTGGCATCGACATGCAGTAGTAATGTGGCTATTTTGACTTTTGTCTGTGATAAACAGAAACGACATAATTAGAGGTTGGGTCCGGACCTGGGTTTTTTGTTTATTTGGGTGTCTGTGGAAACTTACCGTGTTTGGTCATCGTGGGTTTAATGATGAAAGTTTTAAGTACCCTTTTAATTATCTGTGTTTCACTGGGGTCTCTGCACATCAGTGGAACATAAGTAGACGTCTCACTGCTGGGATGATGATCTAACAGTATCCTCAGTGGTCAATAATAAATAGTGTAACTAATGATGTGAAATATTATACCTTCTCGTTCATTAACTGAGGTGTAAATTCCAGTTCTGAGGGACAGAGTCTCCCCAACTTGTACTGGAAACTTAAAGGCACACAGTGAGGGGGTGGTATCTCTCAGGGGCATGTACCCCTGCGGGGTCGTGGGTGACCACCAGTGGGTCATGCAGTGAACATGAAGTAAGAATTCAAGGTAGTGTCTCAGAGAGCGGCTTTTATTTTTGCAAGTGCTTCAGAATTCAGACTAGCTTGTGGTGAGTTGATATCACCATGACATCCAAGGCTGTAATCTCAGAATTGTGTTACGTTAATCTTGCGATCTCATAATTGGTTTATACTTAGAATATCAGTGTGTGCTTCTTTTTTTTAAGGAAAAAGAAAAAGCAGACACTTTATTAACTTCATTGCTCTCACAAGGCCCTTCTCCACATTCTGAAGTTGTCATCCCCGTTGCACCTAAGGGCTGGACAACTGACCATTTCTCTGCATGTGTGAGTCCGAGGCAGGAGAGGGGGAAGCTAGGAACCTCCTGGGCAAGTGCAACGGGGAAACCGAGACAGAAAGCTGAACACACTGGCTGAATGATTGACAGCCAGATACAGAAGGTCACAGGGCCGAGACCTCCGGGTGCCTAGCAATAGGGAAAACTGGGAAAACAAGGCCCTCACCCCCAGGGTGGCCTTTCCTCCCCCTGACCTATCACATTGCTGGTCGTGCAGTTAGACCTCCCTGGCCTTTGCTCCCTGGTGATGACATCTAGGCCTCACTGGAGTTTCAGCTCCAGGCCCAGAAAAGCAGCAGAACCAGGTGGGTGATCCCAGGACCAGCCACAGTGACTGAAGACTCCCTGGATCCAGTGCTGGCTGAGTAGTGGGGACCAGGACCTTGAGAGGGCTCACCTGGAAAAGCTGATGACTCTTCTGATGAGATCCTCCCCTGAGATCTCCCTTAAGATTCATGCCTGGTAGAGAGAGAGAGAGAGAGAGAGAGAGAGACAGACAGACAGACCGACCTTCAAGACGAAGGACCCAGTACTCGCTCTCCCTCTGGGGAATGTGCCCACGTCTTCCCTCTCCCTGCCTTCCCTCTCTGGCTGCGTCTCCTGAACTCTGAGTGTCCTCACGGGACTTGCAACCAGGGCAGCAGTGGGCAGCAGCAGCTTGTCCTGGGCCAACCCCCTGGCCCCGCCCCCAAGGACCCCTTTTCTCTGAGTTTTCAGTGAGCCGGAGCAGCCCTGCCCAGGCTCTCTCCCATTGCTGCTTCTGCCTGAAACAGTTTTGTTAGACTGTATGCTGACGGCTGTCATATCAGCGTGCATAAAAAAAAATGTATCAAAATTGGTGAATTTATGTGCAGCCATTTTAATATTGAAAATCAAAATAGGCAACATTTTTGGCATATTATGCTTTATTATTTCAAGAAATGTAAAAATGCAACTGAAATGCAAAGAAAAAGAATATGTGCAGTGTGTGGAGAAGGTGCTGTGACTGATCGAACGTGTCAAAGTGGTTTGTGAAGTTTCTTGGTCCTGTTGACATTTTGGCCAAAGAATTATCTGCTGTGGGCTGTCTTATGCACTGGAAGATGTTTAGCAGCACCCGTGGCCTCTACCCACTAGAAGCCAATAGTGAGAGATCACGTACATGCTCAAAACATCCAAATCAATAAAGTTATTGGTGAAAATGAAAATACCTTTTATTTTATAGAAAAAACCTAATGGACTCTTTGGCCAACCCGGTACCATCCCAACTTCTATGAAATCTCTCCTGCTCTTTGGCCTAGTGGTGTGATCATTACTTCCCCTCAGAGTGCCTGTGTTTGTCTGTTAGGTTACAACAAAATCTCTGTTCTGGAGGCCCAGGTCCAGACCCAGGTGTTGGCAGGTATGCTTTCTCCCAGGCCTCTCTCTCTCTGACTTGCAGACTTCTCTTGGTGTCCTGAGGTGGCTTTTTCTCCTGGGACACACCTCCCTGGTATCTCCTCCTCTTCTTAGAAGGATGCCAGTCCAACTGGATTAGGGCTCACCCCTGTAATTACTTCTTTGATGGTCCTGTCTCCAAATACAATCACGTTCTAAAGTACCAGGCTGCAACATGACATTTAGGTGGGGGGGGGGGGGGCGCTACACAGTTCATTCCAAAACATTGCTATCAGGGTACCTTAGTGTCTTCTCTTCCTCTCATTAGCTTGTGAAGTGTTTGAAGGCAGAGCCTGGTACAAATGGACTTATTGGGTGTTAGAATATTGCCTCGTACATAATAAATAGTCAGTAAATATCTGTGGAATTTAATTTTAATTTAATTAGCTCTTTAGAAATTTAGTGAGGCCATTAGACTTTTATGGAAATGATCTATGGTGAAAACACGGTACTTACACTTTCTTTATGGATTTGGCCAAATGCTGNGGTGGGGGGGGGGGGGCGCGCTACACAGTTCATTCCAAAACATTGCTATCAGGGTACCTTAGTGTCTTCTCTTCCTCTCATTAGCTTGTGAAGTGTTTGAAGGCAGAGCCTGGTACAAACGGACTTATTGGGTGTTAGAATATTGCCTCGTACATAATAAATAGTCAGTAAATATCTGTGGAATTTAATTTTAATTTAATTAGCTCTTGAGAAATTTAGTGAGGCCATTAGACTTTTATGGAAATGATCTATGGTGAAAACACGGTACTTACACTTTCTTTATGGATTTGGCCAAATGCTGCCAAGTAATTTACATAAGACAAGATGTTGCCCAGAATAACGTTCTTCCCTTTCCTTTTCCTTCTCCTTCAGACTTAAGGCATATGAGCTCATTGTTCTTTTGCATACACATCGCCCCTCATTCTGAAAAACTCAAGGGGAGACAGAAGTCAGGACAGACCTTGATGCATTTACGTTTCACGCGCACACAGGAATCCCCACGGCCACAGGCGGTCATTCCCTTCTCCGCGTTCAGGTGACAAGTGGTGGACAACGCTGGGGTTTAACAAGCCCGTTCCTTCAGCCATGTGGTGACAGCAGCAGCTGGCTCAGGGAGCCATGCTGCTCAGGTGTTCCTTGGGACTCTCTGAAGTCCTCATCGGCCAGGTTAGAACGTTGGTAACTCCCCTTGCGAGGACCTCTGGGTGCTCTGTATGTGCCCGCGTGCCAGAGCAGGGTCTCCGCGCCGCCCAGGAAAGGTCCTGTGCAGCCTGTGGCCTCTTTCTCACCCACCTCTGTGTGTGTTTCCTCCAGGAAGCTCTGCTAAATGCCCCAGCGTCGCCACCAAGGCCCTACCTGCTGTCTGCCGGTCCGACCTTCCCCGTGCCAAGAGTTGTTCAGCATGAGGATTTGGGGTGGGCTGGGGGGGACACAAACATTGAGAGTGCAGCAATCAGGAGCCACCCGAGAGGAAGTACAGGGAGCCTGCTTCCCGTGACTTGCCTCCACAGCCTTCCTGTGCACACAAAGCACTCCGTAAGAAGTTTCTTTCAGACTTGGATGGTTGCATGCCTTTGTTTCAAGGAAATTTAGAACCAAATTTTAAACTTCTCACAGTTATTCAAGTTAACTCATATACTACAAGGTTTGCATTTTGATTTTGCCCCCAAGATGATTGAAACTATTTTTAGAGGATTGTACCTGAGTAAGAAGTTGTAAAAATAGTTCGAGGACACCCTGTGTTCCCAGGATTCAGCTGCCCGTCATGGTGTCTCCTTTAAAAAAAATCTTTATTTTTTTACAATGCCATTTAGTCCCCTTATATTCCCTCCTCTCAGCAATCACCACACTATTATCCATGCCAGTGATATAATGTTTTTAGATAACTTTTTTTTATTTTGGAAGGGTTTTAGATTTTTCACACTGATCTCAAAGTTTGTTTCCCTAAGCTTATCGCCATGTTCTTCATTATAATTTTCCACCACTTATTTAGAGAAAGTCTGAAACCAACTGAAATCTGGTAAATCAGAAAAATAACAGGAGTCTGTCACCCTCTGAGTTAACCTAAACCCGTTTCCAGTCACCCTCCAAGGTGACGGGGGCCAGGAGCTTTCCTCCTTGGACGCAGAAGCAACACGATGTCCTCGGTTTGGTCGTGGATGCATTTCTGGCCGCGGCTGGCGTCTCCCTGTTCTTCGACAGCATTTTAGGCTCTAGGGCACAATCTGAAATGATGATCTACTCCTGTTCTTGAGTCGTAACGTACCAGCCCCCGGCATGACCAAGTTACCCCTCCCTGCTTATTCTCATTTCACCACCAAGAGTTGTGTTAGTGGGCTGTCAGTTTCTCTTTCCATCAGTTTCTATTTCCCATCAGTGATTGTCTCTTCTCCCCAGCAGAAGATAAGTATTTTGAAATGTCTGCTGTACATTTTTTTTTTTATCTCGTCTCTATTCCTTCGCACGGCTTTAAGACAGAGGAGGGCCCTGGGTGTCTCCTCCTGTAACAGCTGATAGCCGTACTGTGCATTCGAAGTCAGGCTGTGTAATGAAGGGGGCGGAGAGCAGATGCCACCTGAGGACTAGTCCTTGGAGTCTGGGCGCTTCCCTTGCCGTCAGCCGAGTCTCACAGGCCATGGTATGCAATTATGTTTAGAGAGGCTGTCCAGGTTTGGAGTTGGGGGTCTTGCCACCTTCCTCTAGGAGGGCCCTACTCCAATAATTAGTTTGCTAATGGAGGGAGCACGGCTGGTTAATGAGGCATTCTGTTTCAGGGGTGTACTTAAAAGTAATTCTGTGGTAATTGCTGCATGTCAGGATTCACATCCCAGCGCATACAGGAGCAATAACGCATCTGTTGTGCAGGTTCCAGTACAAGACCCAGAGAACGGTAACCCCTCCCACCCCGGCTCTCTGGTGCCTGCAGCGCTAAGAAAAGGTGCAGACTGTTTTTCTCTGCAGAGCCTGCCCTGCCAACACTGGCCCTGTTGGGAGAAGACTGGAGGATGGGGTGCTGGGACAAAGCTCTGGCTGGAAGGTGGTCCCAGGGAGACGGCCCTGGGTGGTGTGCTGCAGGGACTGTGGTCCCGGTCTCTCACAGGAGGGGTGGGATGGCAGAGAGCTGCGGGTCAGCTCTGTGTGTGGTAACGACTGCTGCTGTGTCATTAAAATAAACGCCCTGTACAGACCATCTCCATCCGTCTCCCCTCCCCCAGATGTTTGGTTTCAGGGGCCGTGACCACCTTGAGCACACACCCCCCTGCCCCGACCAGGGGTGGCGCATCGGCCTCTCCCTTTGGCACCCGGGAGCCTGGAGCTTCTAGGAGAGGAGGGCGATGCTCTGACTTCCCTGGGCTTGAGTTCCATGTATTTTTCAGTTTCTCTGCCCCCACAGTCCTGTTCGAAAGCCCTCCGAGCTCTTACTTTCCTTTTGCTCTCCAAACTTTGGAAGCTGTGATCTTACAATGTGAAAAACCAGTCGGGCATTTCTCTATGATATTCGGGGGGAAACTGGTATAATTCATAACCTGAAAAACAGAACTGTTTCATGTGACGTGAGTTGCTTTAGTAGCTCTTTTGGGTGAGTTGTTTGTTGCGATAGGTAAATTCACACGCGTGCACAAGTCAGCATTGGCAGAACAGAGGGCTGGGCGTCTGTTTGTTCGCTGCCTTTCGGTGAGAAAACTGCCTCTCTAAAACAAAGTCAAAATTTCTTATGTTTTATTAGTGATTAGTGTAGCATAACCAGAGTTCTTAAAGGGCTAATCCATTGTGTAAATGTTAATTTTCCACACTCTCAGTGCTGAGAATGTGGTAAGGCCCTTGGGTAGGTGTGTCTCATCTGTTGACTCAGTTATTCCTTGTGGCCCTCAGGTCCCTTTCCTCAGCCCACACGACTAGGAAGTAGCAGGGTGGGATTTGAACCCTGGCATTTTGCTCTGGAGTCTTTCTTTTTAATCATTAGGCTATGCCTGCTTTCAAATCTTCAGTACCTCTAGCTTTCTCTTTCTTCCTCACCTACTTAGGACTTTCTCTTTCACTTGCTTACTAGTCTTACCTTTTTTGAGACCTGCTTTTAATTAGGGGTTGTCTTCGACTGTATTTCCTGTCCCCGGTCACCCTCATCTGGGGTGGGAGACAGGTAAACAACCACAGAGTGAGGCCCGTGCTGCATCAGGAGGAATACTAAACCAATGGGGAGGTGGGAAGAGGAGGGCAGAGACCCACGGAAGTGGGAGGGGGGCATGCAAATCTCAGGAAGGGCCTGAGAGTGTCAGCATGTAAAGGGCGAAGACTAGGGTGGGGCAAAAAGAGCCTAAGAAAAACTGGTCAGCAGGCATAAAATGGAGAGCGTAAGGCATGAACTCCGATTTATTTGAGGGCCACAGGAGAAACAAGTGTCTTCGCCAGTGTGGGAAAGGCACACCAAGTTGTGGGTGGAAAGCGAGGTACTGGAGTTAAAGTCAAAATACCCAGGGGGAGGGGTTCTGAGCGGTTTCATTGTATAAAAAATCATAGCAGCAATAAATATCAAACTCAGCTGAGAGAGCTGCTTTGGAAAGTTGGCAGTGGGTCGTGACTTTTCTAGGGCTGACTGGTAGCCTTTGTAATAAGCTGTTTTATTGGTGCCATTTGTCTTTTGACATAAAAGTACTTGATGCTAAGCAACCGTGTGTAAAAATCAGGCTTCTCTTATTTATGGCCCGTACCTCACCCCTCTAGGGCCCCGGCTGTGGTGCCGGCAGGGTCACCACCATTTTGGTTGCAGAGACATTTTGAGGGCGATATTGTAGACGAGTCTCCTACCTGGCGTGAGAAATGCACGGGGGGTCAGAGTGGCCTTGCACTGGAGGCCGGAGCTGCCTTTACGCAGAGGGACTGTCTGCCTGTGGTGAAGTTGCTTGTTCATTCTGAGTGTTACGGTGCGTCGTTGACCATAATGATTCTCATCTTCAGAAGCAGTGCCAAAAGTGGAAATCTCACTGCGCTTGGCTGCACCCTCCCCTTCCAAGATCACACCTTGGGTCGGTTCCTCGGAGACTCGTACAAATCCGAATGGCTTTTCCAAAGAAAATCCTCAGCCCTGAGGATTGAAAGCTCAGAGTTTGGAATATAAACCATTCTTTAAGGGTAGAATTTATCTTAAATGTTTCCCTCAGCCCTGATAACATTTTGATGATATCCCTATATATCACTTTCTTTATTTTTTTAAAGATTTTATTTATTTATTTTTAGAGAGAGGGGAAGGGGGAAGAAAGGGAGGGAGACAAACATCAATGTGTGGTTGCCTCTCACGTGCCCCCAAATGGGGACCTGGCCTGCAACCCAGGCATGTGCCCTGACTGGGAATTGAACCAGCGGCCTTTTGTGTCACAGGCCATCATTCAGTCCACTGAGCCACATCAGCCAGGGCTTACTTTCTTTATATCTGTCTATCTGGAGATAGCTTTCACTAATCATAATTTCTGACCTCATCTTTGCCTTCAGTGGACCTTTGACCATCCAGCATGTGCTGGACCTGGGGTGATGGGAGTAATGATGGCATGTTCTTGAATTCACAGAGCTCTGAGTCCAAGGAGGGAGACAGATGTGAACACATTTTTCCTGCGCACTGTGATGTCTGCAGTCTCCGGTGTATGAGAGGGTGTCCAGTGGAGGGAGGAGCTTTCCTGATGGGTGGGAGTGAGGGCGGGGCCCTGAGGCTGAATCTGAAGAAGGAAGCCTCTCTGTCCAGGCAGCTAGCTGGGTGGGGAGGCTAGGGGTCTTCTCAGGCTCAGATGAGAGAGCTGGAGCCTGAACGCGCACTGTGCCTGCTGGTGAGCCAGTGGACTTGCAGCAGCTGCTCTGTCTGCTTCCCCAAGGGGACCGGCAGCCCCGCGAACTGCGCCAGCTCCGTGTCCAAACCCAAGTGCGTCCCACGCTGAGGCTCAGGGGTGTGCCAGAGCGCTCATCTTTGGGTGAAATTACATGTAATTTTATTCCTTGGAGACACCTAATGTTAACAATTGATTTACATAGTTACTGATACCTGAATCATAGCTATATCAAAACACTATACAAAATGCGTCATACATAATAGAATATTCCTTTTGCACAGTCGGAAGGAGGTATGGGAGTTGGCACATGTAGCTTGGAATCTCAGCTCGTTTTCATTGCCAGAATTTATTTTTGTTAAAATATTTCATGGAGTCTAAAAATAAAGATATGATTGTAAAGTTATAATAATAACAGAGAATTAAAACAAAATATTATTTGTGAGTCCTTGTTTAGCAAATATTTATCACTATTTAAACTGTGCAATAAATCCATGAACATAAAACCTGTTTATTACTTTTTAGTTGATGTACAGTTTATTATGTGTTATCTGCAGTTACGTCAGTAATAATGGACGTCAGATTAATGGACTCAAGTGCCACCAAACATTTATAGGGGTGAGCGAGGGGCAGCTCATCTTCGGTTGTGTCCACCCAGCGGGTTTCGGATTAATCGCACCCATGACCCTTCCCTCTTTGTGTGCACATAGTCTGGAGTTCTGTGGTCAGCTTTCTCTTGGGTTGCCCCAAAAGTCCATTGTGTTTTATCCACAAAATAACATCCATTTTTCATTTTCACCAATAACTTCATTGATTTGGACATTTTGAGTATGTCGGCTGTTTCACTGTTGGCTTCTAGTGGGTGGAGGCCACGGGTGCTGCTAAACACCTTCCGATGCATAAGATGGCCCCACAGCAGAGAATTATTTGGGCAAAATGTCAACAGGACCAAGAAACTAAACCAACCAGTTTTGACACATTCAATCAGTCACAGTACCTTCTCCATACGCTGCACAAATCTTTCTTTTGTGTTTCAGTTGTGTTTCTTTTGTGTTTCAGTTGCATTTTTTACCATTTTTGAAATAATAAAGTATAATACAGTGAAAATGTTGCATATATTCTTCCATTTTCGATATTAAAATGGCTGCACAAAAATTTACCAATTTGATGTTTTTTTTTAATACACATGATATGACAGCTGTCACAATGCCATCTAACAAAATTGTTTCCAATGAACTTGAATAAGACAACTAAGCGCTACTAGAGCCAGGTGTGGAAAAACCGAGCTGGCTTTTTGGCCACCCCAATTCTTGGCTGATTCGGAGGGCAGGCTGCTCCAACGGGTGTGTCTGTTGAAGGCCTGTGGCCCTGCGAGAAGACAGTGTTTCTTCGTGGGCTCAGTGAGTCGTCTGTCTGTGTGTGTGCGGCTGTGGTGGTTGCTTGGTGGTGGACAGAACTGTCACCTTCGCTGACCTCTAGAGCTGACAATGACACCCTGGGAACGGGCCTTGAATGAGGACAAGAGCGTGCACAATGAGCACTTGTTTGGCAGTGCACCGTGCATGGTCCTCCTGCCGCAGAGAAGAAGGGTCCTGTCAGAGAGGGTGTGTGCGTGGGGTCCCGCTGCAGACACTGCCGTTGGGGCCGCATCGGCTGCACTGTCTGTCGGCTGTTGTTACTTCCTGTTTTCGAAACAGTGAATGATGGCAGTAAGTTTTAGGAGTTTGAATCTCATCTGCACTTTTGCATCTGTGTTGTAAAAGTGTTTCTCAGGTTTTTCAGTTTGGTGTATATTAATTTTGGTCTAGTATTTACCTTTTTTCAAATTATGCAATATATATGTGTAAAACTGTTCACTGCTAAAGGAAATTCTAGATATAATTTAAATTATAAACTAATTGATAGAATATATATACTTTGTATGTAATTTGTACAACAACAGTATGAAATTTCCTTTAGTGGTGAATATTTTTGGAGAATTTGAGCTGAGGGATGAGGATTATCTTTGTGTTTTTTAGTGCTTACACCTTTTAAGTTGGGCCTTTACTTACATGGAAGGTGTTGCCAGTAGCCGTGCACCTGGGAGGCCCTGGGACACCCACCTGGGGGCAGAGGGCGAAGGCCTGTCCTGAGAGAGCGTGCTCCCTGTGACGTTTAAAGCCCTGGAGCCAGGACCGACCCTCAGCTCTGAGATGCAAAGTGGACTCCCTGCAACCCTGCCAGGGCACTTTGGTGTCCTGTGGGTGAACCTCTGGTGTCCCAGCTTCCAGGACTGGGAGGTCCTCCGCGTTCTGAGATGCGGCCTCCCTCCTGCATCTCAGCCAAGTGAGGGAAAGTCACTGATACGCCGGACTGAGCTTGGGTGGTGCTGGCCGGCCTCGAACGCCCAGGCCCTGGACTGCTTTAAAGTTCCGTCCATCTGTTCATCTGTGGGATCCCTGCAAACGGTGCTGATGGGAGTGGTGGCCGTGAGCTGGCTAAGCTGCTGCTGTCAAAATGATGTCAGAAACACAGGTTTCATCCACAGAGAGCCTGTGAAACAACTTGAACCCTTCTCCTTTCCTTGCCTCGAGCTTTAAGAAAATATTACATGGTAATTAATTTTGTTTTGTGATGGTGTTTTTTACTTTTCATCTGCAGCTGACATTCAGTGTTGTTTTGTTTTAGACTCAGGTGTACGACTTGGTGGTTAGACAATCATACATTGCACTTCTCAAAGTGATGCCCCCGGTGTTTCTGGTCCCCACCCAGTAGGGTACACAGTCATTACAATGTTACTGACTGTGTCCCTTGTGCTGTACTTTATGTCCCCGTGACTATTTTGTTTGTGACTACCAGTGGCACCTCTTAGTCCCTTCCCCTTTGTCACCTGGTCCCCAGCCCTCCTGCCCTGTGGCACCCATCAGTCTCTTCTCCGTATCTGTGAGTCTGTGTCTGTTTTGTTCGATTTGTTCCTTAGAGTCCACATATAAGCGAGACCACATGGTATTTGTCTTCCTCTGCTGGACGCATTTCCAGTAAAACAGTAATGTGGAAGAACGTGTGTGCCCCTGTGTTCACTGCAGTGTTATTTACCACAGCCGAGATAGGGAGGCAGCCCAGGTACGCCCCTCCTTAGATGGGAGGGGGGTAAGAAGATGCGGTGCATGTACACAGCAAACTCCTGCTCAGCCTCGGAAAGAATGACATTTTACCATCTGCAACAGCACAGAAGGACCCAAAGGGTATTCGGCTCCCCAGAGCTTTTTAAACCTTCCGGCATGTTCAAGCTTTCTTGGGGTCTGGAACCAACCCTGATCCTGCCCAGGGAAGTGTAAGAGTTCTGAAGCTAATGGTCTGGTGACTCAGTTCCAGCACCGTCTCTCCTGGTTGGCGACTTGGGGTCTACGGGCTCAGTGGCTTCTCCACACTGCTGGCCAGCAGTTGGCCAGCTGGCTGTGCCCACCAGGCCCGTGCTCCATGCTCATGCCTTGCTTCGGTGTGCTCATCTGACATGCCTTCCAGGGAGTCTGTGTTTGTGTTTGCTCTCTACAGACAGGGCCCCGCTAACGCCCCGGGGCTGACATCCTGACCCTGAGTCCCCGCCACTCTACCTCTTTCTCAGACTGGTTGCTCCTCTGGGGCGACACAACACCAGTCGCCTTCCTGCTCCCGCACTCCCCATGGCTGTGTTCCGTGGCCGGTTGCTGGGATGACCAGGTGCCCATCCCCACTCTGGCTCTTCTCCTTCCTGAACCCTCTGGGACCTCACTAAGCAGCTGTGTCTTGGCCTCTGGGTCAGGCCAGCCCCAGATCTCGCTTTCGGGCACCCAGGGTTGTCTGAGCCACTGGGTGGGACTCAAAGACGTTGGAGTCCTCTGCAGCTGAGCAAGCATGGACTGAGCACCAGCTGGGTGTAAGGCAGCTCTGTGCCATGACCAAGTGATGGTGAGACCTGCTCCCAACATGGGGAGCCTCGTAATCCATCGAGAGAACAGAATGAAATTAGCACATGATACATGATTGGCAAAAGAATGGCCTAAAAAATCTCTCTCTCTCTCTCTCTCTCTCTCTCTCACACACACACACACACACACACACACACACACACACACAACTTCAATCAGTGGCAGAACTTGCTTTGGAGAGACCTCATCACTATTCATTTGTAGATACACCTCAATTCATGCAACTCGCTTATTCAAACTTCTTACAGGAACTTGGTGACATGATTTTATTTCATGGTTTGTTTCTTAACGTTTCTTGATTTTATTTTGTCCCTTTTTGCATTAGTGAACTTTATGCGTGTTTTAGGAACTGCAGCCCTGGCTGGTGTAGCTCAGTGGATTGAGCATGGGCCTGCAAACTACACGATCGCAGTTTGATTCTCAGTCAGGGCACATGCCTGGGTTGCAGGCCAGTTCCCAGCAGGGTACTCATGAGAGGCAACCATACATTGATATTTCTACATTGATATTTCTCTCCCTTTCTCCTTCCCTTCCCCTCTAAAGATAAATAAATAAAATCTTAAACAAAAAAGAAACAATGCAACCTTTTGTTGATGGCATTACCACTGCAACAATTAGGAGAAAGGAGACTTCTGTGAAATGTTTGCTGAATTCACTGGCCGTAGGACTCATGGAGCCAGTGAACTTAGAAGTCCTGGGTCGCTTAATTACATGTCTGTCTCTTTATAGAGTAAAACTTTGTGTTCCAGTCATCATTTCTTCTTTGATTTTACAGTAAATCTAGACTACATATTCCTATCATATTTGAATTCCCTTACCCTCCCCCAGTTTTTTCCTCTTGAGCCTTTTATTTCCCTTTAGTGACAGCAAGTCTTTGTCCATTCCTGGATAATTCAGCATGGCTTTCTCTTTTTGACCTATCTTCACCCCTGGCTTGTTCTGGTTCTGTGTAAAAGCAGCCTGAACTCACCCCGTTCCATTGAAAGTCAGGTCAGTGGTAAGCGAAGTAGAGATTTGTTTTCAGGATGACAGATTACCCTCTTGCTGTATGGAAGTTCCCGAGAGGCTGTGCTGTGGTCATTGAGATGCAGTGTTGTCAGGAGGTGGTCTGTTTTCCACTTCAGAACATGGTCGCCGGTTCTGTCGTTTTCTAGCACGCGTATTTTGATCTCCCTCTGTGTTTCTTTGTAGTAGACACTTGTCAGCTTTCTGTCTTCCAAGTGAGCGACGACCTAGCTGGCATCATTTGAAAAGTGGGCTTTTCCAAGGGGCAGTACCAGTTGGCCACTAGCGAGTGCGCAGAATCTCTGGGGAGACGTTTGACTTACAGCCATCCCTGTCTGGGAGGGTGTGGGCGTGGCTGAGACGCCCCGTTCCCCGTCTTCCCCTTTCATAGTTGCAGCGTGTCACTGTCGCCACAGGAAGTTCCCTCTGGCTCATCCCTGAGCCCTGACCTGGTAGTACTTCATTTTTTCTTGTGATGACTGTTAATTTAACCAACGATGGGCCAGTGCTCTTGAAGGAGTATATCGTGTGGGGTGAAGTGAATTACAAACATCTTCTGAGAGAAAGGTGGCCTGATTGTGCTTTTGAAAGAACACACTGATGTAAATTTTGATATAAATGTTTTCAAATCAGTTGCCTTGATAGTTCAGTATGTTTTTCTACCTGCTTCCGGTAAGTTAGATGGTCTTATAATATGCAGGCTCACCACATTTTTTTAAGATAGAAACTGAACAGACATTTTTGAAATTTCAAAAATAGCCATTTTAAACAGTTTATTCTTTTAATTTTTTTCTCACATTTCAGAGAGCCATTAATTTTTTAAAAATAAAGACCCAAAGTCCTGGCAGATCATTTTCTTTTTAATCTCAAACTTTTAATAGAATCTTTTTTTTTTCCTTTAAGGCAAACTGATACCGCCAATTTCAGATTAGATGGGGAATAGGACGTTCTGTTTCGTAGACTTCAGGATCAAAACCCCGGACTTCCTGGCACTGGTCTTGGAGATGACGTATTACGGGAGTAAGAGGGTCTGTACAGAAAGGCAGCTTTGCTTGTGTAGCATTTCTCGTTTGAAAGACGCAACATGTCGGCTGTCTCCCAGGCCCCCTGCAGACGTACCTGAAGCCGGGAAACCGCCCTGTGGCTCCGAGTTGCTGGCCCACGTGAGCCAGGCTGGGGTTGCTCATCAGCACGCCCCAGGGTCATGTGTAACATTCATGTACCTGCTTTCCCCCTTTGAAAATGTGCAGCTTTTAATGTGACCTGCAGTTGTAAGTCGTTGTCATGTTTTGTGAAGAATGTGTTACTAAGATGGTGTGTGGAGCAGCTTGAAGGGGACTTGTGTTCAGAGAGAACTGGGGTTTTAATGAGAACAGCGATGTGAGGGGAGGAGGGGCCGGGGAGGGCATTGGCTGGGGAGCACCTGTGACAGGACCACCGAGTGTTCTTTGTGAGCAAGTGACCATTCGGCAGTTTTCGGGCCACATTTTACTCACACCCTTTCAACCAATCCTCTAGTTCCCCACCTATTTGAGAATGCGGCCACAGGCCTTCGCCATGTTTGGGGGCCTGTCCTTGCTTCCTTCTGATGTAACGATCTCCACCTGTGGTCTGATTGGCCAGATGAATGCTAAGATGCAGAAGACAGAAAAGGCAAGTTCTTTGCTGTGAAGTCGGAGCTGGATTCCTGCAGACACTTGAGAGCCTTAGTGGGTGGGGATCGTGGTATGCTGTGGCGGCCAGGGTTCAAGGAGATGCCCCGAGGCATGCGGGCTGGGGTTACTGTGGCTCAGAGCCTGCTGACTGCCCTTTATTCCTCCTTGGGCCAGGGGGACAGGGTGGTTTTGAAACTGGAACAGCGATTAAGGCGCTCTGGTTTATAGCCGTCTGTCGGGCATGTCCACGAAGCAAAGGAAGAGGCGTGTGATGCACGTCACAGTCTGAGGCAGGGTCGTCATTAGCTGTGTCACGTTGCCAGAGCCTCCAAGAAACCGCGTTTTCATGAGAGTGCTTTAGGTGTAGCTTTGAAGAGACTCACGCTTGGGGCCCAGTGTCCTCGTGCGGGTGCCTAGGACGCGCACGAGCCCAGGGCTTCCTGTCTGGGCGGAGAGGCTGCCACACCTTGGCCAGCCTTCTCTGGCACCAAAAGTGGGCATGTGTCAGGTCTGCAGGAAGCTGTTTTGTGATCGTATAATCGGATTGCAGCATCTTCATCTGTTGGAAAGTTAGGTAAAAATATCTCACAGGGTTGTTGAGGGGATTAAAAAATAAACCCTAAAATAGGGTCTGTAGGTGATAGATAGCCAGTAAATGTTTGTTTCTGTCTTAAGGATGCCAGACCAGGATGGCAGACATGACCCACGGCAATGGTTGTACGTGAGGGTGCACGCGAAGCAGAGTGTGAGTGTTCATCGTGTGTCAGGCAGGCAGGGAATGATTCGTGCCAACCCCGGGCATGCACATTTATTTTCTTTTAAATTTATTCTTTTTCATTGATATTAGAGAGGAAAGGAGAGAGAATGATTAATTCTCTCTTGTTCCACTTATTTATGCATTCGCTCCTCGATTTTTGTGTGTGCCCTGACCGGGATCGAACCTGCAACCTTAGCATATCAGGGTGACGCTCTAACTAACCAAGCCCAGAGGCCAGGGCCCATCTTCATTGATTAAACAAAGTGACTGTGAGGCCCGCCATGGGGAGGGGCGGGTGTCAAGGAGCAGAGCTGACAAGGAGCCGGAACGTCAGCCATGCACGTGCCTCTCTCAGGCTGTGTGCTGAGGGTTCGCCTGGTCCCTCCGTGAGGCAGTGAGGGCATTCCCCACACCGAGGCCATAATGCAGGGGGCTGACTGGGGTGCTCACAACTGGGGGGAAGACAAAATGGATTGGGTTGCTCTGATGACCCTCAGGAAGTGATGGCAAGCTCACCAAAGGAACCTGACAGGTGGGATGCCCTTCAGTTCCTGATGCTCGCCAAAGGTGCCGGACTGAGTCTGGGGCTCAGCGACGGCCCACCATTCGTTTCTGGTCTTAGGAGCCCGTGCGTTGACACTTGGAGTCTTAAGGGGGTAGAGAGCCCGTCCAGGTGAAGACCTGAGACTCCTTGCAACTCTGCTTTTGGGGGGGACTGCGGTGTTGCTGGGGTGTGCTGGAGGTTTTCTGAGCTTGGGTTCCAGAACCCAGTTCCGGAATCTGGGAGAGGGCTCAGGGGCCTGGATCTCTGGCATCAAAGACCCGCCTTGCAGACGGCCCTGCCCGTCAGAATAAAGTGGCAGGCGCACACGCCCTTTCAAAATTTCTAGTGACCATACTGAAAAGCTTAAAAAGTAACAAATTTAAAAAAGTGAAATTACTTCTGATAATACTTCGCTCTTTACATTCCAACTGTTATCCTCTCAATATGCAACAATATAAAATTTAGTGAGATATTCTGCATTACTTTTTAGGCTCCAGTCTTCAAAATCCATGTGTCTTTTACATTCACAAGCTCGCTTGCCAGACAGACGTCACGGTCAGCTCTGTGAGTGCATTAAGTGACTTAATCCTGCCGTCACCCTAAGCAGTAGGTGCTGGTATCTCCCCCAGTTTATAGACAAGGACACTGAGACACGAGCTCCAGTGGCAGTGGTCTGGATGCCGTCTGGAAGAGCCCAGCTCCCGCCTGTGCGAGAATCCCTAGCCCGTGCTCTGGCCTGCAGGAACATGATCCTCCGCGGTGCAGGGCAGGAGGCCGAGGGAGTGGAAACCCGCCCCTGGAGATGGCACCTGAGCCCGCCCCCGGGAACCACGGTGCTGGTTCGGGGCGAGGCCCTGTCTGCCGGCAGAATGTAGAACCGGGAAACCCCGAGGGTTCCCTCTTTCTTTCTGTGCCTTCTCTTCCCTTTGCCCAGGGTTCGCTTGCAGTGTTGCTGCTCGCAGACATCCTGCCCTTTCCTGTTTTGTCGGAGGGAGGCCGCAGCGACAGAGGGAGCTTCCAACCCTCCAGAGGGCTGTTGCTCCCTTATCTCTGGCGCTGACCCTGGAAACGGAGATGGACCATGCTCTCCTCTGGGAGTCCCGTTTCACTGCGCGGCATGCCCATCGCAGTTCAAGTTCACTGAGTCTGAGCAGCAAGGCCGGCGCAGCCCAACCCTGGCAGGGTCATTGGCGGTGACTCTGGAGCTGGGTTTTATTGGCATGCTACGTGCCTAAGTTGATTTGGGAAATCGCATCTGTTACCACATCCTCATTTCTGACCCCACTGGCAGCTTCCTTTGTCAGAGTTTTAGCAACACTGTTTCAACACGAGGGACCTGTGTCCTTTACGCCGAGTGTCTGTCTCCACAGCTTTGGGCTTCGTCTGGGAGGAGAAAAGATGAGCTCAAAGAATATTTAATGAGTCAATTTTTTGGTGCTCTCAGTTCCAATTTAAAAAGAAAACATTTCTGTTTCATTGACTCATGTTATAGAGGGGCACCACCTCCCCCGAGCTTACTTATTTAATAGGAAACTATAATTTTAAAAATACAGAAAAAGAAAAGAGCAGGTAGGCATTGGCCGAAACATGACTCATTTTCCCCATATCTAAAAGAACATTAGCTATGGTGGGCTAATTTTTCTCGATTTCCCGTTCTGTCTTGTTTTATTATGGATATTATACACATATGCACACAAAAATAGTATCCCATAGCTCCAAGTATCTTCTGAACTTCAAGAATTTTTATGTTTTGCCAATCTTATCTATCCAACACCATGCGCCCCCCCCCACTTTTATTTCTGTTCCCAGAGGCTTTTAAGGCAAACTCTAGCTATTATGTCACTTCTCCTCAAGTTCTTCCTTCTAGCTATTGAGAAGGACAGTTTATAAACAAACTGTCCTTCCATCATCGTACCTGACTTGATGGACTGCAGTTTTAAGAGCTGACACAGCAGTCTGTGTTGCTGGTGGTCTTGGGGGCAGGTGTTCTTCCCACTTCCCCCCTCGGTCAGGACCTGAACAGTGTTAGTACTGGGCAGGGGCCATGGAGCCGCTTAGTTCTTTTTTCCACCGTTGCCCTCCCCTCTCCTGCTGCTCTGCCCCCTTCTGCGCTGTGTGCCTCCCCACCCCCCAACCACTGAGTTGTGGACGTTGGGGAAGGAGCTTGAGGGCAGGCACAGAGGGGCCTTCCTGTGGTCCTGGGAGGTGCTCTTCTCGTGGTGTGTCCTGCCTTTTCACTTGTCCCTCTCTTGCCTGCATTAACTGTAAATTGGCTGTGAGGTCTAGGGCCATAATTAGATGGCAAAAATAGATTAACATTACAGGTGTCGCTCGTACCTTCACCGTAAACCAAGATGTGGTGTCTGGTGGCCCCCTGCCCCGACCCCGCTCAGGGCTGGCAGCTGGATTCCGTCCTCAGGTTCCCCCACCCCCTCCAGCATGGGGGGCTGTTCGGTGCCCCTAGGTGCACCGTCCTGGACCCATTCTCTCTCGGGCGTTAGGGAGAGGTGATTTTCCCTGCATTTACTGACCGCCAACCTTCTGTGGGGAAGAACTGCGAGTGCCTCCACGTGAGGCTTGTACAGAAAAGACGGGACAAGCGCTTGCTTCTGTCTCTCTGTTTAAAATTTCTGGAGCAATAAATCCCTGTCCCGGTAACCCCCAGTAAGGAGTAATGAAGGTTTCCCAGAAATGTTCCTACAAATGTGTTCATTTTTGTACGTAGGGTCTCTCTCAGTCCATTGCACCGTCTTCCCTTTGGCTCACACTGTCCTCCGTCAGGCGGCTTTGCCCTGTGTCTTTGTGCAGAATCCCATCCGTCTTCACTCAGATGTGGATTTTAATCTCTAGGCTTGTTCATTGTGTCTGAAGGGCCTTTTGACATTGCTCTGTGGCGCTGGAGGTCAGGTAAGCACTTGGGTTTGAGAAGGAGCCATGCAGTGTCCCCCCAGATATTACCACGACCAAGCTCTCCCTCAGGTGTGGAGAACTAGAAGGCAGCTTTGTGAGGTCCCTGTGCAGTCTCCAGGGTCCCAGGGAAGCTCCTGGAACTTTCTCGTGTGTAGGGTGTGGGGAAGGGCCCGCTCTGGAGCGAGGTGGCTCCAAATTCCTGCCTGGCCGAGTCCTAGGTCTCCAGCCGGGTCCAGCTCCTCGTGCACTTTACCCTCCGGGCTTTCCATCCCCCACAGCAAGGTGGTGACAATGCAGACCCTCGGGGCGGCGGGAGGCTCAAGGATCCAGCCCAGCACTCCGACCGGATGGAGCCTGCTGTGCACCACGAGGAGCATCCCTGGTATTGGGCGTTAAGTGTGAGCCTGTTATTTCACTCTGTGCAGGCGTGAGGAGGGATTTTCTAGGAAAACAAAGATTTGGTTCTGTTTTTGTTCTTCTGGTGTCCAAATTGCCTGCACTGGTGTATTTGTGGGAGCTGAAGGAAACATTTTCTCAACGCCTGGCGTCTTGTGACTGTCTCCCCTTGCTAGTCAGCAGTGTGAGACCTCAGACGAACAGGGTCAGCACAGGGTCTAGTGCAGCCGTCAGCAAAGCTGAGCAGACTGGATTTAAAGAAAGTGCTTGTTCTCTCTGTCTAGATGCGCAATTCCTGGGAACGGTGTATCACACTGTTCAGTAGGGGATTTGGGGTGCTTTCTGTATAAATGAGGTTTTTGGCCAGCTGGATGTCACACTCTTCAAATGCTAAACCTTAACATGTTTTAGTAGCTTCTGATAGCAATGTTACTAGAAATGCAGCTGCCTAAAGCAGAGGCAATTAAGTATCTCTTTGACTTCCCTTTATGCATTGGTCAGCTGGTGCTATGGGATGGGCAGCACAGTGGCCGCACATAGTTCTTATTCCGTGTCATTCTCCAGGACACCGGTTGTCTGCGGGCATTTGAGGCCAGGGTGTAGGCCCACTGGGGCCTGGGTCCTCACTGTGGATTAAGCTTAGGTGTCTTCCCCCATGTTTGTTCTGGGACCCACCTTGAAGGGGCAGACCACCCAGGGCACCTTTGCTTATGGTGACAGAGCGATGCCAGAGAGCTAGGCCACCTGTGCAAGCGTGCTCCAAGTCACTACAGGGGTCACATCTGAGTCCACCCCGGTGTCAGAGTGAGTCCATTACAGAGCCTGTGGTCGATGAGGGAGGGGGAGGCAAGCTTGGAGCAGTAACCTGACCTGTCCCCATAACCAGGCTTGTTGCTGGATCACCTGGCCCAACTTTATGTCGTGCACCGTTAGTGGGCCTTGAGAAACCCTGCCATCCGCCCGACCTCGCCCCTCGCTCCTCCTGTGCCTCAGAGCTGTTCGGAAATCGCGTTTCGCCAAGGGTACACGAATTCTGCGTGAGGACTTAAGGCCTCGGCCTGGGAGCTGGAGCATTTTCAGGGGCGTCTTGGATGTATGGTGGCCTGTTCCTTTTCTTTTCCCTACACAGTCTGTGCCCTGAAGAATCTCCCGTGTTACCCGGAATTCGACTTTGGGAGGAAGGGAGGAGTTCCCTCAGTGGGCCAAGAAACCTCTGGAAAACAGAGGTTGATTCATTTTGTTACAGTAAGTGGGTCAGGCACTCGACTAGTAACTCGAGATTTTCAGATTCTAATCTTTTATCTCCAACCCCCCGAACAAGCGGGGGCAGATTGCCTGGTCTCCGGGCGCCCGTAAGCGAAACCAGGGCGGGTGAGAGATAGGAGAGCCAGAGGCAGTGTGGAGTGTTCACATTTCGGTAGAATTGTTTTTATCTGCTGTGAAATCAAATTAATATAAAGTTCTACTAGTTCCTAATTTGTAATCATTCTGCCTAAGCTGGACTGAAATGTACCTTAGTGTAATTGCTGGAGAAAGGGCTTATCGAAAAGATTAGTTAGTGTTAGGAACCTGCTGAAAAAAAGTATGTCATAAAAATTAACGCATTTGTTTGGGGGGGATGATCAATGCTAATTATAATTACTGCTAATTTCAAATGGGCTTTATCTATTCACAAAGCAGACCCAATGGACTTGAAATTGACCATCTCCGTAATAAATCACAAGTGATGAAGTGGTTTCCATCTAAATATGTTCTGCAGTCAATGTGTTCTTAATTCAGACCATGTCGGTGACTGGGTCCCCTGAGTGGGATGTTTACCAGGTTTCCAGAATCACATCTGTTTGAGATGTGAAGACCACGGCCGTGCCCAGTAGCTGCTCTGCATCCAAAGAGCAGGGGTGCGGTGGGCTGGTCTGTCACTTCCCCTTTTGTTCTTATGAAGCCCACACATGTACCTGACCTGTGCTGTGAGTGAACAAGAAAAGTGAAGTTGCCACTCTCTGGAAGGCCCCGCCCCCTTCGCCACTTGAGTTAAGGGCTCAGTGTACCAACACATTCTCTGTAGCCTTGTTCAGTTTCTTTCAGGGAGGAGAAAAGAATTTCCTAATAAACCACACTCGTGACCTGTGAGGCGAGGGGGAATCCCAGCCTGTGGTTGGGGCTGGGTCTGGGTCCCGTTGGGGTTTCCACCCCATGTTCCCTGAGGAGAAGGGAGAGGGGGCTGCGGAGCCCCCGAGCCCATCGCCCCTGTCTCAGCCATTTTCCCTCTCGCCTTTACTCCCCCGTGGAATTACCGGTCACCTGCCTGGCACAGCCTGAATCGTCCAGAACCCCAGATGGGGGTGAGCTAGTGCCTCTCCCCACTACAGATATTACTGTCATTTATGAGAATTTCAAGGCAAAAATGACATATTTGACATCTCACAAAGCATGGATTTTCTCCCCTCGCAGGCAGGACATGGGTTTTTTAAAAGAAGTTTTTTCATGTTTCAGTATTTCGTTACTCCTGCTGTTATTGCTAATCCTAGTAGTGTTTATTGAGTGTTTATTTCCTGCCGGCGCTGTGTCGAGAACGCGGCAGGTATAATCCCCCTGCCAAATGTGTTTGACAGGCGGGGACTCCGAAGCCGGGGAAGGCTCAGTGGTCTGCCCCGGCAGGCCCCCCTCCCGTCTTGCAGGGCAGCCTGTCCTTGGGAGCACCCATACTCTAGGTTCCTCTGTGACCTGCCTACCTGTACTTGGTATTGTGGACTCTGGTACCTTCGACAATGGTCCCTCCCTTCATTCTCCTGTCCCAAGTTCAACTGCTGTCTTTCCTCACTGACCCTTAGAGGAAGGAGCTGTTAAGGACTTGTGTCATGGAATAGACATGTATGAATTGTCAGCTGTGTGAGCGGAACGGGGTTAGGAACTGTAGCTACAGAGATTTGTTTTTACTACAGCCTCCAAAACATTTGTGGTAGTTGATAAAATGCCTGAAATAAGAAAGGGGTAAGAATAAGTCTCAAAGGCCATCAGCTTCCTGGAAGACTCATCTGAGGGCCACCCCTGTGCCTTTTGTCCAGCTCCTCGCCTCACCCTGCCTGGGGACTCTGCCCTCCCTGCTGGCGCTGGGTCCAAGCCATCCTCCTTCATGACCACGACGGCCAGCATCTCATGAGACTTCGTCAAATGTGGAGTATTTTACACAGGTTTCCCTGTGTGTCCCCTGTGACCCCAAGACGTGGGCACCCCATGGAAACTGACTCATGAATGGCCGCCGGGCCCCAGCAGGCCTCCTGCGCCCGTGAACCTGCCGTGGGACGTGTGTTCCTTCAGACTGGGGTTCCTTCTTCCTCTTTCAGTTCTTCTTTCTCAGGCCCTGTCCAGCCTGCCACCCCCTGCACATCTCAGCTTCTCTCTTTCTGGCTGGACTCTGCCCCTGCCGATGGCACCCTCCCATCCACGGGACCCCCTAGAAACAGACCCAGCAGCCCCTGGCACCTTCATAATATTTCTCATTGTTGAGCAGCGAGAACAGCTTCTTAAATCTGCTCTCTCACACCTCACACCCCACACATCGCACCATGTAGGCGTTTCATGATGGAAATATCCGTGTTGCGGAAACGTCAGAGCCCCTTGCTGCCTCTACCCAGTTTCAAGTGGACCGTGTCCAGGGCAGGGTGGCAGGCTTGCAGAGCCTGGGAACGGGGGCATCTCAGGCTGCCGGGCGCTTTGCTTGTGGAAACACTCCTGGAAAGGAGGAACTGTGTCATCAGTGCCCAACAGAAGTGAAAACGAAAGTGCCCCATCAGGTCTGTCTTCCTGTAGCCAAATGGGAAGTGAGGTCTCTCTGAGCGGCTGCCGGGACACTGCTGGTTGGAGCCGCCTCTGGAGCAGTGGGAGCTGGCACAGGAAAGCCGAGTGACGCGACCGCAGGAGCGGGGCAGGAGGAGCCGAGTGGGGCGGGAGGGGCCGGGCGTGGCGGGCCTGGCGCGCTCCACTCTCCTTCTGGTGTCCAAAAGATGAAAACTCCTCAGAAATGTTTTTATAAAGTCACTTTTCGTTCTTTTGAGTCTTCTTAACATTTACCCTTGAGGTAGAGTTGCCAGATTTAGCAAATGCCAGTGCAGGACCCCCAGTTAAATTTGAATTTCAGTCAAACAATAATGACGCTTAGTATAAGGACGTCCTGTACAACATTTGGGAACTATTTTTACTCAAAACTTATTTTTTTCCTGAAATCTATATTTAGTTGTGCATCCTGTTTCTGCCTGGAAATTTTACTTTTAAGAAAGTTTAATGACCCATATTGATGTAATGGGTAAGTTAAGAGTGTTTATTGTTTTCTAACTGTAAATCATGTGTACAAAAGCTATGGTACTAACTTTAGATCTGCTGATAGAGTATTAATTTTAATTAGCTAGGAAAGCATAGGAGTTCCAGAGCTGACCTAGATCAGACTAGAAAAGATAAGGAATTAGTGAAACCTGGGAGCAGGCTTTCTGGTTACCACTATTCAGTCCTCGGTGCTTCCCGGTGGCTCCTGACCCTCGCCTGGGGGGCTGCGGAGAGTGGGGAGGGCGGGGTTACTGAGGGCAGCCGGCCCTTGCTGGGGCTTGTCACGGGCTGGGTACTGCTCTCGTGTTTGTTTTAGTTTGTCGGACCTCACAGGGCCTTGCGAGATGGGTGCTCTCAGGATGTGTGCTCTCAGCACAACCCAGGCCAGGCCTCCTTTCAGCTCTGGACGTGGTACCCCTTCCGCTGCCTGCCAGCATCCGGTTATCTCCCCCACCTTGGGCGGGGTGGTCTCTGGGGCTGCCACGTCTCTGCTGAACTCAGGGCGCTGTCAGCGCCCTTGCATGTGTTGTGGCCGGAGAGGAAGAGTGCACTTCACAGGGAACCCAGTTAATAAGCCGGGTACGGTGGGGTGTTTAATGGCCTTTCGCTTGGATGCTGTGGTCCTGACAGAGGCCCAAGGGCGACAGGAGGCGTTAGTCTTTTCAGTGGTGTCTGTGCCGCTGTGTGACACATTGACTCAGATGGAACTTCTCATCCGGTGAGACTTCCAGGTTCTCTGTCTACACCAAACGCAGGTGAGGGACCAGGTTTCCCTCGGTTTGCACACAGGCAGGTTGTGTCTTTTAGTGACTAAGTGTTATGGGAAGGCCAAACTCAGGAGAAAGAACTCAGGCCGAACACTGGAGGAAGTGAAGTGGATCCTTTATGTACGCGTGCGGACCCAGAGGAGGCAGACTCCAAATTCTGGGCCCCGAGTAGTGGGGGAGCAGTTGCTTACATAGGGTGAGGGGCGGTCTGTCACTTGGACCTTTACTTCTGGCTTGAAAGCAGGAAGCAGCTTAGAGAAGCAAAAGAAGCAAAGCGTTATCTCTGGCTTGCAGGCGGCAAGCAAGAAGCAAAAAACAAGTCATAAACAAGTCATTCTCTGGGTGCTGTGCTATGTTTTAAAATAGTTGCCAATTTCCTCTAACACAAAGAGGAATGCAGTTGTGTTTGTCTAGATTTGGGAAGGTGCTGTACCACCGCACTCTGCCCGCCCCATGTCCTGTCACTCCAGGCTCCTCGATCTGTCATCACGGTGGGACAGCGGAGGCCTGGCTCAGCGGGCACACCTGTGAGGGCACTTCCTTACCGAGACACTCTGTGGCCTCGCCTTCTTCCCAGTTTCCCAGGTAGACGTGTGGTACGGTGGCATTGTGTGCATGGACGTTCTGCTTTCTCGTCTTCGGGGACGAAGGTGCAAGGTCGGTTGCAGCGCTTTTCTCCCCTGTCACCCTACAAGCTCTCCGTGACCTTTCTTCGAGAGCCCGCAGTGATCTGAGAGGTCAGGGAGTATGCTTTCCCCCCAGAGTCCCTGCTGTTCCAGGTCCTGCTTGCAGCCGCACAGTTTCTTCCGAAACAGTAAGCCTGCTGCTCGGGGTGCTTTGCTCGTGGTGAGCAAAGGAGGGGAGTTACTGGGACAGGCCCCGACCTGGTCAGTGGCAGTCTGTCTGTTGCGTGTCAGAGCATGAGACAGCGTGGCAGAGTTGGGTCCATCTGGGGTGCAGCACGTTGGGGGAGATGGGGCAGACTGTGAGATGAAGGGCTGTTTGGTTTGTTTTTAGGGAAATCTCAGATTTAGTTCTCAACTAATTCAGCATCTTCTAACTTCTCTTCAAAAACTTGGGGGAGAGATAAAATTATATTCGTATACCTGGTAGCCCTAAAATTCTAAGAATTTGGTAACTGTATATATCTTGAGTTGATCTATTAATACCCTACTTAGTACAGAACAATTTTCTGTATTTGTCAATGTTATCAATAATTAGTGTTACATCTATGCTAATGTGCTCAATATGTATAATAGAATTTCACTCACTTAGGCTTATACTTTGAATGAAAACACAGCAGAAAGTGATCAGTGCTTTCTGTTATTCTCTTTCCGGGACGCTTTGACATGTTTAAGATACATTGAGTTTACTGATCATACTTTTTATTTCCCAAAGATATTGAAATGAAATATATTTTAAAAAATGAGTGTGAGAGACTAATGAAGAAAATGGTAAGTTATTACTTGCTGCTTTCCAACCTACAATGTTGCAGTGATACTGCGAACAGCATGTGAAGAAAACAGACGTATACACGTATGTAAATACATTACAGGACTCTCTGAAGATGATTTGTTATGCACCGCACTTCAAAGCATGACCTTTATAATACATGGTACACAGTCAACACCGAATGCTTATACATGATTTATTAGTGAAAGACTTCTTCTAAATACTTCTTTCATTATTCTTAAGCACGTGGCAGAGTAAATTCATTATTTTGTTTTATAAATAAAACATTTTTAAAGGACGTGTTTATTTCTATAAATGTTTTTATACCATAAGAAACATGGAGTGAAAACTACTTTGACTTGGTTTTCTTTCAGGGGATTTGGGTTTCCCTGTCGGGCAGATGGAAATACGGTTTCATTTTCATCGTTAATGCCGTGAAGGAGCCAGGCAGGCTGCATTTTTTTGCTAGTACGACATTTAACTTTCATAGCATTTTTCCTTATTTTGCTGTGTAATTTACTACTTGATTTACTATTTAATCACCCGTGTTGGGGATGGAGGAAAGATGTATCCCAAAAGTTACTACCGTCAGAAGAATGTGTGGCTTTTGGTTTTTGAACTTCTGACCACAGGCGAATGTTAACCGTGTTTGTTGAATATTGGATGGCGTATGGTTGCTTTGTCCCCTTCCCACTGCCCTTTCTCTCCCCTTTTCCCATTTTGGCTTCGCATATAAAATCAAATATGCCTAAATAATCTACTTACCATGCACACCTTGGCATTAATGTTTAACAGGTCCCTTGTAGAAGAGAATCTCCAATTATACTCTTTGTTTTATGCTACTGGAAATAATAGTACTGTACTTGTGAATCTTTAAGAAATAGTAGATTTAGTTACCTCTTGACTAAATCTAGATTCCAGGAAAAAAAGAAAATCCTGTGCAGTGTTTAATTCTTACCAATATTATATATGGCAAAACGAGAACACATTATGTGCTCCTAAGCTTAGTTTTAATTTTAAATGAAAAAGGAATTTTGAAAAAAATTTCATTTTGTTTCATTAAACACCGAACGCACTTTATTTACAATTTAGGACTTATTTGTAACCACAGAGGAAAACTAATCAATCTTCCCCATAAGAATGAGTGTTTGGGGAAATGTGAATTTAACCAGCCACCTGGAGGATGTCCAAATATTGCAAAACATATTTTGAAAATACCAAGTGGGCCTTCGGGTGGAATTCCATAAATAATCCAAAAAGCCAGATGTCTTTGATCATCAAATAGTGTGTGGAAGTGTGCCAGGGTGTCCTGAGCTTTCCTCATCTGGTTTTTTTAAAAAAAACCTTTTAAATATGAAAATGGGCTCCAAAAATTTAAACTATTTTTGCCAAATTCAGTTTTCTTTATTCACTTGGATTGTTTGGGTCCTAAATTAATGGCAAATCTGATTTCAAACACTCTTGAGGACCTCTGTTCTCTTCCTCAGTCAGCTCACTCCAGCACATCTTTTTTGCGTGCCTACTGTGCACAAAGCGTTGTACTTGTTTTCAGGGGATATAAAAGTAATATTCATCTCAAGTTACTGGGAACTGTCCTAGCAAAATACTTTCAAGTAGTAATTATTTCAGAGTTCTTTAACTGAACAGCTGAAAACACTGTACTTTTTAGCATACAATGCAACACATTTTATTTACAAAATTTTACTCACTGTGACAATCTGGCTTAAGAGAGAAGACAAAATAACAGATGATACCAGGACCTAAGTTAGTGATAATCGTATGGAAACTCCTGGACTGCTCCAGGAGTCCAAAGAAAATCCAGTTAAGAAATCAGGACTCCCTGCAGTTCCTTCTTTGGACTGCAGGAGTTTATCCCTGTTGAACTACTTGTTTCTCTGGGAACTTTTCTTTAAAAAAATGCACGCAGAGTTTAGCCCCCCTGACAATTTGTACAATCACAGGTTTCACCATGGCTCTGTTTGTGTGTGTGCGGGTGAATGGTTGCCCCTGTGTGGAGGCGCGCGGTAATGAAAGTCCTCAGTCCTCAAATGAACGTTGTCATGCTACTTGGATACACCCCATTGTTTGCGGCACCTGAGTGTGTCGCACAGTTTGGGAACTCACTCTATCTAGTGACACAGTATTTGGTGAGTTGTGTCTTGATTTCCTGCTAAATCATAAACCTTTAGAGGAAAGACTCTGTCTTAGAGTTCAGCTTTCTCACTGACCCCTGAGTCCCCCATGCTGCTCTTCCCCAATGTGCTGTCCTCTGCACTTACGTCAGTGCTGTGCCCTCCAAAGCGGGGAACTGCATGGGCGCCTCTAATAACTCTGCATTTGGTCTACAGAAAAGAGTTCTTCGTACTGGCAAAGCATCCTTCAGCCTTGCCTCCTCTCCCTCCCCACAAAAATCCATTGTATGAGCAGGCCCCACATATTCTGGGGTGCCGCTTCTGCTGTGTTTTCTGCCAGGATTCCCCTTTCCCATTTTCTACTGGGGTGGATGCCTCTTGTTCTCTGAGGGTCTGGCACCACCATTACCGTCCCCCCCCCCCCCCCCCCCCCCCCCGTACCCTTCCCGGGTATTACTGAACTAAGGTGGCTCACTTGCCTGTGAGGTCAGTGCCCACTCAGACATGAACAGGAGTTTGCGGTCAAGAAAGTAGAGGGTTACTGTTAGGGAGATGGTGCTCAATCTGGGGTCGCAGGGTAGCGATGCTCAGAGACCTGGCTTTTCCGGGGCTTCTTGGGGCTGGGCCGTACGGGGGACTAAAGGGCTGGGGCTGCGGTTTCTACTGATTGGGCCGCACTGTGGTGGGGTGTGCGTGGTCATTGCCTCTGGTCCTGATGTCAGCCATGGTGGCCCTCTGTCTGGTTTCACAAGGATGTGGTCAGTGGGGTTGTTCTCCTTTTCTAGATCTGGATCTGAAAACCAAGGCCTCCATGTCATCTCTGGTTTGACTGAACTCTCTCTCTCTCTGGGCAGCAGACCCGAGGCTTTGTTCCTGACATTGGTGCCAACCAGAACCCTGTCATCCTGAGGCTTCATGATGAAGGGAGTGGACCTGCAAGGGAGAGGGGGTGGGTGAGTTGGGGGGCTGCGTGAGGCCTGAGTCCAAAGGAGAGGAAGGAGAAAAAATCAGATTAAAGAAATGAAATTTCTGCACGGCTTTGTTGGCTCCTGTGTGACAGTACTTTGTTAGGTAATTTGTGTTCTCATATTTATTATAACGTCGTGGGCACTGTGTCAGCCAGAGCCAGGGAGGGGCAGTAATCACACTGGCTAGTCGAACGGTGACCCTTTAGTGAAGGGTTGTGATGGAGGCATTCAGGAGTCGCCTAGGAGACTGACAAGTAGAGGAGAGAATGCTCAATGCTCCGTGTTGCACCCACATGGAGGAGGTTGGGTTATTAAAACTTAGAACCTGCGAGCTACAGCGGGTACAGAACTAGAACCAACCAGGAGGGAGGGTGTGACTCTGGCTAATACCAAGAGGATCCCCGGGCACCTGTGGGGCAGCAGCCAGCCAGCTGGTGCTGAGGACTCTGGGTGAGGCTGGGTCTGCAAGTGTGGGGGCATGGGGGACCGACCAGCTGGGTCCACTCGCCATGGAGCCATCTGCTCCCTGGGGAGGATGCACTGCCGGGGGACACTCACAGGGACGGCCAACACACCGGAGGTGACATGGGCACGTCCACAGAGCAGAGGATGGTGTCCCTTCTCCTTCCTCCGTCTTCCCTTCTCCTTCCTCCGTCTTCCCTTCTCCTTCCTCCGCCTTCCCTTCTCCTTCCTCCCCCTTCCCTTCTCCTTCCTCCCCCTTCCCTTCTCCTGTGGGCGCCCCTGTGGCAGACAGAGAAGCCAGCAGTTGGCGGAGCAGAAATGCAGCTTGCGGAACACCAGCCTGGTTCCCCCAGAGCAGCGCACACGGTGAATTTGGAGCTGATGGAAAAAGGCTTTTTGACGGACTCAGAGGGATGAATCAGTCTGTGTGTGTCTTCCTCCTGTTTGTTGTCTATGAGTGTCTTGGGGCAGGGACTGTGTGTTACTTATCTGCCATCCCCAGGTGTCTGAAATATAAACCTTTTCCTAACTTGTGGGACAGGAAACACTCATTCTAACCTGTTGATGTGATGTGGGTACATATCGGTGCAAAAATAGTCATCCCAACCGGACACTGACCCCCCTTTTCATGGGAAGGCTGCGTATTGAACATGCCTTACTTTTTGAAATCCGGGACAATGCTGAATTACACAGTGCTGAGGCTTCAGATCCGGGATGCGGAGGCAGGGGGCCTGGAGCGCTCAGTGTCAGGTGGGTGTTCAGTGAAGGCTCACGGGCTGAGAATGATTGTTGACGGACTTCTATTGTCAGGCCGTCTTGGAGCCGATAATCTGGTCATGGGTGGTGGTTTGGCAGTGAGCATTTCTAAAGAAGTGGTGGATCTCTCTGTGGCTCCCGAGCACTAGAAATGTTATGGTTGATTAGAGCTTTGTGAATGGAAACGGAGTGCTTTTGTTAGTGGGAGAGCAGGTGTTCACAGTTCCCGCAGTTGCAGCAGGTTAGGGCTGGGGCACTGGTTTTCACATGTGTTTACAGTAAAGTGGGTTCAGCAGGGTGAAGGGCCACTCCTTCTACGTCAACTCCTCGAAATTCCACCGAAATTGTAAACAGGTAAAAAGACGAGTAGCTTGGGGTTTTGTCAGTCTAGTCTAATCTTTCTAATCGAAAAGATGAGCGAGGGGTGTAGTGTTCCTCAGTCAAGCTTCCGAGGGTACCTCCCAAGGAGCTTTATTTCCGCCAGTGCTACCTCGTGTTCCAGGGACGTTTTTCCACAGCTGGCGCCTTTTTTCAGCTCTCTGTGCGAAGGGCGAGGACATGCAAGCAAGAAGGTAGGAATTTGGCAGGTGATTGGGACTAAACGTGAGGGTCAGAAAGTACTTCAGATGGGCACACGTGCGTCCCCTGGAGAAGCTGCTGCCCTGAGGAAGTGACCTCCTCTCACTTGTGAACATTCCCGTCGAAAGAGAGGCATTCCTGAGCTCATTCCAGTTAGGGTAGTAATAAAGTTGGAGAAAACAGATGTTTGTGTTTTTGGCTTCAGGTGGTAGACGGATAAAGGTTTATCATTTAAATTTGGCAGGGTCAGTTCAATGTCAGCCTGCCCTTCATACTGATGGTAAAGCTTTATTGACTCTGTAATTATTGATTCTTCTGACATGTTTGGTGCACTCTGCCAGGCCGGGGTGAGGCGGGGACACAGCCGTTTCTGACCTGGAAGCACTTGAAGCTGCAAGGTGGGAGGAAGATAGACAACGAGGGAGAACCACATAATGAAGGTTCAGAAGAGTAGAAAAAGTTGTGTAAGAGCTGTGATGTTCATTGCCATTGTCGGATGGCAACAAAAACGCCAGCCGTTTCGGGAGGAGGGCAGCCCCATTGTGGGCTGTGGTGCAGTCACATTTAGCCAGTGCTATTATTGTAAAAACCCAGTGGCTGTGCAGGACAAATTATTTTGTCCTTCTGTTATGTAACCCCAAATCCCGTTGGTTCGGCTGTGAGAAATTCTGTGTGCTGGCCTGTCTTCCCACTCAGGGGTTCCCTCGCAGGCTTTGTTTGCACCTGGGAAGCAGTCGCTGCCCCTCAAAGCTGAGTCCAGGGGGTGTGGGCCTGCCGTGGGAGCTCCGCCTCTCCTGTTCCCCTGCTTTGCCTGTCTGGTCTCCTGTAGCCAGTGGTTCCCGTTCCCGGACATGGGGTCCCTCTCCTGCTGGAGAGTCCAGAGCTCTTTGCTGCTCTGACACTGCACATCCCCAACCACACGGGTGGCAGCAGTGTCTCCGGCGGTTTGCAGCGATGAGTTGCCATCAACAGGGCGGTGATACTCCTTCCAGTTTGGGGGATGTAAGCCCCAGGCACTGCTGGCCTGCTTGGGGCTGAGGGAGGACCCTGACCCTGGGCTGTGGGGAGGCCCTCGACTCTCAGTCTCCCCGGCCAGGAGGAAGAGCACCCCATCTCCCTGGACCCCTCTCACAAAGGCACTAGCCCTCATCATGGGGCCTTGGGGTCGGTCCGTGCCATTATCACTCTCCAGACGTATACACTGGGAGTTGGAAAAGGTAAGCCATGGTCTCTAAGTCTCGCAGCGAAGGGGTGGGGTTGAGATTTAAGTGAGTTATTCCCACTGTGGAGCCTTCCCTTTTAACAGGGCCACTCAGCCGTGTCCCTCACTTGACTGAGGACCCCTTGGAAGCAGGAATTGTGTCTTCTGTGATTCGGTGGCCACATGACTGCTTGGGCGAGAGGCAAAGGTGCAAATGTTATAAATGTGTTTAGTCCACACAGAAGAGGTAACTCAGTCTTCTCAGAAGAGATGTGTCGAGCCGTTGTTCACCTGTGGATGCAGGTGTATTGCTTTATTCATTGCCTGGCTGTACTCACCCGAGGCTGCAGATGATCTCTTGGGCACTCAGAACGGCCGGTCTATGTCGTCCCAGGGACTGCACATTTGGAACGTCAGACGCATTGCCTGCTTTGAAGGAGGCAGTGTGTGTAGGAGGGAGGCGCTGGTGATAGAAGCTGGGAAGTCGCCCTGTGACACCATTCCTTGCAGTTCCTCTTGTCATTGCCTTTTAACGGTGTCATGTGGGGGCTCCCTGGTGAACCACTTGGGTGTGATCCATGGAGACACTCGTCCTGCTGCTATCAGAGGGCCCTCGGAGCCCTCACCGGCATCTTGGGACTGCTGATTCAACCAGCATGTGAACACCTATCAAGTGCTGGGCTGAAGAAACTGGCCCAGGGTCCTGGCCCATCTCTACCTGGTGGGCGGTGCCGCGTTGTGAATGCAGCATCCAGTGCTCTGTGCACACCTGCCTCCCCGGGACCCATCAAAGCACATGACCAGCATAGCCTGCAGGAGCAAGGAGGCTGGCGTTCATTGTGTTTTCCTTCCCCTCACTGTGTGGGACGTGCAGAGTCTGGGCCCTGTACACTTGGTTCCCTGCTCATAGGCGCTCACTCTGAGTGCAGCACGAGAGAGCTGGACGGGACGTGGTTTCAGCCTTTCACCCGGAATGCTAATGGGCGACCTGCGCTGGCCGCTGG
Source organism: Sturnira hondurensis (assembly GCF_014824575.4). Taxonomy (NCBI): domain Eukaryota; kingdom Metazoa; phylum Chordata; class Mammalia; order Chiroptera; family Phyllostomidae; genus Sturnira; species Sturnira hondurensis. The sequence continues at coordinate 24,047,885 of NW_028075471.1, forward strand.
GTGTCTGCTGCGGTTTCCACCGTGGCAACGTGGCAAGGGGGCTGGGTGCCTGCGGATTTCTAGCATCGGCCTGGAAGGCATTCAGAGTTCCTCTTTTCGGCCCCAGGGGGTCTTCCTGGCCCCTGCAGGTGCCACCGGCCAGTTAGAGTGCTCAGCTCTGGGAGGGCTGGCCCCGGAGCTGTCCCCGCCTGCTTCCTGCAGGGAACAGAGGCTCTCCACTGCTGGCAGCGGCTGTCCCAGAACTTGACCATGGCGTTTGCATGTTTTTGTTTTCTTTCGAGCCCCCTGGTTATCACCCAGTGAGCAAGTGAAAGGCTCTATTTTCTCTCTCCACGTGTGTGCCTCTCCTCCAAGGCTTAGCTGAAGTTGGGCCTTCCCTCCCACTGGCTCACACCCACACCCCTCTCCCCTGAGGAGCCAGGGTGCCGTCCGCTGCTCCACCAGGTGTTCGGGAAGACCACCATGGCGCCTTCGTGGCCCTTCTAGTGGCCCCTCGACAGGGGGATGCTGCTGCGCTTTGTGTGGTCGGTGTCACGGCAGGATCTCGTTTGGTTCTAAGAATAAGAATCTTCTTTTTTTTTTTTAAAGTAACACGATCGTCATTCCTGGTTGTAAATGTAATAATGTTTATTGTGTACCATTTTTAAGGAGATAAAAAGAAAGAATGTGGAATCACCTGTGACCTCACCAGCTGGAGACAAGCAGTGTTGACATTCTGTGCTGTTTGCTTCTAGTCTCAGGTGTGTGCACCTTTGTGTGTGTGTTTTGTCCTTGAACAGAAGCTCTGTTCTGGACACCTGCTGGCTTTTCACGTGGCAGTGCCCGGGCACGCCGTTGGTTCGTTGATCCCTGGACACAAGCCTCTGTTCTGGAGCCTGGTGTTGTATTGGTGGCTCTTTGTGAGGAAATTCACCAGCAGCGTTTGTTTTGCCTTCGAATAGCTTGTATGAGAAGTTGAAGACGGGGGAGTGTTGTGATGAAAAGTATTGTCATGGAGATGAATCAGTTCTGACGTGGATCTCGGAGGTCGCCTAGTCCAGCTCTGAGGGAGAGCATCTGCAGCAGCTGGCTGCCGTCTGAGGCCAGACGCTCAGGGCTGGTGCCGGGGGAGGATGAGGTCACCCCGCGGACTCTACTGTCCACCCAGAGCCTCTCAGTGGACTAGGGTCTGAGATCCGGGCCACTGATTTGCCCGTCAGATCCCTGCTGAGAGCGTGCTCGGGGGCAGGCCCTTGGCTAGGCGTTGGGGATACAGAGATGACCAGGGCAGGCATGGTTTCCTCCCTGGTGGATTTGCTTTATTAGGGGAGACAGCAAGATACCAGGTAAACAAAAAGTAATCATTAAAACCACGGCCCACCCTAAAGTCTTCAGCTTCCCTTAACCATCTCTTTAAAGGCTACCCCCAAATACAGTGACATCCGGAAGTACCGAGGTGAGGCCTTTAACCTGTGAACTTTTGGGGGGCACAATTCAGCTCACAAGAGCTGCCTTTTTGTAGTTGACGAAATACCCCATGTGTCATCGGAGTGAGTCTAACATGACAAAGGGCCCGTTTCCCTCCTTCTGTTGGGACCATGATGGAGGTCTTGTGTCTGTTGTTTGGGGTGAAATAACCCTAAACTAGAGAGAGGCTGGCCTTGTGTCCTGGCACCTCTCATCCAGGCGGAGGGTGGCAGGTCTGTGGACCTTCGGGGATCGTTGGCAGTTCCAAAGCCTTTGCTTCCCAGAGCGCTGCACATCTGCCAAGGTTCTTTGATGCAGACAATAGAATCCACCTGGTTCAAGTGGGGTTTATTGTGGGGTATTAGCTGGCTTACAGGCTTCCGGATGCAGAAACATGCTCCAGGCTGCATTTCCATGAACATTTCCTGGATACCCCCCACGCCCAGGGGACTAAGTCTGAGTCCAGCACCCCTCACCCTACCCACCCTCGTGCTGGCCCCACGGACGTCATTCCCAAATCAAAAGCTCACATCTGTGTGACAGACCCTGGTCTCTCAGCTGGACTCCAGCTGCACCCAACGATTCTCAATAGGGGGCGCTGTCCAAGAGAGCCCCTTTCTCTTACAAAAAAGACAAGAACAAGATTTTAGGTGCCTACAAGTATCCCAGGACAGATGTCCTCTCTGGTCTTCCATGGTAGGCTCACATTTCACATCTCCCACCCCTACCTGGGCACAGTCTACACAAACGGGCAGGTTTGTGGGCGTGGTCTGCTCTGTCTTTGAGAGGGTGCAGGTGAGTGTGTAAGAGCAAGAAGACACAAGCAGGAAGGAGCTCTTGGGTGGGTTCGTGTGTTTGAATGACTGTGATGGGAGGAGGGAGTGTGGTCAGAGGCTGGGGTGGAGCACCTGGTGTATAGCAAGGGCCTCTTCTCACCCCACGGCTTCGGTCTTTGGGGCCGTCTTCTCCTGTGGGGTCTGTGGAAGTATTGCAGCTGTCTTCACCTTGTACCAGTGAAGTCTGTCTGCTTTATGTCTGTTAGGTGGACTGTCCCTGTTAATTAGTGTTCTGCTTATTCTCTCTCTCCTGGAGGGGGAGGGGCGGCTGTGACGGCCACACCCAGATCTGCACATGACGTGCAGGCCTGAGAGCCCTTGTGCTCTCGGGGAGGGCAGGCCTGGATCAGCGGATGCATTTGCACATTTACACATGCGTTTGTGGTGGAAATGTTTCACGGCGGCCCTCAGCTCCTGGTGTCCCTGGTGCTACTGCTGCAGGCACATGGAGATGAGGACAAGCTCGTGCATCTGGGCGGTTGTTACAGGGTGGGCACTGGGCTGTGCTTGGTGCTGCACTTGGTGGGTGCACACGTGCTGACACCTGCCTGCCTTCGGGGTGGAATGCAGGGTTTGAGCAAGTAGCCTGTTTTCACTGCAGACAGAACCGTCTCCAGAGTGTCTTAGGAATGTTCACCGTGCTTTTCCCAGCTCCAGGGCTTTCCTGTTTTTTTCCTGTTTGGAAACTTACGTGGCCTCCCCCCGAGTGAACGCCGGGTGCAGGAGGGATGGTGTTGGCTGTGCTCGCCTTCCGACTCACGCAGGTCTGGGGTGTGTGAAACTATGTGGTAGGTCGGAGGAGGGACAGCGGTCATAGTTGTCCACTTTGTTCTCGGGACACAAAGCACATTCGTTGGGAGTGTCCAACTCAGGTGGATGTTTACCAGGTCCCCCAGCGAGTGAATGAATGAAGAAAGTGGGGCCCTGGAGCCAAGTCTGGGTTCGAGTTCCTGCTCTGCTCTCCACGAGCTGGGTTATCAGGACCTCCCCAAGCCTCTCAGCTGCCTCCTCTTTGTACTCTGTTGTGGTGCTTACTCTATGCAGGACGGTTTGCAGGGCTGAGTACCCTACTGAGTGTAAAACAGTTTGAGACGAGGCTGGCCTGGCCCCGCTCTGAGTGCTCAGTAAGCGCTTCTGTCTCCACCCCCGCCACCCCTCGCCCGCTCTGGGAGGTTCTCGGTGAAGAGTGACATAGAAATAGACACTGGGAAGCTGTTGACATCGATCCTGAGCACCATTTTGTGGGTGCACATGTTACTAACATCTTCTCAGAATAATAGGCCACAAAATAAAATTTGGAAATGCCTACTGTGGGTCACAGTGACATTTACAGTTCTCTCTAAAGGCCAACTTTGGTGTGTATTTATTTTTAAGGCATTTTAAAAGGCCTGAGAGAGTGTGTAAAGCACCTGCTGGGTGTGCCACCAGGTGTGGCATCAGATGGCAGGTGGGTGGTAGAGGCTGGGGAGGAGCCGGCCCAGGATAAGGCTCCAAGGAAGGGAGCCTGGGGTGCGTCTCCCCTCCTGGGCATTGGTCTTACACTCCCTCCGAGGCCCCGTGTTGTCCAGTGTGCTTCTCCTTGGTCCTCTTTGTGACTGTGACCGTCTCTGTAGTTTAATTCTGCAGTGCCTGGCTGTGTGACCTGTCTCTGCCGTCCCCAAGGACATCAGGCAGGCCAGTAGGGCAGGATGCAGCCATTTTCCGAGGGTGCACAGCGGTCCTGCCTGTCCTGCTGCTGGGACCTTCCGTCCTCCCAGAGTGCCACTTCCTGGCAGTGCCAGTAGACATGTGTGCGGCTATCCTCACGCTGAGCGGAAGGCACTAGAGGGTGGGTGGGGGCCCTCCTGTCTAAACTCCGTGTCCGCCCTTCTGTGTCAGAACGTGTTTGTGTGCCTGAAAAAAAGGCCCGTGAAAGGAAAGCCTGGTCAGGTGGGGCCGAGGGGCTGTTAACAGCCCAGCCACCACACCTGAACCTCAGGGACTCGACCACTCTTCTGTTGTTTTGCTTTTGACATGTCAATGGCTTAAAAATCAAAAATGGGACTAACTCATCTGTTCTTTTTCTGGGCAAGGCCTCCTGGGAGGAGCGGTAAGTGGGGCCATTTCCTGCCCCCACTCCCCCCACCATTGGCAGCTGAGAAGCAGGCAGGCGGCCTTGCGACCAGGCCTGGGTGGGCTTGCTCTGAACAGAGGTGCTGGACCTTCTGGCCACCACCTTGGGTGGAATCACACTTTTTCCCCATTATACCCAGGGCTGTTTGTAAAGTTGTTTTTTTTTAACATTAAAAAATGTATCAGCTCTTAAATGTGTTCTTTCCTCTCCGGCGGAGTTGGTATAGACTGAGAACGGTGTTGTGAGTGGTTAGTTCTGAGACGGGCGCTTCAGGGGAGGTGAGTGAGGGCCGGTCTCCGTAGGTTTCTCAGGGTGTTGGACACAGCCCCTGCGAAGCGCCCGCATCCCCCTCTGTGCCTGCTTGTCAGTCTGCTGGCCCGTGGATCTTGTCATTTTCACTGACATGTCCAGGTTTATCTTAATTTTTATACTAATCAAAAAAAAATATTGGGTCAGTCAACTCTCCCTGTCGGTCTAGCGGAGAGACTTCTTCGTGGAGACAGGCTTGCTGGTCAGGGGTCTGGGTCTGGAATTCTCTTTGCTGACTTTACGCCACGAGCTGATTGTGTGTGGCCCTTGCTGCTAAGTGAAAATGAAGGAAAACGCGTGGTGACAAGGACCATCGCACCTTGATCGAACACGTGAGAGGGAGTCAGTTCTCCAGCTCCCCTGTGATGACCTTGCAGCCACTGAGACGCTGAGGTGTGGTGTTGGGCGAGGGGTTGTTGTCTGTGTTCAGGAGCGTTGTCCTGACTTCCCAGCCTTTGAAGCAGGGTTGTCCAGAGCCCTCTGACGTTTAGGCCCGATCCAACTAGAGCGCCCCCTGGGGCCCTGAGAGTGGAGCCTCGTTCACCCAAGTCACCTGTTTGGCAAGAGTTGTGAGCTGTCACTTGGGAAGAGCTGCTCTCTGCTCCCTGAACTGCTGCTCCCTGCCTTCCCTCCCTCGTCTCCAGGACAGCTCCACAGTGTCGTCTTGGAGATGCAGGAAGAGGAAGTAGGCTTTGGCCTTTGTCACAACATGCCCATGGAGCCCAGTCCCAGATCTGGTGCCCTTCCCTTCCCTCCTCTCCCCCATCTTCTCTCCAACTTACTTCATTGTCTCCTTGCTTCTTATCTGTCCCTGTCTCTGCAAGACACAAAGCAGACCCACCACAGTCCAAGACCTTGCCTGGCCAAAGCGCTCAGAACTGGCTGCTTGGGGCCTTTGCACAAGAGACTGGTGATGCATCCCTGAAACAGGGAGTGGCTGGCAGACTGAGTTTGTGGAAGCCCCACTCGGGAGCACACGTGTGGGAAAGGGCTGGAAGGGCACCCCTGAGATTCCCGTCCAGCTGGGTGGCTCACAAAAGCCACAAGCGTAGCTGAAATGGACTTCGGCTTGGGCAGTTCATGTCACCAAAATCACATAGGCATGTTGCACCGCTGCCTCACTCCCTGCTGGTACTGGAGCCTCCGTGGACTCGAGGAGGCGACTTCCGACACCTTGTAAGAGAGGCCTTCGCCATTCATTAGAAAGCAATGACCTCGAGCAGGCATGATGAAAAAGCATTTACCGTGGGAGGGGTGGAGGTGGGGGAACACGGAAAGAAGGGAGGGAAGAAGCAAAGGCGCTCACTGCCCCTGCACGTCTTTCTCTCCCAGTACCTTTCCAAACGTTTTCTAGACCTTTCTACTTTATATAATGCATACAGCGCCTTCTAGGTTAGTGAATCTGCATTGCTCAAATATTTGAGCTTCTGCTTCCCAAATATGTATTTTTACTTACAAATTATATACACATGCTCTATGTATATATACACTCTTATTAAACACTTACAAAAACACATATTTATAGGGTAAGGTAAAAGTGCAATAAACTTTATCACTTAATTTTTATTACTACTATAAACCCTCTTAGTCATATAAAGTAACCATGTAATTTAAGTACACTTTGTCATTTTTAACCTTAGCCTACTTCTTTGTGATACAAGCATTTGAAGGCTGGTTTCTAAGTATCAATACCTTATTATCTTTTGCCCCATTTTTATTATATGTACAGTAAACTGCAGCCAATTTAAAGCTTGTGTTCGATGAGTTTTGAATTAAGTCTTTTATTGCCTTTAACAGCTGATTTTAATACATGAAATACAGTTAGGACACAATCATTATTAATGATAATATAAACTCCGTATTTCAAATAGTTTTCCTGACGATTTCAGCCTTGTGTTGTATTGTTTGATTTCCCCCCTCTTATATTCAAATCTGATTAGACCTTTAATTCTTACCTAAACATATTGCTGATTATGGTAAATCCACAGACGTGTCTAATTTATCTTTTTTGTTGTTGTTTATTTGTGTGTGCTATCTTAAATCTATGTTGTCCTTGCAGGAATCTTTTGCAGCCATTGCCCATTTGGTGAATGAGCTCACTGAAACGGATACAATCTTGTTTGTCCATTGCCGGTCCCTTAGCCAGGCCCAGGGCGGGAGACCCCTTCCCCGCTTCTCCCCTGTGGCTCAGGGATCCTGCTCCATTTCTGTGTGGTTTAGGCATCAGGGGAACTTAATTTATTTACTTTCAAGGTAAACAGGGACATGTACCCAGAGAATCCCTAGCCTGTACTCCCACGCCACCAGGCTCACCTCGGGGACCTGACTCAGTCAGTGACTGTCAGTGTGCTGTTCCGAGTGAAGCCACCCCACCTTCGTTTTCAGACGACTCCTCACAGAGAGGCCAAGCACGTAATGTCTGCAGGGCTGCTCTTCTGGAAGCAGCTTGGAGGGGCTGCAGTCTCGTCTGCGCGCACCTGCTCATTCCTTTCTCACCTGCGACCCCTTCAGGTGTCTTTAATTTAGATTTTCTTTTTATATTAGACTACTTATATTTATTTTAACTTCCCGTTATATGGGTAGATTACATTAATTTCTTTTGGAATAGGTACATGTGCATGGAAAATATCACCTGTTTTCTTGTTGGTCAAAAATTGACCTTCAGATTTTTGGAAGAAAAGTTCTAAATAAATATAAAATAGTGACTTCAAAATGCAGTGAATGACTTACGCTTAGTTAAGAGAATTGAGAGCAGAGATGGGTGAGTCTGATGTCACCTAAAAAAGTCTCCTTTCTCCCACTAGCCCTGGAAAACACACAGTTGTGTTTCATTATTTTGTAGATTGCTTTCGTGAGTTTTCCCCATTCAGAGGTTAGTTCAGGAAAAAACATCCTGGCCCTGTGGTTCTATGTTGGAAGTCAAGTAACGGAGTCATGACTTGTGGGTTGTTTTCGGCGAAAGGTCAGGCCTTAATTCTGGGATTACTTGGGAGAAAAGAGGTTCTTTTCTCTGGAAATTGGGTTCAGTTTTCATGGGGACACATGGACCTCTCCACACACTCCCGACCCTTTTTCGATGGCAACACAGTGGGAAATACTTCCATCCAAGGACCTAAGGTTTAGCAGCCTCACACCTAATACTGGGTGAATCCTCATTGTGTGGCCCCTCTCAGAAGTGGGGTACTCGTTTTCTGAACTGTTGGCATGCATTAATTTGTTCTTCAGTGCCTGTTCTCCTCAGAGGAGAGCTTTCTAGAAAGTGCCTGGAGCCTTCAACCAGAGGGACCTGGGAGCTCCAAGGCGACCTCCAGGATGTTGGTTGTTTTCCCCTCCAGCCCCCACCGACCCTGCCCCGACTGGCTCCATTGTCAGTTCGCCACCTGTATTTCCTGCCCCACCTCCAGGTGCACGGTGGGTTCCAGCCCCCAGAGGGTGGGCTACTGCTGGGGTGACGATGCTGTTGCTGACAGTGCTGATTCTGGGACCCGCCTCCCGCCAGTTCTGATGGGCGTAACTGGTTTTGCAAGATCGGTGATCTCATGCATAGCTCTGAGTGGGAAAGCAAGCAACATTCTAACCAGACTCTTGAAATAAATTCTTATAACTTCAGCTTAAGTTGAGCACTGTCAAACGTTTGGAAAGAGTGGAGCCCTTCCTTCATCATTCCGATGTTTGGGGCACTGTGTACGGGACCCAGGGGGTGTGTGCTGGGGTGTACTTGTTAGTGGTGCTTTGCACGAGAGGGCTGCATGTGTTCTTGGACCTCTGAGTAACGGGGGTCGCTGTGGGAGGAAGTGCAATGCGTGGCAAAACCCTCCTGAAGACAGGCATGTGCACCGCCTCACCTGTACCACCTCACCCACACGAGGTGGGTAAGGATGCCTTTTCTCACCTGGTGCTTCGTCTGCACGGTCACCAGCTCGGAAGCCGGACTGTGGCTCCAGGCTGGTCCTTCCCTGAAACTTCAAACCTTTGAACCTGATCTGAAGAGTAGGATATAAATAGCGGCCTGGGGTCTTGCAGGTGGCCAAGTGTTGTGCTATAATTAGTAAGGTTTCTGGCCAGCCATTGCCTTCACAGAATGATGGCTGGTCAGTGAGAATTGGCACTTTAATGAGCTCTAGGCTTTGCACAGTTAAGAGCATTGAGTCTCATTATACAAGACCTTAGAAGTAACAATAATTGAAATAAAACCTGGGTAGGAGAATGGAAGCATTTAACTGGCTTTTTAGCTCCTCTAAGTTTGGAGATATGGAAAGCAGAACAGGGAATTGGAATCGTATGGGTGGGTTCTGTCAATTGATTCTAAAACAGGATGACTTTATATGTGGTACAAATCAGGCAAATTTCATTGGGCCCATATTCATAAAACTGTAAGAGGAGAATGTTAAGAGGAAGAATTAAGAGCTCATGATGCTGGGGAGCTTGAGATCAACTCAAGGACAGATGAAGGTGGGTGTCGGGGGTGGGGGATGGGAGGAGTCGGTGGAGAGCTTCAGGCCTGGGTTTCAGAGTTTAGGGCCTTAGGACAGAGTGTGGAGACACAGATGCTGACCTGGTGGGTGGGGAATACCCGATCTGACCCAGCATGGGCCTGGGCTTCGTCAATGAAATTGCATAACCTTAGAAAGGAGGGCAAAGAACTCCAGCACAGGATTATGCCCAGAAGGGGGAAAGGAAGGGGAAATAAAGCATGCTGATGGAAGTCCAGCCTCTGCTGTCTCCTGAATGCAACGTTACTTGTATTTATAGTGCTGTCTTTACGAGGACTATTAGGATTTGGATGTTAAAAGACTTAAAATATATAAAACTAGTTGTCTATATACACACACATATAAACACATAGAGATATAAAAGAGACCTATAAGTATCTTTCTAGACCTTTGTAAGGTTTTAATTACAAATAAGTTTTTTGAGAAATACATTGAAATAGTCTTGGGGAGATGTAAGGGTATTTCTCATCCTTTTTAAAAAAGGCCTGAATGTTCTTTACAGTGATATCAAATCATTTCATACAATGATGTAATTTGAGCAAGCCTCAGATGGTCTTTCCTTCATGTTCTCTAGTTTTTATTGAAAAAATATTTGCAGCCAGGTGCAAATTAAAAATTTTTATTGCTTGAAAATGTCATTCTTTTCTCTTTTCCTGACCTATTAATGGCTTCTCTAAAAGTGATTGCAATCGTTTTTAGATATCTCATTTCCGAAATTAACATTCACAGGTGTCAAGCCTCTACATTCTTTTCCTGACTCTTCCTCCTCTCTTTTGCTCTTGTCCTCAATAAACCAGGTCATTAAAAAGAATCTTCAATTCACTGTCATTGATAATTCTCCATCAGAAGAGTGTAACTAATGGCTATGCAGAAACTTCCAGGCCTTTTGTAACTGTGCTGCTGAACTCACCCTCAGTGATATGAATACATCCTGCTGCTGAGATATCCCGCCTGGCCCTCCGGGGTTTTTTAACCCCTCACCCCCTAACCCAAAGCCTGGAGGAATTTCCAGCTTTGGTGACAACTCCCCGTCACCTTGATTTTGCTACTCCATTGCCTTACCTTCCTAAACCTTAAAAAAATTACACCATATTTGTCATTGTTATACCAATTATTCTAGATGTGAGCATCGTGCTGTATAATTTAGTAGTATGGGCCTGCCTGATGCTGCATTTTTTTAAAAACTGTGGACAGTGGCCTTATTTCCCTCTTCGAACTGTGTGCCTGCCAGACCAAGGCGAGGAAATGGGCATTGTCACAATTCATTGATCCACCTGTCTGATGCTGTCACCAAAAATTGTAGACTTGAAATCTGAACTACACAGAAACAGCCCGCAGACGGTCTAGTTTCCTAGTTTGGATTCTAGGAACACTTGGCAGGCTCGGTCTGTGTTGACCACATGAACTCTTGTGTGGACTTGGAGTCAGTGAGGAATCAGGACGGACACTAGCAGTTTTCTCACAGGGAGCGAGGAGGGTGGCGGAGGGCCATGGAGGGCGTGTGCCCCGGAAGCGGAGCTCACCGTTTTTTTAATGAGTCCCCAGTGAATTCCACCGTTTGGCACCTGGTTAAAAAGGTGTTCTGAGGACCACCTTTCTCAGTCACCCCCACCAAGGAGTGCCTGTGAAATTCTGCAGAAGTGCCAGTAGCTGTTTGACAACATGGAAGGCTCTTTCTGGAACATTATATAACTTAGGTGGGTTAAACAGAATGCTAAAAAGGGCTTTAGGCAAATAAACACCAAGTTTAGGATTAAAAAACATTTTGTGGACAGTTTATTGAAAGTCAAGGAATAAAGCCATTGAATTGCAACCGAACTGCCACCACCGTTTACTTTCCCTTTATCGGTGGGGGGGTGGGGGGGGTGGTCTCCCTTTAAATCTGAACAAAAGCAAAGCTCATCCAAAGATGAGCAATATTTTAAAAACTTTTAGGAGAGGCCTCTCTGAGTTCCGGGGGGAGTCTCTGAGTTCTTGGGGGAGAGTGCCAGATTGGATATCTTACCTTTTAGGGGTGAAGGGTATTGTGAATTTCTGTAAATCAATATTCTCAGCCTTCATTCTGAGATGCAGTTAATTGGATCCTTTGAGCCTTGCTTTTGAGGTTTGTTGGTCGGGACAGAGCAAAGGGTAGGAGCTTCTTTGACCTGCTGCTGAGGCGGAGCCATCCTCTACTTAGTACCTGGTGAACTGAGAGGTGTTTAATCTGGCTATTGGACGAGGCTTTGCGTGAGTCCAGGACTCAGTCCCTCCAGTCCTTTAGGGCAGTTCTCCAAGCACACTCAGGTGGTTTCCTGGAGGGTGTGCATTCTTTTGAGGACTCAAGGAAAAAGTTCTGCAGGCCTTTACAGTTCTTTTATTGATTGATTGAGTGATTGATTGATTGCTTACACAGAGAGGGAGAGAGAAACACTGATTCGTTGTTCCACTTGCCTGATGTTCATTGGCTGATTCCTGTTCATTGGCTGATTCCTGTATTCTCTCTGACCAGAGATCAAACCCGCAACCTTGGTGTAATGGGACAGTGCTCCAGCCAGCTGAGCTGCCTGGTCAAGGCCTGCAGTTCTTTTTCTTAGTAGCCTCTCCTCTCTGCTGCCTTGATCTTCAAAGACTCTCAAATCTATGTTCTCAACCCCAGGAGTCATCTGGGCTCCAATGGGGCTCCTTGGTGCTCTGTGGCCTGGACACTCACTCAAGAAAGTGAACTGGGGCCATTGTAGGGCCCACCCCCTGTGTACCCCCCCCAGGGGTCATTGGCCTTGGGCACCTCATGTCCACTGTCTTGAAAGCCGCTATCACATATATTTTAGCCAGTTTGGGGGTGGTTTTGGGCAGTGTGTTAAATCCAGCTCCTGCTACTCCATCTGGTTGGAAGTAGAAGTATTAGGGATAAATTTCCCCTGAAGGATGTTTTTCTTCTTTTCTACCCTGGCAGCTTCCTGGGAGACTATTTCCCCTTATCTTGGTTTTTACTTTTTTTTTTTAATACTGGCCTTGATCCTTTGTTACAAGATATAATTTCCCAAAATCTAACTTTTTAACTGTGTGATTTTTAAAAAACGTTTCAAGGTGAGACAATTAAGACAGACCTTTGTTTTTGGACTTGATTCTTGACTCTGGTTCTTGACTCTGACCAGCCCCAGTCTTGAACAGGGGCTAACAGGGGCTAACTTTGCTCCTTGGCAAATGCTGGTGTTTTTGTTAATTCTACAGCCATGGGGTTGAAGACAGTTTGTACGGGTGTAGGTGGTAATGGCCTTTTATGTTTCTTGTATAGATTTTAAGGTATAATGGGCTGGGATTGCTTTTTTCACCACTACTAGTAAAAACGCCGGAATCCAGCAAATTGCAAGTAGATCCAGCAGAGAAACAAGCTCCAGCGGTTTTCAGTTGACAGGTTTTTCCATTTACTTCAAGTACATCTGTTATGCAAGGAACAGCGTGTTGAACAGTGATTTTGTTAAGCAGTGGTTAGTTCCACATGCCATGAATGTACGCTTAGAAATGATAGCCAGGGGGAACTGGCTTTCCGGTCCATGGAAGTTCTGTTATTCTCTTGGCTTCACATTATGAGGCATGAATTGTAATATGCTTTTAAAAACATTTTGGCAAATGGCAATTGACATAGAATCTGTTGTCTTTTAAAGGGCCGTGCTCGCCAGGGCAGCGCCCACGGAGTCTCCAGGCAGCTTTTGGACCTGGGATCTGCTTTCACCAGCCAGGCCAATGCAGAGATGGAATTTCTGAAAAGTGGTGTCTGTGGCTCAAATGCAAAGGAACACAGGCTGCTAAATGTTGTTTAAAGTTCTTATCACAGAAAAAAAGCTAAAGGTGGGGAGAAGAAAGCTACGAGCTTTTATTACGAATTTTGAGGATCCCAGAATTAGCTTGACAATGGGGGGATTCAAAAACTCTGTGTAAGCCAGACTGAAGTCACTTTTTCTCATGTCTCTTTGGTCCAGGGTTGTCTCTTATCTCCCGGACATTTGGCTCAGCTGATTGTTATAACTGGTTGGTGACAAACTCTGTTCTTTTGCATTATTTTATTTTTCAAATTGCCTGTGTTCTGTGAGAATAGCTTATCTGCCTTTACAGTCAACGTTCTTGTGATTCTTTGACACTCATTCCCTTGGTTGCTGGCTCTGTGGGCGCCTTTTCAATAGAGACCTTAATCCTGCCTTGGGTGCTGTCTTGCATCTTTATACCGCAACCTCTCCTTGGAGTGGTTCTCGTTATCAGTGTGTCTTGTGTGTGGGCCAGAACAGGTAAGCTCCTGTTGTGTCACCCTGTCCTTTGTGGAGAAGAGGTGATTGGTGGCAGTTTTCTTGAGGGAAGAAGAATTCAGTGTGGATCTGGCCAGTTTTTCAGAAGCAATAATGAGGTTGTTGAATAGGATCTTTTTGATTGTAAAGGAAATTTAACTTTGGCCAAGTCCTGTGAAAGTCCCTCTGTGTCCCATTGGGTGCGTGATAATGCCTACCTGCTTTCCTTTTCTGCCCAGCAGGCTGTCCTGTAAGGTGAGCTAACAGAGCTGTGACTGCCATAGGTGACTGCTTATTCATAGAGCAGATGGACAGCAAAGAATTAATTTTGGATGGAAGGTACATTATGAATTCAATACCATCCCTCCACCTGATTTTTTCCTCCAAATTTTTTCTCCAATTTTTTGTAGCGTGGCATTCACGGAATTTTCACTCTGCATATACTGTGTTCTACCTTTTTGCCATGTAACTGCACCTATTATCTTTGCTATTTTGGATGTGAGTTTTACCAGCAGTGTTTGCTAACCCCTTGATTCTTTCCCATTGTTGGTGGTCCAGCCTCTTCTTTCACGTTTTTGACATGGTCTTCTGTCCTGAGGCAGGTGAGGCCTGAGCTTGGAGCACAGCGCCATCTCCTGACCACGGTTGCTGTGGCCCACAGCCATGTCTGTTCTGGGGTGTGGCGCTGGGGGTGGTCACTACAGTGGTGGATGTGCATCCTCAGAGACCGCTGCTCTGTGCCATCTTGCCCCTGGCTATTGCTCACCATGCATTAGGGACCAGCCCTCTTAGCCCAGAGCTGGGGTCTCCAGAAGTAGGCTATGCAGGGCAAAAAGGGGCCCAGGGAAATGTCTCCTCTCTGCCCTCAAATCAAGATTCAGGGGCTGCGGTAGTCATGGAAACACATAGCTCTGGTTCTTCACGTTACTGATGAGGAAAGGAAACTCAGAAATGGGAACTGCCTTGGCCAACTTGGAAGTTCCCAGTAGAAGAGGAATCCCACGGAAAGGGCTTCCGGCTTCCGGTGGCCAGCGGTGAGGCGGAGCAGAAAGCAGTGCCGGAGGGGAGTGCAGGCCACACCGGGTCTGCAGTGGTGGTCCCCGGGCTGCTGTTACCTAAAGGCTGCTCGGTTTAGAGCAATTCACCTTCATTGTTCTTGAAGCTGTTCGTTATCCATGGAATGGTGGGTTTGTCAGTAACCCTGCTTTCATCCAAAATTGTCGTCTGTCCCAGTACGTTGACTTTTGCCGTATTTTGATGCTCACAATTCACTGGAGACTGTGGTTTGATGAAACGTGGTGATGGATGGGTGGTCGTCTCTGACCCCCCTTCTTCCCCCGCCCTCTTCCCTGAGGTCAGAGGAAGTACGCTTGTAACTCTTACTATTGTATTTTCTTATCTACCCTGCCGCTGCACCTTGAGGCCTCACCTCTACTGACAGGAATGATAATGATTGGGTGCTCTGTCGCCTCCTGTCACGAGAGACGGCTATCCGAGACTCTGGATGGATTTTTGTGGGCAGTGCTCACCCGGGTTTCCCTCTGAAACCCGAGGAAATGGTTCATGAGGTGTTTTCAACCTGGGGCTGCCTCACATCCTGAGCTGGTGTGGCATCATTCGCTCACTAAAATATAATATTTAGTTAAAAATGTAAAAAAGGAGAAAAACAATAATTACTGCTAAATCCACCACTCAGAGATCACTACTTTAGATACTGTAAATACTTTCTTTTTAAAGCATGTCTGTGGAATCTGGTGTACACACATGTACCTACTTAATGCATGTATGTAAAGTTGTGTACGTGTTTTTAAAAAGAGTACGACTGCACGTCAGTGTTAGAACCTGCTCCTTTCCCTGAATGGGACTCCGTCGCCACTTTTTCGTGTGGTTAGAGTCCCTTCTCCAGCCCCTTCCCGGTGCTGGTGTCCCTCTGTGTGGAGCACCGTGGTGGCACCTACCCCCAGCCTTGGACGTTTGAAGACAGAAGTGCAGAGTCTGCCTGTGCCGCGACTTCCCCTCCGTGTGTCACTGAAACATGAAGACCATTCTCTCCAGAATTCTAATCAGTTAGCAGGGAAGATGTGATGGCCCGGAACCTGGACATTTACTCCCTGTCACCTCGGAACCCTGTTGGGTTTTTTTATTTAATCACTTGCTGTTATTTCATATTCACATCAGTAAATTTTCTCTGTGCCACATTTGATCTCACTTTCAATTGGGTCAGCAGACATCCGTGGAGAGTTTGTTTCCCCAGAGGGTGGGCTGCACACAAGATGGCCTAAGATGGGGCTGGAGCCCCTCACATCGTACTCCTGAAGCCAGCAGAATGAGCAAGGCAGCTACTGTGGGTCACACCTGATAAGGGGGAGGGGCTGGAAATTCAGGTGCTCACTGGAGACAGGAGGAGGGGAAGGGCCGCTGTCAAAGTCAGGGAGCTCTCTTCTTCCTCCCAAGGGCTGGCTGTTGCATGACTCCCACCGAGTTTTTATCACGGGAGATAAGGGTCCACCGTGACTGCATTTTCTGTGGAAGCTGCAAATTCAGTGTATTTGTGGAAAACCTCTCATTCTTGACTTGGCAGAAACCGCAATCATTTTAAAGCAGTGCAGGGGAGATGGGAGGTACCCGTGGGTCTAGCCTCGCCCACAGGCCGAGAGGGCAGTTGCCCCAGGAATGTCTCCAGCTCTTTGGGAGTGAGGACGTCAGTCTTTCAGAAGGAGAAGGCTTTGCTTTCCACCCCTGTTTTCCAGGGTCGTTTTAAAGATGGATACAAACCCAGAAGCTCTAGAGTGGCCGTCGCTTCAGGAAAAAAAGAATGCATAACAGTTCACAACAAGGTGTATGGATTTCTAAGGCCCCGAAGTGAAATCTTCTTGAAAACCTTCCATTTCCTGCACAATATAGCCCGTGTGTCGTTCTTCCACCTCGTCAGTGGGAAGCGAGGCAGGGGTCTCGCTGTGGGCAGCCAGGAAGTACTTTCTTCTGAAGCAGTAGTGTAGGGCCAGAGACTCAGCGTGGGGTGCATTGGACATGGATGTGTGCGTACGCGTGATGGTTCTGGGGGGTCTTGGAAATTCACCGAGCCTGACACACTGCACTATATTATGGTACGTGGTACACGGACGCCAACTCTCAGCCTCTCCCTTCTGCCTCTCCATCTCAGTGTCCTTCTTGTCATTCACTCTGTTGTCAGAGAGACCAAACCGCCTCCCAGAGCAAAGCACCAGCCGGAAGTGGACGTGAGCGCTCCGCGTGGGTGAACTTGTTGCTATGCACGATTTCCTAGGCCCAGAAGGCAGTGACATTGGTCTCACATCCTGCTTTAAAAAAGAATTCCTTCTGAGTGAAATGACATGATCCTTTCTATCAATCATACGCATTCGAGTTGGTAACTAAGGAGCAGGCATTTACACGGTCCCTGGCTGGTGCAAAGATGATGTCCTTGCGTGGGACTGGACAGGGTCTCACTTCTCTGAGGTTTTTGCAGCCTCTGCTTGGCTTTTTTGGGTTTGTCACTTTGTTCCCCTGGAGGGGAAATATGGTCCCACTGGTGTCAGTTTTCCAGATGCACACTCAGTGGCGGTGCAGGGCGTTGCTTGCCCTGAGTTCACTTGAGGCTCCGCAGCCCCTGGTGGCACTGGAGTGACAGTTCTGCCCCCTCCGAGCAGTTCCTGACCTCTCTGGGCATATCGATCTTCTGTCCTCATCCAGTTATGTGACAGCGTGATGTGACTGTTCATCGCTACGGAGCCTCTTCCAGGGCTTCTCCCTGCAGTAGTGATGGCCTGTCAACAGCTCTGCTAATTAACTTTTCAGCACTTTGATTGCTACACCGTATTTCTCTTTATGTGCATTTCTATGGCTTCCCACCCCCAACCAGACAACAAATAATGGCTTTGCAATTTTTTAAAAGTAGGAGACATGCTTCTTCTGTAAAATTCAAGGAATCTAGAAAAATGCAAAGATAAGTACAATCACCTCCGAGTTTGACCTGCCAGAAATAAAATGCTCTCATTCAGGGAGTTTCCGGGTCTGCAAGTGTCTCCATAGAAGGAGGAGTGAACAGAGGTACATGAGGGAAGGGGTAATTTTTTCACAGTGTGGTCATGCGGTGCCTGCTACTTTAAGATTTAAAGCATTGCATTTAATGAAAGGAAACTGGAGGAGTTTTTGAAGTCTGATTAAGTCTTTTCATCATAAAAACAGAAATATCTAAAGTAATGCCTCTCAGGTAAGGAAAAGAGTCTTGAAGAATCATTGGAAGGTATTACCAGTACACCTCCATTAGAATGTCAGAAATTTAACACTGAAAATACAAAGTTTCTACCAGGATGGGGGACAGCTGGAACTCCCATACACTCTTGGTGAAAAGGAAAAATAATAGAGACCTTAGAGGCAAAAATGTTCTTTTTTGTAACATCAAATGTACCCCTATCTTAGAATCCAGTGATTCTGCTAACTTTTATCTGTGCAAACTGAAAACCCGTGTCCACAAAAAGTTTTGCGCAAGCATGTTCATTTCGGATCGATTCACAAGTGTGTAGGGTTCACTCGAACAAACTATGGCGGCTGCACACGGGACAGTGTGCAGCGGTGGAAGAGGCAGGGCTGTGTGGCGGGCGGCTGTGTGGCGGGCGGCAGTGTGGGGGACTCTCCTGGACACTGCTTTGCAGAGAAGGCAGGCACAAAAGAGCATGTATTGTGTGAGTCCGTTTATAGTACGTCCAGGAACAGGCAAACCTTAGCTCGGAAATCCCAACAGTGCACACCTACAGAAAAGGGAACTTTCTGGGATGATCTCGGTGTTGGTTAAACAAGTGAAATAGTATGTCTATTTCAGGAGCCGTCACACCATACACTTAAGTATCTAGAATACCTACAATCACTTAAGAACAAACTGGATTTAAGCATCTTAGATAGGATGGATTATCTCCCTGGTAAGAAATGAGAAGAGATGAATGAATTTGAGCTTCCTCCCACCTTCCTTTGTCTTGCTTGTATTTGTTTTCCTTTTGGCAGGTTTCACAGCATTTCTACCCGATCTGCAGTTGTTACCCCCAGTTTTTTAGTCTTAGTTCTCCAGTTAAACAGACTCTGTGCTCACCAGGGGTCTTTTTGCCGTAGTTTTCCTATTTCTGAGTTCTTCGTTTTGACTCATCTTTTGTTAATCCAGATTTCATGGTCAAGTGGTTGTGTATTTTAGAAGAAGACTTGTGGGTACCTTATTTCCTGAATTTTCAAATGTTTGCAGATGCCTGCCGTTTGCTTTTACACTCTCATCATGAGCTAGCTGGATTTAATATTCTTGTGTTGTGTGTTGCCTATTTTAAAGAAGTGGGTCCACTGTCTTCTAGCATCCAATGTTGCTGCGAAGATGTCTGCAGTCAGCTTGCTTTGTCTTTCTCCATCTAGTAAGATGATTTGCTTTTCACTGTCAATGTGAATGTTTTTTTTTTTAATTCTTTGCTTCAATTTATTGCTTGACTTTAAAAAAAAATATGTCCAGGTTTTCCCTGGTATGAGAATGCCCTTTTGATCTATAGTTCAGTTCTTTATTTCGCAAGTGAATTTCTAAAAGAAATTTCAGGCACACTTTGGAACATATTGCTGAGTGTAATTCATGGTTGAGATGTCACATGGCAGGCACATCACAGTAGAGGCACCTACCTCTCCTCCCCCCGAGAGGGTTGTCTGGCTTTCCTTTCTTTCAGGGGATGAGTTTGGGAGCACTCAGAAATCCATTTCTAAATTTGAAGTTTTATGCTTTTTCATCTTTCTCTTCTTTAAGCCTCAAACAGTAGTTAACAAGAGAAATGATCATTTTTTAAATTGATTTTATTAGCCCCCCCTTTTATTAAGTTTAAAAAGATAAAGAGAGTTGACCTATAATTGAATTATGTTGCATTGTATGTCTTTTGGAATTACTTTATATTGAGCTTTCCAGAAACACATGCAGAATAAAAATGGGGAAAATTAAACATACATTGTTATTTGGATTGTTTTATTGGATTGTTTGCGTGCTCAGATTGATTACAGCTAAAATAACCACATGCATTTATTGTCAGAAATGATTCCAATGAGATGTCAGAATTGATTCTAATGAATTTTGCGTTATGTATCTTTGTTAGCTAAATAAAGGAGTACTTTAACACTTCTATTGGCCTTTTTGTTGACAATGTTGTAATAAAATACTTTTTTTTGTGGAGATTAGAATGTTTTCTTCTCACGGAAAGTAACACATACTAGGGAATTTTTTCATTTGATACTTAAATGTTCACTTGAAGTTATGAATAAAAGGCAATACTGTTGTTTTCACCCCCTCTCTACCCATCCCCCTTTGTAGGTGAGTGTGGGGATTGGGGGGAATGAGACAATAGAAGGAAGGAATTTAGGGTCACAATGGGTGGCTGGAAATTAAATCTAGTTGACCTTCTGGCCCCTCCCTTGCCTGCAGTATTGTATAGTGTTCACACGATGTGCAGGAATGTGACCAGAAGAGAACAGGCATTCAGGGGAGGAGCCCGGCCCCAGACAGCTCTTGCTGGAGGCTTCCTGGAGACACTGCAGTGTCTTGCAGTGGACACCAAAATACCAAAAGACCCTTTTTGAAAATGAGGAGGGCAGCCCCAGAGGTAGAAGCCAAGGACAGCGTTCATGTGAGGCATCACTGTGGTAATCTGTGAAATATTTGTTTTGTTAACATTTAATCAGTTTGTGTGTATCAATTATTTCTTAATTGTATTTGATGTTAATAGCCACTGTTTAGGATTTCCAGTTTAAGGTAAGCAGCATCTTAAGCCTGGTTTGTTATTCGATAACCTAGTTGGAATGGTATAGTACTTCTTTTAGTCTCTCTGTCGGAGTAGATATTTTTGCACACCCTCTTCCTAAATATTTCATAATTTGAGCGCAATGGAGTTTCAGTCAGAATAACAAAATACTGGCTTTTCCTCCAAGATGATGTACGTGTTGGCACCATCACATGTTCCTGGCTGTCAGATTTTTAGCTTGCTGTGCCCTACTTAAGGGTTTTATGACAAGAGGAGACTTTTTGGTACGTTTTGCCCACAGACTGTGGTGGGTTCACATGGGCACTCGGCCTTCCCCAGGTCATCCCTATGGCCTTGTCAGGCGAACCCGCATCGGTGTTTTGGTAGAGAAGCTCATTGTTGTGACTCTCAGGGAGCATTCAATTATCTGAGTTTCTAATGTGCACTGCATGTATCTTTTGGTACTGTAGCAGGAGACGTTTTAATTATATGTTCACCTCACTTTAATTCACATTTGTTAGCATTTCCCTTCTAAGTCTATTTTCCAAGAGTTAATCGAATAGTTTGGAGCGAGGCAAGAAATCACCTGGTAGAATGAGATGAATTTGAAGAGGCTGCAAATGGTGAAGTACACATAGCAAATTCTCGTTGAAAAGAAGTCAGTGCGTGAATTACAACTCAAGAGAGGAAAGGAGGAGTGTGGGGGCGTGGGCGAGAGGCTGCCACTCGACTAAAGGTGAGAAAGCATGGAGAGTTATAGTAACTGGGTGGGCTTCCTTTCCGAGATGTTGGTAGGAAGATATAATCCATCTTTAACAATATATAAAGTTTATACGAGGAAGCACTGATATGAGAGAGAGAGAGAGAGAAGCAAGGAAGTGAGGGAGAGTGAGGAAAGAAGAAAAAGGTAAGAAAAGAAAAAAGAAAAGAAGAGGAAGGGGGGGAGAACTGTGAAGAGTAAGAGAATGGAACTGAGGAGTCCTAAGAAAAAACCCTTTGGTGTCTTACCTTAGGTAAGTGAGCCAGTGGTATCCCAACCCCACTGAAGACCAGCAGACAGGAAAAGGAGTTGATTGACCAGGTGAGGGATGTCTTAGTTGGACTGGGGTGAAGACCACTCTTATTTGGGGGGCTCTGTTGTGGACTGAATGTTGTGTTCCCCCAAATTCATCTGTTGTGGTCTCACCCCAGTATAATGGTATTTGGTGGTGGGGCTGCGGGGAGGTAATTTAGGTCAGGAAGGTGCAGCTCTCATGAATGAGATCAGTGGCCCTATCAGAAGAAACCGGAGAGCTAGGCCAGTCTCTTCCTGCCACGGGAGGGCCCAAGGAGACGCTGGCCCTGTGTGCATCAGGAGCCGGGGTTCTCAGCAGAGCCCTCCCATACTGGCACCTGACTCAGACTC
This sequence comes from Sturnira hondurensis, assembly GCF_014824575.4. Lineage (NCBI taxonomy): Eukaryota > Metazoa > Chordata > Mammalia > Chiroptera > Phyllostomidae > Sturnira > Sturnira hondurensis. Next base: position 24,069,519 of record NW_028075471.1, read on the forward strand.
CCAGGTCCCAGAAGTGTGGGAAGGAAATTTCTGTTGTTCACAAGCTAGCTGTTGCTGCAGCTCGAGCTCACTAGGATAAGGGTCAGTGTCATCCCAAACCAGCCCCTTGTCCCTCATCCTCGGGTTCAGTGTCATCTGTACTTGCTTTTTCGTGGTTGCTGGTGTCCTTGATTCCGAGGCCTGGCTCGTTGGTAGGGGATGGCTCTGGTTGTACGATGCTTCTGCTGTTCATATGACATCCCCACTGGGTTTCTTTCCCTCTGCTCTAGTTTGGTTTGCTGACACTAAATGAAGGGGACAGACAGGCATAGGGTCACCGTGATGACCTTCAATCTCATGCCTGTGACTTCTGCCTTAAAAGCTCTATTCCTTGCCCTGCATTGCATCCCTTTCTGAGAATTTCTCACAGAATGTAGTCACCACCTTTAGTTACATGTGGCAATCCCCTCAAATATAAACTAGCTAAAAAAAATTTACCAACCAAGAAATCAGAGGTGCTGGCTCCTGCCACAGCTGCTGCCAGCTCCCGGGGTTCAAGTGCCAGCAGGAGCCCGTCTTCCCTCTGCGCAGCCTTCTTTTTCTGGCACGCTCCGTCTGTGGAGTCCCTGCCGCTCCCACCTCCTAGGGTTCAGAGTCCCCAGAGAGTGGAAGAGCCTCACTGTCATCGGCTCTGGCTAGCCCAGGCGGGGGGGTCCCTGTTAGACCCCTGTTTGTTGTCAGACCACCAGGGTGTAAAACATGTCCCACCTTCCCTCCAAACTGCGGGCACTGGCTAGACATGAGAGAAGGCCCACTGCTCACAGCACCCTCACTCAGCCACGTGGTGAGCGTTTCATGATACTTGTTGTGCCGTTGTGATTTAAAAACCCTTAGAAAATGTGACTCTGTGACTTAGCCGCACATCGGCAGCATGAGCATGGGCCAGTGGGTGTTCTGTGGTTGGCGGAGGACAGGGCAGCACAGTACCCAGGCCCCTGAGTGTGTCTCGAGAGTGGAGCATTCACTGTTCGTACCGGGCCTGAGCTCTCACCCCCGCCCTCGTCTCAGTCCGGACGGCTGTTCTCCTTCGCAGCAGGTACCTGGGGACTTGCTGTTCCACACTGCTGGGGTCATCTTGAAAGGACCACTTTGCCACCCTGAAAGTAGCACCCCCGTCCTCTGTGTGGGTCAGTAGGAACCTGACGTCAGCACTGGAACTCGTAACGTGACGGGCTGTAGACACGTTCTTGACACCGGTGAGCCTTGCTGTTTTTCCACAGGTGAACTGTGTTGCTCATAGTACACTCAGAAGATTGGTCCCTAAGCCAGATTGAAGCAGAAAGGTACCCGTGCAATGATTTAGACATTCAGACCTTTTTTGACACATTACAGCTATTTATTGTCATGAATGTTTAGAAAAACCATGAATCACGATGCTGTTTAGTTTTAGCTGACTTTCTGACAAAGAAGTTCTTTCTGTGATGCACTGGTAGCTTACCCGTGAACTCCCGAGGCTTAAATGGGATCAGATGGGTTTATAACAGCCTCTCCTTCTGTCGACACAAGCAATCAAGCCACCCAGTGAGTGCAATTACCATCTTCATTAGCACCCCTGTCTGTTGGAACTAATGAATTTCCACGGGAGTTCAAAAGTGGCTGCCGGTTGACATTTTAGATTATCCAAACCAAAGTGACAAGTTCCGTCCTTCTCATCAGCATAGAAGTTCACAGGTTAATGACAACTCTCACCCAATGTCAATTTGACTTTGAAAATGATGTTGCAGACACCACGTGTTGTGTCGGTCCTATGCCGACAGTGAGTGGTGACAGTTTACGAATTATTTTTCCCTGTTTACTTTCATTTCATGCAGCTTCTTTGGATCCTTATTTTTGTAAAACAGATTCTTATCTGGGGCCTTCTGATGAAATCAGCGGCCCTCTGCTGCCTGTCTGGGGTCACAGTGCCCTGCTTCCTCGGTGGGTACCTAGTGAATGGGTGTCGGCGGGTAGGAGTGCGGGTGTGGCCTTCACACAGAAGACTGTCGCTGAAATGCCGTTGCTCCCTGACAGTGGCCATTCGCCTTTCTGTGCCTGTGCGTGCTCGGCGATTAGCACGTTCGCTCTGGGTCCCATGACCCCCCGTGATGGAACACAGAACTGGTAGGCACAGTTCCCAGCCCGGTGCCACCAGCTCCATGACGGATTCTTCAAGGGCAGCTGGAAGGACGCGGAGAGACAGAGGAGGGAAATCTCAGGATGCACCTTGTGTGGTGATACTGTGGGACCCGCCCTGCTGTGTGTCTGCTTTGTGTTCTAGGCAGTCAGTTGGAAAATGCTAGCCCCAGCATTATTGTTTTTAAATAATTGGAGAGAAATCTGAAAGACAAACAAACAAACTCACCAGCCCACAGAGTTGGACATAGTCATAGTAGGATTCAGTGTGGAATGCGTGTCATCCGTGCAGAGGGAGAAATGGACCAAGAGAGTGCGGTTCTCCTGGCAGTTGGAGTCTCTTTGTGCCGAAGGACGGAGGGCTGCTGTGACTTGCTGTGTAGACCGTGCTCAGGGATGTCCCATCTCCCTAAGCTTCCACTTCACTTGATTTGGGTTCTTTCAGGAAGTTTCCCTTCCGGGTTGACATTTCTCCCACTTGGTTTTAGCTCGGCTGTCCCCTGGGAGGGTCTCGGCCTGAGTCTCAGTCCTCATAGGCCTTGGACTTGGAACACACTCCTGTTTCACCCTTAGACAAGTTGACTCGCTGCCCCCACCTCCTCCGTCCCTTCTGCTGGGGACCTGCTCTTCCTGCTGTAGTGCCACGTCCTCGAGTGTGGGTCCCAGGTGGGCTGACCGGCTCTCTTCCTTTCTCTCTGGCAATCCTGGTCATCATTTAAGACTTGAGTCGGGAGTTGTCTTTGTGGTGGAAGCTTCGTCATCCAGCTCCCAGGTCTGCCAGCAGTCTCTTCTGTGTTCCGTGCAGTCCACACCTGCAGTCCTGTCCTTCTCGATCCGTGGCATGGCTGCTGGGTGTCATGGCTCTGTCGTCCACTGGGCTGTGGGTTTGGAGGAAACGCCGTGACTCACCACCTTTAGAATTCTATGAGCGCATGCAGTTTTTCCTATGCGTTGGTGGGGTTGAATTTGATCACTAATCATTTTCAGTGGTGGCCCCCACGTTAGAGAGTGCCCGTAAGTAGCAGCTGAGTCCATCCAGACCCACAACACCCTCGGCTGTCCGGCCGAGCCGTCTGTGTGGCAGAACTTCGCTGTGGGCAGCTCTTCTCTTACTAGCCGGAGCCCGATCTCACCCTCGGTCACGCACGCTCCTTTGGATGCTCTTTCATCGGAACTTTGGTTGCAGGTCTTAAATCAGTTCCAGGTGTGCTTAGGCTGAGGCGACTGGGAGGGGCCCAGGCATGGGCTCTCCAGCAGAGAGCAGAAGGGGGCTTTGTGTGTACGGGGCCCGATCGGTGCTGGTTTAGGCTTTCAGTTCACAGGACATTTCCGGGCTCCATGGTCTCGGTGGCAGCTGCCTGGCTCTGCCACCGGGTGCAGCAGGAAGCAGACAGCATGCGTGTGAGTGAGCGTGGCTGGGGACCAGGGGCCTTTATTCATGGACACTGACACGTGAACTTCCTATAATTCCCACGTGTCCCAAATCATTACTTTTCTTCTGATTTTTGTCTAAGCGTTCACACATGTGAAAACCGTGTTTACCTCATAGGCCTTACAAAATAGGAGGCGGCTATGTGGCCAGTGGGCCTTTGCTTGCTGACCTCTGTTAGGGACAGCTGGGAAGGTGGTGGCTCCTGTTGGGTTGGCCAAAAAGTGTGTGGGTATTTTTTTTCTTAAATTAGAAGGCATGTTTTTTATTTTCACCAATAACTTTATTGATTTGGATATTCTGAGTATGTCAGCTCTCTCCCACTATTGGCTTCTAGTGGGTAGAGGCCAGGGGTGCAGCTAAACATCTTTCAATGCTTCAAACAGCCCCACAGCCAGGGATTATTTGACCAAAATGTCAATAGTACAAGAAATTTTGCAAACCACTTATGACACGTTTGATCAGTCACAGCACCGTCTCCATACACTGCACAAATCTTTTCTTTGTATGTGTTTCAGCTGTGTTTTACCTTTCTTGAAATAATAAAGCATCATATGCTGAAAATGTTGATTACCTTCTTCCATCTTCAGTATTAAAATGGCTGCACAAAAATTCACCAATTTTGGTAAGTTTTAAAAAATGTGTGCTGGTATGATAGCTGTTGCAATACAAAATAACAGAATTGTTTTGAGTGAAGTTAAAGACAGCTGAGCATGACTAAAGTCATCCTGTGGAAAAAAGTAAATGAACTTTTTGGCCAACCCAGTATTGAGCATCTCAATGTGTTAGACAATGTTCTGTGTATTAGACAAAGTTTTGGGAACTTGGAGGTTAATGGGGAAGATTGATGCTCATACAGAAACAGAGGGATTTGCATTGGGGATCGTGGGAGTAGCAAGACCAGGCACGTAACTGGCCTTGTGGATGGGGAGATAGCTTTGTGTTTGTACTGAAGTGGGCAGGGAAGGCTGCCTGGTGGAGGTGACATTCTCTTAGTTGAATTCATCATGATTTAGAATAGACCAAACCATGAATGGGGCTGAGGGCGGTTCTTAGCTGTAGGGCCCCCATAAGCCATGTGGAGTTAAGAACAGCATTGTGAGTGAATGGCACTGCAAGGATCTGTTGCTGATGAGGTTGGAAAATGCTGAGAGAGAAGGCCTAAGGCAGGCAGGCAAGCAGCCAGGCTAGACCACAGAGGGTGAGAACTTCCTCTGAGCTGTGTTGGTGTTCACTGAAGGGCTTTTTATGGGCAAAATATGATCAGCTCAGCTTGGGGAAGACCTTGCAGGCAACCTGTGCAGGGGGAGGATCAGAGGGACTGAGGCAGGAGCAGTCTGGGCTGTTGGAAGATGCTCTCTTCTCCGTGGCTGGTCTGATAACTGAGACGAAAAAGCCAAGAAATACCCCAGACAGCCCAGACAGTGAGTGTGGTGCACTGTCCATAGTACAGCCTGGAAGCTGGCCCTGGGGTTCCTTGTCCTCAGCTGCATGTCTTTGTGCCCACGATCGTTCCACACATGCAGAAGAGAGCTGAGTTGGGAGCTCAGGGAGGGGAAGTCGGAAGGGCGGCCTGTCCTCCACCCGCGGATCCCTAGCATCCAGCGAGGTGCCGGTGGACTGGAGGTGCCGAGTGCAGGCTGAGGGTTGGGCTCCCATCTGCAGTTGGGAGACAGCTCTGCTGTCCTCAGCGTCACCAGATACTTGAGCTTGGCCTTCAGCATTTCTGCTGATGAGTGCTTTCTTCAGTGACCAGCTGTGTTCTGTAAACTAAGTCTCTCAAGTGGGAAATGTGGTTATTTTCTAAATGCACGTAGTAGCATGAAATCACAAGGAGGGAGTGGTATCGCTTGGCTGATTTGGGGAGAGATTTCGCAGTGCTCTGCTGGTTTTTCATTAAGCATAGCTTAGAACTCCGGGTCTTGCTAGCAGCAGTGTTCTCGAGAGCCCAGCACGTGCAAAGGACCAACATCTGCCACTGTGCAGTGGGGGCGAGGCACCGGGTAATTGAGCAGAGGCATGGTGTGATCTGTCTTAAAGTGTAGAAGAATCACTCTGGCGACTGTGTGGACAAGTGACTTCTGAAGCAAAGTATCAGAAAAAGGGTGAGCACTAGAAGGTGATGGCAATAATCCAGGTTTGTGACGGTGGTGTGACCGGTGGGCATTGGTGGAGGGGGTAGGAGGGGGCACACTGGCTGCACTGTAGGGGTAAGAGGAGGCAGGATGGCTTTGAGGCTCTGGCCTGAGCGCCTGGCGGGGCGTGGTATCGTCCTGGGGTAGAAGGCTGAGGGAGGAACAGGTGTTGGACTGTGGAGCCAAGGATGGGGAGGAAGAGAGATGAGGAAGGAGTTCAGTTTAAGGGCAGATGCAAACCCCACATTGACTGTAGTTGAGGGAGAAGCCTCGACTAGACATACCAATTTGGAGACTGTCAGCAGTTAGATGACAAAGCCAGGTGGCTGAGAAAGGTCTCCTGAAATACTTGAATCACATGCTCATTAAGTGTTTAAGGCCTACCGATTATTCTTATGAAGTAATTTTATTAAAATACTAAAAGCGTTGTATCCTTGATTGTGTCTTTTCAAAGTTGCATACATCTAAGTAATTGTTCTCGAAAAACAAGTCAAGGTGAAGTAACATGTCCATGATAAACCTTTTCTTGCCTCGGAACTGCAGAAAGGAGGCAGTTTAGGAACCAGAGTGACTGATCAGCGTGTTACTGACAGACCAAGAGAGACCCACTTTTCTGTACCGTGTTACTCGGTCTCCTGGCCAGCCGTTAGCACCAGTTAATCTCAAAGTTGTACTTTTGGGGGATGTTACAAAAAGAGCTAGAATATAGATGAAAGAGGGAGCCTGTCTGTGACAATTATTTTTGTTAATTCCTCAAAGACATACTGGGAATTTGGTACATCGGGGATTTTCCTGGTGGGTTTTTGAGTGGCAGAAATAACACTTCCCAAGCCCGGCCCCCATTACTCAGGGGAGCGGGGAGGGAGTGCAAAGCCCAGTGGCTTTCCCTAGGGTTCTCATGGTCGGGCTTCCCAGGACCCAGTTCAGGGGAGCAAAGTCTCAGACAGCGAGCATGTTCCCTGAAGCCCTGGTCTCCAACTGGGAGGTGTGGTGCTGCCTGATACCGTCCTCACTGGGGTTCTGCCCGGAGATGCCGATGCACATCTCCCTAAAGGAGAGGCCGGCGCTGCCCTTTGTTTGGCCGCATCTGCTCCAATGTTCTGTACAACTTGACCGGGGGTGACTGCAGCCTCTCAGGGGAAACAGAGGCCTCCGTCAGAGTGCCAGCTGCGCTTCTCAGCCCCGGGCTCCGCCTTTGGCTCCAGGGAGCAACTCTGGACATGCCGGGATGAAGGCCACTTAGAAAGGCTTCTGTTTGATGGCAGTTGCGCTTGGATTTGGGAGTGGGTGAATTTGGGGGAGAGGGAGGCCAAGTTGCACACCTCTGGCTTCCAGTGATGAGTAGGAAGTGACAGCCAGTGAATCACAGGAGTTAGAAATCCAGGATGGCAGCGTGTCAGCAGGGAACTGGTCCCTGAGGTTAACTGCTTGTCAGATGGCGGTGACAACAGCCGCTGTCCCTTGGCGGCCCAGGCCTGCAGACCCCTGTGCTCCACGCCTTCCAGGTTCTCCACGGGGTTCCTGCTGGCTGCCCAGAGCCTGTGCAGCAGGCACCTCAGCACCCCCACTGGCTGCTGGAGGGGGCAAGTGGCTCCTGCGCTCTTCCTCACGTTCTGGCCCCCCAATGCCATAGCCCAGCTTTGACACATTCTTTAAAGTTCTTTTAAAAATTTTTACTTGTGGGTACAAGTGGCTCTTTGGCATAGAAAGTAAGGTCAATTCCTGCCTGTTTTCTGGGCCTGAACCTCTTACATGACCCTCAGGCTTGGGGTAAAGAAGCTTTGAGCATTGAAGCCAGAGACTTCAAGACTTGATTGACATTTACTCATCCCCCCAAAACACACGTAAATTCAGAAGTGTGTTTTTAACAAAGTTGATAGGTGCAGGCTGCAGACTCCTTGAAGGACATCAGGAATTCCCACCGAGATGCTGCTGTTGTTTTTGTCTTTGCTTTTGTTTTTATTTTTGTTTTTAGCCAACAGAAGGACCTGCCTCAGCTAGGGAATTGTTGGAAGCTGAACGTGCCCACCTTGGGGGTTGGGTCGATGCCCATTTAGTAGCCAAACACATGTTACTTTTGACACAACCCTACTTGTCTCTGGAAAACTGCTCATGATCTGCTGTTCTGACATATGTGTTGGGAGCTAAACAAGGTTTAATGTCATGTCAAAGACAGAAAACTAGGAGTCGTGGAAGGAACAGTGGGTACATTTTGACTGTGTTGATAAAATCTTGGTTAGTGTCCTGTTTGCTTACTGGGTTTGTCAGAACCGGGGCGGTGGGCAGGAGAAGCACTGAAACTTTTCTCTGTCACACAGCTTCCAACATGGTGTAGGAATATTCTTCCCTAAAATTGTTGGTATTTTTTTTAATCCTCATCCAAGGATGTAGTTACTGATTTTAGAGAGAGTGGGGGTGTGGTGTGTGGGGAGAGAGTGAGACAGAGAAGTAGAAACATCTATGAGACAGAAACATAGATTGGTTGCCTCACATATGCGCCCTGACCAGAGGTTGAACCCACAACCTACACAGGTGCTCTTACTGTGTAGGTTGTGGGATCGAACCCACAACCTTTTGGTGTATAGGACTACCAGCTGAGCCACCCAGCCAGGACAATTTTTGGTATTTTTAACTGTGTACCTCTAAATATAAATTAGAATTTCCTGGCATAATAGAACTTAGTTTTACATTTATCTCCTAGGTAGACAAAAATCCACCCCCCCACAACCCCCCCCCCCAAAACCTTCCTGGTCACCCATGTGTTTAGGAAGAACTTACAGACTAAGGAAGAACTGTTCTTTGAAAGTACATTCCCGCCCTGGCTGGTGTAGCTCAGTGGATTAAGTGCGGGTCTACGAACCACATGATCGCGGTTCGATTCCCAGTCAGGGCACATACCTGGGTTGCAGGCCAGTTTCTGGCGGAGGACACACCAGAGGCAACCATACATTGATATTTCTCTCTCTCTCCTTCCTTTCCCCTCTAAAAATAAATAAATAAAATCTTAAAAAAAAAAAGAAAGTACATTCCCTACCAGGCAAACCAGATACTCTATATTTATTGAAAAGGTTAAAAATACACAAATATGTTAATATACTAAAATACCTTAAAAATAAGTGATTGAAAAAATGTTCAACAAGTATCTTAATCTTTTCCTAATATTTCATTCAACTGTAAGAGCTAAAGTTAGAAGAGATGGTAGGGACATTTTCTGATGTTTACTTATTTGTTTATATTTTTGTCTTTGAATTTTACAAGAAGTTGATAAATTCAGAATTTTAAAGCATATTATTTTGGAGTCTTGATAGCCTGTGGTTGGTTCTCTCTGATCCATTTGTTATTTAGAAATAGTTCAATTATTCACTTATGTTGTTTGCTTTTTAACTTTAAGAATTCACCACATTTACCCATATTTACTACGAACAGTGAAACTTTTAGTAAGTTGTGAATGCTTCATAAGGCATAGCTAATATGATTATTAATAAAAGAAGGAGCAGTCATGTCTTCTTATATGTGCATTTCATGTAGATGTAACTTCTAGTGATGCTTAGGAGTTTCAGCTCCTAATTTCTCTTTTTGTTAGGCAGAATTATATTACATTCTCACACACCTGTGGGAACAATATACTTTATCTTTAGTGTAATTTTTTGAAGTCTTTAAAGTATTAGTATTAATCCTTCTTTATTTTTTCCGTTTAATTTGTGCATGTTGAAGTTATTTTGGGGAGTTTGAGATTCTCTTCCAAAAGTAAAATTTTCTGTGTTCTTTGAAATGTCTCTGTCTCTCTATATCTTGGGGCCCGGGCTATCCTACTCTGTGTTGATGGGGGCCCAGGCTATCCTACTCTGTGCTGTTGGGGGCCTGGGCTATCCTACTCCGCGCTGATGCTGAATGGAGAGTTGTTAGAGTCCCAGGCTGAATTCGTTATCCCTGAGGGCGTTCACACTGTCCGATTCGGTTCCTGAGCAGACTGAGTCACTTCCATTGATACGCAGAAAAATAGAAACAAATGCACAATTGCCATTCAAGTCCCAGAACTGCAATAGAAGGATTGTTCCTAATTACCGTATTGTGAAATAAATGGCTGGTTTGGGACCTCACATCAGAGCTGTTGTGCATTTTTGAAGCTATTTTGGAAAAGTTATCTAATTTGTTTGGCAAGTTTCATTGTAAGAGGGAACGGATAAATATTTACAGAGATTTTTAACCCTAGTCAAGCACAGTGATTTTTAATCTCTATTTAAAAAATGAGGTGTGTTGGGGGGGGTAGTTTTTAAAAGTTTCTTTTAAATAGTGTAGCAGTTTGCTAACAAAGAATCCAGATCGTTGTTATTTTAGAAAGCATCTGGGACCAATCCTTAGCTGAGATTTACAGTGAGGAGAAAGGTGGAGGAAGCGCCTGCTGCCTCAGTTTATAAACTTAGAGGTGGGAGAACGGGGCGAGGTCCCTGAGGAGCTTGGTGCCATGGAGAAGTCCTGGGGAAGGGTTTCAGAGGTCATGCATCATTGAGAAGGGCCCAGTTGGTAACCTTGCTTTTTATCCTGGTTCTCTGAGTTGGCTATTATAGTTTCACGAGTCTTGCCTTAACTTGTCATTAAAATCTCAAAGATAAACCCTCCTCTACCCCGCCCCCTGCCCAAACATCTTGTACTTTAGAAACGGTCATTGAGGGGAAGCAGAAAGGCTTCGTGGAGAATTTGTGCAGTGGGAGTTACGGGGTGAGGTGAACTTCTCGGAGAATGAGCCACGTGAGTGCCAGGTGTACAAGTGCCATAGGGATAGTCATGGTGTGATTATTCTCTTAAGGCCCTTGCAGTCCCCACGCTCTGCAGAGTCTGAAGAACAGCTGGACTGGGCTCCCAGCAGGGGCCAGGGGACTTGGGCCTTCACTCCCTCAGCGCCGTGGGTCAGGTAGCTGCTGTGTCTGCCCTGGCGGTTGGGGGAGGGATGGAAGACGAGCAAGACACACCCGATATACAGTCTGTGTTGGGGGTACTGAGCAGACTGGGTAGGTCACCAGGTCGTGGCTCAGTTCAGAGGTGGTGGCCCTTTGAGGGGCTAGGGTTTCCTAGGAGACAAGGGTGGGAATCATGGTATTTGGAAAAAGTGAGCTCCTTCCTGTTAGCTGTCCAAATTTGTCAGTATCCTCCACCTCCCCACTGGCATACCTCCTCTGTTGTGATTCCCTTTCATCCTTCATTTCCACTGCATGTGAAATTATTATTTCAGCTACTTAATTGATTAAAGAGGCTATTATGTAGTAGCTCGAGAATCCACTCATTGATTCTAAATACCCAGCCTTATGAAATTTCCAAAATGTAAATCACTTGTAAGTTAGAGATGAACTGTAGTTTATAGTCAGTTTTATTGTAAGATTTTAATAATCAGTTCTAACACAGGGTACAATAGAAACTGTAACTCATGAGCTGTTGTGAACATCAGGAAGGCCTAAAACCTTGGTTAAAAAGAAGTATTATTGTAAAAGTTTATTAGGAAGATGTATCAGTCAGTCCTCTCCAGAGGAGCAGGGCCAGTAGGGTGTGGATGTACAGGTGTGATGCTTTACGACAAGGAAGCAGCTCCTGTGACTGTAGAGCCAGGGGAGGCCCTCGGTGTTACTGTTCTCAAAAGCCGTCTTCTACCAAACATACATATACAAACGCTTTGGTGAAGGCAGTTAGTATCTAAAGAGATCATATAGTATACCAAGATTGGGCAAAAATGTTAATTTTGTTCATTTTAGGAAACAAATGAAATGTGGAAGTTGAGGTTTTATTTCGTGTGGTGTGATGAGTGGGCCATCGTCATGTGATCCATCTCAAGGGTTCCTACGGTGGTACTGGTGTTAATTTCATGCCTTAATTTTAAGAAATTAAGTCCAGACAGAGACTCGGCAAAACTTTTATCAACTGGTAATTCTAGAAGCTTTAAACCTCCCTCCAGATAGGTAGAATGCATGAGGTGTGTCCTGAAAAAGTCCAGCCANGAAGGCCTAAAACCTTGGTTAAAAAGAAGTATTATTGTAAAAGTTTATTAGGAAGATGTATCAGTCAGTCCTCTCCAGAGGAGCAGGGCCAGTAGGGTGTGGATGTACAGGTGTGATGCTTTACGACAAGGAAGCAGCTCGTGTGACTGTAGAGCCAGGGGAGGCCCTCGGTGTTACTGTTCTCAAAAGCCGTCTTCTACCAAACATACATATACAAATGCTTTGGTGAAGGCAGTTAGTATCTAAAGAGATCATATAGTATACCAAGATTGGGCAAAAATGTTAATTTTGTTCATTTTAGGAAACAAATGAAATGTGGAAGTTGTTTTATTTCGTGTGGTGTGATGAGTGGGCCATCGTCATGTGATCCATCTCAAGGGTTCCTACGGTGGTACTGGTGTTAATTTCATGCCTTAATTTCAAGAAATTAAGTCCAGACAGAGACTCGGCAAAACTTTTATCAACTGGTAATTCTAGAACTTTTAAATCTCCCTCCAGATAGGTAGAATGCATGAGGTGTGTCCTGAAAAAGTCCAGCCATTGTTAATACAATGAGAACAATTTGCACGACATCAGTGTAACCTGGCAACCAAGGAGAGTGGACTGGAATGTGCACGCATGAACAATGATGACTTCACTGTACTAGTCAGTGGGGGTGGTACACACCGTTGAGTGAGCATGTGTACTGCGTGGCCATTGCATTCAAAGTGACTGAGTGAGCAGAGCAACAGATCTGTATCAAATTTTGTGTCAAGCTGGAACATTCCTCCATGGAAACTATTTGGATGATTCAGAAGGCTTTCAGGGTGGGTGTAGTGAGTGTAACGCAAATGAAAGTGTGGCATATCCGCTTGAAAGATGGTTGAGAATCTGCTGAATGAAAATGATCCACATTCTGGAAGGCCTGCAAACACCCAGGTGCCTCAGCCCCCATTATAGCCCAGATTTGGCTCCCTGTGACTTCTGGCTTTTCCCAAAACAAAAATCACCTTTGAAGGGAAGAGATTTCAGATTGTCAATGAAATTCAGGTCAGTATAATGGGGCAGTTGATGGCAGTTCCAGCAAAGGATTTTGCAGAGTATTTTGAACAGTGGAAGAGATGCTGGGGGAACCGTGAGGGCCTAAGGTGCCCAGTCTGAAGGAGATGGAGGTGTCATCATCCTACGTACAAAGTTTCTTGTATCTTCTTCAATAAATGTCTCTGGTTTTCATATCACACGGCTGGATACGTTCTGGACAGACCTTTGTATATGACTGGGAGGGGAAAAGTCTGGTTTAGGCAGTTTATGGCTAGACCATTCTGGACCATGTCGTAAATTATTTACTCCCCCACTACCATTTGCAGGTACCCTTGCAAGGGGGTGGAGTTTCTGAGAGGTTGGCATCTCGGCCATGGCCATGGCCTTGGCCTTATGGCGACCACGTAGTAAGATACGGCTCATATGCACATCTCACGATACCAAGTTTGCTGCTGTTTTCCTACGCCCGGCCTTTGCACCTCAGCATCTGGAGTCGATAGGCTTCTGAAAGGCTGTGTGAATGTGGTCACAGAGTGGGAACTGGTGGCTTTGGTGGAGTGGCTTCTGAACCAGAGAAGGCTGTTTTGGGTGGAGTGAGGTGTGAAGTGGGGTGACCCCAGGAATGGCGCTGCTGTGTTCAGGCAGGTGGCAAGGGGTCGGAGGGGCCGCTGGCTATGGGGCAGGCTGCGGGCAGCTGTTGGGATTATGACGTGCTGAGAGCTGTGTGGGGAGCTTGCTGGGGAGTCCGTGGGCCTCACAAGATCACGTCCTGAGTGTCCAAGGCAGTGCTGGGTGTGGGCTTGTTCGGAAGTCTTTTGTGTTGTGTCTGTCCCTTCAGTGGTCAGTCCCTTGTAAGAAGAGGTCTTGGAAGTGACTCAAAGTGATCTGGGGTGTATATAGACCCTCGGTTATTTTTTGAGCGAATGCCTGGCACATCACTATGCGGCCACGTGATCATAGTTATGGTCATAGTTAGAACATGACATCGTGAATCAGTGCTGGTCTTGGATGTGCTAACTTGGTTACCATGTAGTTATTTTCATCCATCTCATGGACTCGGGGTTATGTTTTCTGTCCTGTGTTTTGATTTCTGCTATTAATTTTGTTTAAAGATCATAAAGGTGCTTTAAACATCTAAAAACCCATTACATATGGGTACATTTTTATTTTTGACAGATTTGTATGTTCTTTCAGGCTTCTAAAATATGTTCACAGCATTTAGAGTCATTTATTGGGGGGGGGGTTGGGGCTGTGTCAACACCTCCTTTACTGGACCAGAATTCGGAAGTTCACTTCCAAAGCTGTGGTCTTTTCAAAGTCAAGCGCTCAAAGCATTTACCGACGTTCTTTGATGTGAACTGCAAGTCGATTTCGGCGCACACCATCTTTAAGAGACGTCTCTTCTCATGCCAGGTGTGGAGGTGCATTTTTGCTATGTCTCCAATCTTGTCTCGTTCATGAGTTGAGCATTATTATTTCTGGGAGAATCACAGTACTCATTCTCTCTAAAAATCCCTTGAATTGCCTGCCCTTGACTGACCTGCACACATTCTTTCTGGTGTCACATCCTGGTCCTGTCCAGCCTGCAAAGTGGTTCAGAAACCCATCCACCAATAAGCAGCAGGGAGGGCTAAGTGGTGGTCTCGTCCCCACCCACTGCAGAGGCAGTGACGGCTCAGGTGGGCAGGCACAGTCATGGTGGCTCTTCATGTAGTCCTGGAGGAGGGGTCCCACCATGACCAAATGTCACCATTGATCACTACACAGAAGACTGCTTTTATGCCACATACTGGGCTGGGTCCTGGGGGTGCAGTGGTGAGCACAGAGACACAGTCCCTTCTCTTGGCGAGCTTACCACCTAAGGAGAAGACATCTTCAACCAGTATAGCGGAAAGGCAAACCAAGCCGGCACCTGGGTGGGGAGTGGACGTAGCAGTGACTGTGTGGGAAATGGTAACGTAGTAAATTCATCATCCTGGAAATTCATGTTCATAACACTCTTTGACCAAGAAGTTGGCAAAGTATATAAACTGTAAAAAGTTGACTCTTTGACAGTATGTAAAATTAAAATGTGACTGTGTCTCCTAGCTGCCAAGGTATGGACTTGAGGTCCGCTCTCATTGTCCTGCTCACTTAATATTCCACAGTGAGCCACGGCTCTGCCCGCCCCAGATACAACCGTCTTCATCTCTGTATCGTTTCTTACAGTCATCGCCAGCTTCCGAGGCACCGTCCCCTACGGGCTGTCACTGGAAATTGGAGACACAGTCCAGATCCTGGAGAAGTGTGACGGTAAGGGCTGACAGTGACTCTTTGGGCGGGGTGAACAGCCCCTCAGCGGTTCTTAGAGTTTACATACTCTGTCCACCTCTCCGTGAATCTGGAATTCTTCCAGGGGTCCCCATGAACCACTTTTGGCAAGCCTTGTTTCTTACATATTCGATGTTTGCTGTGTGGGAAAGCATCATTTGGTATTTTTAAAGTTGATGGTATTTTCTCCCTAATATTATTTCCTTATGTTCACTAGTGCCAACATAGAAAGTGATCGAGACTTCTATGTTGGGGTCTGTGACTCAGCACCAGGCTCGAAGGCCTTTCTTAGAACCTTGAGGGACTGGTGGATTCCCCAGGACGGGGGGCCCAGAAGTGGCTCCCCTGAGGGGGGGCAGCCCCGGGAAGTCAGCTCTCTGGCTGCAGTCAAATATGCACTGAAATTATTTGACGCATTTGATGTCTTAGTGGAATATAGTGTATGAAATCATATGATTATTATTAATTTATATTACTCCTTAAATCAACATGCCTAATATATTCCCAAATGTTTCCATTTCTGCTCTGCAGAGCATCCTTATACTTTAATTTTTGAAAAGAGCCTAGATGAAATGACTGTTCTTTGTTAATGGAATGAGCACAAAGTCCCATCAGTATATCATAAAACTTTCATTTTCCCCCTCACCTGTTGTGTTCATTAGAAGTTTATAGTATGATGATATTCCGTCGTATCAAGACTCATTGTTGATTAAAGTGCATCCCCCAAACAGAGCTGTTATGTTGAGTTAGACCCTGGGGGGCGTGGGCATTTGTCTTGGCTACTGCCATCGACACCTTTAAAAATGTAATGTTTTTTTCTGGCTTTGCCAGATGCATTTTGTCTGTTTCTACTTTGTATACAGATAAATATAAAATCTGTTTTGAACTAGTGCCTGAAAATGGGCTTCACAACTACGGGGAGCTACTTTGTAATCTAAAAACTTTCTATTCAGTCTAATTGGACAGATCTCTCTATGACATTTCTGCAGTTTCAAGAAGTTTGGCTTCTCTTAGAATAACTACGTAAGAATGGATGTATCTCTTGAATATGTCTTTAAGGGATTGAATAAACCCTAAGATATAGAAATTTCTGATTCACTATTCACTCTTTTTTCTTCTGAATTTAAAACTATTAGGCCTGATTTTTTTTTATAATATATCCTTAAAAAAACTTAGGAACAAAAATATTTAAACACAAAGCTCAAGTATTTCTTTTTGAAAATTTAATTAATCAAAAAAATCAGTAGAAATTTGTTGCATGATAAAATAATTTCTTACCAATAAATAAAATGTTTTCTCTATTTGAAGCTGTAAGTTGAAAATAATACATTTATAGGGGGCTGTATATTAGCCCTCTACATTTACATATATACATACCCCGTGCTTGTTTTATAAAAAAGCCATGCTCCCTGAAGGGCCATGCTGTGGCCCTGAGTCAGCGTTGCTGGGAGGTTCTGGAACAGGCCTTCTACAGAACGGAAGTGCTGGTGCGCTTGGTTGGTCGGTCACTGAGCCGATGAAAGAGAGAACCCATGCCTTCGCTTCATGAATGAGACTTGGCTTCACTCTTCCTCTGTTTTTCTTTTTTTGATTTTATTTTGTATTGGTTTCGGGTGTGCAGCATCATAGTTAGATAGTCGTGTACTTCACAAAGATGTTTCCAGCACCCTCCTGGCCCCATACACAGTCCCTGCAGCAGTACCGACTGTGTTCCCTGTGCCTCTCTCAACACCTGGTGCAGAGACTGACTCCAGCCCAAGGCAGCGAGTGGCCTGAAGGACGCACAGACGCACTCGGTGCCTGTTGGCCAAGCTCGGCTTCCGTGGCAGAGACTGGGCTTTGTATCCAGGCACAGAGATTTTGGAAATGTGTTAAGTCTTGTGCAGATTCTCAAATTTCCCTGAGACATAGCAAAGAATACATTGGTTTGTAATCATTTCTTTTCTTTGAAATATCACAATGGTTTATTTAAAGATGACTATGATTATGTCTTCACAGGCTGGTACAGAGGATTTGCCTTAAAAAACCCAAATCTCAAGGTAAAAAAAGTATTACTTCTAACTGCCATTGTGGGATTTTTAAAAAGTTATTTTACTTCATTTCATTATCCAGTTGAAATTACAGTTGGGACTCTTAGTTGAAATGCCAAATGGCAACACGGATTTTCATAATTTTGGAAATTCCTTTGAACTTGGATTACAGTTAAGATATGCTGCTTCAAATGGTAATCCTTATGTAGTGCTGGAAATTTGTACTGAGAAGACCTTAATAAGCTCATTATACATAAACAGTCTTTTTGAAGCATTAGTTTGGTAGAGGGCAAAATTAAACTTCAGGCAAGGGAAATAACGTATTTCAAAAGAAATACTGAATTGAGGTATTTAATCTTTTCTGTGGTATCATTTGCAGAGTACTGGGCTGGGGAGAGGGGATTATCTCAGCGTTGTGGTAACAGTCCTTTGGGCTTTCACAGCTGAGATGGGGGGGAGGGGGCGGCGGGCAGGCAACCACCGTAGACCGGCTTGCCTTTCTCCATCCCAGAAGGCAGCTGAGGCTCATTGTGCTTTCCCTCCTGGTGTAAATATTTAGGAATCACAGCAGTATGGTCTTTGTTTTGCCCTTCATCGTATAGCTAATGGTTTTGACACTGGTCTCTCCCTCTATCTATGTGTTTCCACTTCAGTCTAATCTCCCCAGCCTTCCCCCATACTTCCCACATTGTCTAGTATTTTCTTATCTGCCTGCCATTCCCTCTTTTGGTTGAATTTTGACGTTGTTGGGATTGTAGGTAAGAAATTGTGTAATTTTTCTTTTGCCTGTCTTTCTGCCTTTTAACCTTTTTTTGGATGATATGACTTTGCTTAATTACTTTATTTATTTTAGGTCATTTTAAAGGAAAGCCTGAGGGACCAAAGAGTGTGCAGATTTCATTTCTTTGAATACCGTAGCCCTCATTTAAAGTTATTTTTGGACATCTGCTACTCACATGCAAATATAGCTTCAGTATCTAATTAGCCATTTAGAACTTGTTTGAGAAAAAAACCTATTATACTTTTGTTATTTCTATCATTCTTCTACTTCCAAATTCTGAATTTTTAAATTAATTGTAATTACTCTATTAATTTTACCATAT
Source organism: Sturnira hondurensis (assembly GCF_014824575.4). NCBI lineage: Eukaryota > Metazoa > Chordata > Mammalia > Chiroptera > Phyllostomidae > Sturnira > Sturnira hondurensis. Next base: position 24,087,684 of record NW_028075471.1, read on the forward strand.
TGAGACAAATTTAAATTTTGAAGGAAAAAAGCTTTTTGTAATCTATGTACCTCTTTACTATTGGTTTGTTTGTACAGAATTAGCTTATTAAATTTTATGTTATCCTTGGATCCACAATGGTGATAATGTATTCAAATGACATTTGTTTTTCTAAATATTTAATTGAATTTGTCATTTGATTATACATAAAAAATCATTCAGAGGGTATTGTCATTTAATGGACAATAAAATCGATGCTCATCTTTTTAATGTTGTTTCTTTCAATGTCCCAGTGAGCACAGAAGGGCAATTTTCTTGTCCTGTCTTTTCCCAACAATGAAAAGCTTCAAGCCGGCGCGGCTGCTTTTATTTAATTTTTGCTGCCTGGGAGTGGCACCCTGGTGATTGATTACTGCTACATTCTCATCAAAGATCTTCAGTAGCACTTAATACACACGTTGTCTCCAAATTCACATTGGTGTTTTTTTAGTGTATAATTTAAATACACACATGAGTGCTTTGGAGAAAACACCCAAAACAAACAAAAGGAATGACCTCTTTTCAGAACCATGCAGTGTTATTTTAAAAATCTTATTCAGTGTAATATGCTTTCTAGGCAGAATTCCTGAAGAAAATTTTAAACTTCTGTCTTATGAAAATATATTGTTGAGGTTAAACTTTTTTACTTCATTTTTATTGTTCACCCTATTACAGATGTCCATTTTCCTTGCCTTTGCCCCCTGCCCTGCTTCCCTCCGGTCATCACCACTCTGTTATCTGTGTCTGTGGGTTATACATATATGTTCTTTGGCTAACTCCATAATTTTTAAAATTATATTTGAGAATCTTAAACTTGTAGGCTAGCAAAGAGTAGAAAAGAAAAGGAATGAGCCTGAGCTGTAGTTGATTTAGCCTCTGGAATGTGGTAGAGATGATGTTTCTACCTAGGCCTGGTATGGGTATGTTGTAGGCTGTGTTTCACACATATGACTTGCGAACCAAACTTGGCCTTGACAGACTGCCTGCACTGCAGCCTCCCTGTTTTTCTCTTCCAGGGTATCTTTCCTTCCAGCTACGTCCACTTGAAAAATGCCTTCGTCAAGAACAAAGGGTAAGGAATGAGTTTTATCAATAGTTGGGGGATTGTCGCAGAACCATCGCTTCCTTTGAAACTTGAAAATCTTGGTAATTGTCTTGACTGGTGAACAGTAAAAGATTATGCCATTGTCTGTGCTGTTTGATAAATACGGGTTGCACTCAGCAGTTGCCAGAGGAAATGAAAGAGCCATGTCGGTGTGCGCTGGACGGCGGGGCGTGTAAGGCACCGTGGAGGCTCCTCACTGCCCACACAGCATGGCAGCAGCCCAGCCTGAAGCCGGCGTTGGTTCTCATTGGTTTCTGCTATAGGGAAGCGTGGTGGTCAGACCCATCGAATGCTGAGTCACGTCCCAAACCCCAGGAATGTCTTGGGTTCGCCACTGATTGTAAGCAGCGTAGTCTGTCTCTCTCTGCTCGGCGGTGATGCCCTATCCTTGGGTGACCCCTTCACAAAGGCATTATTATACTTCAGAGGACATCATTTCTGTGATATTTTTCTCAGTCGAGTTCATTGATGGCCTAGGATTTTTCATATATTTTAAAAGTTTTTCCAGTCTATTTTCAAAGGACTCGAGGCAGGTGTCAGGATCACAGACCAGTCAAATAAAATACCTCAGAATAAAGCCACAGTGCTGGCTTACTGAGGTGGCTAACGTGAGCGGATCAGTATAAGGACCATGGATTTGGGCCAAAGCATTAGCTGCCAGTGACACAAGAAACATGCATTGGATTGTTGAATATTTTTTTATTTTATGACCAAAGAAAGAATACAGGTTCAGCCATAAAAATCACATTTTCTTTCAAATAGCAAAAAATAGCAAGTTTTCAGAATTTTGAAAGCACATTATAGAGCATGCTAAATGAGATCTTTAAACTTGAGGTTTACCAAAAGAATTCCAAGGATGCTATTCAAATGGATGATGCTGATATCCACTCTCTATAAAGGCAGAGTATTAAATGTTAGTTCGGTGCAGTAACTTCCACGCGTGGCCGAGGGTCTGTGGTATAGTTGTGTTCCCTGGATGGATGGAACTTGGAGTATAGGAGATCCTTATACTAGGTGTCTTCACCACTGGAAGCAGTATTATTGTTATTAGTGGAGTTGCAGTAGTCATCACGTGACACAGTAGATGAAAACCGTAATTCTAGTGCCCTGTGCTAATAATTGCCACAGCTACTTCTCGTGTAATAAACGTGTTCATCAGAAATGTTGTGTAGCCATATCCACCAGAAATGAGTCCGGACCAGTGATTAGTCCTTTGGGCATTCGCCGCCAGGCATGGGGGGACAGTGCCCAGCCCTCCTGCAGTCACCAGAGGACAGTATGCAGAACACGTCAGCCATAGGCTTGCTCTTCCTTCTGACCTGTGACCCCAGCCATCTGAGCTGGGCCACATGGAAACCCCAAGGTCTCTACCTGGTCCCACAATGGGGGCCCCCAGGCAGACCTGTACAGCCAGGCCACTTTGCTGCCTATGTCTCAAACCCCACCCTGACCCCAGAGTTTTGCAGAGCCAAGGGGCCACCCAGCCCCTCCGTCCACTCTGACCATGGAAGACATTATACAAGAGAACTTTGGGGTAGAATTTCTTCTATTTCTTTCTATTTTCTTCTATTTCTTCTTCTTCAAAATTTCTTTTTTCTTTTTTTTTTTAAAGATTTTATTTATTTATTTATCTTTAGAGGGGAAGGAGAGAGGGAGAGAAACATCAATGTATGGTTGCCTTTTGTGCATCCCCTGCTGGGAGTTGGCCTTCAGGGGAACTGGCCTGCAACCCAGGCATGTGCCCTGACTGGGAAGTGAACCTCGATCCTCTGGTTCGCAGGCCTGTGTGCAATCCACTGAGCTACGCCAGCCAGGGCCAAAATTTATTTTCTTAAAAAAAATGCTGGCATCAAAACCCTAGATTCTAGGACCGTCAACAGGAAGCAAAACTTGAGCCTGAAAACAGTGAGGAGCTGTCTCCCCAGGGGCTTCCCTGTAGAGGGCCCTTGTGGGGTGTGGACATCCCCTGCCCTCCTTTTTTAGGGACTGGCAGCCTGAAGGCTCGCCCAGGTGAAGCAGCCGTGGAGAGCTTCTCGGAACCACCGGACAGAGCCTCATCCCTGGGGCAGCTGCTTAGGACGGGCTCTGTGGAGCCTGATTTTGGTTTTGGTATAATTAACCAGAAACAGCTGCTTCCCCTAAAAATGGCAATTTTGTGTTTCTGGAAAACTTACATTTTGGTTGAACAAACCCAAATTAGCTACCCGCAGACTGAATTGCCCTCATGCTCTTGCCTGCCTGGGTCGTGGAGGGCTGCAGGACGGAGGGGGTCCTCACGTGGCATTAGAGTTTGTGAACAGCGAGGCCCCATCTGGACTGTTCATCCCAGTGAGGGCCATGCCACTTTGGAATGTGAAGTGAGCCGGGGCGTGTTCCAGGAAATTTGCTATTTCCTCCTCGAGCTTGTATCTGATCATTTTATCACCTCCACCTCCCGAGAGTCATCAGTGAAATCGCAACAGTTACTTCAAAAGCGGAGTGAATGAGAGCACAACCACTTGAAAATGTCATCTGCCTGCTTTATGACAAGTCTGTGTATGTCCCAGTTCATGTATCGGTGTTTACTTTCCTTCTAGCTTTACATTTTCAGCTGTGTTTAAGCTCCAGGAGGGAGGGAGTCACAGGGCAAGTATTTTAGCAGCAGCTTGGAGTGAGGAGATGAGGCTCTGCTGGGGAAGAAATCAAGGCAGGACTTCAGTTCCCATAAAGACTCAACAAAAGATAGTTACACCCTCTTTGGACATAAATGAAAAAGGAACTGCAGAGCATCAACGGACCTCATGCTAAGAAGTCATTTTCCTGGCTCAGAGCCTAATATGCTGTTATCTTCTAAGTACTAGATGTTGTCCTTGGGGAAAAAAACTCGAATGAAGAAAATAATCCTCATCAATGTAGTCGGTAGCATTCTTTGGAGAAGTGGTAGTAATAACCACTTAACCATTTTAACTTGCGTAAAAGTGGAAAGAACCTGAGAAAAGAAACTTGCCATGAACAAAGGTTATTGTTAGGCGCAGAGAACAAATTAAGTCCTTTTGTGCCCCACCCCCAAACCTTCTTATCTATCTGCTCAACAGTGGGACCCCACCTTACTAGATACTGGGCTGAGTATTTTCCAAGTATAATTGCTGATTTATAGAGAAGAAATAGGGAGAATACATTGCCCTGATCATAGAGAGAGACATTTTGTAATGGATACTCGAAAACCTGTGTGGGCTTAAGCCCTGCATAAGTATGACAGCATGTGAAAACATTGCTGATAGGTGACATCATTTTCCAGGGCTCCGATTACAGACAATGAAAATGAAGTGGTAATGACATCCAGGCAGTGTTAGTCAGTACCTGGCATCTCCTGAGTTGGGATGTTTGCAGCCATCAGGTCCTTGTTAGTGAACCAAGCGAGTCACACCCTCAGGGCCCTGGGGCTGCAGGCCGTGGAATGCAAAGGCCCTGTCCCAGGAAGGTAAGCCTGGTGGCCACATGTCACAGGTGAGGGTTTGGGGGCCTGGAGAACTTCAACAAGCTGCTGTTTCGTGGTCCATCTGGGGCTGAAGCAGAACTTTTCTGATGTTACCTCTTTGTCACCACCCTCCTCGACTCTGGGTGGCGTGGCTGGTCCCTTTGGGATGGCACTGCTGTCACCCACAGGGCTTGCCAAACACCAGTTCAGAACCCACCCGGGTCACTGCAGAACCCAGAGTCGAGTGGCAGCTTCCTTTCCTAGTTTATTGTTTAGGGAGTTCCAGAGAAAGTGGTTGTCCATGATATTTGCATATGCACTTCTTTTTTCTTTTTTAATTTCACAGGCAATTTGAAATGATCATTCCCACCGAAGACTCTGTCATCACAGAAATGACATCGACGCTGCGAGACTGGGGAGCCATGTGGAAACAGCTCTATGTGGTAGGTCCCCTCCCGATGGCATGATTCTTTTAACAGAGAATTGCTTTAACAAATAGCTGAAGGGGACCCTGGCTGGTGTGGCTCAGTGGCCTGAGTGCCAGCCTGAGAACTGAACCAAAGGGTCACTGGTTCAATTCCCAGTCAGGGCACAGGCCTGGGTTGCAGGCAAGATTCCCAGTAGGGGGCGTGTCAGAGGCAACCACACGTGGATGCTTCTTTCTTTCTCCCTCTCTTCCCCTCTAAAAATAAGTAAATAAAATCTTTTTTTAAAAAAGCTGAATAAGCGGAAGCAGGGACCAGTGTTGGAACAGCTGCTCTGTGTCCCCAGCACTCCTCCGGGAGTCAAGGACACCGAGGGTGAGGGACAGCCTGCGTGTGCTTGCTCCCTGTGTGCACCGTGCATGGGCCTGGAAGTTCTTCTGGCCATAAGAACATCAGGGATCGTTTCCCTGGCATCTGATCAAAGAGGGTGTTTTACGGGAAACTAATGTAAAGCTTTCTGAAAATATTTAAATTTAAGGGAGAAACAGACTTATTTTCTACATAATTTTCATATTGGTGGTATTTTATTGTATTTTAATTTGCTACATAATTCACATGTACTGAGAGCGTTAGACTATTTACCCAGAATCAATGAGAATTTGCTAAAGGTACCATAAAAAGGAATGTTTCTTGAATTAAAAAAGGGAATGCGGTGTTCGGGGGGGCCCCTGTGTGGGTACTGATTTACTCACTAGAGCGAACCACACTCAGTGAGTGCCGTGGGAGCACCCTGTCTACAGTATCTCACCCAAATCCCCACACCCACTGGAGACAAGAATGACCTTGACCGCCCCAGCTCACTGTGAGGGACGGGAGGCCGGGAGCTGAGAGCGTGGTCTGGGCTTGGATTCTGACGTGGTAGAGCCCCTACTCGGAACCCCTGGAAATTTGGGGGTGCTAAGTTCTTTTTTGATTTTCAAAGGAAGGTATAGAACAGCTTAATGATTTGGAGAGATGTGTTCAAAATACGAAGGTGTTCTTATCCTGACAAAGCGATTTGAAAAGCCTGCCAGAGAATCAGTCCAAATCAGTGAGGGATGTGGGCACAGGGGGACAGTGTTTGTTGTTTGTTCCCCATGAAATGCAGTCGGGTATTTGATTGAGGCAGGAGAGTCTTAAAATGTCCCCAAGACAAACCCTTTTGGTTTTGGGTTCATCTGACTGGGCCCAGTGGCTTTAGGACTCAAGAGCAGAGTCCACAGGGCAGCCTCAGAGGAAATGCCCGAGTCCCCGCTGGGCAGAAATCTGGTAAATGCAAGGTCAAGGTCATCAAGCTCTGGGTGGGGACGCTGCTGAGGGGACAAAGGCCTCCTTTGGAGATTAAAAAAAATAATATGTTGGAGTGAATATAAAATCCAGGTATTATTTTACTTAAAATAACATTGTGCATGCCGGTGACATGGAAAATGAAACTATTCGAAATGTTCAAATGACTGCCTCCTGACACCCAGCATGAGATGGATAAAAATAACGGCAGTGCGTTTTCCACTCGGAGACCTGGGCCGGCGCTTCCCTGTGTGTGGTGTGGGGAGCAAAGCTGCATTGCCTCTCGGTTCTGCCTTTTCTGGCTATTTTGTCCTGCCTTTGAGGTGTCCGGCATCTATTCTGGGGACATACTAGATGGGCTTTGAAAGTCCTGTGTTGTGAGCTCTCGGAGTACCCTCCTTACCACCTACTACTCTGGGCGGTGGAGACGGAATTATTTACCATTTCCTGGGGCACTGAAATGGTAGTCAGATACATTGGGAACAAATTCAGAGTTCACCCAGGAGATGCCAGATTTTTGACCTTGAGAAGGAGGCTGACTTGGCTGCGTTGGACCTTCTGGGTTCTGTCTTCCTGATACTCATGTTCAGTGGTGCCCATTTTAGTTTAAGGCACCTGTGCTGGAGTGGGGTGCTGCCCATGCTGTTCTTCAGCCGTTGGAAGGTGTTTGACGAGGCCAGTTGTGTCTCATAATCCTGAGCAGTGCGAGAGACGCACTTGGTAGGAGAACACTGAGCATTGAAGCACGTGGTAAATGCTTGAAAAATGCCTTACTCTACCGAATAACATTGGTGAGGGCCTAAGTAATGTCGTTTAAAATGTCACTTAACATATCACTGGTAAAACCACAAAAAACGTAGGAGAAGTACAGCAGCCGTCTTTTCCTGGGTGATCTGTGTGGGGCCTTCGGCAGGGAGTTTGTTCATCTCCGCCATGCAGTCTGCTCCTCAGATCTTACCAGAGACGGTCTGTCCTGGGCCCTGTGCTCTGTGCTCTGTGGGGGCCTGAGTGTGAATGTGGGTCTGTCAGACTCACGCCGTTTTCATGTAGGCAAGTAAAAACTTCCCCGTTCTCTAAAACACTCCAAGTCTCACACTGCATTTCTGCTGCGTGGAGAAGGAGGCAGCCCGAGACCGGACCGGGTGGAGCCGCAGGTGTGGGGCACATGGACGCAGCACCCATGTGGGGCAGTCTCAGAGGGGACGCTGGCCTCTTGGGGAGGGAGGCAGTATCATCAGAGTGACAGTGGACAGAGCGGCAAGTGTGTTTGCGGACACGGGGCCAGAATCTGCTAAGGAAGAATCTGTCCCCAAAGATGCCAGTGCATAGGACGTGCCCCTCCATTTCCTCCGTGGCCATGCTGGGGACCGGCTGCTGAGTCTGGCTGTATTTCCTAGAGAAATGAAGGTGACCTCTTCCACCGGCTGTGGCACATCATGAACGAGATCCTGGACTTGCGGCGGCAGGTGCTGGTGGGCCATCTGACCCACGACCGGATGAGGGACGTGAAGCGCCACATCACTGCCCGCCTCGATTGGGGCAACGAGTGAGTACTGTCCCCTGCAGGGGCCGCCTTCTCAGGGGGGCGGGGGCAGGGGTGAACACCAGGACAGAGCATGAGCTGATATGTGGCATTATCTCCAGGGGACACTTCATAGGGCTTTTGCAGTCGTCTGTTTTGGGGGATTTGTTACAAACTGTCATTGACGGAGCCGAGAACCATACCTCCTAGGACTGGTCAGGGTGGGACGGGGCTGCTGTCTGCTCGCTGGTCCCCTGTGTGGCCCGCTGCTGGCCCTTGCTCATGAACATGAACTGTTCACAGGCACGTGAGACATGGCTCCCGCCAGACTGGTCTGGGTTTCAGGTGGGCTTTTGGTTTGGTGAATGTAGTTCCTTCAAACATACACCTCTCCGTGCTGTGGTCAGAGGTCGCCTGTGCAGTCTGCAAGGGATGCCGAAATCTGCAGCTCCTGGGGAAGTCTGCCCGCGGAGCGCCTCCTCACAGCTGAGACTGCTCTCGTGCACGTGGATCAGCCTCTTGGAGGAGCTGCTTGGCAGAACTCAGAAGCTGCTCTTGACCGAGATTTACTCTTAAATAAAACTAAGTGACCATAGTAACAGGCGCGTGAAATAGTAAATCTAATCACTTAAAGCTCTGATTGAGGCTGATCCTGCGCTAAGTAAGGATGATTGCTAATATGTGGGAGAGGAACTCGAAAACACCAGCTCTGACTCTGTTCCTGAGCTTGTCTGGCTCTAACTTTAAGGGAGTTAGAGGGCCCTCAATATTGCCCTCCTTTCCCCTCCCAAACCTCCCCCTGCTATTTGGTCCTTCAAAGGTCTTAGAGTGACAAAGAAACGCAGATAGCAGAGGGACATGGCAGGAGGCACAGCACAGGGGAGTTCGCTGCTTCTAGAACCTGGAAAGGACAGTTGGGGGCAGAGAGCCCCCCCCCCCCCCCCACCGTGGGAAGGTGCTCTACCTCTGGACCTCTGGTTCCTGCAGACGAGTGCCTTACCGGCAGGCCCTCCTCATAGCCACGACTGGTCTCGTGCACACAGGTCTGCCTCTTTGGGCCTGTCAGACCTCGTAACCCCCCCATGGCACCCCCACTACTCCTGGCGCTTTGTGGAGTGAGACATGCCATCCTTTGGCAGACGGTCAGCAGAGTGGCCCTCATTTGTTTATCTCTGGCTGATTCCTTCCTTGGAGTCGGGGGCGGGGATGAAAAACATATCCAGGTGTGCGGGGGCCCCATGATGATTCTTTAGGAACTGGCTCTTTTAGGCCTTGAGACACCTTCCTGAGCCCCTCTGGACTTCAGCGTGTTCTCCTGTAGAAGGGAGTGGGCTGGACTTGGTGGGCCCGGGGCCCGCTTGCTGCAGGACCATGTGATTCGCATGCGGCTTGTCCCGGCCCCGGGAGAGAAGGTCTGCCAGCCATCTGCCTGGAGCCCCAGTCTTCCTGGGGGACATGGGGTGGGTCTGAAGGAATCTGAGTGTGCCCCTGTGGCTCTGTCATCAATGTGNAGCCCCTCTGGACTTCAGCGTGTTCTCCTGTAGAGGGGAGTGGGCTGGACTTGGTGGGCCCGGGGCCCGCTTGCTGCAGGACCATGTGATTCGCATGCGGCTTGTCCCGGCCCCGGGAGAGAAGGTCTGCCAGCCATCTGCCTGGAGCCCCAGTCTTCCTGGGGGACATGGGGTGGGTCTAAAGGAATCTGAGTGTGCCCCTGTCGCTCTGTCATCAATGTGCTCCTTTTTTTTTTTAAACTGAGTTTCCACCAAATTGTACTGGCTCTTAGTCATGATGCTGCTCCCTGTTTAGAAGACTCTGTTTGTAAATAGAATTCAAGTTGGAGAAAGTTTGCTTATCAAAACACCAAGAAACAGAGAGCAGGCAGCACGGTCCTTTTCCAGTGTCAGGAAAGGGGGGACCCAGGAGGACAGGCAGGAAAAACATGACTGTGACTGAATCCTGACTCCGTTTTGACTCTGGTAGTTCTAGCCTGTGCTTTGGGCGTTTCTGTGGCTGAGTAAGTTGGTAAAACGTTGGTGCATGAACATGAGCAATAGAATGTATTTGGATCATCCTCGAAGTCATGCGTTTCCTGCGCTCTCTGTTTTCTCTGAATGTCTTTGACGTTCTATTGAAAAATGACTTGCCGCACACAGATGGTACATGGGTCTCCTCCTTGAAGTGTTAGTTTCCTTACTGAAGAGTGCTCAGTGGGAAGTCAGTCCAGGTCATTCTTTCACATATTAAACTAGGTCTGGTTGCCCTAAAAGGACTCGTCAGCATGTGGACCCGTGGATCGCTGTAAGTTAGGAATGTGTTCAACCTCAGGTTGTCCAGCAAACTGCTGAGTGGCGAAGCCACGCCCTCTGGGGAAGGGAAGCATGCGTGGAGGGGTCATTGATCCACCTGTTCCCTGGTGGGGCTGGGCGAAGACGTTTTCTGTCCTGGGAGCCTCAAGCAGGAGTCCCAGAGTGGTCCCTGTGTCTGTTCCCTGGACTTCTCTGCTGTCCCTTGACTTTCCCGCAGGGAGTGTGTGGGACAGAGAATTGGTTCCTCCTTCCTGCCTCATTTCCCAGAGACCCGCCCCTCCATTCCCCAGGGGCTTCCCAAATCCTGTGTGCCCCCATCCACCTGCCCGCTCCCTGTTCACCCCATTTCTTCCTCGTCTTTTTAAAGCACTGCTCTGCTCCTGCTCTGGGAACCTGGAGACCTCCAACAGCGGGAGGTTACCCTCAGGATACACCAGGGAACTAACGAAGTGGAAGCAGATAAAACTCCCTTCGCACAGCCGAGAGTCCCGGGAGCCGACAGCCGAGCAGTTGGGGCTATAGGGGAGGGAAGTACTTGCTCCGAGGCCCCACAGCCCTGGAAGGTTCTGGAGCCCATACCTCTTTTGGGGCCTCTGTAGCTGGAGGTGGCCTTGACCCACGGACTCCACGGTGATGTGAGCCAGCTGCCCTGCACAGCTTTGCTTCCTTTTGCTACAAGGCTGATGCTGTTTGAATCCCCAGATTTACAAGCAGCTCACGAGAGCCAGTCTGCTGTTGCTGTCCGCACTGCATGGTTCTTGCCCACTGCCTGTGAGCTGCCGGCCACTTCGTGGATGAGCTGTCCACAGTCAGGGTCTGGCCAGTGAGCAGCCAGGTGTGGCTCCGGGGAAGGAGACGGTCAGAGACTAGGCTGTGTCACACCCCCCTCCCCCACCACCAGAAGGCAACATGGGCAGGCCCCTCCCCTTAGGGGGCGTCTGGGGAAGGCAGAGGCTGTGACCGTGTGTGGTTATGTGTCCTCTCTCCGTTGCTAGGCAATTTTCCCTCAGCAGCACTGACCCCGTGTCCGGTTGTGCCTTATGTGGCAGCCCAGTGGTTTCCCTTGGAAGGGACAGGGGTGTGGGGACTGGACCCCTCAGGACCCCTGGGGCCGGGCCGATCTGCTCAGGCTGCTGTAACACCATCCTGCTGACGGGGTGGCTGAGACAACAGGAGTTGGTTCCCCACAGGTCTGGGGGCTGGAAGTCCATGACCAAGGTGCCGACAAGACTGGTGTCCGCTGAGGGCCTGCTTGCCCGGGACCATTTTCTCACTGTCCTCATGTGGCCTCTTCTCTGCGCTCACACCGAGAGGGGGAATCACTGATGTCTCTGTCACTTCTTGTGACACCCGTACTGTGGCGTTCACCACCCCCCGCCCCTTAAGCCTCACCCAGCCTTATCACCTCCTTCGGGTCCCTCGTTCCAGTCATGCAGGTTTGGGCTTCCATGTGTAACTTTTCAGAGGACACAGAGGAGCCCATCCCTGGGAGACGTGGGTATTTTGAAAACGAATGGTTGTTAAGCTTCTCAAGCAGAATCGTAATTGATGGAGATTTAGAGACTATTTTGGTATCTGAACCATGGTTTCTGCCATTGAGAGGCCATGGTCTCCTCATCTTCTTAAGAACAAACACTCCTTGGGGTGGCTGGGGCAGTGCTTGGCTGACGCAGGCGCTGACTCAACCAGTTCTATTTACAATACCTCTCTAATGAGGTTGCCTTGCGAGCAGAGAACTTCGGGAGCTAGAAACACACGCAGAAGCGAGGAAGGGTGGCCGTGTGTCCGGTGGAGTTACGGTACAAAGGGATGCAGAGGAGGGGCCCAGGAAGTTGAGGGTCGCCTCGCAGAGAGCCGGTGTCCTGGCCTCGCTCTGCAGGGCATGACAAAGGCGTCACGAACCCCGTGGGCTGGTCGTGGGTGGTTAAGGAGATGAGTAAAATGGTCTAGAAGTGAGAGCAGCGGCACAGTGTGCGCGTCCTGGGGGGAGTCAAGGCCCCAGAGGGAGTTGGCTGTTTTTCCTCTGTCGGAGGTGAGACATCCCACACCCGCTGCTCCACTCCATCCTCCTGAGACTGGACAGAACTGCCTTAGAAAATGTCTCAGCACAGGGAGAGGCACATCAACCACAGTGAAACCTGACCCGGGGACTCCACCATTTCTCCANGGCGTCATGAACCCCGTGGGCTGGTCGTGGGTGGTTAAGGAGATGAGTAAAATGGTCTAGAAGTGAGAGCAGCGGCACAGTGTGCGCGTCCTGGGGGGAGTCAAGGCCCCAGAGGGAGTTGGCTGTTTTTCCTCTGTCGGAGGTGAGACATCCCACACCCGCCGCTCCACTCCATCCTCCCGAGACTGGACAGAACTGCCTTAGAAAATGTCTCAGCACAGGGAGAGGCACATCAACCACAGTGAAACCTGACCCCGGGGACTCCACCATTTCTCCACCCTATCCCGGACCTGGGCTGCCCTCACACTGTCCCTGCCTCCCCTGAGTTTCTCCAAGGGACGGGTGGCAGAACTTGCCATGAGTGAATGATGCCAGTGCACACGTTGCCTGTGAGTCCCATTAGAAATGAGTTACGATAGCTCCGAACGGCACTGGGTATTTTGGTGCCCAGTTAAATCCTACAGGCCTACCTCCCCTCTGCAGCTCTCATCCCTGGGACGGAGTCACGTCTTGCTCTGATTTCCCCCCAGCCCACTGTGGAAGTGTTTCTGTGGGGGGACTCTGTGGGGTGCGCAGGACTCCCTCTGTGTAATGCCGAGGTCCCCAGGGGCAGAATCACCCCGCTGACAGTGCCAGTCTGCCCCACATATTTGCCCGCCTCTCATCATCATCTGTCTTTCCACCCCTGCCCTGGGCCCAGCCTGGTCATGGGGCCACCCCAATATGGGAACAAGTAGCGCCGTGGAAGACGCAGGGGTGGGAAAGCTGTGTCTCATTCCAAGGTGACGTAGTAAACAATAACGATGGTTAATGCTGTCCCTGAAGGTGACTGTTTTCACAAACTTTGCCATTTGTGTTGCAGGCAGCTGGGCCTGGACCTGGTACCCAGGAAGGAGTACGCCATGGTGGACCCGGAGGATGTCAGTGTTACTGAACTCTACCGCCTGGTAGGTGCAGGTGGTGCTGGCTCCGCCGCCCTGTGATTCCGTGGTTTCCACAGCCCTCTCCGTGCTTTTGCCTGGCCTGGTGGAATGCTTGCAGGCCCTGCATGTTCGTCTGCTGTGACTCATGACAAGGCTGTGACTAGCTGTGTCCAGTCTTGGCTCCTCAATGTGCGGGTCCCCCGCCCCCACCAGATGCCAGAATGTGCCTCCCTGGCCTCCATCTGGGGCCCGGCCCTCCCACACCCTAGCCTGTCCCATGGCCTCCATCTGGTGCCGGGCCCTCCCACACCCCAGTTGGCTCTCAGTGGTGAGGCCTGTGACTAACCTGAAACACTCAAACATATTGCCCAGCATAGTGTCTCCCAACTTCATGTTTGTTATAAAAACCAAGAAGGCCCCGGCTGGTGTAGCTCAGTGGATTGAGCACAGGCTGCAAACTAAATAGTCACCAGTTCAATTCCCAGCCAGGGCACATGCCTAGGTTGCAGGCCAGGTCCCCAGTATGGGGCACATGAGAGGCAACTACACACTGATATTTCTCTCCTACTCTTCCCCACTCTCTAAAAACAAATAAATAAGATCTTTAAAACAAACAAAAAACCCCAAGAAGTAGTGAGGCCTTCAACTTGGAATACTCCAGTTATTTTCTAGGCATCTGGGTTCCTCACATCTGGTCCAATCTGCTTTGTGTTCTCAATACTTGTGTAAAATAGACATAATTCTCCACATGACCGAAGCTCTCTAAAAACCAGAAATCAGAGAAGGTGATTGGGGAGGGCTTTCAAAAGCCACGTCCTCAGGTGCGATTCTAGTTATGCTATGGCTTTTTAAAAAAATTATATTTTATTGATTATGCTATTACAGTTGTCCCATTTCCCCCCTTCATTCCTCTCCACACCCCCTCCCACCCACATTCCCCCCTTTAGTTCATGTCCATGTGTCGTAAGTTCTTTAGCTTGTACAATTCCCGCACTACTCTTGCCCTCCCCCTGTCTATCTTCTCCCCACCATCTATGCTACTTATTCTCTGTACCTTCTCCCCCTCTCTCCTCCTCCCACTCCCCTGTTGCTAACCCTCCATGTGATCTCCATTTCTGTGACTCTGTTCCTGTTCTAGTTGTTTGCTTAGTTTGCTTTTGTTTTAGGTGTGGTTGTTAATAACTGTGAGTTTGCTATCTTTTTACTGTTTATATTTTTTATCTTTTTTTTTAGAAAAGTTCCTTTAACATTTCATATAATAAGGGCTTGGTGATGATTAACTCCTTTAACTTGCCCTTATCTGAGAAGCGCTTTATCTGCCCTTCCATTCTAAATGAAAGCTTTGCTGAATAGAGCAATCTTGGATGTAGGTCCTTGCCTTTCATGACTTGGAATACTTCTTTTCAGCCCCTTCTTTCCTGTAAGGTCTCTTTTGAGAAATCAGCTGACAGCCTGATGGGAACTCCTTTGTAGGTGACTGCCCCCTTATCTTTTGCTGCTTCTAGAATTCTCTCCTTCATTTTAATTTTGGGTAATGTAATTATGATGTGGCTTGGTGTGTTCCTTCTTGGGTCCAACTTCTTTGGGACTCTCTGAGCTTCCTGGATTTCCTGGAAGTGTATTTTCTTTGCCAGACTGGGGAAGTTCTCCTTTATTATTTGTTCAAATAAGTTTTCCATTTGTTGTTGCTCTTCTTCCCCTTCTGGTATCCCTATAATTTGGATGTTGGAACATTTAAAGATGCCCTGGAAATTCCTAAGCCTCTCCTCATTTTTTAAAATTCTTGCTTTTTCATTCCTTTCTGTTTGGTTGTTTCTTTCTTCCTTCTAGTTCACTCCATTGATTTGAGTCCCAGTTTCCTTCCCATCACTATTGGTTCCCTGTGCATTTTCCTTCATTTCACTTAGTGTAGCTTTCATTTTTTCATCTAATTTGCGACCAAAATCAACCAGTTTTGTGAACATCCTGGTCACCAGTGCTTTGAACTGTGCATCTGATAGGTTGGCTGTCTCTTGGTCGCTTAGAAGTATTATTTCTGGAGCTTTGATCTGTTCTTCCATTTAAGCCAATTTTTTTTGGTCTGGTTGCACCTGTTACTTATGAGGGTCTGAGCCTTAGGTGTTTACCAGGGTGGGTCAACCCACGTCAGTGGGTTGTGATGCTGTATGTGGGGGCGGGGTCAGAGAGGGAGCAATGGCGCTTGTTCTGCGCTCTCTTGGATTTCAGTCACTTCCCCCACTACCCACACTCAAATTGGGCCCTTCTGGTGCAGGTTCCCGAGTGGGTGGGCTTGTGTATGTTCTAGGACCCTTGTGGGTCTCTCCAACGAACTCTCCTGTGAGGCTGGGAGTCTCTCCTGGCACCTCGACTCCCATAAGTGTTTTCAACCTGTGCTTTTAGGCTTTATTTCCGGTTGCTGCGGCCCTGGTGGCGCGGTCTGTCTTGCTGCCCATTTTTGTCTGGTTTATCTGAGCGCGAATGTGTGACCAAAGTCAGCCAGCCACCTTGTGCACCTCACTGAGTCTGCCCATTGCCACCCTGTGCTGGGGTTCTGCCAACCAAGGCCTTTTCCTGCTGCGACCCCTCTCTGCCAGCTGCTAACTCCGCCCCTCTTACTGGTCTGGATGAATGGTTGTCGGACTTCTGTACAGTTCAGTTTTCTGTCTGCTCTGGTTGTTTTTTTGTTTCTAAATTTTTGTTGCCCATAATTTTGGTTGTGCGAGGAGGCACAGTGTGTCTACCTATGCCTCCATCTTGGCTGGAAGTCTGGCTTTTTTTTTTAAACAAGGTTTTCAACTATAATATATACACAAAAAGGATATATAACCATCAAAATGTATTTTTCTGAAGAGAGTAGAGGTGACTTTTTTGTATTGTTTAAATATATTTCAAATTTCTACAAGAAACATTTCATGACCAAAAAATAAACAAATATTTTAAATGAAAATAAAACCTTGGTTATTTGAATGGTGTTTACCCTAAGCAGTTATAAGTATTAAAAGGTATTTTTTCAATTTTTTAAATTTTATTTTTCCCACTACCATTTAGTCTCCTCAGACCCCCGCCCCACCCTGCAGACACCACACTGTCGTCCGTGTCCATGAGTCCTTTGTCCTTTTTGTTAAGACTCTCCACTCCCTAACCTCCCCCTCACCACTAACTTTCATCTCTCTATCCGTGAGTCTGTCCCATTTTGCTTGTTAGTTCAGTTTTTTTCATTAGATTCCACATATGAGTGAGGTAATACGGTGTTTATCTTTCTCTCACTGGCTTATTTCACTTAGCATAATACTCTCCAGGTCCATCCTTGCTGTCGCAAAGGGTGAAACTTTCTCCTTTTTTATGGCCAAGTAGAATCCCATTGTGTCCATATTCCATAGTTGTTTTTCCCACTCATCTGTTCATTGCACTTGGGCTGCTTCCAGACCTTCACAGTTGTGGTTGTAAATAACGCTGCAGTGGAAGCAGGGGTGCGCCTTACCATAATGTCCCTAGAAGGGACGCCCGTAGTAAATACCAGACTCCTTTTCTGAGGACCCTGCCTCTTTGGAGGTAGCTTTCCTAGCCTGCAGTGTTTACCGTGGGATGTCCTTGACCTGAGGCTTGCTGGATCTGAGACACACTGGGAACAGTCATCTGGAAGTTCATGAGGGCTTGTGTCTGATTTGAGAAAGCTGTTCTTCATACCCCTTTCAGTTTTTCCTTAATCATTGATCTGTTTGGATCATCTCTGTCTCCTTGTACCAGTTGAAATAAATTATGTTTTTGTAGAGGATTTCCTTTACATTGAACTTCCTAGAGTGGCATTTCATGCTCGCATTTACGGCTGCTGTGCTGAGGGTCTTGTGTGTAGTGAGAACACAGTTCAAGGTTATCTGCAGGGAGGCAGAGAAGGAGGATGGAATGAAATAAGAGTGTTCCAAGTTAAAGCCCTCATTACCTCTTAGTTTTTATAACAAATCAAATCCATGTAATTTAGTTGTCGATCTTAGCCTTTAAGGTGCCATTGTTTTGAGTATTATATTTTGTCTCTCACTATTTTTTCTTTTTAAATCTCTCAGTTTGAAGTTTCTTTAGAGTGGGCACTGCACCTTATATTTCTCCCATTACACCCAAGACCACCTTGTACAGTGCTCTGCACTCAATAGGCAGTCAGCTTTTCTGAGGTCATTATGGTGTCATGAACAAACCGTGGCTGTAGACCCAAATAACAAGGGTGACTTCTACCCCTTCTCTTTACCAGCTCTGTGGTCCTGGACTTGCTGCTTGATCTCTCAGAACCTCAGTTTCCTCATCTGCTAATTGGGATTGTAATTCTTACTATGATTTTTAAAATGACGATTAAATAAGAAACACAGGTAGAAGGCATTGCCTTGACATTATATTTGCAAAGTGCTTAAGCATTCGCTTGATTTTCTTTTTTTTCTCATTTTTAGTTTATTCTCATTAGATAGGCAAGATGTCCGGGATAATTGGTACCTTATATGATAAAGGTTAAGATTAGATTTTTGTTGTGTTTATGAAATAAATAATAAAAGCTTGGGTGTGATAGGAATTTAGTTATCTCTCACAATGTGCAATTTCAGAAGCAAGGAGTCCTGGGCTTGTTTGTGGTGTCCCATTGTCAAAGTGAATACAAGTTGTTATCTTCCTGCTATGCAGAATGTGGCTTCCATCAGGAATGCTTCAAAGTACAAAATAGCTGCAAGAACACTAGCCATTGCATCTGCTGTCCTGCAGTAAGGAGGAGAAAGTTTCCTCTCAGTTGATTCAGCTACTTCAATGAACCTTCCTGCCAGTTCTGCACAACCCTTGCACTTACATCTCATTGGCCACAGCACAGTCATGTCCTCACATTTAGGTGGGGGTGTCAAACATCTGATTCAACAACGAACAGCGTCTGGCACAAGTGCTTTGTATTTTCCCTAGTCTGATTTCGTGTGCCAGCCATTTTATCTCTGTTTCTTTCACTTCACGGTGCCTGTGGAGTGGCGAATTGATTTCCTCTGTCAACATTTCCCGTGTGTTAGTGGTGGCCGCTGGAGGTACCGTGTCCATATGGTGGGGTTGTCATCTGGGCTGTGACTGACGGGCAGTGACTGTGATTGGTGGGGAGGAACTGCCATCAATTAGCCATGACGGCCTTGGCAGGGCTTGGGTTTTGTTTGTGTTTTTGTATTTTGTAGCTCAACTCCTAGTACATAGTCTTCATTCACAGATGAGGGAAGTAAAACGCTGTGATTTCATACAAACACTGAATCTCCCCGGAGTCATGGTTGTGTGTCCAAAGCAAAGGAAATAGCCCAAGGAAAACCCAGGTGACTCCATTCCGAGGGGCCTGTTTTCTCCCTCAAGGCAGCTTCCGGGGCCTGTTTCCACCCTGGCCTGGGACACTCACGTGGTTCATGACACTGGGTCTGTTTCTCTGGGCGACATCAAAGTGAGGGACAACCTGGACTTCCCAGGGAGTGGTGGCAGCGCCTCCCTGCGCCAACCTCTTGTTGTCACTTTGGTGGTTTAGTGTGACTCCATGGTATGGAGCCCAAGGCCCCCGCGGAGGATGTTGCCACTTCTCTTTTTACGGCATCTTCTCCGTGTCACTTTCTTTTATTTAGATTTAACATTTTTTATTGTCGTTCAAGTACAGTTTTCTGCCTTTCCCCCCTTCTCTGTATCACTTTCAGACACAGGTGTTAGCATCTCACTATGTCCATACTGCATCATTTAAAAAAAAAGAACTCCGGTTTAGGCGCTCGACCGCCCAGTTAGCAGATCTCTCTCGCCTAATTGTGCTCATCCGAGCAGTGAGAAGTGCTGAACCCCACGGTGCCAACATATGTCCTGTGGAAGGTTTGGCTTCCTGCCAGCAGCTGGGCCCTGGTTTTGCTGTGAATAATGGGAACCTCCGCCGCTGGATGCTCTGGCCATTTGTGCAGACCCAGGGTCTGTGTGGAAACCTTCTGTGGTTTTGTAAATCCCATCACCTGCTTGTTTCGTGGTCCTTAGAGGGTAGACCCGTGCTTCTCAAACAGGCAGTCCCCCCTGCCCTTCCCCAAGGTGTCTGGAGACAACTGGGACGGGGTGGGGTGGGGGTGGGGAGAGGTGCTTCGGGCATCTGGTGGGTGGGGGCCATGTGCTGCTGATCACCCTCCACAGCCCGGGGCACCCCCATAGCAGAGAAGTATGCAGCCTGACAGTCACTAGCGCCGAAGATGGAAAGCGTGATGTCAAAGACTCACCAAGTAATGGATGCATTAGTCGAGGGTGACACATTTGTGTCACTTAACTCTTTGGAATGAATCTGTTTGTGTTCCTAATCAGCACTCTAGCTGAGCTGTAAGTACGTTCTGAGTCACTGGTAGGTGGCTTTGCAACCATAAATTATTTCCGAGATGGGCTTTTGTCTCTCTGCTGCAACTCCCAAATTATAGCTCACAGAATGTGAACATGCCTTTTGAGTTTTGTTATGGTAGCAATATTTTCACAGATATTTTTCATAGTTCCCCGAAGTAGCAAATTACCAAGAAGTAAACAAGTAATCATACCTCCTTAAGTCCAAATCCTTTCCAGCCCTGGAGGAAGGGAGGATGAGGGCGGCGTGTGGCAGTGGGAGGCCTCAAGTCATGTGCACAGGCAGTAGACTCGGGCAGGGCGGCTGCTGGTGTGCACGCAGAGACCAGCAGTTCCAAGGTGCTGTTCATCATGCAAAAGATGTGACAGCCGTTTCCATTCAGCTGTGATTTGCATCTCTGCATGTGATTCCCAACCGGCTGCCCTTAAAGTCACCTGGGGAGCTTTTCAAAGTACCACTGTCTGCCGCCCCGTCCCCTAGAAATCCTCATTTAATGTGAGACTGGACCTGGGTGTGAGGATTTGTGATGGGCCCCTTGGTGATGGCGCATGCATTGGAGTCTGGACGCTGTGATCTAGACGTAGCTGGTGCTTTGCATGAGGAACAGCCAGCGTTTCCCTCGGTTTTCAGTGAAGGTCAGGACTGATCGGGGAACTTGGCAGCGAGTAAAGACCTGATACCTGGTGGAAGTCCGTTCCTTTCCTCAGGTTTTAAAAACAGTCCCCTGGCTCCAGCCCGTAGTAGTCATTCGTGTCTCCATAGTAGTTTGTGCGGTGTTACCCTAACCTGCAAGTAAATCAGGAAGTTGGCGATTTCAGGGGGGAAGAGCTTATTTGTGAGTTAGAGAGATGTAGTTTTATGACTGCTGATGTCACCTCTGCCCCGGTGAAAAGAACTTTAAAAACGCAACATAGAGCAACCTTCGTAGGAAACAAGGCAGAGTCATGCCTCCTCCTATAGTGAGAAATTTTCCCCATAGGAACTGTTTTCCAGTAATTATGGCCAGCACAGTCCACAAAGCTGAGGCCACTTTAGAAGAAAATGTACCTTTTCTGTACTTTTATGGGGATGTCTGCAGCACACCTGTTGACAGACGATTATGGGTGTGTTTGGTCCATGTTATAGTTTTAACCATTTACTCTTTGAGTAGTTCAAATTAAAAGATAAAAGCAGGAAACATTCTGGTGATTTTATGCTGTTGCATTCCCAGCTATGTTTGGTTTAAACTTAGTTTGAACATGTAAATTTCGACGATCTATTTCTGCCCTGAGGTGCTGGTCAGCCAGTCAGTACTTACCGAAGATGTTTTGATGCATGGAAAGGCGGCCAGTGTGGAAGTAGGTTATGAAACTCAGACCCAAGGAAAGGATGTGACTCCTTTATTGTGTAGTTAAAACCCCAGAACTAGTGTTTTATGAAAATACTGATTAGGAGGAGAAACAATCTGCCTCTTCCTTGGCTGCCAGCAGTTGGAGAAGCGCTGCCCTGTGGTTCGTAGTTCCCGCCCACACGCAGCTCTGGGCTGGAGTGGCACTTCCCCAGGAGGCCTCTAGGAGCGTCCAGACGCAGGGCAGACCCCACTCCCCCCCAGTGGAGAGTCGTGTGAGCGTCATGCTAGCTCTTCCTGTCGCCTGTGCGTTGCCCTCAAAGTCTTACGTTTGGGTGAGTGGCCGCTTTGTTGAGGTCTGTACCCGCTGGTGGGCTGCTCCCAGTTTTCCTTGTCCGAGCCTTCCCAGTGCTCGACCCTCTACAAACACATGCTGAGTAAGTGGTCAGCCCCACAGGCTCCTCCCTCCTGGTCCTGCCCCCCCAGGGGTAGCCTAGGAGACTGACTGTGTTGAGGACAGAAATGAGAGATGGACCGGTGGACAGAAGCACTGCTCCTGCCTTTAGACACCTCACTGGAGCTCACAGGTCCGTGTCCGTAGGACCCCAAGAAGTTAGAAACATTTTCTTGCTCCAGTAATTGGGTATCATTTCCCACTGCCTGCCTCAGAAAACTACCGTAATTGTGCAATTTAGTGCACTTCAGAAGAACTTATGAGAAGTTGTGAAGTTGGAGCTGCATTGTTTAGCTACCGCCATCAGGGAAATGATAGTCAGATCTATGGGAAGTTAGTCTGGCTGTTTTAAAGATGACTAATAGTTTGTTCTCACCCCGGGAGTGAGCTGGGGGGCAGTCGAATCCTCTGAACTTCATGCTGGAATCTACTTAGTGCATTGGTGCCCTTTTAACATGAAATTAAAAAAAAAAAACCCCACATTCTTAAAGCAAGAGTCCTTGATGGTTTGCCAACTTGATAGTTTCTTATTTCAGAAGTTGGAAGAACATTTGAAATTTAACATCTAACTAGATACCAAATCCACAGGAAAAAAATTACAGTCTTCAGCTTATAAAGGTTCCACTTAAGGTTTTTCGACTTTACAATATGCACGTGGAAAAGCAATACACATTCAGTAGAAACCATACCACAGATTTTGAATTTTGCTCTTTTCCTGGGCTGGCCATAGGTGGTACGATCACCTCTCATGATACTGGGCGGCGGTGGGCACAGCGCCTGTCAGCCCTGCAATCACGAGGGTCAGCCACTGATGCCCTGCAGCGTGCTCTGTTGCCCACGTTTTGTGGATATTGTTTTCGCTTTTGCCTCCCACGGTGCCCATCTGTGTCTCCTTCTTCTGGGGAGAGGAAGAGGAAGAGGAAGGCGATGGCTCTTGAGGCGAAACTCGAAAGAGTGGCCCAGCTGGAGGCCAATGTATTTGTTTTGAGCACATGCACGGTGGGCGGGGCTGAACTTGACATTCTGTAGGTTAGACTTGGCCGATGCGTTCTTGACGTGGCATGCTTCCCGCTCATGATGAATGTATTGGAGGTGACCCCACCAGAGGCTGAGGTGCACCTGCGTAGCAGGGGACATCACACTCATACCGCAGCTCACGAGTTGGTCCGGTCCCATTGTCTTCTCACCACGTTTCTGTTGGGGGGTATCGTGCAGATGGAGCACCGACATCGGAAGAAGGACGCACCGGCACAGGCCAGCAGCCACCACCTGTTCGTGCAGATGAAGAGCCTCATGTGTTCCAACCTGGGCGAGGAGCTCGAGGTCATCTTCTCGCTCTTCGACAGCAAGGAGAACCGGCCCATCAGGTAACCACCCACGGGGCTGCGGCCAGCTTGCTGGCCTGGCGGAAGTGGCGTGGGTCGTTGGCAGGCTTTGGACGAGGGGACCTGCACACCTGTCCTCTGTCAGCCTCAGTGCTCTCACTTGGGAGCCCTGTCGGAGCTTCCTGCCCCCAGAGGCTTCCCTGGGTGTGAGATGGGATGACAGGTGTCGAGGTGCTCACAAAAACTAGAGCGAGAGAAATCTGAGCTTATTAAGAACTGACGGGAAGGATCTGGAATGAGGAAGAGGCTACACCCGAGGGAGAGGGGTACCATGCCTGTGTCAAGGTCTCTGAGAGGAGTCAGGGCCCAGACTGGAGCTCGTAGGCGGGGAGAGAGGGAGAAAAGCGTGTGTGTGCACAACTGAGGTATAGGATTGGGGTTGTTGGAGTTTTTCATACAAAGAAATCAAAACACTTTACATTCTGTGCTGCAGCTGTCTCCTTCGGCTTGCATTTCAAAGGGGCTATTGCACTGTCAGGTGGGAGAACTCGTCTTAGTGTTTAGGCCGTGCACAGGCCGGCCGTGGTGGGTGCGTGTGTTCATTCTAATCCTCCCCGAGTGGGTGTATGTCAGTGAATTGGCCACAGACTGGGAGTTAGTCGGGCCAGTGGAAATAACACAGCTCACTGGCTGACCGATACTTTGCTTCCTGCTGTGTTCCAAAGCCTCATTAACTCCCATTACAAATTTGTTTCGGGGCTAACCCAAGACTGCACTTCATTCTCCACAGAAAATGTGTCTCCTGGGACCTGCATGCGCCCGAGGCCACTGAGCTCTGTGCAGGGCTGCTGTGCGCCCCACTGTGGGCTCCAGCTTTTATCTGAGAAACTAGCACCTGGGGCCTGCTGGGAAAGGCGTGCTCCTGGTGACCGGGTACAGGAGCCTTGTCCTGGCGACTTCATTAAAGTCACTTTCTGCTGGTGCCTTATTCATAGACTTCTCTGGCTTTACATATTTTTCTACCAGCCTACAGCTGAACTCTCTGTTTTGCTTGAAATGGTTTATTGCTGTATAAGTTTTATATTGCCTATAATCACCTTCTTTTGAGTATATCTTTCAATTCTGTCACTAAGAGAATCATGACTAGTGCTATGTTATTGGTGAGGTACTGATAGTTTTTAATGTGTACTCACACCGAACTGTGGAACGTGTTTGAACTTCTCTCCCTCCTCAAGGCACAACATGTCTCCCTTCCCCTCTCACAGGCTCCGCTGTACAGTGTGCTCGTGCCAGGGCAGTGGAGTCACAGGGCCTGGGTTTGAATCCTGCCTTGGCCGTTCTGTAGCTGGGCCAGTTAATTTTCTCTATTGCTGTTGACTTCTCTGCCAAATGAGGATAATAATAGCACTTTCCTCATGGGATTATTGGAGGGTTAATGAGATAATACCTACATGTCACAGTGTCATGGAGGACACAGCTGATTGGTGAGTGGATCTCAGCTATCAGGGTGATGGCTTTGTAAACACCCAAACAGGAACTAACCTTGAACGTAACAGAGGTGGCATGTGGTGTTTGGTCTAGGATTCTTAAAGAAACGGTGTGCTCTAAGGAATCATCGTTGCTGTTTCAGGTGCATGCTAGTGCAGTTATGTAAGGTGGGGAGAGGCATGCTGATGGAATGCCTTCAGGGAGGTGATTTGCTTTGTAATATTTCAGCATCAGAACAAAAGAGACTAAAAGCAAAGACAGAAGAAATATAAAATTTATTGCTTTGGACTCCTGGGTTATGTATATGGGTTCTCGGTTTTCCTTTTATGATATAGTCTGAATGGCTAATGAATTAGCTGCCTAACATTGGTCAATGTTGCCCATAAAAATGCATGTGGGCAACAAAGCGATGAGGACAGGCATGTTTTAAATCTTTTAAAGAAGACCGGTTTATTAGCCCGGTGGTCGCTCCCCCATGGATGGCCTGGCATCCGTTCCACCTAGGGTGACACCGCCGGGTCCCTGTGGTACTTTTGATAATGTATTGGGCAGAGCCGAAGAGGAATGTTTCCCTAATGGTCTAGGACATTCAGTATTACAAGTGCAAGTATTATGATTTACCTTTACAGTGTAAGCTCTGACTCACAGCAAAATAGGAAACTGGGAGGTTATTAATAATCTGTGGGAGGGAATGACTGATATGCTTCAGCAAAGCCCTGCACCTCCATACGGACCACCGTCCCAGAGACTCTGAATCAGTGCAGGTTCATCACCCCCAAAGGGGAGGCGATTGTCCCCCTTACGTGAAGGGTGTGTTCCCTCGTCCCGCCCCCGTCCTCACTCCCGCCCTCACGGCACAGGTGCATCAGGATAACTGCTGCGTGTCTGCAGCGCGAGGCCTGGCCAGGGATGAGATATGGACCTGGGGCGTGTGGCGGGAGGGATCCAGGCACATGTGAGGAATCGCCTCTGAAACAGAGGAAGGGCCCTGGGGAAGGGAGACGAGGACAGCAGCATGGGCGTAAATGTTAGTGTGGAGGAGAGGCTGGGTTGGAGGCTGGACCTTCTGTAAGCGACGTGGGGAGCCAGATCATCTGCTGTTGGAGGGAGACGAGAGAGTTTGGTGCGAAAAGTGAGTTGCAGGGGCACCGGCCGTGGGCTTTGAGCAAAAGCGCGATAGGACGAGTGGGTCCGGGACAAGGAATGGACTTGCTGAGTACTTTGGGGGCCCTGCCGGCCAGGGGCCCATGGAACTGGAGTGAGCCCGGCTCTGTAGATGCTTTTGCTCAGGGCGTGGGTGTCAGAAGCAGGAGGCAGGTGGTGCTGGAGGCTGGAAGCTCACTGTTGGGAAAGCGAGCAGACGGTAACCTGGTGGAACAGTGAGGAAGTTCAAAGGCATGACAACCATGGCTTCCCCAGGTCTCAGCAGAGGCCAGCATCATCCAATGGCCTTTCCATTTTTTAAGGGACATTAAAGAACTCATGTTTCTTACTGGGACTGTTTTTTCTAAGAACTTACAGAAAGCAGCTGTCGGAGGGAAGAGTTATTCATACTGGGCTAGGAAAACTGCCGATATTTCTGTGTATACATCACAGTCCGTAACCCAGTGTGATTGTTTAATTCTCTGGGTACCGTGCTAGTGTTTCTCATTTTGTACATCACTGACAGTTTATAGTGGTTTCATCACCCGTGTTCAGCGTCCCTTCCGATTGCTTTCAACATTGAAAGAGAGTTGGCGTGGAGCTCTTTTTATAGCGTCATGTTGTGTCACTGACTCGAAGTTGCAGCTGCTCCCAGCAAAGCCTGGCTGCTGGGAGAGCCTGGCTGGCCACTCCCGCGGGGCCTCACCTGCAGGAACAGACACCAACAGAGCCACGTGGGCGCTCGGCGATTCTCCATGGATCGGGGTTATACCACCCATCCACGGGGCCCAGAGCGCTTTCTGCTCCATCTGGCTGGGCAGGGGTCACTGTGGGTGTCGCTACGTCAGTGACCCCCAGTGACCTTCCCTCGTGTCCTTTTTGGCTCCTTCTTCTCCATTACATTCTGTCAGCAGGTACCTGAAAGCCTAGACTGTGGTCACTCGGAAGTTAATTCCATTTCTTGGTGTATTCCCCCTCCGTCACACTTCTGTGTCGCACAGCAGAAAAGCAGATAATTGCTTTGGAGATGTGGTGGTGTCGTTAATGGGAGAGATTTTAAGAAATGGCCCAGGAGGAAGGTCCAAATTAAAACAAAAACAAGCAAGAAATAACTTTATTCATGGGGAGAACACCCGGGGTAGAAGCGAATCCAGCCCTTTTCTCTTGTTATTTTAAGAGCCACGCAGTTCCAATTATTTTTGAAATTGTAAATTACTGCCTTATTATGATAATAAGTGGCTGGAAATTTCTTGTGGCAGAAAGTGAAAACTCCCAGAGTAAATGTGCTCAGAACTGGCTTTATTTTCCCCTTTAGCTCTGCGCACTCATTCAGGCCACTCATCTCTTTTTTATTTAAATAGTGAATAGTGCTGTGTTTTAGAAGGTGACCAGGAGGCTCTTTCCCCTCCCTTCCTGCATCTTAGGAGATGACCAGATTGTTATTTTTTCTGGCAGGATTCTGGTCACCTCTGCCGCCTCCTCTCCTGTGTCTGGGGCCTGGAGGGATAGATTCCCTACAGAATGCATTGCAGTCGCACATACCAACCACCCACAAGGAGTTCTTCAGTGTTCAGTTTATGCAGGAAGATGAGTCAACATTGACACAGGAGTGGTTGGTGATACGTTAGTCCCTTTTCTAAAAATAAAGCTCGAACCTCTTCATTGCCCTCGTGTCCCCAGCACCTTTCAGAGCAGAACGCTTGACCCAGGTGTGCGGAGGTGAGGTGAGGGGATGCCTGGGGCCTGTCCTCGTGGAGACAAGGCACCTAAGAGCAAGTTACTGTCTCAATCTCTCCTCCCACTCCGGTGGGAACATGCTTCCTAATGAACAAGAGAAGCTGGGGGCCAAGTGTGCACCAGAATTGCTTACAGAGTCGTTTCCCGTGGCCCACGTTTATCAGAACTGTGCTCTCAGACCTGTCTCCAGGGGAGCACCTTTTGCAGAAACCGTCACGCTAAACAAAAAGTCAATGGAAGCGGGAGATATATATAGAGCATCTCCTCCCAGCTCTTTCCGTGTACGGGTTTCGGCCTACACGTTAAATAGACCGCATCTTCTTTTCATTTCCGCTGAACATCATTGATTTCTCACTCTTGCTGTTGAATCATTGATGTTCACTCATTCAGCAAATAATTACCGCTGCCCTCGGGTACTGGTCTGGACCTGGGTGTTGGGGAAGGAAACATCGAGGAATGGAACAGGGGAAAAAAAAATATCTGCCCTCCCAGGATTTACCTTCTCCTAGTTAAACCCTATTAAGTTTTAAGTCAAAAGATGTTTTTAGAGGTTAGATTTCCACACCATCTCTCTGTATGGTAACCAATAGGCTAGTCTCGTTTCACAAACGTATTTGCAGTATGCGAAGCAAGGCTTCCTAACCTGTCCGGGGCCCAAAGCTCCTTCCAGACCTATGAAAACTGCAGTCCTGTGCAAAAACAATGCTCCTATTCTTATACACATTCGTATTTGCACAACAGCTCAGGGACTTTGCAGCTTCCTGGTTACAAAAAGGATTTGACCTTGTATAAGTCCATGTGTCTTCCAGGTAGTAAGTGCTATTTAATGATGATTTAATTTTTATTTTCAAAGTTGCGATGAAATAAACTTTCAGTAAGGTGTTGGAATGGAAATTGGATTTTGGCTTTCTTTTTTAAAAACAGAACACCTTTTTGAGATAATAAATGCATGATTTATTACACTTACTGTTTTTGCAGGGCTTGGATCACTTTAGATCTTCATTACTTAGCCTGTTTTTATTTAAGGTTTCTCTGCCTTTACAGACAGCTTCGTGCTGCAACCCCGAGGACTTGCAGTGACCCCACGTTGTTTGCTTTACTTTGGCTGTTCCTCATCACAGAAGCCGTCTCTAACTCAGGGGCGTGGTTAGGAAGGTCAGGACAGGTGCCCTGGAGAGAGCAGAGTGATCCCCGCCCCCCCAACAGAAAGATGTAACGTCTGCAATAATCAGATTACGGAAATTCCCACAAGAATGAGACTGTTTGCCCGGGAGCCCCTGCTTGTGTGCAGATCTGACCTCGTGTGGAGGGATCCTGTCATCATCGCCTACTTTTTGCTGCTTCTCTGAGAAACTCATTTTCCAGGGAAGTTCTTAAATAAGTTCTTTGGACAGAGATGCAGGCAAGTATTTTTCTGAATGTCCAGTTAAACAGCGTAGGTGTTTCTAAGGACTGTACTTGAATTTAGCCTTGGGATTTCTAGGGTCCCAGGTCTTTTCTGAGCATTGTTTTATTGTNGTCTCTAACTCAGGGGCGTGGTTAGGAAGGTCAGGACAGGTGCCCTGGAGAGAGCAGAGTGATTCCCCCCCCCCCCAACAGAAAGATGTAACGTCTGCAATAATCAGATTACGGAAATTCCCACAAGAATGAGACTGTTTGCCCGGGAGCCCCGCTGCTTGTGTGCAGATCTGACCTCATGTGGAGGGATCCTGTCATCATTGCCTACTTTTTGCTGCTTCTCTGAGAAACTCATTTTCCAGGGAAGTTCTTAAATAAGTTCTTTGGACAGAGATGCAGGCAAGTATTTTTCTGAATGTCCAGTTAAACAGCGTAGGTGTTTCTAAGGACTGTACTTGAATTTAGCCTTGGGATTTCTAGGGTCCCAGGTCTTTTCTGAGCATTGTTTTATTGTTTTTCTCAAATCAGCAGTCAGGTCAGGTCAGGCATTTGGTCTGGGGTTAATTAGCACAGACCATGCGAAACAGCAGGTCACCTGTATGGCACTTATTTATAACTTCAGAAAGCACTGCATCCCTTTTTTCCTTGAGCTTTTTCTTCTTCCAGAAAGTTCTGGTCCAGGTAACTTTAGTCTCAGAAAAGAAAAAGAAGTGTTTTTTAAATCATGCTAAGTAGTAAGAAGGAACCAGTCTGGTGTTGGCAGTAGAGTCGCCTACAGCTTAAACGATTGTCTCTGGTTGTATCGTTGCATGAAAACTGAATGCTTTGCTGTCCTGACAAAGCCATCCTGCGAGCTGGTTACTTAGTTGGTTACTCAACTGTTTGTAAAGGGCGCCTGGGCTCGGACGGCCATATTTTAACAAGGACACTGGGTGTCTGTCTGTTCCTTAAACAAACCAAACTGCTGAGGAACCCAGGTCTCCAGGGTCCTCCTCTTTCCGTCAGAGGGGCTCCCGCCCCCACCGCTGTTGCTTCAGGGTTAAAACTATGAGGCTCCTACACAGCCTTATCGAGGAAGACTTTTGCTCGAGGGGTTGCTTTCACTGGTGCCAAGGAAAGACTCTGCCACCTGCCTGTCCCATGGTCAAGAGTAGATGGGGTGATATTAGATGGGGTGAAGTCTTTGGCCTGAAGATCTGAGGTGCTGGTTGCCTGTTTGCTGGTACGCAGGACTGTCATAAAGGACAGGCAGCACTTCTGGCTTCTCAGACCTGGGCGTGGTGGTCAAACCAGCAATCCTTAAACACACCTGGGCCTTTAAACATAAGGAGGGGGTCCGTCCTGACCCGGGAAGTCAGACCCTCCAGGGTCAGGCACAGGCTTTGTGCAGCTGCCAGGAAAATGCTGGACAGCCCAGGCTGGGATCCCCTGGGTGAGAAGCCAGAGGCCTGTTCTGTGTACCACGGAGCATTTCTTTCCTCTTTCTCTGTGCCACAGGGAGCCCACACCCTGGGGCCAGCAGCCAGCTCAGGGTAGGCAGCTCACCTCCCCCAGTTTCCCAAGAGCATCTTGCCTGGCTTGGGGCTGCACCAGCTCCTGGGGGTGTTACAGCAACCATTTATCATGCTGCGTGAGTGGTCCCACTTTGAGTCGTCCTTGGCCACGTGCTCCAGGAAAGAGCGTGGTCTCTGTTCCACACCGATTGTTGGAAGCACCCTACACTATTAGCCAATCAGAAACCATTTGAGAGAATGCAGGAGAAGCATTTAGATGCCCTGGTTTTGTATCTACTGCCTTTTGGGTGGCGGCTCCAGAGCCCTTCTTTCTCCTCTTCTCCCTGGTCCCCGTCTGTCTTCTGGCCCCGTCTGCTCTGGGCTGCTGCTCTGTCTCCCTTTGCTCTCTGCTCAGGGTGGGTTATAAACTACGAGCACAGGAGAGCTGGCCAGTGCAGTTACTTTTCCAGTGAGTTCAGCAGACCGTGCCCATCTACGAACACACATTTGCTGTTTCTGGTTACTGGTGCTTTTGGAGACCATGAATTTATGGCGATGACCTAACTGTCCAGAGCAATTTTAGAGGCATTCTTTGTCATTTTTCGTAGGCAGATCACACTCCTAGCCTCTCACACTGCATGTCTCAGCCCAGGGCACTGCTACCCAGTCGTCTGTCTGGGGTGGAGCACACGTTGGGCAGCTCTCACATACGTTAAGTCACGCGACAGTTTTCCTTCTTTCCGGAGGTGAGCTGTGGGGTGATCACCGAGAATCCACACAGAGAAGTACAAACCCCCTTTGTCCTTGACCTTCCTAATTGCTCTTTGGAGGCAACAGCTTCTACTAGGAACACTCAGTGGGAGAGCCACATGACCCCTCAGCAGGCTGGAGGGACTGTCCCATACCTGTCCCCAGGCCCCCAGGCCCCTGGCTAGGGTTTTTCCTGCGGAGGAGCCGCGCGGTTCCTGAGGCGGGGTGGCAGGGGGTGCTGGGAGCACCCTGTCCCGCCGAGACTCGGGAGAGAAATGGTGAGGGTCTTCAGGTCCCCACCCTGCCTCCCCCGTTGTTTATGTCTCTGGTTAGAACTTGTTCACCCACTGGCTCCTGACACATCCTTCCCTGTGGGATGCTGTTGTGGGGATACCATCGGGGCAGCACTGAGACTGAGCACCGGGCTCCAGCAGGCCTGTGGCTTTGGTTTTTCCTTTCTTCTTTCAGTTTCATTAGTTTTACATTTTTGTTTTATTGAAAATATTTACACTACAAACCCCTCGGTTCACATGGGTGCTCAGTCTTGCTCGTCTGTCTTCTAAGTTCTCTGTTCTTTCCCAGACAGCAGAGCATTATGGGCAAGAGCTGAGACTCTGGGGTCTGACGGTGGATGCTAACGTCCTGGCTCCTTCCTGGACTGACAGTGTCATGGCCAGCTTACCTAAAACCTCCAGGCCGGCACTCCCTCCCCCGCAATGTGGGGATGACGTGGTTCCTGCTGCTTGGGGTGCTCGTGAGAATGTAATGAGAAGATCTGTGCAAACTGTGTGTCCCAGTGCCTGGCACAGGCATGTAGTTACTTGGACTGTTTTTCCCCAGGGACAATGCTGGGCATGCTTATTATTTACATTCTTCTGTCATCATGTGGGTTTCCTCCCATCTTTGTTAAAAGGAGATGGGTCATAAATAATCATTGTAGTCTGCTGTTCTTTGTTTCTAAATAAATAATCTGCCATCGTTGATTTATAACATAAGGGATTATAATGGAATTACACAGAATGCAGGTGGACACTACATTTCTCTGGCTGGGAAATCTCCAGTGGGGGAAGCTGGCATTATGTCGGAAGTCAGATGATTTTTCTCTGCTGGGAATAATATCAACTCTTACTTCTCAGTGTTTCTAGAAGTGTTCTGTTTGCTTACTCATTCGTCGACATTGAAGAAGGATGCCACATCCTTACTGGGAAGCACTATGTCGTGTGAGATTTTGCTCTTGCTACGTGTTTACTCTAATACAGATACAGAATGTGAGGGGAGCCAGGTTCCTCAGCACCATTTGGAATCTCGAGGTGCCGTGAAGTTAATGGGGTGACTCCTGTGTCTGGTCGAGAAACCACCGCCTGAAATGTCTCTTTGGAGAATTTCGTACATTTCTCTCACATAAAGTGAAGGGCATTATGGGCAAGATTGGGGAAGCTGGCAGGGAGTTAAAACTTCCTGATGGTTTGCGTTTTGTCCTGAGGATTGTGTTTGTCCAGTCTCGTCAAACACGAAGGAAGGCCCAGATCTCAGTTAGCAGCTGTGGTGGGAGGTGGAGGCCTGGCTTGGGCCTGGGCCCCGGGGCTCCGGGGCGCACAGGGAAATGGGGAAGCACACACAGACCTTTTCAGGTGGGGCGAGAAAGTGCCACTGATGTAGTAATGGACGTGTGCGCCCATTATAAGAGGGCACTTTCTGAAGTCACAGAAACAGGTTTTGTTTTTCGAGGCTACGCTTTTGACTTGCAGTTGAGAGCCACACATGCCTTTGTGTGTGGCCACAGATGTTTGAGAGAATTTTAGATGTGTCAGAATAAACTATCGTTGACTTGTTCAGTTTTTCCCCAGCCTTGAAGGCATACAGTCTGGTGTTCTCCAAACGTGTGTTGGGGGTGGGGGAAAGGTGTGTTATCCAAAGATTCCAAAAGGCATGGCTATAGGTTTGTATTTTTTTCTCTTAACCATTTGTCGATTAAGTGGTCTCTACATCACCAAATTAAGAAGAGAAAATGATCGAATTTGCATGACAACTTGCCACCAAATAAATTAAAAGACTTTTAAAAAATTGGTCCCAAAAGTTTTCTTTCTCCTTTTAAAGGAAGTCTGGTTTTAAAAATATTACACATGCCTTCTTTCCCCTTAATACCTGTCTCCAACCTATTTTGATGCCCCCTAAAGGCATGCTTCAGCTGAGGGCTGTGTTGTTGGCTCTGCACATACTGATTTTCTTTCTGAAGCAGGGTATGATATAGGATAATACTTGCCTAATCAGGATTCTGTCTAGACTGGTGGGATGAAAATAGGGACAGAGCCACAGGGATTTCTCCCCGAAGCAGAACACGTAAGGAAGCATTGTTCAGCCAGAATATGGATGAGATCTGCAGATACGGAATCGTATTCTATCTCGCCGTTAGCATTCAGGTGCTAATGCCTAGGCTGGCTGTGGACTGTTGTGTGTGAGCCTCGCTGTCGTCTGGCGTTTCAGACTGCCCTGTCAGGGGGTGACACAAATCTGGGCTCCAGCGTTTCAGTGGGTGTTCAGAGGAACATCTCAAAAAGCATAGAGCACTCTGTCCAAGATTCAGGAGAGGGGCAAAGGGTCACTTGTGTTTGGAGCTAAAATAGCATCAATAAACATTGTATACTAGTAGGTGACTGGTGACTAAGAAGCAAAACCAAGGACCAGTGTCACGCTCAGGAGCTCTGACTAGCTGAAGCCAAGTTCTTAAATATTTTGGGAGTTCTTTGTTGGGGAGTAAAATAATTTACTCCTAAGTCATTTTCGTTGAAGAAACTATCCAGGAACAATGTTAAGCCATGGACTGCTGTGAAACTTGCTAAATCAAAATCCCCACCCCTTTCATTCTCCCGGAGGGGGGGAGCCCCTAACTCTGCGGTTGCCTGGGGCAGGGGGGTCCTGGGCTGATGAGGGACTTCCCCCTTGTCTCAGTGTTCTGGAAACAGTTGCTCAGTATTTCTACAGAACAGGGAAAGAATTTGCCCTAGAGCATGCAAATGAAGTGGAGGGTTTTGGATTAATATACGGGATAGAATTCCCTACTTAGCTGTGCACCAGCTCTGTGATCTAGGGCAAGACTGTTCACCATTTCTCAGTTTTCCCATCTATAAAGCAAGTGCAATGTACCAGCTGTCCAAATGGCTCGGTCCAGGTAAAGTCTTTAGCAGAGTGCCCACCCAGTGGTGACTTCCCCCCCAAATCGTATTACCAAACAGTATGATTTTTGAAGCACAAGTCATTCATCCCAAGATGAGTGTGTGAACCTTTCCTTTTAGCATAGCTTAACTTCGAAATGACAGGGAAGTTTCTTTCCCCACGAACAGCCTGCCAGCCCCGTTCCTGGAGTCACAGTGAATGACAGTTGGTTGGGTGACGTTAATTTAGCTCCACATCTTCAGTTGTGTCTGTCACTTCTAACCTCCGCTATGGAATCACACCATATGGGAACCTTAGATTCCTTTGAGAGTGCTTGCAGCGATTTATATTCTCTTCATTTAAACCTCCTTGGCCCCTGCCCTGTGGAGAAAAACGTAGGTAATAGGTGTGGAAATGAGCCCGTAGTATTGGTTGCCCTTTCTCATGGACGAGGTCAAAAAGCAGGCATAGTGTAAGAGAAGGATGGGGTAAGCCAGGGAGTCGAATGTCAGTCTATCTAGATTCAGATCAAAAAAGACAATAAAAGTGTTCTGGAACAGCATTGAGTTCAAATCCATATGTTTCCATGGAGGTCTGAGTGTGGTGCTCACTTCTCCCAGTGGTCACAGGGACATTATTTAAGGCAAAGATCGAGTGGTGAGTAAGCACAGATAGGCACTTGGTCATCCTGGACCTTTCGCTGGCGTCCTCCCTCCCTGTCCCTGCCTGTCACCTGGGCTGAGGCAGTGCTGGCCGGGCCGGAACACGTGCTAACTCTGCGTTCAGAGTGTGGACTGCGTGCTTTTGCCTGAGGCAGCGGGACGTTTGATTTCATCATAAACGCCAGGATGCTGAAGTTGAAAAGTTGCTGGTAGCTAGTAGATTAATTTTTCTTGGGTTGGTATTTTCTTTTCTGAACATAAAGAAATAGTCGAACACATAACGTTGTAGCAAAACAGTGTCCTCGCGGTTTTCTTGACTTGAATTAATGCCTGAGCATTTTGTGTTGGCACTAAATCTGGGTGGTGCTGTGTTTTGAAATGCAAGTTCTGTGGGGAGTTTGAGATTTCCTGTTCTTTTGTGGAACAAAGAAAATTTAAGTTTCATTTCTTGGGCCTTCTTCCCGTGTTTTAGATTGTAGACTTATGAGAGCGTAAAACACCAAGCCTTCCAGGGGGCAGATGGTGCTCAGAGCGACGCTCGTGGGTGATGTTAATGCAATAATGTGACCCAGATGTGGAAAAAAATCCTAGATGGAAAGACACGAAACACATCGGGCCATGTTTTCTCTTTTAGAGCCTTCGTTTCTATTTGTCAAATAATAGTGATATCACTGATCTGGAAACCTGTCCTTTTTAAAAGTTAAAATTTTATTAAGTGTATTTAGGTGGCATTGGTTAATAAAATCATAGAGGTTTCAAATGTACAATTCTATAATATTAAAAGTTAATTTTTGTTTGCCTATATATTCACATTTTCTGCCTTTGCCAGTCCCTGCTTCGCCGGTTTTAGCAGAGGTGAGGCAAAGGCAGTCTCAGCCATGCCTCCGTTTTCCAGTAGCGCTTTTGATGTCCAATGAGTAGCCTAAATAAGTCTGGAGCTTAACCTGGGCTGAAGGGCACCTAGAGGAGCACTAAGTCCTGAACCGTGAATCTATTTTCAAGACGTGAAACTTTACTTTTTCCCTTGCAGTGAGAGGTTCTTCTTGAGGCTGAATAGGAACGGGCTCCCCAAAGCGCCGGACAAACCGGAGCGCCACTGCTCTCTCTTTGTGGTAAGTGGGCGCTGGCGCCCCCTGCAGGAGGCTGAGTCTGCCCGGTGCACTTCATGTTATTTAGGAGAAGCGAATGGCTGAGAGCTGACAGAGGCACTTGCATAAACTCTTGTCAGTGACACGCCAGTTACAGGAGTGCCCAGGATTCTGACACCGGCACCCACAATCACAGCCGTGTGTGCGCTGGAGGTGACCAGCTCAGCGTGGCCTTTGGCATTTAACAGCTACTTAACACGTTTGAAGAATGAGCGGCAGAAGAACGGGTTTCCCTTTCATGGTTATTTGACATCAATAAACTGCAGTGAAGTCCGATACAGTACACGGAGGACAGGACTTGAACCACACGCGTCTGCTACAAAAATGCCACTGAAAATGTCTATGTTGAATTTTTTTGCAACAAACATGTACATTTTATTTAGAAATGTAATATGACAACCTTATAGAAAGTTCAAGAAATCTTCAAAAAGTCAGCAGTCATGTTATGAAACCCAACTCTCATTTTCTTAATGATGGCCTCTAAAAAGAGTTTCAAGTGTTCTCTGTTTACGGGCAATAGTAGTCTTATGGGGAAGTTCCTGTTCGTGTAGTTTGTCATTCCCGTCCCCCAGCCTCTGCCCCTTGGGCCGCCATCAGCTGCTGCTCTGTCTCTGTAGCCCTGTTTCTGGTTCCTTTTGTTTATCAGTGTGTTTTCTTCCTTTAATTCCACGCGTGAGATCCCACTGTAATCGTTTCCTCTGACTCAGTTTCCTCAGCAGGATCCACTGTAGGTCCATCCGTGGTGCCGCAGCCGGCAACGGTGGCACGCAGCTCTTTCCTCTTGCTCCGTTGGTGTGTGCCCACACCTTCCCTGGGTGCTCACTCCTCTAGTGGTGCGCGTCCAGGCGGCCCCGCTGTCTTGGCTCTTACTAGTTATTCTGCAGGGGACAGAGGGGTGTGTGTGTCTCTTTAAAGTAGTGTCTTTGTTTTCTTCAGATAAAGACCCAGATGTGGAGTTGCTGGATCACAGGGCAGCTCTCTTTCGTCTATTATTTGCAAAAATCATGTGCTGTGCCCTTTAAGCTTCCATTCGAGTGAGGAGTTTGCCAATAACTGACTCTCTCTGTGGCAGGATTTGGGGAGCAGCGAGCTGCGGAGGGACATCTACATCACGGTGCACATCATCCGAATCGGTAGGTGGCACAACAGACACTGTGCTGGGAGCCCCTGGGCGGGAGGTCTGTGTCTCATGATCTGTGTGCTGTCTGAATCAGAAAGAAGTCAAAGCAGGACCCGAGGATCACAGAGTTTGGACATTGTTCCCTGGCCTCCCAAATTCACAGGCAGTTCCTACTCACCCAGCTCACAGAGACTCCTTTCCCTCCCCATCAGTGTCCTCCCCTGGCTCCTAGTGTCTCTTCTTGTCCTGTCTGGCTCCCTAACCACATTCGATCCAGAAATTTAGTGTTTGTCTTTGCAAGCTCTCATTTCTGTTCACAGCACAAATCAGATTTTCCTGGGCTGGGTTTCCTGCAGGGCTATGAGCATGACATGAGCTGGCGTGTCACAAAGCACAGGCGCCTTGGCCCCCTGCTCTGTCCACACTTGAGTTCCCCCTGCGAACACCTGTGGAATGAGACAGGCACACCTTGTAGAAAGTGCTTCGGTGTTCAGTCGTTTTCACACATCGAGTGCCCGTTGCCAGCAGGCATTTCACGGCAGAGGAACTGGGTAAAGTGAGGGGTGATGGAGCCGAAACAGGTTTTCCATGACACTCAGCAGCTGGTACTGAGAATGGCTCCCACGGGCCATCCTTGGGGCCACACCACTGGCTTGGGGACATCTCCACAGAGGAGCACCTTGCCGATATCACACCCTGATCTTTCATTTTCATCGTCTTGTGCTTTGTGCTCCGCACAATTATGGAGACTCATGTAGCTGTTCCAACACGACATGAGTCGGGTTGTTGCTAGATTTTCTCATTCTGAAAATCCATTTTCATTTTATGCTCTTTTCGTATTTGAGGGGTAGTAGAAATTTTAAAAAGTAAACTTTTTATTTTGTTCTCATTTTCTCCTTACGAATGAGGGTGTGGGAACACAATTGGGAGGGAGCCTCTCCCAACACTTGCGGGGTGGGGAGGAGCTGGCTGCTGTGTGTCAGACGGGGCTACTCTCCGGGCCCGAGCGGTTTTCCAGTCCAGATGTGCAGTACCAGCTGTTCATGCCAAGTGTGGGTATGGGTGCCCCTACGTGAACGCTGCTAAAACTCAAACGTCACTTTCCAGCACTGAGAGAAGAGTAAGCCACTTTTGCTTTCAGGACTTTTAAAAAGTATCTGCAGGTTTCTGTGGAGAAAAACCACAGAGATCAGGCAGCCCTGTCCTTCACTTACAGGGTTGTTGCCAAGGAAACCACTTCAGTGGCATTGCCCGACACAGGGTGCCTTTCACATCCATGGTGCCTGATCAATGATGACAATTTTCACTGAGATTTTGTGATCATTAGGCTGTCAGAATGGGTGTCAATCAGAAATTACTCCCCCCGCCCCCGCCCCTCCAGCTGTGGTGAGGTGAATGCTTCCCTGAGTTGACTGCAGACTCTGGAATGAGTTGCTGCAATAAAATTAAGATGTGGAGGATTCTTGTCTCTCAGGAGCCAACACTTGCTTTTTCCAGAACATTCCTTTTAGCTGCTTTAGCAGGAAGAGGGCATGCTGACCCTCACTGGTTACTGAGACCAGGACAGTAGCACCTGCCTTGGAATTTAAACCAGGACTTTGGGTTGGAAAAGAGGCAGGGAAAGACGAGAAAGCAATTGCTGCCGATTCTGTCCCCCTGCCCTCCTTCCAGCTCCCTGCGTCCCTCTGTGGCTTTGGCTGGTGGCTAAGTGGTCACACTCACCCTGCTCCTGCCTGCCTTTCTGCTTCGACCTGTCCCTAGAAATCTGTCCAGAACTGGGAACCGTTATTCCTCCTAGAGTTGGGAACGCCAGGGTGGTGGTTTCAGGATGGGAATGGGACCACAGGTTTGGTACCCAGAGCTGTGGCTCCCACAGAGCCAGGAAAGAAGAGTTAAAATCGAGTGTGTGCAGACCTGAGAGGGTGGAGGAGGCTCAGGGTCAGAGATGGCAAGGGACAGTGAGGGACGGTGAGGGACACTGCACTGGAGCACCTTCTCGGCTTGCCCCGAGGGAACACTTCCTGGTCTCCCTCCTTTGTGGTTCTCCTCCAGCCACGCAGGTTTTCTTTGTCCGCAGCTCTAGCCAAAGAGGGTGGGAGATGAGACTGACAGGCGTGTGACCGAGAGACACCTGAGACTGGAGCCGGAAGAGCCCTGGGAACTCTGGGGAGTTTGGGGTTTTTCCTAGTAAACTTCTCGGATGAAGTTACCTAACTTTGAAATACTTCACTCAGAAAGCTCCTAATCACTGTGTCAGCTTGCATTTGCACAGAAATGATTAAGTAAGAAAAAGTACTTTTAAAATTATACTGATAAACACTGGTGTGTACATTTCACCCTGGTACAGTCTGTAACCATATTTCATACAGAGATAAACTAGACTTTTTTTCTGTTTGGGTGACCTACGTTTTAAATTTGTTAACATCAGTTGTGTAAGTAAACAGTATGATTTGCTGATGAGAAAATCCCAGGATGGCTTTGAGAAGTATTGGATTTGCAGATGAAATTTATATGAAACCGTGGGTTGAAATTCTGTCCCATATGACAGCATCAGGCCATGGAAACATGGTATTTAAATGTTACATTTTGTACAACTAATAAGCAGCTGACTTATTTGGACCGTGTTTTAATTTTGATTCCAACTGAGAGAAGGAAAGGTCAGGGGGCTGCTGTTCGTGGGCGTTCCAAGTGGAAGGGGCAGTTCTCTTGTGTCTCCCTCAAATCCAACCCGGGTGGGACCAGGCCGGCCCCTTTCCCCTTCTACCTCGGGTGTGGGAGGAGCCAGAGCAGGGGTGGGAGTGGGGGGCTTCACCCTAGAGGGAAACAACTGGTGCTTCGATCCATGCCAAGAATCCAGAAACCTATGGGCAGATTGTTAAAAAAATGATTTTTCCCCATATTAACTTGCTGTGGTTCAGCTCCAGTGGACTTTCTGGTTTGTGTCTCAAAATAGTCCACTGGTGAATAAATACAGTAATGTATGAGGACAGCATCTCCCCCACGCACTGGAAGGTCTGCCACTGTTCCCACCAGTGCAAATCCCAGGAGTGAACCCCCCACCCCAGAGTCCGCCACCTGCCCAGTCGGGGTCACCCTCAGCCCCGCCCCCTCAGGAGAGGCCCCCTCATTCCAGCGCGCGGCTTCCCTGCTGTGCCTCCAGGGATTCTCAAGCTGCTTCCTTCCAAAGGGGAAATCTTTAAACTAGCTTTTTAAATACGGATACTTTTTAAAATAGAAACACTGTCCTGAGCCTCCTGGGGTGCCTTCTTGACTCTTCCGGAGGCTCCCCAAAGGTGGGTCCGGCTCAGCCCTCATGTTTCCTGATGGCCGCAGCAGACCAGAGCCCAGCTCTCCCAGGGCGCCTTCTGCGCCGGGACCCTGCGCCCTTTCCGCCACCGGCAAATTTCCTGGGGGCTCTCTGGTAGCTGCTGTGTGCGTCTGGGGAAGAGGCTCTAATCGAATGGCTTTGTAATGGACAGGTCGAATGGGGGCCGGAGAAAAGAAGAACGCCTGCAGCGTGCAGTACCGGAGGCCCTTTGGCTGTGCAGTTCTCAGCATCGCCGACCTGTTGACGGGAGAGACGAAGGATGACCTCATCCTCAAAGTGTACATGTAAGAGGCGCGCTCACGGCGGGGAGGGCGCGGGGGACACATGGGTGCTGCTTGGTCCATGCCACTTCATGGGGGCCGTGGGCAAGCGAGGGATGGGCCGGCATTCTGCCTCACCCCTCAGACTCAGAAATCTGCTGTCTCACTGGGGGCGTGTGCACAGCCCTGTCTGCCCCTTGGAGGGATTTCGAAGTCGAGAATGCAGGAGAAGGACAGGATCACGGGTGGGCAGGGCACCTGTGAATTTAAAATCCAACTCATCTGCACCTTCAGAGCATTCATCTGTTCTTCAGGAATTCTAGCGATGGTTTTTAGAGAAATTTGCCAGTGTTGGGACAGGAAGCCAGGACAAGGTAGCAGTTGCTCGCCTTTCGGTTCTGGAGGGCATGAGTTCCAGGTCCATGTCTGCTCCTTGTCTGAGGGACGGCCTGCCCCATGCTTCCCTCTCCGAGCCTGTGGACGTTTGCTGGCAATCTCCAGCATCCTGGGACTTGTGAATGCATCACCTACTCGCTGCCATCACCTCCACAAGACACTTCTCCCTGTATGTGTATCTGTCTTTGGGTCCAAATGTCTGCTTTTCATAAAGACAAAGCACATGGTTGTGTTGGGTTAGGCCCCCCCACAATGACCTCAATGTAACTCGATTACTTGTATAACGACCCTATTTCCAAATCAGGTTGCATTCTGAGGTGCCGGGGTTAGGACTTCAACATTATCTTTTTGGGGGTGTGGGAAACACAGTTCAAGTTCAATACATAAACTGCACTAAGAAATCGCTGGCTTTCTTTCAAATCCTACATTAAGTGATTTTAAAAATGCACATGGTTTGGGCCCCCCCCCCACTTTGGGCACCTCCCTATGGGCTTGGATGTTGCAGACTGCAGCTTGCTCAGAGCAGACCCGCAGGGGCGGGGGCTGTCCGAGTTCTGGATGTGGAGACCTCCCACTGACCACCTCCAGGAACAAGCTTGCTTTAGTTCTCCCTTCTGGCTGTTGAGTTAATACATCCACCCCAAGCTCATAGTTTTCCTGTATGTGGAGGTAACGTGAGTGACCCACTGCCTGTGGGACATGAACTTCCAACTGCTTTCTGATCGCTGCTGCAGGGCTGCATAGATTTATTCGTGCTCCACCCCATGCCCCCGGAGCTGTGCCACACATTTTTAATTAGCGGGCAAAGATTTGTCTAGAGCCTGCAGTGTAGGGCGGGAAATGCGCTTGGTCTCTTTCAAGAGGGGTCAGATCTGTGGCCTGGATTTGGAACTTGAGAATATCTGGTAGTGGGTGGTAAAACCTGCTTTTTTTTTTTTTTTTTTTTTTAAATCAAGCACAGGCCTCAGTGTCAGGGGTGGCTGTGAATCCATGGCAACCTGATTTCCAAACTCTATTGGTGGTCATTAGGCATCATTTATTGGGAACAATGCTGATAATAATGGCCAGCATTTCCTGGTGCTTACTGTGCAGAGAACTGGGTTAAGCACTTTGTGTGTATCCTGTGACTTTATCTTCACACACACACGTGTGTGCACAAAGCAGATACTGTTGGCTCAGATTTACCCAGAAGGGCCAGGGAGGCCAAACAACTTGCCTGGAGACACCCAGCTGGTAAGGACGAGCACCAGACTGAAGTCAGCACTGCCTGACTCCTACACCCGAGCTCTCAGGTGATCAGGCTGAGCGTGTCCAGGTGTGCTTTCGCACCATTAGCGATGTGATCATGATACTCTGTGAGTTTTTCTTTCCAGGCACTTCTGGCATGGTGCTGGGGGTTAAGCATCACCCAGTGGCCGCTCCTGCTCACCTTGGGGTAACCCTGCTAACTGGCAGTCACGTGCCATATGTTCTTGGGATTGCTAAGGAGGTTTAAGGAAGTGCTTTATAGCGGTTCTGCCACAAAGAGCAGGCGCACCGTGAAGGTCATTGCTTGATCTCATGCAACATTCATGCCTAACAGAGTGTTAACATTCTCACAGGTGTAACACAGAGAGCGAGTGGTACCAAATCCATGAGAACATCATCAAAAAGCTGAATGCGCGTTACAATCTGACTGGCTCCAACGCAGGTGAGCGTGGGGGTTGGGGGGCTCCTCTCCCCTATTTGTCTGCATAGAAAGGAAATGACCTGCCCTTTGTTGTTCTCTGTATGCACCCCCTCACTTAAAAACTGTGCCGTCAACACCCTCGTCCGTCCATCTTCCTGTGCTGTGACAGGTGGGCTTGTGCTGCAGCTCTCTCTAAAAAGTGCATTCTGTTCTGCTTTGGAACAAGGCAGATGGATTTATTTAACAGTGCCAGGTCTCCAGACCTCTGAGCTGTTACTGAGTCCTCAGAACCAAATGACAACAACACGGGGGGTCATGACTCTCTGCGTGGAAGAGGTGTGGTGACTGAAACCCAGCTGGAAGGTCCAGGGCCCACGTGCCTCGCTGCCTGTGGCTGGAAGCCACGTCATTGTCCCAAGAACAGGCGCGTGGGCCCCACTTGGAAACTGGCTCGGGACAGGGACGTTGGCTGCCGTGTCGTTTGGATGGAATGCGTGCACGCTGGTTCAGAGGGAACCAAAACTGGGCGTGGCATCATGGGTTTCAGATCCTGCACGGCCTCATGGGAGTCACGAACTGTGGGGTGGATCCCATTATGTAGCGTATCTAGACGATGCAGCGTATGCGGTGATGCCGTTCAGTTTGGTCGGCAGATGAAAACTTGGTGAATATTGTTCGTTTTCTATCCCCTTTTCACACCCCTCCTCTCCCTGGAAAAAAACACGCAGTCATGTGCTTTCTTTAATGTAAGCAGACTTCAAATTAAGGAAGCTTTTACTTGAACTGAATGTGTGGTGTTTAAGACTGATTTCTAAAGTACTTTATGTATACGAGGCCATGCACTATGAAAAATAGAGGCATTCATTAAAGAACATGCAGGAAACATTGTACATAGGGCAATGACATCTCAGTCCCCTTCAAAGTAGGCACCTTGGGACCTCACACAGTTTTCCCAAATGCCATCAGCTGCCCTGTTGTATTTTCCTGAATCTCATTGGTGGTCTGAAATCTCTTCCCTTTCAAAGGTGATTTTAGTTTGGGAAAAGCCAGAAGTCACACGGCACCAAATCTGGGCTGTAGGAGATTGAGTCACTTGTGTGATTTGCTGTTTTGCCAAAAAAC
Organism: Sturnira hondurensis; assembly: GCF_014824575.4. Classification (NCBI taxonomy): domain Eukaryota; kingdom Metazoa; phylum Chordata; class Mammalia; order Chiroptera; family Phyllostomidae; genus Sturnira; species Sturnira hondurensis. Next base: position 24,131,258 of record NW_028075471.1, read on the forward strand.
TGTGCATGAGACTTGATGAATGAGTGGGTTTGTTGTCCTGATGAAGCTGCCCATCACCAGCTGCCCATAGCTGCAGCCTTCTGAGTCATCACAATAGCTTTCCATGGAGGAATGTTCAAACTTAACACAAAATCTGATGCAAATTTGTTGCTCTGCTCACTCAGTCATTTTGAATGCAACGGCCACACAGTACACGTGCTCATTCAATGGCGTCCTATCACCCCCACTGACTAGTATAGTGAAGTCATTGCTGATCACACATGTGCACTCCAGCCCACTGTCCTTGGCCTCAGGTGACATCGATGTTGTGCAAACCATTCTTGTTACATTAACAATGGTCGGATTTTTTCTGGACAGACCTTGTAGGAATTTGTGGTATAGTCCAGCGTGCCAGGCAGTGAGAAGGACCAACATTTAGATTCAGAGCACTGCTCTTCTCGCCTGTGCCCATCCTGCTAGTCCAGAAGGGCCCAGAGAAGCAGGGGCTGCAGACAGACGTGGTGAGCAGGTCAGGCAGGGTCGAAAGCACTCACCACTCACATGTGGGGCAGCACCCGGGCTGTGGTGAGGGGTGAGGTCAGCTTTCCCCACCCTCTCCCTGGAGGTGGGAGGGGGCAAGGGCGTTATCTGGCTCTCGCAAAGCCCGGCATTCCCTCTGAATGAGCAAGAGGCGTGTACTCACTGCTGTGGGCAGGGTCGCTGGAGGACCAGCAGGAGGTGGCAGTGGAACTCAGTGTGAAGTCTTACATGTACTTTAGAACTGTCCTGTACCCTCGTCTCCTCTTTCTCTGTGAAAGGATGATGATGGCACTGAACTCCAGGAAGGAAGGGCAGAACCTTCTGTTTGCTTGGGAGGTTCCCCAGGTGCTTGGACGTGTTCCACGTGCTTAGTCAGTTTTACTGACCGCCTGCTGGGTATTCTCTCCAGAGTTCTGGGGGAGACTACCAGGAAGTGAGGTTCAAACCAGTTTATGCTCTGAGTGGTACCATTTCTGTCGACAGCCACTGTAGGGAAACGGGAAGGTGACGACTGGGTCTTTGGGAAGAGGGAAAGAAACCCCTGGGCTGCAGAGCCCTCCCACCTGTGGCAGAGTCCAGCTTCCATTCATTGTGCTTAGATTCCTAGGCAGCCAGAGGTGTGCTGTCTGCATGTGGCTTCTGAGACAGAGCCCCGTCTGCTCTGCTGTCCTTCTGGCCCCGCCCCTCTCCTTCCCAGTCCTCTCAAGCCTGAGTCCCAGCTGGAGGCTCTGCCTGCCCCCTGCCCCTCCCACCATTTGACCCCTTCTGGCTTTCTGAAGCCAGGGCAAGTCCAACTCTAGGCCTCCTCTCTCCAAAGTACGGCTCCAGAGAGACAGCGCTGAAGGAGAAGCTTTGAGAAACAAATAACTGAGCCCCTTCCTCCTTCCCTGCAGTCTCGGCAGGTCGCTGTCCTGGGAGCTCTGGCTCTGCCCCTCCCAGAGGAAGGGCAGCGACAAGAACGGCCCGTGGGGAGCTGTTCAGGGGCTTCTGCGCTTTGTCGTCATAGGAAGGGGGGGCTTTCTAATGACCTACTTAAAAATAATGGAATAAGCAGGGTCCACGAAATTGAGGTCGGAAATTGGGGTGCCTAATGTCCCACCCACCCCAGTGGTGGTGGGTGTTGGCTTCCGCTGTTTTCTCCTTGGACCATGGAATTGTTGATTAAAAAGAAGTGAACCAGTTAAACAATTTCAAGAGAATGGAGTTCCCTCAGCAAAGTATCGTTTTTCACTGCTTTCCCCTGCTGTTCTTTGGTCATTGGTACTACAAAAAAAAAGAAGAAGAAAGGATCACTTGAAATTAGGTTTGGAAGAAAATTCTTGATCTCCAGACCCTTGTGACCCCCTGATGCCGCTGCCTCTTGGACCTGCAGGCTTCTCTGCTGGATCCATGAAGAGGTTCATCCAGTTAAATGGTTTTTCCTCTAATGCAGACCTAAGTTGCAAAGGGCCATTAACCACTGTTTTCATTGAGTTTAGAAACTGGGAGAAAATTGCCAGTGATGCACTTATGTTTTAAAGACAAAACAAAAACATCCAATTAACATATCTCTATGGTTAGATTTAGCTAAGTTGAATAACTCCAAATTTCCAAAGCTCTGTTCTGTGTTAATTTTAAATTCTAAAAGTAATATTTTAAGAATGTCAAAATCTAATAATATTTATTAAAATGGTCCTGATTAGGTTTCTTGAGCAAGTGGTTGTTGTAAATATCACCTCTGATAGACTTTAGCAGGGAATTCTAGGAATGCAAAGTAAGACAAAGCCTGTATGATTTACTGAGGCAGATTCCGTTCTGGGACTTGAAATAAATTCCGTGAAAATTGTTGGCTCTGGTTCATTGTGCCCCAAGAGAAACTTCAAAATTTTTTCATGTAATTTTGCGTAAATGAAATCCTATTTCCTGTAGTTGACACGTGTACCTTACAACTAGAAGAAATAGTATCTGCTAAGTAGGTCCATTTCGACAGTGTCTTCTGCGCTAACAAGCTGAGTGTATGTGGCCCCAGTCCTGCCACTCTCAGCAGGAGGGCAAGGGGATTACCTAGTTCCGCCCACAGTCCACCTCCAAGCAGGAAGTAGGTAGTGTTTTTTATTTGAGGTGAAAGGAGGCTTTTGAGAGACTTAGAGCACCTATCTTCACATACCAATGTAGTCCTTTAATTCACTGTTATTGAATTGGTATGATTCCTAAGGGTTGTACCCATGCTCAAGGCTGGAATGTTGCCTTTTAGAAAGTTTGCTTTCTAACCTTATTGAAAGTGGGACTTCTTGGCGCCACCTGTTGGCTAGAAATACAGTATTTGATTTTTTTTTGTCACTCACCTTTGGAATTTTCTGATTATTAAACCATGCTTTTTAGAAGTTTTATTATTTCCAATTAATTTCACTTGCAGAAATGTTATGAGAATAGTACAAAGGATTTCTGGCTTTTCAAAGGTGAACATTTTTCTATATTTGTTTTATCCTTTTTCTGTCTGTGTGTACATATATACACACATATACATACTTTTCATATATACACACAGGGTTTAAAATAGTTTGTGTGTGTATGTATGTGTGTTCACATTTAACATTACTGATTTGGTATAACCCTTAAGCATTACATACACACATCCATCCATACACCCCTCTCCCCGCCCCCCCCAGCTGTCTGCCTGGATTCCTTTGCCCTCTAGTTGCTCTACTGCGTAGCTAACACATGATTTAGTAGGCTTGGAGGGCGGGCCATTTTATTCCTTCGTCTGTGCTGGCTCATGTCTCCACTCGGGTCTCTCCTGATGCTTCTGGCCTTCGCTGCATTGACTCGCTCCCCACAGTGTTGCCTCACTCAGCACCCCTCCTTTGAGACACTTGGCCTCCTTCCCTCCTCGGCTCCGCAGACCCTGTCTTTGACCTCCCTGTGGAAATGCCCGGCCTGACCCCACAGGCTCAACCGCCCCGTGCAGCCAGGCGTAGCCCTGCCAGTTCTGGCTTTGAGTGGGACCCAAATCACACATATACTATGGCATATTCATTTTACAAGTCAGCGATCTCACCCTGTAGATGCTACATACAACATTCATAAAACATAAAATAGTACCTGAAGACAGACTCTGGTATGAGAGTTTGTAAATCAAGCACAGAGGAGGGAGTAGAAGAAAAATTTTTTGCTCTGATAATAATGAGGTCCTAAACACTTCAGAAATGAACAGATGTTATTGAAGAAAATTTTTTAAAGAATAATACCATTGTTAGGAAGTTTTGCTGACGTGTTATGTTTATAATATTGCTGTTCAAGTTCAAAATTCCCCACGATGGTGTTTTTGCCCTTAATGCCCACCTCCCCAAAGTAGACACAGCATGCAAGCCCCATCAGGAAATGACGCTTTCAGAATTTCACCGTGGGGTGGCAGCCTGAGCCGCTGGCTGCAGGGACCTGCTCCGAATAGGAACACCCAGAACTGGCGGGGGTCACGTTTTAGAAAAGCGCTGAAGTCTGAGGGGGGCAGAGGCCGTCATCCTTCAGAAGAAGAAAACGCAGACGCTCTCCCGAAAGGAACTCGCCTTACTGAAACAGAGTAGGTGGAAATTTAAGCCTATAGAAACCCTTGAAAACAATGGAGATTTGGGGGACAATAAGGGGTTTATTTTTGGAAAAAGAGTAAAGGAAAATGAATAGACACAGAAAATGGGAGCATCTCTCAGGAAAATGGGAGCTACTATCTGGTGCACCAGCATACACACTGTGGGAGTACCGGATGAGAGGACAGAGAGGGGAGGGGCGGGAAACACAGATGAAACACTGACAGAAAACTTACGGAGTCTGGTGACAGACGTCAATCTGCGTATCCAAGAAGCTCAATGATGAATGAAAAGAGATCCGCGCACGTGGGAGCCCCAGTGAGAGCCTTGTCTGATTTCTCGTCAAATGCCATGGCGGTCAGAGCACCGGGATGCTCGAGCTTGTCTCTCCCGTCTCTATCTTAAAAAGACGCTGCATCTGCGTGCTTCTCCTGGTAGACATGGAAATTCCAGGTTTGGCCATTAGTCTGAATTTATACTGACTCAGCAGTTGAGGAAAACTACTAGTCATAAAATTCAAAGTAAAAAAAAAATGGTCTGGGTGGAGTAGCCTGGAATAGTGTTAATGTGTAATCACTGGGTGTTGCCACTTCCCTGCCCGTGGTGCATGGGACAAAAGGGTGTCCACCGGAGATGGGTCACAGTACAACCAGGCTGCAGCAGTCAACGTGAAACCACCCGCCACGAGGCCGAGGAAGCAGGTGCAACCGAAGGAGTGATGGCCTCCCAGAATTTTAGGTAATAAACTTCCACAAAATGACTAAATAAGAGGGAGCGAAACAGACTCATGATGAAGAAGAAAACATCCTGAAAAGACGAAGGAGCGGAGTTTTCAGATTCGTGCATCAAAAGAATTACTTGAGCATCTGTAGATCTGGCGTTGCTCAGGGCACTGGGAATGCAGCGCTTGAACAAGCCAATAGAAATCCTTGTCCTCCGTGGTGCTTAGATTCTAATGGTGAGGAAGAACCAAATGAAATGTCAAATTCTTTTAAGGGAGTCATTGAATATAAGGATTAATGGAGTGCTTAAATACCACACAAGTACAGTTGAAAAGAGACTCAATAAACTAAAATCATAGCTGGACATATTAGAAAGCAACCCACAGTGAAAGTGCAATGGAAAAATCCAAATAAACATTTAAAGGAGAAAGGATTGAATGAAAAAGATCAGCGGGCATCTTGTAGGATTTCCAGGTCCACGTGGAAATGGCAGCATTTGCATAGAGGCATTTGAGAACCTGCAGAACTTGGCAGAGGGTGTCAGTCCTCGGATGAAAGAGGCAAATGTCTCTGTGGGCAGGATGCATAAAGTCAGAGATGCCTACAGAAATTGCGGGAAACTCTAGGACACCTGAGACAAAAGTAAGAACCAGAGAGAAGAATCTGATCGCCCAAAACGACATCCTAGTCTCAGCAGCAGTGACAGAGGTCAGAGTGTTAAGGGACAATATCATAAAACTGTTGGGATAATGGCTAGCTTTGAGCTTCATGTTTCCCCAACAGTTATTTAAAAATGAAATTCAAATAAAGAAATTTTCAGGTAAAAGTGGAGTGAATTTCACACTCACATTCACTGAAAGAACTAGTTAAAGATTAAAAAAAAACAGACATAGAATATATAAATTCCAGACAGGTAGAGAGAAAGATGGAAGCTAAAGAAAACACTTTATGTAGAGCATAGCAATGAAAAAGGAAAAAAAAAACAAATAAAGGAAATGCATTACAATCGACAAACACAAATTTCCCTTCATCAAATTCCATCCACTCTCCTCCCAACGGTGTATCAGAATCTCCCACTCTGGCTTACGGCTCTATGGGCACAAAACCAGCATCCCCGTGTCCCCGGAATTACACCATCTCCCCGAATCTGCCTGTGCACCTACTTGTATTTATCAGTTACATCTCTGGCAAATCTCCCAGATTAGAGTGCTATTCTCAAGAGACAGACTTGCCTTCAGAACCTCCGTGGAACGTCATCGTTCAGTACCCAGGAGATTGGCAGTAGCTGGCTTTATCTCGCGGCTACCAAGCCTATGAAAAGGAGTATTGCTTTTGTGAACGGCACTTACAGAGCATTGCATGCTTTTGGATGGAGGCTAATTTGTTGGTATATGTCGCAGGGAGACACAGAACAATGGTGATACCTAGCAAGAGAAGAGGCAGTGTAGTTGTAGCAGCAGCTAACGTTCAGCGCACCTGCCAGGTGTCACCCACGGTGTTGTGTGGAGTTGGGACGAGGTGTATCTTCACTTCACAGATGTGGAAACCACAGTCACGTGGAGGCAGGGTCATGCAGCTGTTTGAAAAAGCTTTTCAGACTGCACGCCTCATTGTCACACGGACTCTATGTATTTATCACTGTTTTCCACTTTTGCCTTTCTGTAGCTATTCCCAGCTGTGTGTGATTTGTTCATTGGTGGCAAAACGGCTGATCTAGTCTGAAATTAGTTTTGCCAGCTACTTATAAATCATGCTGTGCTTGCCATTTTTTATGTAAAAGGGCAGAATTTCCTGAATTTCAAAGGATGCCTCTTCTAGAGTGAGTTCGTTTCAATTCCTAGGAAATTAGAGCTGCCAAATAATAGGCCCCCTTTTCTGTAACACATACGAAGCCCCTTTCCCGTCCTGCCTCCGTAGCTGAGCTGAGTCATGGAACACACATTGTTTATGACAAACTGTGGATCAGTCAGTGACTGCCCCTTTATTTAAAATTAGCTGCCAGGTCATTCCAGTTGGGTGTTAAACATCTAGGGTGTTAAAAAAAAAGTTCAGTTGAATGATTGTTTCTTTTGATAAAGGGGGAATATTCCTCCCATACCTATTCTCTTTTGGGTACTTATATTACGGGCCAGAAAAAAAGGTGATTATGGGACATAATGGTTCTATTTTGTGAAATTGAAAATTTCAGCTTCTTTGTTGTTGGATATCCCTGTTTAAAGAAACATATCTTCCCTGAACTTCCAAATTCCCTTAATCAATACTACTTTCTCCTTTTTTTAATATCCCTGTTATACACTGACTGACCCATTCTGCTTGATATTCTATGTATATATGTATCATCTTACTTCCTTGTCTTTTTCCTATTTTTATTGGATTCGTGGGGTGACATTGGTTAGTAAAAAATGGAGGTTCAGGTGGACACTTGTATAACACGTCACCCGCATGCTGCATCGCGTGTGCTGGGATGAGGCGCCGTGTCTGGCACACGTAGCACCAGCTCCCAATGATGCTGGTGACGATGTGGCAGTGTGGGTGGGTATTTTGAAGGCCGGAGGACAGAATGGGAGGGGAACAGAGATACCAGTGATGGGGGGAAGGAAGTTGGGGAGCGGGAGTCAGGGAGAGACTGTGCTCTGGGATTGAGCGATTGAAACACACATTAGTGAGTCTACCCTCTCCCATCCCCGGGTTTTAACAGAAGCCAGAGTACCGCACACAAAGACCCCAAAGCTGTCACCATTGGATTATCTGGGCCCCTTTTTGTCCCCTAGTTTAGTCCGTGTGGCTCTCAGAGGACAGACGTGTGTCCAGTCAGTTGCTGTCACTCACCCTACTCAGATGGGGAAGGTAGAGGGTAGTTGGGTACAAATGGGCAGCGGACTCCATGGAAGTTCCTGAGTCCCCTCGAAGCTTCACTGCATTCTCATAGCACTTGGACACCAGCGCCGTGGAGCAGGAGGACACAACAATGCAGTCCCGTCCTGTCCTCCTTTAGGTCAGGTCCGCCTGCTCTCTGAGTCTAGTGCTTTCTTTAAAATAAGTTTTCTTGATGTTTCGATGACTCCATTGAAAAATGTGCAAACACACTCAGAAACCCTGCTTTTGTGGTTATTCGTTTATATGGTTGAATGAGAGGAAGAGCCTCATCTACACATGTGTAGGTGCGTTGGCTCCTCTTTCTTGCTCCTGCTTGATCGCACCGTTCTTGCCCTCTGTGTTTGCCGGCAGCGTGGTGGGACTATGAGTGGTGAACGGGGAAGGCCGGGTTTCATCGGGTGCTGGAGAAGAGACCGTCAGGGCTGGAAGCCAGCCTTCCTCTTGTTAGAGTCCCACCGTAGGGCGTTCCAGTTGGCATGAACCTCCTGAGAAATGGGAAAACTCAGGGAGTCAGGCTGGAACAGTCTGACCTAGATAATCCTACAGACTCTGTTGCTTTTGTCTAGGTAGGACCCCTTAGTTTAAAATAATGGAGCCGTCGACGGGGCTTGGGGAAGCCGCTCCATTCTGCCCCTGCTGACCCCAGCCTCTGCTTTCCACTGCGCCCTCTCACCGTTGCAGGCCTGGCCGTGTCCCTCCAGCTGCTGCATGGGGACATCGAGCAGATCCGGCGTGAGTGCTCCTCCGTGTTCTCCCACGGCGTGTCCGTAACGAGGAAGCTGGGCTTTTCCAACATCATCATGCCCGGTAAGTGGCTTGTGACGGACCACAGGATGAAATACAGGTATTCTGTGTGCTGTTGACATTTGGGACATTTTTTGAATTTTGAAGAGTTCCAAAGTGCCGTGCTAAAGAATGAAACAGAACACAGTAAGTCCTCAGTCCTTGTCGTCTATCAGTTCTGTGACTTGAAGTAACATGATGCGTAATGAAACCAGTTTTACCACAGGCTAATGGATGCAAAGGAGAGTTCAGCTTCTGTGGCATCTCGTCGGTGTTACAATGAAATGACATGACTCGGGGACCTTCTCGCTATATGTGATCATGAGCAACAGTTTGTTTAGAACCTTTCCGGTTTGATTATATGAGGACAGGGAACTTGCGGTGACGTGGCTGCCTGTCATTGTGGCCATGGTCAGAAAGAACACTAAGGTAGTGTCCAGGGAAAAGGTTACCCTTGGGCAGAAAGTGGCAGTCACTTGCGTAGAAGAAATCCATACAGTGTTGACAAGAACAGTTATTGAGCGATAGTTAGCCCTTTGTGGGGAGCAGGGGGGGAGTTGTCACCAGGTTGTGTGTGTGTGTGTCTGTGTTTCCAAGCAGAGAAGGTAGGGGGTTCAGGAGATTCCCACTCTTGTCACGTTACAAGGTTATTCGAATGTCGATTTCCCTTGGGACCCAGAACCAGTACAACCAATATAATATTGTGTACCAACCATGCTTCACTTCTTTTAAGGAGCGAGGCAGGGAGGAGATTTGTGCTCCTAAGGCAAATGTCAGGTCACAGTATTTTCTCAGGGCTCCGTGTTCCCGCCTCCCCACAGAGAAAAAAGCAGGAAGTCCAGATGAAGACATCTGCCGTTGCTGTCGTCTTTGTGGGGAGGAGATCCTCTCAGTCGCTGTTTCAACCCCATGTGCAAAAGCTGGTGGGGGGTTGCCTGTGCGGGGCTCAGCCAGCTCAGAGTTGCTGGGAGGAAAGACCTCGCCTGGTGCAGACGTGCCTGGCATGGGCCGCTGCAGCCTTCTAATAGCATGTCGCCTCCTGATGGAGTTTGTTCTTGCCCAGGGACTAGAATGGCCTGGGAAGGTTCTGGATCTGACCCAGCTGAGGGCCCATGCCATGCACTATTGTCCAAAACCATTGTTTACCTGTCTGTGAACTTGGTCACATGTTATTCGGCCCCTCTTCCCTTCAGGTGCTATAAATAACTGGTATTTCCTCTTTAACAAAAAAGAAAACACAATGTCATCCTGCTGGGAAGCAAATTGATGGGCAAATCGAATATAAAAACATTTTAGCACAGAATGCAGCCAGCTGCTGGAAGAATTCCTTAGCTTGGTCTTGGGCAGCATCGTTGAGCAATGGAAAAGCGTGAAGCCACGTGACACTCCGCTGGCTGAGTAATCGTCTGGGACGGGCTCGCTCGGGCAGCTTTGGTCTGGCTTTAACGGAAATGAACTTGCCGTGGAATTAGGCTGCACTATAGTCTAACAGCGAGGCCCCCACTGTCCAGGGGGTCTGTCCTCCAGATGCAAGTCTGCAATGCCGTTAAACACAAGGGATTTTTTTTTAAGCAATACATTCTTTTTCTTCTTTGGCTTCTTAATTTTCCAAATTAGATGGAGAAGAGAGAGATGTATGCATTTCCTTAAACAGCTGAAAATAACTTTAAAAGTGAATGAAATGTTTTCCGCTGGCCAACACTCGGCCATTGCTGGGTTTTCCAGTGTTATTTTTAGAACTTGGTTGCGTCAGCTCATTGTCGCTGGCAGCTCTAAGGAAGACGAGCTAAACTGTTCCATGAGGAAATGCATGTCAACAGCATCTCTGATCCTGGTGTCACACTGATGGTTGGCTAGCTCGATGCTTTCATTTTTTTCATTTGCTGGACTTGACCTTCAGGGTTCGTTTGTGCTCCGTTAGGGGTCAGACCAGGGGAGGCAGGATCTCATACCAGCTGGACAAGTTGCATTAGCAGTCGCCGCCTCTCTGCAGAGCAGAATATTGGTGGCCCCGACACTGAACAGAAGGCACACAAAACTCTTCTTGAGGATACAGAATGGGACAAACAGGGAAACGAATTGTCACCTTGGTCTCTCTTGGTATAGGAGGAGCCTGCCCATTGGCTTCCTTCCTGCTGTGAAGCCCTTCCAGCACTTCCTGTGGCTAAAGGTTGGCCATCTTAGGGGGTTCAGTTTCCAAAGAAGAAAAGCCACTTTCTGTGATACCTCCTGTGAACCAAATAAGTGCAGAAAATTCCACGGCCTGGCGCCGGGGCCGTGAGAGGGGGTGCAGCAAACACCCACAATCAGTGCTCTCCAGCAGGAAGGCGCTGCCTGCCACATTCAAAAGAGTGGGGAGAAGGAGGTGGAGGTAACCTAACAATTTATTCTGTTTGATTCAACACCTCCAAAATATCATTTCAGCCAGTAATTCATGTGAAATGGTCTTAATGAGCCATTTTATACTCTCTGTTTCAACCTGAGTCTCCACAGGCTGCTTGTGTTGTATAGTCACGGCCCCTCTGCTCAGCCCAGCCTCTTGTTGGGGGCTCAGTGGCCACCCACGGCAGCAGAGGCCGCACTGGGTGGCCAGCTGTGAATGCCTCAGCAGGCGCAGTGCAAAGCAGCACCCGGGCTGGCGCTGAGTGTCAGGAAGGACTGTGTTTCCAGCCTGCAGACATTTGGAGTGAAGCTGGCTGATAATGTCAGGAATGTCCTGGGAGGTCAGGCTGTGCCCTCCTGCACCCGGGGGTCTGTTCTGACTCTGAGCTGATGATTCTTTCTAGGCATGTTCTCATCATGTTCTCATCATGTTCTCTTCTTCGTCTCTCCCTACTTCATCCTCCTGCCCGTGCCCTGTCCCCCTGGACACTTACTCTCGCCTATCAGCCGGTTAAATGACCTCTTCAAAATTCAGTGAACTCTGTCTCACCTTATCCCTCCTCTCAGGGGTCCTGAGTCCATCCCCCCGATTTACGGTCTGGATGATATCATTCCTGCCCATCTCTGTCCTGGAAAGATGGCCCCTAGAACCGGAATCAGGGCTTCGGGCCTGGTTCAGCCAGTACAGAGCACAGGGAGCCTGACGCGTTTCTTGCTCAGGCACACGGCTTCTGGTGACAAAGGCTGCGTTGCACTAGCTTCCCGTTCCTGAGAACGGGCCGTTCTCGTCCTGTTGAATTATATTTTTGTGGGTAGAGTGAGGATAATGATAATACATTCAATGCACTTCCTAGTCACGACACTTCTGTTTCCTCATCTGTGACATGAAAATAATAAGGCCTTCTTACAAAGTTGCTGTGAGGGTATAAGGAGATGTTCTGGTTACAGCACTTGGCCAAGGACCTAACTCCTGTGCACCCACTGCCATCTGCTACCACCACCATCATCATGTAAGTCCACACACAGACAAAACAAAACAACTTAGTCTTTTACACAGTATTTTTTAACTTCTATTCACTGATTTTTAAAGAGAAAGAAGAGGAGAGGGAAAGGGAGGGAGAGAGAGAAATGTCGATTTGTTGTTCCACTTATGGATACATTCACTGGTTGATTCTTAACATGTGTCCTGACTGGGAAGGGAACGTGCAACCTTGGCACATCAGAATAATGCTCTAACCTACTGAGCTACCCAACCAGGGCACAAATTCTTTTGTTTGTTATGGAAGGACAAGAACTCTTCTTTTCCACCCCATAGATATCCACAAGTATGCAGCACAGCCAAGGCCTTGGGCCAGCCCCTGGGGCTGGGCGCTGTGGACTCCTTCGTGTGGTGACCACGTGCCCTCTGCCTGACTCTAGGACATTTGTGGGACAGAGCCGAGGATCAGGGGGCCACTAAACAGAGGAAAGTGCGGTGCAGGTCAGATTCACAGGGTAACAAATCTGAGGCAAACATTGCTGGGAAAAGCGCTTTTCGCACGGGTGCTGTGCATCCATTCCATGCTCTGTGTTTCCCCGCTTTGTTCCCCAAGATGCTTTCTTAGCGCCATTGGGCTTATAAGTCTTCTCCAGAGCCAGCCTCAAGCATATCAATGTTAATTAGCACTTGTTCCAAACTTGCCCTGCAGTATATTTTGCCAAAACACGACACCCTGCTCCGTTGGAGCAGAGCAAGCTGCAGCACTCCTGGGAGACGCAGCGAGAAGAACGCGTTCTTCCAGAGCCGTGTTCTTCCTGCCCTGGGTTCTCCTTTCAGAAAAATCTTACTTTGGCCTAAAAGATTTGCAGAGATAAAGGGGTTACAGGCTTCGTGACAACCAAGGGACAGAAAAGTAAAGCATATGTGTAAGGAGTTTTCACTTAAAATTGTGTTCGATCCCAGCAGTCCTTTTGTAAGGCATACAAATGGCATAATGTACGGGTAATCTTGTCCCACCTTCCCTCTCTCCCAGCCCTGCCTCTGCCTTTACCCTCCCCTCCCCCATCTTAAGGACATAAAAACTTGGGGTTCAGAGCTTTGTATCCCCCTGTCTAGACTAATGTCCCACAGAGTAGATGACAGCAGAGAGAGCCTCCAATCCAAATGTCCTTATTCCTTTGACCCTATATATACATTGGGTTTCTTTGAACTCAGAACAACTTCTGCATTCAGAAGAAATAGAAGAATCCAGGTAAGTTACAAGCTAAACAGGCTGTGGGGGCTGGTTTGGGAAGCTAATGCCATCTTTAATTTGCTCCTTTTCCAAAACACACCACAGCTGACTCAGACCTCTCATCTTCTTGGAGAGGCTTCTTTCTCGGTCACACCCGCCGCCCCTGTTTGACCGCATGCCCCTCCTTCTCTGCCCTGCCTGTATCCACAGGGTGTATCATTATTCAGCATTCCATGTGCTTTCCTTCTTTGTTCAAGACCTCCCCTGCTAGAATTGGCTTGGGAGGACTTGTAACACAGTAGGTGTTCAAGCTGTACTTGCTGAATTGATTACACGCGAAAGAATTCAGTGCCGCTGGCCGTGCATGGCTCTCCCTGACCACCATCCCTCCTTAGGGCCCAGCCCACAAACAGGAAAGCAGGCTGCCTCCCAGACGACCCTCCTGCCTCTGCTCCACTCGGAATCACCCTGTCCTTACGACAGATGCGTGTGGAAGTCCCCTCCCACGGAACACCGTTCCTTCTGTGGGTGATTAATCCCCCTGTGGTGTGGATGAGCTTGTGACTCACAAAGAGACATTCCTCAGGTTCAGTGCCCCGTGGCCCCCTCCCCATTCCTCCGAGTGGCTCATGGTCTATACGCGGGGTGTTCTGTCAGGCGCAGGGGGTGTTGTTATTGTTGGCTGACATCTTTGGTCTAAGGTGCTTTGATTTGAGTGTTCGTTTACCTGCCAACTCTATTAGCAGGAAAACCATTGTCAAGAGTTTCCTTGCAGACATGCTGTTGGAATGGCACATGCACAGGCCTCACTGTGCCAGGCCTGTTTTGGGTTGAAATTGGTGGATTCAGAGGACAAAGTTTGTGAGTTTGCTCTTCATCTTATAGTGAAGATGTTAAAATACACAGCGTTAAAAATGTGTGTGTAATGATACATATATACAGTAATAAAATAAACTAGGTTGTAAAAATCTTGGAAACTTGTAAAATTTACAAAACTTGGAAAAAATGGAATGGGTAAAAACCAAAACCTTTCAAAGCATTCAAATATCATTTTAAGTGCATTGAAATATGTTGCTTTTCTTCTGCAATTCCAAGTTCATTGCCTTCCCACGTATGAAAGTACTAGACATTTGTAAGATGGAGATCACTGTGTCTACAAATGTACTCTTTTAAACACTCCTTGGAAAGGGTAGTTAAGATTTATTTCATCCTTCTGTGGAAATACTGCCATTTGCAACAATAGGGATGGATCTTAAGGGTGTTATGCTAACTGAAATAAGTCAGATGGAAAAGGACAAGAACCCTATGATTTCATTTATATACAGGGTATGAAACAAAAAGCAACAAACAAAGACACCGGCAACAAACAAAGACACCGACAACAAACAGCACGGTGATGACCGTGGAGGAAGCGGATGGGGGAGGTGGCAGAGGGTAGAGGCGGGGTAAATGGTGACGGGAGGAGACCAGACTTGGGGTGGTGGGCGCAGCACAGTACACGGATGCCACAGTATAAAGCTCTACACCTGAAAACTATGCAGTGTGATTAACTACTATTACCCCAACAAATGTATTGGAAAGTAATAAAATTTTCATCCTGTTGGGGGCTCCATTTCTCTTTTATGTGTTTCCCAGCCAGCCCAGGGCATTGGTGAACAATGACATTATAAAAAGCTGGTCCTTGTGGGGATGGTGACTGGGCACACTGCCATTCCCCCACGGGTTAGAAAGCGCGAGTGTTTTTTCTTGTGCGCACTTAAGTCAGAAAGTTCTATAAATCTCCCAGTTGCATGCATATTTGTGTGGTGGTTGCTGCTTCTGGTAATTTGCTTTCTTAATAGAAAAAAGAGAGACTTGCTTTTGAAAGCTGTGTTAAGTAAAAGTAAATTCAGCCTAGCCACTCTCACCAGCATTTACCTTCCAGAACTCTCTAGTGGCACTTTGCTTTCATTTCTCACTCCCCTGTGCACTCACCACTTACTCCCTCTTTGCTCTGGGGAAAGCAGGCTGTCAGCATGCCTGTCTGAGTTCGCTGGTTGGCGATGAATTTCTCCTTTTTTCTTGCAGTAATAAGGAAAGGGCGGTATGAAAAAGCATTCAAGCTTTACAAATAACCAATAGAGGAAAAATAGATGGTATGTGTGCATGGAGAATGTGTGTTTGAATCCAGGGCCTCTTTCACTGGTTTTATAGCTTGATGGCAAAAAATACTCGGCAAGTGTGCCTGTGTGACTGAGTTATTCTCCATCTGCGCCCATAAAGCACAAATCGGATTCTCCCGGCTGTGAGATCATTTTGTCCAGGCATTTGGGAAAAGACTTCCATATAGCTGGACCCTTGGCGGCCCTGTCATTTTATTCCTTTTAGATGTTCCTTCTCTTCTAAGTGCTGCCACTATAAAGTGTCAGGACTGGTCGCTCTGAGCCACCACCCTGCCAGGCTGTCATCCTGTCATCACACCTCATAAATGAAACGAGAAATACTGAAAAATGGTGACATTTGACAACACCTTTCTATTCAACCCCAGTATTTGCCTTCCAAATGGACATTTCAAGTAATGTTAATTCAGCCTAGCAGAGGTGGGCCTTTTTCTTTTCTTGGAGATTAGCAGTGAGGGTGGAAACCCTTTTATAAATGTATAAATAGAATATATTTCAATTTTATGTGCATGCTATAACACTGTATTTTATGAACTAAAGTTTCCTTCATAGAGTACTTTATTGCCCGTCTGAGTGTATATAAAAGGGTTTTAATTTTCCTTTCCCACTAGGTGAAATGAGGAATGATTTATACATCACCATAGAAAGGGGAGAATTTGAGAAAGGAGGCAAGAGTGTGGCCAGGAATGTGGAAGTGACGATGTTCATCGTGGAGAGCAGCGGCCAGACCTTGAAGGTACGGCAGTTGGGGGTAAGACCGTTCCATCTCGTTGCTCTGGGTCCAACAGAAATGAGGTCAGCTAATTTCTGATCTGAGTTATTTTCCATATTTTTCTCCTCTGCCCTTGTGTGTTTTTAAAATCATTAAAATGCCTTTCACAAAGGAAAGTAAAAAAAACCAGAAAGGCTCCTGTATTTTGTTGAATTAATCGTGTCAACAATTTTCTCATAGCGGTTATTCTGTAAATACAATATTTTATGCCATTTCATGTTTTCCCTTCCATCTGCAGTAGTTTGGGGGGTGAATGCTCTGTTTTGGCACCCAGTGAAAATGAAAACCCAAACCATCACACTTTTAATCCTGCGTATTTTCTTGTTGACCAGGCAAAGGCCTGGGGTGTGAAGAGTGAGAGAGACGGCCACAGGGCCTTTCACGGAGGATGTGTGCCCTGTGACCCTGGGGCCCATGGAGTGTGCCAGGGAGGCACAGCACGGGCTCTCACTGAGGAGGTTGAGACCTCCGCTTCAGCCTTGACCTTCACATGGGGCTTGCAGTTGCCCATCTTGCCCACACCCCCCGAGGGCCACCCTTGGCACAGAAGTCCCTGGGACACCAGCCTCAGAATGAAACGTCCACAGCTGGCTGGCGGGTTACACCCCGTGAAGTGGATGCTACTCAGGGAGCAGGCAGACTCAGCAACGCAATTGCTCATCTGCTCTCAAAATCCTCTTTCAGTGGCGCTGTCATGAACCGGCCCATTTTCTCTGGCAGGACACTATCTCCTTCGGCTCCGGAGAGCCGCCCGCCAGCGAGTACCACTCCTTCGTCCTGTATCACAACAACAGTCCCCGGTGGTCCGAGTTGCTGAAACTCCCCATCCCTGTGGATAAGTTCAGGGGCGCGCACATCCGCTTCGAGTTCCGGCATTGTTCCAGTGAGTGCTCTGTGCGGTTGGTGCTGTCGTGTGGGGGTGGTCTGCTCGCTGAGCTGTGATGTGGGTGGGCTGATGTGCAGGCTGTGTGTGATGACCCAGAGACCTCCAGGGGGGGGGACCTGGAGCTGGAGGAGTCTAGAGAGACAAGGGGGCTCATTCATTCATGAAGAACCAGTAACTTCCATGGAAACATAGAGGGAAAAATGCCTGTGGAAACCTACAGTGTTCCTTAAATTGATCACTTTCATTAAAATCAGCCCATCACTTTCATAGTCTAGAAGTGTTAGAAAAGACACAGCATGAAAAACTTGACTGGCTCTGGTGGTCTTAGGCAGCCCTGATGCATTATCTGATACCTCTCCTTCCAAGAGCTCATCCAGCTCTCAGGGGACCCAGCAGGGCCTCCCTGGGTGTGTGAAGTCACTAGGAAGGCCTCTGATTGGCTCAGATGTATATCTGATTTGCACATAT
This sequence comes from Sturnira hondurensis, assembly GCF_014824575.4. NCBI lineage: Eukaryota > Metazoa > Chordata > Mammalia > Chiroptera > Phyllostomidae > Sturnira > Sturnira hondurensis. The sequence continues at coordinate 24,148,602 of NW_028075471.1, forward strand.
CTGCATCACCATGCAGCCTCAGGCAGTATTCAGATGAGAATCAAGGAAAGTCAGTCTGAATGGTTCTTCCGGGTGATATGAGGTTATGGCCATATTTTACAGATCTGAGAAACCCAAGGTGTAGAGATGTGACGAGATTTGTCTGGGTGAACATTGCTGCTCATGCAATCACCATTTCTTGTCATCTCTGTTTTCATTCTTTTGTACTCACTACCACCTTCTTAAGTCCCCTCCTTGCCCCCACCACCTCCGAGTCTAGGGACCCTCTGGTATTCCCTGTGTCACTGAAGTGTGTCTTATTCTTACATGTGACCATAAGTAGCAAGCCCCTGTGCAGTCCCAAAGGGATGGAGGCATGGCCAGGTACCTATGTGGTGACGTCACCTGCAAGCTGTCACTCAGGCAGGATTCTGGGAGAGAAGGACTTTGGCCCTGGGACTATAGCACATGTCAGAATTGTCTCAGGGAGCTCCATAAATCAACTTTTGTGGGTATTTCAGAAGGGAGGGAGGTGACTAATGGGCTCTTAGCTTTCTTCCAAATGCTCAGAAGAGCTCATGGCCCACGGGCGCTCTGTCTGCACCCCTGTGGCTCTAGGGAGGGAAGTTCCCAGGGCGAAGCTTAGAGTCTCCTTTTCCACGAGCAGTGACCAAACGCATTTCACACACATTTGCTCCTGCATTCATTCACCTGCGTGTATTGAGGGCCTACTGTGTTCTCCGCACTCTTTGAGATACCAAGGTTAGAGTGAAATAACAGATAAGAACCCGTCCCTCCACAGAGCTTACATCCAGAGGTGGAGGTGGGATGTGAGAAGATAACCAGCAATACACGAATTAAAACACACACACACAATTTCAGATACTGAGTCCCTTGAAGGAAGTTAGTTGAGAAACGTAACTTGCAGAGTCAGGGGCGGGCCCGTGGGGCTGGCAGGAGGCTCCTGTAGTCAAAGCTCCATTGAGGTCAAAAGAGCTGGTGAGGTGGGTTTTATTTCTTGGTTGATAATCAGGCTCCTTGACAACCTGGGTCTCTGGACAGAGTTGTGAGAGTTGTGTAAGCAGGTGCTTAAACAAGCAAGTCTTCTTTTCTCTTTCCCCCCACAGCGAAGGAGAAGGGCGAGAAGAAGCTGTTTGGTTTCTCCTTCGTCCCCCTGATGCAGGAGGACGGCAGGACGCTTCCCGACGGCACCCACGAGCTCATCGTGCATAAGGTAACGGCGGTCAGGTGATGGGCCGGCTGCGGAGGGACAGGCGGAGTGACGAACCCGCTGTCTTAGTGTCTCTCCGCCCAAGACACAGTGATGACTGGACAGAATACTCCTTTGGAAAAGTGCTGGCAGGCAGAGTGCTTTTTTGAAAGTATTATTTCTATATGTTGTCATATTCTAAAACATATTTTAAAGGCAGTCTGTTCCTTTGTCTAAATTTAAGTGTAGGGATTCCGGGTTGACCTCAGAGTCCTTTCCATTGCTGCGATGGGATTGAGTAAGCCTTACCAGAAAGTTCTCACAGCCTATTCATCTCCAGCCTTATCTGGAGCGCATCCCCCAGAGGTCACATTCCAAGGTCGGAGGTGTATTTTCCTGTCTGCTGCTCTGCCTGAGCAAGCAGAGGGTGGCTGTACTGTGTTATGACAACTTCAGCGGTTCTTACTTTCTATTGTTTGCATCAAAATTTGTCCTAAGAACATTGGGAATGAAGTACACCACAGTAGGCAATGGAAGGAAAATTTACAAAGCTCGGGTCCTGAAATGTCACCTGAGAATACCGGTCAGTGTGTCTGCTTTGGAGAGTGACTACCTAAGTTGGTCGTCTCACTGTTAAGTAAGAGGCTGTTTTGGTGAGATGTAGGAAGTGACAGGCAGCATCTTCAGGAACAGTTTCCCGGAAGACATGGCGATGCTCTGTCTACAGGTCTGACGTCATCTCTGTAGAACATGGACCGTAACTCAGAAAACACAGGGCTGAGCTCTTTCCCCTGGGAGCCCAGGTGACCGGTGTCACAGGGGACAAAGAGTCCCTGCTTGACGGCACATCAGGGGTGGGCTCACTCCCTGTGGGTCGGGGTGGGGGGGATATTTGGGGGCAGGTGCTAAGTCTCCAGTCAAGTTCAGGGTCACACCTCTAAGTGACTGTGCGTCCTATTGCCGCCCCGAGACCTCTGAGCACTGGAATGCCAGGCGGGCAGGGGCGGAGCCTGCTTTTCCGTGGGAACAGTGAGGAGGCCGGCTGCTCTGAGCTCCCAGACGGAGGGCCGTGCTGCTCCTGTAACCAGGGGTCTGTGGGCTGGCTGCCCGAGAGCAGGGCCAGACTTTTCTCAGAAACGCAGCTTTGAATCCTCTCAAGCTTTTGCCTGAATTTTCACCAAGGATCCAAATTCTGATCCCTAAAGCAGAGGAAACGTTAGTTGAGCTGGAACAATTTAAAGGGCAGGTGTTCCCAATAACCTCCCCCAACCTCAAAGGGGGCTGGAGGTGGTGTCCGCCGACTGGCCCATCTGGGGCAGAGCTGCATGGTGCTGGCCCCTGGGAGGCCTTAGCGTCCCAGGAAAGCCCTGCAGGCCCAAGTTGTCTCATGGTTAGGGCTGTCCTGTGTGGCTCATTTAAACAGGTGTAGGGCACTCGCCAACCATAACACTTTTGTTCCAAGTCCGGCCGAGGCAGAGCTGGGCCAGTGAGCTCAGTCTCAGTGTAAGGCCTGGCGGTGTGTGATCAGGAAACTGGATTTTGGGCATAGTGTGGAGCCTTCCTCTGCGTGGCAGGAAGGTATACGACCTGCTGATAATTGCAGCTTTGAACTTCATTGTGTTTTCAAAAACTAGGGGAAGAAAAGATGAGGGAGGAGTGGATTTTGAATCATGGGTGAAACGTGTGGCCCACTCGCTGAGGAGTTGAGGGGACCGGTTGGGCATCGAGAGTGGAAGAAGAGCTGGATTCCAATTCCGGATCCGGTGTAAAAACGTAAAACCAGAAGAGCCTTAAAAATACGAGTGAACGTTGTTATAGTACTTTGTACAGGGTGGTGCAAATATTAGAAACAACTGCAAAAAATTGTGAATTGGGTTACATCAAATTTAAATCTTTTTGTGGGTAAAACCATCATAATTGAGGCTGAGAGACACAGGACGAGCAAGTGTAGGACAGTTGACCGAGGTGATTCCCAGTTCACCTCGAAGTGTCACAGATCATAAGAGAACGGAAAATTGGGAAGTGCCACAAACAAGCTATTCAAAAATAATCAATGCAAATATATAAAATACATGAATAATCAAAGAAATGTGCATTAAAAAATAGGAAATCTTTTGGCCTGTTACATGGTAAAGATTTTTAAAACCCACAATTGGACAGGGAGATTACAGGGACCAGAACACCTCGTGCCTTTCCAGAGGAAACGTGAATGGTGTTGTCTTTCTGGGGGGCAGTTTGGCGGCACGTAGGTCATTTCCGATGTGTGTATCCTTGGACTCAGTACTCCCACATCCTGGTATTTAAAGGAAGAGGATAATCCAACACAGTGGGCCAAGATGATTCAAATATGATTATCACAAATTCCTTAAAACATGGAAAGTTACTAATAACGTAAGTCTGGTTAAGTGACACGCAATGATTCAAATGCTGTATATCGATCGAGATAATGTTTAGTGGATGTTTTTATGTGCATAGAAAAATGTTCATGCTATACTGATACACCACATTTTATAGAAGCATATACTTATGTTTATAAATATGCACACAGGATATATTTGTGTGTATAAATAAGCAACCTGGAATAACACCAATATGTACATATTTACACAGATAGATGCTTGCAAGGGTGTCCTAAAATATTAACACTAACTTTAGTTTTATTTTTACATTGCTTATTTTTTGTTAGTGGTCAAGTATTATTGTATAACCTTAAAGCTTTTATTCATTTTGAAAAAACAAACATTGGAAGAGACAGAAAGTTAGTTCTATACCACTATATTCTGGAATTTTATCTAACTACAGACCATTCTTCGGTCATATAATCTTGACTTTAATGTTTATACTAAGATTTTGAAGAAATGTCAATTGCCTTAGATCTTTTTACACCATATTCTGCGTTGTTTGTTGACAAATACTGTCTATAAAATCAAGGGGTGGTAAGAGATGGGAAAAATGCTCTAAAAACTGTGTCATCTTATTAAGTTATTTCACGGCATTCTGGTAGAATCATCTTCTTTCACTTTTTAAGAGTATTTTTGGCGACCCCTCTCCAGCTACCTGCTGGAAAACAAGTTAAGAAAAGAGACTGAAATAATGAGCGTAAGAGAATTCATTTTCCAAAAGTCAAGTCTCCTACAGGGAATGGTGGGAGGGTCCAGAAAAGGAGGGCAGAACCGAGGAGCTGTGTCCTCAGGTCTCCCTTCTGACCCCTTGCACAGAAGGATTTTTTGATTGGAAATGTATTCAGGACTCTTCCAGGTCCAGTATTTGTGTATGAGTGAATGAGTATATGTGTGTGCCATACACGTACAAACAACAGAACAAGCAAACAGATACTGATAATAACAACAGTAATACAGTCTACCTCTGAGGCATTAGGGTTTTGCACATTTATCGTTGTTGAGTGACATCACCATAGTGTCCCAGCTCGGCCAGGTTGGGGTCTTGCTTATGAGAGAATGGATTCCTTATAGTGCAATTTATTGGCTTCCCAACCTAGAGCATCTGGGCAGAAGGGCCACGTAAGAAACCAGCCAAACAGAGGCTGACCCTGTTTCCTGTTGGGGAGGCGAGGGGTTCATTTAATGTCGTGGCCTGCACCACAGGAGTCTGTGGGCCCATGTTTCCTTCCCCACACTCAGCTTAGCCCCTGAGTCAAGGCTGTCTTCTGCTGGTGGACGTGTCCAGGGCCACATCTTCTTTCTTGGTCACTTCAACTCCAGTGACCTTTCTTTGTGTTTTGCTTTTCCTTGGGCCTTGCTTCATCCCCCACCAACAGGACCCCCCACTTAGGTGCTAAATAAATACTGGATGGATGGATAGATGGAAGGCTGAGTGGGTGGATGGATACAATTATTCAGAACCACTTCTAATCAAAAGTCTTAAATTCCCAATATTCTGACATGACCTTTCAACCTTCCAGTTTTTTGTCCATACCTGTTTTTCCCGTCTTCTCAGTATACCCATCTGATGTTCCTTTCTCCTTTTTCTTACCCCGGGTAGCCCTTGATCCTTGGTTCTGCTACACTTGCATGGGAATGAAAACCAGCCCTAGGTCAGTCTGTCGACATTGCCCTGTCCGCTCCCCTGTCCCCTCCCCTGTCCCCTCCCCTGTCCCAGGCGGTTGAGCATTACTGGGGGAGATTGTACAGTTGTGCACGTCAGCATCAGCCTGATGGGTGTAGATGCAGGATTGTCAACACTGCAGGCAAACTAATCAGCTCCCTCCTTCTCTGTCCCCACGAGAGCCATTTACAGGACCTTACCATCCTGCCTACTCCACTGCTTCCTGTCTACTTCACAGAGAAAACAGAAGCCACCAGACAGGAACATCCGTAATGTCCTGTGCGCTCTCCCTTGCCACCTGCAAACGTGGCTGCACCCTTCGCTTCCTTCCTGCTTCCTGTCCTGGGGGCTGGGGCAAGACTCCTTCTCCCTAAGGCTGAGTCTCCCACCTGCTTCCTTCAGGATCCTCCTCCCTCCCACCCCTGCCCCAATCCTGCTCCTCCCAGCATGCCCTCTTCCTTCTGTGTCAATAACCACTTCCTCTCTCCTGTAGTTTCTCTCAGATTATACACATGCCCATGTCTTTTTCTTTAAAGCAAAAATAAAAAAATCTCAGTAGCATCCACCCTCTGGGACCGCTCTCCATCACCAACAGCCTGCGTGAAAAGCCACCGCTCAGTCCCTGTCTCCACTTTTTTATGTCCTGTGTGTTCCCCAGGCTGCCTCTGTCCTGCCGCTCAACTGGAGTTTCTCCCTCCAAGTCCTCGGCACTCACTCAGGGCTTAAAGCCCCTTTCAAAGTCAGCCCTTACCCGACTTCCCTGTCGTGTGTCACCGTGTTGATTACCCTCCTCCTGGGACATCTCACACGCCTTGTCCTGCCTGCCTGTGTCCTCCTGTGAGCCCTCCTTTTTCTCCTGGGAGGGCTTTCTCTCTCACCTATGCCGTACAGGCTGGTGTGGTTGTCTTGCCCATACCTGGGAACCATCTCATCTGTGCCGTGGTTCCGTTGCCACAGCTCTGCTCACAGCGGCCAGATCTGCATTTCCAGGCCAGATCTCTTACCAGCCTCTTGAACACCTTCTGTCGGATTAGCCAGAGACACCTCAACCTCAGTGTGTCCCAAACAGAGCCTTTTATCCCTCCTCGGTCCGACACCTCTGCTATGACAGGCAACAGCCCTTCGTCTTGACTTGTCACCTCACTCTCCGTATCTGAGCAGCTGGCTGTGTGACAGGTCAGTCTCGTCTCACCTCCTGGATGGTCCTGTAATTCATGGAACTGAAATCGGAGGCGGCCATCAGGGTCACCTCGGGACTCTTAAATGAGAGGTCCAGGGAGTCCCCATGCTTCAGCCACGCTCAGCTACACACAGTCATCTGAATACACCTGTGCTTGTTTTGGAACATATATTTGACTTCCAGAAGTGTGGCAGAAATAGCGCAGAAAATTCCTGTGTGCCCTTCACCAGCTTCTCCTTATGTTAACGTCTTGCACAACCACAGCACATTTACTGACACTGAACTCACCTCGGTTCAGGACTGTGAGCGCCAAACTGGGGTTTCACAGGTTTTTCCACTACTGTCATTGTTCTGTCGGAGGAGCCAGTCCAGTGATATTGAGCTGCCCTGTCTCCGTAGCTCGTCACCCATGCACCTCCCCGGCACCTTCCTGTGTGTGGCTGCTTTCCATCCTGTGCCTTCGCCTCCCTGGCCTGCTGGGTGAGCCTTCCATAGTTGGGGATGGGAATGAAACCGCCCCGCCCTGGCAGAGCTGCAGCCCAGCAGTCTTGCTCACAGCTTGGTATTCGGTGCTCACAGGGGAGGGGGGTCAGACATGTAGTGCACTGGAGGACACGGGACTTGTAACCTTAACCCTGAACTCAAGGACTGGCAACCAGTAGGCCCTGAATACATGCTTAATATGACATTAGGCATGGGCACTTGTATTGAGACTCCCTAAAAGGAGGTGTTTTGCTGCTATAACAGTTTCAGTCTGGTTTTGATGAACTGGTAACGTTCGTTCCAACTGGATTGTTGAACTGACTGTATTTTTTCATTTAATTCTTTACTCCCTGCAAATGACAGACCTCTTCATCTGATTAATATACTATTAATTTCTGTACCAGTTATGTATTTGTTAAAGGTTTTATTAATTTCTTGTCAGGTAAGGAGAGAGAAAGAGGGAGAGAGACACTGATCAGCTGCCCCACACACACCCCGAACTGGGGACCTGGCCCACAACCCAGGCATGTGCCCTGACCGGGCATGGAGCTGTGACTTTTTGGCTTGTGGGGCGACTCCCACCCCACCGAGCCACAGCAGCCAGGGCTCTGTGCCAGTTTATTTTTGAATACATTGTGGATGTCTACCTTTTAATCACAGAGCTTGCATTATTGCAGATGTTACATTGCTGGAGCATTGTTACCGGATGTCACAGTTCTCTGTCATGTGTCTGGGACAGTGGTCAGAACCACAATGCATCCTTCATTGCTGTACCGAATGGTCGTGAATCTGGGCAAAGACTACTGGTGCATGTCCCTTAACAGTTTTCCTGCTGGTTTTCACACTAAATGACAGTCCTTGGCTAAAGAAAGAATTACATTAGGCATGAAAAGCTTTGCTTTTTGAATCTGTAATTCCTTTTACACTCATTGTTGGCTGGCGCTCTCTATGGCCGAGGGATTCCCCTTGCGTAATGGCTCTAGAATCTCAAAGAGCGTAAGGACTGAGGGCCACCGCATTTCGTCCTTCTCTCCGAGCCAGCGAGCCCCCATCTCTGGTCCAGTCTGAGCCCACTCTCTGGTGCAGTGAAGCCGCGGGCTCCTTCCTGTCTCTCTTCTTTCTAATTTGTAACAAATTAATGAATTTCATGAAGTTAATAAATGTATAATGACATGTGTCCATCACAGCACCCCACACACTGCTCTAAAAGTCCTCTGTGCTCCGCCTGACCATCCCCCTCCCCCCAACCCCTGGCCACCACTGACTGTTGTACTGTCTCCGATAATTTGCCCTTTGCAGGAGATCATGGAGCTGGTGTCATGCGGTTTGTGGCCTTTGCAGACCGGCTTCTTTCTTCTAGTAACATGCTTTTACGTGTCCTCCATGTCTTTTCATGACTTGATAACTTCTTTTTAGTATCGAACACTGTTCACTTTCTGGATGGACCACAATTTATCCATTCATCAACAGAAGGACATCGTAGTTGCTTCACTGCATATATATATATTATAAAATCTAGTCTTTCATTTAATGGTTCTCCAATCACTAAATTGTTATTTCCTCTAGAACTTAGTCAATGTATAAATTTCAAAAAACAACCCTTTTGGCAGATGTGTTTAGATCTGGGACAAAAAGTAGCAGCTCGGTGCCTGTCTCTGATGTGTCGTCTAGATAGTCCCTTTGCTCAGTCCCTTTGACCTGAGGAGACAGCGCCCGGTCCCTGCGGATGTGCCCCGTCCTGGGCCTGTGTGGTGGCTCCCCACAGGGGCACTTGGCCTGTGGCTCTGTCCCTTGTGTTTCCTGTGAGGTGGACGTGGAGCCTGGAGGGGTGGCGGGGCCGGGTCAGCATCTCTGGGAGGAGACAGTGAGGTTGCTCTTTGCCGCACCCAACTTGGGTGTAATGAGAGCCCCGCCCCTGGGTGGGGACACTGGTCCTTCTGCTCCACTGGTATCATGCATGTCCCTTAACAGTTTTCCTGCTGGTTTTCACACTAAATGACAGTCCTTGGCTAAAGAAAGAATTACATTAGGCATGAAAAGCTTTGCTTTTTGAATCTGTAATTCCTTTTACACTCATTGTTGGCTGGCGCTCTCTATGGCCGAGGGATTCCCCTTGCGTAGTGGGACTCTCAGACCACCCCGAAGCACTCTTTCTGTTGTCGCCGTTTTCTGAGTAAGGAGTTGTTTAGATGCTGCTTCAGATGAAACAGTGAAAGACCGGAAGCATTGTTTTTCCCACTTCTCTGATCACCGCAAGTGAGATTTTTTGAGCACTCCCTAAGTGTCAGGCACGGCGTTCAGGCCTTTTTTGTATTCTGCTTATGACAACATGGGATTTGGAGACAGACACGAAGTCCCAAGGGGTTAAGTGACTGGGCACAGTCACTCATGTGGGAAGTTACGGGGCTGGGATTCAAACCCAGTCGGTGGTCCCAGCCCAACAGCCGAGCTTCCTTCCTTTTACGCCTTCTCGTTGCATTTCCCTTAAATGCCAGTGTCTGTCTGTGACGCTGTTTGCAACATTCCCCAGTTTGTAAACACTAGGGCTGGAAATTATGCCTAACAATTCTCATGAGGTCTCTTCGTCCCCACCCCCGTGTCGGTGTCTCCCACAGTGTGAAGAACACATGAACCTCCAGGATGCTGCCCGCTACCTCAAACTGCCCTTCTCCAAGGGCCTCCTGCTGGGGAACAGCAGTCAGGCCATGAAGGCCACGAAGGAGTCTTTTTGGGTCACCTCTTCCCTCTGCTCCACGAAGCTCACACAGAACGGTATGTACGATGCTCTTGCCTTTGAAAGGCTGTGTAAGAGCGTGATGGTGGGTTTTGGCAGGTACGTTCAATCCACACCCGTGTCGGCGTCCTAAACCTTGCACGGGAGAGGCGGTTGGCCCTTGTGTGTGGCCCGCTGGTCTGCCAAGGGCGCGTCCTGTAAGGGCTGCATGAGTGTCTCAGCATCAGCCCCCAAGCACATGGCTCTTCAAATTGACCCTTAAAACCCAGCTGCTTAACAGAAAAGAAGAATAAAATGCAAGACAAAGATACCACCGCTTCCTCTCTCCATAAACAGAGCTCACTGCAGGCTCTAGAGGAAAGGCTGCCTTCGTTTGGTTGGGTGGTAGGCTTTTCTAGTCTAGCATTCCTTTTTATGCCAGGTTAGCAAGTTACAGTTCAAAACGCAGGAGGTTCTTCTCGGTGACTTGTCGTGAGAACAGTGTCTGACGCAGGCAGTAAATTGAATGGGTTTTGAGTTCCTCATGCTCGCCCCATAAAGCATCTGGCAGCATCCTGAAAGCCGTGCTAGGAAGTCAGATTGGTTTCCTTGAGGGCGATCACGTCCTGGGAAGGTACTGTGTCTCGTACATGCTCCTGTGCCCAAACATCCACGTGCACTGCTGGGTTGCCTCTGAGGCTCAGAGCAGGGCGTGCAGCTGGAAATGTGTTTCTCCTCTTAGGCATCGGGCAGAATGTGGCGTGTCCCTTCCAACCACTTTCAGGGTGCCTCTCAGTTTCTCACACAATTTTCTGTTTACATGCCCGGGACCTGGGCAAATGATTCGTTCATGTTTGTGTTGGTTTTGGGTTCTCCCCTTCCAAAGTGTGTTTGGAGAAGTATTTTTTAAAATCAACTGCATGATCTATTTTTGGGAAGCGTGACTGAAGGTCATTATCACCAAGTTGAGATATGTCAAGTTACACCACACGGTATCAGAATTCGGTGGTTAATGATCGTGCTTAAATAAGACTTGCGTTGGCATAATTCCATAATGATTATAAAGCATTCCCCAGACCTCAGGTATTTTTAGGGGGCCTGTCTATCCCCCTGGGGTGCACGAAGATCCCAAAGTCAACCTGTTCTCGCCTCCCGCAGCCGGAGCTTTGATTCCTCCTCTGCGGTCTCTGTCTCGGTTGTGGAGCCCAGGCACACGTTTCATTGATGGTCTCTGGTGCAATATTTGTACATTCACTAGTTAGCTCTCTGTTGTAACAATAACTATAAACTTACTGCTGAAAATGACAGAAATCTATTACTTTACAATTCTGTCAAGAGTCCAAAGTAGTTTCACTGGGGCTGAAACCTGGGAGCCAGCCACTGGGCTACTTTTCTTCCGGAAGCTCAAGGGGGAACCTTCTGCATACCCCTTTGGGGCTCACCTGCCCTCCTTTGCCTGTGACCCTTCCCCATCTTCACAGACCTCTCTGACTCTGTCCATCTTCCATGGGTTTTTTGCTTTTTGTTGAGAGAGAGATGAGGGAGAGAGAAACATCAATTGGTTGCCATCCGTACTCACTCTGGCTGGGGACAGAACCTGCAACCCAGGCATGTGCCCTGACTGGGAATTGAACCAATGACCTTTTGGTTTGTGGGAAGACAGACACCCAACCTACTGACCTACACTGGCTGGTTACATTGGACCACTGGCTAATCCCGGGTAGCCCCCCCAGTTTAAGTACTCAAGTTCAATCACACCTATAACACCTCTTTTGCCATGTAAGGTAAACATATTCACAGGTTTCAGGGACTGGGACTGGGGCGTTCCGGGGCCATTATTCTGCCAGCCACACAACTAACCCTAAAAGGAGATCATCTGCCATTAAAATGTTTAGTCCTACCCTCCTCGGCTGCTCTGGTTCTTGGGTTTGGGGTGTCAGACGGAATTGTGAACGTAAGACAGAACCAAATCCTGACTGTTGGAGGTTGCTATTTTGTAAAAAGCAGAGAACATTTTCAGGTAGATGTGGGTAAATAAACTGTCTGTGCAATCATTATATTAAACATTTCACAGCATGGAAGGCGTATAAGTGCTTAATTATCATTTTGGTTGTAATTAACCTTGTCAACGTAAGACAGCTCAAAATGAGGCAGGAAAACGGGTTGCGTGTTTCAAAGAGCTGGCAAGGAGGAAGGAAGTCAGTTGGTCTTTCTGAAATTCACATGCTCCGTGCATCTCTGGCCCTAAGTAATCCAGATCCAAACGGAAATTGCTTTCTATTCATTTCACTCGGAAAATATGCAAATCCCATCCCCATTCCCACTGGGCATTCAGTAAGCAATGTGGTCTCTGGGCACCGATTCCTAGGGCACATTTGCATTTCAGGTTCCCCCTGTGTGCCTGTCTGCACGCTCTGTGTTAGCATCCTTGGTTTGCAGCGGCTGGACCTCCGTCATTGCCAGGTCAGGTGGGTGTTTCAAGCTTCTGAAGAGTAGGGATCAGGGAAGAAGTTATTTTACTTCTTTGTTACCTTCCTTGGGCCATGAAACACAACTTTTTAAATGGTTTAGGGGAAAAAAGCAATCTTTAAATGTTGTCTGATGATTGTTCAGTTATTGGCTGCCCCACGAGCCCTGCTCCCCTGTAGCGATGGATGGATGGTTCATCCCATCTCTTCTGTGATTGTGATTTAAAAAAAATTAGAGCGAGGATCCTGTTGTCTACCTATTTTACAGCTCCCGGCAGGCTAGGCATTAAGTGCATATTCAATGGAATATATAACATTCACGTTTTCAGTAGTAGGTCATAGCTCCCACTGTGCAACAATGTAGCCTCAAATGGCTAAATTGCAGAGCCAGGAGTTGACAGTTTTGACTTAACTGAGGAATTTGCCTATGTGATGAATTATGTCCAGACAGACTCGCTCCTTTACACCTCTTTTTGCTCCAGAACAAGTGAAACCAGAAAAGACACCTGTGTTCGCGCTGGCTGTCACGTACCAAACCCAATAAGCAGAGATGGGTTGAATCTTTCTGGGTGCTTTATTCAGATGGCTGGCCATCCAAGGAGGTGGCAGGTTCACACCCTAATGGACTGTCTTACATTTCTTTCTAAGCCAGCCTGTTTGTAACAGGGAATATACAAGGAACAGGCACAGAACCGGGGACAGAGTCGGCCATGGAGGCCAGGAGCTGGGCCCTCAGGTCCGAGGGTCTGCAGGTGGTCTGACTGCTGGCTGGTCCTGTCGTCCCCCTGTAGGGGGCTTTGCACTCTGCCAGGTTTGAGTCCACTGTCAAGAAGGCGTTTGTTCCTGTGGGCAGGTTGTGTCGGGGGCTCTGGTCAGTTCAGGCAGAGCTTGGGTCACAAGTGTGAATGAAGTACATTCCCAACACTCAAGAAATCCCCACTGTAGCCCAGGCTGGGTGCCTCGGTTGGTTGGAGCATCGTCTGGTGCACCAGAAGGTTGTGGGCACATACCTAGGTTACGGGTTCGATACTTCGTAGGGCATTGAACAGGAGGCAGCCAATGGATGTTTCTTTCTCACATTGATGTTTCTCTCTCTTTTCCACCCCCAAACCCCTGCTGTCCTTTCCTCTCTCTCCAAAAAACTCAATAAACCTGTCCTTGCATGAGGAGGATGTGTTTATTAAATAAACAAAAAAAGAAAGAAAAGAAACTCCCATGTTATTGGGAGGAGGCAGAAAATGATTCAACAGATACTTATAAACGGCCCACTGCAGGGGGCTGGGAGGACAGCAGGGCCAGGCCTGGCGTGGTTCTGACGTCTCAGGTTTGCAGTCTGGTGGGACAGACAAACAGCTGTGAGGGGAATAAATGCTGCTGTGACCTGGGAGTGTGTGGGGGTGGCTGCTGGCTCAGTCTGGAATGTTCTAGGACAGACTTTCTAGATGAAGCCACCGCTCACCTGGGAGCCGGAGGATGGGTGGGAGTTTGTAAATACAGACCACTGGGGAGAGAGATGTCATTAGAATGTGCTAGTAAATGCCACCTCAGAGAGCTGGTCATGGTGTGGGGGAGCCTGCCGCTCCGGTGACCGGGGATAGTAGGCACCTTGTGGAAGAGTTCGCTTTAACCAGCAGAACCCTTGGCTGTGAGAGACCAGCCTCGAGGAAGACAATTTCTTTTCTGTTTGGGAAGGTGACATGCTCGATCTTTTGAAGTGGAGAACCCACCCAGACAAGATCACAGGCTGCCTCTCGAAGTTAAAAGAGATCGACGGCTCAGAGATAGTGAAGGTACACGTGGCCACGTCACCCGCCCCTCCTCCACCCCCAGAGGCTCACGGGATGAGGGGCATCTGGAGGGGAGGGATAGATGCTGGCCAACAGGTTCATCTCCTTCTTTTCCTGACAGTTTCTGCAAGATACACTGGATACCTTATTCGGAATTTTGGATGAAAACTCCCAAAAGTATGGGTCGAAAGTGTTTGACTCTTTGGTGAGTTTACATTCACTGTAATTACATCTTAACGATGTTGTCTCTTAAGTCTCGACTGAGGCTGTTTCAGAAATGTATGCTTCCTAGCATGAGAGTTCACTTAGAAAGGATAAAAACGTCTTGGTTTGCCTTCGGTTTTATAAAGCTCTGTTGTCCTTTTAGGTTCACATAATCAACTTGCTGCAAGACAGCAAATTTCACCACTTCAAGCCTGTCATGGACACGTACATAGAGAGCCACTTCGCCGGGGCGCTCGCGCACAGGTGAGACCCCGTCTCCCGAGGGTGGTCTCGGAGCGGCTCCTGGGCAGCTTCTCTGAGCAGAGCCGGCCTGGTGGGGACGTGGAAAAGGGGGTGAGCAGAGACGCCCAGCACAGCCCCTGAGCTGTCTCTTGAGACAGTATCCTCCTTCCTCACACACCTTTTTTTTTAAAGATTTTATTTATTTATCTTTTGAAGGGAAGGGAAGGAGAGAAGAGAGAAACATCAGTGTATGGTTGCCTCTCGTGAGTCCCCTGCTGGGAACTGGCCTACAACCCAGGCAATGTGCCCTGACTGGGAATCGAACCACAATCGTGTAGTTCACAGGCCCGTGCTCAATCCACTGAGCTGCACCAGCCAGGGCCTCACACACCTTTTCTTAATGGCTGGAATTCATTTTGATCAAAAGAATAAAATGGAACTCTATTCCTAAAACACGCTCTTCCCATCTCCATTTCACCGAGAGTCTTTGGTCTGCAGTATCTACTTATTTTTCCCTCTGGCTGCCAAGGGCCTCATGCAGTCCCCACACTCCTGAACAACTCAGGGTGTCATTAAGATGCAATAATGAAGGGAGGACAGCCTTTGCCTTCAGATCTTTGTGAAGTCATTCACCCCTCCATCTCCTAGTGGTGCCCACTGCGTGCCGGGCACTGCCCTCTCTGCCAGTAGCATGAAGACCTGGTCTGTGGCTGCAGGTGGTCTGGTCTCAGGCCCTACCCTTGTCTCCCCATTCCAGTGCTGCCCCTGTTCTCTTGCTATATTTTCAGCTCACGCCTTAAGCACCTGTGGGTGCATACGTGCAAGGTCACTGACACCCAGGTGTGTGGACAGGGCACGGGGTAAGGGCTCGCCCTGTCCGCCCATCTGTGTGGGGTGTGAAAGCTAGCAGTAATCAGGTGAGTGCTTGCTGCTGAGAATTTGGGTACTCCCTCCAGGGTGGATGAAGATGTTTGCCTCTGACATTTGCTCGGACGCCCAAGTTTTGCAAGATCTGACCCTCTGTCCACCGGATTTTTGCAGAGAGTGAAATGCGGCAGCCGAAGTGGCTCGGAAATGTGGGCTGGGGTCTGCCACTCATTGTACGATTTGGGGCCTCCCATGAGGGGTCCCTGCTTCTGACAGAAATCTCCATGGAGGCTGGAGAACACGAGTGTCATTTCCAGTGTTTCTAGTTGGCCAGGGAAGCAGGATGCTGGTGGCCCGTGCCAGGCCACAGGCCCTCAGAGACTGGCTGACCTCAGGCAGCGCTGCTCTCCCCAAGGTGGCACCCAGCTGGCACCCTGCACTGCCCACGAGCAGAAGGAGCGCTGCACAAAGCACTCTGTTCCCCAGAAACCAAGCACAGGCTGGAGTTACAGGCAGTGAGGCTGCAGTCTTGAGAATTAGTGAGGAGGGTGTTAGTTCAATTTCTGCTTCTTCAAAAAGTAAAACTTGGCTTTTCTAGACTTTCTCCTGCTGAGGCACACAGTTAACTTAAACTTGTTCTTCCCATGGTCAGAGGCCCGGCTTGACGAGTCCTTGGGGCGGGATGTGAGGTGGGAAAGCCCACCTTGGGCCTCCCCCAGCATCTTGCACCCAGTCCTTTCCCTGTCGTGGGGGAAATCCCAGTCAGCAGTTGTTCAGGGGTGACAGTGACAGTTGTACTTCCTTGGCCAGAGTCCTTTGCCTTGGGGCTGGCAGTCACCTGTGTGGAAGCTCTGAGAGGCCGCCAGATTGGGGGAATATGTCCGGACCGAGAGGGGCCTCAGCGGCAGGCAAGCTGCTGCTCCTCAGCCTGCAGACTGGTCAAAGTACGGGCGAGAGCAGCCCGGTAGGAAGGACCCACGGCTAGCGACGGGAGCAGTGGCCTCCTCGGGACAGGAGCACGGGCTGGGCTGGGGGTGTGCACTGGCAGTCAGGCCCACGGCGCCTCGCTCACCTGTCTCCCCGTGTTGCAGAGACCTCATCAAGGTGCTCAAGTGGTACGTGGACAGGGTCACGGAAGCGGAGCGGCAGGAGCACATCCAGGAGGTGCTGAAGGTAACACACCTTGGGGTGCCGGGACACCTGGCAACGCCTCCTCGAGCAGGCTCCCTGCGCAGATGGAGCTGGGTGGTGGTGGGCACTGGCGTTCCAGTGCAAGGACCTTGCTCGCTCTGTGGCGTGCCAGGGCAAGTGAAGTTGGAACAGGACTTTGCCAGACACCCACTCAGGGCTGTATCCTTCTTCCTCTGGGCTCCAGAGCACCGGGAGTGACCTCTGGGGTGGGCAGGTGGGAGGGGTAGGACTGAGGACTTGGTGGCCCCTGGCTCTTGCCTCTGACTCCCTGACAGAGGCCGTCTGTGGGTGATCGGTGTTACATTTTCACAGAGCGTGGGTAGCTCAGCAGGGATCCCAGTGAGGGAGCCTGAGTCCCGCCCGGGCTGCCTGGTTTCATGCTGTCCACCTCTCTGGGCCGCACACTTAGTTGCGTCTGGAGAGGCTGATCCCGTACTTGCAAACACTTCCAGAAAGAAGGCAGGTTCAAAGGTGTCCAGGACCTGCCTGGGACACCTTCTGATCCCTGCTGTTGGAGAACACCCCCCATTCCCTCTTCACAGGTAAAGGGGGACAGGTGTGCATTTTATAAATCAAACAGTTTGTTAATTATAAATTGACCACTTTGGTTTGGTTGAAGGGAAAACACTAAGTGGCGAGAGTACTTACAAGCAAAGCAAAATCATTTCTGTAAACAGACTCTCTTGGTGAATTAAAAAACCCCTGAGGAATGTTCATACCTCTGGAGCATTACATAGAATTTGTATTTTTAATGTTTTTTAATTTTTTTCCAGTTACAGCTGACATTCAGTATTACCTGAGTTTCGGGTGTGCAGATAGTGGTTCGGCACGCATATCACTTATAATCCTAGTACCCACCGGCACCACACACTGTCATTACAAAATTATTGACAGTATTCCCTAAACTGCCCTTCATGCCCCTGTGACAACCCTGTCCCCCTTTTCACCCACCCCCCAGCCCCCATTCCCTCTGCCCCCCATCAGTGGCGTTTCCAGATGATCCATGCATTTTCCCTCGGTAAGTTTCAGAGGAGAACTCTCCTCCGACATACAAGCTGTTGGACAAGCTCCACGTCCTTCGTGTCGAGACCAGTCCCTGAAAATCGAGCGTGGTGCTGGGGTTCTGGCGTCTGCCCCGTGAGATAAGTGCTGCTGGTCTGCACGGGAAGAGACTTTCTGGAAATGTCGTTCCAGGCACAGGAGTACCTGTTCAAGTACATCGTGCAGTCCCGGAGGCTGTTCTCCCTGGCCACGGGCGGGCAGAGCGAGGACGAGTTCCGCTGCTGCATCCAGGAGCTGCTCATGTCCGTGCGCTTCTTCTTGTCCCAGGAGAGCAAGGGGTCTGGGGCGCTGTCCCAGTCACAGGTAATGTCCCCCTGTCACTGCTGGAGGGGGAAGTGAGCCCAGCTGTCTGTTTTTCCAGGCCTCTGTGAAGGCGTTTGCTCCCGGGGGAATCCAGAGCCGGGCGTGCATTTGCAGCCTTGCTGACATGGATTAGCCCCAACCGGCCAGCCCCCAGGTTCTGAGGGCCCACAGAGTGGGTAGTGGGCTGTGTTTCCTTGGACCATCCTGTCCAGGTGGAGGGCCTGGTGGCTCATGTCAGCCTGACCCCAGTTTCCAGGACACAGGCAGATGGTGAGAAGCGCTGTCCCCGGCAGCCGGGCAGACAGAACACTGCTGTGGGAATTTCTCTCCCCGGGCCTTGTGCTGCGCTTTTATCTGTCCACATAGCACTCATCGGGTCAGACCCAGCTGAACTTCACACTGTTTGGTTTTACTGAACTTGACCCTCGCCGTCCTGGGACCGGTCTCACAGGACCAGTGCTGAGGGGCTGCTGTCAGAATCTGTTGTCTGGAGAGCAGCTCCATGGTGTTGGTGCAGAACAGGATCCATCCGCTCTGCAAGCAGCACGGCCCTGAACGTGTCCTGACAGGCTATGCTGAGCATCTTCCTCCATGTTTTTTAGTCCTTCCCACAGGCTCCCAACTCTCATGACTTGCTTATAAGCCTGTCAGAGGGAAAAACTCCGCCCCACAGAGGATTGTTGTGATTTGTGCCTTTTGGCGTGTGGGAGGCATTCTCTGTAATGGCGAAGCACCAGGGGCAGACCAGCCCTCTGGCGATAACGCCTGACTTTTTCCCGCTGTTTGGGAGCTGCGCTTGTCTTCCTGGCAGAAGCGGACTCGTCTCCCCTCTGGACAAGGACACAGTTCTGGCTCCTTCAATACCCCTTTGGCCTCGGTTGTCCATGGTCACTCCCTGCACATTAGGGGCTTGCCACACACCTTGATGGCCCAGGGCCCACGAGGTGAACCCGCTTCCAGATGCTGGAAGAAGGCAGTCCAGCCAGCCAGCCATGTGCCCTTCCAATCGGGTTTCTCCGAAGTTCATCACTTTTACAAAGGCCATTGACTTGTTTTGTTTTGTTTTTTTCATTTTTCTTTTTAAATCTTTACTGGTCACGGGGACAAACGTTCCCTCTGACAAACATTCCCTCTCTTTGAAGAGTATCCTTGAGTCATGATTTCTCAACGCCATGCCTTCCGAGGGCAGCCAGAGAGTGTTTTCTTCTTCAAAGGGAGACAAACACCCTTTGACCTTAGGCCTGTTCCCATGGGTGCCAGTGGCCACCCCGCCCTGCGGGATGGAGCAGGTCTCCTTGTATCCGTTCAGCATCTTGACTTGCTCCTCAAAGCTCTGGCCTTCAGTCAGCTCAGTGAGGCAACTTTAGTGCCTTCATAGAACCATACGTTTCCCTTTTCGTCAAGGGGAAATACATAAAATATGTACATACGGTTTCTGAGTCACCCTGTAAACTCCATTGGAATCGCTGCCTTCCATGCAGTATCTATGCTTATGAATTTTGATCGTGTTAGTTTAGTTCAATGCTATGAGAAAATTGAGATCAAATGATGCAGTGGGGAGTTTGTCCCCCTGCATTTTGGGAGGAATGGGAGTGGGACACCCCCTCCCGTTCCGGGTTCCCTTTTGGCCCCACACGTTGTGCTTGAGCCAGTGTGTCACTTGTTCATTGGCACCTAACAGGTGCCCCTGCGTAATGGCTTTCAACATCACCTGTTCATTAGCCTGCAGTTCTCTAGGTCAGAAGGAGTGGCTACATTTTTTGCTCAGGGTCTCCAAGGACCTCGCTGGGCTGTGGAGAACCCTTCACTGTCAAGGTCTTTCAGGCTTTTGGAAGAAATCAGTCTGCTTGTGTGTGTAGGATCAAGACTTCCATTTCCTCGCTGGCTCTTAGCCAGGCACGGGGGAGGAGACGGTGCTCTCAGCTTCCAGGGGCCATGCACACTCCTTGGTATGTGGCACCTCCATCCTCAAAGCCAGCAACTGTGTGGAATCTCCCGTCTTTCCCACATTTCCCCTCACCCCCCGATCCAGACAAAACTTGTTTTCAGGGCTCACAGGGTCAGGCTCATCGGGATGACTCTGTATTTTAAGATCAGCTCATTAGTGACTTGGTTATGTCTGCAGAACCCCTCTCACCACACAGTATGATGCACTCGTGGGCACAGCCCACGGGACGAAGGTGTGGGCATCATCCTAGAATCCTGCCCACCATGTCTGGAGCCGAGAACATCCATTGGCTGGCATTCAACTCCTAGGCCGCCTTGAGGCAAAAGCCCCGGTCTCTTGCTCCCTCCTGCATTATTTCCATGTGGGCTACAGCCCAGGGCACATTCCTTCTCCTGCAGGCAGAGCAGCTACCCTGGCGGCCCCTCATGCTGCTCAGCAGATGGCAGCCCCGCAGCCCTGGCCGTGCTGGTCCTCGTCAGAGGCTCCGCAGCCCTCCTGCCCTGTGCCCAGCTCACCGGAGACTCTGCTGGGGGAGCCCTGCCCTGGGTAGGCCTCGACCCTGAGGACCCCAGGTGGGGATCTCAGAGGAATGATAGGGGGAGTTGAGGCCCCAAACCCAGCTTTAAATGTAGAGTCATTATCTTTCTCAAAATGTTTTTTTTTGCTCTTGGGAAGGTCAAAATGAAATTGAATTTTTTTCTTAATTTTTGCAGTAAAAGTCCTTAGCTTAGATACACAGGCATAGCTGTCCTTTGGCCCTCATCACGAGCTGCTTGTTCCTGCAGCCTTTGCATTATAAGCACCTTGCACTGCAGGTCTGTTCGAATGCTTTTTTGAAGTGAAGAGATATACATGAAGAATGAATGAGTAAATTAAAGGATCCCTGAGGCAAATCAACCTGACTTTTTGATAATCAGAAAGCTGGGCTCATTTTATTTCATATTTTTAAACTTCATCTGCATGACTCAGCTCTTTGCGGAGTGAAATGAAGGTTATATAAATGTACTTTTTAGCAGGGAATACAAGATTATTTATTTTAAATTCATTTGAATTAAGTCTGTAGTTATTAAGAGTTGAGAAAAACCTAGTTTTTCAATGGGTCTGCTAGGCATTTCTGGTACAGCTGTATAGGTGAATACCATAGCCCATGAATTTGAATTTGAGGCTGAGTTCGGAGCATCAGCACTTGCAGACCTGACCTACTTTCCGCCCATGTCAGATCTCACTGGGAAGCCAGCTGGCCTTTAGCTCGTAGCCTGCTAGGAACGTGCCTGCTCCCCCAGGTGGGGGTGAGGCTGGCGGCCCCTGCACTCACCGCCGCCTTCTGTGGAATTTTAAAAGGCTGAACTTGTCTGTTTTGATGTTCAGCCCTAGCTTGGGATTTAGGTATGCCCTTTGGGTTTGATATTACTATCTTTTTTTTCCTTAAAAAGACAATGATCAGATTTCTTTATTTACATAAAAAAATACTGTTCGTAGTCAGACACACTTCTGGGCTTACAATAAATCGGGAAGCAGCCTGCAGGGTTTTTCTGATGATTTTGTTGTTGTACAGGTGGTGGAACCGAAACCCAGGAGGCTGGCATGACCTGTCCAAGGTCACACAGTTGATTAGAAGTCAATCATATACTTTAGGTCTTCTGATGCCTTGCCCTGGTTTTCCTTTAATCTTAAAGTGGGCACACTAGGGAATCCATGTGTTTGGTTTCTGAAAGGCAAATGAGATTTAAATAAGCACTTCAGAGAGCTTCTCCAGAAAGAAATGATGTATTGGTGAGGGCACGCCAGGGCTCAGCGGAGCATTCTCTCCCTCTGGTCACGCGGTATTTTTCTGATTCTGTGGGGGTTTTGCCAATCGCTTTGCTAGTGTCAGTGATTTTCCAGAATTACCTAGTTTTTGTTGCATCTTTGCACATTTCAAAGAAATTGTCTGATTTTTCTGCCCTTTTTAATTTTGACAGTAGCCTTCTAGCTTTTGATACCAGACACATTTGACATTGATTGCCTGCCACATGGAAGTATTGTTGCAGTCTTAAACGCTAGAGCCAGTTTCTGAGGGCGCGTCCGGGTTGACTCCAGTCTCTCTCTTTTAAGGCCGTGTTTCTGAGCTCCTTCCCCGCCGTGTACTCCGAGCTGCTGAAGCTCTTCGACATCCGGGAAGTGGCCAACTTGGTCCACGACACCCTGGGCAGCCTGCCCACCGTCGTGCACGTGGACGAGACGCTGCAGGCAGTGAAGCTGCAGTGCATCGGCAAGACTGTGGAGAGCCAGCTGTACACGAACCCAGGTGGGCGTGGCCTCGTGGGTGGGGGGAGCGGTGCTTCTCCAAGGGCCGTGCCAGCCTCCAGCCGCCAGCAGTCCGCAGAAGCAGTCGGAACAAGGAACCGGGCAACCTCTTTCTGCAAGGCCTTGTGTGTTTGCGTGGTTGGTAGAATATGTTTACTGAGTAGCCGAACATCGGGTTGGCCAAAAAGTCTGCAGTTTTTTTTTCCACAAAAGAAAAGACACACTTTATTTCATTTTCACCAATAACTTTATTGATTTGGATATTTTGAGGTTGTCCTCTCTCTCCCGCTATTGGCTTCTAGTGGGTAGAGGCCAGGGATGCTGCTAAACATCTTCCAATGCAGAAGACAGCCCCACAGTAGAGAAATTTGGGCCAAAATGTTCATAGGACCAGGAAACTACGCAAATCACTTTTGACACGTTCAATCAGTCACAGTACCTTCCCCATACATAGCACAAATCTTTATTTCTGTGTTTCAGTTGCATTTTTACCTTTCTTGAAATAATAAAGTATAGTACGCCAAAAATGTTGTATCTCTTCTTCCATCTTCAGTGTCTGTATGCCTACACAAAAGTTCACCGATTTTGGTAGGTTTTTTTAAATGCACACTGATGCGACAGCTGTCGCAATATAATCTAACAAAGTTGTTCCGCATGACATTAAAGACCACTAAGCGCTAATACAGCAAAAAAGGACTTTTTGGCCAACCCATACAAAAGCATGGCTATTCCAACTTCATTTCTACAAGGAAAAGAAACCCTTCTGATGGGTGATTTTAATCTCTATTTGTGGCATATGGTATATTCTCTTATTACAGTTTTTCTTTAATATTCACCAGATTTTAACCTTTTCTTTCAGGAAGCTTACAGGGACCTGATTTGATCCTAGTTTGTCTGTCTCCGTCAGTCTGTGGTCCGACACTGGGTGGAAGTTCAGATGTATTGTCGTTTTTCATTTCATCTTAATAGCAAGTGACTGATTTAGCAGTCACTGAATTATTCTGTCATGTGTCTATTATTAAGTCCCCCTGCCTCTTGTTCCCTCCTGGCTCTTCCTGAGGTTGCGTGCGCCTCATCAGAAAGCCCAGTCAGCCTCTGTGGGTATGACCAACTTTGAAAACAAGCGTCTGTGGAGGGTTACTCTTCCGCACGGATGCACAGGTGTAGAGTGCTTTTGAAGTGGGGTTTTAAGTACAGTGAACGGGTCTTTGTTCACATTTTTTCTCGTAAAAATTGTAGACATACACAAACGAATAGAGCATGATACAAACAAATCACTAACAGGCTTTAGCAATATTGGGTATTTGTGTATTAGACCTTTTGTTAAGAAGTTGCTCGTTATCGGTCGACCCAGGCTCGGCTGAGCAGGCTCGCTTCCCTCAGAGAAAGTCCCACTATCTGAGAGTCCCTTTCCTGCTTTCTGTGCCTTTAATAATAATATATTATTAAAAATATATTATTTCTCATCTTTGAGTGTTTCTATGACACCATGTAGAGTTTTTATTTATTTATTTTTTTTACTAACACTCTACTCTCATATTTACCTGTGCTGCTAGGCATAGCTGTAGTTCATTCACTTTTTCCTGGTGTGTAGCGGACTTTAAATGAGTGATTGTCATGTAATGGGATGTGATCATTACTCATAGTTCTAGGGGACGTGGGCAGGGGGCTGTGCCACAGGGAGGCCAGAGTGACCCTTGGGGTCCATCCCACCCCCTTACCTTCGGTCAGGGGTCCGTGTGCTGATGGAACTCAGGTTTCTTCCTAGGCCAGGTCTCTCTCCTGAGCTCCCCACCTGCGTGGTCATCGGTGTCTCTGTATCTTTACACTCTTTCCCACTTGAGGGCATGACTCAGCCTTTGGCTTTACTCTGGGGAGGGTACTCCACAGTGGAGTCATCGCGGGCATCAGCCCCAGTGGGTGAGATCGGGAAGTGCCCGAGGTCCTCCTCAGCCCTTCGTGAGGCCTTTCACTGTGATTCTGACGCGGTCTGCTTGCTGTGATAGCCGCGGAGTCCCTGGCACCCCTTCCCGCGCCCACCCAGTGCTAACTGCCCTCCAGCATCTGATGGCTGGTTGGCCTGTTGGCAGGCTTTGCTGCTCTCTGCGACATCACAGTTCAGTTCCTGGTGGCTTCGACCCCAGCGGCCCATTTCTGATTCAGGTGTGTTCTGCGGGGCTGGCCCCTCTCTGCGCCCCAGCCGTGTGCAGTGCGGTGTGTGGCACTGGGTGCGGCACTCTGTGCAGTGCTGTGTGCCGCCAGTGCGGCCCTTCACACCGCCACCTCCTGAGGCTTCCACAGGCCCCTGCTGGCGACCCTGCATGCCACCCCAGGTTCACAGACGTCGTTCCCAGGGGGACAGGCCCTTCCTCCGGGGATCCTAGTCTAAAGCTTTGTTGACAGAGGCAGCAAAGATTATGACTTGCCTCAAAATGAACCTCGAGGAAGAAACCTACCCAGATTTCTCAGTCCCATTCCCACTGAGGATTATACACAGGAGCCAGCCTCATGCCCTCAAGTGAGTCTTGGCAAAACCCAAAGTACCAGAGGGTGACTCCCTTGTACACTCAGCGGGACACCCGATGTCTCAGTCTTTGTCTGAGACATGGCCGTGAGTGTGCTGGCCCTCGGGGCCACCACCTGCATAGCAGCGTCTGCTGTTAAACCCATGTCTGCGCAACTGTGGGTTTCCTCCCTCCCTCCCTTGTGTCCTTCCTGCTTTTAAAGGTAAGAATTAGCATTTTCACCAGTCAGCATGTTTGGATAGACTCACTGATTCTGTCATTTCACGGGTGGGCATTGCCCCATAATGCAGAAAAGTCAGCTCCACAGGCCATCTCATTGTGTATCTCTTTTTAGAGATACCACACATGCGTTATTTGTCTGCCTTACTGGCTTTTTTCACAGTAGCTATTTTCTTAACAGCTGGTTGCAAATTGAATTTTTAGAAACCCCATCTCACTGCTGTGGGCGCGGATCAGATAATTCCTGTCTTCCTCTGCGGTTATACGGCATCACTCGGCAGTGGCTCCTGACCCTTTCTTTTTCCCTTTTCCTTCTTTTTGTCAAGCAATTGATTTATAAATAAGTAGTTAAGTTCCTTAGTCATGCTGACTTTAAAGGAAGCCTGCCGTGATTGTTTCACAATCTTGAATTTTAATATTCTTTGTTTTCATAAAGGGAAGAGTATGTCTGCCTGGTGTGGTTTGTCTCTTTGGGCTGGTAGCCCCGTGCCAGGCATTAAAGGGATAGATTCCAAACCTCAGTGCCGATGGAGACCAAGAAGGCAGCAGGGTCACAGGCACTTCCCCAGCTGTGAACTCTGAGTTTGCGTCCCTTCTGGTTTTTATCGGGGTGCAGTCTCAGACATGCTTTCCCTGTGGGTACAGCTTATTATGCTCCCCGGGAAGCCAGTGTGGTGCTAAATCGAACAGATGCAATTGGCCATCCTCGCCTCATTCTTGGTCATAAGGAGAGAGCCTTCAGCCTCTCACGGTTAAGCGTTACATTAGCCTAAGGCAGGCCCTTCACAAAGGCGTCCCAGTGTTAGTGCAAGTGGGGCCCTTCCGAGTACACGCCCCTGTACCTGTCCGGGTTGCATGCCTGTGACCCTGGCCTCCGAAGGAAGAAGGGACCCTTGGAGATAAACCACGTGATAATAGAAACAGGAAAACTGAATAGAAGGCTTAGAGGCTAAAATAAGGAAATTGCCCAGAAAGTTGGACAAAAAGACTTTTTAAAAATCCAGGAAAAATAGAAGATAGTTTAAGAGATTTGTGATGTGGATATGGACGAAGTTCCAAACACAGGACAGAAAAAAAAGAAAGGAAATAATTGCAGAAACAATTCAAGGAGAATTCCCCGAGCAGAAGAGTATGCATTTATGGGTTGAAAAAACCAAGGCAAGCAATAAGGATGAAATTTTGAATTTCCAGGAATAGTTCCCAAAAGCTTTCAAAAAGAAATGAACAAAACCCAGCAAGAATTTGATCAGGTAAAAAGGTTGGATGGAAATCAGAATGGCAGCAAACCCCAAATGTTCACTTCGCCAGAAATTGTGTTGCGACTCTTGAGAAGCTGGGAACAGAAGAAAGTGAAACAACGAAATCTTACCCGACACGGAGGAAGTCAGTAGATGACCTGCCTCAGCGATTTTCAACCCTTTTCACCTCATGGCCCATGTAAATTAATTCCTGAAATTCTGCAGCCCACAAAAACCACGTTTTTCGCTGATGTGACAAAAATGATTAAGTGTAATTTTGGTTCATTCACACCAGACCCCTATTTTGCTGGCTGCTGGCATGTTTTAATTTGACAATCTAAGGGAAAAGAGGTCAGAGTCCCCGACTAAATAGTCAGGTGTTGAACATGTTTTAAACATTCTTGTGGTGCATAGGTTGAAAATTGCTGATCTATCTCAAGGGAAAATCAGGAAACAGCAAGAAAAGCATGGTAATTTGTAGGTAAAACTGTATTTTTTTAAACCCTGGTTTCAGTACAAGTGAAAAAAGCCTTGAGTTCAGGAATTCTGGGTTGGGAAAAAGACCGACTGTTTGTTTGTTTGTTTGTATGTTCATTTTTTAACATCAGCCTTGTAGAACAAATACCTCTTTTTAAGATTTTATTAATTTATCATTTGAGGGGAAAGGTAGGAGAGAAGGAGAGAAGTATCAATGTATGGTTGCCTCTCGTGAGTCCCCTGCTAGGAACTGGCCTGCAACCCAGGCATGTGCCCTGACTGGGAATCGAACCACGATTGTGTGGTTCGCAGGTCCGTGCTCAATCCACTGAGCTGTGCCAGCCAGGGTGAACAAATACCTTTTTAAGGACTCATCAGTCCTTCCACTCATCTGAATGCTGGCAGTGAGACAAAAGGGCGCATGGGCCGTGCAGGCTGATGCCAGGGTTTCTCTCTGCAGATTCCAGGTGCATCCTGCTGCCCGTGGTCTTGCACCACCTGCACATGCACTTGCAGGAGCAGAAGGACTTGATCGCCTGTGCCCGCATCCTGAGCAATGTGTTTTGTCTCATCAAGAAGAACAGCTCCGTAAGTAAATGCCGATTGACATGAATCATTTCACCAAAGGGCTCCTGGGAGCAAGTGAAGCATTCAATGTCTTCAAAGAAACCGCACCCCCGACACTCCCTCTTTCATGTTCCAGCTGGGTGGGACTTTGTGCTTCCCCCCCCCCCCCCGAAGGAAGTTTTTTTTTAACCTTGTGGGGTTGCTGTAACCCCAAATAACCTGGGTTTCCTAAACTTGTAGTTGAAGAAGAAACTGAGTCCCCAGTTAGGAAAATTAGAATTCTTGAAGCCTCCCACGAGTGCCTTGATCTCGACATGTTGAAGGCGGTGCAGCAAGAACAAATGCCGGTGTGCTCCAGGACAGGTTTGGGGGCCGGGTCTGTGAAAGGCTGCCAGGTGGTGATGCTGGGAGTGCAGCCCGGCCTCCACAGGCCATGGAGCCCAGGGAAGGCCCAGGAGCCTGGGGCATCTTGTCCTGTGACTGCTCAGCCCTCCCAGGGCTCACTGACTGGCTGGGGTTTGAGAATCCCATCACTTCCTGGCTCTTGATGCAGTGCCATTGCCTAAGGGGTTGAGTGCAAATTGAGAAAAATCGTATGCTTGCTTGTAGATGGGGGTAAGGTGGGGTCATCACAGCCATGGCCTGGGGGCCTGCGGTGAAATCCACACCCAGGGGACATCCTGCTCCAGGGCCGTCTGCAGCTGTCTGTTGAGCCTGTGCTCATCTGTCCCAGTGACGGTAACTGCTGAGACATCTGTCTCTCTGCTTCTGTGTAACAGCTGTGCTACTGTGTCCCTGTCTTTGTCACTCTCGTGACAGCCAATTGAAGGTCTTCACAGTCAGCTGATATCGGACTCTGGAAAAGTGACAGAGGCCCCAGCCACGTGGGACCAGGGCTGGCACCAGAGAAGCCCTATGTCTGTGGGTGTAAGGGGTCCTGGCTGGGTGGGTGGGGTTTGTGGGCAGCCTCAGGGTCCCAGGCCCCACAAGTGGTCTGGGACTGGGGAAGAAAGAGTGGTGATGAAGGGAAGGCATTAGCTTTGCCTTAAAGCTCCCTCCATCCCACCCAGCCCTGTCGCTGTGCAGTGCCTAGCAGCACGCCCTCACAGTGTGAGCAGTGCACTAAAAACAAACGGCCATGGTCGGGGAGGGGTGTTGGCAGTTTCTTCTGTCTGCTTCCACGTGGGTGTCGCGGTCCGAGTTTGGGTTGAGCTGGTGAGGAGTTCAGAGCAGGAGCTCTGCCCTGGGAAGGGAACTTGGTTGTTTCCTTACAAGTGTTAGGAGGTTTATCATAACAGTCTAGCCAACCAGCTCTTTCCAACTCACACTTCCTAAGTGTTTTCTTTGCAGGGCCGATCTCCTTGGTTGGGAGCAGTTGTTTGTACAGAACTTCATCGTGGGCAGCGGGTGTGAAGGAACCCAAATTCACCATAGACAGTGCGCACAGAGCAGCCTGGTTCCTCTCAGCCAAGGCCTGGAGAGGGCTCACTGTGCTTTCCAGGAAAGCAGTCCCCACCTCAGTCCTGACATTAGGCACCACTGGTAGCTGATGGCATTTATCTGATCTCCATGCTTTTGCTACTGTTTCCATGTAAGGTGCTTTAAAAAAAGCATTTTTATAGGAATAGTTATTTGCACTTAAAATAGAGTTTTGGAAAATGACCTGTCCAATCCAAGTGTTAAGAAGAATAATTGTAAGCACAATCTGAGATTAAAAAAAGAAAAACAGCCATGGACCCAGAGGGCACTCGGTGGTGAGTCAGGCCCAGAAAGGCGGGCTGCCTGGTCCAAGGCCGTACCACGCCGTGTTCTCGGCTGGGCTGCACTCCGTACTCATCCCCGGCCTTCCCTGTGTGGGTGTCTCTTAGACGCCATGCGCAGCCAGGTGGTGTCTGTGGGCACGCTATTAACGTCTTCATGCCTTTGTTTTCTGTAAAAGGAGGTCATTTACTTTGGTGACTTCACTGAGGTCCCGGCCTCTCAGAGCTCTCGAGTTGTCTGACTCTTCAACCCTGCATCTGGAAGTGTGCTTCCCCCTTTTCCCTTCAAGAGAGACCGATGTGCCGATGCAACCAGTACTTCCTGGACACCCTGTGTTTCCTTTTTCACTGAAGGAAAAGTCTGTGCTGGAGGAAATAGATGTGATAGTGGCCAGCCTGCTGGACACCCTGCTGAGGACCATCTTGGAGATCACCAGTCGCCCTCAGCCGTCTGGCTCCTCCACTCGGCTGCAGTTCCAGGACGTCACGGTACGGTCACAGAGCGCACGGCCTGCGGGAGGACCGCCAGTCGGGGTGCCGGTCGGGGTGCCGGTCTGAGTGTCGGTCGCTTTGGGCGGGGGGCTGCTGCACAGAGTTGGGGAGAGTCCTCCATGCGCCCCTGCCTGGGAGGCCTCTGGGCAGCGCCCGGATGTGGGCTGTTGCAAACCAAGCTGCTCTGCCCATCTGTGTGCAGTGTGAGTGCAGGCTGGTGTCCCTCCCTCGGGGACCAGCTCGAGGAGGACGGCCGCCGGGTGGCACGCTCATTCCGTGTTTCGTTTTTTAAGAAGCTGCCCAATTATTGTCTGGAGTGGCTGTATCACTGTACATTCTCCCAGCCACGTGGGCGGGTAATCCCGTTCCTCACTGCCCTGATCGGCCTTTGATGCCTCAGAGAAGACAGCGAGGATCGTGGTGGTTTTAATTTGCATTTCCCCCCCAGGTGAATACCTCCCCACGTGCCTGTCTGCCATCCGGGTCTCCTCTTCAGGAGACTGCCTCTTCGCGTCCTCATCCCCGTTTCTAATTGAATTACTTTTTATCGTTGAGCTCTAAGGGGTCTTTCTATATTCCAGGTGTTAGTCCTTTATCGAATACTTGGTTCACACATATTTTCACCCACCCTATAGCTTGTTTTGTTATTTTTACTCTTTTGATAGGGTCTTTTTTAAAAGCAAAATGTAAAAGTTTTGATCAAGTCTAGTTTATGAGTTTCCCCGTTTGTGGACCCGACTTTGATATCAAGGCTAAGAACTCTTTCTGTCTGACCCTATATCCTGAGGGTTATCTTCTGCTTTTTTCCCCTCAAAGTATCATACTTGTATATCTTACATTTAAGCCCTTGAGCCATTTTGAGTTGTGCTTAGCAGGAGGAATGGGGACAGGTACATCCACACCATCTCCCCCAAAACAAGAAAGACAGTCTCCTTCGTCACGATTTTGGTGGCATTGCTCTCACTGCTTCCTGGTAACACGGCTCGGACCTAATTCTAAAGTGACGATGGTCCGGCAAACAAAACACAGTGAAGCCTGCATGCACTTGAAGGCAGCCTGAGTCAAAAGCTGAGGCAGTTTTTCTAACTGCCTCATATCCAGAGGTAGGGCTGCCCTGTGCAAAGGTCTCCGGGATGCGCGAGGCCTTCTGTGCATTCCGTACCCCACAGTGATCAGTGCAGGTGAGGAGACTGGGGAAGGCAGGGAGTCCAGGTTGTGGATGGGTTTGGGGTGTTTGTCGGGTGTTCTAAATTTTGGGAAAATCACATGAAGAGAAACATTGCCCTGCACCTATGCCATGCGTTCTGCTGTGGGAAAAAGCAACTCTGAAAGGGTGTGAGATAAAATTTGCTAAGGAAACACACACTAAAACTATTTGGGACCTTTGATTGTTTTGAGACATGTTTTGAGAATGCGCAGCAGACCTGGTTTGCATCCCATCCTGCTTCTTGGGCCAGGTACTACCTAGGCTTCTGTTCCTTTGTCTTTAAAACAGGGAAAGCAATTGTGCGTATCTCAAAGTTTGTGCTAGGATTTCCTCATATCTGTTCAAAAATGTTCGAACAATCTCAGTCATTTCAGTCTCTGGTAATTGTGACGCAGGAGTCACCATAATTATTTCTACAGCAAAGCAATAATTGTTTTGGGGGTGTTGTAATGAATTCTATGGTGAGAAATATGCTCTGGTCATTCCCAAAGTCATTCTCTCTGGGCAGGGAGACCTGTCTACTTCCTCCATCATTTTCTCCCAGGGAATAGCTGTCTGAATAGCAAGTCTTTCCTTCCTTCCTTCCTTCCTTCCTTCCTTCCTTCCTTCCCTCCCTCCCTCCCTCCCTCCCTCCCTCCCTCCCTCCCTCCCTCTCTCTCTCTCTCTCTCTTTCTTTCTTTCAAGATTTTATTTATTTCTAAGAGAGAAAGGGAGGGAGAAAGAGAGGGAGAGAAACATCCATGTGTGGTTGCCTCTCATGCGCCCCCTACTGGGGACCTAGCTCGCAACCCAGGCATGTGCCATGACTGGGAATTGAACTGGTGACCCTTTGATTTGCAGGCCGGCAGTCTATCAGTTGACTGAGCCATACCAGCTAGGGCTCAGTGGATTGGCAAGTCTTTATATGTGGTTCGACCTTGAGGGCTTTGCAGTTGCCACAGAACAAGTGCCCCTGGAGGTGGCCATGCTGTGGGTAAAGTGGTTCCTACAGTTTGTCATATGAGGCTGTTCCCATTCCAAGTACCCTGGCTTGCTCCCCACCTCCCAGAACTCCAGAAAGCTGCAGCCCGATTTTTACTACTTACAGGGATTGTACTTCTTGTTCTTCCGCCAACTGTTCTTTGAACTTTCAAATGCTCGCTCTCGCTGGAAAAAAGGAAAACACGCTTATAACCATTTACTTACAAAAATCTAATTGTACACGGAGGCAGCTTTTAAAAAGTAGCATGGATCACCAGTTGTTCATGGGACTCCTGTGATTTTTATACTTCATAAATGCTTCTGTTCTTTGTATTTAATTCCGTGCAGCACCATGCCTGAAGCAGGTGACTCAGCAGGGGCTGCGTCTAA
Source organism: Sturnira hondurensis (assembly GCF_014824575.4). Lineage (NCBI taxonomy): Eukaryota > Metazoa > Chordata > Mammalia > Chiroptera > Phyllostomidae > Sturnira > Sturnira hondurensis. The sequence continues at coordinate 24,180,426 of NW_028075471.1, forward strand.
GACATACTTCACACTTTGGTGTGTTTCTCTTCTCTAACGATTTTGTGCACAGCAGCCTTGTGGTTTGGAGAGGGGAAAGCATTCCAGGGGTCTGTGTAAGAACTTTCTGGAAAAAATTGTGCCTGTGGATAATAGGTTTCTTGCCCACCTATGTTGTGGCCACCTGATTTCTCATTCACAATTATTGATAGAAATGCCTATTTTTCTTGATCTGCGCATCAAATGGACTCAAGCCACTGACTTACGGGATGTTGCAGAGGTGACTTATATGTAAAGGATTCCTCATTGAAACTACGTAAATGTAGGGCAATGATGGGTTTTTATAGATTTATTTTTTTTAACAAATTGTGAGGATAGGGTTTCCATAGACGCTTAAAATCTCTCAAAAAACAAAGATGATTACTGAACACCCAGGCCTCTTCAGCGTTAAGTGTGCATGGAGTTCCTAAATAGGTGGTTAAATAACATGGCATTGCAGCGTAGACGGTGGGATTGGCAACATGCGGGGAGCCTGCCGAGCTTAGGGGCCCGCTGTCTCTCCACTGTCTTCAGCCTGTGTTGTTTCCAGGTGAAATCTTTACTTCTCCCTGTATAATGTCTTTTTTTTTTTCCCTGTGACTGGTGTAAATATTTTTTTTTCTATCTCATAATGTGCCTCAGTGTCATTTTTCCTGTTCTTGTGCTTAGGGCTGGTTGAAATTCTTTGATACACAGGTTAATCATTTTCAAAGACCTTGAAATTGTTTCCCCTGTTTCTTCAATTACTTTTTCTTTTCCTCTTCTTCTCTGAAGTCTCCATGTATATATATTCTGCCACTTGAAGTTGTCCTGTGGTTCATTGATGTACTTTTCTTTTTTTGTTGTTTTTTCTCTTTTTTATTTTGAAGAATTTCTATAACTCTGTCTTCAAGTTTAATGATATTTTCTTCTGCATTGTCTAATCTACCACTAGTCCCACTCAATAAAATTTTATGTCATACATTATAGTCTTCATCTCTGGAAGTTTAATTTGGGTTCTTTTGATATCTTTCATGCCTCTAATTAACACATTAAATTTTTCCTCTGGTTTCCTGAATATTCAGAATACAGTAATAATAGGTAATGTCCTCGACTGCTGATTCTGTTATCTGTGTCATTTCTGGGTCTGTTTCTAGGGATTATCTTTTCTTCTTGTTTATATGATCGTTGTCACTTATTCTGTGTGTGCCTGGTAGGTTTTCATTGAATGCCAGACATTGTGAATTTTACCTCGAGGGGGTTGGGTATATTTTTCCAACTTCTAAACATATAGCCGATCTTTGCTGTGGACCGAGGATAAATTTCTTGGGAACTGTTCATTTCACATCTTGATTTTGAGCTTTCTTAGGTAGGATCAGAGCAGCATTTATTCTGACAGTAATTTTTCCCTGCTCCTGAGGAAAGACCCTGCTGGGCACTCTACCTGAAGTCCTCTTGATAGGCTTGTCCCACCCATGGTGGGAAGAGGCAGCACCCCCTTCCCAGTCCTGCGTGAGCACTGGGGGCTCTTCTCCCAACCCCACTGGGTAGTCCTTGCCTAGCTTCTGGTTGATTCTCTGTACCCATGCTCTAAAATATGAATAATTGTGCCCCCAAATTTTGTAATTCTTGTGTTTGGTGTCAAGGTGTCCTTGTTTGTTAATCAAGTAATGTGTTGAGCTTAGAGGATATTTCTGCTCGCCCACCCTGGTTAATTTCGCCAATATTTGCTCTGATAAGTTTGCAGGGATCATTCTGTTTCCGCGTGCCTGTGGGCGTATAAATGATATTCACACACAGGGGGGCAGGGCACACCTCCGCTTACCCAGGCATGGCGGTGAAGCAGCATCTTCAGGTGTCCTCGGCAGCCGGGTAGGGGAGGGCGTATTCGACTGTCCCGACTGAGCTGTCTCCCTTGGAACAGCCCGCTCCTCGGGGCTGTTCACATCTGATTTTACCTGCGACCCTGCAGTCTCTTTCCCTGTAATATCAAAGAAACCAATTCCTAATTAAACTACATTTCCATGAATTCACAGTCAGTTACCACCAGTTGCTTCTCCTGTTGTGTTTGTATGGTTGTAAATATAATTAAGATTGTGTAAATGTGATTAAGAGCATATAAATTCTTTGCCAAGCAAACAAAGGTTGCCTTGGGCAGGAATACTTTGAATTAGAAAAGCATTAGGAAGTGAACATGACAGCAGTTTTGTGGGTCTTCAACTCTATGATGCTGTGTATATGTTTTTTTCCATTATTGATTTTTAAGATTTGGGGTTTTGTAGGGGTCCATCCCGTAGCACCAAGCACAAAAGGGTTGCAGGGCACGTATTTTTAAAAGGAGGTTGAACGCTGCTTGTGTACTCTCGGGCTTTCTGCGCACACTGCTGTTGATGGACGAGCGCTCTGCTGAGCCAGGAGGGCCGTGTGGACTCAGAAACGGAGCATGACGCTGCCGGAAGAGCTGTGGTCGGAAAGGTCTGGGGCCGACTCTCCTGCTGCTGATTTCTAGCTGTGTAACTCAGGACGAGTTTTTTAGTCCACTGACCCTGCCTTTTACCTTCTTTAAATAAGTGTTGTGCCGCCTACCGCACGGCGTTGATGTGAGGCTTGGATGAGGTGATGCTCGAAGATGCAGCAAATGCTTAGTCAATGGTCGGGGCCTCATTGCCTCGCCTCTTGGAAGTGGGCGGGGTTCCTTCAGTGGATAGCTTTCACCCAAGTCAAGAAATCCACTCTGAAGTTAAAAATTCACTTAGAACCAGGAAGTGGTAATCACCCCCGGGAGAAATTCTGACTTTGATATTGTCAATTTAGATTATGAAGACTTCACTGGGTGAGTTTGGATCATACTGGTTTTTTTGTTGTTGTTGTTTTCAAGTGTTCTATTTTTGGGTAGTTCAAAGTAAATTGCTGATGTTCTTTTGTGTTCTTACTGAAAAATATGCTTGCTTTTCTTTTTTCTTTTTTAATTAGGGGGAGTTTGTTGCTTGTCTCCTGTCCCTACTGCGACAAATGACAGACAGACATTATCAACAGCTTCTCGATAGTTTCAATACAAAGGAAGAACTAAGGGTAAGTGACATCTAAAATTTTTTTTTAAATATCTCTTTTTACCTTCTCTTGGTCTTCTTGGTCGTTATGCAGATAGTTCCTTTACAGTTGCTTATCCCATTTCCGTTAAATTCTAAGCTACTTTTTCTCAGGTTCATCCACACAGCTGCTCACCCATATGGGCTTTTTAAGATTTCTGTGCTCATGCAAAGTAACTCACTCTCACTTTGGACAAGGACATAGGGCTTAAAACACCTGTCATCAAAGTGCAATAAGCCAGAAACAGTAACAGAACCGACGAGACCAGAGCATATGGAGTAACTCTAGTTAAGTGGGCTTGGAAGTGCCACCTCCACGGAAGACACCGCAGGTCACAGAAATGTATGGGCTGATGTCTCCCCTCCGAAACCACGGAGGAAACCCTGGCTGCCTGGTTCTGACTGGGGGGCCAGAGCTGTGTTTGATGTTCTTCGTCAGCTACCAGCTAATCAGTATACTGTGCTGACATTCAATTAAAAGGACCGATGCCTGGTTTCTAAATATCCTCCAGTCCTCGCTGGACTTTAGGGAACTTGTGTGCTTCCTTCATAGCGTTCACTGAAAGCTTGGAAGTCAATTGCCCTCAGTCGGGAAGATGGCCTGCATTCTGTCCCTACCTACTTGCCTTCTTCTCCATGTCCCCAGTTCTCCAGAGGACTTCACACATCAGCCGTCATTATGGAAAGGCTACCAAAGTGCGGGGGTGGGGGAACGGCTGGGACAGCGGGTGCAGGCCCACTGTGATGGTACATAATGGGAAGCCCCCCTGGTGCCTTTGGAGGGGGTACTTGTACATCCTTAAAAATATAGGTAGTGCGTGAGGGTCTCTCTTCTTTGATTCCTAACTGCCTGGGGGGGGGGGGTGGTGCACGATCTCAGACGAACCTGTCAGGGACCTTGGAGCAGTGGTGAAGCGGCGTCACGTGGGACGAGGAATGGGGTGGGCAGACCAGGTCTCCCCACTGGTCCCTGGTTGGCATGCGTATGCTCAAGCCTGCAAATACCACATTTTTCATGCTCATATCCATTCTTGAGTTTAGAATTAAAGTGGATAAAAAGCGTTCAAACCCTTTGGATCGAGAGCCATGTGGTTAAGGAGGAAGATAATTGTGCAGTTGTTAACTTTCAACATGTGTTGACAGGGAGCAACCGTGAGGTGTGACGTAAGAAGCCTGGGACATCATAGTTCGGAGTCTGTTCATGCCTCAGTGTGAGGCAGGGCAGCTAACGCATTAAGTATGGAGTGTGACACGTGCAAACAACCTCCTGGCTGTGCCCCCCGATGTCTGGGGAAGGGGAAGTGGGTAGAGGGGGAGCTATTTGGGTTTTGTATATCTACATTTAGGTTAAAAATGGGATAAATAAGGTAACTATCAGTAAGGAAAGCTAGAGCTTGACAGATGTTAGAAATGAAAAATTATAGCCGATACTGCAATTAGACACTAAAAGTCTCACTCAACCCGGTGGGCTCGAAGGATTAAGTCCCTCCTCCCTGTACGCGTATTCTCGTATTCTCGTCCCCAGGGGTAGCTTCTGTTGACACAGGCACAAGACCTCAGAGGCTGTTCTCTGTGCCGTGAGACACGCACACAGCTTTTAATGCGGTCCTTCTATTCACATGGCTCATACTTCTTCACACCATGCTATATCATGGGTATATTATGTAGTCTGCTATCCCTTTCGTTCTTCTTGGCCTCATTTGGTGATGCTCTGTGATGTGGCCATCCCCCTTACGATGGACATGGGGGATTTCCTGACTTCACCGGTCAAGAGGACACGGGTGCACACACGTATCTTGGGACCTGTTCCTCTGCGGATTTATACCCTGTCGCTGCAGAGTGGACTCCTGGAGTAGGGCAGTCGGAGCAGGCTGACGAGTTATATGCTGTGATTTCCAGACTCATATTTCACTGTTTTTAGTCCTACTGTTACTGCTTTTTCCCTTAACAATTCAAAGAAAGATGTGGCCCAGCATTTTCCAATAATTCTCGAAATCCCAGTGCATTTAGAAAGTATGTCGTTCTCAAGTACCTGCTGAGGCTAGTGGAGTGGGCACTGCCTTCTCTCTCAGAGGGCCTGGCTGCCCCAGGGCCCCTGTTGGAGTGGTTTCGAAATGGCCTTTTCACAGCATGCCATTTCTTCTTGCAGTCCTCAGGGACTTGCAGGCGTGGGGCCGTTCCACACTGCGGCAGCAGAAATGCCTGAGGGCCACCTCTCCTCCTTGTTGGATTCTTTCCTCTAGAATGTGGCATTATTTCAGAAATGAACAAAGGCAAAAGCTAAGACATGATGAGGGTTTTTTCCTCCTTCTGCGTCAGGAACATTTTATTACATGCCCACCTTCTCCTGGGGGCTGACATTTTGTCCTCGTCGCTGGCATTTGTGCAGATGGATACAGTGAGTCTCTTCCGGTGATGATGGCGACTCTTCCTGCAGAACTGTGGGGTCTGCTTTAGGACACGTTGCATACAGTGTCAATGTAGCCTTGCGTTACCTCTTGTGTGCTGGCCCACTAGCTTTCAAAAATCAACTCTGATCAAGGCTCTAGCCAACTTTAAACCACGAGGACTAAGCATTCTCTACAGGACAGAGTCCAAGGTCTTGGTCAGGCTTTCCCTCTCCTCAGTCTACCTTCCATCCCCATTGTCTTCCACTACTTTCCAACCCCTTCTGCTCCAGTCCCCTTAAAATTGTTTGTATACTCCTAACAGGCCATATGCATAAGCTTTAATTCATTGGAATCATTTTTTTTTTCCTACTTACAAAGTCTGTTCCACCACCAACTCACTGCTATTGCCTGATTCATACCCTTATTAACTGCAGCCCTCCCCCGGGGGTGGCATGAAACGGTGTGTTGTGATCATTTGTTGCTCCCTCGTGTTCCTGATCACTCTGGGTCCTGTGAGAGCAGGGACTGTCACTGTGCCCTAAGCGGAGAGCCCAAATCTTCACACAACTGCAAATCATGGATTGATCAACTCTCTTAATAAATGTCTGCTTGCTTCACAAGCCATTTTTTTCTATACAATTATTTTGACTCATAGTCTCTATTTTATTACAGAAAAATAGTTCTATAGCTCTTGGAGACCGAAGACCACTGAGGAGTTATTTTTGCATAATGTACCTAAGCATTCCATGTTAAGGATATGAACCTCAGGGTGATAATGATTATTAACATCCTGTCATTGACTGTAAACCCAGTATCAAGGGTGTCGCACATATCAAATTAGTGGCAAATTTTTAAATCATATTCAACTCTAAATTGTAAGTCAAGGACATGTGATTGTAGAAGGCTCTGTCTCACTCATTGCCCTTGATGGAGAGACAATGTCCTGGTCTGTCCCCTACCCCACGATGCTTTCTTTTCTGGGTGTCTTAACTCACGTCTCATAGTCTCAGGAGTCTACATGTTTCCTATTCGTAATTTCTATCTGTGATATCCTGATAGCATAATATCATGTGTAAATATGAAATAACTTTTTGTATGTTATCATCAGAAAATCTTTGTAAAACACAAGTCTGATCCTCTTGTGTATCTGCATAAAACCCCTCAGTGTCCTCACGTGGCCCTCAGGATAAGTTTCCCAACTCCTTATCATACAAATGGTATGAGATTTATTTATCTTTTTAAAATTTGTTTTTTATTGATTGGTCCCTGCTTATCATCCATCCATCCATCATGCATCCATCATGCATCCATCATCATCGTCCATCCATCATCCATCCACCCTTTATCTTTGTGCATCTTTCAGCTCCATTCCTCGCCCTTCCCCTTGGCCATTGGGGCTGCTCTGCGCTATGACTTTCGTGAGGCATGCTGGGTGCTCTTCCTCTGTGTGGAGTACCTGACCCTCAGACTTACCCTCGTAGGTGGTGCATGCACAGATCTGTGTGGTTTTTAGATTCACATTCATCTCTCCCCCCAAAGCGTGAGCCGCAAGAGGGCAAAAGGTGATGTTCAGCTTCGTCTGGTGTGGCACGTCACAGGCACACCATCAGTATTCGTGCATAATGCATTAGAGCCTGTCTCTCACCCCACTTGGTGTCCTCGGCCTCAAAAGTGTCCGTGGTGCGTCTAGCCATGGTAGAGCCATCAGAGGACCTAGTAGGCACCTTCTACGTGGCATGTACATATTAACATACATGTTGATGCCAAAGAAGCTAAAGTAAATTCTTGTTGAGATGTTGACAAGCTCTCAGAACATCTAAATACTCACACAGACACACAGTCACCATGTGCCTCTTAGGGTTTTTTTCCATCTTAGGTTTAAGAGTCTATCTTCTGATGATTTGAATGACAATCATAATCCTATATTCAAGTAATTGACATGTTTAACACAATCTGCTGTTGGGTTTGATAAATAACAACTTTTGTATTTGGGTTTTTTGAAATATTTTAGGCAACACCATACAGTTGCCTGCAGTCAGATTATTAGATGTTTTCCTTGCAGCACTTATGATTACAACAAAACTTCTTTAAGCTTTTTAATTAATAAATCTAAATCAGCAGATGGAGCCCATTTCTTTCGGAGCTGGACAAGCTTGCTTTCGCTCATCGCCCGGGGCGTGTGATGAGGTGTGATGAGGTGTGATGCGCCACAGCCGTCCGGGCCTGTCTCCTGCGAGATTTTAAGAAGAAACATTTCCGTGTCTGACAGTAGCTTCTTGTCAGAAGTGTTTCTCAGTGATCTGCTTAGAGATAGCATCTCAGGAAATACCACTGCCCTCTGCCATGATGTCTCTGTGAAGAACGCCTTGACACTCCATTGTAATGGAAAAGTAAATTTCAAACAAAAAAGAACACTTTGGTACTCTCGCGGCTTCTCAGGACTGGTTACTGGACTCCACTGAGCTCCCAGTCTTGGTTGTGCGTGTCCTGCACACCCAGTGCACACCCACCTGCAGGCGTCCCGTTGACGCGGCGTCTTCAGAGCCCTGGAATGGGGGGGAGAGACAATAGTTGCGTGCTCATCTTCTGTTACTAGTCTTCTAGTTTACCTTTGAGACCTTAATTTTCAGACCTCGTGAAAATCAATGAAAATCATTTCCTCCATACACAAGGAAGAGGAAGGGGGGAACAAGTAGGAGGGGCAGCCAACCGATTAGGTCTAAGGATGGGGAGGGGACGATTTGTTTGGGGTGAAGTACTGCCGTGCAGCCCCCTTCTCTGTCATTGCAGTAGAGGTGGGGACAGCAGCAGCGCTTGTGGGTGCATGTGTGCCCACACGTGTATGCACACATGTGTGCACATGTGTTGCAAATAACCACAAACTCAGACGGTCTGTTCCCTCCTCCCCGAAGGACTTCCTGCTGCAGATCTTCACTGTGTTCCGAATACTGATCCGCCCAGAGATGTTCCCGAAGGACTGGACCGTGATGCGCCTGGTGGCCAACAAGTAAGACAAGGACAATGGCGGGACTTGAAGTGCATTGTCTACAGCAGTGGTTTTCAACCTTTTCACCGCATGGCACATACAAACTAATCACTAAAATTCTGCAGCACACCAAAAATGACCACATTTTTGCCAACCTTACAAAAATAGGTATAATTTTGGTTCATTCACACTGGATGGCAGTTATTGTATTGGCTGTTGTCACTTTGTCATTTGACCATCTAAGGGAAAAGAGGTCAGTGCCCCTGACTACACAGTCGGGAATTGCGTGCTTTAGATTTTAGAAGTTTTTGTGGCACATTGGTTGAAAATCGCTGGTCTGGTGGCAGAGCAGAGGACAAAATGATGTTTTTAATCTGATCTCATATTCAAAACCAAGTTCTGGGTTCTTTTTTTTTTTTTTGGCCCCTGACTTACCTACTCTCACTCTTTTTTTTATATAAGATTTTATTTATTTATTTCTAGACAGAGGGAAAGGGAGAGAGGAAGAGAGGGAGAGAAACATCAGTGTGTGGCTGCCCCTCATTTGCTCCCCACTGGGGACCTGGCCTGCAACCCAGGCATGTGCCCTGACTGGGATTTGAACCAGTGACCCTTTGGTTTGCAGGCTGGTGCTCAATCCACTGAGCCACACCAGCCCCACTCTCATTCTTTTTAAAAATGCATTACTGTTTGTTTTAAGTAGGCGATATATTAACATGGTGCTCAAATCAAACAATAGAACCGAGGCTGCGCTGAGAAGCCGCACGTCCCTCCCTTGTGTATCCCCAGCTGAGCCTGTGGTGACCACATTGTTAGTTTCTAGCTTGTCCTTCCACAGTCCCCATGTCGGGGTCTCCGTGTGGCAGCCTCACAGGAAGCAGATTGTACACACCCTTCTGTACCTGGCTCTTTCCTTCAAAATCCTGGTGGTCCTTCCGTGTTAGTACATACAGAGCCCCTCATTCTTTCCTGTTTCTTTTCTTTTACAGCGATACAATATTCTGTTGGAGGGATGTGCCATACAATTTGTTTAACCAGCCCTGCTGCTGGACTCTTGGGGCATTTCTGATGTGTCGTAATTCATTCTGACACAGCAGATGACGTTAAGTGTCCCCATGTGCTGAGCACTGGGACTACACTTGACCCTTGAGTAGGGCACATGACTGTTGAAGTGCCTCCTATTCATCGAAGTGCCAGGGCCAGTGGAGAGTTGAAAATAGTGTTCCGAGGGAAGTTCAGCCTGGAGAGAGACACGTGGGAAGGGGTTGAAGTGTAAAGTTGCATCTTTGCCAGGAATTGATCAAATGAGCTTGCCTTAGGCATATCCGGTGAAAGATGCGAAATGATATGAGGTCGATGCTTGCAGGAGCCAGGAGAGCCAACGAGGGGGCAACCAGAAGGTCAGGCATAGCTGGGGATGGGGTTGTGATTTACCTGCTGCTTATTTCCTGCCCCCATCATCTCGAGATCCAGACTGAGGATGAAGTTCTTCAGGAAGCCAGCCTGGGCCTACTTCCACACTCGTGATTCACTGCATTTCACAAGCATTCTTACTTTCAAGCCCATCTTTGCCTGCTTCCCCTTTCTCTTCTTCTCCAGTCCCCATCCCCTCACACTCGGGGCACAGGTTGGACACTGCAGGTCCCCATCCACAGGCCAGAGACATTCTGTGTCTCCCCAGGCGCCCAGGTATATAGGGTCTGATTCTGGCATGTGCTGCTGCACGCGTGTGCCACTGTGGAGGTGTGAAAAGGAAGCGTTTAAACCTTGCGACGTAACAGATAGTATAATATGGCCAATTACACTTTACAGAGGTACAGAAGCAGCTTTTTTCTTTTTATTATGAAGACTGATTGAGCCTCCTCAAATAGGGCTCTCTAGAATTTGGCATGTTTCTTTTGCTGTGAGTGGAATCAAATCTCTCTTCTTCTGGACATCCAGATGCGATAGATTTACGTGAGAACCGCTGGTCACATGTCTGGGCTTATTACCAATGTCTCCTGGGGATGGACCTGGGGCAGGCCATGCAGTGACCCAGGGAGCCAGGCGGGAGGGGGTCCAGGCAGCTGCCACCGTCATCACACAGCGTCATCACTTGGTCATCCTGCCTGCCCTGTGCAAGGAAGGACAGTTTGACTCAAATTAGAATTTTCAGTGGCAGAAATTCAAACAAGTGAATTTGACATTTTGTTTTACATGTACACAGGCTGTGCCTGAGCTTCCTGAAACCATGACAACCATGTGGCTTTTTGATATTAAATGCCATCTCTCTCTGCAACCCGCCCCCCTGAAAAAAAATTTCTCCTCTGTTTGTGAAGGCATCATGGTCACGTGAGTGGGTAACAGACCTAGAAGTGTGGACCCTGCTTCTGAGTGAGCACGTTATGGTCAAAATTTTCATCTGCAGTGTTAACCAAAAAGGAGTGTGGGCTCCTGTGAGACGGCTTCTGTGCGAGACATCAGGACAGAGATGGCTCCTGTGGCAAAGCCAAGAGCAAGGCCATCGGCCTTTGCTAAGGGCAGTGATCTCATTCCATTGCCTCCCAGTCTGAACCCACAGGGCCTGGGTCCCCTTTTCACTTGGTTGTGGGCTTGGCCAGTTCTGCCACAGACAGAACCCCAGGGCCTGGGAGGCGCCTGCCGGGGTGGAGCAGGCAGCTTGTCTCGGCTGTCCCACACCCTCCTGCCCTCACTTCTCCCCGCTTACCCACCTGCGCCATATCTCACTTAAATTACAAAAGCACGTGAGAGTTTTCTTGCTTTATAAGTGCAAGGTAGTCCAGAAGTAAGCCTCCAAGTCTTTGAGCTTAATCAGCAAAAAAACTATCACATCTATAAGATTGGTAGGAAAATAAATTTCTGAAAGATGTTAAAGATACCCTAAATATGTTGACCAGCTCACAACAGAAAGAAAAAGTTCCCACTTTGCTAAACTGTGTAGACACAAGTTGCAGGTGCTAAGTCTCCATCTCTGAATTTCTCCACCGTTTCTCCCCTGGAACTGACTTTCTTAGACAAATACGCGGCCAGGGCCCCTCAAAGAGGCATTTTGATGCCAACTCCCGCGCTGCCTGCCTGCCTGCCTGCCTGTGTGCCTCATCCATGCTGAGTTAATGGCAACTAGCAGAGAAGTCACCCTGGCCCTATCCTTGAACTCCACAGAATAGCTCATCCCTCAAAATATATATTATTTTATGGAATGGTTCTTCCTGCATTTTCAAGTAAGTTAAATGCCCTTAACTTTCACCCATAAACTGTGTCGTCCCAAATCCTCTGCCTCCCTGCTTGGTCTGAGTCCAGCCAGGAGCTGTGACCAGACCCCTCGGTGTTGGCGTGTTCTTTTGTTTATTGCCACCTGACTGTCTAATATTGTGGGATCCAGACCCCTCGGTGTTGGCGTGCTCTTTTGTTTATTGCCACCTGACTGTCTAATATTGTGGGATCTCACAAGGACAAGAAACAGGACTTCTCTGGCCTGCTTGCTTGCAAAGCTACGCTGCACCCACGGTCAGCTCATGGTAGACGTTTCAGATGAGGACAAGTGCTGAATCCAAGGGTGGGGGGAGAACATAAGAGAGATGAAAACTAGGAATCGAAAATACAGGACACTTTGAGACAGGCTTCTTTTCACCCTCTTCCCCTCACACTGCAAAGTACAGCACAAAAATAAAGTCACAGCTTCGCAGACATTTTCAAGGAGGTGACTCCTTTAACAGACTGGCTTCCTGAGCAAAGCAGGAAGTCTTTGGCTCTGCAGTTGCAATTTTAGGCCTTATTTTGTTTATCTTGTGCACATGTTGATTTCATATGTACCGTGCATGTTCTTTTGTCGTTTCCCCCCACACACCAAACGCTGCATTATTTAGTTGACTATTACCTTTAACCAGTTTAGCTTTCAGATTACGTCTGTGTAGCAAACAAGGATTTATGGACTCAAAGGGGAAGTCATCCATTCCTTTGCTGCCCATTCACTCAGCAACTATTCAGCACCTACTGTATGAAATAAAGGCCATACAGTAAAGAAAGACGAGGCTGTAAGAGGAAGTAAACAGGGCCCAGGCACTGGGAGGGAGAGAAAAGGGAAGCCAGGAAGGACCGGTTAGGTGGTTAATGTAGCAACCAGGTAAGAGATGATGGTGGACGGAGCAGGTGGATGTCAGTGAATGTAGGTTGATTTTGAAGATAGAAATGAAAAGACTCGCAGATTACTGGGTAGAAGAAGAAAAAAAAGAAACTGGCCCTTAGGATGTTGGCTTGAACTGAAGGGCATATGGTGTTGCCATTCATTTAGGGGGGAAGGAGTGGGGGTGTTACTACTTTGGGAGAGCGCAGGTGAAGATTCCTATGTGGAAGAGTCCCATGTGTGAGATGATGTGTGACACCCAGGTGGAGATGAGGAGGAAGCCAGACATGCTCACATGGAGCTTAGGGAAGAGATGGGGCAAGAGATGGACATGTGAGGGTCACCAGCATGTGGACTGCACTTGAAAACACCCAGGAAGGAAGTGTAGATCGCCATGACAGAAGTACTAAGGACTCGTGTGGAGCACGCCAGCACTTAAAAGTCAGGATGCAGAGAAGCGTCTGGCAGAGCAGGCAGGAAGGAGCAGCCTAGGCTGGAAGGTGAGAAGGGAAGAGCATGAGATCCGGCGGAGAAAGTCTGTCTTGCAGGAAGGAGTGCCGGAGCGGCTGGGAGGTCCGGAGGATGCGGGCTGACAGCTGCTGAGCTGAAGGGCAGATCGGAAACCAGCCAGGACAGGCAGCTGCTCAGAAGAAGTTTGCTGTCAAAGAGAGCAGAGAAGGGGGGCCTGCCTGGGTTCTCGGGCCGGAGTGGTTTTCAAAAACACAGATTGTAGGAGAGGAGGTTTCTGCAGGGCGAAACCAGCATAGTTTTAAGATACGTCCTGCATCCCAGAGCGTGGGCGCAGCAGGGAAACTTGGGGCAGCAACTTTGGGTTCCAGTGCCTTTCATGTGCTCGTCTGACCGCGCTCTGCCCACACAGCGTGGTCATCCAGGCTGACTTGTGCCTGCACTTCTGTGGCAGATTCCAGTCATTTGGACATTTACAGTAATAGGTTGCCACCCTTTTTGGGCTGTTGAGTTTGAGCGCTGAGTCATGAGTCAAAGAATGAAACCAAAGGAGCCCCATGGTTTTGGATAAATTGGAACAAGTAAAGAAAGATTCCTGAACACCGCAGGTGTCCACTACAGAGAAGGAGCAATCTGCAGAAATGCTTTTAAAATGCAGGTGTCCACTACAGAGAAGGAGCAATCTGCAGAAATGCTTTTAACTGGCTCGGGGGTCTGTGTGCCAGGAAACTGACTCAGGACTGAGCTCCCAGGAAGCACGTGGGGCCGCCTCTGACCGGGGCTGTGACAGTGTAAGCAAGTGAGCTGCCCCTGAGGTAGAGTGATTTTAACCTCTCTCTAGCCGTGTGCAAGTCTTACGTTTAGAAGTTAATTAATCAAATATTATATCTGTGTCAGATCATTACTTTGTTCAGAAATTAGTAAAAATGTTAGAAAACATCAAGAGACCCACATATTCCTGCCTGAATCATGAAATCATAGCTCTTCCCGTGTAATCTTATAAGAACCTGGCCTCTGTGATAGATCTCCCTCCCACCCTGCCTCCCTCCCTGCCTCCCTTCCTTCCTTCTTTCTTTCACCTGGCATTGCTCCCTCTCTCTTTTTTTTTGTTTGAAATGCAAGTTACCTAATCTTGTTCCACAGGCTTACTTTTTTCCCACAGGTTTTTCTTTATCTGGGTTGCTTTTTATTCCTGTCTAATAAGTGATTTTTGCTGGTGTGAAGATCCTAACGTCGTCTGTACTGTCTTTGATCCCCAGCGTCATCATCACAACGGTTCTCTACCTGTCTGACGCACTCCGTAAGAACTTCTTAAATGAAAATTTCGACTATAAGGTAGGTGTCAATTATGCAACTGGTCATACTCAGGAAATTACCTCATAGGTTTTTTTTCTCTCTTAATAATAAGAAAATAAATGTATTCCAGCTACCTCAAATTAATCTTGGGCCATACGTGTTTTAATTGTGAATATCATTAGAAGGGTTTTCATGACATTTGTGAGTAAGTCAGGGCTATAGTCATACTTATTGACGTGGTGGAAGTCATAGTACGTAGGAGAAGATAGTTCTTGACTGTTGCTGTAATTTTTCTTATTCTTTTCTGTGTGATTCCCAAGTATGACAAAGGGGACTGAGAACATAATGTTTTTAAGACATGGTTGAAAAGACAGTTTCTATGAAAAAAATGTACAAAGTAATCCCATTACTTCCTTTAATTTTTTCATCTTCCTCCTCTTTAGACTATATTAATGGGAAAAAAGATCAGTAACATTCTTTCAAGCAGAACTCTGGACATCTGTGATATGATGTGCTGTGTCTGGGTGAATTCTTGATAGCCTAGTTTTTAAATGGCAGATGGCGAATGGTGAAAATGTGGGCAGAGCCTATGTTTTTGCCATCTTTAGTTCTTATTCTTTTTTCTTTTTTTAAGATTTTACTTATTTATTTTTAGAGAGAGGGGAAGGGAGGAAGGGAGGGAGAAAGGGAGAGAAATCATCAGTGTGTGGTTGTCTCTCGTGCACCCCCTACTGGGGACCTGGCTGGCAACCCAGGCATGTGCCCTGACTGGGAATCAAACCAGTGACCCTTTGGTTCACAGGCTGGCACTCAGTCCACTGAGCCACACTAGCCAAGACTCTTATTCTTTTTTAAATAACATTTTTTACATTAAACATTTAATAAAATGTCCTTATTGGATAAGTAGAGAATCCCCCCCCCCAAAAAAAAAAGCAAAAACAGTAAAAAATCAGTGGAATTTTAATGGTTGCTTAATATTTCTTTATCTCATACTTTAATTAGCATATCAAAATTGCATAATTAGAGCTCTCCTTTTTAATACTTAGGTTGTTTCTAGTATTTTGTTCTTATAAATCACTCTTTTTATGTACAGTCTTACAAAATAAAACTTGGCATATGTTCCTAATTATTTCTTTGGACAAATATTTATAAGCAGAGCTGTTGAGTTTACCTGTCATACCAATCATTTGATTCCTTGTGTCCGCACCAGCACTGGAAGAGACAACTTTTTTTTGACAGTTTGCTAAGGGTAAAATCTTCTTTGCTCTAATTAGCATTTCTTACTAGTTATTAGTTATAGATTAATTGCTAGTTATTAGTTTTTGACCAGTTGTTGACTAAAACTCATATTTTGTGAACTGTCTGTTCAGGACCTCTGTTCAGTATCCTGGGGGTTCTAGCAATACTTTTTTTTTGTTATTTGTGAGCTCTTTCTATATGAAAGGTAGTTATTCTTTTTAATAGTTCCTCTGTTTATTTTTAACTTTGCATAGTGTCCGTAGAGAAGTGGTTTCCTTTGGTTAGATCCTACGTGTTTTTGGTTGAGCTTATTGCCAGGAGTTTCATTCTGACCTCTGTCTGATGCTGTTTTGGGGGTAAGAAACTCTTGACTCAGAAGCTTGGTCTGGGCAGGAAATTGTTATATACCGTCTGAATTTAAGAAAATCAACACTTCCAAAGAAGCGTGTACATTTATTTGAGCTCCACATTGAAAGGTGTTCCAACATGAATCCACACAGGAATACTGGGATCCGCCTCTTACCTCTCCCCCCATGGAGACTCGTAGGTTGTCAGAGAAACAAAGCACATGCCTGAGAGCTCAAGAAGCTGGGTCACCACGCTGCAGCAACACACACACACGCAGTGTTCCTTCCTTCCCTTCTTCGTGGAAGGACACCTGGAGCACACAGAATAGTAGGGGAGTAGTGTGAGGAGCCCCAGACACCCTAACCCGGCCTCCACAGTTATCAACCACACCCCGTCCACTTGCCGCTTTGGGAGCCAGTCCAGGATCCATGGCACTGCACCTGTGAATATTTCTGGAACACCATAGTACTTCAACATGTTGCTCTTGTTTCAGATCTGGGACTCCTACTTTTACCTCGCTGTCATTTTTATAAACCAGTTGTGTCTGCAGTTGGAGATGTTCACACCTTCCAAAAAGAAAAAGGTATTGGAAAAGTAAGTACCGGTGTCTGATCAGGTGGGGTATGAGACATACCCAAGTGCTGTGCCTTTCGAAGGGTGTTCAGCTGAAATGATCCATAAATCAGATGTCCGCGATGGAGAGATGATAATGACCAAGAGGACAAGAAGCAAGCTTTTCTGGAAATTTCAGTATTTTGAACTTACTTAAACTTTTTTTTCTGTCCTGAGTCTTTTGGGATTCAAGATTACTGTCAAAGTGAAAATTATGAGACAAATTTGTTTTACTAAAGGACTTATATGAAGGTTTGAATTAGAGGCATCAAGTCATGTACATTAAACATCTTTAATTAAACACATACTGTCTTTTAACTCAGAATTCGAGAGTGTATACTAAAGAGACACAAATGCTTTTTTGTTCTGGGGGCTTGGTGTCAGGAGTGATTTCTGTTCTCTTGCAGGTATGGTGACATGCGGGTAACCATGGGCTGTGAGGTTTTCAGCATGTGGCAGAATCTGGGTAAGTGAGGAAGAGAGATGCCACCTGCATCTGGCCGCTTCTCACTGTGCTCTTGAGAGCCCACGTGAGGTGGGCAATTTACCGATGACAGCACGGGAAACCAAGTGTCTGAGTCAATTAAGGTATCTGGAGGAAGTAAGGACACTTTGGCATTGGAGAGGGTAGCGACTAATTCTTCAAATTGGTGTCTGGCTGAAAAAAGCCACCTTATCTTTATCTGTTTCATGATTAGGGAATGTTGCATTTTATGATCTAGCAGCACTCCATTAATACACACAATTTTAGCAATGCACCAACCTGTCAGAATTTGGAATTGTAACACCTCAAAATTTCCAGAACTCTGAATTGAGGCTGTGAATCATAACAAATGTAGGTTAAACTTCATGAAAATTGAGTTGAGTGTCATGACTTTTAAAAAGTTAAAACCACTGACCTATATCATGAGAATTGTAGCTAAAGGATCTAAAAGCGTCTACAGTTGCTAAGAAACTATTAGGTCAATTCTGCTAACCAGCCACAGCAGGCAGAGCAAATTATTCCAGCAACTTGATGCCCCAGGTCTGGTTATGTAGAAAATCACAGGATTTGGAGAAGAGACTGTTGTAAAATCTCATTGGCAGAGTGTTTCTATTATTTAGTTATTTCACTGGTGCGTGTGTTACTTTGTTTGCTGTGTTACCTGTATGTGTGTGTAGTGTTCATTCGCTGCTGCATGGTGTTCTTCTTCGCGACTTATTAGAACGATGAGCTTCTTTGAGTTGAATGTGCAGTGACCCGAAGGCGTCTTTTCCCTTGGGCTCAGCTGAGCACAGTTTGGAGGCAGCAGGTTGTGGTTTGTGCGTGAGAGTAGAAGCATCACCGTTGGACCTCCATTCATGTCAGAATGATGTTTGACCAGGGTGTGCGCAGCTCTCCCACACACGCACACACACGCAGAGCAATTCCAGGGAAGCTTGCTGTGTGGGTGACTGGGCTCCGTGTCCTCCGCCTGCTGGTTCTATTGGGACAAGAGAGCGTGTGTCCGCAGAGTAGCGTCCAGCTGTCCGGGAGGCCCAGGGTGTGTCTCTAGGTGCAGCTCAAGAGGAGCAGCCGTTTGTCCCCTTCGCACAGCACTCCTTCCTGTGGTCATGTCTCGATCATTCTCCATGTCCTCGTTTTCCAGGAGTAGATCAAGGCTCTCAGAGTGTCCGTATGGCATCGGGCATTAATTTAGCAGGTGGTCTCCAAAGAATGCCGCGTGACAATGCTCTGGGGGGACTGTTGACTTAGGCTCTTGTCCAGGCTCAGTGAGCAGGCCAGGACAGAGTCATCTGGGTGACCAGAATGTTCTAGAAGTCCTAGCATTGCTGCGTATGGTTATTTCTGC
The DNA here is from genome assembly GCF_014824575.4 of Sturnira hondurensis. Taxonomy (NCBI): domain Eukaryota; kingdom Metazoa; phylum Chordata; class Mammalia; order Chiroptera; family Phyllostomidae; genus Sturnira; species Sturnira hondurensis. Next base: position 24,198,806 of record NW_028075471.1, read on the forward strand.
ATCAGCCTCTATCCCAGCCTGACGTATCTCTGCACTTGGGTCCAGGAGCCCCGGCTTGCTCCATAAAGCTGGAAGCAGAAGATGTCATTGTGCACGTCATCAACTTTCCTTCTCTGTTTTGTCTTTAAAACAAAACTAGGCTAAATAACTTCTTTGTTTTCCTGGGAAATCTAGAGACTGTAATAGTCGGTGTGCACGCTGGCCCCCTAATGCACTGCCATGTCAGAACTCAGAACAGGGACGCTTGGGGACCCACCCCAAGTGTTCCCAGCAGCTTGTAGAAGACGCGGATCTGGGTTGCACCCCGGACCTGCTGAACTAGAGGGGCCAAGCCCTGAGCTTCCACACGCTGCAGCCCACTCTCGGGCATGGGGTCACTGATGGAAAAGCACTGCGTTCGGTGGCACTGGCCTGCCCTGGTTTTCCCAGCCCAGGAGACACTCTGTTGGAACAGGCTGGTCCCCGACTCATCCCCACCTCGCACTTCACAGGATGGAGGTCAGGGCCTGGTGAGTGGCAATTGTCACTTCATTCCATGGCTGCTGCATTATTTCCCCAGAGTGGTGTCCTAAGTTTTCTGAGACTTCCAAAGCGTCAGGTGCATTTCAGAGGTCACTGCTATTGTGCAGCAGCCAGAACTGGAAAATGTTCAGAGAAGCTGAAGCCTCTTTGCCAATATATAATTCTATAAAGTGGTCAGAAAAAGTAAGCATTCAGGTAGGACTTGCTCATCCCTTACAGACCTTAAGTGAACTTGTTACTTGGGCATATCAATGAATATGCATTAGTTATGCATTAGTTATAATTCAGTTTACCTATGAATATATCATAGTATTTTGAATACGAAAGGAAAATATTTTAGATAATTATAGATTTTATTTTTTTAATGGAACAGGCTAATAAATTCAATTCACTGCAGTTCATAAAGTGCTGGCTACATGCAAGTGATTTGGGGGGGATGAGAAAAAAATGGTCCATGCCTATTAAGAACTTAGTTACTAAACCTTATATTTTAGAAATTTCCTTCAATTTATAAGGGGGAAAAGCTTGATATAGACAAATTCATGTGTTTTAGTAAAGCAAATAAACTTTCATGAGTTCATAAATCAAGATCCTCAGTAGTGGTTAGTAGAAACCGAAATCGCTAAGTTTAAGACAGTAAATGCAGACAGGAGCTGCCCAGCATCGCGAATGGCACCACCGTCCCCCGATTTCAGCCATGGGTGTCTACGGCAGAAGTTTGGGGATTCTCCACATGCTAGGAGTAAACTGGCTTTGTTCGGTGTCCCCTGAGGACTGGGAAATCAGGGTACTTATAATTCAGTGGTCAGTCTGCTTTTAAACAGGTTGTTTGACTTTGCCCGCAGCAGCCGCAGCTCCGTGTCCAAGGCTGGAGGTGGGCCTCGCTGTTCCCACAATGGCCGCCCCTCCTTGTCTCCCTCCCCACCAGCGTGCACAAGGGCCCCAGCACCTCCTTCCACATCCTTGCCAACACTTGTTATTTTATGTTTTGGTAGCAGCCACTCCCGTGGGTGTGAGGTGGCGTCTCATGGTGGTTTTGGTCATATCATTTAGTTCTCGAGCGTGAAGACTTAGTAGAGACACATGAGCACCTTTTCTTCAATGTTACTCCTCGGTCTTTTCATTCTTTAAGTCGAAGGACTAAAAACGTTCTCCCGGGAGAGGGGAGAAGGTGTGCGTTTGCCGCCCGAACTGTTACATGTTTCTACAGACACTCGCAAGGACCGTCTGCAGAGAGACAGTTTCATCCTCACCACTCTGTCCTGTGTTTGGCTTCCAGCCTTCTGCCAGGTTCCATTTTCTTCTCCCTATTTTTAGTTGAACTAACATTCTTACTAAATATAAATGGGTTCTTTCTTCCACATTTGCAAACACAGCCTCTTGTAACTGCTGTAGGAACATCAGTACTTTTCCCAGCAGCTGCTCCGTGTGCACATGTATAAAACCCAGCTGCCCCAGCCGTGGGCACCCTAAATTCTTCCGAACGAGTCCACATGGCTGGTGGTTAGAGACGGGGAGGTGTCCTCAGCCTGCGCCCTCGCTCTCGGAGGACGTCTCTTCAATGAAGTCGCTTTTGCTCTCGACGTGCATGCTCTGCTCAAGGTTTTGCTTTGCTGATGGGGTCGGAGCCCTGTTTTCTGGGGTGGAGAGCTGGGGCGGGCTGGTGCGGGTGCCACGTCCCCCTGTGTGTTCTTGGCGGGGCCAGAAGTGAGGCGTTCCTGCGCAGTGACTCACAGGTAGGCAGGGCTCCTCTCCTGCCAGTGGGGAAGGCTGCCGCAAGATGCGGCCTGAGGACTCTGGGGTGTGACTGGAAGAAACCAACTGTAGATGCCATGTTTTTGGATTGATTCAAGAAATTACCATTGGCCTTCGTTAAGAGCGATAAAGGCATTGTGATTCCATACTTATAAAACATCCCACCTGTTAGGGGTGCTAACCAACATATGTCCAAGTAACAGCTAGAATGGCTGAGACTCAAGACGCCCTAAGGGGGAAAGAGGTGCCCTGATAGGTGAGCAAGATCGGTCAAAAATGTTGGTAACTATCGAAGCTAGATAATGGGCAGGTGAGGGTTTGTTGTATGTTCTTTGCAATTTTGTATACATTGAGATTTTTCATAGTAAAAAAATGTTTTGAAAAGAAAATCAGGCCATAAACTGTCTAGAGATGGAAGAGATCTTTTTTCTTAAAGATTGAAAAGTACTCTTAAGAGACTGGTGGGAACTAAAAGAAGCCTGTGGCAATGACGTTCATTAGAGAAGCCAGAGGCTGGCAGGCTCCAGAAAGGTCACAAGTGGAGGGCACAGTGGTGGCCCTAAGTGTCATCCCACTGACGCAGGTGTGGCGGGACCATTGGCTGGCAGGAGTCCCACGTTAGTCTGAATTCTTTGCCTCTCCCACCCCCCTCCACAGTGTCCTGGGAGGCCGTCCTAGTTACTAGTCCCTGCTGAGGTGGCCTCTGTCCTCCATCTGTGGTTCTCCCCAGTGGTGGCAGTGCCAGGACATTGGTGGGAGACCTTGAGCCCCTGCAGCCGTCTCCTGGAGCTGGGCCAGGGAGCAGGAGTCAGGCTGGCTCATTGCAGGACCTGCTGGCCTCTGTCTGTACAGGACCCGCCCCCTGCCCCGCCCCCCTGCCCCACCCCTCTTTCCCTTCCCTCCCTGTGCCTCCCAGGACCCCTTGGACAACCACTGAGCACATCTGGCTTTTGCAGCTGACAGCAAGTCACTGAGCTCAGGCTCTCTGCTCTCTGCCCCGACAAAAATAACTGAGGAAAAGAGCGGCAAATACAGGTGCTAGTCACCTGCTCAAAACGTGCACCGGGTGATGGGGGTGTGGGTGGAGGAACGTGCACGGGTGTAGATTCTGCCATTGTCTGTCGGTCCTGCGAGTGCTCCTGGTTTTGGAGGAAAATAAAAACGGGTGCTGTTACTAAGGAAGCTTCTTCCGATGAGTAAGAAAGTGTTCTTGTGGTGAGGCCAGCTACGCAGTCCTGGGTCAAAGCTCAGGGTGGGAAGCGAGAGCAGTCGCTACCCAGTGTCCTGCCTCCACCTTAAAGTGGGGACGCGCCACTCACAGATGGGGAGAGACAGTGAAGTTGCCTTTGATGACTCCTCCGAGGGAGAGGAGGGGACTGTGTGACCTTGGTGACTATGGTCAGGGGGCTTTCGGAGGGGCAGGGCTGCTGGTGGTGTTCTGCTGACATGCTCACAGCATTGGGGACGAGGGTGCGGCCCCTTCTGAGAGGGCAGGCTGGTCGCAAAAGCAGTGGCTTCCCCGACACCCACGTGGGCCTGCCATCTGATCGCATCCGACACCTCTCCCTCTTTTCACACGCTTCCCTTCATGTTCTCTTTCCTCTAACACACCCCCAAGTCAATGGAAAATTAAACTCTGTTTGCACCTGGATTTACATGTATGTCCAAGCTCCATGGCCGCCTGAATGCCTTCTAGTTCAAACAGAGCAAAACAAATCAGTGAGAAGGTACGGCATTCCAAAGTGGGCAGGAAACTCCACACAGTATGGTTTTGGTGTGTATTCGACCCTCATTACCAAAGCTCGAAGGCGGGACACAGAAGGGTGGACCGTCCTGTCTTGTGAGCACAGCTGACTTCCGCCCGCTCCCCACTCCATCCTGTGCAGTTGTAAATGGAGGCTGAGGGTTTGCTCTTGAGAAACTGTGCGTTTTCCACAGTGCACAGGTTTCTTACAATATAAATAGAAACCGTGAGATGTAACACAGGTGATGAGGGTGATGGACCAAACTCAACACTCACCTGCCAGATGGAACTGTCCGTGTCCACCCCACCCTCCACCCCCTCCCTCTCGCTTAGTAGTCCTGTACCTCTGAGCGCTTGCTAACACACCACTTTGGGTTCACTGCTGTTACAGTGTAGTCTTTTCAGACATTTGTTACGATACATTCTTTTCTTTGGGACCACCCTTTAGATTTTTACTTAGGCTGTGTTTATTATGTAAAAAATACACATACAGGTGGCAACCACCTTTTTTGTGTGTATAAGTTCCTGCAGTCTCCCCACTGGGAGACGACTACTCTGGGGTCAGCCCCCAGGAGTGTCATCTGGGCTGTCACATATTGTTCTAAAGCACAGGTGGCACACACAAGGCCCACAGGCCGAACCCGGCCCTCCACCTTGTTTTATCCGGCCCGACACCTTGTTTCCACCCAGCGGCAGCACCGAACTCTCACTTCACTGTTAAGGAGCAGCTACATTTACACAGCCGTAGAGTTACATTCGGCCCTTTGAAGGCAGCCATGAGGCTGACGTGGTGCCTGGTGAAAATGAGTGTGACGCCCCTGTGTGGAAGGCGTGCCTGACATACAGCGACGGGATGTGCCTCACCTCTCCAGTTCATTGTATCCAGGACCGTTACCTGCATTGTCCTTTAGCCTCATTTGTGAATTGGCAGCGTGAAGATTCCAATGGGCGAATGTCCAGGCAAATACACAACCGATCCCTGGTGATTCACATACGTTTTAATTGTTTCTTAGGGTTTTTTGTAACTATGAAAAAACAAATTCTCTAGTTTTAATGAAAATGGAGAAATATCAGCCAGCACATTGAAACTTACTGTTTACATATCTGCTTTGAAAAATGTATCCTCACTTGGGGAGACAATTATGATGAAGACAACAGTACTTTTAAAGTAGTTTTAAACAAATATGACATTAATTTTCTGAACTCCTATTAAGACACACGAGCCTGAAATGTGACCGTCTTATTCAATTTAGGAGAACACAAGCTGCACTTCATCCCCGCCCTGATCGGCCCCTTCCTGGAGGTGACCTTGATCCCGCAGCCAGACCTGCGCAACGTCATGATCCCCATCTTCCACGACATGATGGACTGGGAGCAGAGGCGCAGCGGCAGCTTCAAACAGGTAGGGGTTGCCCCTCGGAGGGCTCGGGGACTTGCCGTTCTTGCTGAGCATCGCCGGGCTACCAGATTCCACTCTGGGGGGCGGGGTGTGAACCTGGACTAGCCATCAGCAAGCTAGGTTCCAGCCCAGCCGGCCCCTTCCCGGCCCGTGACCTCGGACACCTCCCTGGTCCTATGTTGCCCTGAGCCTCCGGGAAGCCCTGAAAAGCCATTTCATTCCATTTCAGCTAAAAAATTGTGTGATTTCCCATGTCCGTGTTTAAGAACAGGCAGAGACTTTCTTTGCTCCCAGTTGGACACAACACCAGGGGAATCAGAAGGTTAACGAGCCTTAAAACCATCGAGCTCGCTGTGGTCTGCGCATGGTACTTGGGGGCAGCTGTGAGCCTTTGCTGCGCGGCACATGTGATGCCTCTTTGCCTGATGCGCTGAGAATTAATTTAAAGAGGAAAGTGGTGGAAATTCTTGCAGAGGAAATTGTAAGGAGAGGAACCTATCATTTTTTGTGGGTATAGGTTCTCATAGCTCTGGTCCAGTTTTGGAAAAGATGCATATTCTTATTCCAAAGCCAGACTGTGTCAGAAATCAGCTGCTTCTGCCCTGCCATGTCACCCAGGTCGCAGATACGAGGACTCCTTTCTGTGCTCACAGGCACTGCACTCACCTGCATGCACTCACCTGTGTGCACTCACCTGCATGCACTCACCTGTGTGCACTCACCCACATGCACTCACCCACATGCTTCGTCTCCTCCCAGTGAAGACACCTTGCTCAAATCTTAGAAAACACATCGCCCACTTGACCAGCAAGCCGGGAGCCTGCACAGACCTGTCCCGTGGCTGAAAGCCTGGCATTTCACCCATGTTTGTGTCTGTCTTTCCTTCCAGGAAGCGAGTAGCTGACCGAAAGGCCATGGAAGTGCTGTACTGGTGGGGCGGGGGGGACCCACTCTGACTGCCTTTGGTCTTCACCCCCTTGTTGACATTTGATTCCAAGGAACATCTGGGCTGAGCCCTGGGACAGAGTCAGACCCTTCCGCAGGCCCTGTGTGTTGATGTGTCTGGCTGGAGAGGTCTCTCGTTTTCTGTCCCTCCCGCTGGCTCGGGTGCCAGTTCTGCCCTCTGGGTGACATCGAGCCTGAAGGACTGCCCTTCTGGGAAACAGGGCCATCTGCCCACCATGCTCAGGAGCCGTGTCCTCCCTCCCTCTCCCCGCTTGTTGCTGATGTGCAGTGTCTCAGGGTGCCTGCGCGTGGATGGGCGCCTCTCACTTGCTGGTCGGGCTCTGTGCAGCCTCCACCTGTTTGGACAAAAAAAAAAAATAGAAAACACATCAAAGATTTAAGTTAATGTTCGTGGATCTGTTAGTTAACTAATGTTCGTATATATGTATATATGTATATATATTGATCTTTAAGAAAAGAAACAGGATTTNTCCCCGCTTGTTGCTGATGTGCAGTGTCTCAGGGTGCCTGCGCGTGGATGGGCGCCTCTCACTTGCTGGTCGGGCTCTGTGCAGCCTCCACCTGTTTGGACAAAAAAAAAAAATAGAAAACACATCAAAGATTTAAGTTAATGTTTGTGGATCTGTTAGTTAACTAATGTTCGTAAATATGTATATATGTATATATATTGATCTTTGAGAAAAGAAACAGGATTTGCCAGTTTTTGTAGCTCCTGAAAGGGTTGAAACGTTGGAGCTGGGCCACAGGTGTTTGGGTTGCATTCAACCAGTAGATGCTTTGGCCGCTGCCGGGAGCTGCTGGAAGCCAGCCTGCTCTGTCTGAGTTAGCCCGAGGGTGCCGAGGCACCGGATGGGGTGGGGAGACTACTGTTAACCACAGGGGCGCGTGTCACTTCCACATGCAGCCATCTGTGCCATCTCCTCCTGCCGCTGTCCCTCTGTCTCCATCTGCCGGGAAATGCTACCTGTGGAGGGGAGCGGAGGGTCATTCTCGGTGTGTTTCAGGTGGAAACCAGGCTCATTGACAAACTGGACAGCCTGATGTCTGAAGGCAAAGGTGACGAGACCTACCGCGAGCTCTTCAACAGTATGTGAGTAATGTCTCTCCGCCGTGGGTTCCCGTGGGGGGTTGGCGTTGCGCAGCTGAGTGCCGTGGTGGCAGCTTGGGTCTTACGGGTGCACCTTGTCTGTGCAGAGGGTGAGATCAGGGAGTCTGGCCTGACTCCAGCATGTGGGTCGTCTTCTACTGTTGGTTAGACACGTCTTATTTTAACCTCTGACTGGACAGGTCATGTGGTCCAGGGCAGCCCTCGCTCTCTTCCTCTCCAGGAACTTGCAAAACGTGTTCGGAGGAGAACGATTTGCAATCGGGTTGAGAGTGGGGGAAGACCAAAAGCACATGATTTTTGTGTTGGTGCGAGGTGCTGTCCACGGCCCACGTGGCCTGGCTGCCCCACTGTGGGGAAGGCGAACCCAGTCTCCATCGCTCTCCAACCCTTGGTGTCATCCTGCTGTGCCAATGGCCCCAGTGGCGTTCATTGCTCCCTGACAGTTTCCCGTTAGAGACTCACAGAAGCAAATCATTCTTAGTAAATTCGCATTGGGAGTGGGTGTGGAGGATGGAGAAGGGATGGGGAGGGTACCAGGGACCAAGATCGTCCTCATCAGCAGAAAGGGTCCCGTCCCAGGAGGCGTGCTATTCCAGGTGTCTGTCCGCCGTGGGACGTGGCCGCAGGGACATGGAAGCATGTTCAGGATGCTCAGGCCAGCACTTGCTTTCTCTGCAGCTTTCTGTGCACCTTCGTCATTTTCAAACCTGCACACTTATCAAGTGCTTCTTACACCCAGGTCCCACCCGAATTAAGCAGGAGTGCCTTAGCCCTGACAGGCAGGTGCGAAATTCTGTCACTTGCTTCACACTCACAAGTGAGAGCCCTGGGTGTAAGAATACACTTAGGTTTGAGAAGTATTGCTAGCGACTGGTAGACTTCAACTTGCCTGATTCAAAATCATTCTTGAGGTTTTTAAGAAAATTCTATTGAAAAGACAAGCCAAGAAAGGGCGTCCAAATTTCTTGGAGCGGTAGGAGGAGGAGGGACCAAAATGCACCCTTTGCACTGAATCCCGAACAGCCCCACTGTCTTCTGATGCTGCGCTGTGCTGGCACTTGAAATAAGTATTCAGCAAGCCTGCCCTCGTTCTCGTGTGCAGAGCATGTGTCTCGCACAGCAGCTGGANGCCCTGGGTGTAAGAATACACTTAGGTTTGAGAAGTATTGCTAGCGACTGGTAGACTTCAACTTGCCTGATTCAAAATCATTCTTGAGGTTTTTAAGAAGATTCTATTGAAAAGACAAGCCAAGAAAGGGCGTCCAAATTTCTTGGGGTGGCAGGAGGAGGAGGGACCACAATGCACCCTTTGCACTGAATCCCGAACAGCCCCACTGTCTTCTGATGCTGCGCTGTGCTGGCGCTTGAAATAAGTATTCAGCAAGCCTGCCCTCGTTCTCGTGTGCAGAGCATGTGTCTCGCACAGCAGCTGGAGTTGAGCAAGAATGCTGATTAAAACCTCATCCGCTGTAATAAATTGCTCTTGAAAGCAGCTCTCGTGCCAGTTACGAGGCCTTTGTTTGAACAAAGAACTAAATGAGAAAGCACTCAGTGAAATGAGTCTCTTGAGATTTGTGATTAATTTTCATAATAAATTCACAGGCTTAAGAAATACATGGTTTGTGGTGCTTCGTAACTCTCTAATAAAGGCCTGGTAGTGAGCAACTTGGATTGCTTGTCTGTAAATATGACTTGGAAATAGCAGATAGGCCTTGGCATTAAAATCAAAGCAATGTTTAAAATATTAAGCATCTGTAATTAGGACTATTTAAAGGGCCTGATTTATTCAATGGGGATTTTTATTCTGTGTTGATTTTTTTAGCACATTACTAGAAATGTGTTACAATAGACATTTTTCTTTCGTGCTTAGATGATCAGCATAGTGGGATAAATAACATCTAAAGTGGTCAGTACATCATCGTCACTACCTGGGCCCAGAAAAGAACATGAAAATCCACCTGAATTTTGGGGGGCAGGAACATGTGGTTGTTTGGCCGTGGGAACCCCAGTGAATGAGTACAGTTTCAACCGTGACCGTGTGAGTCACGGTTACGTCGTCACAGTACGGAGTCCCACGTGCTCTCTGGAACTCGTGTCTAAGACTTCTGCAAGCTTGTTCAGGAACCGATAGCAACTCCCTGCTTCCTGAAACCCCACAGTTGCCTTAAAACAAGACCTTCCATTCCTATGGTGCCTTCCCAGGAACTCGAGTGTCTTGCTGCAACCCTGACACCATCTCAATCTACCCATACTGCGTATATTTGAAGCGAGGGTCAGGGCTGACGTTGCGGATCGCAGATGCCAGTGTGAGCTCTCAGAACAGAGGGTCAGGCGTGAACCCGGATTCCCCTGGTGGTCCTGATGCGCTCATTGGGCTTGACTGAGCCCAACCCATGCCAGGACCCCAGGGGCTGAGGACGCTGATGGGACTGTGCTGGCAGAGCACATGGCAGGGGACCCCCAGCCTTGGGGGTCCTGAGGGAGCTTCCAGGAGAGGTAACCTCCATCTCGATTTTTGCCCATGTGCTGCTCTGAGCAGTTCAGTGAGACTCCAGATCACTTTAGAGATTTACTTGGTAATCACAGCAGATTATAATTGGGAGACAGAGGATTAGCTCCATGATACACCCTTCAGGCATCTGACGCTTTTCTGCAGATTGATTGTGCAGACGCAGGTGCTTTGTGCACAAGTAACAGTCCTGGCACAACCCAGCTGGACACAGAGGGAGGTTAATTGAGGGTCAAACCCCCCCCCCCCACAAGATTCCTTCATAGAGTGAAGGAGGCCTGCTGAGCACTGCGTTACTCTGCAGCCCAGTGCTGCCGATTCCCCACTGACTGTCTCTTCACAGGAAGTAGCTAGCGTCTTGCAGTCGTTAGACCAGTCTCCTGTGTGCTCACAGGGGCACGTGGGCTTGATTATGGACCCAATGAAAATACCCGACCTGCCCCAGCTTACCTAGAGAGACCTCACTCCTCTTGCTGGTAGCCTGAGGTTTGTATCAGGTACAAATGGAGGGTGAGCTTTGACACGAACCACCTGTGAAAGCCCATGAGTTGGGCCCCACCCATGGGTGCTGGGTTCGTCAGGGAAGCAGGCCCTGCAGAGCTCTGCCTCTTCTTGCAAGAAGCTCTGACTTCTTCCGGCATCAGGAGGCTGTGCAAAGGAACCACACTCACACCCCTGAAAAGTCTCCATGTATTTTTAGAATGATCGCTTAACTCGAGTTCTTTGTTTTTCAGCCTCTAAAGTACAGCAGGTGTGGGCTGCCACTTGGGGAGTTTCTGTAGCACCCTGCACTGGTTTGGCAGGCGCATTTTCATTTCATTTCTTGGTTCAGTACCAAGTTGGCACTGAAGCTTGAAAGAGATGCTGTTCCGAGGGGTTTTTGTTTGTATGTTTGTTTTTAAAGAAGACACATTGAAATCAAACCAGGGGACCTTCCCCTGGCTGGATCCGTCAGTGAAAGCTGCATCTTTTCATGTGTTCTCCCCGCCCCCGCCTCCACCCCCAGCTAGGACCCAGCGCAGAATAACCCAGGAAGACAGAGTAGCTCTTTCCCTGTACTCTGTCTTTTCCCATTGAGCACAGTGTCGAACAACAGGCTGAGGCTGCACTTGGGAGAACTGTTTCCTAGGCTATTTCTGAGACCGAGATGAGGGAGGCACAAGATTTTAGACAGAAGGACGATCACTCGGTTCGGAGGGACAGGGAAGTGTCTTCATGTGGCTGTGCCGGTTTCTGACCCCTCTCCCCGGGGCACATTCAGTCACACAGGATTTGCCCACCATACGGTTAATTTGCCCGGAAACAGACAGAGAGGGAAGCAGACGCTAACTGTCGTGACTGCCGTTACTTTGTGTTCGCATGGTGCCTCTGTGCCGAGGGGCTGAGATCAGGGGCAGGCAGGAGGCACGTGTGGTTGGGGGCCTGGCGTCAGTCTGCGGCAAGCGCCGCACACAACACCCAGACCCTCTGTGGCTGGTGACGCAGTGAATGAAACTGGGGAGCGAGCGCGCAGATAGTACAGTCTGTATTGAGTGGGCAAATGTTCAGTGAGAGAGAAGACTCCAAGCATCACGCCGTCTGTGCGAGGACCTTCCTGTGGCACCGCAGTGGGACGAGGATGCATTCCACCGAGAGGTAGGAAAACGTTTTCCCCGAACACTGCCAGGTCGTGCTCAGAGGCAAACGCACAGGTGCTGCCAGGCTCCATTGCCACGACATGACCTGATGGGGTAAGGCGCAAGCCTGCTCCCACTGGAGAGGAGCCAGGACAGAAAGGTCTGTGGGCTGTGAGGTGCTCGTCTGTTTTGAAAATGTGATCATGTGCATGTGTTCCTGTCGATGACTTGGATAATCTGAAAATCCGTTTGCTTTGTCAATGCTTCCGGGATTAGAATTCCACTCTTTGGTCCCTACCCTAGGTAAGACGCTGTTTGCAAATTGTGCTCCTTGTAAGATGTTGCGGTGGTTGCTAAGGCATTTAAGGTACTGAGGAAAGTAAAATGGTTGTCATGGTGACTGATAAAAATACATGTTAAAGATGCCCTGGGTTCTCTCTTTTCCAGTCTGCTGAAGAAAATCGAGCGGGAAACATGGAGGGAAAGTGGGGTTTCGTTGATCGCCACTGTGACGCGGCTGATGGAGAGGTTGCTGGATTACAGGTAAGCCGCGTATTGTGGGTTTCAGGTGTGGCGCACTCCGGGGAGGCAGTCTGGGTGCGGTGGCCGTCAGGCACATGGGCTCCTCCACACGCAGTGGGCTGTCGGGCCAGGGAGCCTGATGCACGGAGATCCTGGGCTTGGAACTCGCCAGTGCAGAGTGTTTATGTGTGTTTTCCCCCTTTCTTTCGATTTCGTGTTGGTCAGCAGTTCTTTCAGAAGTCTCGGTGAATGGAGAGGGTTCTCAGATCCCATTATCAAAGGGATTTTTGTTTGTTTTTTTGTCTGGGCTCACCTGGGCAGGCCAGTTAAGTAGATCCGTGAATTTTAGGGTGAAGACAGTGGAACAGAGAATTGTACCAATGTGGTACTTTTTACAACTGTCATTTTTAAAATGTTTAAATGATCTAAACGGTTAACAACAGTTTGGTCCACTTTGATGCGTGGTGTTTTTGTCTCACTCTGAGAACCAGGCCCCCACTCCCACTGCTGGTGGCTGGGCTTACCTGCCCCTTCTCACCCACACTGGCAGGTGCGACATCACCCCTTCATTCTCCTCCCAAGCCCTGGCCTTGTGGAGGGGGTGCCTCCCCCTGGAGGTGAACTTCTCTGCAGAAGTGGGTGCTCAGGGGGTCAGCCCCTGCCCCACCTGAGATCCTAAAGCCTGGGAGCTTCCTCCAGCTGCTCAGCCTTTATCTGAGCAGCCACTTGCCTCTGTTTCCCTAAAAGTATCCTCTGTGCTCACCCCTAGGGAGGGAGTTCTGAGTTCTGACTGTTGCTTTTTGTTTTCAGGGACTGCATGAAAATGGGGGAGGTGGACGGCAAGAAGATCGGGTGCACAGTCAGCCTTCTGGTTGGTAGTCCACTGCCCCTCCCACCCCTGCCCGTAGCCTAACGTGGGGTTTTGTTTTGTTTACAGAAATACTGTGTTTTGTTTGGTTTCCATCCACAGTGTGTTTCTACCTGGACATTTCTTAGACGAGTTTACAAGTATGTCTAAAAGAAGCCCAGCGAGCTTTGGGTTGAGTTAAATCCCAGAAAATGACCTGCCCCAAGCACTGCCGAACCCCCTAGGGTCCCAGCAGCCCCGACGGACCCCTGTGCCCTCGTGTTCCCGTGGCCGGGCCCTGTCCCCCCCAGAGTCTGCTGCTGCTCTCTAGCAAAGAGCATAGTGTCCCCAGGGAGAACTTTGTGCTTTTCTTTTCGACCTTCTTTAATAGTTGTCAGGGATCTCTTCTTTTGGGACTAAATGACAGTTTTCTGTTAAACACACTAATTTTTACTCTCTAGCTTCCTTGTCCATTAACCCCCCAAGACCACTACTAGTTAAGGTTTGGATTATACGTAGGATGATTGTATGTATTCTACCACCCAAACAAGATATTTTTTAGAGTAAAATGAAATATTATGTAAGGCTAACAGGCTAACCCAGAACTGTCCTGGGGAAACTACGTTTATGTTTAAATGTCTCGTAACTAATGATTAAACTGGGTGATGTTCTCACCATGGGGCACAACAATGATCACCCTTGCAGCCCCCCCTTTCAGTGTTCAAACACACGAGTTGGTGCTTTGGTGACTTCCCGTAATCAGATCTGAAAGGCAGGACTATGGGGCTGTTTCCATCTCTAAACTTGCGAGCATCGCGCTTTCCTGGTCTCGTTTTGCAGAGTAAAGGGAAGTCTCAGTACCTCATTCCTGCACTGACGTTCGGTACTCGCCTGGGCGTAGCCCGTTCCGCCCCCACTCCGATTCCGCCTGGCCTGCCTCATGGGCTTTGGTCGTGTTGTGTTTCTTCAGGTTTTGTTTATTCCCCACACAGCCCCTCTCCACGGCTCAGAGCTTTCACTTCCTTACGACTGGCTGCCTCTGTTTCCCTGACTTATTCTCACTGCACTGTCTTCAGCTCTGATTGCCTGAATTCTTTCCCACACCCACTGCTTCCTCCCCTCAGATTTAATTGTTACAGCTCCACCTCCGACGTCGGTCTCTAAGAATAGTGAGACCCGGACATCCTCCCTCGGGCCACACCTTGCTGTGCACTTTCTCCCAGAACTTGTCATCACTCTCAGCAGTAACCTCAGGTCACAGGGCCAAGCTCCCTGGGCCAGCCCGTTTCCCTCCCTCTTCACATGCATTTCTAACCTTGAACTTGACTAAGCTCATTCCCACTTGTAAACCTCCTGTTTGGGTTTCACCAGGATTACCCGCCTGCCACCTCGGGTTTTCCCTACAGTCCATATCCTGAGGCGAAGCTCCCTGCTTGCATGTTCGAGGAGGAAAGCCCGGCTTTAAGCTTCCAGTCTCCGTATGTCTCCTTACTCCTGCTCTGCCCCAGCTCCAGGCAAAGTCTCCTGAGTAACCTCACGGGAAAGCCTGTGCTGTTTTCTAGAAGAGTCTCTTCCTGTTGCCTCCACCTTCTTTCCCAGTGCCTTCTGCTTGGAGGGAGGCAAATACAGGTTCATTCCCCCAAGTTCATTGCCTCAACTGGAATAATGCAAAGATCATTTCCTCAGATGAAGGAATTAATACTCTGCCCTAAATGTGTTTATTCTCATCTCCCCGTAGGAAGGAACAAATGCTTAATAAAATCCGTGCCCACGAAGAATTTATCCAGTTAGCTGGCAGTGACCGAGAATAGCTCTTCTAGAAAATGTTACCACTTGGAAAGCTGTTCTGATTTCCACTAGCACACAGACATGTCTCATTAAAGGAGCAGATATGTAACACTGAAGCTGATCTTTCTCGGTTCTGCCCCATCTGGCAGTGTCTTGCTGTGCTCTATGGTCCTTCTCTTCAGCCACTTGCTTCCTCCCAGAGGCTCTTCCTCGCTCTTGAAAGATGGGTTCCAGCTCGACTTCAGGGGAGCCTCAGCTTGCTCGGCACCATCAGAGTTAAACCCGAGTGTCAAATTGGTAAAAGTGCGTAATCTTGGCCACAGCTCATGTGGGGGATGTTGTTATTGGAGTGCTCTTTGTGTAACAAGTGTTTCCAGATACGTGAAATATTCTCATGTGCCGATGAGAGCGCTCTCTTTCTCTCTCTCAAAATCGTGACTTACAAAGGGGTCCCTTATTTTGTTATCAGAGAGGGCTGCGCCTGACCAGGAAGCTATTAGAGCAAACCATCCTTCAGTAACGCAAAAACCCGGGCGGGGGGGGAGGTTGTTAGATTTGTGGTTAAAGTACAGCAGTTCTTGCTAATTAAAATGATTCAGGTTATAATGAGAGCTGTGGAGAGCATTTGTTACTTAGCTGTTTAAAGAACGCCAAGATCTATGGAACCCAAGAGGAAAAGGGGGAGGGTGATAGTATACGTTGGAAAAAATCATTTTTATATTCGACTCCATGTTAGTGTCTCAAGGTTAGAAGCATCCTCATGTTGAGGAGTGGACACCAAGGAGGAAGTATCAGGAAAGGACCTGGACAGACGTACTCAGCATGCTAGCATCCAGAGTGCTCAGGCTTCAAGCTCAAGTACAACTTAAGGAGCCCATTGGCTCATTTAGTCCATTCCCAAAGCCCTCGCTAGCTTCAAATCGGCTTCAAAAACTTGCAGAATCTGTGGCTTTTCCCCCTTGGAAAAGCCTGTCACCTGTTCAGGTCCTCAGATCCCCCATCATTTTCCTCCTCCTTCATCCCAAGTGGCACACGTCAGAACAACAGCAGCGGGGAGGGCGGGAGCCCCAGGGCTGTGACGCACCCGGGGCTCCACTCCCGGAAGTGCCCACTGGAGTTGCACGATCATGCTTTCGCTAGAATCCAGTGTCACGCCCGTTGTCTCCTCTGTTTACTGAGTTGGGCGAGGGCTGAAGTGCTTTTGAATGTGGTGAAGAACTAGAGGTGGATGCTGATAATACACCTCTGAATGCGGAGATCCCACGCCCAGGTTAAGTCCAAGTTGAGTTTTGATGACATTAACATGTGTCAATGAAGTTTGGTAAGATCCAGATACTTTTTTTATAAATAAATACAATATTTCAATAAGCTTGCCTCTCTCATAATAATTTGAAGCAAAATATGTTATTAATCCCTTTGTGCTTTGTATGTAGAGTAGAAATATTGAAACTCCAGCACACGGGAGAATCCCAGATGACACCGTGTCGGCGAAGGGTTTTCCGTCTCCCCCCTTCACAGGGTTCTTCGGGCGGAAGTGTTTTTACACTGTTTCTTATTCATCCTCAGTGTAAACGTGTGTCTGAAACTTGAAAGAAACTCCTTCGAAATCACTAATTAAATTTGATAAGCAGGTTACTCTTTTACATATTTCACTCTAGGCTGATTGTCTATTGACAGTTAAACTAACAGAGGAATAAAAAGTCAAGAAAGAAATGTTGATCAGCAGTAGTAACACCTGTGAAAGTTTCCGGCACATCCAGTGATTGTTGGGTCCGAGTGAACCCAGACAATGTTGAGTCAAAAAATGTCCCTGGGCCTCCTGACTTCATGCTTTTAGAGACGTTTGTATGAAAAAAAAGTATCATTCCTTTTTTATGAAACTTCAGTGGAGTAAAAGGAAGATACTCGCAGGCCTGACTGTTGAGGAGCTATCCACACTTGTACTTTCTTTTTTCCAGAACTTCTATAAGACTGAACTGAACAAGGAAGAGATGTACATACGCTACATTCACAAACTCTACGATCTGCACCTCAAAGCTCAGAACTTCACAGGTAACCCTGTCTTCTGGCGCAGGGCGAGGAGGGGGGCTGGTTCACAGGTAACCCTGTCTTCTGGCGCAGGGCGGGGAGGGGGGCTGGCCTCTGATGTATTCACCAGGACACACTCTCTGCTTTCTAGTATTGTTAGGGCTGGGAACGCAAGCATTTCTACTTTAGAATGAATTTTTGTGTGTGTGTGTGATGGATCCGTCTTTGGTTGTTCTCTGTTTCCAACCTCCGTATCAGATTAAGAACCACCTATTTTTAAAATTTGAAAGTTACTTTTAATTGGATTTATTCTTTTGTATTTCATTTTTTTACTATATCTCTTTGCATGATTTTTTAAAGGTTGCCTGTGGGGTTACAAAATGCATACCTAACTTTTCCCAGTCTGCTGAGAGTTTGTATTTTACCACCTCACGTTGACTGTGGAAGCTGCAGCCGTGGAGGCCCTTCGACCCTCCCTGCTTTGTGTGGTGGCCGCCATGTGTGTTATATTGATGGGCACCGAAGGCTCCATTCAAGACTGTCATAATTTTTGCTTTCAACAGTCATACCTCTTTTAAAGAAGGATAAAAATATTAAGAGAAAATTATAGTTACTTTGATAGTATTCACCATTTCTACTGTTCTTCCTTCATTTATGAAGTTCCCAGTTTTTCTGTTACCGTGCTCCTTCAACCTAAAGGTCTTTTAAAACGGATCTAGTGGTGGAGAATCCTTAGTCTGCTTCACTCGAGAATGCCTGTACCCCCTTCACCCCGCAGGGTCCGTTTGCCGGGTACAGAGTCCCGGGCAGACTGGGCTCTGGTTGCAGCGGTGGTTCCACTCTCTTCTGGCCTCCATGGTTTCTGGTATGAGATCTGTCGTCATTTAAATTGGTCCCCTGTGTGTGACCTCTACTTTGTTATTTTTCAAGATCTTATCTTTGGTTTCCAGCAGTTTGATTATGACTTAAAGGGCATGGTTTCCTTTTTGAGTTTATCCTCTTGGATGTGTGGAACTTCTTGAATCAATAAGCTAATTTCCTTCACCAACTTTGGGGAGCTTTCAGGGACTGTTTACTCCAATACATTTCTGCACCATGTATCTTTCTCCTCCCTTCCAGGGCGCCAGTGAAGTGAGAGCTAGGCCTTTTGATATCGTTACATAAGTTCCTGGGACTCTGTTCATTTTTTTTTCAATTTCTATTTTTTCCGTCGTTCATACTGGATGATTTCTGTTGATCCATTTCCTAGGCCATTGACTCCCGGTCAGTGCCATTGAGCTGTCCAGACCGTCTAGTGACATGCTCATCTCTGTTTACTGTATTGTTCCGTTCTAAAATTTTCATTTGGCTCTCGTAGCTTCAATTTCTTTGCAGGAAAAAAAGTGTTCACTTTTAATCCATGGAACATGGTTATAATAGCTGTTTCATATTATTTGTCTATAATTCCAACATCTGAATCATCTTGGAGTTAGCATCTGTTAATTGCCTTTTCCTTTTGAGATTTGTTTGTTTTTCCTGTTTCTTTGACTATCAAATAATTTTGAATTGTATCCTGAACATTTTTTAATATTATCTTATGAGACTCTGGATTTTGTTTAAAATCTCCTGGAGAATGATGACTTTTTAAATATATATATATATTTATTGATTATGCTATTACAGTTGTCCAATTTCCTCCCCTTCATTCCCCTCCACCCTGCACGCCTCTACCCACATTCCCCCCTTTAGTTCATGTCCATGTATCATAAGTTCTTTAGCTTCTACATTTCCCACACTACTCTTGCCCTCCCCCTGTCTATTTTCTACCTACCATTTATGCTGCTTATTCTCTGTACCTTTTCCCCCTTCTCCTCCTCCCACTCCCCTGTTGCTAACCTTCCATGTGATCTCCATTTCTATGGTTCTGTTCCTGTTGTAGTTGTTTGCTTAGTTTGCTTTTGTTTGTTTTTTTAATGTTAGCAAACAATCCAGTTTGTTTCAGACCTCATGTCCTGAACCACCTTCTGAAGATTGGGACCCCAGTGTTGGTTTAGTTTTCAAAGCCTTTGCAGTACTGTTCTCATCTGCCCGGCATGATGTCACCCAGGGGGACTCTGGGACCTAGGCAGAGACCCATGCCATAGTTATCTCTCTAAACCACTTTTTGTTGAATCTGGTCCCTCCTACCCATGTGCAGCTGGGGAATGAGCCCGTGACATCACCTGGAGGATTTTAAAGACCCTTTCTCCAGCTCCCTTCTCCTGGAGATCTCCCTGCAGTCTTCAGTTCTCACAGGGCTCCTTTCCTCATATCTGGCTTGATCAAAGCCAAAATACTCAGAGCTGAGGCTTGGTTCTCTCCACACTGGGATGCACCTCATATGTTTGGTCACCCTGAGGGGTGGAGCTATGACACCGAAGAGCATGCGGAAGCTACTGCTGCCATTTATGATTGTCACCACTGCTTGTTTGCTGTTTTGATACTGGGGCACAGAGTGGCCCGGAGGAGTCGACGTGCTCCACCCCGCAGACGGTCCTCCTTGCTGTCCTCTGCCTAGTGGAGCTTTTCTGGGAGGGCTTCCTGTCATTTCCGTGTGCATTTCCGGGAGACACGATCATCTAAGCTGGAAGATATAAGAGGCAAAAAATGAAAACAGGCAACTCTCTACTCTGTGGCCATCATAGATTGATTTTCCTACTCTGATTTATTGGGTTGGCCAAAAAGTCCACGTGTTTTTTTTCCCTATAAAACAAAAGATGCATTTTTCATTTTTCACCAAGAACTTTATTGATTTGGATATTTTGAGTATTTTAGCTATATCCTGCTATTGGTTTCTAGTGGGTAAAGGCCAGGAGGGATGCTAAACATCTTCTAATACATAAGACGGCCCCATGGCAAAGAATTATTTGGCCATTTGGCCAAAATGTCAGTCAATAGGACCAAGAAAGTTTGCAAACCACTTTTGACATGTTCGATCAGTCAGCACCTTCTCATACACTGCACAAATCCTTTTTGTTTTTCAATTGCATTTTTACCTTTCTTGAAATAATAAAGCATAATAAGCCAAAAATGTTACATGTCTTCTTCCATCTTCAATATTAAAATGGCTGTGCAAAAATGGACCAATTTTGGTAAGCTTTTTAAAAATTCACACTGATATGACAGCTGTTACACTACAGTCTACTAAAATTGTTTTAGATGAAGTTAATGACAAGTAAGCACTACTAGAGCCATCGTATGGAAAAAATAAATGAACTTTTTGGCCAACCCAATGTTTCTGGCTCCTTCAGTGGTTGCTTTCTATATTCCGTTGAGGGCTTTTTCATTGCAATCACTGGGAAAAATAGGGCGGAATGCGCGTACTGCATCTTACCAGAACCCTTTCACTGGACCTGGGGATCTTGGTCTTTTGTTACACTGTTCTTCCAGGGAACACCTGAGTTTGTGGCCACTCCCTCACCTTTCCAAGGGCATGGGGTCCTTTCTGAAATGGTGCCCGCGTCCCCAGGATCTACGTGTGCCTCCAGCTGCAGTTCCGCTCTGTCCACCGAGAGCATCAGTCTCTGCTCAGTCGGGAGAGCTGAGCTCATCTTGGCTATTCCGGTTCTTCACCTCCCTCGGGTCATCATTCATGAGGGGTTGTTGCTGTGGCTTCCTAAAAATTCTCTCAGAATAATTTCCTTCCATTGTTCCTACTTCTTGCCTTAAACGAGCCTTTCTCATCTCTCAGCTGGACTGGTTTTTTTGCTATCGCCAAAATTACTCCCTATAGCAACGCCAACCACCTTCTCCCAGCTGGACCAGGCGCCCGGTTTTGGAAAGAGTGTGTCTGTAGAAGCCAGGCCCACTTGGATTCACATTGCCTGTGGCTGCTTTCATGCCACGGTGGCCGAACTGAGACCATATGGTCTGCAAGCCTCTATTATTTTCCATCTGGGTTTTAAGAAAATTTTGCCAACCTCGCCTCTCGATATAATTCCATTGCCAATCTATGTCTTCATACAAAAGAAAGTCCCAGCTCTCTGTTCCAGACCAGTGGTCGTGGACCAGCCCCTGTCTGTGCAGCCTTGCCCACCCACTGGCATAGCCCTCCTCCTGTCCACCCTGCCGGGCCAGCCCCTGTGGTCATCCGTGCAGGCTGCGCCTTCCCGGGACGACTCCTCCCCTCCCCCTCACCACCCGTCTCTGACGAGCCGAGCGGATGTCTCCCAGTCTTTTTCTGTGGCCACTTTCCACGTTTCAATCACACCACCCTCATACCGTTTTTGTTAACAGTTACATAAGGTCTGGATGCACATGTGCCTAGGTAGGTGGATAGGTGGGTAGACAGGAAAATCGCTTTATCTCTAGTTAAAGGGCGAATTCCTTGAGGACAGAGACTATGTATTCTCCTTAGTCTTCTCAGTTCTTAGAGTGGTGCCTGGTAGTAGGAGGTCTAAGTAAATGCATCGCTTTTAGCTTTAATTTTTTTTTATCATTTATGTTATTACAATTGTCCCAGTTGCCCCCCGTCCTTTGACCCCCCAAACCATTTTATATCTGTGGGGAAAAACCTGGCAGGCTTGTTTTATTTAAAGTTCATTAAAAAAGAAAGACAAAAAAGAAATGAGAGGAGCAGCTGAGGACCAGCTCTTCCAATATGTCACCGCTGTTCTGTTTTGATTCTCCAAAGCAGAGTCCAAATCCATCTCATAGTACTCGGGAAATCTTTTTTCTTTTATTTGTTTGCAGTTTTTATGTTCCCCAAAGTCCTGAGAAAGAAGTCCTTTCCCCACATGACATTTTATTCATCTTGCTTCTGTTCTCATTTCTGTGTGTCCTCAGAGGAAGTGAAATTGATGGAGAAACTCTTCTTCTTTATAGGATCCTGTTGAAATGCACAGGCCTCTGTAGCCTGTTATGACAGGGTCTTCGTTCCTAATTCCCCTTTAGCCTCCCCCTGCGTTATTACTTCTTCTGTCTAGTGGCAGCCTCACTGCACGGTTCTCCCCGTGATGGAATGAGGTGCCCACACCCCCTTGCGCGGTGATGCCTTTGGTTCAAACCATAAACGCTTTTTAAAAGACTATCTGTTGGAAATTTTGGATGCGGTTCATTTTTCTGTCTTTCATACATAGTATCATCTACTAAAGATACAGAAAAAACATGCAACATATTACAATAAAACATTTACAACTTGCTAATAAGTTCAAAATCTTCCTCCATCTTCTGCTCTGTTGTTTGTGCCTCAAAGCTATATGTGTTTTTCAGTTAATGAAAAATTGTATGATTTTTTTTTACAAACACTGTTTACCCCAGGTAGCCATCCTCATTTTGCCAAATTAAATTCTTACAGAGGTGTGATTTGTCTTCGCACCTTCCCCATGTCACCCCCAGTCCTCGGTCGGCTTGCCCTGACGGCCCACCTGCAGCTACCTGTTTCCCACACTTTTCTGGGGGTAACTCACACTTCACCTTTCAACCGTCCCCTGGATCACTCAGGGCAAGCGTGGTTTGGAGAACAGTTTGGGGGCCAGAAACCCTTTATTGTCATTTTTTTCTCTGCCTTTTTTATTGTGTGGCAACATGTACATGACAGAAAGTGGACCGTCCCCTCCGGTGCTCATTGGGTAGGTCAGCGGCGCGAGGTGCACTGACATTCTCAGACACTGCCATCTTCAGCTGCAGCCCATTTGTCTTCCCAGACTGAACCCCATGCCTGTGAAGCCATAACTTACCCCCACCCCGCCTAAGCCCCCAGTCCCTGGAACCACCGTTCTCCCTCCTGTCTCCATGGACATGGCCTTCAGTGCCCCCTCGGTCCTTCCCTGGGACAGCCGCGGGCTCCCTCTGTGGAAAGACTGCCCTTGGGCCTCCGCGTTTTTTCTGTGTGAAGTGGCCCCTCTCCGGGGTGTTTTCTGAGCGCTTGGGAGCTGGTGGGGAGAGGGTGGGAGGTGGATGGGTGGAGTGGGAGAGGACACAAAAGACATTTTTTGTTCGTTTATTTTACTTTATAGTCAATATTATTCTGTATTAAGTTTTGGGTGTATGGTATAGTGGTTAGACAGTCATATATTTTACAAAGTGTTCCCCCCAATATCCAGTCCCCTCCAGGCCCCATCCATAGTTGTTACAATGTTGTTGACCTTATTCCCTGTGTTGTACTTCACATCCCCATGACTGTTCTGTAGCTACCAGTCTGTACTTCTCTTCCTTTCACCTTTTTGACCTAATTCCCCACCGACCTCCCCTCTGGCAACTGTGAGTCTATGCCTGCTTTGTATGTGCATTTATGTTGTTCTTTAGATTCCACTTATAAGTGAGCTCATATGGTACTTGCCTTTCTCTGTTTGACTTATTTCACTTAGCATCATACCCTCGAGATCCATCCATGCTGTCACAGATGGTAGGATGGCGATCTTTTTCATGGCCAGTAATATCCCATTGAAAAAGTGTACCACAACTTTTTTATCCATTTATCCATTGATGGGCCCTTGGGTTGCTTCCATATCTTAGCTATTGCAAACAATGCTGCTGTGAACATAGCGTGGAGGTTTGTAAAAAGTAAATTAGAACTGGAACTGCCTTACAACCCAGCAGTCCCACTTCTGGGTATATATCCAGAGAGACCCTGATTTGAAAGAACAGGTGCACAAAAGACTTTTGAGAGATCACGGTGGTGACTCCTGAGCTGCTTCATTAGGAGAAGGTGGGAGCCAGTCGCAGCCCAGGGCTGCAGGTGTGAGGGCCCGTGGGCGTGTCCACATGGCATGTGAGGGGGCCCACAGTGGGAGCAGAGTGCGGCTGGAGCTACAGAGGCACGCGTGGAGTTTTCTTGAATGCTTGGCATTATTAGGAGGGTAGGTGGGGAACTGAAGACCAGGAGGCCAACTCAGGAGGCCACAGACACTGGGAGGCTGTGGCGACGAGCACGGACCCTGTGGACTGGTCACCAGCCCCACTCGGCCCAGGCCAGAGCGTCTTCCCCGCCACCCGCCACATCGTGGCCAGTCAGCCCTGCTCTGCATCCACCAGTCAACCAGCACACTCCAGTGGAGTCTCTATCCACCTGAAGGATGGGGCTAGCCAGTGCCCATGCGGCAGAAGGCGCCTCTGTCCCCAGCTGCCTCTGGATGAGGGCACATCGGCTTCATTCACCAGAGCTGCCGACGGGTCCAGAGGCTTCACTGTGGGGCTGGAGGCTTCTTAGAAGCAGCAGCGGCGGCTCCTTCTTACCTGTTCTCTGGGGAGGGACAGCGGGAAATGGGAGTGGGGCAGTCAGTGGGGATCAGGTTGTACCCAGCCTTCACCATCCCTGTAGGAAGCCTGAATGTATTTGGTAGCTGCTGAGCCTCGTGGGCTCGTTTAATCGGGGGGCAGAAACAGCCATTCGCATTGAGAGGGCGTCCTGGTAACTGCGCAGACTGATGGAGTGGGGAGGGACTGCCGGCGGGCCGTGAACGCTTCACCATGTCCCAGAAGCCAGGAGACTGGGCTTGCCACGGGCCATTAAAGAGGAAGAAGGCCCAAGTCTGTGAGTCCAGGGCTGCAGGGGAGACGTGAAAGGGAGAGACAGCGGGGGCGGTAGTTCCATGGGTAATTAACACAAGGGTCTCTCCCTTGTATGCAGTTTAGCAAATGAGTTGGCTGTTAGTGTTAGCCAGGACCGATGCGACAGTCTTTAATCCACGATGATGAACTCCGGGCCCTCCTCTTCTTGAGCTGCCTGGCTGCAGTGATGGCTCATGGAGAAGAGGCTGCCGAATGCATGTGCTAAGCATGCTCCCTGTCTGCCAATCATGCTTAAGCGCACAGGTCACCGTTTCCACACGTGTGTACAGAAAATCACCCCTTTACCCGTTTCCCCCCAAAATTCCAGCCACACCAGACACGTGACTGCTTCAGCTGCTGTCACAGGATTTGTGGGACAACCAGGGTGTGGCGTCACTCAGCCCACAACAGTTTGTTTATACACACGTGCACACACTCTCTTCACCAAACACGACTGTGCTTTCTAACTTTGCGTTTATCCCTAGAGTTTTTTTTGGTTTCTCCTGTGCTCTCAGCTGCTCTCCGGCCTCTTTGCCCCTCCCGCACCCTGCCTGCGCCCTGACTCTCCCCAGCACCATTCCCCGATCTCGCAGCCCTTGACCATCCAGGAGAATTGAGCTATCACTTTGGCTTTCCTACGCGTGCCCCTGGGAACATGCTCCTAGTCCCACCTCGAGGTGGGGCTCATCATGAACTTCCCTTGCAGACAGAGGTGCATCTTCCTGAAACGCAGGTCCCTCGACATTTTTATGATAATGTTCACATTCGGGCCTTGTAGAAAAAAAGAATGGAAGGGGAGTCAGGGAGAGAATGAAAAAAAGGAAAACAAGGGGCCAGACGATTAGATGCAAGCCCCTGATGGTCCCTTCTCTCCGGGAAGTCGCCATCCGTTTCCCTGCAGTTGCCTGCGTCCTGGGCATCCTCTGCAGTCCCCTGGGTGCAGGAAGTTGCCCTCTGCTGGTTGTCAGGAAGCAGCCTTGCTGCAGGGGCAACCGGGCGGGGCCCCGTGCGACCCGCCTCCCCTTGACTTGCAGAGGCCGCCTACACCCTGCTGCTGTACGACGAGCTGCTGGAGTGGTCGGACCGGCCCCTGCGCGAGTTCCTCGGCTACCCCATGCAGACCGAGGGCCAGCGCAAGGAGCAGCTGCACCTGGCCGTCATCCAGAACTTCGACAGGGGCAAGGTGGGCGTCCGCGAAGCACCGCCCCCAGCAGGGCCTGCGCATGCTGATGTGCATTCCAAGCACCCAAGCGGCTGTCAACATGTAGATTCCCAGGCCCATCCTAGGCATTCTGATCGAGGGGTCTGCAGGGGGCGGGGGTCGTCATTTCCAACTTCCTAATGTCCACATTGGTTCCATGCTGTCTTCATGCTCAGCGTGGCGGGGGTCCTCGTAGAGGCAGGTCGTAGGGGTGGAGAAGGGAGTCCCGTGACCCAACTGCAGCCCCCTCTGACCTCTGGGCGGGAGTGCGGAATGTGGTGGGGGGGTTGTTAACTGGTGTCCCTCGTGGCCCGCAGTGCTGGGAGAACGGCGTCATCCTCTGTCGGAAGATGGCAGAGCAGTACGAGAGCTTCTACGACTACAGAAACCTGAGCAAGATGAGGGTAAGGCCCCTGCAGCCTGCTATGTGGCACCCCGGGCCGGGGAGCATCCCGGTAGGAAATGAACCCTGCGGGCCTCCAGGCGGGTCCTGCAGGGGGAAGCTTGGGACCAGGAGCCCCCCTGGGAGCCCGCTCGGCTGTCATACCAGGCAGTAACGAACTGCTCTGCGTGATGCTTTTGATGAGGATGCAAAAAGTGAGCCAGCCCTTCAGCTGGGCTGGCGGCTTTCAACTTTTTTCATCTCACGACACACGTGAACACATTACTAAAACTCCCTGGCTCGCCAAAAATATATTTTTTGCCTATCTGACCAAAAAATAAAAGGTATGATTTTGATTCACTCACGCCAGACAGCTATTGATTGGCTGTTGTTGCTTTTTTACTTGACAGTCTCAGGGAGACGCGGTCAGTGCCCCTGACGAAATGGCCAGGTCTTGTGTGTTTTAGACACTCTTGTGGCCACTGGTTAAAAATCGCTGGTGTAGGCTGAAAACCCCACCAGAAACACACAGTCAAAGCTGGGATCAGTGCTTTTACTTTATCAGGGAAAACCCCACACTGTTGGAGCGGCTTCCCACTTGGACACACAGCTGTGTAACCACGTTTTATTCTTCGTGCCGTAGTCTGAGCAGCAAAATAGCAGGAATGGCTCACAGACCCATTTTTAAATGTTTGGGGGCTCAATTCTGCAGGCACCGCCCATCTTTAGCTTCAGAAACGCGTCTGTGTTGGCCCATCTGAAACCAGGGCCCACCCAAGAGCTCAAGCTTCATGTCCTGTGTCGGCGAGGCCAGGGCCGCCGCCTCCCCTTCTCTCAGGCTCAGCCCGGTCCCTTGGGCTCTCCGAGTCGTGCTCTTTAGAGTTGTGAGTCATGTCCTTAAGTTCTTCCATGTTTCTAAAACAGGGTCACCAGCGTTCACTTAGAAAGAAAAGAGGCGCTGATGTTGCCTTGGGATTTTGCAGTAGCAGTTGGAGAGATGCTATCCCAACCTGTAACGGCCCTCGTCACCCCCGTCCCCTCCCACTGTAACTCATTCAGCTGGCGGGAGCAGGCCCAGTTCACTGGCAGTACTTCTCCTCAGTGGGGTGTTGATCTCTCTCTTCCAACCTGGGAGCTGGCGAGGACACCCCCGACTGAAACTCCCATCCACCACACTGGCTCTCACAGGCCCTGCGGTTTCACATGAAACCGTCTCTTGCCGCCCTTGACATCCTGGTCCTGTGAGAGGGGGAGGCTATGGTGCTTCCTGGCAGAGCCCATGGGTGCCATTGTCACTGAGATTTTTACAGATTTGGGGCATCGCACTTCAGGCCAACTGCTCTTGCAGGTGCTGTGCCTGGGGGTCGGGGGGGCAGATTTCTGGTACAATAGGAATCCTTTTCTGGAACCCCTGGGGACAATAATACCAGCAATGGGAGCCATAAGTGTCCAGTGATTTAAAGTCCACCATCGTTAAAGGCACACTTCAGAGCACCCAGCTCAGACAGCACTTGGCGCCATGGGCCTCCCTGGGGGGGTTGCTCAGGTTATCCCTGTCCATCCCTAGCCAGTAAGCACCTGCCCTCTGCCCCGAGTGGCCCGGTCCGAGGGCAGGCGGACCCACAAGGGTGCACGCCTGGCCCGAGACTTCTCCAGAAAGGGCTGCTTCTCACACTTCATGCTGATGTTATTTAATTGGGAGGAAAATATTCGCCTGTACATGGTGCACATCAAAATCATTTTCTCTGGCAAGAACACGGAAGAATGCACTTGACCCTTTATGGCCGGGGCCCTCGAGCCACCTGAGAAAGAGAGCAAGGTCTCCTTTCCCAAGATGAGACGCCCTCTTCATACTTCTTAGAGCTGAGAGACGGAGGACTGAGCAGGTGTCTCTCCCTTTGCAGATGATGGAGGCCTCTTTGTACGACAAAATTATGGACCAGCAGCGGCTTGAACCAGAGTTCTTCAGAGTCGGGTTTTATGGGAAAAAGTTTCCGTTTTTCTTAAGAGTAAGTAATGTGCTATGTAATATGCTGTCACAGTCCCAGCAGATGTCCCATCCGAACAGGGGAGATGCCCGTGGCATTTGCCCTTTCAGACACAAGAACGTCACGAGACGCTCTTCTCACGTTTCAGCCTGCAAACCCCACACTTACCTGGAGGGCCTTGTTCTGATCAATGTCCCAAGACACCCAACAACCTTTTGATTTTGTTTCCTAAGTCTCGAAGTTGGCCGTATGGACAAGCAGTCTTTGGTCATTAGAGGTATTTCTTTCGTGTGACTGCTAGTCACTCTTCTTCAGAGTTAGCATCAGAGAAAAGGGCAGGCCAGGTGTGGGGGCAGAGGGGTGGGGGTTCTGCATTGTCACAACGTGGCGATTCCACAGCCCCCGGAGACCCACCTGCAGAACCGGGGGACAGCGGGGTGGGGCAGCGCACGCCTTTGCGAAAAGGTGGACGTCACCCAGCAAAGGGAGCCCACTCATTGCCAGTACAGACTCTCTTTACAGAAGGCAGGTTTCCAGATGCTCTGAGGTGCCTGCTGGATAATAAAGTACTTGGCTCCGTTCCTTCCACTTTTCACGTGGTGCCAAGTAGTGCCTTATGTGCTTGGTGCTTGCCGAACACTCCAGTGTGTAACGTCTTACTTGCGCAAAAGCTTTGGTCAGGAGAGGACACGTGCCTCCCCAAGCAGCTAAAGAGACATGCCTGGGATAATTTTTTAAATGGAATGACTTCATTACGAACTTTAAGTCTCAACGTACAGAACAAAGATTGTATTTGTGTGTCCCCAAACCTTGCTTTGCCCTCAGCACGCAGAAGTAGATGTAGGTTGGGGGATGCTGGGACGCCAGGGGGAGGAGAACATTGACTAGTTCATGGTCACTCAGCAAACAATCATCGGCCTTTCAGGTAGAAGGTGTTAGTGCTTGAGAGCTTACAGAGCTTAAGATTCTGTGTCCCTGAACCAACTGTTTTCTCTCTGGTTCAGGCGAGTGTACAGTATACATATTCTAGAATATCCAAACACCACAGACACAGACTCACTCCAGCGTCACATGGCATAGACATCAAATGACAGGCTGGCCCCTTCTTTCACCGACTGCAGTGATGGTGTGTTTGGGTTTTACCTGTGCCACGTAGACACAGGTAAATTCTCCTTGTTGGGTTGAGACGCGATGTTGGGGTGGTCCCAAAGCTAACCCTGAAGGTAGGTGGCCTGAGGACAGGGGAAGCTTCATTCTGGAGCAGAAACCATGGCCAGCTGCAGAATGGGACCGAGTCCCAGGGCGGGCCTGCTGCAGGCCTGGGCTGTGGCTGGCACCCCTGCACAGCGCTCCTGGCTGGGACCTGGCTCTGAGACACTCGGTGGGGCATGCTAAGGCCGTGAGCAGCACAGGGGTCTGAGGCCCCAGGGGGACCCCCACGAGGGTTCCCAGGTGACCCTGCTACAGCAGACCCACTTCCTGTTAGCTCAGAATCATGCAAAGTAAGAGATGGCATTTCCTTGCATGTTAGACTCAGGGCTCACGGGCCCATTATGTACAGTAGGTAGTGGTTTGAGGCAGGATGATTTTAGGTGGTCCACAAATCTGTTTTTAATTTCTTCTAAGGAATCAGAAGAAAAAAGTGAACGTTGAGGTTTAAAAAGTTGTTATATATTCTATTGTGTTACACATCAGTTACTGCTGATAAATGCATGCCTGTACTATACCAAAGCAGACGTACAATAGATCTCTAACATGTTTATGGCTAAGGGACTCACAGAAGTCATAATGTGTCCTGAGCAAGTTCAAGTTCAGCCAGCGAGCCCTCTGTAAGGCATCCTAGATGGCCACCTAACATACGCAATTGATGTGAATTAAAGGTGTGAAGTTAAAAGAACCAAAGTCATTGGAGAGCCATAATTTTAAATGGAATTTAGCATTTAATAAAATAAATTTTGTTTAAAAAGTCTATTAAAATAAACAATTCTCTACACCATCAGGCTTTTAAAAACAGCCTTTCTGGATAGGAATGGCATTTCTTTCAAAATGAAGAAGGGTCGCCCTCTATTGGTCTTTAAAGGCACTGCACCCTTTGGAATCACTGGGCTAGATTGTAGTCTATTATTCGATTCAAAAACACATAACAACATTAAATTTTCCTCTCATTGTTTGATCAATTTCAAGGTAATTTTTAAAGCTCAGATGAATTACTACATTGAACGATCTGAATAGCTTTTTTTTTTTAACCCTCGTGGAGAATGTTCCTCTCCCTTGACAGTGTGTTAATCCGAAGAACCATTTCACCGAGGAGAATGACTAGGGGCAAGGATGGGGGGCAGAGTCACTTCTCAGTGACACCCCATGCTCTTTAGGTCGCACCTAAGTATGCGTTTCCTTTGGGAGTTAAATAAGATGGGGGCAGAGTGCCAGGTCAGTCATAGTGGCACCGTCCTTCACCTGTGACAGCGCCCTCGCTTCCACCCCAGTCACAGAGGTGCTCTTCGGAAACAGCCCATCTTTCCAGATCTCAGTCTACCTCCAGGGCCACCTTCTCCCTTCTTCCCTGGTGCCAGGCAGCCCTGACCCACAGGAGACACACCAGTTGTAGAACAAAACAGAAAACAGCAAAAAGGGGTGCAGCATTTCCAAAGCCCCTGAACACCCTCAACCTTTACAAGCCGAATGGCGCTGGAGCTGCGGCGGACCCAGCCCGCCTTGCTCCCGGAGGGTCTCACGCAGGACCGCTGAGCTCTGCAGCTTCTCCGAGGGGGCGCACTGTGTCTTCAGAGATGGCACTACTTCTTTTCCTCCGCGTTCTGGGAGAAACTCGGTATCGGTTTACAGCACACGTCTTTAGCTTGTGTTCGTGTGAATGAGGGGAGAGGCATGATCGCCTTGCTTTGAGAAGGCAGGACCCTCTCTGCCTCCTCAGGCAGGGGAACCGGGAGGGTGGGTGTGCTGCTGGGGTTCACCGAAAGCCCAGGGTGAGAAGTTCATGGACACTGCCCTGCATTGCTGGTGTTTGGGTGCGTTTCTCAGGCTGTTCGAGGGATGGGGTCATGGGCTCACGTATTGCCAGAGCTGCCGTACCTTTTGGTTTCTCTCTGTGACTGATGCGCTCGGCTCTATAGCCCTGATTGTTTTTCCTCTTCATTGACTTTATCGGGGTGACATTGGTTGATAAAATTATGCAGGTTTCAGGTGTACAGTTCCATAACCTGTGTTGTGTGCTCACCAACCCAAGTCAGGTCTCCCTCCATCACCGCTTGTCCCCCCTTCGCCCTCTGCAAATCACCACACTGCTGTCTGCATCTGTGAGGTTTGGGGGGTTTTTGTTTTTTGGTTTTTTTTTTTACTTAATTTTTCACCTTTCACCCAGCCCCATTGTCCCCTCACCGCTGACAGCTGTCAACCTGTTTCGGTTCCTCCTCCATCCGTTCAGCTTGTCCGTTTCCGACCCGCCCGCAGAACAAGGAGTTCGTGTGCCGTGGACACGACTATGAGCGGCTGGAGGCCTTCCAGCAGCGGATGCTGACCGAGTTCCCGCACGCCATCGCCATGCAGCACGCCAACCAGCCCGACGAGACCATCTTCCAGGCGGAGGCGCAGTGTATCCGCCCCTGGGCACATGCGCATGCGTGGCTGCCGGTCCGTCCCAGCCGGGTCGCTGGGCCTCAGGGTCCTGTCCCTCGCCAGGTCCTCTTTCTCCCTCTGTCCTGTCAGCTCATTTCCACGCACATTCTTCTGAGCACACTCGTTCTGTTTATGATCCTGATGTCAGTTGAAATCTCTTAAAGATCCTGTTTAGTTTTTTTTTTCCTTTTCTTTAAAACTTTTCTGTCTCTAGCTCTGCTTTCAAAGCCCTTTATAGTGATTTCCCTTAGAGAAATTTTCTCTTGTCATACCCCATGGAAACAGCCTCAGTTTGAGGAAGTCACAGCTGCGTGTTTACCAGAATGCATCGTTCGCCCCCTTTCCCCTTGACACTTTTATTTTGGAATGAAAAAGAGGTCCCCCAGTGGCTTTGGGGGCCCTTGGCCACAGCATCCAAACAGGAGCAGCTCGGAGGGAGTCACGTAGGTGGTACAGACAAAGGACATTCCCCAGCTGGGATTTTCTGACTCCCTCGGTCTCTTCCCAAAACGGTGGGTGGGTCTTACAGACCCCAAAGACCCCTGATAACTGTGGGTGCCATTCCAAAGTAGAACCTAAAATGCATCAGAAGCCAGTAATCCTTGATTGGAATGAGAGAAAGCTAACGTAGAGAAACGTAGAGAAAGCTACTTTGCATCTTTCTTGGAATGAGAAAAGCAGGCAGAGATGCAATTATAGTACCTGTAATTTTTAAAATAACAGCTACAAGTAAACCTCGGCTTCTCGGCCCAAGACTCGGGAAAGCAGGCAGCACAAAGGCGGGAAGGCTGCAACTTGGACCCTGGCACAGGCCGATGTCTGTCACCCTCAGGGCTGTCTCAGGTCTTTGGTCCCAGGCGTGAGTACTGATACATTATTAAACAGATAAATGTAAAAAGGGGCGCACATGGACCAAAGACAAGTGCGTCTCCTACAGTGACTGAAGATAAGATACAGGGGTTAGAATTCATACCATCCTGAGTACCTACCATCCAAGCAGTTCCTACCCACTCCCTTCCCACACCCCGCCAAAAAGAAAAAAATCAGTGATAAGTTCATGGGTCATAGGAATTTTAAAATGATATATTTTTAGAATTGCCTACCTAAAACTAACTCAAGACCTGTCATTGGAGAAGTGATTGGTATGAACAGAGTTCTGGGCACTTCCTTGGGAATGTTTTAAATGACTTTGAGCCAGAGCGGGATGAATGCCCGCCGTTGCCCAGCCCCTCCTCTCCGCCACACCCAGCTCAGCCGCAGCCAGACTTGCAGCCAGACTTGCGTGGCATCTGGCACGTCTGGTGTCCTCCTTGACCCTCCCTCCCAGACCTGCAGATCTACGCCGTGACCCCCATCCCGGAGAGCCAGGAGGTGCTGCAGAGAGAGGGCGTCCCGGACAACATCAAAAGCTTCTACAGGGTGAACCACATCTGGAAGTTCCGCTATGACCGCCCCTTTCACAGAGGCGCCAAGGACAAGGAGAATGAGTTCAAGGTAGGTGGGGTGCTGTTTCCCCCTCCGGGCCGGGAGCGCTGGGCTTGGACCCTCCCCGCGTGTGGGCTCAGGTGAAAGGACTGGGAGGGTGTGGGAATCCCGGAGTCTGGTGGTGGTCGAGCTCTGCTGGGCTCCAGAGCGGCAGGGGGCACTTTCTGATGGGGACGAACCCTGGCCCCCCAGCCCAGGAAATCTAACCCGGTGTATCTGAGAGCGAGCCCTGGCGTCTGCTGCTTGTCACAGTTCTTGTGGCCACAGGCCACACCCAGTCTCTGAGCTCAGTCCTCTTACTCATTTGAGGTGAGCCTACCTTGGGAGGCTCAGGACAAGTGTTCCCAGGTGCAGTTGAGGGCAATGAGTGAAGGATGCTGAACAGAGAGGACTTCCGGGCAGAGCACAGTGAGCGGGGGTGGGGGGAACCCTGCCCTGTCCTCTGCTGCTGTTTCTTGTCAGCACGGCGTGTTGTTAGGGTTTCGGAGAGGGCCCAGGTGAGCAGCAAGCTGTGGACCCTTTGCACGGGCTGTTCTCCTCTGTTCTCGGAGGTCTCGGTATGCCTGCAAAGTCAGAGCTCGCTCGGCCAGGGAGGACCGTGACCTCTCAGAGCCCCGCTGGGGGTAAAGGGTCACTGCGGAGATGAATTACTATCTGCTCTGCATGGTCCTGACGGCAGGGACGTGGGGAGGCCAGACAGGTCCCCAGGTCGTCTGTATTCTCTCTTCTGAATGAAGCAAAACCAGTGTATTGCTGTAGGCTCCTGGCTTAGCTGCTTCCCACCCAGCGAGTCTGTGCTTGAGCCGAAACCTAACCCTGTCCCAGTGACTGTTTCCTGCTGAGTCGCCCTGTCACCTCTGCCGAGGTGTCCATGCCCAGCGCTCTGGGCAAGAACCCAGGGATTAGTCACAGCCAAGCAGGGAAGGGGTGGCTGGGATGGACCGTCTCGCAGAGCTGTGATCAAAGACCAGCCCTGGGGGCCAGGGGAGCTGGTGGGTTAAATAGTGAGGCTGGGAGATCTTTGGAGAAGTGGCTCTGGGATGTTGCTGCAAAGAGCTGCGATTCCTTCCTAGTCCTTCGGGACACACGTTTTCCCTTTGGCCCTCCAAAACCATTTAAAGATCGAGAGCTTATGCGATAGTTCCACTGCAGGACCTTCCAGCGAACGGAGTCCTGCTCCACGCGAGTCAGGCTGCTGCCTTGCCTGGAGTCCCATTCAGACAACCGGGGACCCAGCCCCAGAACCCACACCTCCGCTCCACTGCTCTTTCCACCACTGTCATCGTCATCGTCACCTTAAATGTTTGCCGGTGGTGTAGCCGATCCCCTAAATATGTCATCATCATCATCAGTGTGGCTCCTTATCCCTGGGCACGCGGCATCACAACCACCCCCTCCTCAGCTGCAGCAACGCCCCACTTCTCCCTGCAGGTCTCCCCGAGCCTTTTCCCAGGCCAGTCCCCTCTCTGGGCCTGCTGCCCTGCTGCGCCTCCGCCACCCCCACCTGGCAGACTCCCGCCTCCTCCCTCCCAATCCCACTTGCTGTCACCTGCTTTGAGAACCTGCCCACCCCTTTTCTCTCAGCCCTTGGAGCCGCCCTCTCTCTGAGCCCTGAGCCCGTGTATGTACGGGCTGAGCCTTGTCACCACCAGGACACGTCCAGCCCCCTTCACAGGGACACCGCCCTGCTCATTTCAGCACACCTCCGCTGGCTCACAGAAGTCCCTCCCTTTTTTGTTGTTGTTGCTGCTGCCACTGCCGCTGCTGCTGCTGCTGAGTAAATGGCACTGTTTCGGGAATGTCACACAGTTGGTTATCCCCCTGGGAAAGGACCATGTTTAAATGAGAGGAAGGAGGCGTAGGTACATTAGCTTTTACCAAAGGCAGCCGTGTCCCAGGTGTCCTGGGGACACTGAGCCTGGCCCAAGAGAGCGGCCCTGACACACAGACTCGCCCCATGACCACAGCGCAGCCCAGGAACCACTGCACCCCCAGCAGAGCCAGGAGAGGTCGGGGGGTTCCAGTGGCCGGGCCGGGCTCTGCCTAGAGCAGGTGGCGTCGCCTCTCTGGGTCGTCTGACTTGTCTTGTGTCTCGCAGAGCCTCTGGGTGGAGAGAACGTCGCTGTCCCTGGTGCAGAGCCTGCCCGGCATTTCCCGCTGGTTCGAGGTGGACAAGCGCGAAGTGGTAAGGCCCTATTATTCCCAGTGCTCCCTCAGCACAGCTGCCCACTGCAGTCCCACCCTCGGTCACTGGCCTCTGCCCTCGACCCAGGTCCACAGTGCCGCTCAGAGGGAGTTGGCACGTGTGTGTGGTACCGACCACAGGACCACAGCTTGAAGGAGGACATTCCTGTGTCCTCGTCCAGCCAGCCAGCGGGAGTCCTCAGGAGCTCCTGGGCCTGAGTGGGCAGGCCCAGAGTTGGAGAGCTTGGGTTCGTCCCTCGCCATCGCTGCAGCCGTGCGCCCAGCAGTGATGGGTGTGTGCCAGGCCTGCTCGGGGAAGGCTGTGGCCATGCCCCAGCTCTAAGCTGTGTGCGCTCACTCCTCCTGCCCGTGTTTTTACAGGCTTTTGCCAGAGGTCCCACAGTGAGACACCGAGAAAGGACAGACTTGCTCCCAGATTTTTCTGACTCCAAAGCCAGTGGGTTCATCTCGTGCAGCCTCAGTTTCCTTCTGGGGAGTCAGAGGCTCACGGGAAGGCCCAGGACAGTGTCGGGCATGCAGTAGGTCCACACAGTGAGAGGGGAGTCGGAGGTTCGTGGGAAGGCCCAGGACAGTGTTGGGTGCACAGTAGGTCCATGAGGTGAGAGGCTGCAGGGACAGGACGCCGGTGTGTCAGTCACACCGGGTGATCCTAGGGGAACACCACCTGAAGCTCGGGGTGTCGTTACAGAACCTGAAACCTCAGCACCCAGGAACTCTCGGGGTGAAAATCATGCCCCCCAGCTCTGGTCCCCAGTGGTAGGGATAGGGAGAGCAGTTGCTGACGGTGGTCACATCTGGGTGAGAGCCCACCCCGCTGCCCTGGCTGCCCCTCGGACCCCCTGGATGTCAGATGCAGCCCCGCCATCTGCAGCAGCCCTTCTGTCCCCAGCATATCACAAAGGCCGCAGCCAGCCCTGTGGGCCCCCCACCCCCTCGTGGTAGGAAGCGTGCCAGCCGTGACGACATTGCCGACCCTCTTGCTTACTTGGCGAGCAGGCCCACTCGGCCAGTAGATCAGTGGGGTGGCCTCTGCCCAAGACCACCCCAGTGGGGTGGTCTTCTGAGCACGCCATGTCCTGCCAGAAACCTAAGTGTCAACTGCGTCCCCCTCCCAGTCTCCCCCAGCGTATCATGTTCAGTCAGGCTCAGGATTTAATGCCGTTTTCATTTTGCAGTGGCACAAATGCGTGTGGCGCCCTGAACAAATCCAGCGCCGTGTATTCTTGTCGGGTCTGAGGCCAGGGTCCGCATGCCACTGCTGGCACCATGGTGCAGGTGCCCTGGGCTCCCCGAGGGAGGCCAGTGGGTGCTGGCCATAGAGCTCAGCAGCCTCCATCTTCATCCTTCTGTGAGGCCCAGGCTGGCGCACAGGCCTGCTGCCCGCCCTCCCGTCTGGGTGCCAGCGCGTCTGAGCCTGTCTGCCGCTCCTTGGGAATCGATTTCGTTTTCTGTCTTTAAAACCAAAGTCACTGTTTTTCTGATTAGAAAGTAACCCTACCTTTAAATTTTGTATGAGATGGAAAAAACCTATAAAATAGAATTTATACATGATTTTTTAAAGCTCCACCTGACGATCATGAGCATTCGCTTACATGTCCATCAGGACAACATGAGGCTCCACTTTGAAAATAGTTCCTGCTGTTCACCAGGCCCACTGCTGGCGCCATCTAGTGCCTGGATTCTGCAGGTGCCTGCCCTCCCTCTGTACAGAGAAACCTGCGTTAGGTCAGACAAGAAAGTAGGAAGACAGTAACTCGTTTTATCCACTCTGCACTTCCACAGCTATCCCAAAGGCGCGCTTTACTTCTTCTGCACCCTTGCCCTTTCTCTGTTGTGCTCCCAAGGTGTCCAGCCTTCTGGCGTTTCTGGGCCACACTGGAATGAGTTGTCTTGGGCCACACACAAGATACATTATGACACATCATCACAAAAATCTCATCATGTTTCAGNAAAGTAGGAAGACAGTAACTCGTTTTATCCACTCTGCACTTCCACAGCTATCCCAAAGGCGCGCTTTACTTCTTCTGCACCCTTGCCCTTTCTCTGTTGTGCTCCCAAGGTGTCCAGCCTTCTGGCGTCTCTGGGCCACACTGGAATGAGTTGTCTTGGGCCACACACAAGATACATTATGACACATCATCACAAAAATCTCATCATGTTTCAGGGAATTTACAGTTTTGTGTTGGGCTGCATGCAGCCTGCAGGCCTGTTAAGTCTCAGGCACCACGTGATGTGGTCCGTAAATATTTCAGTGTGTCTATTAACACAAAAACACAACCACAGTAGCATCCAGTGTCCCATCAAAATAATTAACAGTCGTCCCTTGATCCACAGTGTCCAGTCACTGCTCATTCACACTTCACCAAGGGTCTGTTCACCTTAGGGGTTTCGTTTGTTGGGATTTTGTTGTTTGTTGTTTGCATCCAGACCCGAGTAAGAGCCCTCTGTTGGCATTGGCCGAGGGGTCTCCTAAGTCTCTCTCAATCCACAGCCCCGCCCCCATCGCTCTTTTCCTTGGAGTGTTTTGTTGTTGAAGAAACGAGGTGGTTTGCCCTGGAATGTTGCCTCCACTCTGGAAGTTGCACATGGAAGACCGGTGGGGCGATTTTAACACATGCCTTTGTCCCTGTAGTTTCTATAAACCGGCAGTTAGTTATAAAGGGGTGATGAGATGTGTACTTTTATGTATTTATTTATTTTTTGCGAGACGGCTTCATAGGCTGTGTTATTTGTGTCTGGTTCTTTTGGGGGGTGTGGGCAGGCACTGGGATGCATCTGTTGGGGACGGCACGGCGGGGACACTCTGTCACTCTTCTGTGTCCTCCTGGGGATACTTCTGTACAGCGTGCTGTCCCCCAGAACCATCAGCCTCCTGGGGCGTGGGAGAGGAGGGACACCTCTGCTCCTTCCCTGTACTGACCAGTTTTTTCAGAACAGTGGCCAGGAGCGGGTTGGTTGGGCTGGTTTTGTCTGTGGTGCTGAGTCTCTCGTGGATCTGAGCGTGACTGCCTCGCATCTATCCTTCACAGCTACTGCTCGTCCTCGTTCTCAAGTGGCCCCACATTGCCCATCGGCAGCCGCTTGGCAGCAGCTCCTGTGTCTCCTCCGCAGTCTGTCTCTGCGCTGACAGAGAGGGCGGGCGGGGTGTCAGCTCAGACCGAGGTCAGCAGCAGGCTTTACTCGTGACTTGTCACCTAACCACGTCCAAACTTGTACAGAGTTTTAATGGGTTGATTAGTGTTTGAGCCAAACAGAGGCTGTGCCTGGAAGCCAGATCACAAGACTAGGAACACTTACCAAAGCAATGCAGTTGGTTTTACGCATTTGGAATGAAGGAGGGAACTAAGGAAGGAGACTGGGAGGCTGGAGGAGGCAAGGGGGGATCAGACAGCAGAGTTGACCACCCTTTGCTTTCCTGAGGGTGGTCAGAGCTCATTTCAAAGGGGCGCTAACCTACATGCGCAGAAAGGATGGACAGGGCTGGCTTCCGGCAAAGGTGAGCCTTTTAGTAAAGATGTTACAGGCCTGGGCGTGACGGCCCCCCACGCCCTGCACAGTTAGGACTCTGTGATCAGACCCCCCACCCAACCCCGGTGAGGTCACCTTGGGTTATGTTTCTGACAGCGCCCTGTCTGCTCAGGCTCAGGTCTCGGCTGAAGCAGGCAAACATCTGAGACCTCGGCCCGTCCTCCTGTTCCTTCGGTCCCACATCAGCACTAGTAATTCAGGATAACATACGGGAGTCCCGAAGTGGACCTCACAGGGTCCCTCATGCAGGGAGTGCGTGTAAGTCACGAAACATCCCGTGGTGTACTTTGGAGGGCTGGGAAGCTTCTCTGGGACGCTCTCCAGGGATGTCTGCCTCCTCCTGGGTTCTGGGCTCATTGACCACAGCAGCCCTTCAGCCGGGGGCTTCCCGGGAGGGCAACCCACAGAGAGTATCTTTTCCCAGTAGCAGCTAGTCTCCGCCTGCTTGCCCGAAGCTCTGCTGACAAGGAGAGCAGGTCTTCCCGCCGTTCCCCTAGGGCGCTGCTGCAGGAAAGGGTGGGTCAGAGGCCAGCTGCTTGGCTTCACTTCTTCCCAGCTGCCCCCCGCTCCCTGGAAGGATGGGTAGTCCCAACTCACCCGCATGCCTCAGCCCCTTGAGCATCCCCGGCTCTGGGGACTCCCAGTTCTTTTAGGGGTGAGCGGTACTTAAAGATCGCAGCCCAGAGGGCTGGGGGGAATAGTGCTGGATGAACACTCTACACATCACTCTTTGCACGCTTCTTTGACTGTTTCCTCAGAATAACTTTCCTGGAAGCAAATCGACCTATCAGAGGGTCCACAGTGCAACCTGTGGTTCCCAGGCCAGCTGGGGCATGCATCCGTTGGAAGGGATAGCTGTTCTCGGGGACACCCGTGTCCCCAGCATCTTCTCTAGCACGGGGTGTCATATGTCATTTCAGTCTTCCCAGAGAACAGACTAATGGGATCCTGCCAGACCTGGTTGGGGGCCTTTGTTGCCCATGGCAACCATCTCTGCCCATGGGGAAGAGATGTTTTCTTGTGTCTGTTCTTTCCATCTCATGTGGTGGGGGGGGCACTGGTCGTGGTTTTCTTCGATGTGGAGAAACTGATAATTTGTCTGGAATACAGGTTGGAAACATTTCGCAAGTCGTCATTTATCTTTTTCCCCGTGGCTGTTTTATTTACCTCGATTTTTTTTCATATTGGTGGCATTGGAATGTGTAAAAGTGAGCATGAGGTTTTTATTTTTATTTTTTTCAAGAACACACAATATAAAATTTACCCTGCTGACCATTTTCAGGTGTAGGGCACATTGGGGTGACTACCTGCACTCTGCAACACACGCAAAGTGTTTGTCTTGCAAAACAGAAACTCTGGACCCGTGGAACGATTCCTGTTTCCCCCGTGCTCGCCTCTGGCAAATTATCTCCAGCTCTCTGGCGTTTCTTTCCTTCTCTCTGTAGCGTCTTTTGATGGAGGTGCAGTCCTAATTTTGACACAGTCCAGCTATTCTAGTGGTTTTCCGTTGGTTTAAAATTATGTCCGTGACCTTGGAAAACTCTTGTTTGTCTCCCTAACGGGAGCTCGCATCACTTTGCTGCAAGGAACAGCTTGGCCGACCTGGTCTGGGAGGAGCACTTCAATGACAGGCGCCCACGCATTTTTCACAATGGGGTGCTCCGCAGAGCCTTGCATTTGTGCTCATCGTGATTCCGGTTGGCTGTCCTCCAGCCCACAGCCCTGCAGAGTTGGCAGTCATCCTGTGCTGCCTTGTGGCGATGGCACACAGGCACCTGTGGTCAGTACATGTCCCCGTCCCGTCTGTCCAGTGGGGCTGCAGGCGCCTTGGCACCGGAGCACCTATAAAGGCATCTTTGCGTCCCCCGTGTACGTTGCGTTCAGTTAGCATCTAGAAAGGTGAAGGACAGACGGACATGTTTCAGCAGTCACGAAGGATACACTGATTGTCATGGGGCCAATAGATAATTAAGGGTCCCTGCGACCCAAACCGCAATACAGCCAATGGCTGTCACCACCATCCCTTTGCAGACCCCATGAAGGAGCATCCTTGTCTGTGCTGCTGGACAGCCCCTAGTAGAGAGACCGATGG
Source organism: Sturnira hondurensis (assembly GCF_014824575.4). NCBI lineage: Eukaryota > Metazoa > Chordata > Mammalia > Chiroptera > Phyllostomidae > Sturnira > Sturnira hondurensis. The sequence goes on from NW_028075471.1 coordinate 24,239,633, forward strand.
GCAGGGGGCAGGCAGGGGGCACAGGTAACGCGGAACCAGGTGATCTACTCTGTTTCCTGAGTGTTGTGATAACCAGCCTCCGTGCGCCTCCCCTGCTTCCCAGGTGGAGATGAGTCCTCTGGAGAACGCCATCGAGGTGCTGGAGAACAAGAACCAGCAGCTGAAGACGCTGATCACTCAGTGCCAGGCCAGGCAGATGCAGAACGTCAACCCCCTGACCATGTGCCTGAACGGGGTGATCGACGCCGCCGTGAACGGCGGGGTTGCCCGGTACCAGGAGGTGAGGGCTCCGTGTTGTGGCAGGTGTGGCTTCTCGGGGCTTCAGAAATCTGTTCTTTGTCACATGCACACATGGGAGCACACTCACACGGGGCCACCACGGGCCCAGGCGTGGACCTTCGTGAAGTGGTGCAGTCATCCTTTGTGGTGCAAACCCACTCCGCTCCAGGTCTCTCGCCCTTGTGAGGGTGAGGGAGTGTGTGTGCACGCACCTGCAGGAACACAAGCAGTGAGGTGCTGTTTGGTGAGCGTGCACCTAAAGTCGTTTCCCTGAACACAGGGTTCATGGGCACAGAAAAGTCTGGCCTTGGCCAGGACATGCTTGAAGCAGGCTGCTTGTTGGCCCTCCCAGATCTGAACAGAAAGGCACAACAGCTCGGACGCCAAAGCCCCACTTGGCCCTACTGAACCGAAAGGCGTGGCGGGGTATCTGAGATCGGGGTCCTGTGCAGCGTGTGCACCTGGATTTGCCGCTCGTTCCACCAAAAACTCACACAGTCTCCGATCTTCCTTGTATTCCCCCTCCAACCAGCTGCCCACACTAGGAGTCTGTCTGTGTGCCACTCAAACCTGGCTTTCGACCGTGTCATTTCTTTCAAGATGCTGGGTGTATGAAAACCACAGTGGCCTCCACAGCCTCTGTGACTCCTGAAGTAAGCCGATCACTCCCTCCCCCTCTAGGCCTTCTTCGTCAAAGACTATATCTTGAGTCACCCTGAAGATGGGGAGAAAATCGCGCGGTTGCGGGAGCTGATGCTCGACCAGGTAAGGGTCTTCCTTATTAAATGTTACAGTAAGGGAGTGAACGGTCGATAGACTTTGCTGGAAAACAGTACCACGTATTGCAGACTAAGCCTGTAGATTGGACAGAACTAGACACGGCCTCATCGTTTTCAACTCTGGAAGGTCAGTTTATTCAAGTCACCTGACAGCTTGTGGCCCGGATATGGTTGCTCAGAGCGGGGAGACCTGATGTTCAGGAGGCAGGGCTAAATAGGCAATGCAGACTTTGTATACCCACGTGAATGGGACCGGGTGACCAAAGCCTCTCTCCGCCCCAATAGAACCAGAATAACAAGCCAGCGACAGAAAGCATCACGCCCTCTCAGATTAGAGATTGGTGAGGCCGTGTCTGGGTTGGTCCATAGCTGATATGCTGTGTGGGCCTAGTCCACAGATCTTAGTTCTGGGCACAGGAAATGGCCGCAGCCAAGGGTCGGGGGCTGGAAAGGTCAGTTTACAGCTTCTGGAACAGAGAAGGGAGTGACCAGAAACTGACCTGCAAGAGCAGGGAGAACATGGTAAGTTCGCCCCGTGACCCTCGGGGCCAGGAAGATACTAGAAGTGAGCCGTGTAGGTCATCTAGTTTTTAGGATTATGGAGGGACTTCCGTGGAGATGCTCGCTGATGTGGCTTTTTCCCGTGTGTCCTCCTCAAGGCCCAGATTCTGGAGTTCGGTTTGGCTGTGCACGAGAAGTTTGTGCCTCAAGACATGAGGCCGCTGCACAAGAAGCTGGTCGACCAGTTCTTCGTGATGAAGTCAAGCCTAGGGATTCAGGTGCGTGTCCCTGACGTGTGCCACGGTGACATCTTTCGGTTCTTCTGCCAAACGGCACCTTCTCACCATTTCATCTGAAAGTTCTGATGGCATAGTCTTCTTTTCGCTGTGCTCAGCTTCTGTGAAAACGAGAGTGTAAGGGAGAGAGAGCTTAACAGCGCTGAGATTTAATCTGCATGGCCCTTTGTAAAGATTTCCTGGAGCTTAGAACATGTCTCGAGCCTGTGGGCACGCCTGCCCACCGCCCTGCCACGTGTTTTCCCTGCCGCCTCTGCAGGAGCTGTCTGCCTGCCTCCAAGCCAGCCCAGTGCACTTCCCCAACGGGAGCCCCCGCGTCTGCCGGAACTCGGCGCCTGCTGCCATGAGCCCAGAGGGAGCCCGGGTGGTTCCCCGCCGTAGGTAAGGCACACTCTCCATTACCTTACCACGCGGCTTCTCCACGAGGTGATCTGGGATCATCCTCTTGTTCTTTATGGCACAGTTTGTCAAATTGCTAATTTTTAATGAAATAGTTAACCACGAGGCCGCCACCTCCATCTGCCGCTGGCAAAGCACCCGCGGCATGAGAAATAAATAAATGCAAGCGTGCGATGGGAGTGAGGCAAACAGGATGGGTGGGTTTTTCCCTTGCTTTGTACCAAGCCCACATGGGACCAGGGGCCACTCGCAGGCTGCGTTAACAATCCTCTGTCCCCCCAAAACAGCCCGCTGAGCTACCCGGCTGTCAACCGCTACTCCTCCTCCTCGCTGTCCTCCCAGGCCTCTGCCGAAGTCAGCAACCTCACGGGGCAGTCGGAGAGCTCGGACGAGGTCTTCAACATGCAGGTACTGGGGAGCTGTCCTGTCCGGCCACGGCTGCGCCTGCTCTGCCTCCACTCTGAGCCTTTGCTTCCGCTCAGCTGTGCTGAGGGGGCGTCTGACCAGAGGGCCAACCTTTAAGCGCCCCAATTGGTCTCTGAGTCAGAGAAGACGCCCTGAGCAGGTGACAGAGCGGGGACAAGGGCAGGGCTGCTCCGAGGCCCCCAGGACCACACAGCTGCCTCTTAGCATCTCCCAGTGGCTTTTCCTCCTTTATGAATCCATGGTTTCGGGTCCCTTGTAAAGTCTCTGTGTTTAGGGACATGTCAAGCAGTCGCTGTAATAAAGAGTGTATTGGTTTTTTTTGCCAAAGAAAAATAATAGTTTTATGGGATTTTAGAGTCACTGTCTCTTGGACCAAAAAAATTTTAGACACTGCTCATGTGGCATTTATAAGAGTTTAGGAAGATGGCTGAATTTTCCTCACTACTGTCTCTGGAGAGGAGGCCTCGTACCTGTTGCTGAGTGCAGGCTTTGGGCTCATCTTCGGGGACAATGGGAAAGCACGTCTGCCCCCTCGAGGCGCTCACCCCGTAGCCCCCGGCTGGGGCGTTCTGCTCAGCTGGGCCGGGCACCAGCACACAGCATGGAGCCGCCGGAGAAATCCCCGATTCCCGGTTAATTCGGACAGATCTTACCAGTCTGAGTTAGTGAGCTTCTCTGCATTTGTAGATGACCTTTTTCCTTCCTTTTTTCTGTTTTGGCTAATTTGGGAAAAAAAAAACAACCCCAAACCACATGGGTGACGTTGTCCCCAGAGGGTCCGAGCCGCGAGCTCTGGGCAGCCACACTGACAGCGTCCTGTCTTTGCAGCCAAGCCCGTCTTCCTCGAGCCTGAGTTCCACCCACTCGGCTTCGCCCAACGTGACCAGTTCTGCTCCTTCCAGCGCCAGAGGTCGGTGCCAGGGGAGGGGTCGGCTGAGGGTGCCGAAAGCCGAGGCCACGCTGACGGTTCCTCTCCCCCACGCTCCTTCTCCTCCCCCTCGCAGCTTCTCCTCTGCTGTCTGACAAACACAAGCATTCCAGAGAAAACGCCTGCCTGTCCCCAAGGGAGAGGCCGTGCAGCGCCATCTACCCGACCCCTGTGGAACCTTCGCAGGTAAACCCTATGGCACGGACCCTAGGAAGCCAGATGGGAGGACTCCATGTCTCCCCAGAAACAGTGCAGGGTTGACAGCACGGCCCTCGGGGGTCGGGGGGCTGTTGTGGGGGCTTTCTGCCTGAGCCATTTTCTGGGGCAGACATATGGGCGTGGCTGCCGCTCAAACGTCACTGGGGGTGGCAGGTGGGTGAAGAAGGGGGTGCAGGAATCCAATACACGCCCCTCGCATGTGCAGCAGCCCCCATGCAGCGGCCTGGGGCGCCCAGCGGTTTTCCTTCTGGCCTGTGCCTGGGCCAGGCAGCTGCGGTCCCTGCCTTCCCCAGCCCCCAGAGGGCGGGGCCACTTCTGTCTGCCTCTGTCCTTCTTTAATGCTCCGAGGGAGACGGTGGTGTGGGTCTTGGGCTTTCCTGAGCTCCTTGCTCCTCAGGAGGTCTGGGAGGCAGGGACTGGGCCCTCACCTCCCCCTGGACTTGGACTTGGAGTGATCCCTCTAAGTCAGAGTGCGGGCTGGCCTGGGCTTGGCCCTCAGGGCACTTCCAGGGCTCGTTCTGCCTTTGGGAGAGACTTTGTTTTTTTGCACATCTGGGCAGGGGTCTGGGGCTGCTCCAGAAAAGGGTGAGAGCTAGTGGCTGGCACTTGACTGGTCTCCTTTGCTGGGGGTGTGATCTGCCAGAAAGCCTCGGGACACCTGGTCTGCATGGCACTACTCCCTAGCAGATGGTGTTTCCGCATGCTGACCTGTGTGATTTCGTTGTCCCTTGATGTGGCAAGGGGATGTTGTAAGGGACCGTGACAGTCCCGGTCTGCTCTGGGAGAGCGTGCAGCCAGCCCTGGGTGGAACCTGAAGCAAGGTGCATGTTGCTAAAACTTCAGCAATACACGCGCCACCGTGGAGCATCTGCCTTGAAGGACCTGCTCCTGTTTTCTCCTTATATTAGGTAGAACCATGTACAACGGGCACAATTTTTGGCTTAAACGTTGTGGAACTTCGACCATCGGTTTCGCATTTTAACCTAACCCAGGGTTTAGGAAGTGCAGGCCCTGCCCTGGGGATGTTGAGCCCAGGTTTCTGTCTCATTCTCATTTGCATTCAGCCCGCCCCCATCACGACAGCCCAACCCCTTGCCGGTTACTTTCCCCCCTACACTTCATTATGGAAAGTCATTTCCTGTTTCTACTTAAAATCCGAGGCGCACTTTTGAAACATTGTGTTTTCTTTCTCAAAATCTAAGGCTCTTCTTCCATTTTCCCTTACGTATAATTAAATTGTTTCTAGTGGCATCGGATGCCCTAGAAACATTATTCTGAACAAAAGTTTCAGTCCTGTGATGATCTCACTTTCTGGAAGGCTTCGCATGTCCCGGTGTGGAGCCGTGAAAACAGGTTCTTGCGCCTTTTTCAGAGGTTGCTGTTCAATCACGTTGGAGATGGTGCCCTGCCGCGCAGCGACCCGAACCTGTCTGCGCCTGAGAAAGGTAGGGAAGCCGCTCCCCCCAGCCCGGGCAGCGGGGAGGTGTGTCCCGTCCTCGTCTTCTCAGTGTCCGTGTGTCCAAGTGGAAGCTGGGCCTCCTGGTCTTTGACGTTCCTGACACACTTGCCCTTTAAGGGTGAATGAAAGGCAGCCCTTTGGGACTCCATCTTTAAAGATGGTGGTCTTGTGGAATCGATTCCACAGCTGAACCTGAGCACCCCTCTGTTCACCGGCTTCTGGCGTCATTCGCCGAGCCCCCTGGGCCACTGTCCCAGGAGAGTTCCTGTCCCCCCACCTCCCGCATCCTCACACAGCTCCCTCCGTCAGCACACCCCCTGTGTGTGGCGACTCGGGCACTGTGTTGGCATGGCAGTCCAGCGCAGAAGGGACTGTGCCCACCTCCAGGTGTGCAGACCAGGGGAAGCACTCACAGGCATTTCCGTGAGCAGCCAGTTCTGGTTAGCTGGTGTAGCTCGCAGACAACTTCCTCTGGGGCCTGGGGGCAGGGGGGTTAGCCAGTCACCCATGGGCCTCTCTCCGGGTCCGGCTTCACGGATCCCTGCGGTCCCACAGCCAGCGAATTGGGAGTCACTCGTGGAATTCCCCGTCAGGTGCACCTAAATCGCCCCCTTTAGGAAACCGACTGTGTTGTAGAGGAGGACCGACCCGTCGATCGACATTCATACTTGCCTTGGCAGATCAACAGCAGAGAGCTTGTAGCCCCTATTATTTTAAAACACAAATTTTGCTTTGATGGTACAGGTCAAACATTGATCTCTGTCTGCAGAATTTAGGAATGTAAAAGGAACCAAAAGAAGTTATTTTTGAGAGCAGTAATTTCATCCCATTAAATGAAGTGAGCGCTGTAATTTAGTGGCAAAATGTTGAAATCCTAGACATGGCCGCCAGATGGCAGTGTCTGTTCAGGGAGCAGGCTGCAAGCCTGGGAACTCTAAGCCTGGCTTTGTAAACCTCGCTGCCTGGAAGCTATTTATATCCTTTTGCCTCAGGCCCCGAATACCTGGCAGGGCTGTGCCATATTTCTGCCTCTTTCTAAAGCGTGCAACAGGCAAATTATGGAAGAGGAATGTCGTGTTCGCATTCTAAATTATTTTTGAGGATGTACCTCAGCAGAACGCATTGATTTCAGGAGCAAGGGGCCTTTCCCCGAGTCAGTTGACAGGACCGTGGGGTACGGCTGTTCCTTCCTGTAAGGCTGCCTGACAGTGGGAATGTCAACTTGTCATCGCCTCCCCCTTTTCAGTGCCACGTGTCCAGAAATTTCCATCGAAAACCAAGTTTTAACATAGTCGAGTGGCAGCGTCTCCCATCTGTTGTCCAGCGTCCCAACACATGGCTGTTCTCAGCAAGTGTCTACACACACTCTGCATGCAGAGACCCATCTTTCTGCTCGAGAGCGAGCAACCGACGTGGTGTCACCTAATTAAATGTCAGCGGTCACCGGGAAGCAGACAGTCCATGAAGGGCCAACATTCAGGAGCCCTCCTGTTGGGTCACTCCTCTGTCCTGGATGACTCAGGCTTTCTCATGGCCCTGGTCATGCGTGTCTCAGCCTTGCTCTCCCTCCCTTCCAGCTGTGAACCCCACGCCTAGCAGCTGGAGCCTGGACAGTGGGAAGGAGGCTCGGAGTGCGGCGGAGAGCAGCAAACTGCTCTCCCCGCCGGTCCCCCCAAGGCCCGTGCAGACCGGTGGGTATCTGGCGCACTGGAACCATCACTTGGGTAAAATAATGTGTACTTACTGCTCCAACTTGGGGGCCCCTCGGAGCGAGGTAGGCTTTTGTTGTCCGAGGTGGACACTGTCCCCGCTGCCTAACTAGTCGACAGCGTCCGCACTCTTTGCCCAACTCCCGCTAACACCAGTCGAACGGGGCTCCGTGCCTCTTCGACCCCACAGACAGGGTCTGTCGGGTGTCTTGCTGGGCACTGTCCCCCAGACTCGGGCAGGCACTCTGGCCTTGCTGACCCCCGCCCAGGTGGTCCCCCTCAAACCACCTCCTCCTCCTCGACCTGCTGCTGCTTTCCATCCAACTGAGAGCTGAGGCCATGGCGGCGGGGTGCCCCCAGATAGGAGCCCCATGCCACGATTCCGGCAGGCTTGTGGGGAACCCCTGCCCGCCCACCCACGGTCGACGGTCGCTGAGAGAGGGCTGCGTTCAAGTCATTTCTCAAAGGGTTGTCTTTGATTTTGAGAACCACTAAAAATTATTCCTAAGAAATTTCCTCTGTGAGTTTATAGCAGTAACAGGGCCCCTGTCCTCCTGACCGAGCCACCCGCGTGGTGACCTGCAGATGGTGTGGTCAGTGGCTAACAGGGACGGAGCCCACTCTACATGCCCTGGGAATGGGGACGGTCTTTTCGGCACTTACCCGTGTCAAGAGTAGTTTCAAAGCTTTGAAAACACCACTGGCTGAGCGGCAGGAGAAAGTAGGGTACAGCTTCCTTCGTGGATTCTACTGGGTGACCATGTTTCATTTGCTGCCTTTGAGCATCTTCTCCATCTTCTTTTCTCTTAAGAAGAGAAAAGTGACTTTCTTTTTAAAATAAACGACGTGCCACCCAGTTTGTTTTACAATGGCCCAAACTATGAGGCACCAGTGGGTGTGAAAGGCCCCTGAGGTCTTGCAGCAGAACCAGAGACCCCAGAGCACACAGGTGACCCCACCGCCGCCAGGCTGCTCAGCCGGGCTGCCTGCCCTTCTGCACTGATTGCTGTCCCCGTCTGTCCCCTGTCCTCATCTGTGGTCACTGTCTGTTTTTGGTTCGGCCTTTCTGTGGTTTCCTTGTGAGTGACAACCCTCCCAGTGACAGTGGGAGATTGGTGATTGGTAGCCCGGGACAAACCCTGAGGGCCTGAAACCCATGTGGGTGGGGTTAGGAAGCGTGGCCACGCCCACCGTGAGGACGCCCTGGCGCAGGCGGTTAGCATGTGGGGTTGTGCTCCCCAGAGCTGGCCTGGCCCCAGCAGGCGCTCCCAGAGCAGGTCCCTGGCACGCAAACGCTGCGCCCTGGGTGTGGGGCTTGACCACCTGGTGGGAGAAACCGAGGAACTGCACTTGTCTGCCATCATGATGAACCCTAGGTCCCTTCTCCCCCGCCCCTGGGACACAGGGGTGCCCCAAGTACTGGCTTTAGGGGCTGCATGGAAAACTTCTCACCTCCCACCTTTCGGGGGGACGTGGCCAAGGGTTTTCTGCCGGGTGGGGCTGTGTCGGGGACATGCAGAAGGAGGCGGGAGCAAATGTGTGCCCCTGGGCCTAGTTCACACGCCCGGGGACCCGAGGTCAGCAGCTACTGCCAGGACAGCTCCCGGGCACCCCGCCCCTCACAGCACCTTTTGGGAGATGAAGCAGCGAAGAAGCGGATGTAGAAGGGCGTGGTCCCGTACGGGGCCCTGTCACTTAGGCACATGCGGGTGACACGTCATTCGCTGCCCCAGCCCTGGTGCTGCCATCCCTGGGGCGGGTGACCCTCTCCTCCCCACCAGCGCCCTCACCCAGGTTCCCTGGGCNGGGGGGGGGGGGGGGGGGGGGGGTGAGACGTACCAGGGGAGAAAATAGGGGCCCAGTGTTCTCTCCTAGGACGTTTCCGGTCTGGCCTTTTGGTTTCAGGGACATTAAAAAAAATAAAAAGCACAGAACCTTAACTGGTCTTTATCGGTCACAATGTGCCAGCTGTCACCCTGTGCCTCATGCCTTCACCCTCCGCCCCACCGGTGTGGACAAAGCCGAACGCCGAACCCAGCTTTCCCTTGGCTGTTAGAGGAGCCCTCCTGGGCTGGAAAACAAGGCAGTGAAATGAGTTTTAGTTTGCAGGGAGCCACCTGGAGAGCTATAACTATCCGATGCCTCCCGTGGTCCATAGAGGCAGGCTGTTTGCCCTCTCCGAACACACAGAACCCTTCTCGAAGGGAATGAGCCGCCTTCCAAAGCAAATCACACTGGCCGCAGGGCGGTCCATCCATGCAGGCAGTGAGGGTCAGAGCCGCCCCGCCAGAGGCCAGTGTGAGCTCGAAAGCATGGCCTCCTACCTGAGTGATGTGGTCCCTGTCCTTTTGGTTGCTGAGGTATCTCTGGCTCATAGGAGAGGAAAACATGCCCTAGCGTCTGCAAACACGGGAGGCCACAAGCCGTGTGACGCAGCCGTGTGACGCAGCCGCTGCTCACAGCAATCCAGCCTCTGAAAAACAAAACCGAAAAGCTGGAGGAAATGGCAAAGGCATGTGATTCCATCTGCGCTGCCCATGTGTCTGACGAACCAACTTGCCGGCGAGTGCAAAGTACTTGGCGGATTGTTGTCAGTCTGGGCTGCTGCCTTGTGAGCAAGTCCTTGGGCCTGGGGTTGCTCCCCAGCCTGAGCCTGCCGTCCTCGTGGGACGGGAGGGACAGTGATGTGGCCGCAGCATTGCCCGAGCTTTCCACTTGCCCTCGCCGACCATAGGCTCCCACCTGGTGCTCTGGGGTGATGCCTGCTTTGTTCAACTGGATTTTGCAGAGTAGTAATAAGACGATAAGAGATCGGCTCGTAGACATAACAGGAACTACAGCGATGCGGATGTTTAGCTGCCAAGAGCCCTACTGTGCAGCAGACCTGTGCAGGTTCTTGCCATGGCCAGACTGGCGGGGGAGGGAGGGGCGATCGTTTGTGTGGGCTCTGGGTCGCAGGCGAGCCCGCCCTGCGATGGGGTCCTCGCTCCGTGGTGACCAGGCTGCAGTTTTCCGCCTTAAACTGAGACCCTTTGGTTTCAGCAAGTGAACGACGGGGTTAACCCTGTGGAAAAGTCTGAGCCTGCCGGCCTCCTTTTGAACATGGGGTCTGATTTTTTGACAAAAACGGCAGTGAACTTGCATCTCCAAATTGGCCATGGGGAATTTTAGGCTCCCGCTCAGTGCAGGGGTTTGTGTCTGCCAGCACTGACTTGTTTACAAAGAGAGACCACGGTGAGGTGAGTCCAGGAAGAGTTCTGGAAGTGCCCCATCTTGCTGTGTATAATGCACACTCATGCTTTTGGCCCAAACTTTCAAGAGAAAATTATTTTCATTTTTAATTAAACCATTTATATTTAGAAACAAAACCAGTTTTCATATTCCATGGTATTATTTTGCACAGGTATTATCATTACTTTCTAGAGTTATACTTTTAACTCGTAAGCACAAATAAAAGAATTAAGAACATTTATAGAGATACAGAATGGGTACTACCCATGGATAAAGCACATCCTTATTTCTCCCTAAAAAATTTGGGCCGAAAAGTGCGCATTGTATATGGCAACATACAGTGTGTGTTCCATAGGATGCTAGATTCATAGGCCATTTTATGATGAATGAGAAAAAAGGTCTGTGGTCCCCAGGGCTAGAAAATGGGGCACCCACCAAAGTCCCTGAGGCCCCTTCCCTGTTAGACCGGAAGCTGCTGATGGAGATGTGCGCAGTGCACAGCCTCTCCCAGGGCGAGCACCTGTTCACAGTGCGTCTCTGGAGACATCAGTCAGGGAAGGGGCAGGTCTGGATGCCAGCAGGACACACAGCCGGCGTGAGAGGCAGGCGGGGGTCTTTGTGGTGCCCGAGAGAAGAGCCCACGACCCACTGAAGGGAACAGACCCTGCTAAAAGACCGAGGGAAACCAAGCCATCCTTGCTAGATCTTCCAGTTCCTTATGAAATGCCAGGAATCTGGCTCAAACAGCAATATTTAGTTTCTTGCTGTTTTGGGGCTCCACCTCCAAGGTCAAGGTCTGGCCGGGCTTCTCCAGGCTGCCTTTGCCCCACCTTGAGACTTGGGCTCTTCCCAGTGTGCTTGTGCCTTTGGTATCTATGTGCCCAAGTCAACCTCTCCCTGTAAGGACAAGAGTCCAACTAGATTAGGACTCACCCTGGGGTCTCGTGCTAAAGTCACCAGCTCTCCGAAGGCCGTTCCCAAATACAGCCCCATTGGAGGTACAGGTGGGGCTTCACCCTCTGAATTGGGTGGGGTGGCCGACAGCCCATCCCAGGGTTTGACTCTGCTCTATGTCCCCTTGTCTTTCTGTTTCCTTGTCCCCTTGTGCAGGGCCCTGGGCAGTCCTTCACGCCCTCCCCCGTGGAGTACCACTCACCGGGGCTGCTCGCCAACTCCCCTGCGCTGTCGGGCAGCTGCAGCAGTGGGATCTCATCGCTCAGCCGGTGCAGCACGTCAGAGACCTCAGGCTTCGAGAGCCAGGTGACGGAGCCACCAGCACCCGGGGCTGGGGCGGGCCACGGCGGGCCCGAGGAGCCCATGCGCAAGGACAGCAAGACGCCGCCGCCCTACAGTGTCTATGAGCGAACTCTTCGACGTCCCATCCCGCTACCTCACAGCCTTTCCATCCCCGTCGCCCCCGAGCCACCCGCCTTGCCCCCCAAGCCACTGGCCGTGCGCTCCAGCCACCTGGAGAATGGCACCAGGAGGACTGAGCCCGGCCCGAGGCCCAGGCCCCTGCCCAGGAAGGTCTCCCAGCTGTGAGTCCCTGTGACACTGACCCGCGGTGGCTTCTTTGCCGTTTACAGGAGAGTAAGAAGTATGACGAGAAGACACTTAGTGTAGGCACTTTAAACCTTAGGTCTGTCTCTACCTGGGTGGAATTCAAACCTTGTTGACACCGTGTTGCACAGCGTTTCAGTTACTGACCGGAAGCGCCAGGCGTGACGGGAAGAGTGGCCGGATGTCATTACACACGCTTCTCATGTGACAGTGGTCAATGGCGGTTGAGACGTCTTTTGTATCTTTTTATGTTCACCTTTTTTACTTGGTTTAATGTTCAAACCAATCCAGTATTGTCGAGCAACATGACGTGTGATGGTGTTGCCTATTTTTTACTGAATACCTGATGCTCTGAGGAAGCTCATTAAGTCGGCGCGCATCCGCGCTCCAGGGCCCGCCCTTTGGAAGACTGTTGGCAGCGAGGCGAGGTCTCCGGCCCCCCGGGGAGGCAGACGTGCCCAGGTGCATCACCAGAATTAAAGGTTAAAGCGGGCAGTCCAGACAATGTATGTCAGGGGCGGCCAGGACGGGGCCAGACGTTGTTTGGTCCGTGAGAGAGAATGCCCTTTGGAGGTCGCCTTTGACCCACGGTGGCTGTCTGCATTCACACGACCCCGCTTTGTGAATTGCTCGGTGAGCCCTTCCGTTCTCTGACACCATGGTATCTACTGTATTTCCCTTCAAGGTGCAACCTGCTTTCAGAGCAGAAAGGAGGCGAGATCCGGCAGATTTAGTAGCAGCCCCAGGAGAAATGTTTACTTGAAGCTCGGGCTTCCCCACTTGGTCGTTTCCTCCCCTAGACCTGTCATCGAAGAAGAGCAGGTACCCGTGTAGTAAACAGGGACGAATTAATGTGTCCCATTAACAGGAGTTCAGGAATCAATACAGGACAGTGTTAAATCAATAGAGCAAATGAAAAAAAAAACCTTAGAGAAAATATATTAGCATGATTAAATGGCAGAAGGACTTTCAAAAGGCAAGGGCATTAACGGTCGATCCTGCACAAAATAAAAGATTCCTCCCAACTGCCCGTGGTTGCCAGTGGAGCTTGTCTTCCGGGCTGTCCCCGTCACCCTTTCCTCGGAGGAGGACGGCTGTAGAAGGTTCTAGCATACCGCATCTTAGATCTATAGGTAGGGAGGCAAATGCCACCGCCATAGGAGTATGAACAAAGCACCTTGTACGTAGTAATGTATTTTGTATCTTTGTTTTTCCTTTTACTTACTGTTTGTAACACTCAATGGACCGTAGGTTGGAGCTGTATTTGAAATCATGCTGTTACATGTCTTCCCTGTGTGGTTGGGAAGCTCCTCTCAGTTGACCTGTGTGCGTTGCTGTTGATAGTTCCCCCGGAAGGCAGTGACCATTTTTTATATAGACCCCCCAATGAAACCATTCAGCAGGTACACGCTGTTGAGGCTGGCTATAGAGGTTTTCTATAATAAATGTTCAAGTATTTTTGTACATAACTGGTTAATTTTAATAAGAGATACCATTATGTGTAAAAAAAACAGTAAAAAATAAAAGCAAACAGTTGTGGAAGCAGTATAATTGTTATAATTATGCCAAATACTTTATGTATGGAAAAAGAATATTTGTACATATGTGCTTTTAACAATAATTCTGCCATATTGACTTTACAATTTTGAATGTCAGAAAAATTAATATATGTTAAAATATTTATGTTTAGTGAAGGTATTCACAATTGAGAAAAAGGAACCTATAAATTTTAGCTTTGTATCTTGCGAGTTTTGCCGTCAGAAATTTCTTGAACTAGCTTTTGCTTTTGATGATAACACTTGGTGTTTGTAATCACCTCCTTAAAAAACAGAGAGAGCTATCTACAGGGAGCTCCGCGTTCCTGTTGTTCTAAAGGAGCGAAGCCTTCCCTTTACATAAGGTGACACACATACGGTAACAAAGCTTCCCCGCTTTCCTTCCCCTCTGTGATTTAACAGACTTGCGGACAGTGCTTGGGCGCAGCATAAATCAGTGTTATCCGCTCTCGAAGCCATTTTTTAAGAGAGACTGTTGCACCGAGCAGCTGCTCAGGGGCGTGCACTGCTGAAGCAGCTGGAAAGCAGGACACGCCAGGAGATTCTGTGAGCTCAGGTGTCCCTGTTGGTTGCTGCTGGAGGGTAAATCTTAAATAAAACTACCTGATTAATCTTGATACTTCTGTCCTCCTTCCCGTCATCGCACCCCTGGACCTGGAACAGAAGCTGTGTAAGTCCCTTGGTCACATCACAGAGAAACGTTCAGACGTCCTTGTGGGTAGATCCCGCTTCCTTGTGGGAAGAGTTTGTTTGTGTGGGGAGAACAGAGGTTGAAAAGGTAATGGTGGGGGTTAATGTCAGTAGGGAAGGTGACACTTTACCAGGAGGGCTGGCCGTGAATTGGTCGAACCAGAACCAGTTTAACAAGCCAAACCATCCAAGTCTGCAGCAGATTAACCGCCCAAGGGAAGAACCGTATTCGAGCAACACTGCACGACGCACTGTCTGTTCCGAAAGCCTGGCTTTTGCTGTGGTGTGATGCTCTTCTGCTGGGTTGGGTCTATGACGTTTATGTAACTCGGTGCCATGCAAGCCACTCTCTAAAGCCTCTGTCCCATGAAATACCAAAGCCCACCCAAAGGCCATGCTCAGCGGCCTCCTGATAGCTTCCCAACACGCGAGAAGTGGTGGTAGAGCATTCCCGGGTCATTTTCATAACAGCTGAGCTCACCAGCAAAACTGCAATCCGACCGCACTCCCTGCTCTCTGAGTAGTCTTCTCCCCAGACGGATCCTGACTGCTCAACAGCAACAACGACAAAAAGTCAACAGGGAGAACGACAAGTCACACCATTCTGCCTTCATTTGAGCCTCACACATTCAGAGGTGGCTTGTGCCGAGGTGGGTTCTTTGTTACTGATGGAGATAGAACCTCGCCCCCATTGCATGAGGACACCATGGAATGGGCTTGAAAGACAGGATGCCAATTCCCTAGGGTAACTATCACTTTTTGTCTTCATCTGCACCCGCCACCCGCCGCTGTCTGCTGCAGGAGGGGCTCCCGTCCACGCGGCTTGGCAGCGTCTGGGGGAGCTGGTTGGCCGGGCAAGAGGGCGAGGTCTCATCGAAATGCAGAGGTTTTGTTTCAGATGGGTGTTGTAATGAACAGACCTCACGATTGGGTAAAGATCATGATGTGATTTAGGGTGGGTAGAAAGAGCAAGGCAGGAATTTCGAGTTGAGGGGTTCAAAGAATCTTAGGACTTAGACTGTTTGTTAATTGATGCTTTTATTGGTATTTTGATGGGTCTAGGGAGAAGTTCCTGTTACCAACAGGAAAGGGGTTTGCCTGGCCAGGAGAGCCCTGGAGAGTCGAACTCCTGTGCAGGTGAACTGGAGGGGGCAGGTGCCTCAGTTCTCAGCAGGTGCCTTTTCCACTGTTGCCGGCGTCGCAGGGCGCCCGGATGCCCTACCCTTGTTTTTCGTTTACTGTTACAGTAACTCCTGGCTTTCATAGTGTTGCATGTGTGTGTAAACAGTAGAGATGTGTTCCACATTTTAGCCATTCCCCTATTAATGGACATTACATTGCTTCCATTTTTTCACTAATACCAAGGATACCCTGGTGACTATACTCAGATACAGCTTTTTCTGTGGTTCGCCTTATTCCCTTAAAATGGATTCCTAGACTAAAATTGCAAAGGCAAAGGAATGATGATTTTTGTAGTTCTCTTGCATATTTACAAACTATTTCCCAAAAGTGTTGTACCCACTTTAGGGCCACCAGCAAATTTTTTTTCCAAGACTGGATGTGGATATTGATGCAGTGTTTTTCACTACGTGGGAAGCAAATGTGGCTGTCTTGCCCAAAGTTTGAGAAAATGTTAATAGCCAATGAAGTGTTTTTGCAAAATCTTGTGCTAAGGAAATTGATGTGCTGCTAACGGAAATGGAAAGGAGGTAAGTAGACAGCAAAGTAACAGGCACCGGAACTTAGCACACAATGGTCGAAAGTAGTGGAGAAACAAGTCAATAGGAAGGCACCTGAGGCGCTCTGACTGCACAGAGCACGAGACAGGACCATAAGCACAAGCTCACCTATTCCCAGGGCCCCCCTCTCGTGCACAAACAGTGAAGGAGCCGAACAGCAGGAAGGCCAGTCTGCTGAGCGCACTGGCCCAGAGAAGAGGCTGAGGGAATGCCGGGCGTGGCCGGACTTACTGAAAGGAAATGCCACTTCTGTAAGAGAGCTGAGGGGTGGATGAGGCAGTCACCTACGCAGCTGTACAAGTGACAGAAGTTAGCCCAAGAGAGAATAAGGCACATTTATATGAGAAAGTAAGTGTGGTTACAGTGGACTGTGTGGGGTCAGTGACATACAGTGTTTACATGGGCATGGGAGCAACTCTAATCACAACGTAATTATACTGAAAGGATGAGTGTAAGAAGGAATGTGTGTGTGTGGAGAATAGATTCTCGTCTTCCTTGTAGAGATGGCAATAGATAATGCCTAAAATTTAAAGTAGCAATTTAAGCCCTTACCAGTGAGGTTTAGATGGTTGAGCATCCTGCCACAAAGCAAAAGGTCACCAGTTCAATTCTTGGTCATGGCACACCCATGAGTTGCAGGTTCAGTCCCCAGTTGCGGACGTGCAAGAGGCAACTGATACATGTTCCTCTCTCTCCGCCCCCCTCCCTCCCATATAAATAAGTAAATAAATAACATTTTTTAAATAAGCATCTCAAGATACTTTTCATTGAGCAAAATAAGGGTAAACACCAAGTAATAACTTTCAAAGCTGAGAGTAGTTGCCTCTGGGGCGGAACGGTGTAGGGGGGGGGCGGGGGGGGGCGGGGGGGCGCTGCGGGGCCCCGTACAGACCTGTGCACATGCGCAGCTGGGCTGTGTGGTAAGAGACTGAATCACGTCTCCCTGTCAGTCAGATCCTCCCCCGCCCCCGTTTCACTCCTCTTGCCTGCATTTCTGTCCTTTGTAGGACCATGGGGACCGGAGCCCCTGGGGAAGCCACATTTGCAGCTGAGTGTCCGAGTCAAAGCGTGTGGCAGGTAACAGGGAAGGGTGGGGAGTCTGGGCGCATCTGAAACCACCCCCTCCCGGCCCGGAGTGGAGTGTTGGTGGGAGCTCGGCAAACGGGTTTGAGGGGCGAGCTCCTCTGCATTTTGGGGTCGCAGCATGAAGCAGCCAGGGGCAACTTCCAGACAGGGCTCTGAAAGGGGCTCGGCAATGTCACCATTGTTCAGGCTCCTGGTGGCAATGCGTGAGCTTTCTCACTGGAGGAAGAACACACACAGGCCTTGGTGTGGCTCACTTGGGGGGCGGTCTCCCTCCGGGAGGAGACGGCTGGGTGCCGCACATCGAGCATGACGTGGCCTTCGGGTCCATAACTTGGAAATCTGCCGGTTCCCTCCCCGGACCTCCGTCTCTGGTCTCCCCGTCCACAACATCCCTACACCCTTGTTCCTTCCTAACCCAGAGGAAGAGGGACTCTCCTCCGTGAGCAGGATTCAGCTCTCCCCAGTGGATGGATCCCGCCTCATCCTCCTCCAGTGAGGAAGGCGGAGGGAGGAGCAGGGGAGGGGCATCTGTGACCCTTGACCCGGTTTATCCAACATTGGTTGTGAGGTGGGGCCTGAAACCTGGGCGAATACAACTGGGTACCTGCCAACTTCAGATGAGTTTCCTTTCCTGTCTTTCTCTGCTTTTTATTCCTTCTGGTAAGGCAACATTCTGAGCTTAAGAATTTATTTAAGAAGTAAGCAAAATTCACTGTGTTACATTTCAAAAACCTCTGTAAGTCAAAGAAAAATATAGCCAAAATAAAAAAGTAAACAGACAAAAAAACTCATTTGCACCAAATATGACAATGTTAGTATCATTTTACAGAATTCCCCTGAATTGCTTGAAAAAATAATAAGGCACTATTAAGAGGAATAAGTATAGGAGCCCCGGCTGGTGTGCCTCAGTGGATTGAGCGAGGGCCTGCAAACCAAAGGGTCGCAGGTTCAATTTCCCGTCAGGGCACATGCCAGGGCTGTGCGCTGGTTCCCCAGTAGGGGGTGTGCGAGAGTTAACCACACATGTTGATGTTTCCCTCTGGTTCATCCTCCCTTGCCCTATCTAAAAATAGATAAATCTTTTTTTTCTCTTTTTTTATTTTTTAAGATTTTATTTATTTATCTTTACAGGGGAAGGGAAGGAGAGAGGGAGAGAAATATCAATGTATGGTTGCCTCTCGTGAGTTCCCTACTGGGAACTGTCCTGCAACCCAGGCATGTGCCCTGACTGGGAATCGAACCGCAATCATGTGGTTCGCAGGCCCGTGCTCAATCCACTGAGCTACACCAGCCAGGGCCAAAAAAATAGATAAATCTTTAAATAAGCAATCCTTTTTATTTTTTCTAAAAGAGGGATAAGCACGAGAAAGGAAGGGAGGAGATATGTTAATAGACAAGTAAACAGGTAATTTATAAAAGATAAACCATAAAAATATAAAATAAGCAACTACTAATCAAAGAAAAAATAGTGGAGGAGCACTTCTGGCTTAGAAATGAGCTGCATGGACCAAATGACAGCCCCCAAGTCACTGCTGTGTGTTGTCATGCCTGTGTCCGGGAAGCAGACTCTAAGGCATGGGCAGAGGCTTGGGTCCAGGGATTATGCTGGGGAACTCAGGACAGTGCTGAGTCCACGGGGAAGCAGGCGGGCAGAGGGGAAGCTGAGCTGAGTTGCCCTGGCCAGGGCATCAGGGGATCTGCAGGGAGATCGGAGCAGCGGTCAGGGAACTGAGAGAGGGCTGCTGGCCTGGGCCAAGGGCAACTCCTGCGGGTGGGGTGGGGGTGCAGGGGGACACACCTGCGAGGCCTCCATGCCGTCCTCCCTGGAAGGGTGGCAGCTTGACTACTCTGCCTGTGTCACTGAATCACTGCCATCATCACACCATGTCATTGCAGCTGTCAGCAAAGAAGCTCTTGAAGCCTCAGGATTCTCTGCTCGGAAGCTCGTTACTGACGGGACCAAAGGGAAAGGGGTGGGTTTTCTCCCTTTGGTTTGGAGTGAGGGTGGAATCTCGTAGATCCCTATCAATGGTTTTGGAAACGTCTGGTCCTGGGGCTGTAGGTGGGTTGACAGGTACCCAGCCACCCGGCTGCTGTCCCGACAGGTGACCGGTC
The DNA here is from genome assembly GCF_014824575.4 of Sturnira hondurensis. NCBI lineage: Eukaryota > Metazoa > Chordata > Mammalia > Chiroptera > Phyllostomidae > Sturnira > Sturnira hondurensis. Next base: position 24,258,605 of record NW_028075471.1, read on the forward strand.
ACTTCTGTGCAGGGCCGGTGGAACAGAGTCTCCAATTTCATGCACAATGACTGAAATGTCCCAGCCAGGAAGAGCAGTGCCAGCAGGTCAGGGGGCAGCTTGTTTGCGCTGTTTACCTGATTGAAGGCTTTACACACACTGTCAGGGAAAATTCCGCTGTCGAGAAATCTACCTGGTCCTGATGGACCATCGTTAGTAAGCCTGTTCTATAGCCTCAGTGGCCCAAAACTCAGTTATTATCACATGACCTGCATTATTCATTAACAACTGGCATAGCTGAGCTTTGCTTTACTTTCCCAAACTGGGATGAACTGGTGACTGATGGCAGGGGGACAGCAAGTGTGTTGGGTGAGCCACCGTCAACCCTGCAGCCAGGCCCCACGACATCAAGGATCGTGGGCCAGCTGCTCTGCTCCGATGGGGTCCGATCACCTCGAGTGCATCATGGGCGCTGCAAAGTATTGATGAAAGTATATGAGTCTGAGGTTCCTACACGCCCTTTGACGCCAAATTCAGTTTGGGGCCTTCTTTGGGCCTTTCTTGAGACATCTTCATCTAAAACATCAATTTGCATAAGTCGAATAAAACTTAGCCTCAACTTGCCGAGAAGAAAGCTTGGTTCCTGCTCTCTTCAGGGAGATGAGGAAGAGTGTGTGTGTTTCATTTGACGGGGATCGGAAGGACCAATGGGTGTATCTCATCAAGTCCTTAAAGTCGAGATTGAAGGCTTTGCAGTAGCTTCTCTACCCTCTTGTGCGACCCCGCGTGCAGTGAACGAGCTTTCCTGGTGCAGCAGAGGGGGCACAGGACACCAGCGTCTGCTCGTCCCACCAGCACCACGGACTTACATTAGAAAGGCGCTAGTATTTTAGATGCATGTCGGTATGTTTTAAGTTATCTCTATTACAGTGTGAGATTGCTCAGGAGTGTGCCCACCGAATTTTTCTTTAAAACTACCTCAGCAGTTGAGGCCAAGGAGAGAGATGGTCATGGAACCTCCCATGGGCGGTGCACCTCTCCGTGAATGTGTGTGGTCCGTCCGAATCTTCAGACCTCAAGGAGCTGAAATGGGCAAAAGAAGATCGGGTCAGGTAATGGGCCTAGAAGCATGACCTGNTAGCCTCAGTGGCCCAAAACTCAGTTACGATCACATGACCTGCATTATTCATTAACAACTGGCATAGCTGAGCTTTGCTTTACTTTCCCAAACTGGGATGAACTGGTGACTGATGGCAGGGGGACAGCAAGTGTGTTGGGTGAGCCACCGTCAACCCTGCAGCCAGGCCCCACGACATCAAGGATCGTGGGCCAGCTGCTCTGCTCCGATGGGGTCCGATCACCTCGAGTGCATCATGGGCGCTGCAAAGTATTGATGAAAGTATATGAGTCTGAGGTTCCTACACGCCCTTTGACGCCAAATTCAGTTTGGGGCCTTCTTTGGGCCTTTCTTGAGACATCTTCATCTAAAACATCAATTTGCATAAGTCGAATAAAACTTAGCCTCAACTTGCCGAGAAGAAAGCTTGGTTCCTGCTCTCTTCAGGGAGGTGAGGAAGAGTGGGTGTGTTTCATTTCACGGGGATCGGAAGGACCAATGGGTGTATCTCATCAAGTCCTTAAAGTCTAGATTGAATGCTTTGTAGTAGAGAGGGCACGGGACACCCGCGTCTGCTCGTCCCACCAGCGCCACGGACTTACATTAGAAAGGCACTAGTATTTTAGATGCATGTCAGTATGTTTTAAGTTATCTCTATTACAGTGTGAGATTGCTCAGGAGTGTGCCCACCGAATTTTTCTTTAAAACTACCTCAGCAGTTGAGGCCAAGGAGAGAGACAGTCATGGAACCTCCCATGGGTGGTGCACCTCTCCGTGAATGTGTGTGGTCCATCCGAATCTTCAGACCTCAAGGAGCTGAAACGGGCAAAAGAAGATCGGGTCAGGTAATGGTCCTGGAAGCATGACCTGGTGGCTAAGGCAGGCAAAATCCCTCTGAAGTCAGAAAGAGTTTTACTTATCTAAGAAGCAAAGGGTTTAGTTCTCAAGGAATATTATATGGAATGATGTTAGCTCAAATCAGCTGTCCGTAGGCAGAGAGTGGATATGCCAATAATTGGATTTGTCATATAAAAATCACATCAGCTCAGACCTCAGAGCACCGAGGACGGTATTTTCTCATAAGGCATATTTCCTGGCCTCTGAACCTGCTCTAACCCGGCTGGGAGAGCGTCACTGCTCCTGGTGACAGCTTCTCTGAGAAGTGGTGGGTGATCGATTATAAGTCAAATACCAAAGTTCATCTAAGACTTTCTAAAAAAAAAAAGACTTCAAAGATAAAAACACAGTCAACATTTTTTTCCTGTTACTTTTCAATTATTTTTTGGTCCTTTTGTGGGAACAAATTTGAAATATTCAAGTAAACGGCTGAGCTTATGTTATGTGACCACAAATCAATGTTTTATCATAGGAACTGTGGCTTGAACTTTCAGCCTTTTTACTTTCTTACAGGTGGAATGTTTAGGAGAGAAATATTGTAACAGACTTCTGACATTATAACTGAGTTTAAAAATCATAATCTTGACTTACTAATAGTGACCTTGGAAGTTTGTGATATTATCAGTTGGAACTTTGCTAAGTCACAAATTTGAATTCTGTGAGCCTCAAGCCAGCTAGCTGGTCACGTGAGCCCGCAACACACCTCCAGGTAGAACTCAGGTCCCAGGCCCACTCTTTGCCCTCTGTGCTTGTAAGAAACCTCCATCTAAGTATTGGCTCTGCTCATTAGCTGCTCTCTTTCTCGGAGACCTTCCTCCTGCATATGGAGACAAACCCTGGGACCGCGTTTCTACTGCCCACCCACCCATCCAGGGCAGGCTGGGCCCCTGACCCAAGCTCAGCCCATCCCGACTCCCTGGCAGGAACACAGAAGTTGGGGAATGGCTCTCAGCTTGCACATAGACCTGCGAGACAGCACTGCATGCCAGCAGCCAAGAAAGCTCATCTGCAGAGAGAAAAATGAAGCCGAGGTGCTGATGAATAGTCTAAAAAGACCACGAGGCCTTGGAGATGGAGAGATACGGAGAGACAGCGGCGTGGAGGGAAACGGTGGTGGAGGGGTGTCCTTCCCAGTCTGCATTCTGTCCGGTGTGGCCATACTCTCTGCCTTGAATTTTTTGAAGGAGCTGTTATAACTTAAGATGATTCCCCTTTTTCCTGTGTTGGTTTGGAGTGGATTTCTATACTCACAGACTCAAGAGCCTGCTGTCTGAGCAGGGGGTTAGCCGGCCCCAGCTGTGGAGAGCAGAGGGCCAGGGTCAGGGACCCAAGTCCTTGCTCACACAGGATCTCCATAGAAGATCCTGTGGCTGTTCCAAGTTCTCTGCCACAGCCGACATTCATCACAGAGCAGGGTAAAGGGAGTCCTTGCTGACACTTCGTTGCTTAACGTGGAATAATTTGTTAATTTAATTGATAAGCATTGTCACTGAGTCAATGAGTCAATGGGCTTCAGAGTCGGCAGGGATTTTCCCACGACTTCCCTAGCAGATGCCACCTGGTGCCGCCTGCCTCCCCTCCCCTCCCGGGACCGAGGCGTTGGATGCTCCTGCTGAGGGGCCCTGGCCACTTGGATGGAGCCATCCCTGGTGCTCATTAACCCTCCAAGGTCTCCTGGGCTCCTCTGCTCATGGTCAGCTCCGCCCACGTCTGCACACGGCTGAGCCCCCTCTGGCCGGACTCTGCCTTCCCTCAGACACACCATCTGCTGTGGCTTCTGGTCCCTCCCCCCACCCCCACCAGGGGCGAGCCCCAGTGGCCGTTCTCATCCACACCGTTATTGGAACTGGAGTGGGGTTCCAGCTCGCACAGGACGTGGGGCGTCCTAGACAGCGCAGAGGCTCTTGCCCATGGTGATCGGAACTCCAGGTACCAGGCACGCCTGAGTGCCTGAATGATTCTTTTTTTAAAAATACTGATTTTACTTAGTTACGAGTTTGTCTTTATGGTGACAAAAATTACATGACATAAGATCTTTCCCCTTAACAAATTTCAAGTCTGCAGCATGGTGTTGTTAACGACAAGCGCGACGCCGCACAGGGGGCCTCCGGAACTCCTCCGTCTCGAATGACTGACCCTCGGCACCCTCTGGACAGGGCCTGCCCATTCCTCCTCCGCCAGGGCCTCGGCGACCACCATTCTACTCTGTGTTTCTCTGCGTTTGACCCTCCTAGAGAGTTCATGTAAGTGCAGTTGTGTGCTGTTTCCACACAGTGGTATATTGGTCCCCATTAAAAAGAAGGAGACCCTGTCGAATGCTTCAGTACGGATAACTTGAGGACATTATGCTGCATGAAATAAGCCAGTCACAGAAGGACACAAACCAGAGTGTTTTAATGCTGAATTCAGCCAAATATTTATAGAGGAGTTAAACCTGAGGAAACACCCCCCAAACATTTCACCAGGCCAGCATTTCCCGGACACCGAAGCCAGATAAGACCACCACGGGAAAAATAAAACTACAGACCCATGTCTCCGATGAATACTGAAGGGAAAATACCCAGAATGCTAGCAAACCAAATTCTATCGCCCACTAAGAGGCTCATGCACCACGATCAGGTGAGTCATCCTTTGGATACAAGGATGGTTCAACCTACATGAATCAAAAAATGTGATACATTGCATTAATCAAATGAAAGATTTTTTAAAAAATTACACAGTAGATGCAAAAAAGGAATTTGACAAAACATTCTTCTCTGATAAAAACTCTTGGGTAAAGGAACGTATCTTAGTATAACTAAGACGTCCATGACAAGCCCACAGCAGCATCGTTCCCAAGGATGGAAGGTGGAAAGGTTTTCCTCTAAGACCAGGCACAGGACGAGGGCGGCTGTGCAGTCCTACACTCCTGTTCGTCGGAGGCTGGACGTCCTGTAGAGCCGCCAAGCAAGATGAAGCAAGAAAAGGCACCCAAATCTGAAAAAAAAAATCATCTCTGCACATGACATGGTCTATTACAGCAAAAATCCGTGAGACTCCGCCCGAAGAAACTGTGAGGACAGATGAACAGATTCAGTAAAGTTGCCAGATACAAAATCGATATGCAAAAATTCGGTGTGTTTCTATAGATTAACAACACTTTACCCAAAAAATAAAGAAAGAAAGCAATCTCATTTACAACAGCATCAAAAACAATGAAATACTTAGGAATAAATTGGACCAGTAAAAAAAAATCTGTGTACTGAAAGCTATTAGACCCTAATGAAAGAAACAGAATGAAACACAGATAAAAGATAGCCATGTTCATGAATTGGGGTCTGTAGTGCCTCATCTCTTGAGGAGACGTGTCAAAGAATTTGTGCCCATATTTTAACACTGCCACCACTCACAGGCCACACGTATTTGCATTCCTCCCACCTACAAAATGCAGTTGCCCTCCATCAAGAATTCCTGAAAGTCTCTTCCATCCACAGTACCAAGTTCAGGTTTGGAATGCAGGGTCTACCTGAGTCAGGGCCAGGTGTGGATGAGGCACCTGGGGTTACAGCTCCTTGGGTAGGATTTCTCTTGACTTAAAGACCTGGTCCCTGAAGGGGCAAGTTCTCTCTCCCTACACGAGCAACATACAGGGCAGGACAGGCCCGGGTTTGCTGCGATAGATGCACGTGATGAGAAAGGAGTCAGAGGGAACACCCCAGGCACCAGTCACAGCGACCCTGAACACGGCCAGGCCACGTGCCATCTCCTGCCTCAGGGCCTGCTGGGAAATGGCATGTGACTCCAGGTGCCACACTCTGGGTCCTTGGGTTCACCCTCTTGTCATCCTTCCCTTCCTAAGGTCACTAGCTCATCTTCACATCTGGGGCGTATTCTCAGTTTGCTTCCTGCCCGTAGGTGTTCAGGGCTCCAAAGACCTACTTTCATTTTACACTTTTTCTCTCTCTCTCATTTTGGATGGATGCCATTTTGTGCCATAGAAAATGTAGGGGCACGTTTTCGAAACTTTCAAAACCACCACTGTTGTTTTATTTTTGTTGTCAGGTTTGCTGTAGTTCAGAAATGGGAATCTTTGGAGGTTTCTTTACTTAAATAGCACATTCTCCTCTTACAACCCCCAGTTAATTGAAAACTCATCCAGCTATCTGTGAGTGGAACAAGGCATTGGGAACTGGAGTTTCAAGTGAACAGTAAAGTGTCGTCATGTAGCTGAGGGAAGAGGTCAGATGCCTTTAAGAAGCTGTTCAAATTAGGTCTTAACCCAACATTAACCTCCATGCAAACGATATGTGACTTGGGGAACCATGGTATTTAGCCTTAGGAAATAGCACCAATGCGATTAAAATGAATTTTCTTTCGAGGCTGCCTCTCTCCCTTCACTCGCCTTTGGCAGGAGTGCTTGGGAAAAGCAAAACTCTCCAAAGACTATAAGGTGGAGATCATTTTTGTGTCCAGAGCCAGTATTTTTTCACAAGGAATCACACGCAGACACTAAACATGAAGTGTTCAGATCACAAACAGCCCGCAAAGGTGAAATAGTTCTGAGAACTCTGTCCTCTTAAATCACACGGAAGACGGTTTCTGTGGGAAGGAACTGTGTTCTCCCCAGCCCGGAACACACGTTACCAATGTAATTGTAATCACATATGCATGTTTTCCGTCCCTTCCTGCCAAACATGCTCTCCACTTACATTCAAAAAGTTTCAGGGGAAAAGGTTTTACTCTCTCCGTACGGATATTGGAGAATGCGGCCCTCTCAGGTACCAGCGGGATGCCCCTCTGCGAACTGGGTTCTGGGGCCACTTAAACGTAAGAAGAAAGAAAAATGATTAGTCGGTGCTTTGAAAAACACGGATGAATTTTAAAACCACTACTCTTGAATGCTGGCCAACCTGTTAAAGAGACATTCTGAAGACAAACCACCCAATGTGGTTTGGAGACCTTAAGCGGCTCTTCAAACTTTGAGAAATTTCACCTAGGAAATCGGAAATGGATTTATGTGATTGTTTACTATTGGACTTACCCAGTCAGGGGCAAACCACTCTGGATTCAGGAAACATAAAAATTGGCAAAACCTGATTGGGTGCCGTGTGAAGGTGGCTCGGAACAGGTTTTAAAAGTCTCGTGGGGGCTGCAGTCTCACTGGCTGCTCTTCCAGGGCGCACCTGTGTTCGTTTATTTGAACAGGTGGGGGGACAGCACTGGGACAGGTAAAGAAGTGACAGGCAGTGCCACAGAACCTTCACAAAACGGGATTTAAAACTCCAGATACCAAAGACATAAGATGAACCCCCGAAGACCACTGCCGTGCTGTGGAGGGGTGTCCAACCTCCTGGCATTTCTGGGCGACACTGGAAGAGGAAGAGTTGTCTTGGGCTGCACGTTAAATAGATTGTGAGATGTAATCAGAAAAGAAAATCTGAGGATGTTTTCAATAAATTGATAATTTGTGCTGGTCCGCATTCACAGCCATCCCATGGGCCAGAGGTCGGACACCCTGGGGCAAATCGGGACACGCAGGGCGAGTACAGGCTGCCTGGGAAGTGCGTGCACTCATGCGTGCTTCTGGAACAGGGGCAGCTGGCACGGCCAGGGCACAGGCTCGAGCAGCCCGACCCTGCTCCCGCGCCCAGGGGAGGCCTGTCTCACTGGTCCTCCTTCCCCTCCAAGCCCTGGAGCAGCGTCCCGACACAGAGCGTCCGGCAGAGTCTGCCCGCTGTTTGGCACGGATGCTGAGAAGAAACCTCCGTGACCCCAGACTGAAAATAAGCCATGGGCACAGCGGATGGGATTCGGTCACTAGGAATAGATTGCAGGTGGGACTCACAAGGCAATGTGGTCATGGCACGAAGCTGTGACACCATGACTGACATCACGCTGGCGCATTCGTGGGGACAACACAGGGTGGGAGGGGTCTCTGGCTCTGTCACATCCAGCACAGATGTCACATCTGCAAAACAGAGATCCTGAGGCCTGCTTCCCAAGGTCGCTATGAAGATTAATAGAGGCCATGCGAATCACCTTAAAGTGGGTGCCCGCTAAGTGTCAGCTCCAAATCGTAGCTGCAGGATTCCGAGAAGGACGTGAAGAGGGTCCCAGAGCAAGACTTCAGAAGTGGTTAGGAGAGTTGGAAGTAAAGTGTGGAAGGTGTTCAGGTGACCAGAATGCTGGGTGGCGTGTAAGGAAAAGTTCAGGCATTCCCACTCATCACACAGTGATCGGGACAGTGGCGGTGTTTGCCCCTCTTTTGAGCCCGAAACCCCAGTGATGCCACCGAGGGACGGGGCAGGGGTGAGCGGTGGCCCTCGGAGCTCCCCACTGGTGACTGATTAGCCGCCTGGCTTTCCACAGCCCTGAGCTGCAATTTCCAACCCAGGTGTTCAGCTCACACAAAGCATGGGATGCACGGGGGCAGCTTCTAGGATAGCCTAGATGGGGGCTCCTTTTGCACTTCTCTGTTCTGTCAGTCAGTGTGGAGCGATTTCCTGGCAGGCTAGGCCCCAAGAATGTCTTGTGACCTTTTTAGGTGACCTTGGGTCCTGAGAAGTGCTCCTGGATGGTGCTTAATGCAGTCAGATCAAGTGGCTTTGAGTGCTCATCAGTGAACTATAACGTGAGCCCCCTGAAGACACCAAGGGGCCGCAGATGTGGGGGTTATAGAAAGTCTGAGGCGGGATAATGCCTGGATGTTGGGAAAGAGGAACGAAAGTATGAGAGGAGAAGGGAAAGCAAAGGGTAACAAGGGGTGAGAACACAGGGACCCTCTCCCTCAGGCAGCCCTGGGCTGCTTCTCCAGGCCCAGCTTCTGACACAGCCACACCTGCCCCACGGCTCTGACCCACAGCTCTGACCCACAGCCCAGGCCAGAAAGAAACAGAGGGTGGTCCTGAGGATTCAGCACGGTCTATCGGACAGTTACCCGATCACCTGGTGCAGTTGCTCTCTCCTTTTAATTAACAGATAAGTCATGCTTTGCAACTCAGTTTTGGCTTGTTTTCTTAGAGAGTCTTATCTCTTCCATCTCACCCCTGGCCACAGCCCCTGAGCCATCCCGGGAACGTCTTATGCCAGTAGCCCTTCCTGGGGAAAGACAGTTGGCAAACCCTGGGTCTCGGCAGCTGCTGGCTGTTCTCTCTGTACCCTGGTGTCGTCCTGCATTCCACCCAGGGCTGGCCCCGGTGAGCTGGATGCTGGATCCTGCCACGTGGACCTGTGGGAGGAAGCTGCTTTGGACCCGTGAACAAGCTCCGCCCTGAGTTGGGCTGCTCGACTCCTAGCCTTCGAGCCCTGGGCTACACAGTAATTGGGGTTTGCAAAGCTCGGCTCCTGAGAATTAGACAGAATAAGGATTCTACTTAACCCCTTAACCCAGAAATGAGAGTTGATGGGCAAGATTAACGTGATACCACAGATGGGCTGGGAGCGGGGGAAAGACATGGCTACAAGTCACATGTTAATGAACTTGTGTTATCAGATAAACCACTTCAGCGCAGATGTCCTGCTTCAGAAAACACACACACTAATAAAATGCAAGGCGTGACTGATGTTGCTGAAGTTTTGTGAGAAGTAATCTGACAAACACCATAGGCAGTGCCCACGGGCGTTCAGATTTATGTAGTGGTAAGAAGACCTCAGCAGGTTACCATCTCGGTGGCTGTGGTGTGTTCGCTGGTTGAATTTTACAGAAAACTGAGGGTCCTCCCGCACTGGAGCTTCTTCAGGACGCAGATATCATATGAACAAACGTTAATCTCTAACGAATGGTTTGCATGTGTGTGGCGAGGCTTGTACTATGGTTACGCACTTATTAAATTGAACCGTGGAGCTTAAAAATACCTTCGATTTACAGACCATTATTAAGATGAGTCCCCTTTATTTGGGGGCACTTAAAAAGCCAATTGACTTCTGTCTGATACAATTTTTGAAGGAAGGCGTGGGCCTCACCCACTGAAGCCCCTGCTCCCCCAGTGAATTTTACCAGCATCCCCCTTGAAGTGACCTTCTGCAAGTGCATACTGATTTCTACGTAAGGTTCTCCCGGTGTTTTTGCAAACATTAATTAAGCTTTGCAACACCCCAGCAAGGGACAAGACCGGCATTACAGGCAGGCGTTCCATGCCTGCTGAGATGGTGTCTGGAATGACATTTGTCCCTGTCACTCAGACATAGCCCCTGGAGCAGGGGCCTGTGGGGAGAGAGGATGCGCTGATTCTGCCGGAACCACCAAAGCCACCGCAGCCTGCCTTGGCTCGCTCTGACGAAGGCCGATGGCTGCTTCTCCTGTCAAGTCCTGGCATCCTTTACAGCACGTACAGATACTTAGTTGTATCTATTATGGCGAATAACTAATCTGATTTTTAACCATGTTTTGAGATCAGTTTAACTAAATTCAGTGTCCTTTTCTGCTCTTGCCTTCACCGTCGTCTGAACAGCCCCAAAGCTAACTATCAGAAAACGGGAAATTATCCACAGAATGTGGTCAGAAAAGTGTCCACGTCCAGACACACATGGACCTCAGCTGCCTTCGGAGTGTCCGGATGTGCCACGGCTCTGGGACTGCCATTGAAGTGGCGTGGTGGATGCCTTGTGCTGCAGATGGCGCCTCCTGGCGCTCAGCCTTGACAGTGCCCTGTGAGCACTTGGGGACACGTGAACACTGGCCCACAGCTACCGTGCACCAGTGAAGATGCAGTGTGCCCGGTGAGGCTGGCAGCAGGTGCTCTGAAGGGGCCCCATGACTGCCACAGGCAGCCCAGGTTCATAGCGCTGGGGGCCGCGGCCCAGCCTTGCAGGAACCAGGGGAGGCAGCTAAGCCTGCCCTACAGGACAGTGGCTGGGTGACCCCCACTTTTAAGAGACTCCTCCGCAAAAACCTCAGAAGGCCTTTGCACTTGTCCTGTGGCCTTGTACAGTTTTCACTTCTCTGGTGTCATAAGCAAGGCCCTGGCTGTGGGTGGACATGCTGACCAGTGACAGAGAAGACCCACGCAGGCAGGACCCCGTCCTCACCTTCCCAGTGCACAACTGTCCCTGCAGGGGTTTCACCCCTGTCACAGGGCCCAGTGTCCAGCACAGGCTTCACTAGCCACTCCAGTGACCCCGCCCCAGGCTGCAGGCTCAGAGCCCCTGCCGAGCCAAAGAAGGATGACAGGAGAGGGTGAACTTAGCTCCGAAGAGCAGAAGGAAGATGCTTTCTGACAAACAGGCCAGCAGGTCAAGGCAAACACACTTCAGTTCACAGGAGCACTGCAAACCGGTCCACGAGGGTGATCCGGAAGATGTTTCCCAGGTCAGTGGGCAGCATCCTGGGTTTGTGTTCAATGAAGTGAGACAGTCCCTGCGTTCTCTCCTGTCCCCTCAGGAAATCTGATGAGATGGAGTTTCTCCGTGGGCCTCAATGGAAGACATGCCATTTAAAATGTGTGGGAAAGAGAGGAAGCAGTGCATCTTGGCTGTGTCTGCTGCCCCTGGTGGTGGCAGGTGGTGCAACAGGAGCTGGGTGAGAATTCAAGAAAATGGGAGTTGATTTAAAGAGGTAACACAGTGTACGTATATAGCAAAAACTGTGAAGGGGATATACTACTTTACTTGAAAATTATTCCACCACTGCCTGTTTTAGTAGCAGACATGTTTTTTAATTTTTTTAAAAAATTTAAAAGATTTTATTAATCTATCTTTAGAGGGGAAGGGAAGGATGGAAGGAGAGAACATCAATGTGTGGCCACCTCCCGTGGGTTCCCCGCTGGGAACCGGCCTGCAACCCAGGCACGTGCCCCAATCAGGAACCGAACCGCGATCCCCTGGTTCACAGGCCCGTGCCCAAGCCACCAAGCCACACCAGCCAGGGCAGCAGACATGTTTTTTAAACAGACCTCTCATTGCCAACTTTATGTTAGGGCAAATGTAAACAGCATCATTTCTAGACTTTAAAAATTAGATAATTAATTATTTAAATTTAAATATACCTCAGATTTATCATGCACACCCACCTCTAACTTTCTTTCCAAGTGGAAGCCTTTAATAGTACCATATTTAACCATTTGCATTGTTATCTATAATCATTTCTACTTGCTTTTAGTACTCGCACTAGAACTGGTCTTAAAATGTCTCAAAATAAGTTTTCTAAAGGTAAACAGCTGTTCAGTTTAAAGAGCACAGATGCATAAATCCCCCCCAAAATATTGGCAAAACAAATTTTAAAAACAAATTTTTTAACAACACATTAAAGGAACCATACACCATGATCCAGTGGGATTAAGTCTGGGGATGCAAGGATGGGTCCGCATCTGTTGATCAATAAAGGAGATACACCACATTGCAAAATGAAGACTAAAAGGCAACGTAATCCTCTCAACAGATGCAGGAAAAGCATTTGTCAAAATTCAACATCCATTCACAATAAAAAACTCAATAAACTGGGTACAGAGGGAACACACCACAATATAGGGAAGGCCATACGTATGTGATAATCCAGAGCAAACATCACACTCAGTGCTGAAAAGCTTAAAACTTAAAGCTAAGCTCAGGAAGAAGAGAAGGACATACACTCCCATTGCTTTTATTCGACTTGCACTGAGCGTCCTCCCCAGGGTGACTGGGTGAAAATAACAGCAACAGTGATAACAGGCACACAAATAAGAAAGAAGTCTGGAAAGTCCTAAAGACAACACCAAAAAACTGTTGGAACTAGTTAACAAATTGAGAATATTTGCAGGATATAAATCATACTTAAAAATTATCTGTGTTTCTATACACCCCCCCAAAAAAACCAACAAAGAACTTAAGATAATCTCATCAAAAGCAATAAAATGCCTAAGGAATAAATTTAACCAAGGAGGTGAAAGCTCTGTGCAGGGAAAGCTACAAAGTACTGATGAAAGAAATGAAAGAAGACACAAATAAGTGGAAAGATATTCTGTGTTGTTGGACTGAAGGAATATTGTAAAAATGTCTATGCTACACAAAGCCATATTCCTACCAAAATTCCAATGGCATTTTCATAACAAAATTCTAAAATACATACGAAACCATAAAACACCCTGAGTAGCCAAAGCAATCCTGACCTGAGAAAACAAAATCGAAGGCACCATCTGCTTGATTTCAAAGCACATTACAAAGCTACTGTTTTCAAAACAGTGTGGTATTAGCATAAAAACAGACACACAGACCAATGGAACAGAATAGAAAGTCCAGAAATAAACCCATGCATGCATGGTTAACTAATTCATAACAAATAAGCCAAAAATGTACAATGGGCAAGGACAATCTCTTTAAATATATGATGTTGGAAAAACTGAAGAGCAACGTGCAAAAGAGTAAAACTGAACCCCTGTTTTATACCATACTCAAAACAGATTAGACTTGAATGTGAGACCTGAAACCATAACACTCCTAAAAGAAGAGAGAGAGTAAGCTCCTTGACATTAGCCTTGACAATTTCTTTTTTATTTGACATCAAAAGCAAAGGCAATAAAAGCCAAATAACCAAGTGGGACTATACTAAACTAAAAACCTCTGCACAGCAAAGGAACCCATCAACAAAATGAAGAGACAACCAAGGAATTGAAGAGACAATCCAATTAAAATTGGGCAGAGGGCCAAAACAGATATTTCTCCCAGGAGGACATGCAGATGGCCAATAGACACATGGAAAGACCCTCAATGTCACTAATCATCAGAGAGATGCAAATAAAACCTCGATGGGACATCACACCGTTCAGAATGGCGATCATCAATAAGTCAACAAGTGCATGCTGGCGAGGACGTGGAGAAAAGGGGAGCCCCCCAGTACACTGCTGGTGGGAATGCAGACCAGCGCAGCCACTGTGGAAAACAGTATGGCAGTTCCTCAAAAAAAATTAAAATAGAGCTGCCATACCTACAATCCAACAACTTCATCTTTTAGGTATTTATCTGAAGAAAACAAAAACACTAACTCAAAAAGCTTTATGAACCCCTATGTTCATTGTAGCATTACCAGTAATAGCCAAGATATGGGAACCACCTAGATGTGCATTGGTAGATACACAGATAAGGAAAAAGTGGTATATAGGTATCCAATGGAATACTACTCAGCCATAAAAACTAGTGAAAACCCACCTTATGTGACAGCGTGGATGGACCTACAGAGCATTATGTTAAGGGAAATGAGCCAGCCAGAGAAAGACAAATCCACATGATCTCACACAGGTGTGGATCCAAACCACAGACGAACAAACAAAATAGGCTGCAGTCTCCCAGGATACTCAGGGATTGGAGCCGTGTGCCAGGAACCAGCAGCAAAGACCAAGCACTAGAACAGAAGCTCTCTGAGCAGCTCCTTCGCTCAGGAGGTAACAGGGTTTTAGGAGCTCGGGTCAGGAACTGGGGACAGAGACCAGTATGTTTCTTTTTTTCTTATTTCACAGAACGAAACAGAGTAAGATCTCTAGTGTAGTTAACGGTATTCCACCAAGGTTAGTTCCCTGGTTTCGGCATTCTACTACAGCGCTGTAAGATGTCAGCACTGGGGGCAGATAGACAATGCTTTGTGTACCATTTTCACAACTTCCTGCGAGTCTTCTGTGACTATTTCACAGTAAATAGTTTTTTAGGTGGTTTTTTTTTTAAGGCCATTGGTCTGCCTGGAAATGCAACCAGAGACAGGCCACCGGCTGCTTCCGCTCCATCTGCTCAGACGTGTGAAGCAGGACACATTCCTCACGGCCACACTACGGCGTGAGAAAACCGTCCACAGGTGTGGGTCGTGTCGATAAATTTTCTGAGAGGTGTTGACAGAAGGCCTTCCTAGGAGATGTACCAAAACTATTTGGCACACCGGAGCTGGTCTGCAGTGTACCTGCCACCGTTGGCAAGAGGGTACTGACGATCAGGATGCTTTGAAAGGACGCAGAAATGCAAACTTAGTGTCCTTTACAGAGAATCAGCAGTGGTCTGTCAGTAGGTCTCCCTGTTCCCTTCCCCTGTGGGACACTCCTGCCCACTGTCCTGGTGGACGTGCTCCAGTGTTGGGCTGGGGATGGGTGACACAGTTCCCCTTTCTGCCCTGGGCAACGATTACCAGTAAAAAACTGATACTTGGCCCCAGTGAACTGCAAACAACCCCCCACCCTGTTCCCGACACAGCTGACTGTGTTGCTTTCTTTCCGAGGCTCTGGCCTAATCAGCCCCTCGGCACGTGGGCGCTCTGTGAGTTTGCAGACGGATGGGCCCATTGCACCGTGAGCCCCCTGCACAGATGCTCCAAGTCTCTCATCTCAAATCCTGGGACTTCGAACTCAGAAGCCATGTCTGAAGCAAAAATGGCAAAGGAAGTTTAATATACTGGCAGGTTCTCATCCTCCTTGCTGAGGCCGCTTGCACAATGGAGGAGAAGTCTGGAAACGAGCTTTGTTCCGTGGAGCGACCTGTGCTTTGGAGGCTCTGCAGCTGCCAGAGCCCTGGCGTGTCCTTCTTCAGCGGCTGCCTGTCCGTGCACCTGAAGCCTGCGGGCTACGTTCTCACGCACACACAAAGCAGAGGAGAGCCGACGTCAGTGCCCGGACGAACGAGCCCTCCCTGCAGCCCTCTGGGCCTATTATCGTCCCCCTCAGGCACAGCGGTGGGGTGTCTCCAGCTCAGTTCCACACTGTGTGTGTGGTTCCACAGAGCCATCAGAGTTGCCCAGTATTGGAGGTGCACAGCGCTTTATCAGCTTCCCAGTGAGAGCAGGTGGGTCAGGATCCCGCCACGCCTCCCCGAAACTGTGCATGTCACCAAAGCGAGGCCTTCAGTGCAGACACGTGCACTGGACACTGAGAGCCTTGTGGCTGACATGGTGTTTTTTCATTATTTTTTTAAAATTTTGGTTCCTCTAGTTACACACCACCAGGATTAGGGTCCTTGTGCTGAGACCAGTTTTGAAAGGCCACTCTCCCCCCAAAAAACCTTCTCCAGTGATGAGGCAGAGCTGGTCGAAGAAGGAAAGTGTGAAGCACCTGTTTACTCTCAAGTAACACCGTGCACACTTGCACGCAGCTTCCACCCAGAACCCCAACGGAGCCAGTGCTTCCAGGCTGGACTTTGGGGCCTGTGGAACCCTTTAACACTGGTCATCATACACCCAGAAATGTACACCCTGAGGGGCTTCCTTTCTGAAGAAAATGGAAACAAACCAACCCTGCAACAAAACCAGAGAGAAATAGCTTCCTGTGTCTGCCTAGCAAGGATCGTCAGCAGCTCAAACAACACGAACCTACTAGCGTGCGCTCCTATAGGTCAGGAATGCCGGTAGGGTGTCACCAGGCCACACTCAAGGTGCTGCCCGGGCAGCACTCCCTTCTGCAGGCTTCAAGGTCAAATCTGTTTCCTTGCCTTCCCTGGAGTGGACAGGCTGCCTGCCAGCCCCTGGTGTCCTGCCTCCATCTGCAAACCAGCAAGAGTGGCCCGAGTCCCTGTCACGTGCCCTGTGTCTAGTTCCCTGCAGCTGAGCATGGTTCTCTGCTTTTAAGGACTCGTGTGACTAGACTGGCTCCGGCTGGAAAACGCAGACTCACCTCCCCCACCTTCATCATTTCTGCAGAGTCCCTATTGCCGTGTAAGACACAGTCACAGGCTCTGGGGAGTAGGGTATGGGCATCTTCAGGACCATCATTCTGCCTAACACAGGCCTCTAGGCAGAAGGATGCAAGGCTTGTGGTGTACACTGCGTCTTAGTCCACCTGGGCAGCCATAGCAAGACACCATAGACAGCGTGGCTATAAACAACAAAATCCCATTGTTCACGGTTCTGGAGGCTGGGAGTCAGAGGTAATGGTGCCAGCCTGGTCGGTCAGCTCCCAGCGAGGCCACCCTCCAACTGTGGCACTGCCAAGTGCGTGCATCCTCACGTGGTGGAGAGCAGAGAGTGAGAAGGCAAGCCCTCTGTGTCTTATGGGGGCAGTGAGACCGTTCATGAAGGTTCCACCCTCAGCCCCTCATTGCCTCCCATCAACGAGATTAGGATTTCAACTATAAATGCAGGGGGACACTACAGCTCGGTCCTCACCACCACGCTCCAATCTCCCAGTGCTCCCATTTCACCAAAACACCAATGATTGGGAGCGTGTAGGATGCTTGAAGTCTGTGCTCATCAGCCAGTGCTATTCCGATATGCATGTTCCAAATCCTGTGCAGCCTGATGGAAGCCTGAGCTTTGAGGACAAGGCTGCGGCCCTTCTCGAAACAGGATAGGACAGCTTGGGGCTGCTGGGAAGCTCATTCTGCGCAGTGTGAGAGGAGTGTGTTTACGGTCATTAGGCCTCTGCTCTTCAAGGGGCTCACCTGGGTGCTGGGCTCGCAGGTGCCTTTACCTTCTGCCTTCAGGCTGAGGTTGGTTGGTGCAATGCACAAGCAGGTCAGAGGTGTGATGAGAGCTCGAGAATTGTATTCCGTTGGACACGGTCTGCTTTCCTCTACCTGAGATGATGTATTTCGAAGGCAGTGCTGGTGCAACTGGAACGTAAGGAGGAGTCGAGGATGACGCCATGCTTTTTGACTGGAGCGATGAGAAGAATGGATGACTTTCTTGAGACGGACAAGTCTGGGAAAGGAGAGGCTGAGGGTGGGGGCGGATGAAGGGTCTGGTTGTGGACATGTGGCATTTGAGATGTCAGTTAGACAACTTAGTACAACAGAAAGTCAGGTGGGCAGAGATGTGAGTGTGGAATTCAGGGAGGAGGTCTGAGCCAAAGGTGCCTATTTAGGGATTATCAGTGTTTGGGGGTTTATGTAGGTCCTGAGACTGGATGAAAGGCCCCAGAGGGTAAGAACAGAAATTGAAGAGATGCCTGAGGGTACATGTTTTGGGGACAGTCCCATATTTAAAGGTCAGAAGAACAGTTACATTGAGCCAAAGAGAAACCCCAGGAAAGTGGGGTCTTGAAGGACAAATGGAGGACATGCTTCCAGTAAGGGGTGGGGATTGAGACAGGTGAGTAAAACGAGGGCTGGGAATTACCCACTGGGTTTGTCAGTTCGGAGGTTTAGCAGATTCTTGGTGACAGGAGTTTGAGTGGAGTAGAGTAAACAAGAGCCTAAGTAGAGTCTAGTCAAGGAGACTTAGAGGAGAGGAAGCCCAAACGAGAATACTAGCCACCCCTTTCAGAGTGTTGAGGTAAAAGGCACCAAGGAATGGGGTTCTGGCAATGTTGGCTAGAGGGGAATTGTGGGAGGCTTTTTAAAAGTGTTTTTTCAGTTTTCAATTTTTTTTTAGATGTAACGAAGTGTATGTAACCTATTGGGAACGACCCCAGGGGGAGGGAGGGCGGTGGGTAAGGCAGGGGTGGGAGGGGATAGAGTCGGTGCGCACAGTTGGATAAGGCGGGAGAAGAGGCAGGTTTGGGGTGCAGGTGCACGCAGGTCGGTGGATTGGGTGGTGGGAGTGTGGGGAAGCTCTCTTTCGGCTGGCCCATTTATTTTAGTGAATAAAAGTGATGAGCCAAGAGTGAAGATAGGGGAAGAAATGTTAAACGTCAGAAACACTCTTTTTTGCCAGTGGCTCTCTACTGTCTTCTGCTGAATTTCGGGACCTGGGAGCAGGGCCCTGCTGTCGTGTCCGCCACAGAGAGACATTTACCATCGAGGACACCTGTGAGTGTGCCCTGACATGAGCTCGGCCCGAAGGGCCACCTGCTTTCTCACTGCTTACCCCGCCACCCCTCTGCTTCAGGTGCCCACGTCTGTCCAGCCATGTAATTGGAGGGAATCGGTAGTCACTCGTGGGGATACAATTGAGGACTTACAGTAACTCTTCCCACCTGGGTTTGGATAAGAACTTGCATGTGTACTGCATTCTAGATAGTGCTTTGGCTCCTTCCTCCTTCCTTGCTCTTAAAGGGATGTCTGATCCACAGAGGGGGTTAAGAACGCCTGCTTCTGAGTTATTAGGAAACACTGTCATTGCCTTTTTTTAAATAGATCATTCCTTCTAACAACTTCCAAGGTGAATAAAACAAGTGTCTATTGGCTACCCACCACTGGCATGGAACTAATCTTCTATGAAATCCACAAAGAAAAAGAAGCAATAATCCCGACTCCCATATGGCAGAATTTCTTAAAATTCTTAAAATTTCTTAAATTTCTTAAAATTCTTATACCCACAGAGATGACTTTGGAATATCCTTGTAAAAGGATTCCACATGGTGGTTAAAAATAATCTTAGGGGGTAACATGCCAGAGGGCCCCTTGAGGTACAATGCTACTATTTTTGTCTCTTAAAGGTGCCGTTTTTCTTTAGCATGTCTGTGTTGAACTCAGGACTTCTCCCTCCCGCCGGTCTCACTATAACAAGAGTGGGAAACGAGGAGCGATGAGGAGAACAACAGGTGGTACTTTCCAGGGGTTGTCTGAATTGTGTGAGAACATTGTGAGACACGTCTGCGAGTTCTCGTTTTGCGAATCAGGACAAGAGCATGATCACAGCAGCCGTAAAGCACTTGGCATCACGAGGAGTCGTTAATTAATTGCTGTGCCTCTGAAAAGTTTGGAAATGAAATACTGCTGAGTTTTCCTACAAAACTCCCTAAGCCCTCCTGCATGGAAAATGTGCCCCCCGTGTCCTGGACTGGCATCTGGACTTTGACATCATACCCTTCCACCAGCCTGACTAAATCAAGGTCCCTGAAAGCTATTCCCACCTTGCCAAGGGCAAGAAGCTGCTCCAGCAAATTTATTGAACTTAGACTCACTTCCATCACCCTGTGGGTAACTCTGGCCCACAACCAGCCCTTACAGTTGGACATCACTTGATAAATGACCTCAGGATGACAAGGAGTCACCGATAGCTCCTCTTTGATTGCAACTCTTCAGTCACTTGACAGCAGTGTGGGTCCAGCTGTGTGCTACCAGCTCATTGAGAAGAAGCGCCGTGAAATGGTACGAAACGCCTTACTGAAGTCTAGATACAGTACATATCTTCCATCTCCTTTGTCACGTGTCAAACAAAGAAATGAAGCCTTCGTGGCTGGTTTCTTCCTACAGATATGTTTGTGCCCACCCAGCATGTCTTGTTTTGTCAACTTGCCCATCAGTGGGTTGTTTATATCTTGCCCCTCGTTGAGGTTTTTGCATTCCCCCTGATAAGCATCCTTAACACCACATTCTAAAAATCTCCAGGCACCTATAGATTGTCTTTCCTTAGACTCTATTCTGAATCTAGGCGGCAGAGAAATAAGCCCTCAGTTTCCAGGGAGCAGTAAAAGTATCCCCGCTGTTCATTCACAAGTGCTGTGTTTAAGCTCACGCTCGATGAGTCACTTCTGGCCACTAGAGGAGAGTTGGCTTCATATTCCAGTTCCGACCACAATATTTCAGTGCAAAGAAGTGTCATTATTCATAGGCCATTCGCTGGCTTGGATGTGGGGGAGTGACTGAGAGAGCGAGTGTGTGTGTGCCTGTGGAGGATGGTACAGGAGAAAGGAGGGATCCCTGCCTACGCCTATGGCTTGTTTCCTTTAAATAAACTCAGAATTTTCCTCCAAACTTTCTACATTGCCAACAAGTAATTCCATTCACAGAACGGAAAACTAAACTTAATACGCTTGCATTTTGAATGATAGATTTGGTTTTCTAAGTTTTCTCTTGTCCCAGTGAGATGTCATCTCTCTTCTCTGACATGGCTTTCTGCATCCTTGCTACCAACTCCTGCTACACACTATTCAACGACTTCCTGTTCTTGGTGCAGATAACTAGGCTTTGGGTTGGAAGCTGCACCTACCTTGTTAGATCTCACGCTTCCATGATGCTGTCCCTGCTTCTCGGAAACGGATGGACGAGACTGATGTACGTACGGCACTGTTCCCCCATGAACACAGCGGGCATGCAGAGGATCACCCATAGCAATCTTCCTTTCTGAGACCAGGCGAGGCCTCAGCCATCTCCCCACCATAATACTCTAGACCAGGAATCAGCAAACACTATTTGTGAAAGAATAGATGGTACGTAGTTAGGCTTCATTGACCATACACTCTGTTGTGACTGTTCAGCTGTGCTCTTGGAGGGTCAAAACAGCCACAGGCTGTATGCAATGAATGAGCACCTCTGTGGCCCCATGACACATGAGTCCAGGGCAGGTGGCAGGCTGCATTGACTTATGGGCTGCAGGCTGTAGTGTGCCAGCTATAGGCCGTGGGTCCCCGCTCTGAATACCTACCACCAACCAGATTTACCCTCTGAAGACAGAGCCTGCCTGGTGTTCCTGGCTGAAGTACAAGATGCTGCAGTGCCCTGTTAGTGCAAATAATAGTGTTTGCTCCACTCATCTGTCGATTTCCACCTGAGGAACTGATTCCACATAGTTTGGGGCCTTCTATTTGTGGTACCTTGAAGTTAAAGTCGCTTTGAGACCAAGGACAGCAAGTTTCAAGCCCTACTCATTTTCGCTCAGCTTCATCAGGGGTGGGGCTGGCATGAAGATTCTCTACATTCTTCTTTTTTTTAACATATCAAAAGAAATGATATGAACTACCTCAATGTCCTTGCCTTCGAATAGGAACTATTACACACAGCAGTCCACACCCCAAAAGCTTTTCCCTGCATGGTTAAAGAGAAGCAAACAACAACAAACAAACAGACCCCAATTCCATTACAAGGGGATGGGACGGAAGGGCCCCTGCCAGCAGTCACCGGCCTGTGGGCTGAACCTCGGTTGTTCCTGGGCTTTAAAATGCACAGCTGAGGTTTCAGCTGTCTCGTCCCTGTTACCAGTCGGTGGACTCCTGATCCAAAGAGATGACTGAAGAGAAGTAGATAAGGCTTTGGAAATCTAAGGGGGCCTTTCAGGCAATAAATAAACAAACAACAAATAAAGGAGACTAATTTTTTCTCAGAAGACTGTTAGTTCAAGGACTCGTATCTCCCATTGTCTTTCATCACGGATAATTAACACATCTTTTAGGAATGGTAAGTATGATTATGTAATACGTCTTTATATTTTTAAAAGAGACCCTCTGAGATGCAAATGCTAGAAAGTTGACACAGGCCCTCTCCTGGGAAGTTGCCACGAAATTCATTCTGTCCCCCAAGGCTGCCACCTGCCAACGACACGCCTCCTACTCTTCCCCCCACACTGCTGCCAGCAGAGACCATAAGGGTCCTCTTCTCGGACCATCATCCGGGAGAAAAAGCACGAAATACGTCATTGGATCCTTTTGAGCCTGACGTTATATGAAAAGACAAGAAATCTACTTTTTATATCCCCTCATGACCTTCCAACTCTCTTTAATGCAGCTTCATCAATTGGGACAGTAAAATCTCATTAACCTGTGTATCATCACTTTGGAATAAGTGATAATTTGGGCAGGTTTAGCCTCAAGATGATCTGATCAATATTTATGGAAAAATAGAATTATGCATGCTGTGGATGAATGCAAATAACTTACCAAAGCAGTCAAAAAGCTACCTGAGTTTCCTGAATGAAGTCTGAACTCCGGTGAGACTGTCAAGAGCCTCGCTGAAGGAGCCAGAACTACCACTTCGGCTTCTACACCAGGCAGCTCCATGCAGCCTCCTTCCGCCCTAACCAAATCCCAAGGTGGCCCCTGCTTTTCCTCACCTGGTTCTTTGTCTTGAGAATGCCCTTGTCTTCCTCTAGTTCTACCTTTCAAAACTCGACTCCTCCTTTCAAAGCCACACTAAAACATCGCCGGCATATGAAGCCTTCTCAAATGTGCACCCAGGACGAACTCTTCCACTATTTCGCGACACGGCAGTGGAGCACCACGTTGGCCCACCAACACCCTCACCTGTGGCGCAGGCGTCTGACCGCTTCATGGCGCTTTTATGTCGTCATGCCAGGACGTTTACATGTGGATGTAGTTTGTCCTCACTTTCCTTCTGTTCTTACTTTTACTATTGGGCCATTGTGTTGAAATTTCTATTTAATCCTCACTTGAGGATACATTTATTGATTTTAGAGAAAAAGGAAGAAGAGAGGGAGAGAAGAAAAACATTGATTGGTTGCCTCCTATAGGCGCTCTGGCGGGGGTAGCACCTGCAACTGAAGCATGTGCCCTGACTGGGACCTGACCTGCAGGGTTTGGGTGTGTGGGGTACATGGGACAACCGAGCCACTGGGCTGGGGCATGTGCTGAACTTTTTTAAACACCTTGTATATAAGCAGTTTATATTACCCACAAACTTATATTACCCACAAACTTTATATTACCCACAAAGAGAAAGATTGTTCTCCTTTTATTAGTTTTGGAGTGAAAGAACAATACTACCAGATGCTCATTTGCCCAAACAAAACATTTTGTGGATTTTGTAACTTCCTCCTTTGCCTCCCCTCCCTGTCCAATCAATCGCTAAGACTCACGGGTTCTACTAAGAAGCCTCTGGTCACCTCCGGACCTGCTGCCACAGTTGCTGTCACTCGTCAGGGCCTCATTATGTATAAACTAGATGATTTTAGCTCCACCCCTTCCTGGAGACTCTTTCAAACTTGTAAATCTGATTACTTATATTCCCATTTAACATTCCGGCTGCTCCCTAATGCAGGGGGTACAAATTCGGAGCTCCTTAGCATGACAAAGAGGACCTTTTAGGTCCTGGCCCACACCCCCATCTAGTTTTATCCCTTACCTTACCTCAGCTCCTCTCCTCTGGCTCCTGCAGTCTTTGCGTTTCCCTCCCCACCCCCCACCCCCCACCCCCCAGCAGCGTGCACTACACTTCAACTTTGAACCCGCCCTCTATGCTGCCTGGGCAACTGTCCTCTGAAAACAGCCCAGACTTCCCGAGGAACAATGTTGTGTTTGTTTTTTGGGGGGGGCAGGGGGGAGTGGACCTTGCCTTCTAAAAGCAGTGGATTATTTTTTGTATCTGTATTTCCATAGACCTTAAGCTCATTGAGAGCAGGAAGTATATCTCTCCCCTTTTATCCTCAGACTTAGCAGCCACCTGACCATCAGTGTTCATGGACGTGCTCTGCGGCGGTGATGACCATGAGGGCAACAGCCAGGTGTCTCGAAGCTGAAGGAGGGGCCACAGTGATGTGTGAGCACAGTGCTCTGCAAAGAGCCCATGCTGAGCGGGGACTGGAGGCTGCCTGACGTTTGGTTTGGTGTTGGGGTCGTGTTGTCGCTGTTTGTCGTTATCACATTGTTGTTATTACATTTCTCAATCACACATTGAGAAAAATGATTCTCGGAGAACCTTCAGCAAATACTTAGTGTCCTCGTCTAGTCACTGACAATAGCCACTTTTTATTCTCTACAACACAATTTGATGCTATTAGTTTATTACAGGGTTTTCTTTTTACGTTAAGTATATGAACGTTCATGATGTTTTAAAGTCAAGATTTATGTTGTGCAGGAATATATATATCTTAAAAACTACGTCAATGGCAGAATAGTATTTGATTTTCCAAAGTGTGGTTCTCTTGCCCTGGCCGGTGTGGTTAAGGGGGTTGGAGTGCTGTCTGGTAAACCAGCAGATCACAGGGTCGGTCCTCGGTCAGGGCACATGCCTGGGTTGTGGGTTCAATCCCCAGTTGGGTCATGTGTGAGAGGCAACTGATTGATGATTCTCTCCCTCTCTCTCCCCTTCCCGTCCCCTCTCTCTAAAATCAATAATCATGTCCCTAAGTGAAGATTTAAAAAAGTGTGGTCTTCTTCAAACTCTCTGAAGTATATTATTGTATATGGTAGGGTGGGTACACAGGCACATGAGGAAGTCAGCTGACTGATTATCTGCATTGTGATTTACACCGGTGGCCATTTCTCTGCCCCGGAGGACATTCATCAGTCCTGTGGCCAGAAGGCAGACAGTGCATGCCCTGGCACACACAGCCACCTCGTGCTACCCCTCTGCCCAGCGAGACACAGCCAACAGCGCAGAAGGAGAGCCCGTGGATTTGTAGTGATCAGAGAGTTCTTTCTCCATCTCCGATGGCAGACTTTGGAGACCCAGGAACATGCAGAGAAGCACGCCACAGGTAACCCGACTCATCCTTCAAGATGCTGCACAAATGTCACAGCTGTCCAGGAAAACAGGGCACAAGCCAACATTTTCCCAGGCTCCCCATCCTTCTGCGTGGCTGCCTGGGATTCCTGGGCCTTACTGGGGGCAGCCTCACTAGCAGCCTCCCTGGGACGCATCTCAGTTTCCACGTCAAAGGTCCATCCTTGTAGGGCTGTGGCCCAGCCTGGCAGATGCCTTCAGGAAAGTGCCAGCCACCCAAATACACTGTAGCAGGGTCCCTTCGTGGTCTCGATCCAAAGGTTGAACTCACGCAGAAATGGCAGGCGCGAAAGTCACTTGGGAGGGAGAGAAGTGCTTGTCTTTTGTCTTACTTTACAGGGTGGTAGGACTTTGGAAGAGCATTTTATAGTCATTCATTTTAATTTTAAAAAACAAGCCAAAAACCTCATTGTTTTTATGTGTAAGCTATAAAATACTGTATTTCGCTGTATATGATGCACACCCACATTATGTGTGCACCACACACGGGAGAATTAGACCCATGGTGTGTGGTCAGCATACCCATGTGTAATGCGCATCCTTATTTTCCCCTCAAACGTATGGGCAAAAAAAGTGTACGGCCAAGTAGGTATACAGCCCCATAAAGTACCCTTGTCTGGAGAGGATACAAAGAGAAGACTTTGTCCTCTTCATTTGGGAGACACTTGTTGAGGGAGGTGGCAGTGTCCCCGTGACAAGTAGTTCTCATGGGGGCGTGTGGAGGGAAAACTTCCATGTGCTGAAGAGGCGAGCTGTGCCCCACGACTCCCAGCAGTGCGTGTACCAATTGGTGGCTGGGCTGTTCCAGGGGGAGTCTGTTCTTCTCTACCTCCTCCTAAAATTGTAGTGTCTGGTCCCTGAAAACATCACAGACAGAATTCTCCAACTGAATCACCAAGCCCCGCCCGGTCGCTGTAAATGGCAAACTACCCCTCTGTGCTGGGCTCACCTTCCACCTGAACCCCCAAAACTTTAACCCTTTGGAATAGAATGTCAACATCACTCTTTTGGGCAAGGATCCTGCCTGGTACAATCATTCTTTTCCTTTTGGAATGTTACTCCAAGGAACTTTGGTTGAGGACTTCCACTTCTTGAAATAAAGTAACAGTACACCATATCAACTTGCTCCAGAAAAGAAAAGTCCTTTTCTTCCCAACAGAGAGCAATCCACTGGCTGCTCATCAGCAAACTCGGGCTGAACTCAAATGTCTTCCGAACCTGACACCTCATCAGGGAGTGGTTTCTGGACAGATGTTGGCCTTGCAAATGCCTGTTCACTCACTGAGATGTCACTAGCCTTGGTTCACGGATGCCAGGAAGTCCATCAGAAAAGGTAACCAGAAAACAGAATTCTCTGAGCATGAAGAGTCAATGCCATCGCAGAGAGGGGAGCCAAGCAATCGCCTCCCAGACACAGGGGCCCTAAAGTATTAAACATTCTTCAAGCTTTAGCAACCGGCCAATAAAACAAAAGCCAAAGTAGCAACAGACCTGAAAAACAAAGACTTATTATAGTCTCCAGGTGAGATTTATGTCTTAGGATATGTATGGCTAATTAAAAGGTTTAGGAAAATTTGAAAAATGGTAAGAGATCTAAAAGCGTTTTACATTGGCATTTTTAGCTTAGTATATATTTTATATCAGAAAACAAAATAAATGAACAATCATTGTTTAGAAACAAATGGGAAGAAACGGTCTTCTTTCTGCTTGAAAATTCTCGACAGAGGGGGAAACAGGCATGCAGAGAATCATTAATAATTTTTTCTAGCATTGCCGAGATGCACAGGTGGACAGAATTTAAAGCTGCTCCCTAATCACGGGGATATTCTGTGTTTTGAACTGTGTTGTTCCCAGTACATCTGAAGCCGCACAGCTGGAGGAGTGGGGAGCAGGAGGCTTAAAAAATCTGCCGCGGAAAATGAACCCAGCCCACAGTCACGAGGGACCGGGGGCAGATGGGTGCCTCCTTCCCATCAGCAAGCAGGTAATCCCGTTCACACAGGAAGGGGTGTGATCGGGCACTGCTGGGAACACAGGTATCTGCACATTTTCTCCCTCGGCTGACACCTTAGATCATATGAACCCACCGAGATGTGACGAACAAGGGCATCTCAAGTAGCTCATAGGGGTCCGGGCTGACCAGCTTGCCTGGGCATAGACTGGTTTTGCTGCAATTTGCAGACATCCTTCTTGGGGGGAGATGAATCGGGGTGAGTGTGGAGCTGCCCAAGATAGATGGTCGCTGGGCTGACTTCATGGTGTTTTTAATGCCTTTGTCTGGACTTCTCCTTCTTTTCTGTGGCATTTGGGGAAAAAGCAGGTGGGTGTGTTGGTAAAATATTTTGCAGATTTTAAATAAATGCACCACAGAGACTCTCAAAAAGTTCACTGGAGTGTCTCACTCTGGGCTCTTGTCCTTACCTGCACCCTAGTCTGTGGGTATCTCCTTCCAGTCTTTCAAAGTCCCTGCAAGCCAGGACAGATTCTGTAAGGAGTGCTTCTAAGGACAGCAGCAGAGATCGGAATATAAAGTTTTTGCCAAAGAGTAAATTGGAAAAGTTTTAAAGAAGGGTCGATAAGAAAAATAATGGCATTGGAAGAACAAAATAATGAGGAAATGGCTAAGGCACAGACTCTTAAACTATTTTTTCAGCCACTGACCCCTTGGGAAGTGTGGCAAAGCCTGTGGGCCCTCCTTTTCGGTAAAACAGTCATGTGCCATCCATGTGCCATTGGAAGATGCCAATTCCTTTCCCATCCAAGGCCCCCAGACTGAGCCCCTCCCGAGAGTGGCTGTCGCTGGTTCTGGCTGAGAGCATGAAGAAGGCTCAGTGTGTTTTGGGGTGCTGCTCAGGGCTTCTCTTTCTCTGTGCACCCCCTCTCTGACTGCCTCCCTTGCCCAGGTGCCAGCACCCACCAGCTCACCTGGCTTTGACATCCCATCCCCCCTTAATGTCTCTGGGCAGCACTCACCTGTGAGCCTGTTCCCTCTAATGTCACCTACCCACCTTCATCCTCAACTCGATGCACCCCCCTCTCTGGTGGAGTCTCATAGATTAGAAATTGGGGTCATTTTCTAGCAAAGCATACCAGACTGTGGGGGACAGCAGACTTTAAATCGTGTATCACGCACATGCACACATGCGCACAGCTATGTCAGGGGCGGGGACAAGGCTCCTTGGCTCCATCCTGGGGAGGGGATGGCACTTGGGATGACGGCCTTGTGTGTGGGAGTGAGGTGGAGGCAGGAACAAAGCCTTGTGGCCTCAAGAAAGTAACTGGGGCTTGTTAAGTAACCAATGAATTCGCACTGAAGGGTATCCCATGGGCAATCCATTTTATTTAAAACAAGATTACCTTTTAAAGTGGAATTGATTTTCAATGCTGGGAATCAGGCTTCCGGACATCAGCCAGTGGTCACCGTGGCCCGAAGGTCCTTGGCTCACACACTCAGGGAGGAGGGAGCACGCCGTGCGTGGTGTCCCCCATGGCACGTGGCGGGAGACCCTGGGCAGCTGAGCACAGTGCTCCAAGGTGGGAGAGTGCCCAGGCGGGCCCGGATTTCACCCTGACAGAGCCCTGGGGCCTGGGGGCAGCTCAAGGCCGAGACAAAGGAGGGCCGGGGGCCTGCCAGCCACCCAGGACAAGGCTCAGACACGGCCTGTATTTACCGAGCGCCCACCCTGTGGCAGGTGCCATTCAAAGTAGTGGGTCCTTGCCTTGCCCTTGACTGACACAAGCCATGGGGGTGACTAGGATAATCTGAGGCTGCCAGGTAAGGGCTGCAGGGAGACTCAGCGGGGAGCATGGTCCAGGGTGAGTGGCGGGGCTGCTTTCGGCAGCTTTGGGGGGTGGTCGCTGAGGGGTCACTGCTAGCCCCACATGGCTGGTGAGCTTTTCACACATGGTGGGTCCAAACTGAGATGTGACATCACACACCCATGCCAATGTCTAAGTGAAAGGCACACACAGGATTTCAAAGACTTAGCATAAGGGGGGAAATGTAAAACATCTCATTCATAATTCTTATACCGATTAACATTGAACTTACTGTGTTTTTGGATATATCGGGCTAAATAACCCAAGGCACTACAAGTCCAGAAAAGCAGCGCCTGCTCACTAAGCCTTGAGCGGTGATACAATACAAACGTGGCCCCTGTGGCTGCTTCTGGGATTTATGCCTCAAGACCTGCCTACATTTAAAAATAGTGCTCTGGAGGCCGCCCGCTCTGGACACAGGTGCTCACCTGGCTTTGCCAAGCAGAGAGGAAGGCCCGCCCCTGGGCTGACCTCTGAACTTCACTGCCCGGGGATTAACGGTCCATCCACAGCACATGGGGGGATCTGCACATTCCCATTCTTCCTATCGCTTAACTCTGGGTAGACATGCCTTTTTCAGAAATGCAAGGACAACGTTTTTACCTGTATTAGTCTTTTCCAATTCATCCAACAACTCAGTAGCCCCCTCCTCCAGTTCCGAATGACCACTTCTGGCTCCATGGTGAGTCCACGCATAGCCATTTCTGTTCCAGCTGCTCCAGCCCTGCGTCCCCACCATTCTCATTCCACTGTTTCTATCTTAATTTCTTCTCCAACTGTTTTTTAAATGTATTATTAAATAGGAGGCAAGGCAATTCGAAGGGGACAGCAAACTCTTAGTGCTAATACAGAAATGAAATGTTTATAACAAATTACCCTGTGGATTATACAGTAAATGCTGATGTAGTGAAGCATGCGAGTGGCACACCTTCGGTACAGCCCATGCCGACAGCACAGAAGTCATTTCAGAAGCCGTAGGTCAGTGTCAGGGCTGAGTGCAGGGGGCTGCAGGCGGCCCCTTCACATTGGACCTGAGACAGGGCCCCGCTAGACGTGCTGTTGTGTGATCACATTTTAGCGCCTATTATGGCTTGATTAAAGCTCCCCTGGATATTCCTTTTTAATGGGATTTGAGGAATTAAAAATGGCTTCACAAATCACTTTTTAATCTGGTGAAGTAAGCAGAGAACGGAAAACACCATGCCTGCCCTCTTCCAGTGCAAGAAAAGTTGTAAATAAAGAAAACAAATTAGCGGCTGGTTCACACCTCATCAGCTACCTAATAACCTGTTACCAGTTAATTACACGCCTCCCAAATGCATGTGCAGGAGAACTTACTCGAAATCAGTTTCTAAAGGGGGTGGGCAGAGAAGCACGCTACCGGTAAGAGGCTCTTTACCTCCTTAGGTAACCAACCATGACAGGGGGTGGGGAGTGTATTTTCTCAAGAATTGCAGTCGTGAAAGCTCCACCTGTTCATGGGACAGCCTCAGTGGCCTCCACACTAACAGTCTAATCTCATCAGACACACACAGCTAGGGCAAACATAGGTTTACAGTTCATGAAACACAGAGTTCATCCTTGTATTATTCTTTGTTTAAAATTGCATTATTTTCCATACAAACAACTGGAAACCTCCTTATGCCCTACCCTGTATTTGTGGGGGACCTCCTGGGAAATAGGGTCTCCGCTATTCCCTGTGACTTCTTCCAACCTCGTGGGTTTCCCAGGAGTGCCCACTGGCCACGCACTACATTCAGAGCCCCATCCACTCACGCGGTGACAAGGCTGCCCACCACCACTGCCAGAAGTGGGGAACAGCCTCCTTCTGTTCCGTGTGTTCTCTGTTCCCCAAGGCCCCTACCTCTTATGGTTTAGGCTTTAGTGTGAATAGAAAGCAGTTGGAAACTATGGGCCATATTTTGCCACGTAAATCCACTCCTGTGTATAGTAAGGACCCACATTTTTGGCCCAAACTTTCAGGAAAAAAATCTTTCATTTTAATTTTTTAATTCATGTTTTTATTGTTTACATTTAGAAACAAAACTGATTAGTATATTCCAGGGTATTATTTTGCATGTGGCTATTGTAATTGCTTTCTAGAATTACACTCTTAAAGCATAAGCATAAGTAAAAGAGTTAAAAACATTTATATAGGGATGGAATTAGTACCACTCATGTATAATGTGCATCCTCATTTTTTCCTCAAAAGTTAGTGCAATGAAGTATGCATATACATGGCAAAATACAATATATTGAACAGCAAGTAAATCTGGGATAGAACAGTTGAAGACTGTTATCTTCTCCAGTGTGTACACAGGGCCTTTTCCAGGGAATTGTACAGTGTGCATGTGACTGATTTTTTCCAATACCTTTTTAATACACAAAGAGCTCCAAAATGTGGCTTTCTAAAATCTGAAAATGTTAAGGAGATGCCTTGTTTCCTTTTTTTCTAAAGTTTTTTCTTTCTGTTCTGTTATATTTTGTTTTCAGTTTTGCTCTTTCTTTTTTTGTGTGTGTGTGGAGCCATTATCTCTTGGTCAGGACTCTAGGACATTGGTCTGCACACCGGCTTTGACACCTGGGACGTCTGCAGTCGATCATTTGCTGGCTTGGAGCCCAAGGGCACTCACTCCCTAAGCGAGGAGAACCCTAACCTGCCTCACTGAGGGGCCTGAAGGGGCAACTGACAGAGGTAATTTCAGTGCCCTGAGCCTGTGGGAAATGTTTGTTATTATTATTTGCCCTGGTTTCTGTGGATCGTGGGCCACAGTATCTGGTCGGGTGGCCTGATGAAATCTATTTCCTATAGCATTTTAGTGTAACTTGCGACCTCAAGTCTTAGATTGATAATATGCTACGTGCCGACTAAAGGCTCCACTTCCAGTGAGCTGATTTTGAAATTAGAAGTATGGCCGTTTGACATCAATGAACTCCACAAATACAGTGTATGAATTCCATTTGAGTTATGTTTCTTCATGGGACTATTAATACGATGTGTACTCAGGTCATTGAGTATGCATTTATCATCCAGCAACTGCATCCTTCAAAGGGCACCACAGTCAAAAGATATTCAGTCATTTCCAATATGAAAAATATATTTGTATAAACACACATATGTACACACATGCACCATATATATTCCATAGCCTGTAAGTTGCCCCAAATCATGCAGGTAAAATTCTCATGGTTATTTGCCCAAAGACCTCTGTTTGTCGGTCAGGTAAAGGATGAGATTGGTCGGGGCAGAGTGCACGGGTCCTTATTAAATCCTCATCTGGGTGTTGTGCGCATCCGCAGAAACTCCCCTCAGAGAGCAGCGAGGTCTCTCCACATCACGGAGGACACACTCAGACCACTGCTCCACAACCACCCCCACTCCCACTGGCGAGTTAATCTGCGTGGTGCAGTCCATCGTGGAAGAGCAGAAACAGCTGTGAAGAAACAGCTTCTCAGGTTGAAAAGACTGGATTCCTTTAGTTATGTCTTCACTGTATCACTTTTGCATGTTGCAGAAGTCATTCAAACATAAGACCAAACGCATGTGTCATGCAGGAGTCCCACAGTCCCGCCCCTCTGAGATAACCATTTTATATATACGGGTTTTAAACATAAGAATGACCATCCCATAGGCTCTGTCCTGAAGCAACCCCATGCTGACGGAAATTCTGGGCCTTCCCAGACTTTCTGTGACAAAAGTACTAGGAATAAGCACCCTCGAGCAGACATCTTCCCACAGTTGCATGAGTGTTTCGCTGATCAAACAACTGGCCATAGAGTTGCTGGGTGGAAGAGCACAGGCATTTAAGCCTTAATTAGCATTCCCGACGACACCCCTGTGGAGGTTATAATCGCACACCCTCCCACGCAGGAGGCGCCCTGCTGCTGATGCCTGCGCTGGGTAGGACCGCCCCTCCAGGTCTTCGCTGCTCTTTCGGGTAAGAAGAGATGGTTCTCCCTTGATTTTATTTGGGGATTTGAGGCCATCGTGGGACTCAGCTTTCATCCCCTTGTTTTTGGTCATTTGAGTTGCCTTTTCCATTAGTTGCCATTCACCTTCACTCTATCTCACCCCCGTGACCTGGTTCTGTCACTGCAGGGAGGTGGAGCTCTCCGAAGCTTGTCTGTGTGTTGTCCAAATGAGACCTGTCCGAAATCCGTGCACTTTGTTTGCCCCCTTCCCTCTTACGTGATTCCATTCCTATCCTATTTTGAAATGTATGGTTAAAAAATAATTTTCAAAATCAGAGGTGAAATCCTACTGTCATGGAGATTTGCAAATGAACACGCGCTAAAGATTTTACTTTGCAGACAAGATGAGGCGCGCCCACCTGTCTGTCAGGAGTTGTGAGCTATCTCAGTGGCTGCGAAAAGCTAGCCTCTAGGGACTCAGGGTGGACTGCGTGAGGGTGATGCATGATTTTCCACTGACACACACTTCTTTTCCTACAGTCTCTCCCCTTGGATCAAAAATCACCTCAAGAGAATATCTTGATTACAAAATAAGCCTGGTGGCGGTGAGTGCAGCCTAGTGCTCAGTCCCTTCACCACAGAGGCCTTCTTAAGCGAGCTCTGCTGGACGTTTTCATAGGGAATCTCAGAATAGACTTTTGAGGGCTTCTTGTTATGTGCTGTTCTCAGGTAAGAGATTTTGTAATTCCATCTAATAATGCCCTGGGGAAGTAAGACAGTAATTATACACTCACGGATGAGACTCGAAGGCCTTTCTGAGTTAGAGTCACACGTAAACAAAGGGATGGTGGAAGGCCGGGAGCTCCCACTGTAAAATTTTAGCCTCGGGTCAAGAGGAAACACAGAATTGGAAAACTCACCAGACAGGTGAGTTTTCACTTTCCCAGTGGGCGTGCCATTCATAGTTGATTTGATCTCCAAATAGTCAACAGAAAAAACTAACGTGCTGGATTCTCTGCCACCCCTCACCTAGGGGAGAGCTCTGTAAACTATGGATCCACTTCCAGAGACCATCAAGTAGTCAGATAATGAGACCCAATTCCCTACAACTCATAGGAAGTGACGACTGGCCACAAACACTCCAAAACCAAAACACAAACCAAGAACTAGTAGAGAGGAAACTTCAAGTTAGATAAGCAGCGAGGGAGCCAAGTGCCACGGCTGTTTCAGATTCACCTAAGGGAGCCCAGGAAAGACCTGCATGGGTATAAACTGCCCAGGGGAGCCCTTGTCGGCCCAGGCCATGTTCCCGGCTCTGGTGGCCAAATCTGCTGGGTATCTCAGGGGAACCATCCAAACTGTTGAAAGGTAAATTTCTGGAAGAGAGAAAATCACCAGTCCCTTCCAGATATAAAAATGAGGATGCGTTAAAAATTTTACTTTACTGATTCAATGAGGAAACCAGGTAGACGTGCTCACTGGTTTAAAGGAAAGGTCAGAAGGCTTCCAGTTCTGTGGGGTAAATGAATGACAAACGCAGGCAAGACTGGGTTTTCCCACAGGCCAAGCGGAAGTGAAGGGAAACTCTGTTGAGCAACTTACAACGAGGCTTCAAACAGGTCGGAGATGGTGGGAGACTGGAATTTAGTAACCCAGAAGGGTATGCTGCGTGCTGGTGATACGTAGTTTGCCACTGAAACTCAAAACTTATTTTTTTCCATTCTGTTCTTTTGGATGTCTTTATATACGTCTGCTCATGTCTCCTGTAGGCCCCATAATGTTTTATTACTCCTCCAAATAAAATCTGGCTCGCGTATGTTGAGAACACATCTCAACGTAGGTGGTAAATGCCAAGTCGTTTTACTAATACTTTTTTCCTGTCTATGAATGATACTGAGTTACAGGATTGAGTGATTTTTTCCATATCTATTAGTTGTTGGGTTGTCATTTATAGGTAATATGCAAAAGAAAATAAATTGCCCACAGTTGGGAAAAACTTAGGTTACAGATGGAAATGGAGTGGCCCAGAGCTCATTTGATTGATTGATTGATTGAGTCAATAATCATTTCTAGGTTGTTTCTACTCCCATGATCCCAGGCACCATACTTTGTGAAAATGCAGTGTCAGCTTTCAACAATTTTAAATTGATCTAGAGCAGTGGACAGGAAGGAATCATCTATAGAGTGGCCAGAGTCTCCTAAAGCAGGGAGGCCACTGCAGAGGGGCTGAGAGGGCAGACTGGGAGTCCAGTCACCGGGACCCCGCAGCTCAGCCCTCCAGGAGCAAGGTCTGGATGTGTGCAGAGGGTGTTTTGGTGGAATGAGGACAAGGCATGGGATGGAAGGCAAGAGAGCAGGTATCATTCTGGACTTTCCAATTCCTTCTGCATAGCTGGAGCAGAGACAGGGAGAGGGAAGGGGTGGGAGGGGAAGAGATAAGAAAGAGGGGTCAGCCATGGGGAGCCCTGGCTGTCTGCTGTGGACGAAACATTTTAAGCTAAGGAGTTCCCCAATCAAATCTGCATTTTAGGAAGATCCCTCAGGTAGCTGGGTGGGGAATGAATGCACTCTAATATTCTGACTAATGATCCTGCATGGATCTTTAACAGATTCTCGGGTTGTCCTCCCCCACCCCACCGCCATCTTTGTTGCAAGGTGTGGTCTGTAGCCAAAGCTTGGCAGCATTTTGAGTGCAAGGCTGGGACTTTGTGGTATGGGACGAATGAAAAGAATAAGGGAGAGAATGACGTCATGAAGCAAGGGTCAGCCAAGCATGGCTGGCCGGCCCGATGCAGCTGCCTGTCACTGTAAGTGACACTTAGTGGGAACCCAGCCCCACCCACTGGTTCCTGTAGAGCCTGTGAGTCCTTGGGTGTCAGCGCGGCAGACTGAGGCCCTGAGAGAGGGGGCAATGCAGACGTGAATGCAGGGACTATCTTGCCTGTCAGGGGACAGACAAGTGTGCTGGCCCCTGAGATGCAGGGTGAAAATTTTGTATTGCTTATTTTGCATATTGGATCATACGTTATTTATTCCCTATATTCAGAATGAATTACACAAATATTTGCGACCAGCCTAGTGTGGATTTTCAAAGCTTGAAAGTTGTGCCGGCAATAATGCTTACACTAATGCCGTGTAGAAGACTGTCTCCATGACATTAATTCTCAAAATCTTCCCCGAAGGAGCAGATGGATCTGGGTTATGTGCTATTGAGCTGGATTTATTTTTGCTCAAGGAAAGATCAGGCAAGATTTTAAATATTCTGCGTCACTTGCAGGACCTTGAATTTGAAAATCTCAAAGACAGCAAGCGGGCGTTTGGGGATGGAGTGTAACAGTCAGGATCCCCCCTGAATGCTTGGTGGAATGCCTCTGAGCTTAGCCCAGAGCCTAAACTTAGGGTCATTGACTAAACTTAGCGACTTCCTAGGGGGCCCTTTTCCAAATAAGATGGCCTTGGATGGCATCAAATAGGCATGTGTAGAGAGGCCAGGGCTGGAAGGGGTCACACACAGCCACTTCACCACTGGTGTCCTTGGCATCCTCACGAGGTCCTGCATGTCAGCTGCTCAGCCACCCTGAGCCAGGACACACCGAGCATTTCAATTTTCATAGAAGAGATGCAAAAACCAGCCCCCTGGCTCAGTCTTCCATAGTGTCTTGTCTTCAGTACTCACCTTGGGAGATGGACGGAGACTTCTGCATCAGCAAGAACCTCCTTGGACCAATTTAAGGCCAAAAAACAGTGATGTTTAAAAAAAAAACCCATGTATTTCAGTCCCCAATTGAAATGATCCCACATTTTGGGAGAAGTCAGTCTGCATAACAGTAGGTATTTCCCTCCTGGTGTTAAGCCATCTCCCTGTCTGCTGTCTTCTTGGGTCTGTTAATCAAGTTTCTTGCCTTCTCTAGACAGCAGCCTAATTGGTTATGTCCTGCAGAAACCCCTTGCTGAGAAAGAGATTTCATTTGTTCCTTAATCCAGTGTTTTTATGCAGTATGGAAAAAACGCTATTAACTTGTTACAGTAGTTTGGCAGCTTCATCATTAGCCTCCTAGTGGAATCCCTTCCTTTGATCTTAATCTGACTTCTGTTATTTTCTTTTTTACTAACCTCTGTCACAACTTCCGGCTTTATTTCCTGGCCCAGAATATCCTTTCCTGCCAGAGAAAAATCATTCTCATCACCAGGAGAAATATTGACTGCCCACCCATGGAGGGTGTCTCATTGTACCTGGTGCCTCGGGGTTTTACCGGGACTCATTACCTTTCTTCCCTGATGCCACAGAAAACCCAAAATACAGCAAACAAACAGACAAACAAACACCCACTTTGTGTCGTTCCTTATAACGACACAGAGGAAATGAAAGGCAGTATTCCAAAGTGTGAAGATGCAGATCTCAAAACGAGGCGATTGGGCTGGAAAGTGTGACAGGCTGTACGTACCTGGGGCCTGACCTTCCCCCGGGGGCTTCTGCCTCACGGCGGCGGAACTCTCTGCCACCTCCTGGTTCCTTTTGCCCCCACCTTTTGACTCTCTGCCACCTCCTGGTTCCTTTTGCCCCCACCTGGCGTTCTGGCGGTGGCGGAGAGCGAGGTCGCCGTGCCACCAGTATTATTTGACATCCTTCTTTTTATGAAATTGAATTTCTTTTGATAAATGTCAGGAAGGGACAGGCGTTCTTCTGTACAACGAGCTGAGCCGGGGACAGATTTGTCACTGCCACCTCCCAAATCACCTCTTCTGCTTCTGACAAATATTGTGTGTCCTGAGTTTGTCTGTCCTTGCTGACCTTAAAGAAACAGAAGCGGGCTCCCATCCTTTCTGGTCTCCGCACGGTGGCCTGTCACAGTGGGCAACCTAGAGATGACGAAGCTGTTCTGTAGATTCCTCCACTGCTGTCCCCTCTGGGGACGTGCGCAGGGGACGCAGCAGGACGCCACGGGAAGGGCTGTACGTGAAACCAGGCTGCTCTGTGTGGTGGTTGGGAAACTTCGCCTGCTCTAAAGCATCTCTCAGTTTTATTTCAAAAATCCCTTTCGTTTCCCAATAGAGGGGCTGATTTTAAAAACAGCTGCTTCTTCACTGTGGACCCTCCCTCTACATGGGTCATATTAAAAAGAAAACAGTGAAAAGGAAAAAAAAAGGAGGAAAACAACTAAAAAAAAGAAGGAAAAGGGAAAAGAGAACATTGATGTGAAAGAACATAACAACATTTAACTTTATTCCAGGGCAGGGGAGGAATGGAATCTTTCCCTCCCCTTCCCAAGTCCTCCACTGGGGCCCTGTCATGAAGGACAGAGGAACAAGACACAAGCACAGAAATGGACTCCGTGTGAGTTTTACGTGGCACAGGAGCCTTTGTAAGGAACTGGAGATGCAANAAACAACTAAAAAAAAGAAGGAAAAGGGAAAAGAGAACATCGATGTGAAAGAACATAACAACATTTAACTTTATTCCAGGGCAGGGGAGGAATGGAATCTTTCCCTCCCCTTCCCAAGTCCTCCACTGGGGCCCTGTCATGAAGGACAGAGGAACAAGACACAAGCACAGAAATGGTCTCCGTGTGAGTTTTACGTGGCACAGGAGCCTTCGTAAGGAACTGGAGATGCAAAAGAAATGGCTGAGCCTGAGTGTCTCTGTGCTGGTGAAGAATGGACAGATGGGGGGGGGGGGGGTGGAAATGGGGGCGGGGGAGGCTCAGCAAGACCCCTGCACGGGTGTTCCTCTGTGTGCCCCAGACTTTGTCCTCAGACACAAGGGCCCTCCTTTCCTTCAGGTGTAGGGAGGGCACCTCATATATGAGGGTTTGTTTCATGACCCGACCCAGGGGAAGGTCAGAAAGTCTTTCCTCCACGGGCCTTTTCTCAGAGTCCCTCAGTTTCAACTATTTAACGTGCCAAGGTGCCATACAGTGGGGCAGCCTGTCCTGAACCCTGTCACCACCTGGTAGATCAGCCTATTTCTAAGAGTATGATATTATTGCTAGTTATGCCAATGTCAAACTGCCCCGAAGAGAAAGGAGTCCGTTCATGTCAGGATGGTACTGCATCATCCTACTTTCGGGCAGTTAATCCTAGAAAGAGCAGGAAGCCCAGACCAGACCTGAAGGTCTGTGTTGAAACCGACAGCAGACCGCGAGAGACCAGATATATTGGAAATTAGCTTTTAAGTACAATGATTAGATTAGCCCTTCTAAAGAGTCCCAGCAGCTGGAATGGAGTCCTGTCCCGTGAACTTGCAGGTTTACTCTAACTGTGCAGCTCCGTTCCTTTCTTTCTGCTCTTCAGATGCTGTCACCTAGTCACAGTCCCAGGAGGTCTTACAGACCTCTCTTTCCATTGGACACCGCCTGGCCATAGTCACGTGGCCCCAGGCAGGACGATGCTAGGTGCCGAACACAGGAGATGAAGCTTGCATGAGCGCTGAGCAATCAGCACAGCCACGACTCTGAACCCCTTACTCACGATGGCTCACGGTTTTTCTCTGTGAAGTTCCTTGCCTGTGAACCACTGAGGAGTTTGGGCTTTTGAGCAATAACTTCCCTGTTCTTCATGACTAGTGCTCTGCAAATAAAGCCACTCTCTTATCTCCACAGCAGTCCTCAGTTTCATGAAGTGTTTGGCTCCGAGGTTCAGTAATCTGCTCGAGGTCACAAAGCTACTGGGAGGTGGAGTCTGGATTTACCCCCGGGGAGGGGGGCGGGGTCCAGCTACCCAGCCTTTGCCCTTAGTTGTTGCTGCTCTTGCAATTCATCCAACAATAAACATGTACATTACTTAATATTGTGAATATTGTCTAGAGAAGGCAAGAAACTAAATGCTGAATATTGTGCTTGGTGATTGCGATACAAATACAAACAAAAATGGTACATTGCCCGCAAGAAACTCACACTGTAGAGCAGGAGATGGCAGGGTAATGAAAATGCAGCGGGCAAAGGTCAACACCAGAAATGTGGCCGAGTTACATGAAGATCACTGAGGCTTAGTGTTTACTGTTTTCTAAAAAAAAAAAAAAAAAAAAGAAGGGTGGTGGCTAATCCAC
This sequence comes from Sturnira hondurensis, assembly GCF_014824575.4. Classification (NCBI taxonomy): domain Eukaryota; kingdom Metazoa; phylum Chordata; class Mammalia; order Chiroptera; family Phyllostomidae; genus Sturnira; species Sturnira hondurensis. Next base: position 24,298,348 of record NW_028075471.1, read on the forward strand.
GGTGAAGCTTAGACAGTGCTGCTAAATTTGCTACTTAAGCAAACGGGAAATGAAAGTACCACTACTGACTCTTTCCAAATTCAGTTTGAAGAAATTCATTGGGCCTTATGAGCCAAAATCATTCACCCTCAGCGACGCCAGCTCTCTTCTGTCCTTGCCACACAGAAACAGCGTTTGGAAATGGGCAGGGAATGCTGTGTTGGCCCGGGCAGCAGGGCACACTTCGATTCTAAGTGATAGACTATGGCTGGGTGGCGTGTACTTGTCTTTCCTCAACAGTCACTATTCTCGTTCTCCAAGCCTCAGTCCCTCCTCCCAGCCCCTGCCTCACTTCCCCACAGAAATACTTCCTGAATGTCTCATAGTAAACTTGTTCGACCACAGACTGATGGCCCCCCAGGCTCCTTTGTCCAGATGCTTCCTGTCTGCTTCACTTGGTGGGTTAGTTTCCTAGGGGTGTGGGAATGAATCTCCACAAACTGGGCGACTTGAAACTGCAGAAATTAATTTTCTCACAGCTCAGAAGCCAGATTTTCTAAATCAAACTGTCAGGATAGCCATGCCGCTTCCACAGGTTCTTGTGTGTGTGTCTGGGGGTTGGGGAGGGGGGGCGGATCCTACCGTGCCTCTTCGAGCTGCTAGTGGCTCTGGGTGTCCCGAGCGTTGTTGCGTCAGAACTCGTGTCTCTGCCTGTGCCTTCGCACAGCCATCTTCACTGTGTGTCCCTCACGACCAAGATTCTCCCCTCCACTGAACTCTCAGCTGTCTTCCGCTGCAGACTCTGAGCTTACATGATTTTGTCTCCCCCGCCCCCACACAAACACACACACATTAAAAGACCTGAACAAACACTAGGCAGGTTTCTAAATGCTCAAGGCTGCATCCTTGGATTCTGCCTTCTTATGTTTCCCCCTGGGAAAGCTCAAGGCTGCCGGAAGAACTGGCTGTTTGCTCCTGCCCACGCTGAGGACCAGCCCTGGTCTCCCCATCTCTGTGGGAGGGTAGGAGTCTAACTTTGACCTGTGCCTCTCAGCAAACCCCTGGACGTTGCACGTACACCAGCCTTCTTCCCCTTTCCACTCTCAGGAAATTTCCTCTTCTCTGACTCTGCCCAAACCCTCGCTGTCCTCCCTCCCCACTCCTTCCTTCTTCCTGGAAAATGCCCCACCTCCTCTGCACAAATTTAAGTGGAATTCAGCTCACAATCATGGACCCTCTTCCCTACGGCCATAGTTTACCACTGACTAAAACCAGGCCTTACCACTAACATGTGTCTCTCTCTGACTCGCACGTGTCATGGGAGGCAGGGCCCCCCATTCCAGTATGACCTAGTTGCAGTCCTTACCTCACTGACACCTGCAAAGACCCTACTTCTAGATGAAGTCACAGCCTGAGGTTCCGGGTGGGCAGAACTTTTAGGGGGGCATTATCCAATCCTCGACTCGCCCTATGTCCAATTAGTCACTGTGACAAGCTGCTCTCTACCTAACACCCAATGCCTCGGACGGACCATCGTCAGTCGGACAATCAAAGTCACTCCCACGCTGCCTTTCTCCAGCCTCCCAGGCAGCCGGAGGCTGCCACGTGACCCCGCCCTGGCCAACGACCCCTCAAGTCAGCTGTGGAGAGAAGAGCCATTCGATAGCGTGAGGCAAAACCCATGATAACTGAGAAACATCCTCGATAGTGCCAACCTTCTGCGCCAACACCAGCCGTGACCTACTCGAATGTACTCGAAGAAAATGAGCCTCTATGTGGTGAGTCCTGTTTAGCCCACATTCTGTTTCTTGCATCCAAATGCACTTCTGATGGATTGACTCATCAAGCTCAGTTAATTTTCTCTTTGAAATGCCCCTATTTCTTTCTCCCTTTCCATTCAATCAAGCCTTTATCATGTCTCACTAGACAATTAAAATATTCTAATTAGCCTCCCAGCCTCCCTGCCTCATTCTAGAATCATCCATTCCCTCTGGGCCCACTAGAGTAATTGTTTACAAACACAGACCATGCTCTCTGCTCCAGAACTTTCTCTGGCTTCCAGTTACTTAGAGAAAAATGCCTACATTTGTTAGCACTAGTGATCTGGCCTCAATCTCTTGTTTTCTAGTCTCTTTTACTTCCTCATATTCTCTGTGCCCTCTATACTTTTCAGTATAAAAGTATTTTCCTGGATACCCCATGGATTTTCACATCTCAGCCTCCATCCTCAGTCTGAAGGAAATTGGTGGGAATCCTGTTTGTCCCTCAGAGCCCAGCCCCAGTGCAGCCTCCTCCATGAAGCCCTCCATTGTTGTCCAGTGGGAGTTGATCCTTGAATCTAAATAACATGTTCCTCTACCTCAGGCAGCCCTAGGGTTTAGGATGGTTGACTTTCAGGTAACCTGCAGCTCCGCCCAGGGTACATCTGCACCTCTGAGCCCTCTTTCCCGTGCTGGACACAGGTGTTCGTCCTTCACTGAGAAACATTTCACACCAGCACACGGCGATTCTGCCTGACAGGTGTGAGGGAGAAGGGAAAATTGGCCTTTTCCCCTCTTTGTTCTCTGGCTGGTCAAACAACTAAAGTGACCTAAGACAGATGCACTGGAGCAAACACCCAAAGGTGATTATGATGTGTGCGTGTGTGGAGTTCCGTAAGAATGTGGGGTCGGAGGACAAACTGAGCTTCAATGCCACCTTGAGCTAACGACAAGGGTTGGGGTGGGGTGAGAGGAGAAGGGGTTGATTGTGGTTTAGGACTTCAGAGCGAGCAGGAAGGCCGTTCACATGGAGATGAAAAGCAAATGTTTGGTGAAAAATGCTCCCTGGGCCATCTTTAACAAGGGGACACAGAGAGGACTTTGAGCAAATGGGCCTTGTTGGTTCCTCCCTGCCTGTCACACCCAGTGCATTTTTCACACCGTTATTGATAATGGCCGTTCAGTCATTTAGGCCAGTAAGGGGGAAGGTCAAAGGCATTCCCCTGCCCAAATCTTTTGTTTCTTAAAAGTAACCTGCTTAGAATAATCCATTTCCCAAGGAGGTGTATTTTGGGGTGGCAAACTCAGCTCCCTTTCACAGCAGAACGTCTGATCTTGCAGCTTCGTCCTCTCTCTTCCTTTCTGACACTGCACTGTTGTTTCAACATCCTGATGCATGGTACAAACACGAAAGTGGTCCTATTAATGAAAGCATAACTGAGAGCAACATTACTATCATGAAGCAGGCTCCAATTGGCCGTGTCTTTAGCTTTAATCAGACACTCAGTGCACTTAAGCTGGCCCGCCGTGTGCAACAGTAAAGAAATGGTACAAAATGAGAGGATCTGGGAGGATATTGTTGAAGGTTAGGGCCTGAAGCCCAGGCCTAATGATAGAAATGGAGACATTTTATTTTATTATTATTTTTTAAGATTTTATTTATCTATCTTTAGAGGGGAGGGGAAGGAGAGAGGGAGATAAATATCTACGTAGGGTTGCCTCTCCTGAGTTTCTAGCTGGGAACTGGCCTGCAACCCAGGCATGTGCCCTGACTGGGAATCGAACTGTGATCCTCTGGTTCGCAGGCCCGCACTCAATCCACTGAGCTACACCAGCCAGGTCAGAAATTGAGACATTTTAAAAAAAATTAAGGATTAAGAACAGCTGCAAAACACACTGTGACTATCCAAAGGCAGAGAAAATCACAAGGCCTTAAGGCTGTTGATGGGAATCCAACGCAAGTGGAATTCTCTTATCAAGAAACGAACGAGGACTGGTGCTCTGTCCTTCTAAATGAAAAGTGTTCAGGTTGCCAGATAGTTACGCGATGTAAACTTCAGCATCGGGGATTCAGTCATTAATATGGTGATAACTACGGACGATGTCAGATGGGTACCTGAATTGTCGGGGGCTCAGTCTGGAAAGTTTACAACTGCCTAACCACTACACTGTGATGTGGACTCCGGCCCACGGGGTCCAGGTGTTGTGGCCGAGACGAACAAATTCACGTGGACTGCAGAGTCCTGTGGAGAAAAAGGGACGGCACAGCTGCTCTCTGAGTGAGAGAGAGGGCCCCGCCCTGCCTGGACAGTCTTTTATTGCTTTTCTGGGTATATTACATGGAGGATGGTCCTCATTTACTATGCACAGGTTCGCTGTAGATGATTACCTTTTACAGATAACGAAAGAAAGAATGTTGCTAATTATTTCAAAGAAAAAGAATATTTGCAAATGCAAAGGGAAAGGTGGTTGAACTGGTTACACTCCATACTTGGGAGGTTTAGCACAGACTTTAGGAAGTTACTTTAAAGATATGCAGTAAACGTTTGCTGCCTCAATTCAGGGTGAGGGAGTTTTGGCAACAAGCAAGCCTCAAAGCAGTCTGGGTACAATGCAGGCCTGGTTCCCCATGGGAAGACCGATCTGTGGGCGTGGTCTTTTTTTCCACTGACAGGCTTTTTTCACTTAGCACAATACTCTCCAAGTCCATCCATGCTGTTGTGAAAGATATTTAATGTTTAATCTACATTTTTAATGTAAAAAATGTTAATGTAATCACGTGCACATTCTGGAACACGCAGGGATGAGATAAACGAGGCACGGACACCGTAACTACAGATGCCACAGCACGTGTGGCCGCACATGCAGAGAGAAGCCTGCACATGGCTAGTCTCTGACTTCTGTAGGCACCGCACACAGCGGGGTAGTAATTAATTGGGCCGCAAGAGAACAAAGAATTCCTGATCAAATAAGTTTAGGAATATCTGCTTATTGAATCCTGTCTTGGAAACTCAAAGTGTTCATTAGCATATTAAAGAAGTCCCATGCTTTCAAAAATTCCATTTAACTTTGTTTAATGATGAAGTTGTAAAGAGAAATAATTCCCGCCCCCCCCCCCCCAGCACATCTATATTGCCTTTTCCAAGAAAGCAAAAGCATATAAAAATCAAACAGTTTTCTTTTAATCTCAGTTTGGGAAGAACTAACCCATAGGTGCTCTCTCCCTTCTCCTGAGCTCGACCGTGCCTTTCCTCCCTCTTTCAACTCTGAAGGCACCTGTCTGTCCCTCTCCCAAGCTGCACGGGCCCTTCTCCTGCCTCTGTAACTCATTTCCCGAGTCCACGCCCAGCTGACCTGCTTCCACCTGTGTGATCTTCTAAATGAACTTTCTCTGATAGTTTGAGTTTGGCTCTGAGTCCTTGCTTAGCCAGAGCTCAAGTACTGGTCTCCTTGGTCACTAATGCCTGGTACCGTCTCCCTGCCAGTAACATTTTTCTCTTTTAAGTTTCACCAGTAAATCAATCTATTTAAAAGAATATGTTATAATTAATTATACTAAGTGACATTACCAAATAATTGTAGAGTGGTTAGCTGTGGGGCAAGGAAGGAAAGAAACACCGTTGGTCCTTATGCATCTGTGTATTTTCTCTTCCACATTTCTTAAATCACAAATAAAAAAAATACAAGAAACTGCAGTGGAAATACAATCAGAGTTTCTCTCAAGGAAATTAAAAGTGTGCATGGTCAGGGGAAAGCTGAAGCCCAGCTCACCGGCTTAAAAAGGGGGCATGATGTAAAACAGGTGTCCCACTCGAGCGGTTGGCCAAGTGACTTCTCCCCATATTACTCCCCTCTTAGACTCCACTGTCTCCTGCAGCCCCCCGGCTTTCCAAACACAAACAAACAAACAAAAAACTAAACAATGGATTTCAGGGAAAGAAGGATGCCTTACTTTGAATTTTCTGCTGTGACTAGCCTACTGTTTAATATAAAACCTCTCAATAAATATTCACTTAATTAATTAATGAGGGAAGAAGGAAGATGATTTGGAGTGTTTGGAACTTTAAGAGTTTCAATGCCTATTGGATTTCTAACCAATTTTTTTAATTGTGGTAAAATATACATACCATAAAAGTTACCTTTTTAACCTTTTTTAAGAGCACAGTTTCATGGCATTAACCACACTGTCCAGCCCCATAGCTTTGTCATCTTCCCACACAGTGGTAAACCCTGTGTTCTGACCCACTGACCACTGGGTGTTTTTCCTTTCCCTACTTCTCTGCATGAGCGTCTCTCTCCAGTATTGTATATTCAATATACCAGGGGTGTTTAAGTTTGTAACTTGGTCCATAAATTTTAAGAAGGTAAGGGCTAAATTAAAACGGAATCCGGGGAGGAAAGGGACATTGCCTGGAAACTGCGTGTGAGAGGGTCAGTGGTCCAAGACGTTCCTGTTGGGTGTAATGAATTACCCGTCCACTTCTTTGGGTTAGTTTTCCACTTCAGAGAATAAGTGAATGGGTGTGCGTGTGTGTATTTGTATTTGGACACGATGTAGTTGGACCTTAATGTTGAGAATATCTTTGTCATGTAGAGAGATAAGTGTATGTTTTGAATGTACTTCGGGGGATGTGTGCTTAGCCATCCTTTCCCAGGAATCGCCCATTCCATCCATAACAGTGACCCACGGGCAGCCAGCGATGCTCTCCCCTCCAGTGGCTCTGTTCGAGCAGTCGTTGATTGGATCCAGGTGAACACCTGCTTCAGAGGGGCCCGTTTATTGCTCCGTCTCCTGGAACAGGAATTGGTAATGATGGGAAGGCTATTCTCTTCCCACCATCACATGCCTGCCTTAACCCATTATTCAGAATTCTTAATCTCTTGGAAATATTGTGGAAGTTTCTCATTGCCGTAGAAGTTGGTGGAGTGACTTACTTAATTGGGGAGTTGGGGAAAAGGGTCTTGGCACAGGGTCTGACTGTGCTCTTTTTCCCTTCTCGTACGTGTGCAAAGGGCGTGCGCGCTCCCCTGGGATCCTCCCCCAGCCTTGGCCACATGACGAGCTCACCTGGCCAGGCCTGCTCCTGAGATGGAAGAGATGCCACTGCTTGATAAGCTGCGTGTGCCCAAGTGAGTGTGATCCAAGCAGAAGTCGTAGGGAGCATTGCTGTGCTCCCTGTTCCAGTGACGTTCCCCAAGCATTTTGCTGTGGCAGGTTGTCAACTGACTTAGGAATGACAACGGAGAATGGTATGGTAATTTGGCACCACAAAGACTTCAATGATTGAGGCAGGCAGTCATTTCGGGCCGGTTTCTTGGATGGCAAAGATGTAAAGTAGGGAACTTTGGAGTAAGTATCTTCCATCTGTCCTGTGGCTGGGAAGCACAGAAAATACATCTGACGGGAGAAAAAGCAGCCGTGTAGAGAGAAGCGGAGCCAAGACAGAGAGAGTCCCGATGGCTCCAGTCCCATGTGGGAGCCCAGCTGCACTGTACGGGCCACAGGTTCCCTGAAATACCACTAAGTCTTTCACTTTTGGTTCAGCTAGCTCAAGTTGCTTTTATAACTTTCCAAGAATACTGACTCATACCCTCTCTGAATTTCATTATTCTCATCCTTAAATGGTAGTTTGAATACTGTCCTATGTATCTTACTAAGAGAATAAAGGGAGGTAATAGAGACAGAAAGAATCACACTTTTTAGAGGCCCTTTGATAACATCCCTGATAAGAGGTTGTCTATAGGGAACCTATCCGCAAGGCAGTGGTGAATGTAGCCCAGCCAACTGGTGGGGAATGAGTCCACACACAGGACCCAAGCCCATGGATCAGTTTTCCCATTTGGAATCAGGTCTGCATTGTACCCGGGCTGCTTTGAGGCTTGCTTGTTGCTAAAACTCCCTCATCCTGAATTGATGCAGCAAATGTTTACTGCATATCTTTAAAGTAACTTCCTAAAATCGGATCTAAACCTCCCAAGTATGGAGTGTAACCAGTTTAACCACTTCCCCTTGGTCTGCAACATCCTTCTCTTTGAAGTAATTAGCAACATTCTTTCCTTTGTTATCTGTAAAAGGTAATCACCTGCAGCAAACCTGTGCATAGTAAATGAGGACCATCCTCCATGTAATGTGCTCAGAAAAGCAATAAAAGCCTGTCCAGGAAGGGGCCAGGGCCTTCTCTCACTCACAGAGTGGCCATGCTGTCCCTTTTTCTCCACAGGACTTCTGCAGTCCATGTAAATTTGTTCGCCACAGCCTCAGCCGCAACACAGGGACCCCGCAGGCCAGAGTCCAAATCAGTTGTCCAGCCTTGTTCCTTGACAGGAAATCACTGTTTCTTAAGGCAACCTGTTCTGTTTTCAGAGTCTTTTAAAATGGATATATAGAGAGAGTCAACATTTTCTCCCTTGTAACTCCACCTCATTTATCCTCATTCTGTCCTCATGGGTCACCCAGAATCAGTGCAACCTCTCTTGTTCAGACGGCCCCTGGAGTTGATGAAAGGAGCTCTCACGTAAGCATTTTCTCCTCTAGGCTGAGTGTTCTTAGGTCATGTAAGGATATGATTTCTCTGCTTTAGAGCACGGCGTAGAGTGACCACGGAAGTGAGTTTGGACATTCGAGTTAGAGAGAGAAAAATTTTGATTGTCTTTGTCATTCAAAAAGAAAAACAAAAAAGACCTGGTTAATAAGGCAGTTAGCACATTTGCATTTTTATGGTGTTTCCAAATTTCCAACAGATATTTTCAGGATTCAGGAAAAAAATTAGGAATTCCCAGGAATTCTCAAGTCTAAAGTTATTTTGTATTTTTATAATACTTGTGTATTTTTAAATAATGATGAGGGACCATAGTAAGTATTATTTTTTGATGATAGAGTTATACTACCTGTTTCAGAGGTTTTCTATAAAAATAAAGATATAAATAACTACATGTTATAAGAGCGTATATTTCAATAATGCATAAAAATGACCTCTGTTGGACAACAGAAAAAAATAAAGACAGAGAAACTTAACTCTAAACACCAAATACAACTGATTAAGAAGTTGAAAGGCATTAAAACATATAAAAATTATCATTCTCAAAATAAAAAATTAAAAATATGCAAAGCATGAGTTGCCCTAGCTGATAGTCTTGACCTTTGTTCATAACAAATACTGTAGAAGTGTAAACATTTCTTTCATTGTACCCTGACATTTGGTGAATTAAGAGATGCTGCATCGCGAAGCATCTTAGAATCGAGCAGCACAGTGCACGCGGCGTCACGTTAGCGCTTCATTTCACTTTCTTTAGTGTGCTTGCTTTGGTTTTGAAAATTGATATTGCTTTTGATATTTCAGATTTTAGGTTAGTTTCTGATTTCATGTTGGAATATTCCACAACAATTCATATCTTCTTTGCCTTTTTTTCATTCAAGTATTTCCAAAGGCACTCTGGGGCTGGCCAAGTTGAAGTAGCCTCAGGTCTCCCAGGTCCTCCTGCTTAGAACTACAACCCTGGGCATAACTCAGCAAACACACAGGAGACTCTGAGGGTGAAATGTGGAAGGTGGACTATTTAGGCACCTGGGATCATGTGTTTCATGGGTTTCCTGTTGTCCAGTTTTCTAAGTTTTTTTAAAGTAGTCATTATTTAAAAAATGATCTTTGTAGTAACATGTAATAGGTTTATACTTTTTAAAATGAATTAAACACAAGTTTAAACTATGTTTTAATTTTTAATACAGTAAATATGGACATACACATCCCACTCATTTTTAAGACTGTTAAGACAGCTGGAGACCCAAACTTTTGAAAACCTCCATGATACACTGCATGATTTACTTACTGATTGTAAGCACGTGTGGGTAGGAATAGGTTGAGTATAACTATATTCATAGAATGTGTAAGGGAACATTTGTAACCGTTATTTAATGTTGTACCTTAGGAATATCTGGTTCACTTTTCCCCTGATGACATTAATGCCATGTGGAGGGTTGTTCTAATATAAGGAGACAACTCATGTTTCAACCTCACACATAAAGCCAAGTATTCAGTTTCACATTTAATTGCTGGATTTGAAGAAAGTGGGATGTTCTGAGGCTTTACCAGAACAACTTCTTTTTCTTTTTAATATTTTATTTATTTTTAAAAAATATTTTTAGAGAGGAGGGAAGAGAAGGAGAAAGAGAGGGAGAGAAACATCAGTGTGTGCTTGCCTCTCATATGGACCCCACTGGGGACCCGGTCTGCAACCCAGGCATGTGCCCTGACTGGGAATTGAACCGCAACCCTTTGGTTCACAGCCCATGTTCAATCCACTGAGCCACAACAGCCAGGGCTACGTCTTTTTTTTTAATAGACTATTTTTAGGGCATTTTTAAGTTTACAGCAAAATTGAGCAAAAAGTAGGGTTCCTGCCTATCTCCTGGGCACACACTTGCACAGCCTCCCCAGCTAGCAGCGTCCCAGCCCCAAAGTGGTCCATTCGTTACAACCAATGAACCTCACTGACACACCAGAGTCTATTCATTCCTTCCCCCAACTCTGGGCAAACAGATGTTCTTACTGTCTCCATTGTTTCACTGTTTCCAGAGTGTCAGAGCATTGGAATCGTACAGTGTGTTACCTTTTCAGATGGCCCCAGCTTCTTTTTAGGTACATTTGATGAATCTTAGTGAAAAAGTCAGGTCCAACTTAGTAACTCTTTTTGCATGTTTATTTCCATTATAAGACAGTCACACGCATCTTTGTTGCTTGTCCTGACACATTGCAGACACTTAGCTACCAGTAGGCAGGAACTCCATGGAATCACAGTGCACACATGGGTCCTCTCAGCTAAGTTCTCTTGGAATTAAATCCTTAAGGATGGCAACAGACAAACAAACGACACCCCCAAACCCCCAAAACCAAAATCAAAAGAAACAAAAAAAACCCAAACCAAAAATAAACAACCAACCAAACAACAAAACAACCCCCCCCCCCGCCCCCCCAACAAACCTTACTGGACAGTAATTATCTCAGGGACAAAGATGAAACACTACAAAAGTGGCTCATGTCCTCTTCACAGACCAACTCAGGCCTCCAAAGACTCTAGGAGTTGTATTTATCAGGTTCATTTAAGTCTCTGTGACGGTTCTTAAACCTTTAGAATTACTGTGATTGTAAACCAAAATTATTGTAATTTTGATAAAACGTAATACTCATTTTTACATTACATGATCTGGAAATGCAGGTGTAGTTTGGCAGTATCCAGGACCATGAAAACAAAATAGGGGATACTATTGGGGAGGAAGGGATTAAAAAAAAAACAAAGAGAAAGAAGCATTTTCAAGGTCTTTGGTAGTTCTAGGCTCCTCTTTCTTGGTGGGTGGCCCTAACCCAGTGAAAAGTTTGTACTGTTGGAAGGCAAGGGGTTTAGGAAGGTAGTGTCAGTTTCTGCCAAGTAAAGCACCTGTCTGGGATTAGCCCTGTCGGCTAGCTCAGGACAGCGGGGGTTGAGCCGTGGCCTCTGTGCGCCTTACCAGAAGACCGGCAAGGAGCAAGGATGGGTTGGCAGCTGTGCATTCGGGGTTTCCCCAACTCAAACACCCGGCAGGGGGTTGAAGACAGACAGAGTCAGACACTTGCAGCTCAGCTCTCTGTCGCCCCCTCTGCCACCAGGGCGGTGCTGAGTCTAAGGTTAAGTGCTGGCAACTGTTTGCCGTCGTGATCCGTCGTAAAGCCCTGCCGGGTTTTGGGCGCAACCACACAGGGGTGGGGCTTCGCTTGGCGCCAGCACGCAGGGGCGGGGGCGTGGCTTGCCGCTGGAGGAGGCGTGCCCACGCAGGCTTGCCTCCAGGCTGAGCTGCGCAGCCGGTGCGGCGGGCGGGCCCTGGCGGCGGTGGGGGGCTTTGGGAACTGGTGCGGGTTGCGGGACCGGTACGCAGACGCTGCGTTGGGGTTCCCTAGGGCCCGGGACCCTACTCCGGGGGCGGCTCCAGGCGAGGAAGGCGTAGCTGTGAGCAGAGGGCGGTTTGGCTGGGGCTCAGGAGCAAGCGTGCCTGCGTGCGCGTGGCAAGGAGGCCGCCCTGCTCCCTTCTCCTGTGTAAGCAGAGCAGGAGCCAGCGCCTCCTGCAGACAGCAGTCCGAGCCCAGAGTCAACCCGCTGCTCTCCTCCCCATAGGGAACCTCTGCGGCCCCAAGTCCAGGCCGGGAGGGCGCGCTGTGGGCACGCGCTACTCTTCCTGCAAGTGCTGGGTAGGTGGTGGGAGTTCCAAAAGCTTGAAACTCAGAATTTTAAAACACGTGTCTGTCTCTGTCCTTTTTACTTTTAGGGTTTTGGCCAAATTGGGAGAGGGCACACAATATCCACTTACCCCTTCTCGCCGAGGAAGAGCGGGAGAAAGGGTAAGTAGGGAATGAGCAGGGATGGAGGGAGCTAGGATTATGCAGAGACAGAGCAGGGCACACAGGGCTCACAGGGTCTGGACCCTGGGGGCTGCCCCCAGGAGATCTTGGGCCCAGTTCCCCTTTTTCTTCAGGAACCTGAGGCCCACCTTCAGAGGTTACATTCTCCAAGCTCAAGAACTTTATCAGGCTTACAGACAATGTAGAGTTAGCTGTGAGTTTGCCCTTGCCCTTGACTTCTTTGGAACATTGGTTTTATACCTCTCAACTCCGACTAATCCCTGGGACTGTACTATTAAAGAATCCTGGTCCTCCTTAATAATTAATGGGAAACACTCCCAAGGATCTTGACGTTTTAAAAGGGGACTGCTGTAAAAATTCTTGAGGACTCCATAGCATAAAGTTAATAGCAGTATCCCACGTGTTGAATTTCTTTTGGGATCTTCTCTCAAGCTTATAGAGGAAGGTATTTTGGGGAGGAAAGCCTTTTTCTCTTGACCTATTTTTGATATCCCTTCACCATCATTCTGTTCACTTCTGAAAAGTGGCCACACAGCCCCCTGAAGTCCCCGGAGGTTCCCCGTGATTTCCAGTGGGGTCTCTCATCGGTCCTTTTCTGGGAATTCTCCATCCCTCTCCAGTGCATAGCTGCCCACTCCTCTCCCATGGGTAAAATAAAGCCCAGCCCTTCCGAGAAGGTTGGGAACATATAAATCAATGCTTTGAATTAATTAAAGTTCAGGTTAATCCCAAAGAGGAACAGTGATGACTGCCCTCTGGGATACTTACTCAGGAAAATGGGAACAGCCCCTGACCCTGACATTGGCTGTCTGTGGCCTGAGCTTGCCTTTTCATTCATTTGAATGAAGTGGCAGGTTACCACCTAATGTACTTTCTGAAAACCCAGAAAATAGTCATTTATTGATGAGGGGTTCATTCACTGATTCAATAGGTTTTCCTTTATCTATTGATGTCAGTGGAGTGGTAGAATGATGTTGGAGATGGCTGTTTTGAGTCAGGCCTACACCAGTTTGCTGTGGATTTTCTGACTAGCTCAGTGTCCACGTCCAAGACTTTCCCTGTGCTGATCGTGTGGCCTGTGGGTCTGTCCCTGTTGCGGGACAGACCCACACTGTTATTTGTCTGACTTTCTGGTACTTTCAGTAATAAACTTTCAACGCTGACTGCCCATGGTGATTTGTGTCCTGTAGTGAATACTATAGCCATTTTCCCAGTGTGATAAGTACATTGTAGTAGTATCATAATTCGGTGAGAATATTTTTTTGAATTGTTCCATGCAGATGATCTAAGATTAGGAAGCTCGCAGAGTGTTGGGGGTGCCGCACTGAGGGAACTAAACACTGAAGTTCATTCGAAGGGGTTTCTGTACCTTGAACCTCATTTTTTATCACAGTGAAAAAGGTGTCTTTTTCTGGATACAAAGGGTAAAAAAATTTTTTCAGTGGAATCTTGCAAGGATATGAAAAGTAGAAAGTGAGTCTCCGCTGAGTCACTCTCACATGGTCACTGTCAACTGTGTTGATTTCTTCAACTTTTTGTTTCATAATCATCCATTATTATTTGGAAAAATTCTAAATTTCTGCCTTTTTCCTCCATATTTTTTTTGGCTGTTTACCACCATGCCTGTTTCACCCCAAATCCCCCAAGGTAGATGCTGCATGCCTTTCACATGTAGTCTGTCTGATGTGGGTTTGATTCCTGGGCCGATCTGGTCAGCTCTGCCACTGTGGGCCAGTTAAAACTTCTCTGCTCCTTCCTTGTTGTCTGTCAGAACACAACAATGAGCGTATTAAAACGAGTGTGTACAAAAAGCAGTGGCTGGCCCTGTTGGATTTCCTTCTTTGTTTCTCCATCTGGTCACCCGTCACTTCCATATGACTTTTCCTGTGCTGGTAAGAAGCAGCCTGGTATTTAACTTCCCTAAGGGTGCCAAGCCTCCTGGGTTTTGGCACTTTCATAGAGATCACCTCTTCTATCTAATCCTGGAGTTTCTGGGACACGGACTGACACCTGCTGCTGAGGCTCACACTCTCCCTGTCTGATCATTCCACAGCCCTGCCTACGCACAGAGTGCCAGCTTGAAAACGAAAGGGACAGGGTTTCTATAATGCGTTGAAAAAGCTCTGAGACGGTGCCCAGAGAAAGACATACTACTGCATTTAGCTGAGAGCTTAAAGCTAGGATTTCTATTTCAGAAATGTCTGTGGCTGATAAGAATGATAATAAAAACGCTGGTGCTTCATGTCTGAACTGTCATGATTCTGCCAAGGTGTGGGTTTCATCATACGCCTGAGCTGAGTACTTGGTGTAACTAACGCTGGTCTAGAAGCCAAGAAGACAGGTCCGCAGACATGTGATTTCGCACGAGACGTCTGGTTTCACTTTGCTAAGGAGTGCATTTTGTCAGTAGATTATAAGCATGTCAGCTGTACCCCCATGGTCTATGGCACTTCTGTCCTGAGTTCTTGTCTGCAGGATTTAGTGTGATGTTTTATTCAAATGACAGCACACTGGAAATGAGCAGCTGGTTAGAAAAGCACATTGCCCACAGGTATCTTCCAGGGTCATTGTTCCTGCAAGTTGGGGTGGAATAGTTTCTGTTCTTGGTGATTTGTGTGTGTGTGTGTGGGAGAAAAATAACTTTAAAGAACAGAGTTATTTAAGGACCCCATGTATTCCCCAAACTTACTTCCAAGTCCATTTTTTTGTTTGTGATGTTGACTAGGATAGTTATAGGAATAAAATAACAAATAGCATTTAGATTTCTAGAGTAGGCCCCCTAAAAATGTAACTTTTTTAACTCACTGTGCTCTCGTGAGGTAGGAGCGGTTCTGTAGACTCACCCACACTGATAACAGGGTTTTGGTGAATAGCGTATTCTGAGTTCCAACCTGGAAGGGCTTGACCTCCACTTTGAGGTCATCAGGGCCATAGAAATACGTTGGAGGCTGTCATTCTTGGGCCGGCTATGTCACTGCTTAGCTGTGAGGTCTCGGACACAGATCCCTCCTCTGTGTAATGGGGCCCTGACTCCTCATCCCTGTCAGACTGAGCATTTGTAAAGTGGTACAACATTGGGGATGAAATAAGTCCTCAGAAAATAGTAGTTTCACCTTCTGCCCTCTAGGCCCTCGCCGCAGGAGTAGAGACTCCCCGTCTCCTACAGCCCAGGCCAACCCACTGGCCAGGATGGTGGTGCCGATGGAGGGAAATCGTGTGGACTTGGGCATTTAGTTCTGGGGACTGGGAGGGGTATGGAGAGAAGGGACAAAGGGATGAGGGGTGAGTGGAGGGAGGGGAAGCCAGTCTTTCCTCAGTGCACGGATGCAGGTCCATGAATACTCAACTCAGAGAAGGAACCACCTTTATTTACCCCTGGACTGGGGGTCGCTCTCGTCAGCTGCTCTGCTGGAGACTCTGTCCTTCCTGCTTGCCTCATCCAATGACTGGCTTTTCTCTTTGTCACTTTGATACTGCCTGATTAACCATGTATTTCATTTTTTTGAAAAAACGGGTGGGACTTGGTAATAGAGGTCTGTACTTCATTAGGATCTGGGTTTTTTTTTTTTCTCTATACTCAAAGTCCAGTGGATATCTTCTTGTCCTTTCATGGGCCTATAGCTCATTCATTCCTCTTGAAAAAATTTTTTGTTTTATGATATTCTGTGTGCATTGAACCAGATATAAAGGTGAAAAGTCACTGTCCTTGATCAAGGAGTTTACAGTACAGCAGAACAATAGACACGTCTAGGAAATCGTGTGAGATTGGCCACTTGGAGATACATGTGGAGAGGAAGGCTCACAGGAGCTCTTGACCCCTGAGGGAGACACCAGGGACGGGTTCAGCAGTGGTTGTGTCTGGGCCGAGTCTCGGGCCCTGAGTAGGTGGGCAGGTGGACAAGGGGCAGGGGACGTTTCCAGGTGGAGCCAACAGCCTGCATTGTCATCTGGAATTCTGGGAGCAGCGCGTGTTCTGGGAACTGCATGCAGGACAGTAAAATGAGAGTGTGGAGGGCAAAGTCAGGAGGGGAAGGAGGTGGATCGCTGATCAGGGCCCACTTTCTATCCCACGTGTGGCAGTGACCCACTGAAGCCTGGTGTATGACAAGGACGCTGTGTGCGGGGTAGGTTGCTGGTGGGGTGGGTGGGGGTGGTGCACCACAGGGTTGCTCGCCAGGGTGGTCAGTGCCTTAGTCTGCAAGGCCAGAGTTTGAGAACTCAGACAAGGGGCGAGTCGTGGGGACACTCTGAAGTGAGAAGGGTTAGGGAGAATATGTAGAGGAGGGGAAACTGCTTGGTCTTTGTGACCCAGTGTGAAAGGAATGGGAGATGGGGACGTGAGAGTGACGGTCAGGTTCCGGGCTCAGGCTCCTGGGTTGTGAGAGGGAGAGGGGAAGGGGAAGCAGGTCTGAGGGAAGCCGATGAGTTCAGGTTTGGGCGTGTTGCAGTTGACGGCTTGCCGGCGTCACTGGTGGCAGGAGGCAGGGGGGGGGCAGTTGGCTGCTGCGTCCTGGTGCATCGCAGGGGACAGGGAGGCGGGAAGTGCGGGTCTCTGAGGGCTTGCATCCAGAGAGCTGGGGAGGCATGGGTGGCGTAGCGTGAAAGTGCTTGGAGGGGCTGCCCAGGAGAGAAGAGAAAGTAAGGCTTAGGGAACACCCACAGTACAGCGACAAACCGGAAACGGGAGACGGAGGGGGCCTGAGGGGGCGTGGCCAGAGAGTCCGGGCCAACAGACAAAGTCAAACTTGTCAGGCCAACGGTAGAATTTCTGGTAGAAACCAGTGAAAAATGTAANGTTAGTCTGCAAGGCCAGAGTTTGAGAACTCAGACAAGGGGCGAGTCGTGGGGACACTCTGAAGTGAGAAGGGTTAGGGAGAGTATGTAGAGGAGGGGAAACTGCTTGGTCTTTGTGACCCAGTGTGAAAGCAATGGGAGATGGGGACGTGAGAGTGACGGTCAGGTTCCAGGCTCAGGCTCCTGGGTCATGAGAGGGAGAGGGGAAGGGGAAGCAGGTCTGAGGGAAGCCGATGAGTTCAGGTTTGGGCGTGTTGCAGTTGACGGCTTGCCAGCGTCACTGGTGGCAGGAGGCATCTGGGGGGCAGTTGGCTGCTGCGTCCTGGTGCATCGCAGGGGACAGGGAGGCGGGAAGTGCGGGTCTCTGAGGGCTTGCATCCAGAGAGCTGGGGAGGCATGGGTGGCGTAGCGTGAAAGTGCTTGGAGGGGCTGCCCAGGAGAGAAGAGAAAGTAAGGCTTAGGGAACACCCACAGTACAGCGACAAACCGGAAACGGGAGACGGAGGGGGCCTGAGGGGGCGTGGCCGGAGAGTCCGGGCCAACAGACAAAGTCAAACTTGTCAGGCCAACGGTAGAATTTCTGGTAGAAACCAGTGAAAAATGTAATGCTCCAGCCCTGGCTGGTGTGGCAGAGTGAAGGGAAACTGGAACATTTAAAGCAAAACTTAAGATCCATCCTGCCGCCTTGGCCTTGTGGCTCAGTTGGTTGGAGTGTTGCCAGTACATCCAAAGGCTGTGGGCTCCATTCCGGGTCAGGGCACACACCTAGGTTGCAGGTTCAATCCTGGGTGGAGCATTTATGGTAGGCAAGCAATCGATGCTTCTCTCTAGCATTGATCTTTCTCTCCCCGCCTCTCTCTAAAACCAATGAAAACAAAAAAATAAAAAAAAAATGCAATGCTCTGAATCAAGTATGACAAAGATTGTAAAGTGCTCGTTAGAAGTGATTGGTTTCGTTGGAATGGCAGGGGCAGAAGCTGCACAACCGAGGGTGACCTGGTAACAAGGAGGCGAGGAGGCCAGGTGAGGAGGTATGCTTGGCCCCTCCTCAGAGACTGGGACGTAATGGTCTGCAGTCCAGAGTTTTAAAAGCTCTGCAAAGGGTTTTCCAGGTGCCGGAGAGGGAGAACTGGCTTGCAGACTTGACTGCTGGGTTTGAGGGGAGGGGCCACACGGAGAGGGAGATGCTGAAAGTGTCCTTGCTTGTCCTCACTGTTCTTTGATTGTCACGGTTCTTGTGGATGCAGATCAGGTTGTCCCTTTGTTGGCTTAATGCTCCCTTTAAAAATAATCCAGCCCTGACCCACCCTTGAATTGCCTGTTTACACAATCCCTTTGAGGCTGGAGGTCCATTGCTGCCCTGCTCTGTCCCCTTTTGGCCCTTCTGCACACGGTATTCTGGATCCTGATCCAGCTGGGGTTGGGAGAAGGTCCCCTTCTTTTATTAGATGTTGCAAATTTTTGAAGGACTATGTACCAGGAGACTAAGAGAGGAATAACCATACCAAACATGAAAAATTACTCTATTTAGCGAACACTCATCTGCTACCTTCAAGGCTGTATGCACTGCGAGGACCTAGAAGGGAAGGATGAGTAGGATAGGGTTCTTGCCCTCGCGGAGTCTGTGCGAGGAATGGGTGTGACACTAGTACCCTGTGCCTTTCGTGCTGTCACAGAGGTGGAGCTGAGGGTCAGGTGGGTGCAGGCACTGGACTTCATGTGTGCGATCCCAAAGCCTTCCCCAAGGAGGTGGCATGTGAGCCAGGACTGGCCGGGAAGTTAAGGAATGGAGCGTGGAGGTTTCAGGATGTGGGATCAGGAGAATAAAATAGTCCTTGGTGGTCCCATGATGGCTGCAGAAACGGTTCGAGTTTCCCACCTCCTCTTCCTTCTTGTCCTGCTTGGTGTCTTGCAAGTCATCTTGCAAGGCTCTTAGGGGATCCAGATGTTTCTGCTCACATATGTGGTACCAGCAATTCCATTCTTCCCCCCGTGATATGAACTTTCTGTGAATTTACCACCACTGGTTTATCACCTATTGACAACAAAGACCAATCAGAGCAATGAAATCAGCATCTCTGGGGATGATGGCTGGTCCTGAGATTGAAATTTTCAGAGTGCCCCAGGTGTTCACGTGGCAGCCAGGTGCTTAGCCCATTCTCAGGGAAGGTTGGAGCAAGCCAGCAACCCCCACTCTCCGTCCCACAGTCCTTCCAGTGTGAATCCTTCAAAGTCTCATTGAACTCCGACCAGGTCTGGTAACTCACAGCATGTTCGGGACTAAGAATACCTGGAAGGCGGAAGTACACATTTTTCTTTTATGTCATAAATCACAAAAATTTAATCTTTGCAATTTTATCCAAAGGTTTCTTCTGTGAGCTTGGTCTTTGTCATGTCATTTTGACATATACACTTTTTTTATATCTTTCTGTTGACAAATGTTCGTAGCATTTACGGTCAGCTTTTGAAACATGGTCTTGTTGATGTGGCTGGGGGACAGGTTGTGAGCACATTATCCAGTCCTAGTTTGGGAATCGCATGCAGCAGACATCGATTAGAGAAGGGGAGTATTTGTGACCGTGTGTTCTGGATTTTAGGATGACTGAATTTCATGTGATTTTTGCACTGCGTGGACTGAAAAAGTCACAGCATCTCAGGAATGTTTTCTCCTTTCTCCTGTCTCTCGCATAGTTTCCTGTGCAGATGTCTCTCCTCAGGAGTCCTTTATCTCCCTCGCCACACTCCGCCTCCTCTGTCTACTGGCTGCACCTCATTTTCTCCCTGTCTTTGGACTCAGTCCATCGATGTCCGCTCACTTCGGGGGATGAGTGGGCCTCACAGAGCGGGCAGGCATCGCGGGGAGCAATGAGTGTGGAAGGAAGCATTCCCCTGAAGCTGAGGGTGGGCGGCTGTAGAGGAGCTAGAAAGCTGTAATTGGTAGGAAAAGGTTACAGTTGCCTTAGTCTACCTTAATTTTTTTTAACAGACTATTTAAAAGATTACCGTTTTAATAGGCATTTAAAGAGATTACAATTTTAATAGACTATTAAAAAGATTACAGTTTAACAAACTATTTAAAAGATTACAGTTGCCTTTATTTACCTTAATTTTTTAATAGACAATTTTTTTTAGAGCAGTTTTAGGCTCCCAGCAAAGCTCAGTGGAAGGTAGAGATTCCCCACTCTCCCCACCCACACCCCACCCCACGCCCCTCCCCCATTGTTCGCATCACTCACCACAGTGGTGCACTTGCTGTCACTGATGAACCTCTACTGATGCGTCGTCAGCACCCAAGGTTATGGTTCACCTTCGGGCTCACTCTTGCTGGTGTACTGTTACGGGTTGGAAGTACGGGTTGGACGTACGTGTTGGTGTAATGACACGCATCCACCATGATAGTCTCGTAGGGAGCAGTTCTGCTGCTCTGAGCATCCTCCGTGCACTGCCTGCTTGTCCCCCTCTGCTCCGCCCTGGGTCTCTTCACCATGTCCACGGTTTTGTCTTCTCCAGAATGTCCGAGAGTGGAAATCATGTAGTGTGTAGCTGCTTCCCCTGGATTTTTAGTTTGCCTGGTACAGCAGAGTATTTACAAAGCACGTTTTATATTTTTCCAAACGCTTAGTTGTTTAACAAGAGTTTTATTAGTGTCAGATCCAGATGCTAAATGTTTAGTTTTGTTAGAAAGTGGCTAACAAAGTATTAGTATTGTTACTATGTAAGGGTGGTTCACAGCGCCATAGGCACCGTTAGCGTGTGTTTGTTACACGTCTTGGTGTTTCTCGGGTGTGAGAGGTGCCCTGGAGCCGGGACCCGGGGGCACACTGTTAGAAGAGTCACAGTCTGAGACCTGGGGCACCTGAGTCCATGATGTTAATACTCCAAACATTTCTTCAAACCTTTTTTTTAAAACTTAAAAAAAAGTAGTCATTCACCGTGAATTTCTAGACATTAAAGTGGTTATGTGGTTTGAGAAGAGTATGGAATGGGGGGGTTATGAAGGTTATGTGAGTGCGGGCTGTACTGTCAGTGATATGAACATGAACTTGTCTCCGAGCTTCATTTTCTTTGGGAAAATGGAGGTATGTACTTCATAGGTTATTTCTGGGGACGGTATGAGCTGTTTGTAAGAATCCTATGTAAATTTAACCCATTATAAAGAGATATAAGGAATTATTAGTTCACGAGTCATATCAGGTTACTATTTTCACCTCCGTAATTTTTTGTTTTGTTTTGTAGACAAGTAATACAGGGAAACAATGATTTGAGGTTAAGGAAACAGTACAGTAAGTCCTCACCATCGTTGATAGGTTCTTGAAAGTGTGTCAAACCAATGTCTAATGAAACCAGTTTCACCAAAGGCTAAATGATACAAAGAAAAGTTACGTTCCTATGGCATCTCATGGACATTATCACGAAACAATCCTGAACGAAATATTATTCTAGGGCCTGTCGTACTGCTGAAAAGATTATGTAGCTGTGGTGGAGAAAAAAATGGCTGTTTTTTTTTTAATCTGAATACGTCTCATTGATTTAGCCTGCTTGTGTCTTCTCAGGAAAGCTGTTCACTCTGCTTGTGTGCTTGGCTCCAAATCACATTTATGACCTAGCTGTCAGCTGGAGTGTTGGTCTCCCTTCCAGAAGCATGAATTATATTGCCATGCTCTGCACAGAGTCAGAGGCACATTATTTCCTGTTTATGGTAAGAAAAGGCGAGTTTCTAAAGCTCTTACGACCCATCTCTGCGTGGTTGAAGTCACTAGGGCCAGATGGAGTTCGGAAAGAGAGAAAAAATAGTCTTGTTGAAGTCCTGAGGCAGGTGATATATGTAATATTTTTCTAGGTTCAATGAACACATCCCTCTAGTTTAAAATACTAGAGCGACGGCCAGGGACATACTAATGAACTAAAATTATAGAGAACTTTACATTTCTGAGTTGGAGACATCTCGACAGTGCTTAGTTCACACTAAAAGTGTAATAGTCATTTTCAGTCAGTTCAGCTGACATCTTCATTACATTGCAATCGCAACTTTTCGTAGCTACTTTCTTCTGTTACCTTCAAATACATCATTTTGCCAACGACAGAAATATGACGTATCCTAAGGCAAAAGATGGAAGAATGTCCAACGACCAGCCCCCCAGGTAGATGTGGGGAGTCCAAAGGGAGTTGTCGTGAGACCACGTTAGGTGCTGTCTGACTCTGATATTGGGAACAGAGAGAAGAAAATTGGAAATGGTGCACGGGACCCTGAACAGGAAATGGTGCCCAGGACCCGTATTAGGTGCCATCTGACTCTGATATTGGAAGCAGAGAGAAGAACACTGAACAAGCATTCTGGAGAAGCGGCCAGTAGGACTTTTCTGACTGTTTGTTTGGAACAACTTGTGTTCATAGCAACCAAATAGAATGTCACTTTCTAGTAGGGAACTTGGTGATGACATGGCTCCTGTCCCCTGCTGGCTGTGGGCTCCCACGACCTACCCAGGCTCAATGTGGGGACGCGCGGCGATGCCTGCATGTCATGATGAGCTCTCCCTGGACGTGTAATCCCAGATCCTGAGAGCAGGATCCAGAGGAGGTCTGGCTGTCTGCTTCACAGGTGACAGAGAGTGGGAAGGTTGAGTGAAAGCCACAGCTTCACTCCATCTGAGCCCTGCTTATCTGTCTTGGGTTTTACATCAAAGAAAGCGGAGCAGGGAAAGTCGGCTCCATCTTTTATCCTCAGGAGTCTCCTCTTTAAGTTCTCCCATCATCCGGGTACTTAAGTTCACTGGGGACAGTCGCTGTTGGCAACTCTCAGGCAGGGAAGTGGGGCGGCACTTTGCCATACTCTGGTTTTCTGCAGCCTCTGTCCACAGCCATTTAAAATTGGTGTGTTGGAGAAGTAGAAGTGTATCTGCATTCTGATCCGCCGCAAGTCTGGACACGTAGGGCTGATTAAGCTCCAGAGTGTAGTTCGAGGTCTTCGTCAACTCCCTATGTGACTAGCTCACTCCCCTGCTTCAAGTGGCCGAGGCTTACAGTGGCCCTTTGGGTCAGGTGAAAACTTGGGTCAGCTGGCCTCCTTCCCCCGGCCCTATTCACCTCTCCAAGCATTTTTCTCCTTTTTCACTCCAGCCTCAGCACGCTATACTCCAGTCAGGCCAGCATATAGACAATGAGTTCTGATTTCCCTTGACCTTTGTTTTATTTTATTTTTTCGAATCCGGGCCATACCTTCTCATTTTCTAGGTGCAGCTTAAAGCTTTAGAGGTCACTGCCCACCCTGAGTCTCCCTGCCCTGACTTCCCGCAGCACAAAATCCGTACACTGATTGCTCTGCCTTGTGCAGTGTACTGGACTCGAACTGAATAGCTGTGAAATCAGCGTGACCTTGACTGGCTGGGAGAGAGCAGAGAGAGCAACGTGAACTGACCTCTGAAGAAAAGGAAGAACCTTCAAAATGTCAGGCATGGGTTGAGCAAAGGCATAGCGGGAGGGCCTTTGTTCCCACGCTTAGGACCAGTGAGAAACTGCCTGGCTACAGTGAGGGCTGTGGGATATATAAATCAAGGTTAGCATGTGAGTGACCTAAATATTAGACTTCGTAGTCTATAAATAGTAGAGAGGGGATAATTGAAGGATTTTTGACTGGGGACTCATATGGGCAAACTGTGTTTTAAGAAGATTAATCTGACATGGGTATAGAATAAGTCAGAAGGTAGAGGGAATAATGAGAGGTAGACCAACCAGGAAACTGTAATTTACCTGCAAGGTCGTGAGGATTTTTACTGTGATAATTGTAGGGATAGAAAGGAAGAGATGTTCAGAAACCATTCAAGAGGAAGGATAAAACTTGACTGTGAAAATTCTGCATTGCCAAAAAAAAAAAAACCAGAATAAAACTTAAAAAAACTATTTCAAAAAGCAAAGACAAACTAGGAAAAAAGATTTGCAATTCATATCACAGGCAAAGAGCTACTTTCATAAATATATAAAGGACTCCAGAAACAAAAGAGGAAGAGATGAACAGAAAAGCAGACAAGGCTGTGGAGGCTGTGCATAGACAGAATAAAAGAGATGCAAAGTGAACCTTCAACGAGTTACCCTTTTTTAGCCGATCAGATTGGCAAAGAAACACGTTTTGAAAACACAGTATGTCTTCGAGGGTGTGGAGACACAGGCAGTGTCACCTTTGCTAACCGGAGTCTGAATTCTCCCTGGAACCCATCTGAACATAGCTGTCACACACTAAAAGACAGGCCATTTGATGGCTGTAGCCTACAGGTCTTGTACGTGTGTGAAATGGTAGATGTTGAAGGATATTCTTGACAGCTGTTGGAAACGGCTGAAACGTTCACCCTCAGTGGACCGGGGGAATAAATTATGGCACATATAGTAGAATATTTAGCAGTTGTTTAAAGTAATGAGGCAGTTCAGATATACTGAAGTTGAGCAGTTACTGTTGAACAGGTAAGGTGTAGACCTGTGGGTATTAGCAGATTATTGTTTTGGAGGTGAGTAAATCAAGATACTGTTTTCTTGTCCAGGCACAGGACATGTCTGGAGGGAATTATTTTTTAAAAAAGGAAAATGCCTCTGGGGATTGGATCTTGGTGGCTGGAGAACAGGGTAGGGAAGGAGTCTTATTTTCCACTGTACACCCCTTCTTAGATACTTTGAATTTTGTATTTTACAAAAAGGTTAAAAAGGAAGAAATCTGTTCAACTCAAAATATATTTCTCTATTACATGTTGAATTGTAAATACAATAGAAAAATGCATTTAAAAGAACTCCATGGTTCCTATATCTGATAAGGGGTTACTAACCAGAGTACATAGAAACTCCTGTTACTCAACACAAAACACAATCCAATTAAGAAATGAGCAGAGGGCTTGAATAGACCATTCTCCAAAGAAGACATACAAATGGCTGATAAGCATTTGAAAAGACGCTCAAGGTCACTTATCTTTAGGAAATGGAAAACAGGACCACAGTGTGATAACACTATCTCACACTCATTAGGATGGCTATTATTTTTTAAAAATCAGTAACAAGAGTTGACAAGGACAGGGAGAAATTGGAATCCTTGGGTGTGCTTAGTGAGCACTGGTAATGGTACAGCTGGAACCAGGTCGACAGTTGCCCGAAAACTGAAAATGAAATTGTTGTGCGACCCAGCAGTTCCACTCCTGAGCATGTCCTCAGAAGAGGTGAAGGCAGGCTCTCCGGCACCCCTGTGCACAGTGGCATCACTCACAGTAGCCAAAAGATGTGGGCCACCCCAGTGTCCATGGGTGGGTGGACATACAGCACAGTCTTCCTCAGCCTTCAGAAGGAAGGGAATTCTCACACATGCTACCTTGTGTGGGAACTTCTAGGACATTATGGTGAACAAAATAAACTAGTCACAAGAAGACAAATACTGGATGGTTCCATTTGCATGAGTTTTCAAACGCATAGAGACATAAAGTGTTAGAACGCTGAAGGCAGAGCCTGAGTGTGTGTGGGGGTGTGGAATGGGGAGGGTTGTTTCCTGGGTCTGAAGTTTCACTCTTGCAAGACAGAGAGTTCTGGGCACGGTCTGCATAACTGTGGATATGCTTGTCAACACTGAACCCCGTACTGAAAAATATACTGCATTTGCATGTGTAATGCACAACCATGTTTTTGGCCCACACTTTCAGGGGAAAAAAATCTTTCATTTTAATTTTTTCATCCAATTTTTTATTATATTTAGATACTTGTCTTTTGTATTATAAAGGCACTTTAGCATTTATTTTTGAGAATATTATGGTAAAGGAAATATAATTAACAAATTATAAAACACAAGAACAGATACAAGGTATTTCAGGTACTACCCATATATAATATGTATCCTTCTTTTCCCTCAAAAATTTGGGCAAAAAGTGCTCATTATACATGGCACAATATGGCACTTAAAAATGGTTAAGATGATAAATTAGTATCATGCATTTTACTGTAACTATATATATTCATACATATGTGTGTGTAGAACATATATATATATGTGTGTGTGTGTATATATATATATATATATATATATATATATATATATATATATATATACCTCCTCTTTCCAAAAAAGAACCCTGTGGTAGAAATAGGGGGGATGAATATGCAAACAGATGGCTAAGATTCAGAGTATAATCTAAGTGTCCAAAATGAACAGACAAAGCTTTGGCAGGGCCCTGGGTGGGATGTGGATAAGGGAGATTACCTGTGGTCCCATGAAGTAGGAGGTGATATTCTGAGTGGGTGGTGGAGTGCAAGAAATAATCTCTAGGCCCAAGGTGGGTTGCGGGGTGGGTGGCCCAAGGAAAGGCTCAGAGAGGGAAGGTGAAGGGCCTGCTCACAGACCAGAGCCAGAGGAGGCCGGCAAAGAACCGGGCGATTCTTGGTGTCTTTGTCTGCTGGGCCATAGACTTCGGACTTTGCCACTGTCTGGTCACGGAAGAGTGTTGGATGGAGCAGTATCCTGGTTTGTATTTTTAGGAAGGAGGTAGGTGGTGTGGGAAGTCAGGGGGTTGCGTAGGAGCCTGCTGAGAGATTCTGTGGGCTCCGTAAACGGAGTCCTTTTGTGGGATTGTGCCTGTGTTGCTATGGTGGCTGTGAACTGTCGAACAAGATGGCACAGATTCTGTCTGAATATGCTGTTTTTGGCCCGGGGAATCACGACGTGGTCAAAGAGGTCTCACGGTGCTTGTCGGTACCTTCTGTGGGCAGAGCTAACGAACCAGGCACAGCTGTTTTCTTCTTGGTCTGTGTTAACAGTGTAAAATAATGACCTTTTCCTGTGTGTGCACACGAATGTGTTCGTGAACTCTGGGCGCTGGCCTCTTCATTCTTGGTGTCGTCTTTCACTCGGTCTCCCGCACGGTAAGAGAGAGGCTTGGGGTTTCTGTCTGATTCCTATGTGCTCTTGCCCTCATCTCGTTTGGGATGTAAAGCGCTCCGACTCCTTGGGTGCTCCTGCTGTTTACTTCCCACCGAGCCGACAGTGAGCCTCGTTTTCTTAGGGTTGCCTGCAAAAAGCCTGAAGACGTCATTTTCTGTGGGCGGAACGTGGGACTCATCTCGCTCCGCTCTTCTGTTGTGGGAAGCCCAGTTTCATTGGCTTTCGGCCAGAGACCATCTCTGTGAAAGATTTCCTCCAGTCAGTGGAGCAGAATATATTTAGTGCACAAAAAGCTGGAGTCGTCGTGTTCCAGGGTTTCCCTCCGTAAATCAGAGCACAGTGTACATTCCTGGGGCCTGATAGATTTTTTCTGTGACGGGTGGGGTGTCTGATTTGGTGGCTGTGTTTCACTGTTTTGGCTCTGCGTGCGGTGTGCATGCTGTCTCACTCTGCATTAAGAAACGCAAACTGAATTCACAGAGTCGATGGGAACCGTACCCAATTTTAAAGGCAGAATTAGTTCCACAGCCAGGTAGTAGATTGCTCAGCTGGTTTCCTCCATCTCTCTGTCTTCTGAAGTCCCGGGAGTGAAAGGCCGGAGGACACACCCGTGCACACCCCTCGGTCAAGGAGGCTGGGGTGGGTTTTTAAGTCATTCATCTTGGTGATTTTTCCCTCCTGCTGGGAGAGGCGCAGTTAAAAAAAAAAGGCTGAGAAAAGTGTTTTCTGATCTGCTTCTATTGACAATATTCAGTCAAAGGAGTCAAAAGGGAAAGATATATTCCCAAGGATGGCTACCTGATTATGGAATTAAAAAAACTGCAAGAGTGAGTTATCTGAAGTGTGATTCTCTCAGTGTAAGTTTGCCATCCCATTAGCATTGATTTGCATATCTCTTACTTTTCACAAATGTGTGATTAGGTCTGAAGATACAAGTCTGCATTTGCTCCCACACACAATGTAATTGTATGGTAGTACCGACTACCTGAATACTATCTTTTGCTTCCAGTGCCTTGGATGGAGGGTCTGGTAGGTGAGAAAGCCTGCTTTGGAGACCGGAGAGTCTTGGGCCGAATTGTTGGCCCGTGCCTCACCTTGACCCTCTGCCAGGCACACAGTTTTGTTTTCCTGCAAACGGACATGGGTGGGTTGGGGGCACAGTAATCATAACCGGCAGGGCCTGTCCGTGGCAGGCGGTGCCTGGGGCAGGGTGACACTCACACCAGCCTTGCACGTGAGGAGCAGAGTGCAAGAGTGTGGTTGTGAGTGTTCACCGACTAGAGAGTGTAACGACTGCAGAAAGAGAGGTGAAAATGAATGGCTGCTTTTATATTAAAAGTGGGGTTGATTTTTAAAGTCTTTGCTCTGTATTTGCTTTTATGTTTGCTGAAAGTATTGACTATGAAGATTATGCTTTCAGCACTGGGAGGCGTTTTCCGAGAATTAACTGCACGTTGTAGGAGCCACTGCACAGTGAAGGTCACGCTGATTCTGTGGCAGTGCCAGGTTTGCACATTACGCACACAGGTGGGTCGGTGTGGCTCCCCCCTGAGTGTTTAGGACCCGGGTGAGAAATGCAGCAGGGAAGCCATGAAAGGGCACGGTATTTAGGAATGCGTGCACCTCCCAGCTTCGCTTTGACCGTGAAATTTCAAATTCCAGAGGCAGTTCGGAGGGCCCATCGGGTAATAGGGTTTTCAGTGCTTGTGTAGTACAGAGACAACTCTAATTGTATTTTTCCATTAATTGATGTATATGGATTGGCACTTTCCCTCCTGCCGTCCCCCTTGGCCATTCGGAAATTCACTAACGATGAATGAGCCTCGCACCTTTGCCTCCTATGTTGTGGACTGGGTTAACTGTGTGGTCAGAGCTCCTGTCCCGTCAGTCACGTTGGAATGCTGGGAACGTCCTGCTCTGTGGTCACTGGGGTTGGCCAGTGGTTTCCAGGCAGTGGTCATGCTCAAGGGCACAGGCCATGGGGACAGGCCACCTGGATTAACCTCTGCTGCTGTCTGACTGTGCGACCTTTGGGGGATGGCAAACTGAGCTCCTCTGAGCATCAGTTCATAGCTTTTAAAATGGGATAATGGAGAGCTAACGTGGTGGTTAACTAAGCTCATTAGCATAACAGAATTTTATTATAATATTGATATAGTGGTACAGTATTTTAGACAACACAAAATAATGTACAGTCTTTACTGGACTGAAATTCTTATTTCATTGGTTTCCCAATGAAATTTTTTTCCAATTCCCATTTCTTTCTGAATTTATAGATTTGATAATTTGTGGAAGAGTACTTTTTTGACTGATTTTGTGAGTGGCCCATCAGTCTCTCTGTATTAAAGAATAGAAACAAAACCTGACTGTACTGTTAGGTCAGAAATTTTATGTGACTTTTAACTATTAATACTGAAGTTAACACCCCAAAGGTAGCAAAATTTAGGCATAATTTTGGTGAAGGAGAAGTAGCATTTTAAATACTTTCTGCAGGATTCTGTTATGGATATCTCACCTCTAAGACTGGCTTTGTAATTGCACGATGATTCTTTTGCTAGCCCTGTGTGAAGAGGTCATGTGGCTGCCTTTCTTTTTAATGAATTGGACAGCAAAGGTCTTTAGGTAATACGCTTCGCCATTTTGCAGGAGAAAGCTACATTAGGTTCTGAAAAACTTCCTAGTTATTTAGAACTGATAGGTATTAATTTAAGCTGCTTTGAATTTCTGTATGGCTCATATATTTTTATCTGGTTCATATATTTCTTGAAATCTATCAGAATTGTTACTGGATTTTCTTTCAAAGCCATTTACTGTAACTACCATTGCTATGTTTCCTAATATCATTTGATGTCGAGGAGACAATAAAAAATAAGTTTCTTACAAAATTAGAAAGATCAAGGAGTTATCCTCCGGGCTACCGAGCTGTTGATTAAGTTGAGAGAAACCTATTTCCCAACCAGTATGGAAGTCATTTAGTTTTATTTATTATTACTGGTGCATATTCGCAATCGGGGCACTTATCTTTGATGCTGAAAACAGGAATGTATTAGAAGTTCTCCAAAGCGCGTGCGTTACCCTGTACTACCCAGCGGCCACCTGCCGTGTGTTGGGTAGATGCGCATAGGTCTGAAGTAAAGGTCAGATGGACAGGAGGTTTAACCATGTCGTCACCAGAAGTGAAGCTGATTTCCTAAGTGTGGTTCTCTTGCTGCTGAAGTCAGGACTGTCCTCAGAGCCCAGGGGCAGTGATGATGGTGCTGCTGGCACAGGCCAAGAGGCCACCCCTTGGATTTCTGACACCAAAGGTAAAGGCCCGAAGTTGGAATCATGGATAGTTGGAGCAGAGAGTCTTAGAGACATCCACTAGAATAGAAATGAATTGTCTCACCATTGGCATAGCTAGGACTTGAGTCCAGGTTTTCTGATTTCTCATTTCGTACTGAGCCCGGGGAGAAGCCCCAGAACAGGGTAGGCAGGTGGTTCTTTGGGAGTGACACCGCTGGCTCTCAAATGGCCTGCTCTGGTCACCCAGTTTATGCCTTACGTTCCTGACTGGCATTTAATGGAGCGGAGCGTCTGACACAACCGTGCCAAACTCTCTTTCCATCAACCTTGTAAGCAGGTGTTAATGTAAACAGAATGTAAAATTAAACAACCTGTCAGGGTACATTTATTTTGCACCTGCAGATGCTTAGCAACATCCTGAGATCTTTGGGGCACATGGAGAGGAGTGAGACCTGGCTCCTCCTGCTAGAGGCTGTAGTCTGGCTTGGGGGAAAGGAACGGGCAACACCAGGTGCCAACTAAGGGTGTGGCTGGCACCTGCCTGGGAGTTTGGAGCTGCCAGCTGGCACTGTGAGGTTTCCTGGAAGAGATGAAGATGAGGTTGGTTGATTCTCACCTCCATAAACCTCTTGAATAAATAGACACGTTTAGCTCCAAAGGTTTCCCATTCACCCAACTTAGGAGCTTACAGAGCTGGGACTGGTTTGCAGCTGTCGGCCTGCCTTGAAGCGCTGAGCCCTGCTGGCACCGCGGTGTGGCAGCATCTCAGGGTCCAGGTGCCCTAGCGGCTGCAGGTTTCTCCGGGGGAGTCCTGTTTCTGCTCCTGCCTCCTCGGGGTGCTCACCAGCACAGCCGTCCTCCCCACTGGGCTGCTGGATGTGGGGTGGTGGGGCACCTCCTGTTTCAGTCACCTTGTTCCCTTTCTGTTTCTTCATTGGCAAGTAGCTAAAGGTTCTTGTTGAGTGTGAGTTTGGTAGATTTTTCCATTTAAGGTGGTTTTTTACTAAGAGATTATTAAAGTGTTATGACATATTCATGTACAGGACAGGAAATGGCAGCAGCTGGCTTTCACAGTGGGCTTTTCTGTGGTTCAGTTGGATTATTTTGGGATTCTGTGTTATGAACCGTTACCTAGAAGATTGGCACATAAATAAAGTTGTTAAACATTATAAGATGCATGCACTTAGAAATAACTGCTTCAGAAACAACGATACTTCTGAAAACCCACATTTCCTCTCTGCCTGGACATCTCTGCATTCACACAGCATTTCTCACTTTAGCACAAATAAGGGCCTCTGTACCTGACAGAGATGAATTTAATCCAGGCAAGAAACATGAAAGATGTTAGTGCTTGAATTAGGTAGTGTGAGCCTCCACCCACCACTGATTCTATAAGGCAGTGTTTTCTGACCTTTTTCCTTATTCTCAGTTTAATGTAGTGAGCACCTCTTCAAGGAAAATCTTTTTTTTTTTTTATATACGGAATGTTAAAACCGCAGAACAAGAACAGATAAAAGCAGAGTGGCTCTGAGTGAGACTGGGCGTGGGGGCTCAGAGCCCTGTCCCTGTGACCAGTGCCCCGAGCCCCAGAGCCCTTTGGGACCCTCAGGACACTGGAGCATGGGTGGAAAGACACTGCTTTTGAGGAACAACAAGCTAAGCCCTTCCTACACGTAAGCTGTTAACTGAACGAACATTTCTTAGTGCCTGGTAGTCGAATGGGTTATGAAAGATTACCTGATTCTCGTCACCCATTGCTGCTGCTTTTAGACATGAGCTGTGTGCTATGATTTATTGAAGAAAAAACACCCCCAAATCAACCTCTTGAAGTTCTAGATATGTAAAAAAGCACTTTCTTGAATATCGTCAGCTGCCAAGTCAGCATGTCCAAGCAGAGGCGGGGACATCAGGCAGACACAGGCACCTGCGCTCACATGTGCACACGCGCTCTACACACATTTTGTCGCCCGTGGTCAGGTCCACTCCTCCACCGCATTCCTCACATTCTGAGTGTAGCACAGAGAGTTTATGTGGTCAGGGAATTCTGAGGTTAGCTTACCAAAATAAATAATTAAAATTAGTTTTGGCAACAAGTCACCGAAAGTGGTTTATTAATTTCTTGCATGAATCTGTCCAACAGCGAATACCTTGGGGCAAGGCACTGGGCAGGGTGTTGAACAAGCGTCCCTGCCCCCCAGAATGCATGGCCGACTGCGGGGAGAAAGAGGGAGGCAGGTGTGCTGACTGCTGCATTGGGGGCGGGGGCTTGGGTTGTAGGGGACCACTGGGGAGAGCACCTCATCCACTCTGGGCGAGGCGGGCTGGACTCCCCAGTGGAGTAGCATCTCAGCAAGTTCAAAGGGCACATCAGAGCTGGCCAAGACGGAGAAAGGAGGGAAGAGGGATGGAGTCAGAAGGGAGAACAGGAAGCAGGGCCTGGAGACAGGCAAGGGCAGGATGCGTTCCGGAAATCGCGCGTGGCTGGGTGGGGTATCCATGCTGGAACGAAGAGTCATTGCCCTTAGCTGTGTGTACTGAATTGGGGTCGGGGGGCATGGTAGTTCCTGTGGGAAATGGGGAGTTACGAGGACACTGTGGTTTGTAGTTTTTCAGGACAGGACACCTTGGCTGACTCCCACCTGGACCTTTGGGCAGCCGTTCGGATGACAGACTCACTCAGAGTGGGAAGGCCAGAGTGGAATGCTGTGCCATTTGTCTTTGCGTACCATCCCCAGCGGCCTCCCTCTTTGATAAAATCTCTCTTTCTCCCAAGTTATTTTTATGGTCCTCTTCACCTTATCGCAAGGCTAGAGCAATTCAGAAGAACAGTGCTGAATGTTCAGTATCTGCACAGGTAGATAAGTCTTCATTCTCCAGGACAGAAACTGGCAGGCGGCCTGGCACCGGGCAGGTCTCAGGAAGTGCTCATGGACCCGAAAGGAATTAAGTGCCAAAGGAAGAGGTGCCAGCTCAAACCACATTTTTGGAAATCCTTTCTCTGCCTCTCCCACCATCCTTTAGGCGTAGCTAATGTCAACATCAGCTGTTTCCTGACAAACCCACAGGGGTCTGACTTGACTACGAAGACTAAGGGTAATTTACAAAACGCTGTGCATTTGAAATAGTTCAAGTGCACAGAGTTTGCATTTTACAACCGGACCCCAGACTCACTTAATAGCTGATTAGGAAGGTGTACTCACAGTGGACAGCTTTGTTTACTCAGCTCAACAATTATACTTTCAAAATTAGTTTGAAGGATAATTGATGAATTGAAAAAAAATTTCTTAACCTGCGTGGGAACATCATTTCTAACCTCTGTCTGAGAGTGATCCCAAAGGAGACTTATGTTAAAATAATACTTTGCCTTTTATTAAACATCTATTCATAAAGTATTTTTGTGTGATCTCACTCAGTTAAAATGAGCACTGCCTAATTTGCCTTTTGAAGCTAAATACCTTATTCTTTCATATTTTCTAATTTCAGAAACTAAGCATGTCCAAAGGTGTTTTTCATTGGTTTATGATCATCACCGACGTTAATTGGGTGTGTGGTCAGATCTCCCCGCATTTGGCCAGTGGGACGCCTTCCAGCAGGCCCCTTCGATGCATGTTCCTCGTTTTCTGAGCCCTTCTTCACCTGGTTGCATAACAGTATGTCCCAGGCTCCTCTCATACACACCTTCTGGGGCCCGGCCCTGGATAGAGCCTTCTCTGAAGGGCCCTGTGCTAGATACAGAAACAGTCATCACTGAGGTAGGATCTTTGCTCTTGGGTCCCCCAATCTTCCTTGAGGTCCCCCAGTGTTTTTGTAGCTCCCTTGTCCCCAGACAGCACCTGTCTCCCAACTGACACCTGTCCCTGGGACAAAACTGCCTCCCTCACTGCGCTTCTCCTCCTCCACCCCAGCTGAGCACACGCAATGAAATACTCCGTTCAAAGGTCAGGGGATTAAAAGAGGCGGAAGGAGATGTTTGGAGCCAATGGGAATGTTTATAGCATTGATGGTGCTGATGGTTTCTTGGTGTAGACTTATCTCCAAACTCGTCATGTTGTCTACACTAAAGAGGTACAGCTTTTTGTCTGCCATCTGTGCTGTAATACAGTGTTAGTTTTAAAAAAGAAAGACAACCAGTGAATTGCCATGATGGGTAATGTAGGGTTAGTATGAAATGCCCATTTCCAGAACTCTTATATGGGAAAGAAATAATAACGTTCATTTTTGTTTGTCCCCCCGCCACCACACACACACAAAGGAGTTAATTGGACGAGTCCCTGCTCCATCCGCCACGTTTAATGCCTGTTTTATTCTCCATCTTGTTTAGATTTTGAGTGTTGTTCAGTGATATGTCAAGGTTGCAAGCTTGATCCCTGGTCAGGGCACATACAATAGGCAACCAGTGAATGCAGGAATGAGCGGAACAAAAATGAATGTTTCTCTTTCTCTTTGCCCTCTTCCTCTCTTTCTAAAACCAACCAATCAAAAAAAGTAAAAAAAAAAAAAAGATTGTGAAGGTAAAGTTTATTCTTTTCTTTCTTTCTTTTAAAGAATATTTTATTTATTTATTTTTAGAGAGAGGGGATGGGAAGGAGATAGAGAGGTAGAGAAACATCAATGTATGGTTGCCTCTCATGTGTCCCCCACTGGGGACCTGGCCTGCAACCCAGGCATGTGCCCTGACTGGGAATCGAACCAGGAACCCTTTGCTTCACAGGCCCGAGCTCAATCCACTGAGCTACACCAGCCAGGGCTGTCTTTTCTTTTTTTTTTTACTTATGGAATATTTCTCTACATCTTTGCATTTTACTCAGAATAGCATAGACATTTCTCTTTCAATACCATGTATATATTGGTGAAAAATCTTTAATTCTGCAAAATGCTGTCCTAAAAGTGATAGGATGTATAGAGAAAATAAAGCTAGGAACAGATGATTTGAAACCAGTGGGATTTTGTAAATGGAACTCAAACACAAAAATGACACTGAGTTATAATGAAAATGGTCAAATCTCAACCAGCATTCATGCCCCGCATCAAGTCTGCAAATTTCAGGCTACCTTGAATCCAGGTTTTCCTCCTTTGAGTTGAGGGCCAGTCAGGTCATCACTTCTACCGAGGACTGATTTCATCAGAGTTAAAAGCCCGATCCCGGCTGTTGACTTACCAACTTTATTTGACTTAGCCAGAGGAGAATAACGTGCGTTTCTTCACCTGCACTCAGCTTCCCCAGAAAGTTTCATGCAGAGTGGGAGTCCTGAAGCCCCTCGATGACACCTTCCCTTCACGTCTGAGAAAACTTCCGAGGCAATGTTATATATGAGCCAACACAAAGGACATCATTTTCCTGCCTATGAATGAACTTACGTTAAAGAGATACCTGCCATAGTATGTGAAGATGATGTCTATCCAATGTGGAGAATTCAGATAATGAGGGGAAGTGGAGGAGAGAGTGAAAACCCCTCACTGCCTCTAAATGCTGTGACTACCCTCAGTTTGGCTCACACTCTTCCCCACCCGACCTCTTTTGCCGATGATGGCGATGACAGCGATGCGTGTGCGTGTCTAAAATTTCAAAGAAGTGAGTTCATACTATGCCTAGTTTTCCAGCTTTTCTTTCCTTTGAAACCCAAAGTCAAGCAACATAGCTAGACAGTGTCCTTTTGAATGACTGCACATTATTCCACTTAAGTGCATGGCACAGCTTATGTTTTGGGGGGCACTTAGGCAGCTTTTCGCTGTTATAAACAGGGGTGTACTGAAAATCTTTGATCATGTCTTTGCCCCCAGAGGACGAGTCCCTGCATCAGCAGGTGGGGCCATGTGACATTTTGGTACCTGTAGCCATGGTCCATTCCAGAAAGGCACCTACTCACTGCACCAGGACAGCGAGTGAGGTCTGTTTTCCCACACTGGGGGCTTTCAGTTTCCTAAACCTTTGCCCGTCTGATAGTTTGCAAAGCTGATACTTTGCTTTCATTTTGTATTTGTTTTATTGCTACTGTGGCTGAACATCTTTTTATGCCTTTATATACTCTCCATATTTTGCTTTCGGTGCAATGCCTTTCATGTATTTTATTCATTCTTCAGAACATTTGTCTTTTTAAAAATAATTTATAGGAATTGTATAATTTTAGGGATATTAAACCTTTGGGATTAATGTGTATTGTGATTTTTAATATATCATGCTGATTATCGTATAACCTTATTTATGGTATGTTTTGGCTTTTACATGATCAAATCCATCTATTTTTCTTTTGTATTTTGTGGGTTTTGTGAAATGTTCAGAAAGGCCTCTTATCACTGCTCAAAGGTTACCTGCCTTTACTTACTTTCAAGTTTTTAAGTTTTCTATTTAATCTTTAAATTATGTAGAATTTACTTTTCTGTAATGAAATATATCCACCTTTGATTCTCCCCCCCTCCAAATTGCAGCTAGTTATTTCAAAATCATTTGTTTTTCTAGCCCTTCCTCCTCAATGTTCATAATACCTTTATCATGTACCAAGTGTGTTTGCGTCTTTGGACCTTTTCTTGATTTACTGTTTTGTTACTTACTTCTGAAAAAACAATCACCCCCACACTCAGTGGTGTTAAAACATCATCTCTCACGGTTTGCACAGCTCAGAAATTCAGGAGCGGCTCAGGTCTGGGGCAGGGTCTCTCTTAAAGTTGAACTTGGCACTGCAACTCACAGTGCCGAAGGCTTCCACAGTTGTAGGAAGGCTTCATCGAGGGGGTGGCCCTGCCTCGCAGGTGGTCCTCCCCTGGTGGCCAGGGGGCTGCTGGCTGTTGCGGGAGGGAGTCTCTGCTAGGCCGGCTGTCCCTGAGACATGTGCTGGCTTGCCCAGAGTGGGGATCCAGGACAGGGAGCCAGGAGGGAGCGCCTCGTATGAGAGCCAGTGGAGAAACACATGGCATCATGGTCCTGCATTTTGTTTGCTCAAAGCGAGTCGCTACCCCAGCCTGCCCTGGGGAAGATGGGAGTCAGGCTCCTCTGAAGGGGGGTCCTGTCGGGGAATGTGCGGGAACATTATTAAACCACAGAGCCCCGCCTCGTTCCACTCACACCCATGGCCCTATCTGCACTAACAGCACAGCTTTTATGCATCAGTTCATTGCAGGAGTCGTGTCAGGCTGATGGGATGTCACATAAGGCTATGCTCTGCTGGATTTGAGAGCCACTGGCTCTTACTGGTCAGGTATCTAAAAGCAGACAAGCAAAATAATATCAGTAATAACCTGGGGAGATTTGAAGTTGCTTTATTTCCCCAGCTTCTGAGAATTCTTTGGAATTATGAGGTGGGGGGCATTGTATTTTGTTGCTGGTGCCTGCACACAGCATTAAAACATTTTTTATATGATTTCATACTTTCAGGAGTAATTTTAAAGGTTTTGATCGGCAGATATGTCAGAGCGCTGCCTGTTGATGAAATTTCCCAGGTATCTTAAACAGAATTTTCTCGTGTACCGGCAAGGGAATGAAATCACAAGGAGGCATTTGCATGTGCAGGAGCCATCTCAGTAACCCCGCAGCTCCCCAGGGGCTCTCTGGGTGCCCTGTGCCCCAGGTCCCCCAATCCAGAGAGGGCCGCCTCCCATTTTTCTTAGTCCTCAGGAGGAGCTGCTTCATGTTCTCACTTCTTGGCTGCCCCCTGCCCCCCACCCTCAGCCTCTTTTTGAGAAAACACATGGAATGTTGCCAGGCTGACCTCTGTTGCCATTTCAACAAGTGTGCGTGTCACCTGCTCGTACGCTGAGAGGACCGGAGCCGCTCACTCCAAAGTCAGTAGTTGCTGTTGCTTCCAGCCCGAGTGGGCGCTTCTCCTCATCTGGCTGCACCTTGACCCAGTGCGGGGCTGCCGCTGCTGGCGGAGCCTGCTGTGGACACGCAGCTGCCGTCCTCCTCCCAAACCCCGACCATGGTTTGGACCCCGACCAGGTTTTATTGTTGAGAGACGACTCCTCAGAGTCCTGATGTGCCTCCCTGTCCCGGGCGAGCAGGGGTTGGGGGTGCGCTGTGCTTCTCATGTTTGTGTTTATCATTCTGCTGAGGGTAGTGGTGGCCCCTGGGCCGGCCACTATTGGCCGGTCACTTTGCATTCCTGTCCCACCTTTTTGGGACCTTGCCCTCCCATACCTGCCCCTTCAGGTCTGGTGGCTGTGGCTATTTTGAGAACTCTTCCTGTTGCTATTCCCAACCCCAATCAAAGGAAAAGCCATAGTTTTGCTCTTGACCTCTTCACATAAATTTGAGTTGTTGCCTTGCATTCACCTGTAGGCATTGGTAGTCTGGTAAACAAAGCAACGTACTTGAGGCGTGAAAAGGGGAGGGGTCAGGACAGGATTATCATGAGACCCTGAAATCACGTTCTTTTTAGAATTTGCCTGTTCAGGCTGTGGAACTAGGCTCTAGTTATATTATTCAGGATTCCTAAAATTATCTGTGCTAAAATCTAGTTATAAAAATGATGTAACTCAATGACAGAATTGTTATCTTAACTCTTACAGAATACTATAACTTGCTTACATCCATCTCTGGATTTCGGGTCAAAATACTAAATGATCTTCCCACGGGAAGTAACTGGCAGTGGAGAAGAGTATGTGTCACATGTCACAGTGTCAGATGACAGCCCATACTATCTTAATTTTGCAACATGCTGCATTTGCTGGTGCCATTTATATACAGTGAAGCAACAGCCTTGCAGGAAAACAAGATGTTTAACAATAAAACATTTGACTTCTTCATTTAAGAAAACATGCCTATTCTACCTACTGTCAAGGCCTAATGAGACGCCTGTCCAAATCGGGCAGAAGTCGGGTTCCTGTGAAAAGTAGTTAAGAAGCCAGTACAAAGCACTGCTAGACCGTTGGCCAAATGGGAAGTCGAGATGTAGGTCAGGAGCGGGGCTGGCACCTTGGGCCACGGTGCCCCGGGGACTGTCTCCCAGGGCCGCTCTGCAAGGGTGTTTGCCCACTGCCCCTGTTTCTCCTGCCTGGGGCCCACTTTCAGACATTCCTCTTGTGTATTTTGCACTGTTTATTTTTTTAGCTTCTCAAAGTTGCCATCTTTTTCTTACTTCCCCTGACTCATGCCTATTTCTTAGTTTTAATTTCTGAAGTGTTGTGAAATTTTTTTTGAGAAGGATGCTTGCTGCATGAGACTCCTTGAAAGCCAGTATCACATTCAGCCTTAACGCTAAATAATGCACTTTTAAAAATTAAAAAAAATTTTTTTTAGCTATTCAGTAAGTATCCTGATACTGGAAATATGTTCTCCTGCCCTTGAAACTAGTATTGCTTCAGGTTTCTAGTGCTGTTTGAAAATAGTACTGGAGGGACTACCAGAGTCCTCTGATTGCTCTGTGTGGGTTGGAGATAAGTGCCTGGTGGTTTCGTTTACACATTTCCATTACCGCATTGTTAGCTTCCAGTCCACGTTGCCTTACAATTTCACCTGGTGATGGCACTAGCTCTTCTGTTAGATGGGAAAAAGGTAGAGGTTGACATCCAAATTCAGTGGTTCCTTCAGTCTAAAGCGCACCAAGCTTCTCTGTGCTAATGGTTATCATTTAATGGGATTTTTTTCTCCTTCTACAAAAAGCCATCTGCTATCCTGTTAATTCTTACGATAAGTTATTTTCACATAATTTATGGCATTTGAGAGCTGAAGTTTGAGACATGACCTCGGTTGTAAACGCAGCTGGTGGTGCCTGTCCAGTCTTCTTTCTCACTTCTCTTCGCGTGTGCCCTGTTCCCTGGACCGGCTGGCTCTCCCGCCACCTCGGAGAGGCTGTGCGCCCCTCCACGGTCTGCGTGGCATTTCCTCTGCCCCGAGAAGTTCGCCACGTGCGGTGCATCTGGGGGTTCCCCACATTCTCATGGGTGAACTGGAAACACGACAGGAGCATTGTGAAAATTTGACAGTGAACATTTTTCGCTCACAGCCCTCCTTTCTGATTCATCTGGTCAGCTTTTTGCATGGAGTTGTTTCTCGCAGTTCCAGCTCTTGCCTTTCTAAGGCACTAAGTTATCATTTTCTTTTATTCTGCTTTTAAAAATAGATTCTCAAAACACTCCACAATTCCTGTTAGTTGGCCAATATCAGGACAAGTGAGTGGTCCCAGTCAGTCAAATCTTACGACAAGGTGAGGTTCGAAGCAGAATGAAACTATGACTCTGTACATCAGGTGTCCTGTTGCCCAGAAGACAAGAATTACTGGTGTCATGGGACATAACGGACGTCTCCAGGTCTGTTAGCCTTTCTCAGTTTGCTGTTGCCAGTCCTCTCCTTTGGACAGTAGCTGGACGCTTTTCTTGAACAAATACCTTTTCACTGATGATCCAGACATTGTCTTCTAATGCATTAGTTTTCTGCTTCCTTAGAAAAATACGTGTGGACATTTTGAACCTCCAAAACACCCTGCAAGGATTCTCAGATGGAAAAATGGTGGCTCGGGGACATTTGAGATCTGCTCCCTGGCCAAATAAACTCATAAAAATTCTTTAACAAACTGTGGCTCAGCAAGATGAAGCAGTGTGTTCCCAGTGACATGACTGGATTGCGGTGTGAACACGGCCCACCAGCCTGCCCCACGGGGCCATCCCTGTGGGCGATGCTGCATCTGCAGAGCGCAGCCTCAGACGGGCAGGGGCTCCTCTTCCACCCAGGCTGGGGAGTCCGTGAATGCGTGACCCCGATGACTGCAAGGAGCTCTGACCAAAACCTCAGGAGGCCTGTACGGATTTGCAGATCCTACTAGCTCTCTCCCTGTCTCAGTTGTCATAGAACACGTCCTTGGGGTTCATTTGCTTTTAAATATTCCCGCCTTCCATGTGGCAGTTTCCACCTCTCCTCTCCGTACCCAGACGCTCGTCAGTTCACCAATACAAAGTTACCATTGTCTGTGTCAGAGAGGCAGTTTTTAGGTCACCGCGGGGGCCCCTTATCTTCATCAGACGGCCGGTATTGACTTTGCATTGGGTGTCTTTGCCAGACACGATGCGCTTTAGGTCTGACCTCATCACGTTTCCTTCCCTTGTCGTTTTCTGGCTAGTTTTTCTTCATTTTTTTTTTTTCTGTGCATTTTGTCCTTTCTGAGGATTTTCAAGTGAGAACTGCTAAGGCAGACATGTTCAAAGATAAAGAATTTGTTGTTGGCATTCACATTGTGAAGATTATCAGTTGTCTGTTTTTTAAAGTATATTTTATTGATTATGCTGTTGCAGTTTTTGTTCCATTTTTTTCTCCCCGTTACTCCCCTCCATCCTATACCCCCTCCCACCGTCATTCCCCTCCCCTGTAGTTCATGCCCATGGGTTGTACACATAAGTTCTCTGACTTCTCCATTTCCTATGCTATTCTTAATCTCCCTCTGTCTATTTCGTACCTACCATTTATGCTTCTATTCCCTGTACCTTTTCCTCCATTCTCCCCTTCCCCTCCCTGCTGATAACCCTCCCTGTGGTCTCCATTTCTTTGATTCTATTCCTGATCTAGTTGTTTGCATAGTTTGTTTTTGTCTTTAGGTTCAGATGTTGATAGCTATAAGTTTATCATTTTACTGCTCATAGTTTTGATTTTCTTCTTTTTCTTAGATAAGTCCCTTTAATATTTCATATTATAAGGGCTCGGTGATGATGAACTCCTTGAATTTGACCCCATCTGGGTGGTATTATTTATTTATAATGTGACAGGAGCAAGATGGTCCTGAAAAAATTTTTTTTTGAGTTGCCTTCCATAGATGGCTTTCCCACACCTGCTTCCGGTGGAATGGAAATCATTCCAGTTCATTGGTTATTTTCCCCTCGAGTTAGTCCAGCTGTCTCCAGACGCCTGCGGGGTTCGCATGTGCTGAGGCTCTGCTTGCAGAGCGAGGCTGTTGGTCCCGGGAGCTCCTAATCCACCTGATCACAAGTGGTCGTTTGTCCCTTGCTCGTGATCTTTTTACAAGTCTCTCTGGGGGGAAGGGACTGTGGCGTGGTGGGTCTCAGCGTGGCACCTGGCACGGAGTAGGCACGTCACATAGACTGGATGAAAGCACAGCGCCACGTGGCCAGGGACCGCACCTGCCGGCCGGCCTCGTGTGCGCTGCCTCAGCTCCGTGCCCGGACACGTGGTAGGCGATCAGGAAGGTCGAGTCAGGCACTGGGTCAGATTTGCTGGGATCCCTGTTCTTATGTTCTCTGATGTTCATAGTTGGATATTTCCTTTGAGTGAATAAATAAAGTCTTGATTTAGTTATCCAATCGTGTAAGCTTGTATGATTGGAAGGCTTCCCATGTTATAAAA
Organism: Sturnira hondurensis; assembly: GCF_014824575.4. NCBI lineage: Eukaryota > Metazoa > Chordata > Mammalia > Chiroptera > Phyllostomidae > Sturnira > Sturnira hondurensis. Next base: position 24,340,735 of record NW_028075471.1, read on the forward strand.
TATATTGCCTTGTAATTTCTTATTTTCCTCTTCAAAGTTCCAACCCAATTTTTAATTGTTTTCATAATAATTAAGATGACTTGAGGAGTATTTATTGGCCTGGCTGCTATGGATTATGCTTTGATACGGGATAAAATGTAAGCAAGTTTACGGATAGTTTTCGATGAGCTCATGTGTGATCGAGCCCTAACCAGTCAGAACAGGCGAGAGGCAGGTCCTTTCCAGGGCAGGTCAGCGTGTGGCGGAGGCTGGTAGCTCCAAGAACCTTCATGTCTAGGTGCTGTATGCCAAGTGGCGAGTAGGATTCCAGCCAAATCGGAAAGCTTATTTCAAAGTATTCTCAGTTTAAGAACTTCAACAATGGACCAGGTGTGCCTCCTGATTAAGCAGTAATTTTCTCAGGAGCATTGTTTTGAACCTCAAGTGACTTGCAGGGTTTCTAGAAGAATGAGGTTACCAATAGAAATTATTTCCTTTTGCCAGGGATGATGTTAGTGCCGCAGGGTAATTGCTTAAAGGAAATTTTCTCAGAGGAGTTCTGATGCTAGGTGCTTATTAGCATGGTAGCTTTCGAGATTTAAGGTATAAAGGAAAGACCAGATCACCCCGATAATTCTTGGGCAATTTATATAGAAAAGGAAACACATTAACATAATCACAATGGGCATGCCATATTTATACCTTGGCCTGGAAGTATGATGTTCATGTCTTCATTTATGTAGGTTTTCTTGAGTATTTGGGGGGTAGTTAGAAGCTTTTAAAAGTGTTTTATTATTGTGAGGGACAGGGGTTCTTTGCAGCTCAGGTAGGACAGAACTGGACTGAGACCTCTGAGTGACCACCTGTTTGCAAGGAAGCTTTCCTCTGGCCCTTCGTTGAGGGCAGCTCCTGTGTGCCTTCGCACCGGCACACCTGCCCTGTGCTCTTCGAGGCCCTCTTGGTGGAGAAGCGCTCATCCTGATTCTTGGGGGGGGGGGGGGGAGGTGGCGGCCGTGGAATGCAGAGGTGAGAGGTGAGAGGTGAGAGGTGAAGGGGCAGTGGCTCCCAGCTCTTTCCCAGTACTTCAGATGTTCTTGTGTGTGACCTGGGCAGGGTCCAGCATCTTTGTTTAATAAAGGCAGAGTCTTTTCTCTGTCTGATACTTAAAGTCTCAACCCTAAAGGGCAACTCTGTCTCTCTTCTTAGTCTGAGTGCTTTTCTTCGTTTTGGTGTCTGCATAAATCCTGGATGAACTGTTGTGAAATTCGTAGACACACAGAACGCCGGGCACAGCAAGGACCTTACACACTGAAGGACATTTCTTTTTACAGCTGAGGAAACAGGCCCAGAAGTGAGCCGATCAGCCATGCAGCTGGGTCTAGTCCACCTCAGGGCCCCCGACTGTCATTGCTGTGCTCTGTCCTGGGTGTCACAGCCACTGGATGGGGTAGCAGCATGGAGGAGAGTGTATATTGGAAAGACGGGGAGGCTCAAAATTCTCGGAATCTAAATTTATGCAACTTATGTTAATGTCTCTTTTTCCCTTAATTGATACTGCAGTTGTGCGTGCTACCCCTGACGGGTAGCTGAGCTGTGGCCTTATCCTATTTGAAGGCTCTCTTAGTGTTTTTCCTGCAGGTGTCCCTAGTTCCTTAGCGAAGGTCCACGCATGCAGGGCACAAGGGACAGCAAAGAGGACACACGATCTTTTCATTCTGTCACATGTTGGCTCCTTTTATTCTAAGAACCATAGATGCATTGAAGCATGTTTTTTCAGTTTGCATTTGTCCCATCCATTTAATTTTTTGAGTCTAATTCCTCCAGGTGCCTAAGCCTATTTGGCCTGATCATTAAAATGCAGTGTGTTTAAATCCAGTTTGTTAACTACCTAACTACCTACAATAGGCAAGTCATCAGGTGGGTTATAATATGAACTGTCAGTGTTTCCCTCCCCTGTTTGAACTACAGTGCTTACTATGGATGGTAGAAAAATAAGAATTTCTAAGTTCAAACGCTCAAGATGTTGTCAGAAGCACACCGAGGCACTGTTCCGGCATAGCCTGCGTTGGCCGCACACAGCAAACGCACTCGCTCAGTGACGTGTGTCGATTGCTGCATGAATGGGAAAGCCTTACCCAGTGGTTGTGCTTTGCATTGAGTGACAGAGAGCCTGGTCTGAGGACGTGTGGCTCGCTTGTTGTGATGGGAGCGAGACCCAGACTGGGATCACCCCACAGTTAGCTATCTACCAATGTGACTTCTTAGGGTGGTCCTTCTTTTTTCAAGGTCAGAAACCAACAGAAGTTCAAAGAAGGAAATAGTCATCCTCTACATTCCCAACATCTGGAATTATCTGTTCTTAGCATTTGATAAGACAGTTTTTTTCAGTCTTTCTTTATTCTTTAATTATACAGCTGATATACAGGTATTTGTTAAATGATTAAAACAATAATAAAAATGATACTCTGTTTTATATACTTTTATATGTGTATATAAGTTTATGTAGAAAATAGGAAGTAGAGTCTAGAGTTTTTGAATGATGGAGAGTGATTTACCTCTCATTTAACTGCCTCCATGGTGGTGGGGACCTGGGACCCTTCTGTTGCTCTGCCATCGTGAACTTTAAATGGCCATTCCTACTCCTGTCACCACCTCATCATCACAGGTATCAGAAAATGAGCCACAGAAAAAGGAGGACATACTCCTTTTAAGGACACAGGGTGGGAGTATGTCATTTCTGCTCATCCCTCATTCATCACACCTAGTTACATGGTCACGCTTAGCTGCAAGGGAGGCTGGGCAGCCATTGAAGTACCTTGTTGAAAATTCTGTTACTGTGGAAGAGAACAGGTCTGAGGGTATGAGAAGCATATCCATTATAATTCTTACTATTTTTCTACCTTATTACTTTGTAAGGGAAAATTTTCCGCTAAAGTTATCAAGTGGACTGGAGCTACCAAAAAGAGTTAACCAGAGTGAATGCATTTGCCTTTGGGATTTCAAGTCTAATTTATTCCAAAGGTTACAGGAATGAGTGTGAAACATGTTGAGATGAGGTTGCTCTTCCTGAACTCAGTTGTCCTTGTGCTGCTTTTTTGCATCTTTATTTTCCCCCATTTTTGATATTTGTTTTAAGACTCTGTTTCATACTTGTTTTCTTTGTGTTTGTAGGTATGGCACAGTCTCAAGGCTGGGTGAAAAGATACGTCAAGGCCTTTTGTAAAGGCTTTTTCGTGGCAGTGCCTGTGGCAGTGACCTTCCTCGATCGGGTGGCCTGCGTGGCAAGAGTGGAGGGAGCATCAATGCAGGTGGCAATTCATATGACTTCATTTTTGCTGCGTGCACTTCGTTGATTCTCAAGCACCAGAGATGAGCTTTGTCAGCCCAGTTCTGCGCTGGGAACTGACAGGTTTTAAAAAAATCTTAAACCGAAATTTAACTTTAAGAACTTTCTTTATAAAGCCTTTTGGTATAGTGATAATCAGAGGGGAAGCAGATAAAAATAATGACCAGGTTGTTCTCTGTCTCTCTAGTTTTCTCAAAGGAACTGTAAGTGAAGATTTGAAGACATTTTACTAAGTGATACCATAGGCTGTGGATATGGCTTGGGATTTTAAGATACTTTGATTAATCCTATTTGATTGTATACATAAATATATTTTAAAGACCAGATTAGTAGGGCAGATACAGGGTGGGTTTGGGTCAAATGTGTGTCCAGCAGGTAGAAAAGTCCAGAGCACTGGCCCCAGATGGTCTAGTGCGTTCCATAAGCATGTTGCTGACTGAAAAGTTTAAATGAAGAGCTTTGGAGGGGAGATTTCCAAAAGTTATGTGCAAATACTCCTCTGGAATAACTTAGAGAAAACATTATTGTTCTAAAGTAGATGTCTAAAACCGACCTGTTTAACTATGTTTATGCAATTAAGGAGAATTTGCATTTTGTGATATGGTTTGTTTTCTTCCATTATTGGCATGTTGTGAGTTCATATATGATGCTAAATAGCTGTGTAGAAGAAATAAGTAAAATGACTACACGCACTTCTAAGAGCTTGTGGTCATACAGAGAATAACCAGCTGTGTGTGTGTGTGTGTGTAAGTTAAAACTTGTTAGGGGCCCAGACATCAGCTTTGAGCAGTTAGAATGCATTTGCTTTTTGTTATATTTACCATATTGAAGATCAGCTGTGTTTCTGAGTGTGGGCACTCAGTGAGGTCCAGAGAGGGGTGCTTGTGGGGTGAAGCTGAGGATCTCAAGGGGGGCCTGACTGAGCATTGACTCTGCATCTGTCATTGGAGGGGGTGTGGGGCCTTTCCCTGGCCAGGGGACTCGGAGCCCAACCCTTGTCTCTCTGGTTCCCTCCATAGTGGTCACCAGCCCCAAGCAAACTGGTCACTTACTTTGAAGGCAAAGCTCTTTCACTGCGGGGTCACAGACGGGGAGGGACTCACAGGCCTGTGGCTTCATTCCTAAATGCAGTTTAATGTGTTTAACACAGATTGGGTTTTACATTTCCTGTCTCTTCATATTTGAATTCCTGGCAACCTCATTTTAGACACAATCCTCAAGGAAGGGCAGACTTTCTTGGTTGAGATTTTGAAACAAAACCTTTGTGTGAGATTAAAACTGCCTTGTCCGCCATACCAAAGTCCAGTTTTGGTTCCTTGGATCCCTTTGAATCCACCGATAAGGATGTGACTCTCGGTAACAAATAATGACATTGATAATGTTTTCTCCAGTTTCATTAGTGTTGCTTTGCTACACAACCATCACTCTCCTGAGATGGATTCCTCCGGACTGTGGCAACTCCTGACCTTGGGTCTGATATTCCAGAGAGTCATGTGGCGATCAGAGAATCCCGATCCTCTACCCTCTGAACACCTATATTCATGGCTTCTGTTAACAGGAATTTCACTATGCTCACTAAAAAGATGAGATATCAATCATCTTATAAAGGAAGTGTTAATTAGTGTCGTTCTTAAGTGTCCGTCTGTGGATTAATACTAAGTTGGTGGCAGAGGCATTAGAGTTCCTTACGGTGTTCTCAGACCTTACTCCCAAGAATCCAGACTTGTCACCCTGTAGTGTGTGTGCTGTTGTGTGGAATTTTCTTGGCTGCCGGGTACAGAGAAGCAGCCTGCATTGACGCAGATGCACAGGGGAGTTTATGGGAAGGCTGTGCCCACCCACGAGGAAGGCAGGAGGGCGCGTCATCGAGGACAGAGGACCGGGGCCTTGGGTGCTGCCAGGGGGCCCAGCTTCTCTGTTTCCACCACCTGCATCTTGGCTTCGTTCTCGCAGACCAGCTTTCCTCACCACGGAGGGCGCATGGCTGCTGGCAGCTTGCAGGTCTCAACGTGGCCTATGTCGTCACCACCTGAGGGAGAGCTCTGGTCTCATCCTTGTGTCTCTTGGAAGAGTCTCAGGGAAGGACTGTGAGTGAGTCAGCTCGGGACACACGCCCTGGCCCGTGCATAAGGTTTGGCCAGCTTTGGACAGATACACGCTCCCGCCTGTGACCGGGCTGAGTGAGAAAGTGACAGTACATGTTTGCATCCCACTGTTCCATGGGCTTCCAGGGTGACAGTTCTCGGCACAAGGGGGTGGGGCCATTTTCAAAATAGAAGGGGAAAGGATATGCTGGGAAGAAAGGACAGATGTGACTATACTTTAGGGATTTTAGATTGCTGCTAGGTATAACAGAAAATTTATTTACAATTTCATTAGATATCACTAAGTCTTTCTTAAAACAGGAGTAGAGATTGCAAGAATGAGATATTATGGAAGTCAGCATGTTTGAGGACATCTTTCCTATTGCACGGCTTCGATGAATAAAATGTGTTCAGTCATGGGGTTCAGCAGAATTTTGGGCAAGTGTTGGAAAACACCCCTTTCTTCACATATACCTAATGATGCAAAGACTAAAATCACAGGCAGGGTATGCAGAGGTCTCTGGAAGTCCCCGAGCATCCCTTGGGGATTGCATCTGCTTCTGTCGACTTGGAGGCCTGGTGCTCATCTCTGGTGTGTGGCAGGTGGTCGATCTGGTGTGTGGAGAAGGCATACTCTGCGTGTCTGGTGATGTCGCCTTTACCAAGGCTTAAAAGTGCTAAAGAAAGGCAGAGAAGCCAGAGGCAAGGAAAAAAATGTAGAGAAGAGGAGGGAAAAAAAAGAACAGAGATGAGTTGAGTGATGGAGGGTAACAGAGAAAAGTAGAAGGCTGGGGCAGAGAGCAGGGAGATAGGAGCTGGGGACCAGTGGGGAAGAGGCTCAGGGCAGAAAAGTGCTCTGGTGAGGGGGTGGATGGGCCCCTGGTGGGCCCTCCTTCAGACTTGCGCCCGGGCTGGTGACACTTGTGTGTGGCAGGCACGTTTGTGTGGACAGCCAGAGATGGGCCACCCCATCTGTTCTCCGTCTGGGTACGCGCTGTGAAAGTGGCAGGCTCTGTGGAAGGAGTTCACTTTGGTGTAGGCAAGAAGTCCTGAGCATCGTTTGTTGCAAAGTACTTGAGCTCACCTGTGTATTCAGGTAGAAGGGTCATATCGAGTCATTGTTGTTAGTTCAACTGTGTGAACATTTCTGTGACTCATTTGGGGGCACGGGCAATAAAGAAAAGCACTGGTAATTGTGAACTGGAATAGGGTATCATTGTCGAGTGGCTAATAGGTGCCACACAGTGTTTTAGGTGCCACCAGGTGGGTCAGATACAGGTCTGTCCTCAGGGTGCTTTGATGTTGGCAGAGGAGGTTCAAGCATTAGTAAGCCAAGATGACGGGTGTGTGTTCAGATATAGGAGATATCAAGCCGTCAGACGGAGGTTGGCAAGGACATCCAGAAATGAGAACCGGCTTGGTTTTGCACCCTGTTTTGGAGACCGGGCCTGGCCCTTTCAATCTGGAACAGAGTGGTACCAGAAAATACCCATAATCTCGGAGCCCTTTTGTGGTTGGCCACCGTGTTGACCTTTACTCTGGCAACGGTCCACGTGCAGATCTTTACTTCTCACCCATGAGTCTATGGGGTGACCGGAGTCACTTAGGCCGTGGGGTGTCTCTCACTGTGGGGCCCACCCTGGAGGAGCCGTGGCTGCCTGGGCTGTGCTCTTCTCGAGGGTGATCATCAGAAACGGGGGTGATGGGAAACACTCAGAACCCCTGAAATCATCAGTGCCTCTCTTCTGCCTGTATTCCTTGGGTCAGAGCAAGTCACATGGCCGAGCCCAAAGTCAGTGGGCTCGGGACGTGTGTCTCGCCCACAGGGAAGCCGTGGCAGGGGTGGGGAGGGCAGGAAGAATTGCAATTACATGAAGTACGTCCGGGACAGGCACTGTGGCTCCAAGGATGTGTGTTGACCTCAGAGGCAACCTAAAATGTTGCTTTCACCTTTGCATTTCCCTGGGAAGACACTAGGCTTTGTCCAAGGCAGACAAAACTGGAGTAGAATGAAACGTGAGCCACTGGTGCTGGAATGGATTGATCCATTTTAGACATGTTCAGATTGGAAATTGCCCCCCGTCCTCTCGGATCATCTCTTCAGGGTGGCTTTTCTGAAAGGTCAGTCTGCAACTCAGAGACGTGTTATTTAAGAAAATCCAGGGAATAAAAGATGGGGTCTCATTAAAGGGGCAGATAATTCCAGTCCTTCAGAGCTTGTTGAGTAAATACTGTTAGCACTGAGCTGGAAACTCACTACGAAGAACACGTTTTTTGTATGAGCTGTGTTTGTGTCTTTTCCAAATTCTGTTCACTTAGGGTTTCATAGCAGCTTGTTTTCAGGATTTTTTCTTACAAGAAATAATTCTTTATCTTTTAAACACTACCTCAGTGGTTCTTTTTGTAGGTTTGCAACACTAATTTATAACTCAGTAGGTACCTGGCCAGAAGGCTAGATAGAGGTGATCAAACGTGGGGAGTCACAGATAGTTGAAGGTAAGTCATGCATGAAAATAAAGATTTTTAATGATACAATTCTGTGGGGAAATAGGAGTTCATAAAGCATTTGATTTTTTAAAATAGAGGTGTGTAGGCATGTCCATTAGACTGGGAGAGAGGACCCCTTTTCTGGGCTGTTCGCACTGGGCGCTGGCCGAGGTGGTTGGCACCGCATTGTCCGTCCACACTGGCCATGCCCCTCGAGTGTGCGGGACACTCCTATGGGTTGCTGAACAGTTACTGTGAGCGGGGCACATTTTTCTATTTTAAGAAGCACCGCGTTATTCAACTTTAACTTCACACCGGAAATGAAGACCAATACTGTGCACAGTTGAAACTCCAGGAAGAATTTATGTTGGTGGAGTGCAGTTACTCAGATTAGAAGTCCAATGGCTTCCGGAGGCTTTTAGAGAGAAAACGTGCCCTAGGGGTCATTTACTGACCCGGCACCTGGGGTTGAAGTTTGATTCCAGTGAGAGGAGCTGCCGCGGCGTCCCTGGTTCTTGTCAGAGGGGCACGCGTGCCTTCCATGTTTGAAATGACGGCCTAAGACTTCCCAGAGTAATTGTGAGCAGGTTGTCCAGTGTTTGCTGCAGTTGCTACCTAATTTTTGTCCAGTGTACCCTTTTCCTCTTGCCGTTCTGCATAGCCGGAGGGGACAGCACTCGGAGAAAACACCGCTACACGGTGCCGTGTCTCCAGCCCCGACTTCAGAGAAAGACACGTACAGAATATATTAGAAAATCAGAGAACGTGAGGGAAAAGAGAGTTTAATCAATGCACAGGTCTTTATTCCTCAGTAACACACGTTCCTTGGCTCAAAATTGCCTTGACTTTCCCCGACCTGCAGATGATTCTGAAGAAAGTGGCTTGTGAGAAACCTCTCAGACTCCCACCTGGCTCTTCCTCATCATTACCCCCTTTCCCGCTGAGTTTAAAATGAATAGTTCTGTCCAAAGAGCAAAGAGTCTTGCACTCTCTGTTTCTCGATCACATTTATTTATTTCAGCCGTCATTATAGATCCTATTATTTTGAATTCCGAAAAGCTAGATGCAAATAGACTCTTACGAAAAGAGGTACATTGTGTTTTGTGCGGCAGAATTTAAGGCAGAGTTAGGGAGGGTTATGTTGCCTGCTGAGCGTGAACTTCCAAGATGCAGCGATGCCCCATGGCACACATTTCCAGGGGCGCTGACTGCTCCGTGTTCTCACCCCTCCCTGGGCTGGGCTGGCTTTGAATGCAGCCTGGAGGTCATGCTGAAGTGCGTATTAGCTTCCCCTTGCGCTTTCTTCCCAAATTACCTTTGGTTTGAAAATCTCGCCTGAGGTCTTTACCCCTTAGGATGTTACCTGTTTTGATGTAAGTCTGCAGCCTTTAGTTAATAGAGAATTCAAATGGAAGAGTTTGCACTTAGAGCCGCCAGCTTTTGTGATGCAGAGATGGGGGTGAGTGGCAACTTTCCCATGTTCCTTCCCTTGTGGGCTTCCCTGCCCCCCGCCACCCCACGGGAGTGTACCAGGACACTCTGGTTTTATGGATGTCAAGAGGGTTCCTTCCGTTGTTTAGGCACGGACTTCACCATGCCCTTTGTTCTTGAATGTGGAAGTAACTCGAGGATTCAGAACGGTTGTAGGAGTTCTACAGAGAATGCCCATGGGCCCTTGACTCTGATTCTCCAGTTTGCAGTGTCTTACCACATTCCTTTTACTCTCTTCCTCCTTGTCTTTCTCTCCCTCTCCTTGCTCCTCTGCCTCTCTCTCAGTTCTCTCAATCTGTGTGCAATACGTGTATCTGTGTTTCTGTGTACATACACATGTATGTATGTCTGCACACACAGGTGTTGTTAAGGAACCACCTGAGAGAAGGCTGCATGCATTATGCCCCTTCAACAGAATCATACCTTGAAGACTTCACACATTCGATCTCTCAGCTGTTAAATGCACTCAGTTTAAAGACATAAAGAGGGAACTGAAAACATGATTACTTAAATTTGCCAAGCAATGTACTGTTTTTACCATTTGTGCTTTCATCTGTTTTTTAAGGTATAAAAGTGATACTGTGGTTAGGTTAAAACATTTTTATGTAGTGTGAATTCCTTAACATTGACAATGAAATACATAGGAGCTGAGATTTGCTCTAAAAGACTGTGGGAGAGGGGAGAGCAGCCCGGGCTTACGGACGGAGCAAGTGCCCACAGCTTCATCACCTGAGTCCACCTCGGGGGAACATGGCAGGTCGTGTCCTGTCCTGGCCACCATCTGACAGGTTCACTGAGGTGTGCCCTGTAAACCATCGAGTGTACCGGTTGTGGGGGAGTGACAGTGTGGAGGTGTACACTGCCAGCTGGTGGCACACTTGCCTCGCCTTGGGAAGTTCTCTCAGGCCCCTTTGCAGTGGGTGCCCCACGTGCCTTAGCCTGGGCGGCCTTGGTCCCAGCTACCAGACGTGCCTTCTCCTGACGCTTTGTGTGACTGGAACCACACAGCCTGCGGTTCCTTGTATCTGCCTCTCCTTTCTCACCAGAATGTGTTCTGAGGGTCCCCACGTCATACCATCTGTCATCAGGAAGTCACTTCTTTTCACTGCTGAATGGGACCCCGTGTGTGGGCGCATCCCATTTGGTTTCTCTGCCTGCTCAGCAGCTGGGGACCAGCGAGGCTCTTCCCACACATCCGTCACTGAGTGAGGTGCCGGGGACAGAGGTGTACAGACCTCTGTGTGGACACGTGCTTCTCTTAGGCAGATCCCTAGGTGTGGAGTTGCTAAGTTATAGGGTACATTTATGTTTAACATTAAAGAGTAAACAGCTAACTTACCCCTGGGGTGGGGGAGCGTGTGGCGACTAGCACCCTCATGCTGCCTCCCTGTGGCTGGGTCAGGGGATGGAAGGTCACAGGCCCATCTCACTGCTGCTGTCAGGGGTGGTGGGGTTCCCCCTCCCCAATCTGCCCACTGGAATCAGGGTGCTGGGCCCCTTCCCCCCCTGGGGTTGGCTGTACTTCCCGTGGGCCTTGGGCTAGAGAGCAGACTTTTCTCCAGGATTTCTTGTCCTGCCTCTCCGTGGCCCCTGGCTGCAGGCTTTCTGCCCTCTGCATCCACCCCGGGCGTATGGGAAGCAAACAGAAGACCTAGGAGACCCTCCACCATGTCTTTTCTCAAATCTTAGGTCCCTGCCTCTGCTCCTTTTTCATCCCCCCTTTCAGAGTCTTCCTCTCTTTGTGCTTCGTGTTGGGCCCCGCGCTGTCAGAGCAGGTGGGGGGGCTGGTGACAAGTGCAGGTGCTCTGTTTGGGTCCTGGGCCCTCTCGGTCACGCGTGACTGTGTTCTGGCTAGTGTTAAAAGGACAACAAGCAAGGTGGCACTTCCAGGCCTGGCTCCTTAAAGCCTTCTCTGTTGCCCATGCTCTGTTCTCTCCTGTCTGCTGGCCTACGGCAAGGCCCCAGGGGGTGGAGAGTCTACAGAACAGAAAGCACCTGGGCTCTGCAGGGCGGGGTGCAGCGGGTGCGCTCACGGGGAGGCACACCGAGCCCCTGCGCGCCTTTCCACGTGCGGTTGGTCAGGCTGTGGCCCTAGACGCAGGACCCTTTTCCTCTCCTTTCTGCCTCCTCCTCCGCTCCCTTCGGGCTAAACTCGAGCCCTGTTTCCTTCACACGGCTCTCCCTGACCCCTCCATTTACTTATTGAAATCCTTCAGTACTGTACATTTTGCGCCCGATGACACGTCCTCTCATCGTCATTTCAGGGGTTCGTGCGGACTCCGCTTGTGAGCTTCTGCAAGAAAGGGCCTGTTAACCTCTCACCTAGCCGTTCACAGGGGTGCTGAATAAATGCATCCGAAATTCATTCTCGGAAGCATCAAAGTGCCTACATAATTAAACCCCGCAGAAACATGATAAAATGAAATTACCATCATTAAAATTTCTCTCTCTGACTCTGAGGGTGTTTCTGTACTCTTCACCCAAAAACCTTCCGGCTCCTTGATGAATCCACCCCCGTGTTCAGAGCAGAGGTTTTTCAGCCTCCCTGCCCACGCATGACACGGGCACTCCCAGGTGCACGACCGAAACAAAGGTTCCCTGTGACAATGCCTCCACCCTAGTCCCCAGCATTATGTGCAGTGCCCTCTGCTACTTTCTATTCTGGTCTCAGGCCATTAAAGTGACTCTGGGTCTCCGCAGAGGTCGTCACCTGTAGTTTGAAAAATGCTGCTTCATTGTGGGAGGGAGGCTGGAAAGGCCGAGGGCCCTGTGATGGAAGGACTGGGGCAGGTTGGCTTTCAATCTGGAATCTTTAGTGCAGGCTTGGTGTTGAGGCCACCAGCACTCAGGACCGCACAGAGGACAAGGGCCGTGGTCCGAGAAAGCCCTCTGGGGCCAGTGTGGTCCTCGGGCCTCGTTCCTACAGGTTCCTGAGCCCTGGTCCAAGTCTATGGAATCAATTGTGGCCAGGACCTGGGAATCTGCATTATGCAAGCTCTGCAGATGCTCACCTTTGACAGCCTGTTCCTGGACCGAGAGCCCCAACTCTGGGGAAAGGGCAGTTGTTCAGGGATTTATCAGACGTGGAAGCGTTTTACATGAGAAATCCTGATTACCGTGGTGTTTTTGTTTTAAGATTTTATTTATTTTATTTTCTCTAGAGGAGAAGGGAGAGAGAAAGAGGGAGAGAGCAAGAGGGAGAGAAACATCAACGTGCTGTTGCCTCTTGCACAAGCACTACTGGGGACCTGGCCCACAACCCAGGCATGTGCTCTGACTGGGAATTGAACCAGCCACCCTTTGGTTTGCAGGCCAGTGTTCAATCCACTGACTCACACCAGTCACAGGGCCTTGGTGTTTTAATGAAGCTTTTGAATTCTAACTCTTAATACCTTTTAAAAATATAGTTTTTATTCCCCATCCTTTGTCTATTAAGTCATTTGTCACATGTCTGTGCTAATTTTAGCTTATTTTATTGTTTATAATCTCTTATGCCAATGGCATAATTTATAATACTTTACATTCTTATTTTGGTTTATAAACTTTGTTTTTATTTCTTCGATTTTTAAATGCATGTTCTGCACTTTGTAGATTAAGAGCGTTATCTTTTAATATTTTTTGTTTGTTTAGTTCAGTTTTTGGCCATCTAATTATCTATCTCCCCTCCCCACTTTTTGGCAATATAACCATCTTTTATTTCTGTAGTTTTAAAATTAAACATTTAAAAATTTACTTACTTATTTTTAGGTGGGAGAGAAGGAGAGAGAATAAAAAATCAATCTGTTTTTTCACTTATTTATGCATTCATTGATTTGAGTCTTGTATGTGCCATGACCGGGAATCAAACCCACAACCTTTGTGTATCTGGACAATGCTCTAATCAACTGACCTATGTAGCCAGGTGTTTCTGTGGTTTTTAAAATGGCCAATGGGAAGCACAGAGAGTGTCAGCAGAGAGATGGGCCTGTGCCCTTAGGATGGGGGGTGTGGGGGAGTTATCAGCCCTGGCTTCCTGGTGAGTCGCAGCTCCCTCACTGATTGCTGTGGTTTCCTCCCACACTGACTCTGGCCACCTGGCTTGCTTTTCAGCCCGTGCAGCATCATACCTGTTACTCCGGTAGAAACTTGGTAAACCCTTGTGCAATAGGAACATGCAAGGAAACCCTGGATCTCCTGTTGGAGGGGCCACTGCAGGGGGAAAGTGGAACATCCCAGCCCCAAAGCCCCCCGTCAGTGCCTGTCAGTGAGCAGGGTCCTCTTGGACTTTCCACAGAAGCCCTACATGACCCCAGAGGATTGAAGCCACATGAGGGACCTCAGGAGAAACCAGCAGGGGACCTGCCCTGAGGAACAGAGTCCAAATTGCAAGCTTATGGGCAAATAAATGGTTGCTCTGTTAAGGCACAGTTTTGGGGCAGTTTGTCATGAAGTAATCGGTGACTGAAATAAAAAGTGCCATTATTACTGGGGCGCTATCCTGACAGAATCCTTCAGAATGTGTCACTGGCCTTGGAACCAGGTGGCAGTCGGGGCTGGAAAACTGGTAAAGGGACTACTGGCAAAGACTGGACAAATGACCAGTGACTGTGAATGGAAGCTGAAAGCGGGGTGAGAGAGCTGCTGTTGGAAACTGGAGCAATGGTGGCCCACGCTTGATGGTACTGAAGCAGTTTTAAAAACCATCACCTGCAGGATCTTGGAATATACAGGATGGACCTGGTGAACCCAGAGCTCTGGCTTGGGGCAGAGTATTGAAATTGTCAGTTGGCTCCTTACAGTGTCACACGAGGTCTTACAGCCTCGCACCCTTAGTGAAGGCATACTTTTCCTCCAATGTCCTTTAGGTTGGGTGTGTGAAGAATTGGTCTCTGTTCCAGCCCGTGTGGGGCCTGCCTAAAGACTCACGTGTGAGCAGGCAGGGGCTGCCGGGACTAACTGGCTGGGCGGCGTGACCTGTCTAGGACAAAGCACTAAGGTGACTCTGGGAAGATGGGGTCCTAATGGGAACTTGAGCAAATGACCAGGTGCTCCTGTGGGGAGTCTGTGGGAGCTGGAGCAGGTGTGAGGGGGCCATTATTCTGTGCTTATTAATGACGTGCCAGATGGAACTGGGACTTAATGCGTATAAATGTCCTGAGAGGCTTTGTGACTTGAGTTTCCTCCTTTTAGCACTCAAGTGTAATGGGCATGTATGTGACTGTGGGTTTTAATCACCCAACCACGTGAGGGGCCTGCTGGTCAAAAGTTTGAATAATTTTTGTATCAGCTGGACGCTCATTATAAGGGGTCAAGCATTAAGGGCTCAGGGTAACAAGTGCCCTTTACCTGGGAGGGATGCTCCTCCAGGTCTAGCCACAGCCTGTGGGGCCTTGGGTGCAGCTGGAGCCCTTGGATCATGTGTACCCAGTGAGACAAGTTCAAGGGCTCCAGGTGGTAGGCAAACAGTGGGGCCCCGAACAGCAAGGGGGGGTGATGGTACTTTAGACCCCACTTTATCCATAGTCTTTCCAGAGTGTGGCATCTAATAATGGTGATTCTATCAGTAGAATATAAATTTATTTTAACTGTAGTTCATGCTTCCTGGCCAGCACTGCAATGGTCAAAACTGTGAAACAAATACTACTCTTTCAGTTTTTTTCCTCTTACTTTTAAACTAACAGTTACTCAACATCCCTAATCATTTTTCTAATACTATAACTTTTCAAAGGAAGTTTGAGGTCGAATCTTGGTTCCTCGTGGCAGCTTGGAAGCATCTCATTAAAAAGCATGGCATTTATTAAACAATTTGGAGTATTTCTAGCCTGGTGGGTGGTGCTCTGTATGTATGAGGTAGTTGAAAGCCTCTATCGCTCCCAAAGAAGTGAGGTGGAAACCAGGCTTTGTGAGTGAGAGGACTGTACATAGCCAATTGCAGGCTGTGAACTGTTTTTTTAATTAAAAATATGAGAAAAATTAATAAGATATTTATAGGAAAAATAGAAACTAGAATAATATCATTTACTGATTGGTGGCTGGACTAACTCTTACAAGGCAAAAAATTTATTATGTCTCTGTTTCACTCTCTAGGGGAGTGTCACTTTCCCAAGCCATGACACAGATTCCCCCGAAACTGCTGTACGCTTTCAGCGCAGACACAACCTGAGAATGTAGGGTACCTTGACGTTAATATTTGTTTGTAAGAGCTTTGAAATTCCTTCGGCAGAGTCTTTGATCAGGGATGCACAAAAGCCAACTTCTGTCTTGCACTGTTTCAAAAGCAGGTGTGATGCCTGCTATTTCTAACTTTACCATAATTTATTCATATCTGCTGAAACCTTCTGACTTACATTGCCTTTTTTAGAGTGAGCAACCTAGTGCTTAGGTCAGAGCAAAACACACAATAACCTCCCTTTTATGGATAAACTTAATTTTTTTCAAAAAAAGTAAATAAAGGAAAATTATTATGTCAGCTACAGCTAAGAAGTTAGATTTTAGTGTATATCATTTTATATGTGTGTGTGCATATTTTAAAATGAAGATTCAGAATATACTGGGCATGATGTTTTTATAGAAGATACAACTACACAGTTGTGCACAATCAAGTGTTTGTGGCACTTAAATCCTAGAGGCAGAACAATTGAGATCCAAAATAAAATATTTTATTACTTTATTTGCCTAAAAGAAATGAAGACGCCCCAAGAGTTTAGAAACGAGGGGTAGAATTAGAGCCCAGAGACTTTCGGTTCAGTGTTTAAAGTGACAAGCGTCCAGGGCAGAAGGTAAGAGCTACATTTCTCTGGAAGAACAATTATGTGAGCTGGCTTCCCACTGTCCCTGCACCCGCATCGCGTCTTGCTCTGACTGTTGACCCTGTGTCACGTGAGGACTATGTCTCAAGCCTCCGTGGGTCTCCTCCTGTAATTCTCATGGCCACCCCCGGGACTCGGTGGTCAGCCTACCCCATGGGGCCAACATGGAAATGAGGCTTGGAAAGGTTAAAAAGTTTAAGGTCCTCTGGCTAGTAAGTAAGGAAATGGAGCCAAGATGAGAACAGCGTTTCTTTTTTTTTTTAATCTCTAGAGCAAGGCTGCCCTAAAGACCCCTGAGGTTGATGCTGAACCTGAGGTCTCCCTGGCAGAGGCCGCGGAATAGATGGAGAGGGTGCAGGTCACGCAGAAAAGATGAGCAGGGCAGCCGTGGGCCGGCTTTTGTTGTCCATCGCTTATTCCAGTGATTTTTCAGTGTTTTTCCACTTACCGCTGGGACTCTCCTCGAGTGCTAGCAGCGACAATCAACACAGTCACACATTTTGAAATGTAGCTGGAAACTTCTAGATTAAATATTCTCTGAGGTTTATAACTTCCCCAGACTTCATTATTCTAAGCTGGTTACAGTTTTGATGGAGTCCCTCGGAACCTAGGATTGAGAGTGCCGACAGCACGACCAGAAAACACGCACTCTGTGCTTCCATTGGGGTCCCGAGGGTTACGAGATTCGATGTGGATTTCATGTTCATCGCTTCTCTGATGTGCACAGACTGCTTGTTCTGTCTGGAGTGTGCTCTGCTGTCTCCGCAGGGGAAGCAGGCTGTGGGCCGCTTCTGAGCAGTGACGCAGGTTACTCAGAACAGCAGTTACTCAGAACGCAGGTTTTTCTAGAACAGCAGTGCCCATGTTACGTTTCCTTAAATGTTTCCTATAAGTGTTTTGTTTTGAAGTTGGTGCATTCTTTTTCTTCTCAAAAATCGTTTTGGAAAACTTGGGAAATAGTGTTTTTTTTTTTTTTTTAAATTTATATTGCTTAATTGAAGTACGAGGATCGGCAGTTTTTATAGTGCTGTTAAGTAGTTTTCCAGGTCAGGAAAGTTCCTTTATGATAAGTGTGAGTCACATCCCTCTCTTCATATTCGTGAATGAACAGTAAAGAAATAAATGTATTATTCTGTTGTGATCAGCTTGATGTCATTATGGAAAAAAAATAAGGCACCGCTCCACGTTACTCCTAATCCTTAAATTGCCTAACTTGATGCAAAACAAAAGCTTTCTTACTAGACTTATCTTGAATGTGTTTCCAGTGAAAGAGATGTGGCTATTGTTTAGATAATGTGCGTTGCTTACAAACCCCGTGGTTTAAATATGCTTTTTGAAAACCGTTCATGTTTTGAACTTTATAGAAATACTCCTACCCAACCCCTCTCCTGGGTGTGCAAATATGGCTAAGACGTGATTTCTGCATTTGAGAAGCTCTCGGTTGAGTGAAGGAGTCGTGTGTAGGCAGCTGCCTGTTGCAGAGTTTCAGGAACCATCCCTGAAGCTGACGTGCACTGGGAAGAGGGCACGGGTGGGGGAAGGATTCACTGAATCTGTGGAGAGGAGGTCAAAGAAAGCTCCTACTGTTTCCTGTGTAAAGTCAAATGTGGCCTTCCCGGTGCTGACTTGTGATTCTAATCTCTTGCTGTTTGAAATCTGACACGCTCCCTTCTGGGGTTCATCTTTGAACACATCTTTTGCTCATAATGCATTACCTTTTGGCTCCAACAGTTGGTATCAGACAGGTAGATTAGGTGAGTCATTCTGTAAAGGACAGATGGATCCGAGGGTCAGGATTTGGTGCTTCCGTCCCTGCGCTGGAGCATCAGGATGTAATGTCCTGATTTTTGCAAGGAAATTGCACTTGGTGATGGTTGTGTTTTAAGGATTCTCAGAGAAGTTGCTGTCAAAGGCCTTCTGAGCAGAGGGCAAGTCTGATGGTGAGAGACTCAAAGAAAGGTAGAAATGGAGCGTGACACAGGAGTCTTCTAGAAGGGGGACCAGGTGAGTGGTCTCCTGTTAACTAAGGAAGGTGACACAGAAGTTAATTTGGGTGCTGGCGTGGAAGCTGATCTCTGTCGTTGGCGTGTTAATGTGGGGAATCTTCAAGAATTTCATGAATTATTTTTTGATTCTTCCCAGTGAGCACTATTAACCATCTTCAGTGATCAGGTGTCAAGAACACACATAAGAAACAGTTTGTTCTCAATATTCTCGTAGGTGTTTGGAGAGAGAGGCAAGGCAGTGATGGTGAGGCATGTTTGGATGTGCTGTGGGCAAATAGCAATGGGTTCCACGGGGAGCTTGGGAGGGTTGGCTGCCCACTGGAGTCTGAGGATGGGAACGGAGAGGGGAGAGGAGAGAGGAGCGTGTTAGGAAAGAATGCTTCTGAGCATCCCCCATGGGGTTCCATGTTTTTGAAGGTAGGAAGGGGGAACGAGTGGGAAACATTTCAGGCAGGAATATTTGCCTCTGTGTTGAGGTCTCATCACTCAATGAAGGACTCGGGGACCCGTGGGAGTGGTTGAAGTCTACAAGGACACCTGGGAGGTTTTGGGCCCAGAAAGCCGGGGCATCAAATACAAGGTGATGGTAATGGCCCCAGCATGAAACATCTGCACTATTGTCCATCTTCTTTGTAGAAAATCTACGGATAGTTCCAGGAATCTTTCAAGAAAGAGCTGGCCACTTGGGCTCCAGGGTCCAGCCGAGCACTGGACAAGGTCATGTCCTCTCCTGCCACCACCCCCCGGTGCCAGGGAGAGTTAGACATGCCCTGTGGTTTGGCCCCTTCCCCCCCACAGACACAGATGTTCCCCTTATGACACTCTAAGGGACCCCACAGCGTCCATGGTGAAAAGGCCACCTTGCCTTCCTGTGTCCTCTGTCCCACCTCCCCTACTCAGGGTTGTCGTGCATCCATTCACTTTCGCTGCACCCCGTATGGACTCAGGTTGTAGGCATCACGCTTCCTCACTCAGAGCTTTATGCCTGATGGCCCCTGACCATCAGGTGCCTCGGGGCACAGAATGTTTCTCCGTTCCCACCCTGCCCGCCCTTGGCACGTCAAGGCTTGTCGGATCCCAGGGCGACGGCCACTTATCAGCCACCTTACCCTGAGACCAGGGCCCTTGCTGCCCGCTTTCTCGGGAAGAGTGGACAACATGGGGCGTCCCCAAGTTTTCCATGCTGTCCCACCGTGTGTTTCTTCTGCTCATTTCACCGTTTCCCGTGGTGTTTCCCGGTTGGGTTGAGATGGCTCTTTTTTCCACGGAACAATGCCATGTGCTGTTGTGGGATTAGCTCCTCTTTGGACCTTCTGTTGGGAGGGTCGATTCGATTTCTCCTCATGTCTCTTGAATCCTTCTTAAAGCTGTCCACACCTCGTGACTTGAGTTTAGGAGAGAGTCAAATACCTGGCACGTTCTCCTTCCCAGTCAGTATTGGGCACGTATTTCTCCCCTGGTTCGCTGTGCAGAATCCCGATGAGCCCTTTTGAAAACTCATTGTTTGCTGTTACTTTAGAGCAGCAATTTATCGAAAGTGACTATGTTAGAGATATTTTATTGCTCCGCACAGAGCGATGACGCGCAAGGCACCATGAAGACTGGAAAACACAAATGAGAGACATGTCCCTTTCTCCCTGTGTTTCAGCCCTCTTTGAATCCCGGAGGGAGCCAGTCATCCGACGTGGTACTTTTGAACCACTGGAAAGTGAGGAATTTTGAAGTCCAGCGTGGTGACATTGTGTCGTTGGTGTAAGTAGACCAGAAACATACTGTATTTGCACATAAATTATAAGGACGTGGTTTAACTGGTAATCTGCTGCTAATGCCATATTGTCAATGACTAAATTGTAGGTACATTGAAAATCAAATGTGTTTTCAAAAATCAATTTTGAAGTGCAACGATGCTATAAAAAAGAGTTTTTCTTTTATATTTAAAATGTATCTGTTGATTGACCTACTTGGATTTGGCAAAAAGTGGTTAATGAAATGTCGATTGGAAGTTATACTGATGATTAAAAAATACATGTATTTGGTTTTAGTTTCGATGATTTCAAAATTTTGCATCTTGGAAGCAATCTTTTATTCTCATGTTTTATTGTTCTGTGAAGGCACAAAATATTTCTAGAGTATGACAAATATGCTGTGAAATGTGGTGACATCAATTCGGTGACATATCTATCAGTACTTTAATGGACAGAGTTTGGAAGGCTGCTCCACTGGAGATGTTCGTGTGAGACCAGAGGTGGCGCTGTTGCTCTGTAAAAGTAGGAAAGCTGGTCTGCAACGTGCATTTCATTCCAGTCTTAATGCAGAAAGGGACTGTCAAAGTGTGTATAATTGACACAATGATATAATGCCTAGTCCGAGCACGTGCTCCCATGGTTAGATTTGAGATTTTTCTGTTTGTTTGTTTTCAAAGTAAATTCACACTGAGAGGACTGCAGCAGAACTTGCCTTGTTTCTTCTGGTTTCAGC
This sequence comes from Sturnira hondurensis, assembly GCF_014824575.4. Lineage (NCBI taxonomy): Eukaryota > Metazoa > Chordata > Mammalia > Chiroptera > Phyllostomidae > Sturnira > Sturnira hondurensis. The sequence continues at coordinate 24,361,394 of NW_028075471.1, forward strand.
CCCTTCTAAAATGTTTTCATGTGATTCCCTGTTATTCCAGTTGGTACACTGGGATAGCAGTTAACTGAGTCGTTCTTGCTGTGTATTTTGACAATAGTAAAAATCCTATCATTTGGGGGAATCTTCCAATTTATGTTTCTGATTCTTGAATGGGAATGACTGTTTCTTGTTGTATGGTACATGCAATTGTTTGCTGGAAGCAAACCATCATCTCCTTGTTTACACTTACCTTTCACAGGTGCTTTGTGGAAACAGGTGTCTTTTAAGTGTGCCTCTGTCCAGCCTGCTGAACCAGTCTTCCTCTGACAATCTGCGAACTAATATGCTTAGTAACTAATGGAATAAATACATCGGAGTGGAGTTTTGTGTGGTGGATGAAATGCCCCTCATGCTTGGGAGCACTTTTTGTGCTGTTAGCCTGCTCTTCAGAGGGTACTTCCAGTTGGTATCACTGGGCTGCTCTTGCAACCTCCGTAGCGTCCCCTTCCACCCTGGATTAGCCTGTCGTGTGCTCGTTATTCTTTCATCTTTGGTTTGACAAGGGTACATCCTCACTTAGTTGGCGATGGAGGTGGTGCCCACCGAGTGAAAGAGGTCACACTATACACAGACAACTGTGCATTGTTGTTTCCATTAGAAACATGCTGTCTCTCAGCTAGTGAGTGTGAACAGGTAATTGGGGGGGAAAAGCTCCTTGAAATTCAGGGTTGCATGGTCCATACAAGTACCCTAGCTTCTTATATGGTACTTAGAAGACAAGGAGAGAAAGCAATGCTCTTTTATGTGAACATTAATTATAGTTATCTATTATATTTATAATATAATAAATATACCACTTTTACTTATTATATACATGCATTTCAAAAAGGGCACATTCAAATTGATGTTGAGAGGGTACATTACAGCCCCTTTGAAGTGTGTTTCTAGTGAGTTTGTCATGTGCTTTGTCTGTCTCGTACAGAGGACAAGTTTTCTCTCACGATGCTCGTTGGTAGCAGGAGCTACCATGTGGAAGAATGCTTACCGATGGGCATTGTATTATTTAACAGCAAACAGTTAAGTATTAATTGTTGCTTCCTCTGAGAAATAAGGAGTCATTCTAAATTCTCCTTCAGTATGATGTCATACTATAAAAGATACTGTTTAAAGTGCATTTTTACTCTTATGAGCAAAAATGCTTTCTAGACACATCTTTATATTTTTATGTAGTTTATAGTCTGCCTCATTTGAAAAAAATGATGTTGGCTTGATGAATGCTCACAATATGTGTTTAATGCACATAAAACACTGAATATTTGCTTTTCTTACAAAATGCATCAATCTGGTCTTAACTTAGACAATAATTGTTCACATTGCATTGGGATATCCTGTTTAAGAAATGTATGACTCATCCAGAAATGCATGACTAACATTTGAATTTATTGCTAAATATAAAATGTATAAAATGCAAATCAGTGATAAGCACACATTTCACTGATACATAATTCATCTTTGGAAACAAGATATTATGACAATTTGTATTTTAAATAGTCCTGGAACAGCATTTTGCATACTCTGCCCAGAACATGGAGGTAGAGCATTTCTACTATATTACACACTCATTTCTCAAACACTTTCCAATGTGCATATTCATACTTAAATCAGCAGGGCTTATGCAGCTTCGTAACTGGAATAGTAATGAAAAGAATAACAACTTCGTTAAAAATGCTAGCACTTTAACACCAATCCAGAAGAACCTATGTACCCCGATGTTCATAGCAGCACAATTTACAATAGCCAAGAGTTGGAAGCAACCTAAATGCCCATCGGTCAATGACTGGATCAAAAAACTATGGTACACTTACACAATGAAATTCTATGCTGCAGAAAGGAAGAAGGAGCTCCTACCCTTTGCAACATCATGGATGGAACTGGAAAGCATTATGCTGAGCGAAATAAGCCAGGCAGTGAAAGACAAATACCATATGATATCACCTTTAACAGGAATCTAAACAACAAAACAAACAAGCAAGCAAAATGTAACCAAAGACACTGAAACACAGAACGTGCTGACAGGGTCTAGAGGGGAGAGGGGAGAGAATCACAGGGGAAAAGGGGAAGGACTCACATGGACAAGTATAAAGGACACATGGACAATAACTAAGGTGGGGGGCAGAGATGGGAGGGAGGTGGGGAGCACTGGGGGAGGGCAGGGCTGGGAATACAAGAAAGAAAACTGTACTTGAACAAGAGTTAAATAAAAAAAATAAAAAATAATAATAAAAAAATGCTAGCACTTTAAAAGACATGAACTTTCTAATAAGAAAACACTGCAGTCAATGTAGGATTTTATTTAAAACAAAAATGGTAAAGGTGGCTTGGTGGAAGGCGATAGACGCAAGGGTAGAGGCTGCTTATGTATGCAGAGCAAGAGGGGCACTACCTGGAGAAATTGCGAGGAGAGGAAAGTAGCAAGCTCTGTGCAAAGTGTCCTAATACTAGAGATGCTTGCTCTGCTCATTGCCATGTGTTACTTTGTGTATATGTGTGTGTGCATGTATATAAATGTGTACAGGTACATCTATAATATATACTTTAAGATCAATGTTCGCCTTGCAATAAGCACTTCTGAGGGGAGGGTTCAATGCATAGTGCAGATTCCTTCCTGGCTTACTCTGCGAGCGTACTTAGACTTCGGGTGCTGTTATGAATGAAAGAGAACATTAATGCTGTGGGGAAAAGAAATCCCATGTGAACCAGCGCGGCCTCTGCCTCATACGGAAACCCTTTCTGCATTTACCAATTGCCTATGAGCCTGATTCATCCTGAGCTGCAGAAACAAAAGCTGGAGCAGAAGCACCCACTTACGTCTCAGGGGTTTTCTTCAGAACTCACTGACCGCTGCTGTTTCTTACAGTGGGCTGTCTGGGTGGGGGCGGGGGTGCGGGCTGCAACGAGCTTCTTTGCCCCTCTTCCTTATCTTTTCCTGTCACCTTCTTTCTGTAAAAAGTTGACGTCAGGGACCTATTGTTTCAGCCTATTATTCAGTAATGCTACATGAAAAGGTACGTTTACTTATTGTAGTAGCAAGACTGTTACGGAGAAAATTGTCGGTTCTCAAGTGCTCAGTATTGCTAAGTATGTAGGTGACATCATACTGTCTTAGTGGATTTGATGTCACTATTACTATGTAGGTGACATCGTACTGTCTTGGTGGATTTGCAAACCAATAGTGGTGATTACGGTGGATTCTCTGCACCTTGGAATTGACTTTCTATTAGCCTGTGTCATGGCCGCACTGCCGCCCACTCAGTGTAGGTGGCGCTGTGTTCCAACAATGTATCAATGAACGGTCTACTGAGACAGTGTCAAATAATCACATTTAAAATTGCATTGACTTTTTATTGTGAAATATTAGACTTGAGGAGAAGTTATAAAAACAGTATAGAGAGTTTCCATATGTCCCCCCTAATGTTTTTTGAAGTTTCATTGGGAGAATAATTGACAAATAAAATGGTAAGACGTTTGAAGTAAAACACTGTGGTGATGGGATATACGTGAACACTGGGAAAGGCTTTCCCCGTTAAGTAGCACAGTCATTCTCTCACATTTGTGCGTTCTGGGGGGAGGGGGAGACTATCGAAGTTTTACTCTCAGTAGATTTCACCTGTCTTGCACCTCGCCGTCAGCTGCAGTCTTTCGGTGTCTCTCGGGTGCCCAGACTCCGGTTCGCCTGGTACCCGCTAACACTACTCTTACGCACAACCGCAGGACAGTCACTGAAGCCAGGGAACTGACGTTGATGCCATCCTGTTAACTAGTCCGTGGACCTTATTTGAGTTTCACCACTGTTCCCAGTAATGTCCCTTTTCTAGACCAGATCCTTGGTTGTTCTTTGTCCCTTTGACCTTGACGCTTTTGAAAGGTCCTGGCCAGTGACTCTGCAGAGTGAGCCTGATCTGTTTAATTTTCAAGTCTACCTTCCGATGGAGAAGCATTGCTGTTGCCAGTGCTTGCTGAGTCAGCTGCAGTGGGTGGTGACAATGGGGGAGGGGACAGGGCCAGAGAGAGGGAAATTCTCAGGTACAGGCATTTTTAGTTTCTTGGGACCACATACTTGGGTCACATCTGAGAGGGTCCATGGCTTCTGCAAGTCTACACAGTCAAGTTTACAGCTGTTGGGAGTCAAGGAGGAGAGCTGTGCAGGTGGGGGGGGGGTGGCTGTGGCGTATGGCAGAGAGAGAGGGAGCCGAGGGTAGGTCACAGCTCCTGTGGCATGGAGACAGTGTTCTCCAAGTTCGTGAGAGGGGAGGGTGGGGTAATTCTCATTCATAAGCACCACTGCAGAGCAGGCCTCGTGCTAAAAGCTCCATGATTTCTATCTAATTCACGTAGCAATATCTGGAATTGTTACTTTTAACCCACTGAAACTGAGAGTTAGCAGTAGATGGCAAGGAAATAGAGCAAGAGTCTGAACTCAGGTCTGTCTGACTGTGAACTTGTTCCATCTGGTACTGTAGGCACACGTGTGGCTGCTGAGCACTTGCAATGAGGCTTCTGACACGTGTTTTCTTTTCTCTCCTTGTCTTTTTAAAATTTTATTGAATTTATTGGGGTGACATTATTTTGTAAAATTATATAGGTTTCAAGCCACTTTTTAAAAATGATTACATTATGGATATATCAGTCAAGTATGTCATTGAAGTTAATTTCACCCATTTCTTTTTCCTTTGTGATGTGGCCAGTAGAAAATTCGAAATTGCACGCAACCCCCAGGCGTGTCTGTTGGACAGTTCTGTGTCTGAACTTTCTCCCGCCGTCCTCTGCTGTACTCCTGGAGTGCGTCTAACGTGGCCTGAGGTGTGACCCTCCCGTCCGGGCGGGACCACACCATGGTGGCTGTACGGTACAAGGCAGACCCCCACAATAGGTCAGCACTCTGTGCCAGTGAGAGTGTTGGGGTGATCACATCCCAGATAAAGGGAACAAGACACACAGGAAACAGAGAGCAGCTTTTATTTATTAACTCCTTATTATTTTCTAATCACTGGGCTAATGCTTCTGGATTCCCTTTTATGCATTAAGAAATCCAATAAAGTGGATACCACTGATGCTCCTTTTTATACATGAGAGCCCTGGGCTGCCGAGAGGTGCAGTGACTTTTTCAAGGACTTGCAGCTGGTGAATGCTATCGCTGAGGGCCGAGCGCCTCCCACCAAGTCCGTCACGCGGTAACATCTCTGTGGACAGTGGCAATGGGTCACCCAAGGACACTTACTCATTCTCCACATAGACATCATCTCGGCCCCAGCGTCTCTACATCTTCCTCTTTCTGTAATGAAGTTTCTGAAGCAGTGGGTCCTGAAAGGAACCCTTCATCAATAGCAATAATGCTTTGTCGTAAGCACATAGTGTGCCTACAACACTGACAGCTGGTTTGGGGTACGCTAAGTTCTTGCTGCCTACAGACAGCCGGTCCCTGTGACGGCTGCATCTCTCACAGTGACCACAAGCACAGGGTGATGAAGCTCTAAGCCAGGGAGGGGATGAAACAGAAAGGCGCCTTTGAACAAAAACGACGGGGACCAGTTCCTCGGTGTCTTGAGTTCTTGTAAATCTTCGCAGGGCCTTCGCGCCACCGAGGGGACTTGATTGGAACCTGCTAGAAACCGAAAGTGTGTTTTGAAACAAGTGCCTGCAGCAGGAATAACTGAATAATGACCCATAATTACATTAAAAGCTGGTTAGTTTTCTGTTGAGCTGGGAGAAGATCATTGTGTATACTTATCTGTTCTACCTGTATTGATCCCTAACTTTCTTTTGTTGATAGCCAGATGTTTTTCTGAGGTTGTAGTTAGTATTATGCATTTCAGGAACAGAACTTTGCAAAGACAATGACTGTAAAAAAAAAGCTCTATGGGCATGGTGAAGTAGCTGATTTTATTTTTGGGTATTTAAGAAATTAATTGTAGAAGTGTTGGAGCATGGTGTCTGGATCACAGTTGATTTTGAAGAGAGATTTAGATTTTGGGACTTTAAATTATGAGAGTAATCTGTATTCCTTCCTAAGTAGACTTACAGAGGATACTTGAAAAGAAAATGAGATAGAATAAGTATGATTGCTGTTATTTGACACAGCTTAACTGGCTTTGTAACTGCTATTCATGGACATACACAACGATGCTGCCCTGAAGGTTATCTTTAATTAGCTTGCTTTCCTTTTTTTTTCTCCCAGAAGTTTGCTTTCTTTACTAGAATAAACAGTCCTTCAAAACTTTGCACATTTAATTATGCAATAAAACATTTTTTTTTTAACTTTAGAGAAAAGCTGCATTTAGAAATGTTTCAGTGATCATAAATTTCCATTGTGAAGTGGTGACATTTTACGGTAACTTAACTAGAGGAGGTATCCACAGCTCATCCCATTTCATAACTCTTACATTCTTTGAGAGGTGGTGACTCAGAGTTCTCGAAGGACAAAGTTGTAGAGGCAACATCCTATGAAATAGGGTGTATTCATGTTTCTCACTGTTTTTGTTTTTCTGTGAAAAAGCTCGGCTTCTGAGAACACTTGATTTTAAGTGCAAGAAAGTACACACGAAGAAGGAGGTCCCAGACACCCATTACCTACTTTGTGTAGAGAGTCCCATCAGGCTGTTGAGGAAACGCTTTTCGAGTCTAAGTTCACATAATAATTCTAACAGATAAATAGTTGACTTTCAGAGCAGGAAATGCAACCCAGAAATGCAGCGTCTCACGTCTGTTTTCCAGCCTCCCTTGAACACACGCTTAGAACCAGCGAGACCCAGATTCACACATAGGGGGAGGCCCCAGGGATCAGCCAGTCTGACTTCCACTTTCAGCTTCGCTGGACTGGGCTGTTTTCAACCGAGGCCACGCTGAGGAGAACGAGAATGCTGCACCCACCAGAGGCCTGCAGGCACCTGGCACTGCCGGGTGGGGGTGGGGTGGGATGGGGGGTGGGGCAAACGTCCCGGAGGGAAGAGAAGCACATGGGGGTGGGCCCACAGTCAGGGCCGATTGGAACCCTGGCTTATCTGTCGAGTTGTAGGCAGCCCAGGACGGGAGGCAGGGAAGCCAGGCAGCGGCTCCGGTGTGAGGCACTGAGCGGAACTTCTGGTAGTTTCTCAGTGCTAGGGGGTCGGCCACCAGGCAGAATTCAGGGAGGCGGTGACGTTTCACTGGGACCCCTGCAGGGCCGTAGCCCAGGAGTTAGGGAAACCTAGAAATAGACCACAACTTCCAAACACTGAAGTGCAGCTTCGTATAAAGTCAGCCCTGATTTTAAGGCAGTCTGCCTTTACTTTGACTGGCATTGCCAGAAGCAAGAGGCTCCATGCAGAGTCTATCAATTCTGTACTCAACACCTGGCAATCAATAAAAAGACACCACGCACGTCCGAAGGCAGGACCAAGAGAAGAGCCAAACAAAACAAGGAATAACAGAAAGAATCACATAGTGATCTAGCTATTAGGATGACCTGACATGGACTATAAAATAATTATAATTAACAGTTAAAGTAATTGACGAAAAGATGGATCATTGCATCAGAGAATCGGATTCTAGGAAGAGAACTGAAAAAAGGCCTGCAATGAAAACTAATGCAACTGGAGGGAGGGACTGGGCAGGCGAGTTTAACTGCTGATCAGACCCAGCTGTGGAGAGGCTGCGCAGCCTGGCGATAGGTCGTTTAGGGTGCGGGACCGGAGTGTGGAGAGACAAAAGGATGGGACATGCAGTGAATAGTGTAGCAGACACTTAGGATGTGGGGAAAAGGTCTGACCTCACGTTGCTGGGGTCACAGAGGAAGAGGAGAGAGTGACTGGGGAGTGGGGTGGGGGGGGCCGTGTCTGCGTAAAGGCCAAGAATTTTTTTCTGAACTCAGGAAACATGGCAACCAGCTACAGGTGTGAGAAGGGCTACAAACCCCCTCAGGACAAACACAGGAGGAACCTCAGTTAGGGCACTTCTAGTCAAACCGAGGAACACCCGGGGAGAGAAACTTTAGGAGGAAGAGAAGATGTATTACCTTCAACGAAGCAAAAACAGAGCTGAGTTTTCAATGAGGGGGAGACGGGACACAAGTGCTAAAGGGAAAGAGCCCTCACCTGGAGTATTGTGCCAGTCGGAACTGCTTCCCCCGAGAAGGGGAGAGGACCTCTTTCCTGCAAGCCAGCCCTGGCACACCCTGCATTGTCTTGCTGATTTCCTTTTTGAGAAAGAGGTATGAATTTCAAGAAGGCAGCTACAGAGCATTCAGCCTTAAGTTTTGNTCAGGACAAACACAGGAGGAACCTCAGTTAGGGCACTTCTAGTCAAACCGAGGAACACCCGGGGAGAGAAACTTTAGGAGGAAGAGAAGATGTATTACCTTCAAAGAAGCAAAAACAGAGCTGAGTTTTCAATGAGGGGGAGACGGGACACAAGTGCTAAAGGGAAAGAGCCCTCACCTGGAGTATTGTGCCCGTGGGAACTGCTTCCCCCAGAAGGGGAGAGGACTTCTTTCCTGCAAGCCAGCCCTGGCACGCCCTGCATTGTCCTGCTGATTTCCTTTACGAGAAAGAGGTATGAATTTCAAGAAGGCAGCTACAGAGCATTCAGCCTTAAGTTTTGGTGTGGGGGGGATCTGAGTGCAGGTTCGTGTGTGGCCACCACCTGTCACAGCCCTGGGAAGCTAGCCTGGGGCCGGGGCAGGCCCTGGACTTACACAGCACTAACCTGAGCCGTTCCTAGAAATAGATTTACAATGTGAGGGGTGACAGGTATATTATTGTAAGTTCTTATGTTTGCGCAATGTGATCTGTTAAAAAACAGTCACGTTTCCTTAAATAAAATTGGTGCTAAGCTTAGTAGGCAGAATTGTGGTCCCCAAGGCCCTGCTCGCCTGGACAATGGACAGGATGTGTCATCACGTCTACAAATAAGCCAGGTGGCTGAAAGGACTTTGCAGGTGTAGTGAAGGTTGTAAGATTGACTTCTGTTGACCTTAAAATGGGGCAGGTAGCCTGGCTTATCCAGGTGGGCCCAATGTAATCACAGCAGCCTTTAAAAGCAGAGGCAGGGGTGGAGTGGGGGAGGTGCTGCAGGAGTCAGAGGTGAGGGTTGGTTGGGAGGGTCATGGTCAGGAGCAGAGTGAAGCAGACTGCCTCTAGACCAGGGGTGTCAAACCCATTTTCACTGGGGGCCACGGCAGCCTCAAAGTTGCCTTCAAAGGACCATATGTAATTTTATCACTGTATACATGTAACTACTACTCAACCAGGGGCAAGGAGTCGGTGCTGTCTCCAGGTAGAAGCAAGGTGCGGGCCTGGATTTGGCCCGTGGGCCTTGTGTTTGCCACCTGTGTTCTAGAAACTCAGAACGACTGCTGACCAAAGGCCAGCATAGAGATACAGACCTCAGTCCTCTAACCACACAGAACTGAATCTTGGCAACAACCTCATCAGCCAGGACATGAACTCTCCTCATATCCAGAGGAGGGCCCGGACCAGCTGACACCTTGATCTTGGCCATCTGAGACCCTCAGCAGAGCTCCCAGTTGGCCTTCCTGATTCTGTCCTAGAGAGCAGTGTTGAGCGGTGAGTCACTACATACGAGTTACTGCAAACCCTTCTGTTTGTGTTAATTTGTTGGAGTAGTGACCAGAAGTGGTGGTGTTAAATGCAAACAGTTCTATCACTATCTGAAAATGTATAAGGAAATGAACTTTTACAAAAGAGTCTTATCAGACATTTGAAAACACTGATTATATGTAACTTCTGGACCAATTAACAAAAACTTACTTTCTTTTACATAACATGGATCCTCTGCCCGGCAAGTCCTTGGTGCTTGAGCCCAGGACAAGGCTCTGGGAGACCCTACTTTCTGCCGCGTCGCTTGCTGATTGGCTGTGTGGCCTTGCCGGGTTGTCTTAATTACTCCCTGGGTCAGTTTTGGCATTTGCAAAATAAGAATAGACTAGTTGACCTCTGAGGCCTCTTCCATTAAACAATTGCATACAAGTATCTTTAGAGATGGAGAAGGAATATTTAGGGAGCTGGACATCAGAATCAGTCCCTCAGAAAATCAGAAAAAAGTGTTGTATCCTTTAAAGCTAGCATCAGAGCTGGTCTGGAAATTTTGAAAGAAGGCTGATCCTGGTGGCCCATTAGGCGGGAATTTTAGAATGGAGGACACTGAACGCTGGGGCTTATTTTGCTCAAAGGCATCGAATGAGTTATATGCTTATTAAGATGGTCTTTTGTTGAAATTACTGAAAATTGAGAAATTAAAAGTTGGTGTTTTACAGGGGGACAAGAGCAAAACCTTTGTCTAAAGTGACTCAAAATAAGTAAGCTATAGCAATGTTACCTTTCCTTACTCCTTATAATTCGTTCTTGGAGTCGAGCTTTTGAGACTAGTGGATAATCTTGTTCTGGTTGTGTCCCCTCTTTGGCCAACGTAAGATCTCTTTCCCATGGGTGACCGCTCTGCCCCCTCATTCTCAGGATGACAGCACTAGGTTCCACCGAGCTCCATGGTTCAGGCCCCAGAAATGGCGGGGGGGCGGGGCAGTCTCCAAACTGAACTTCCACGTAAGCTTATTGGACCCAAGGTCATCGCTCACCCTCCCAGTTTTCTGTGTCTCCCGCTCACGCAAGGCAGTGTTTGGGGAGTGGAGGTGGCTGTCATTGGGAAAGGTGTCTGTGGCTGATCAGGACGGGAATGGGGTTGAGGTGACAGCCGCCAAACGCTGCCTGTCAGTGCTTTGGAGTCCAGGAAAGCATTTCCTTCTAGGGAGGGGACAGGAACACTGCCCCTGCCCCCTGCCCCTGGGTAATTGTTTTTTCCACACTGTCCCATGTCATAAAAGGCTACTCCTTGCATAACACAGTGACAGGTCGACTCCGGTTCAGAGGTCACCTTCCTATTTACTGAAGGCACCAGGAGCACAGGTGCCACTTTATTAAAAACCACTTGGATGGCGACACTGCTGACACGGGGCCGCTGTTGCCGCTGGATTTGGCTGCCGGCGGGGTCACTGGGTCAGGGTGTGTTCCGTGTTCAGAGGTTGTGAGCTACGTCACGGAGATCTGCGTGTGCGTCGCTGGAGGGTCATTCTAGAGCACGGCGACATCACGGCAGGAAGCGGTTCAGCAAGAGTAGTAGGTCTCACCTAATCTCACTGCAGAATTAAGTAAGATTTATTGAAGTATTGCAGGTTTATTGAAAATCCATCATTCCCCTGGAGGGTCTTCGAAGAGCCAGAGGAGCTTGAAGAAATACTGGGGAAGCTTGGGTGTCAGGGACAGTGTGTTAATTGAGCTGAAAGAAGGTAAAGAATTTATTAACAGAATGGATCCAAAGTTGGCCAAAAAGATTTGTAATAAATCAAGGAGGGGAGTTATTTAATAAAGACGGAGACCAGTGATCGGTGAAGGAGGGGGGGTATTTAATGATTCTAAGTGAAAGGTTAAATGGCTTCAGTGAATTTCAGTTTAACAAAGAGGAAGAAAAACAATATGGATAATTAGGCAGTAATAAGATCACACCGAAAAAGAAATCAGAAACCTGCCTTAGGTGTTAGGGGAATATTGGGTAATGAACTTAACCTGCTGCAATTATCTTTGAATATACACTTTTGCTCTAGAAATGGAGGGAGTAATGTTTTGAGTTATCTTTGAGGAGGTATAATTCTTTTGCACATTTATTGTATGTGGATTTTAAAATGATAATAATGAAAAAAGATTTTTCTTTTCTCTAATTAACCTAATAATTTATGTACACACACATAAACATGTACGTACACACACACATATGTGTATGTCATTATGAAAGTCTTATAAAGGCATTGACAGATTCTTGGCCATTTTTACAGTTTGCAATCTTACATGTCTGGATTGTGGAAAGATGTTGGCAATCACTTCTGGAATCAACGTAAGGTCTGATTTTACACGACCTCTGTACTAATGATCAGATGAAGGGGATAGTATCAGAGAAAATGAAGTTCTTAGATGATTCCAGATTTAAGGATGGTACGAATGCAGAGTTCGGGTGAGTCCCAGCTCCCATGATGCCATGTAGAGAAGTAGTTCATATGACATATCCCTCACAATTACAGTCTTTCTTTTTTTAAATATTTTTTTATTTAATTCTTGTTCAAGTACAGCTTTCTGTCTTATATTCTCAACAGTCTTTCTTTTGTCACTGATATTCTTGAAATTAGCTTCACTTTTCTTGTAGTAGGTATCTTATCAAATGTAGTTGGACATTAGATATTAATGTGGAAAGCCAATGAAGAAAATTTGATTTTCACAAGGCTAGCAGCTTCTCAACAGGTCATTGCCTCAAGTGGGTGCTGACCCAGGGGCAGCACGGTCATCTGCTAAGTGGAGATGGGGACCAGGAACCGGGGCACCTGGGTTTTGGGCTCACTCTGCCACCAAGATACTATGTCAGTTCACTTGCCAATGAACTTCTGTGGATCTTTTTTCTCCTTTTAAATAAGATGACAGGATTGCATCTGATAATATAGGAGGGGCCTTATAACTTGACAGTCCTGTTTCTCTGTGTGTAGGTGACAATTATTTTACCATGGGAGGCATATCACAGCTTCTACTGGATTCTTCTGGACTACGTTGTTGTATTTAAAAATATTGACAATGTGTTCATTTGGCAAACGATTTCTGGATGCTGATGCAGGGCACAGACCTAGCCACTTTGACACAGCAGTAAAGAAGACAGGCAGGCAGAATATCTTTCCTCGTGGAATTCACTGTACTGCTGGACATGCCTTAAATGAGACAGAATTAAAGGCATTTTCAAAGCTTACAAGAAAGGTCTCAGGTGGGCTTCTACGGAGGGGCGCTTGCTATTCAGGAAGGCAGCAGGTGTGCTGCCCGGCCTGGGGCTCGAACGGGCTCCCAGGAGTCAGGTTGCCGTTTCTTCCTGACTGCACCTTCAGAGGCTGCATGTTGGTCGCTCAGTGTCAGCCACGGTGGCAGTATTCATATCGAGAAAGTTGGGAAACACTCCACAGCAAGGCTTCAAAACTCAAAACAGTAAGTTGCCTGGTTTAACAGCACGTTCTTGGTGGTCAGGGTCACGCATGACAGAAAGGAGTTTCTGCCCCAGTGTGTTTTGCGGTCGGCGTGGAGACGAGGCGCAGACGCAGGCAGCATGACGAGTCCACAGGGCCACGTGAACGACCTCTGGTAGGAGGTGGAGGCTGAGCTACGAAGGAAGAGGGGCTGGGTTTGAAGCCGGATTTCCAAGACAGGGTGGCAGATGCTCGACCAAAGAAAAGCAAGGGAGTGTGGGAGGGCACGCGTTTGAGGCAGGAGCAAACACTGCGTGGAAGGAGAGGTAGGTCGTCCTGCTGATCTTGAACGAGGTGTCAAAGCTCGGCTCAAAGCTCCGCCTCGTCCGAGCAGAGTGACATCTAAATCACAGATTAGCCTCTGCCAGCGAAGTCCCCAACATGGCCGGAGTTTCAGTAGCCGTGAAAAGCTGAAGGCTGTCATTGAGGTTTTGTGACTCTATCCCTCAGTGGCAGTTTAAAAAATCCTTTATACCAAATCATACATTGGAAGGCCGTTAACGTGTTGCTGATGGTAAACATTTTGCCGCATGTTGGTATGGAATGGACCCAGGTACCTGTGCCGTTTCTTGCTCATCAGCTCTCAGTCACTCTTCATCGGAGGGAGTTGCCCTGAACATGCACACTGATTGCAGCCATGCTGGTACTGCGACTCTCTGACACCATGCCGGGTCACACTTCAGTGATGACCTCCTATGGGCAGTAACCCGAAAGGGGCAAGTATAAGCCAGGGAAACCCGAAAACTCCCTTGTGGACGTGCAGAAGCTCAGCTGGCAGTGACACCTGCCCCTGTGCTTGAGGGAAGTTCCAGCAGCCAGCAGATGGGCTGCCAGAGAAGACTCCAGAAGGCACCACCTTGGACAGCAACCAGCTTTCAGGCAGCAAGGCACAGAATCGGAAATGTGCGGATCAACACGGACAACTCCTCTTTGCAAATCACTCACCCAGCACATGCCTGACTCATTACCTAGATTTGCCTCAGTTTTTTTTTTAATCTGCATGATGCATTCAGATAGTAGCAGATACTCACGAAGTGAAAGCCAGTATTCTTTATTTCTGTTACTCTTGGTAATGTCATTCAGGAATCCCAGTAACAGTGTTTACTTGTTAAAATAAACACTGGATGGGTATACAGAATGAAATAAACATGCTGTCTAATCAAATAATCTTCTTTTTTCCATTTTCAGCACTGTGTCTTGGAGCAATAACTACACCAAGAAAATAACTATCATGATTTTGGCAGTTATTAGCTTATTAAACTGTCTCAAGGAATTAAGTACTATGTTCAGTTTGCAGTGATAAATTTACTTTTCAATTTCACTTAGAAAATTAGCATGAAAAGAAAATCTCATTTCTGTTTTTTTAACTGTGCCCTTTCTCACGGGGGAAATACAAATAGATTTATAGTCACTTGGTGTCTCGAAGAAATCACAGCCAGTGGTTGGTTGTAGTGACCAGTGAACCAGAGGCGGCAGCTGGCCCGGAATGTAGCAGTCGTATGAGATTTGAAGGTTTCACTGGCAAAGTGGGACTTTCACCTTCTGCCAGAACTTGAAATACGCTCTGTCGTCATAGACTTGTGCTGCCCTTGGAACGGTCTGGTTTTTGACCTTTGACGAGTATTGTGCTTCAGAGTACAGTGATGCTCCTGCTACCGAATGACAGCCGGTAACTCGAGAGTTGAGAAGTAAATCCTTTGATTTTTTTCTAGTAGGTTTTTTTACAACCTTTTTTAAAAAAGCGATATATACTTCAATGGATGATGTTCACTTTACAATGAGCATGGAAGTGGGTTAAAATAAATTCAGAGTATATATGACAAAAGTATAACAGAAGCAAAATACTCCCGGGTTGACATACCGAGTACTTTAAAACATTACTTATAGGTTGACTGGTGAACACAGGAGGCTACGATGCCTGAGGAATTGATTTTAATGTGTTTGGAGGTTATGATTTTTACCATAAGCTGGTCATTTTATTGGATGTGGCATAGGACGAGACATACGCAACAGTCACGCTCCTGTTGACGTTTTTTTATCCCAACTTTCCAGTTTTCACTGACATGTTAGGAAGTGGAATAACAGAGGTAAGCCCCTGGGGAAGTTCCAGGTTTTTTGCTGCTAAGAAGGTGGATGACCTGAAAAAGCCACCTAATCCATTAGGACCTTAGTTTCTTAAACTCTGCAATCCTGAAGCTGTCCTGGGTGAGCTTATTATAAACTTCACTCTCATGGTACGTAAGGCCCGGCACCCACGGAACCTCTGTGAACTCTGCTCTCCGTCCAGTCCAGCGTGCGTTCATTCTGGAGATGAGGGCTGGCCAGTAGGGGTGCAACGTGAGCCTGTGTGTGGTTTTCAGGTGTCTGGTCGGCTCGTGGACAAAGTAAAGAGAAATAGGGGAAATTAATTTTAATAATATATTTTATCTAACTCAATATATGTAGAATATTACTTCTACATGTAATTAATATTAAAAACATCAATGAGATGTTTTACGTTTTTTTACGTACTAAATCTTGAGGAACTGAGTCCTGAAAGCATGGGGTGGGCTTCCCGGAGCGCACGTCTGCTTGTGCCCGCCAATGCTCCAGGGCTCAGGGGCCTCACGGCTACTCCATCAGGCCGTGCAGCCGAGGCATTGGGCCCCCCGCCACTCACTACCCACGAATGCACTTTAGGGGCTTTAGAGACACCTTAAATTCCTTCTCCCCTCTTTTATCCCATAGCAACAGATGTGCCTTTCCTAGAATCTGTCAGGATTTAGAGCTAAATTGCCATATTTTCTCCTTCTTTATTTTGAAACGTCTGGAAAGAATAAGTAGTGTGTGAATTCTCTTCAGTTCTCTGATTCATTGTTCCTCAGTCCACTGAAGTCAGACTTCTACCTTCAGAGCTCACGGAACTCTCTGGAAGAATTCTCACTCCTCGTTGCCAGATTCAGCAGCCCCCGCACAAGGGCTCTCTGCTCTCCTGGCAGAGGCAGACCCTGCAGAGCCTTCCTGCCGTAGCTTTCCAGTCCCTGTGCTGGACGACCCCTGCTTGTTCTCTGTGCTGTCCGTTTGGCCCCTTCCATTCTTGGTCCTCTTTTCCTCTCCCTCCACCCGCTGCCCTTGACCTCTTTCCTAAGCTTCCCACCTGGGCTTGCAGCTGCCTACTGGGTGAATCTGCGCGGTGATATCCCGTGGGGTTTCCCGCCCAACCCATGCCAGACTTGTCGTCTTCTCCAGGTCTTATTTGGGTTTTGGTGTTTCTGCTGTCACAGGGCACGGTCAGCAATTCACCATCATTTTTAACTCCTGCCATTTTGTCCCCATCTACATGCACTTGGACCCAGGGTCTTTTTGGCTCAAGTTGTGAATTAGCTGTTGAATACTTCTTCCTTCTCCATTTGCAGAGCTCCAGTTAGGGTCCCCTGGACCCCTGTACATGCTAAGGTCCCACATGGTCTCTCTTTGACTCCACTTCCTCTCAGACATTGTCCATATTGCTGTCAGACTTCTTTCCAACACCCGTGGACAGCGTCGTTTTCCTGTGTGAAATGTCTGCTGGTTCCAGCTTTCTCACAGGTTTAATGGGTTTGGTGAGTTTTACCCCCCACCTCCTCCCGGCAGCACCTGGTATTCCTCTGAAACCCCAGACAGAGCCGACAGGGCCCATGGGGACTCAGACCTGCACTCAGACCTGCAGGGCCTGGCATTCAGGCTCTCTGAGCACTCTGTGCGGAGCCACACTTGTCCCAAACTGGCCACTCCCTGTAGTCGGTCGGGGACTTTGCCCTTCGGGGGGAAGGAAGATCAGTCTGTGGGCCCAGCGGCCGTGGCTGTGAGGCCCTTCCTCCTGGCCCACCTCTTCCTCTTCAGGCCCATATTTTGCAGTGGATCAAGAGAGTGGATCAGAATCTAAGCTGAGTTAGAGGAAATGAGACAGTGATGGCCATAAAGGGAGTGACCAGGAGCAGCTGAGGTGCCCGCTGACCTCCCACATCCAGTACATGTGCTCCAGGGGAAAACAACAGAAATAACAGCCCACGGAATGCAAGCACTAGAATTGCAAAGTCCACACATCCATGGGCGATGGAAGGCAGGAAGGGAAGTGGGGGCGGGGGGATGGCATGGGGAGAGAAGGTGTTTAAATTCGTCCAGGCACAGGGGCTGGACCATGGTGGCCAGTGCTAGAAAAGATGGACAGGAGACCCCGTGGTCCTTGCGGACCCCCAGGTGTGAAAAACCCACACAGTGGTGCCGGGAAGGCTGGGCCCAACCTGACCCAGAGACGTGAGTCCTTGACTGCTCTTCTACTGTCCACTCCAGACGGTCTTTTCTACGTTTCCCTCTCCCCTAAAAGCCTTGAACACCTAAAATTGTTTCACTAATGGAACTCTAGGCTTCCTGATGCTTGGTGGAAGACAGTGGACATCGAGGCTTGAAGGCACGTCCAACAGTAAACCTGACCTTGTAGGGAACGGACCGCTCCGTGGGCCGCCATGGGAGCTCAGAGGCGGGTGGCAGGCCGACTCCTGGCTGTCCTGTAAAGGAGTCCTGTGCCAGCACCTCAGTGCCCGTCAGGAAGGGTGACTGATGGGCGCTTTGTTTACGGTTGTGCCTTCTGTGCTCGGAAGCAAACGCAGAGGGATACCTTGGTTAAACTGTGCAGTGTGCTGCCTTTTCTAGGAAAACAGGAGATCCCTGGAGGTAATAAGTAGGAAGGACCTGGCAGTTAGTAGATCTAGTTGCAGTGAGAAAGAACGGCTTTAGTTGTTACCTGTTTCTTAATATTTTTATTGGGGTGGCCAAAAAGTTCGTTTAGTTTTTTTTCCATATAATGGGTGTAGTAGTGCTTAGTTGTCTTTAACTTCACTCGAAGCAATTTTGTTAGATTTTATCGTTACAGTTGTCATATCAGCATGCATTAAAAAAACTTATCAAAATTCGTGAATTTTGGGGCATTTTAATATTGAAGATGGAAGATGATCTGCAACATTTTTGGTGTATTATGCTTTATTATTTCAAGGAATGCAACTGAAACACACAAAAAAGATTTGTGTAGTATATGGAGAAGGTGCTGTGACTGATGGAATGTGTCAAAAGTAGTTTGCGAAGTTTCTTAGTCCTGTTGACATTTTTGCCAAAGAATTCTCTGCTGTGGGGCTGTCATGCATTGCAAGATGTTTAGCAGCACCCCTGGCCTCTACCCACTAGAAGCCAATAGTGGGAGAGAGCAGACAGACTCCAAATATCCAAATCAGTTATTGGTGAAAATGAAAAATGTCCTTTATTTTACAGAAAAAAATGTAGTGGACTTTTTGGCCAACCCAATACAATGGGCTGTCTCCTGGCCTCTTTATTTTTCTAGCATATCTCATTTGGATGAGATATTATTCATTCTTTATAATGCAATGTATTTTTTCACCCAGCCGAATCCTAGCATGAGCCTTGTGAGTTGGCAGCAGGCTTCCCTGAGGCGGCACGGACACAGGTGCTGTGAGCAAGGATGAGCATTCGTTGCAGAGTGTTACTTTTGGGAGACCTTTAAGAAATACTAAATATGCCAAGGCAGTGATTTTTTGCTTTTATTTCACAAGTGTTTGTTTAAAATCTAATTGCTTGATCTGCAAGGAAACTAGAGGTCATAAACAGCAATGAATAAATTGTCCACAGGCATATATTTGCATATAGCAAGAAATGTTTTGCCCTTTTCTCAAAAAGAAAAAAGGGTAATAGCCAATTATCATATTTAAAATGGTAATTAACCTTCTCATCTCTCTAATTCCAAGTAAGTCCAGATGTGAACTCGGAACTTGGGATCCAGCGTGTTTTTTTCAGTGTAAACCTCAGTCATCATTGAAAATTTATTCTCTAAAATCAACAGCATTGTGCTTAAGTGTGTATGATCAGTGTGACATATAAGTAGGAGGAAAAAAGTCAAAATATTTAATTGCAACAAAATATTCTCTTTAAAATGAATATCGTCTTTTATGGAACTGTATACCATTCTGGGCTGTAGAATATGATGGGAAAATGTAGAACTAAAATGTTTTGAAAGCTTATTCTGTGCTGGGAATTGTCCTAAATGCTTTTTATATATTATTTCTTTGAATCTTCCTAATAGCCCTGTGAGGCAGGAGCCGTATGCCATTATGAGGAAACTGAAGCCCACAGAGGTTGGGTAAAGGGCCCAAGGTCACCAGTACGTGCAGGAGGGAGGATTCAGACCAGGGACTTCTGACCTTGGAGCTGTGCACCAGCCCCTGGGCTTCCCTGCTACTTTGTCTGTCTGTCAGTCCGTCTGTCTGGTTTTCTGAGCATGAACTCTGCTGCTACTACTCTGAACTCTCAGCTGGCACGCTTGTTTCCAAGTTGTACCTTTCTTGGAATGTAGATATTTCTAATGTACTGATAAGTATACATATAAAACACATAAATATAGCACATTGAAATGTGCCTCAGAACCATTTTTTTACAGTAACAACAACCACTTTTTGTGTATTTTGTTTTTTGTAGCTGATGTATATACTGCTAAGCCAAGTAAACACATTTTTTTATGAAGTTGCTTGTTTATTTTTAACTTAAAAAGAAGCCTTACAACTTGCAAAGATCAAAGAGGGTTTCTCTTCCCAGGTCGTCTCCCCAAGTCCTTACCTTCTCCTAAAAAGGTGCTACATTTGATGATTTTTCATGTCTTCTTTAAGCAAAGTCTGGCCCCAACCCCCTCCTCTTATCCCCTGCAATTAAACAAAACCAAACGTACATATTTTGGGATGAAGAGCACCATTGAGGGCCATCCCTTGATTGAGGAGAGGTTTGGTGACTGTCTTTTACCAGCCTGAATGGGCCTCGGGGAAGGGGCTGGGCGTGGGGCCTCCCACGGAGCCCGGCGAGGCCCAGGAGGGCGATTGATGAAAACCAGAATCTTGTCTGACAGCACAGCCATCCAAAATGAGCTGTAAGGAAATAAAGCTGGGGATTTAACACATCCTGCCAAATAGGGGTCAGAGACCCAGGGAGAGCAGGAGTGATGGGTCTCTCTGACCTTGAAAACCGTTGGGAGTTCGGAGAGGGGAAGTTTCGCAGCTGGCTGTTTTTATGTTCCTATCGTCTGTTTGACAGGGCAGGGCAGGTCCACAGAAAATGGTGCAGGCTGGATTGATGTAAAGCGCAGGTCAAGGGAAAAACATCAGAGGAAAATTAATAATAACCTAACAGCAGCTAATACTCACAGAGCACTCTCTGTCTGGTATTGTTCTAAGCACTTTTTTGTATATTAACTAATACACTTATAAAGTGAATATCAGCAACCTGATGCACGTCTGCATAGCAGCCCTGTGACTTGCATACTACCATGTTTGTGCCTAGTTATTAGTGCCGGGAGGGGCTCAGTGCACAGTGTGGGTGTGGAAGAGGCAGGCGTTGGCGTGAAGCACCTGCTCCCACAGCCTGTGCTCTGAGCCTCCCGCTCTGCACCTCCAGATGAAGGCATGAGAGGGAAAGCAAAGGGGAACTGACTATCCATGATCCAGAGCAGGGTCACGCTTGACCGTGTGTATCCAAGGCACCCACGCCTGCAGTCTCACTGCTGGTGAGGGCTTTGATGAGCAGATCAGTCAGGTCGTCTGAGGTAACGAACTGGCCTAGTCCGATGTACCAGACAGGGTCTTGGTGAGAAAGAGGTGGGGCATTCCCGGGGGTAGGGAGAATTTAACGCAGGGACTGTTTACAAACGGATGGGCAATTGTGTGGGATTTGACCAAGAAGGCATAGTGATGCACACAGGGACTGGCAGCAGTTGGGAGGGCACAATGGCCTCATACGAGCAAGGACCGGGGGATGGGGTCACCTGAACAGGTGAGAGCTAGAAGCACAGGGGAGGGGTTAGGGGACAGGAACTGGGACTGCAGCCTGGTGGGGGCAGGGCATGGTGACAGGTGCCCCACTTTCTCTCTCCTTTTAGCGGGGATCTACTATAGGTGCCTCCTGTTTGCTGATCCCAAAGGGAATCTAGGGGCCTAGGAAGCTTGGGTGGTGTCCTTCACAGAAGTCAGCCACTGGCTGGAGGGCAGAGAAGACGAGTGCATCTGGAGGCCAACAGAGTTTGCAGCATAGGGTGGGTTGAGTTGTGCCTCCTCTCAAAACAGCCTTTGACCTCAGCCCCTCAGAGTTTATGTTACTTGGAAATAGGATCTTGATGGAAGTACTCAAGTTAAAATGATGTCTTTGGGGTGGGCCCTAATCCAGTGTAACTAAGGTCCATATAAAAGGGAATGTTCGGACATAGGAAGGGAAGGTAATGCAGAAGCTGGCCATCTGCAAGCCCAGGGGCACCTGCGGCTTTGAGAAGGTAGGCACGAGGCCTGGGACAGAGCCTCCCCNAGCCCCCCCCCCCCCCCCCCCCGCCCCCAGTCTCTGCAGGGGACTGTGGCTCTGTGAACTCCTGATTCCTCCTCTGACCTGCAGAAGTGTGGGACAAAAATTCCTGTTCTGAGCAACCCAGCTCTTGGTACTTTGTGGCGGCAGCTCTAGGACACTAATACCTTTCATAGCGTGATGGAACTTCTGTTTTAAAAAGTGTATGGCATTTACTAACATTGGTTAGTAAACTTGTAGGTTTCAAGTGTACAGTTCTGTCATACATCACTGGCAAACTGTATGGGTGTTCACCACCCAAGTCAACGTGATGAAGCTTCTCATTGGCCAACATCACTTTCAATTTCTTAAGTTTACATACTGCCATAGATTCTTTTTTCATAAATTACTTTATTGTTGTTAAATTACAGTTGTCTGCATTTTCTCCCCACCACTCCCCCCATAAAAAAATAGCATCTTAACTGAGCAGAAGTTGATTTGTAATGTCATCCCAACAGAGGCCCTTGAAGCCTCTATTTTGCATCCCCACCAGCAATGATGAGAGTTTCTAGTGCTCCACATCTTTGTCAGCATTTGGTGTTGTCAGTGTTCTGGATTTTGGCCATTCTAATTAATGGGTATGAAATAAGCCAGGCTGTGAAAGACAAATACCATATGATCTCACCTTTAATAGGAAGCTAAACAACAAAACAAACAAGCAAGCAAAATAGAACCAAAGACACTGAAATAGAGAACAGGCTGACAGTGACCAGAGGGGGAGGGGAGGGAATTTCAGGGGAAAAGGGAAAGGGTTTGCAGGAACTGGTATAAAGGACACATGGACTACAACTAAGGGGGGTGGAAATGGGAGGGAGGTGGGGAGCACTGGGGGGGGGTGGGCTGGGATGGGAGTAAAAGACATAAAACTGTATTTGAACAACAATTAAATACACACAGTCGTAGATTCTTGAAGACTTTAGAAATTAGCAAGTGCAAAACACTGAGTTTGGCTGTGAGTGACTTGCCCCAGGCCACAGAACTTGAATGGCAGTTGGGGCTGGGGCCCAGGAAGCAGGCTGTGGAAGACTTGGTAGAGATGGACATGCCAGTGGGACAGTTAGGCCCAGAAATACATGGAAACTTTGAATTTTTAGTCAAGAAAAGCCTTGTTATAATTTATAGGTTTTAATATTGTAATTGTTAATTTCTGGGTGTTAATTAATTGTACCTTATTAATGTAATTAATTAACAAGTTAACTTTCTTGTTAGTGTGAGTAGCTTTGGAAAGTCTTTGGGTGTAAAACTCTATTTTGAAAATTTAGAAGCAAAATAGCATTAAGCGGCGACCATGTTATCTGTCACATTGTTTAGTGATTATAGACTCAGTGTATCGAGTTGGGGGAATGTTGATATAACTGAGCTGGAAATTGACATGCGTACAGAATCAACGTGCTCAAATGATGACTTTGAGAGTTACTTAAGTTGATAATTTAAAAAAATATACATTTACAATGTTTGTTAAAATTAAAGCATGTAAATAAGGATAAAGATGTTTATGCAAATCACTTGTGATATCAACCCTCTGAGAAGGCACTGTTTTCATTAGGACTTTTCTTGTGTTTGGGTACATATGTGTGCGTATGATACATGCAAAATGGAATTACGTCTTACAAAGATTTGTTGCCTACTTTTAAAATTCAACAACATAATGGGAACTCCCCTTGTTTCCATATCAGTAAATATAGGAATATTGTACAGTCCCTGAAAGTGATATAGTAATGATTGCTTCCAATTTTTGCTAAACAACATTATGCTAAACATCATTTCGCTTTGCAAACAACAAGATGATGTACATCCCTGCAGGTAGATCAGTGTATTATCCAATTCTTGTTCTGAGTGGCTTTGTAATTTGCATGAGGGAAACAGAGCCTTGTAAAAGCCATTGCAAATGTCCAGAATAAAGTGAAAACTCAGAAGCATATCTCATAGAAAAAATTTGCGGTAGGTTAGAGAGATGTGCTGAAGTCAGTTATAAAGAGAGGCTTCGAAGAAAAGTGGGTTGAAAGATAAAGCCTTCACAATAGACCTTAAAGCTATATGTTGGGAGTAAGAAGGATTATAGCTCTTTAGGGAAGCAATTTGACAGTGTGCACCAGGAGCTTTAAAAACTTTCATCTTTGCTAGAATGAATACATATATACATTTTTTTTTAGGATGCAGTCTGCTTTTCATTTCTGTTGGAAAATTTGAAACGTATATAGCCTTGTTGTGTCTGTAACACCCATCTAATTCCCCACCCTGTATCATTTTGTTACATATTCCAGGCATTTTGTTGCCTTTTAATTTTCATCATTGTTTTTGATATCTAATACTTTAATTTTGAGCAGTGTATTTTGAGTAAAAAATTTGAAATACTGGGAAAACTTTGTGCCTGATGTGCTCCTTATGGGATTATTCATGATGGTGCAAACGTGAATTGTGAGGTATGATGGACCTGATGGGGTCATCCCCCACGGTAAAGCCTGGGGGGCGTCCAGGGCAACATGAGTCAAAGCTGATGTTACGTTTAAGAATAAAAAGTAATTAAAAAAGTACATAGAATCGAATGCACAGGCAAAAATTTGCCTTGGAAAATGTGAGAGGGCCGTATGGCTAAACAGTAAATCATAATTTTTTGGATCACAGTGTTGTGGGTAATTTTTCCCCCTTTTGTCAGCTGTTCAATATAGTCCATGTCTTCTGTATTGACCATTAATTAGTTTTATGATAGGAAAAATTCAATGAACTTGAACCATGCTAAAAACATGGGACACCATATTTAGCTTTACACAACCACACTACCTGACTAATCATTTATCATAATTGTGGGAATTAATTATAAAACAAATAATATGAAAAAAGGATGTCCATAGAAATCTTCTAGATTGCATATTTTGCAAGTGAGTTCTCTTTAAATTAAGAATTTTTTCCAATTACAGTTATATTCAATACTATATTAGTTTCAGGTACACATGCAGTGATTAGGCATTTAGGTAACCTACAAAGTGGTCTCCCCGGTACGTCTAGTTCCCGTCTGACGCATACGTGGTTATTATAGTGTTACTCCCAGTGCTTTGTTGCACCTCCTCGGGCCTGTTCCGTACCTGCCCACCTGTCCTTCTGAATCCCCTCATCGTTTTTCCTTTTCCGCAGCCCCCAGCCGCCCTCCCCTCTGGCATCTCTGTGTCTATGAGTCTGTTTCTGTTTCATTTGTTTAGCAAATGACTCTTTTCAGCCCCTCCTTTTCCTAGTTAACTTTTTGTTTTAACCACTTTGAACAGAGAAAAGTCAAAGATTTCTTTTTAAAAACATCTCCCACAAGCACTTTTACTTATGAAATACAAATGGAACACTAACAATACTCCACTCTTCTTTCTGACTTTCTGAAATGTTAATTGGCGTTAAATTTGTTGCTTATTTCTAACTGTGCTTCCTCTAGTGTCTTTCATGTCTTGAAATTTGCGCTAACATTGTTACGAGACAATGGGCTTCACTGTATTTGAACAAGAAATATCCCTTACCTAATAATATTTGGATAATAACAGTTAACATTTCTTCAGAAACTCAATTTCTGTGCTTAGATCTTTATGTTTTATTTGGTGGATTTATTGAAATTCAGATATCTTGAGTCTGAGTTAACATTTTATATCCAAGGCTCTGGCTCCTTTCTCAGAGAAAGTGATGAAAAGACAAGGAGGATAAGAGAATCAGGAAAATTTGCTTTTTGGGGAAATTCTTGAAGAAATAATTTTTAAAAACTAAAATTACGTTTACTGGGATGATACTGGGTAATAAAATTACATAGGTTTTGAGTGTACATCTCTGTGATACATGATCTGTATTTCGCTTGCTGTGCCCACCACCCACAGTCGAATGAATCATCTTCTGTCACATCTGTTTGACCTCCTCCACTAATCCCCCCTCCCCTCTGGTAACCACCTGGCCGATTCCCGGAGGAAAGAATTTTTTGAGATGAAATAGAGTAGAGAGGCAAAGGAGAAGAGATTGGATAAATAATTCTACTGGTAACTTAAGGTAAATTTTCTTTTTTTTGGGTCACTTAGGGCAGTAGGGCAAAAATTGAAAGTATGTCATTGATATTATTGATGGTAATTATAGTAACTTTCTATGAAAACTGATCAGTTTTTTTGACTGTTTTGAAACTGTCAGTAAAGCCCAGCCTACAGATTATGAGGAGATAATTTACATTTTAAATAATAATTTAGTAATTTACATTATAGAAACTTTCTCATACAAAGAAAATATATGAGGAAAATTTGCTCATACAAAGGTTTGTGTCAACCAAGTAGTCAAAAATACCTATTTTATTTATTCACTTACTCAAGAAATAACTTATATTTGGGAGATTGAAGCAGATTACGTGGCCTGAAATCTGCAAAAGAGAAAAAAACATATATGGGAAAGTTAAGTTTTAAATCTCAGACCAAAATATCTGGGTAGTGTGGTTCTGTTCATAAACTCAGTGATTTATAAGCCTCCTCGAAGGGACTAAAGGAGCGGTGACTGTTTTTCGTATGTCACGGAATTCTATATGTTTGCTTCAAGGGAACCTCAATGACTTTTGGAGACGTTACAGTAACTCCGCCGTCAGGACCCGGGCACTGGCAATGGGGAAAGGGCATTTCGGCCGTCTACAACAGAAAGCGTGTTGTGAGCTGGTCCCCGGTAACAGCACCCTGTGCAGCCAGCCGGGCTGCGGTGCCGGCCGCACTGGTGTCGTTCTGGCTTCCCCTGGGACCTAAGTGGGGTGAGCCAGTGCGGGCAGGCGGCTTCATCGACCAGTGTGGTTGGAGGAGAGATGCATTTCTGTTTGTGCGTCTGTGACAGCCGGGTTGCTGTAGTTCCCTCCTTTTCTTTCAGCACATGCGTGGAAAAAGGAAATGCTAAGGAGTAAAATTTAGCAAGAGATCTGATTGCTGTCCTTGCTCAGGTTTTAGAATATTAGGTTTTTAAATAGGAAAATACCTCTGCTCATCTACATTTCAACTCACTTTTGCAAATGCAGAATTTGAGGCACAGGAAACTTCCATGTGCTGTTCTCCTGAGAAGCTGGCCACCCACCTGTCAATCCTGTGCACTTAACAGCCCTCTGTGAGGTACCTAATTTTACAAGGTTAGTGCTAAAATGCAAGTGTAACCAGGGAGGGCACTTCCGCATTAATAATGCCGCACTTGCTGCGGCTGTGGTTTAGTGGCCGAGGCAGCCAGCTCCCGGGGACAGGTACCATTTGTTAGGTGAGGGGAGGAAAGGGAAGGAAAGCTGTTAGACATGGGGCGTTGAGTCTGGGACTGTGAGATGGGGTCAGACCCAGAACCTCAGGGCTGGGCACACAGATTTGACAGTGCCACTTAGTAACTGTTTGACTTTGGGCAAAGTCCTAAACCCTCTCAGCGTTCAGAGATTTGTTTTATATGAAATGGGAACAATGATTGTCGTTCTTCACTTCATAGGTTGATTGTGAGAATCAAGGCTAGTGTGAGAAAGTTCCAGGTCCAGGCCACCAACATTTGTGACCGCTATGCTGGGCAATCCAGCAGACCCCAGTGAAAAAGAGAATCAAAACTTGTATACCACTGCGTTATGAAAGGCCAAATACTGAGAAGTAATGGTTAGCGGGGAATCTGATTGATAACTCACATAAGTGGTAAGAGTATTAGGTTTTTTAAAAAATTTTTATTTATCTTTAGAGGGGAAGGGAAGGAGAGAGGGAGAGAAACATCAATGTATGCTTGCCTCTCATGTGTCCCCCACTGGGAACTGGCTCTTGCCAGGAACTGGCCTGCAACCCAGGAATGTGCCCTGACTGGGAATCGAACCACGATTGTGTGGTTCACAGGCCCGTGCTCAATTCACTGAGCTACACCAGCCAGGGCAAGAGTATTAGGTTTTTAATTTGGAAAAAGGTACCTGGGTCCCCAGGAGAGGATTCTGTGTCCTTTATCTTCAAGGAGGTGATAACAGGGTGGAGAAATCCTTTTAAAAAGAGGCTACTGGCCTGTGCATTGAGACTGTTGTTAGTCGAACAGCAGGTCTACAAGCTGTTCCTTAATGCTGGTTTGGGGAAGGAGAGGAGCGTGGGCAGTGTACGGCTGCAGGGAAGTCTATCTCTTTAGGAAGAATGCGGGCGATTGTTCTGTTTGCCGCGGTACGTGAAGCCAGCCTTCTGCTGCAGCATCTCTCTGGCCCTCTACTTGGGATCAAGCAGCCACGGTTCAATCAAGAACCCACCTTTTACTCTTACCTCCAGAGTTGGGGCTAAGCTGCGGCCCTTGGGCTGCATGCTGCCCAGGATGGCTGTGCATGTGATAAAACACAAACTCATACATTCACTTAAAACATGAGATTTTTTTGTGACTACGTGTCACGATGTATTTAACGTGTGGCCCAAGACCACAACTCTTCTTCCAGTGCGGCCCAGAGACGCCGACAGGCTGGACACTCCTGCTACAGGGTTGTGCGGCTTCACCTAGACTATGGCTCTTAGCTCTAAGATCCGTTCGTCGCTGGCAGTGTAGGTGGAGTGTATCAGCTCCAACACTGGGGCCTGTGGTGACCATCCAGTGATAGTGTTTCTGATTTTAATGTATTTGCTACTTATGACCATGTCATATATTTCTGCATTTTGAACTGTGGTGTGTTTTGGTCCGTGAGATGCACATTTCCCCCCACATCTCACCCTATCTGAAATTCAGGTGCATCTTTAAATCGATAGCTTCTTACACTGTCAGCCAGGCAGCGGTTTCCATGTCCTTGTCATTGCGTCCGTGTGAATGTGGCCGTCGTGCCCGGGCTCTCAGCCCGTGTGCTTCAGGCACTCCCATCACCACGAAGTCCTGTCATCCGGCCTTGGAAGGGTAAACCGTGTCTGCACAAAGGCGTGGAAGCAGAGCAGTGGAATGCATGGCAAAGAGAGGCGTCTCTTTTCATCTCTTTAAGACAAGACGTCTTAAATAATGAAAAAATCATTGCACCATGGCTTAGTTGGCTGCTTTAGTTTTTTCTCTTCTTAGTAGCGAGTAAGAATGAATGTCCATCATATACTGGTGGTGTTTAGGATTCGACGACGCATACTGTGCTGTTCTTAGCTGGTGTCATTTGAATATGATCTACTGGAAATTTTGAGTTGTGTTTGTGGAAAGTAAATGTCATTTCGAAAGAAGTTACTGACTTTACCAAAAAGTCAAGACTCTTTTTTTTTTTTTTAGATTTTATTTATTTATTTATCTTTAGAGGGGAAGGAGAGAGGGAGAGAAACATCAATGTATGGTTGCCTTTTGTGCATCCCCTGCTGGGAGTTGGCCTGCAGGGGACTGGACTACAACCCAGACATGTGCCCTGACTGGGAATCGAACCGCGATCCTCTGGTTCGCAGGCCCGCGCTCAATCCACTGAGCTACACCAGCCAGGGCTCCAAAAAGTCAAGACTCTTATTCAAACAGACAGAACAGGTGTCCGGTTTTCATTTCGCTCATTAACTAGTGAGGGAACCAGCAGGGTATTGCGGTCCGTTCAGGAGTGTCCTGCGTGGTCGGTCATCGGTGAATATGCTGTAGGTGCCACACCCACAGGCCAGTCCCCTCATGCGTCACAACCATGGTGGATTCTTTTCCACTGGGCAAAATTGATTTGCATTGGTGTGGCAAAGAATCCTTTATATTATTAGGCATTTTACTATTTAGAGAGTGGTAAAGTAGCTGCGTGATACGAAAAAGACTTAAGCTCTTGTAGAATCAAGACAACCTGGAATTCTGTACTATGGGGATACCCACTAACATGGTTTTTTTTGCACGTTTCAAAGTCCTTCACATTATTTCCTGGCAAATCTTAGAGTTTACAAGGCCTTTTACTGAACTTGAGCTTTATGGGAAGGATAGGAAGAAATATATGGGCTATTTTTGGGGGGTCTTGAACAACAGGTGTCTATTTTCTCATGGTTCTGGGGCCTCTGCCTACTGTGCAGGTGGCTGGCATCTCCTTTCTCCGTGTGTTTTGCGTGGTCGTCCCTCTTTGTGTGCTCACCACACTGTCCAAACCTCCTCTTCGTACAAGGACACCGGTCATTCCAAATTAGGGCCCATTCCAATGACCTCATTTAATATTAATTTCCTTTTCCCCCCTGATGGGCTCTGTGGAGGTTGTCGAGGGGTGGTGTTGATCAGGGAAACCGAGAAGAGTAAGTGCACAGTAAGGGCGGGAGAAGGCACCAAGGGTCTGGTGCATGTAAGTGGAGAAGGTGGTGAATTTGATGGAGAGGTTCCGGGCAGGAGACTCCGGGAAGACACCGCCCCAGGACGGGAGGAAGCTGGCTCCACGATGGGGCGCTTTGGTTCTTGAGGTGTGAAAGGAGGTCGGCCCAGAACAGAAGGATGCTGAAGGTTCTACGAAAGGCTGAACAGTGCCTGTTTCATTTCCACTCACAGCAATGCACTCTTCCCCTGACGCCATTAGGCTGAGGAAAGTCACGTGCAAATTAAGTAATTAGGCTTGGAGCCGCCAGAGGTGTAGTTAGTGCTGTGTGGGTACAGGCAGCGCCCCTGGAAGAGTAAGACTTTGTTTGTTCAGTCTGTTGGTGAGCCCTGTGCCACATGGTGTTGTAGGTACGTGGGGTGGGTCTCTGCCCTTGGGAAGCTCACTCTCCTTCCGACAGGAAGAGGCAGATACAAAATGCCACCCATGGGGAGAGGACGCAGCTCCTCGGAAGGCGTGGGCTCTGGAAACCACTGGGGGAGGGGACAGCAGCAGCTCGCTGTGCTGAGCAGAGTCACACGTGGGCTCTGAGTGGGAGAGTTGCAGCCGCTGTTCCGGCCTCTGTCTGCCCTTAGCATCCCGAGAACGGAGCCGGCTGGCTGGAGGGCCGTGAGAGGCGGCCTGGAGTGTTTGTCAAGGCTGTGATAAAATTTTGCGATTGATAATAACAGAGTACCGGTGATACAATTTGTCCTTTTCAGCAGTGGAAGATAATGAAACACATTGTAGGAAAATGTGCAGCCAATTACCTGAGTTGAACACCAGGGATAATTTTGTGGAAATAAATCTACCTTATGAAGGATTTGGGTAGCATTTCAGTCACATGCTACATAGGAGTTTTATGACAATTTTGTGTACCTCTAGTTTGTTTAGGGATTTCTAAGATTTAATTTTTTTTTCAAAAAACTGGTGTAAACAATGTTATATTGGCAAAACTGTGCATGTCTCGAGAGCTTGTGAAAATAATAGTTAGCTTCTGGCTTTTAGTTTCAAATCTGTATCACAAATTGCCTGACTACTGAGAGACATGTGTGTGTGTGTGGGGGGGGGGGGGGCGGGTCATGGTAGATTATACAAAATTGTGGCTGATAAGAACCTTATTGTAAGGCTCAAAAGGAGACTGTAAACCTGCATCTTGATTAATATATAAATGTTTCTTGAAAAGTTAAGTCCGAAGTGTTCCGTGGATCACTAAGTGCTGTAATACCTCGGGGTGGTGCCCCGCCCCCCAGCCCCACGCTCGTGTGTGACTGCAATTGCTTCAGCCTGCGGGAAAGATACTACTGGTTTTATATTCTCTGGCACCTGCGTATTTTCTCTTATCTTCTGTGTAAGCTTTCCTCTTGAAAAAGCATCCATTGATTTCTTTGTTACACTATAGTGATACGTCTGGGGAACACACGGGGTTTCTTATAGACTAAGCGGCGTTCGGGCATTTTCTTTTGGTGATCAGGTGCTTCGATCACTAATTACGCTTTATTGATTGGTGGTCTGTGTGCCTTGGTCTGTGGATAGGAGCTCCTCCTTTAATACTAAGTCAGTTGGCCCTGCCTCCTCCTCTCTTTCTTTCCTACTTTGTTCTCTTATTCTTTCCTTTTCTTTAATTAATCCTATTTTGCATCCCCTGCCCTTTCAGCTCTCCATGAAACGGATGATCGACATTGAGCTCTGAACCCCGAAAATGCTCGCAGTGTCTAGAGAACACGCTTGGATGCATGTTCCCCCCTTGTACCCGACAGTTTTTGTCATTTTTCGGCTTCGCGCCTGTGATGCTTTATTCTGCACGGCCTTGTATGGCTTTGCTCCTTGGAAGGCTAAAGCTGTTTAACATGTGTATGTAAGTGTTTGTGTGTGTGTGCCATCTCTCTGTCTTCCAGGAAAGTAGGGCAATAAATTTGTAGGAAGGAGGGGGGAAGGTAGGAAATTTTCTCACTTTGCGGGGCAGTCCTCACCTGAGCTGAATGCCTGCTGGGGCAAAGGATATGAGGATTCATGCGTGTGTATGTGTGGGGTGCCCCAATATTTTCCCTTCTCAGAACCATGTACCCTTGGTGCTTAGGGATCTGTGAGCAGAGCTTTTTCCTGTGAAGTGGAAGAGTAGCTGTGAGAAGGGAAATGGGCGCAGCAGTTCTACCCGGGAGGCACTTTCTGACACGTAACAGTTTAGGAAGCAGCTCACATTCAAGTTGAGGAGCTGCAAATTGATTCCCTTAAAATTCTGTGTGCCCAGCCACCCCTCAAAAAATCGTCCTGGAATTCCAGGGCATGTCTCTGTACTGTGGTTTGAAGACCATGGAAGCGGCGCTGTGCTTCTGTTCCTGAATCCTAATGTGCATTCTCTTATTTATGTTAGCGTGTGCATTGCCATTAGTCAACTGTGGCCTGTCGTTTATTTTCTGAATAGATAAAGTCATCTAGAATGCTCATCAGATCACGAAGCACTTGGTAGATGTTGCCATGGGGACAGTGAGGATGAGGAAAAGGAAAGAGAAGAGGAAGAAGAGGAAGGAAGAGGAAGTTAAAACAATTTTCAGAAACCCAGCAATTATTTACAGCTATTTAATAATGCCCATCATGATTCTAATCACTTTTACAAATTTTAAGTTATTTAGTCATATTTAGACCCTAATAAGCAGGGACTGGTATTATTTCTGTTTTGTAGAGAAGGAAACTGTGAAGTGGAGGCTGAGTGACTTGTCCTGGCTCCAGTGGTGGAGCCGGGGCCTGAGCCGAGTTGAACCAAGCATCCTGCTGGAGAGCCTCAGCCTGGTAACACTTTCCTGTTGCTCAGACATGTGCGTGTGTGTGTGCACGCCCTGTATATGGACATGTGGGTGGGTGTGCCCTGTACACAGACATGTGGGGGTGCGTGTACATATTTGCCAGTGTGTCAGCGGAGCTACAATACAAACATGTGCATCAACAGATACAGGAGTATGTAGATTATGTTAAAACATAAGGGAAAGGATATTGCAATCAATAGAGAAACCCAAATTCAGTAGGGGAATACAGAAAAATAGTAACTAACACACATAATTCTCCCGAGTGACAAGGGAACTGATTTTTTAAAGAAAAATGCTACGTTTTTAAAGTGAATAAATGATAATGCAAGGGTAAGCTCTGTTTCTCATGCTCACAGCTGTTCACACCTGTAACCTCCTTCGGTCCCAGCCTGTGCCTGTGCTATCGTGTGTGAGGTTACCAGAGACGTCATTTAAGATGTTCTTTGAGCCTTTTTTTTTTTACTGCTTTGAAGTTGGATGCTGCCCAGACACATGCACAGTCTTCTTTACAGTTCGGGTTTCCACTCACACTGCCAGTTCAAGTGTCCTGCCCTTTCTGGTGAGGGGAACTGGCACGACTCTCCCTCTCGCTCCCCACATTTGGCCTTGCCACTGTGTGGAGAGCATGGCGGACGCACTGTTCTAGATGTTTATAGGGATCCCCACACTTAAACCCAGGGGAAAATGGGTAGCGGTAGAATACACAATGTGTAAATATATTAATTACATTTGAGTTAAATAGGATATTTCATTTAGATATTTGAATTAAATAAGATATTTTTTGAGACTTTAATGATTTTAGCCTTTTGTGTTATGTCTGAAAATTTGAGAATGTGGATGCTGATGTCCTCTTCCATATATATTTTTATTTAACATTGAATACTGTTTTTCTTTCAACTATAATTTTTACATTCAGCATTGTTTTGTACCAGTTTCAGGCACACAGCACAGTGGTCAGATAGTCGTGTCCTTCACAGACTCTTCTCCCGGTTCTCCCACTACCCACCTGGCCCCTGCATGGTTGTTACATCATCATTAACTGTATCCCCTGTGCTGTACTTACATCCCTGTGACTGTTCTGTGACGAGCAGTTGGCTGTTTCAAGGCCTGCTCTGTGCTGTGCACCTTGGCCCGAGAAAGATTATAACACAGTGCTCTACTAAGTGCCCAGGCTCAGCCTGGTCCGCAGGACACTGGAAGAGTGCGTGACCACCGCAAATTTGCCCAGCTTCCTGGGAATCAAGTCCGTTGCGAGTGGAAGACCTGGCTCGTGTCCTCTGCCACCTTTCCTGGCCCAGGCACGGTTCCTCCACGTGATGGTGATCCTCTGACAGTCTTGAAGGTGGCTTGGTACTTCAGTGAACTCCTGGAACTGCCTTCTCTGTTGCACTCTTTGGAAAAGGGACTGTTCTGTGGGGCATGGGTTTAAATAATTAAGAGGGTTCTTGTTTCATCTTTAAAATGGAGAGGATGGAATGAGATACACTTTAAACCTCTTTCTTAAAAAAATAATCTACACTATGATGCCTGTGTATTTTTATTAACTGACTCAAAAGTTTTGCTGGGTGTTCTGGAAAGAAAAAGTGAAGTGCAAATCCTCCATTTTTCCCAAGCCACTGGGACATCGAGACGTTTCTGGATGTTGTGTGAGGCCTTTGCTCCACTGTGACGCTGCTCTGTCCACATAGAGGTTTAACTCTGCTGTGTTTCCGTGGAAATTGCAACCAGGTCCGAGCGAGCTCAGTCTGGTACTTCCAATAACAGGGCTTTCGGACAGCAGCACTGAACTGTGCGGGGAAACTGAGTGTTAGAATCACTGACCCTCCCGTGATTTGCAGAGGCCCCCTGGTACTCATTCTCAGCGTGCAGCGGTGTTCAGTAGCTGCATCCAGCCCCAGTTCATTTGCACTCACATGGTTTCGTGGGTGGTTGACCATCATGGAACTAGTGACACGCGGGCCTTCTCCTGAGCACAGGCTAGCGATGTGCCTGCTCGCCATCCGCAGTCTGACCGCCAGTTTCAGGGTTACCTTGTCCGATACTCGGGCACTGATGAAAGTTTACAATGGGGTCAGCATGTCATTACAGGGGTAAAAATCCAGCATTTGCAAGGTGCAGCAAAGTGGTCAACTGCAAATGATGACATTCTCGATTATGTATCTCTAAAGCTACTTCCAGTGATCAAAACCCAATAGAAAAAGCAAACAGCCTGAAATAGTTTGTAACTAATACTTCCTGTAGAAAAAATACTCGAAGGCTATCTTGGGACCGATTGGTGGCTCCCCAAGAGGCATCTGTCGCTTGTAGTTTGCACGTTGCTGTGATGGAAAGCTCAGAGAGCACCATATGCAGAGCTTGGCTGTGTTTCCATGCTGCCTGTCTTCTCGTTCTCTGACGTGGGGGACAGGCACAGGGTGCTCCGTCCAGGTTGTCAAGCGTACTTGGGGCGGGAGCAGTGCCTGAGATGGGACCCTAGAGGGGGGGAAGGGGCAATTGGGAAGGGCCACTTCTGGAAAGCAGAGGAGGATGTAGGTGGAGTAACTGGAAAGGGGATACGCTGCAAGGGGTCCAGTTGCAGGGGAGGTTTGGATCTGGGGTGCAGGACAGCATGGGGGTGGGGTAGTCCGCCTGGTCCTAGGCCGCAAAGGGCCCATTCTAACTGCGGGTCCCCCCCTGACTGGACCCCACGCCCATGTTCCTTCATTGGCAAATAATGTTCTCTCGTGAGTGAGCATGAGCTCGCCTGGAGTCAGGTAGTGTTTTCTAGTCATATTTCACCCCACTGGTGCCTAGCGCAAAGCACACAGATGACAATCTGTTGAATTTGGTATGTGTCAGTGGGGAACAGGAGGTACAGTATAATTTGTATTTTGGGGTGTGTGTGTGGGAGGGGGCGGAGTGGGCCCAAAGAGGTTACTGTTTGGTAGTTGGTAGTTCTGGTCAGCGTCGGTCTTCCAGGAAGAAGCGTGTCCTATCCTGTGCATCTGTGTCATGTGGCCTTGCAGTGTCTTCTCATGACCATCAGTTTCTTCAGCTGGTAAACAGGAACCTGCGAGAGATAGTGTTTGTGTTCCTTTGTCATTTCTTCTGGCCACCGCTTCATGTGAGGGGGACAATCTCAAGCAAAGGGGAGGTGCTTGCTTTGAGTCAGATTCACAGGAAGTTGTACTGGCCTTTAATCTGGATTAAAACTGGACTTTTCTTTTTCTAGAGGATTGTCAGACATTATTAGAAAAGGAACTGTGTGTATGGGACTCCTGGATATAGTAATAGTTTAAACTTAGAACCCCATATTCTTATAAAACAGATAGGGCAGTCTATAAAAAAAGTGGTTCTATAAATTTTAGTGTTTAAGATTTCCTTCATCCTTAGAATTCTAATGGATTAGGTTATGGTAATTCATCAGAATATATACTTGTGTGTGTGTGTGTGTGTGTGTGTGTGTGTGTGTATCAGTATTTCTTTGAAATAGAATGTTATGTTTAAAAAGTGTGTGCAGTAGGAAACAATATGGTATTTTTTTGGTTGAAAAATAATTCAAACTTTATCAATAGTAAACTGTGGTATTTTTTTTTTGGTTGAAAAGTAATTCAAAAAACGTAGTGCAATCATAATTTCTTTTGATGAGTTCTAATGGCTTCTAATGAGTAATTCTTTTGATTTGGTTTTTGCCTCAGGAATATTTTAGTATTTTAAATTTTATGGAATAATAGGCAACATGTTCCTATATGCTCATGTGAAACACTGTTAAAGAAAATTTAGGAGTTGTGAACTTTGGGGAATAGCGTTTTCTGGAACACACTCTGAGAGTGGGGTCGCCTGACCACTAGTGTTAGGATGGCCAGCATTTCGTGGCACGGATGATAATGGAGCACAGGGTGCTGTTCATTGTTTGAGCGGCCTGTTCCGTGGTGCCACTGGTGTTTGCTGTAGTGATGTCCTTCCTCTTCACGTGTGTGACCGCCTGTGTGGGCAGCTCCATGGGCGGATGAGGTGGGGCACACTCCCGCACCCGAGGAGTCTGCTTCCTAGAGGGCGACGTGGACAGTGAAAGATAAATAAAGTAGAAATATAGCAGATAGGAATAAGTGCTAGATGAACAATTAAAACTGTGAGGTGATGATGGCCTGATGGCTAGTTTAGATTAGGTGGTAGGAAAACAATAAAATAAAAAGTACTGCTAATTAAAAAATAAAATCTTTGATAAGTGGCACAATGAAAAATATTTTATACACATCTTTTGAGACTCTTAGTTTTATACTTTTATTGCTAAGGTGCTGAGTCTGACACAATTCTTTGTTTTCACTCAGGATTTTTTAAAAGATCTATTTTGGCTGATCTTCATAAAAAGAATAAGATTAGTTTTGTGCAGGCACTTAGTGTTAAATTCTTTGTTTAAATCAGTGACAAGATCCCAAGTATAATAAAACAGAGTTTTAAAGAATTGGAGTGACTTTATTTGGATTTTTATACAATGAGAGAAACCCTTTTTTCAGTATTCAGTGATGTGTATCTCTGAACAAAAGAAGAAAGAATTGGAGGATAGCTCAGATCTGCCTGGTTAAAAATGCATCTTTATTTAGTTGAAGTTTTCTAATTTCTTTACAAAATATCATGATGAGCTGTATCATTTGTGTTATCAAATGATATCATCAATGATATCACAATGTCATTTTGTGTTATGTTGTTTGTTTATTAAAACTGTTCTTTTTTTTTAATGGGATANCCCTTTTTTCAGTATTCAGTGATGTGTATCTCTGAACAAAAGAAGAAAGAATTGGAGGATAGCTCAGATCTGCCTGGTTAAAAATGCATCTTTATTTAGTTGAAGTTTTCTAATTTCTTTACAAAATATCATGATGAGCTGTATCATTTGTGTTATCAAATGATATCATCAATGATATCACAGTGTCATTTTGTGTTATGTTGTTTGTTTATTAAAACTGTTCT
Source organism: Sturnira hondurensis (assembly GCF_014824575.4). Classification (NCBI taxonomy): domain Eukaryota; kingdom Metazoa; phylum Chordata; class Mammalia; order Chiroptera; family Phyllostomidae; genus Sturnira; species Sturnira hondurensis. The sequence continues at coordinate 24,398,853 of NW_028075471.1, forward strand.
TTTTTTTAATGGGATAAGTCATTTCTGTCCAGCTATTGCCTTTTTTTTTTTTTGACAGAGCATTTCTGTATTGCCAGGTGGGTTTTATTTGTACATCATTTTGACTGGCTTCAAAATAGAAGCTGAAGTGGGTATGCCACAATATATGTGATCATTCTCTTTTTAATGATTTTGAGTTAGATCTAGAATTTTGCTGTTATCAGTGATTTTGTGATAGACATGCGGCTTGCTGATTTTTCTCTTTGTTTTGGTGTCTTACTAGAGATTGTCCACACCTGGACGGCTAACTATTCCTTCCCTCGTTGCCCAAAGAGCATAAACACTTTAAAATAAAAACTAGGAAAGTATTGATTTCAATTATTTCAAATTACAATTAGACATCTGTGAAGGCTTTTAATTGGAAAAAACAAAAAAATCCTGAAAGGAATTATACATCTGTGGTTTTCTATAGAAGTTAGAACTAGGCCTTTTATAGAGTTTTGGTGGCCTGATGGGCAACTCTTTAAGAAAGTGGGTAATCAAAAATTGGAGCAACATAGTTACCAAAAAATCTTTTTAAGACTTACCTGATCTGTTGTCTCTTCTCGTATCGTACTTCCGGCTCTGTGACCCTCTGCCAGTTTACATCTACTCACACAAAGCAGGTGGTTCTTCACCTCCCTGCACCTGTGCCCACCGTGGCTTCCTCCGTCAGTCCTCCATTCGTCTCACCCCCACATTTGTGTAGGCCTCTCACCCTCTGACCCTTGCTTTTACCACTTTTGATGGACGTGCCCATCCGAAGGTCAGACTTAACAATTACAGAATTGAAGGTTAGACCGACTGGAAAGAAACTTTGTGAACTTGCATTCTGCTCATTGTTTTCAGCCACCTAGTGTGAGTGTATGTGAGCGTGTCATGGCCTTTGCTTACGAAGAGTTTACAGACAAACAGAACTGGCAAGGAAAATGCACGCTCGCGTTTCAAAGGCCAAGCGCCCAAGAGCAAAACAGCTTACTTGTGCGGACAGTCTGCTTTTCCAGTGACTTGCGAAATCTTGAGACAGTCCAGAGTGTGTTAGTCTAGGGATGTATGTCATCATGCCAAGAAGTGCATTTCCTCTCCTGTTTCTCTGGGTTTTGTCGCCTGACCGAAGTGCTACATACAAATCCAGGTCGTAGTAGAGAGTGGAAATGCCGTGTGTACAATAGCTACTACTGAGATACAGAGGTCTTCCATCCTCAAGATCAAAAAGGGACAGGATATTTAAATTTAACAGTGTCTATGGTCCGCTAACTTGCTGGTGTAAGAGAACACAATATAAGTATTCATGAGCTGTTAAGGATTTTTTTTGGAACCTACTTAGATCTCTTAAAACATAGCTTATTATTAAAAAAATAGTTTCAAATAGTTATCCCACTGCTTTTCTAAGTGATTAATTTCACTTGGCTTGCTTGAGTAAGGATTTTGGCTTGAGTTTGGAATATCTGGTAAATTAAGGAAGTTTTGGTATAAAGTATAAAAATGTATCAATGATTATCTCTCCCATAGTTATGAAACAACAGATACTCTCAAAATTATTGTATTATAAACTCAGATTTTTAAAAATTTATTTGCAAGAGAGAGGAAGGAAGGGAGAGAGAGAGAACAGCAATTTGTTGTTTGACTTTTTTATCCATTTAGTGGTTGGTTCGTGCATGTGACCTAATTGGGGATCTAACCCACAACCTTGGCATATTGAGACTATGCTCTAATCATCTGAGCTACTCAGCCAGGGCCTAAACCCAGATTAAAAAAAATACTGGACCAGGCTAAAAGGCATACTTGACAATATCTTTAGTTTTCCTTAAAATTGTATAAGCTCACGTGTTTTTTAAGTCTCCTTTCCTACCAGGAAAAGAAAAGAAGACTAACAAGTATATATGATTTTTAGATAAAACAGCAGAAGTTTTTTGACATGTTTTATTTGGCTTATTTGGGAAGCATATTGCAGAAATTGTGAAAATATAAAATATATTTTCCCCACCTTGTTATTAATTTCTGTTACCCTGCCCTATGCATTTTCATTTCATTTATTTTTCCAGTTGCAATGTTCTAATGAGGCTCCCATACATGGCTTTGCTATTTATGAGGCAAAGCCACACAGATCAGGAGTGGAGTTGGCTCAAGAATGCAGTATGTTCCTTCCTTTATGTCTGCTTGGCGTGCGCGTGGCCGTAGCTTCTGAAAGGCTCTGCATCTCATCTTTCTCGCCCAGGGCCTCACGTGCATTCAAGTGGTTTCAGAGCTGCGACCAGTGTCTGGAGATTTGATTCTGGGCCAGCATCCTCCCTGCAGCACTGGGCTGCCCTCCCCTGCTGTGATTTTGACTCTTGGATTCTGCATTTCTCTGGATGTGAGCTATGCCCAGTAGAGAAACTTAAGAAATTATTTGCCACCATGATAAATGCTTTTAAAAGCTCAGAGGGGTGCCGGGGAAGATACCATTTCTCTAACGTTCTGCTGCTTTGAAAGGCAGTTGGCAGCCCTTGGAGTTTGTTTCCAAGAAACATGGACTGTTCCATCTGGGTGGGAGTTTAGTGAAATCTTTTTTTTTTTTTTAGTTTAAATTACTAAATTTGTTTATTAGACTAAAAATGTCTCCATTACATTTTAAAAAATTTTAATTGTTGTTCAAGTATAGTTTTCTCTTTTACTTCCATCCCAGGCCACCCCACCTCCCTCCCATTTCCACCTCCACCACCCCCGCCCACCCACTGTAGTTTTTGTCCATGTGTCTGTCCCTTTATACTTGTTTCCGTGAACCCTTCCCCTTTTCTCCTGAAATTCCCTCTCCACTCTGGTCCTTGACTTAATTCTCTCGGGCTGCCATGAGATGGAGATGTTTGATACACACGAAATCAGGGCTGCTGGGTTGGTTTTATCGTCTTGTCTTACTGACTTTTGGGGCTTCCTCACGTGGGTGGTTGCGGTCCTGCAGCTCTCAGTCCGGGAACCGTTCCTGGTGGTTGCTGCGAGTGCAGGTGCCGCTCTGGTTGGTCCCCGAACAACGAGCATTGGCCTCTTCAGACTGTCCACCCGGCTCCTTCACACATGGGCCTTCTCGGATGACAGGCCAAACGCTACGGCCAGGTGGGCTTTTCCCAGAGAGCAGGCTGACCGTCTCTATTGTGGGGGAGGAGGGGCCCTTTGTGTGTGTGCGCACGGACAGAGAGATGGTTCTGCGCAACTGCGTGGCGTCATGGGGCAGGGCGGGGCCCGGGCTGTGCTGTGAGGAGCTGTCCCCGCGCACGGGCCCGGTGCTCATAACTGAACTTTCGTGTCCCAACTTCAGTCTGGAGTCTTAACAGTCCTGAGAACTGTCCGTGCACGTTTAGGCTTTCAATTTCATTTTTAAAAATGAGCCTTGTGTTAAGCAATGTGATTTCCAATCTATTCAGGGCAGCTACGAGCTCCATGGTTAGTGAGGGCCCGAGTTTGAGTCTGTCTGTATGTTTTTTTTGAAGTTCTCAGCTTTGAGAAGCCTACCTAGTATCGCCCTTCTGTTCGCTTAATTGGGTAGAACTTCACAGCTTCTTCGGGTCATGATGCCTTTAAGAAGCTCTTGATCCCTACTTCTGAGACAAGTGCCTGAATGGATGTCCACACGCTCAGCCCCCGTCTGTCTCCTGCACGGTCACGTGTGTGCCATCTCACCCACATTCCCTCCGTTTACAGTGCCTGGACATCCAGGCCTCCCACCCCCTTCCCTGAAGTGCAGTGGCACCCCCAGCTTCAGGACTTCTGTAGGTCTTACCCCAGTGAAAGGAGGGAAGGGAGAGTCATGTTTTATCAGATACTTCCTACTTGTCAAAACCTTTTGTGTTTTACTTTCTCCCTTTTTATTTCTTCTAAAATCGGGAGCTGTGCTGCTGCATGTTTGTGGAAAAGGAAAGAATGAATCATGGCAACTGTGAAGCTGCTCAGCGAGGGAATATCCCACAATTCATTTGTGGGGGGATAATGTGCTTCTGTGCATTTACAGATCGGGAAGCAGGTGCTGTTGCTTCTGCTGTGGCCGGGTTTGCTGCAGGCTTTTTTGTACTTTGCAAGTCTTCCTTTGAACCTTCTGTACTGCTCTAGTTTTAAAATAAAGCACATGGTCAGTAACCAGAATAGGATTTTCTTGGGTCAAAATAAAATAGTTATGCATCTGGTCATTTCTTGAGAAAGATACTCTTTCAGAGTACTTTTAAAAAAGTTTTTAGTGTAGATTTTACTTCTCTTACCAAAAATGTTTCTTTTTTTTAGATTTTTATTTATTTATCTTTAGAGGGGAAGGGAAGAAGAGAAGGAGAGAAATATCAATGTATGGTTGCCTCTCGTGAGTCCCCCCACCCCCCGCTGGGAACTGGCCCGCAACCCAGGCATGTGCCCTGATTGGGAATTGAACTGCGATCGTGTGGTTTGCAGGCCTGCACTCAATCCATTGAGCCATACCAGCCAGGGCAAAAAATGTTTCTTTTTGAAATAATAGATTTGCTTATTACCATATAAATCATTTTTATAAAGGTCTTTTTAAGGCTGTAGAGGCTCACCTGAGTATTTTTACCCATTTAAATTGTTTTTCTCCTAGTCCTTATTACTTAAAAAATACTATTGAAACATCTGTTTCTTCGGACATTTTCAGTATTTCTTTTTCCGCTGCCCTGTGTCTTTCTCATGTAGTTAAGAAGCCAAGCATCTATTATTTATGCAGGCGAGGGAGGCCAAGTCACTCATTTGCTAAATGAGGCCCCTGATTGCCCTATCATTTTCTTGAAGACTGAAATACCAGGTCAGGGAACAACAAAGACAATCACTCTCCTAGAACACTGCAAATAGAAATCTAGAGCAAGACGAAGCTTTCCATGCGCCCCGTCACCGGCAGGGAGTGCGCGTGGGCGAACTGCTGCAGAGCACACTGGCCTCGAGAGCGGGCCGTGAGAGACAGCAGGGTGAGCAGCCTGCAGCTGGCGTCCAGGATTGCCCACCAGCATAACTAATGTTCCAGCAAAACCAGCTTCATGCCTGCATCTTCAGTTCAATGTGTTTCATGAGACAGAGTGGCAGAGTGATGGGCTGGCCTCGTAGACAGGGGCTTCGGCTCTGTCTTCTCTCTTGCAGCATGCCAGAAGCAAGCTCTTTTTGAGTCTTTGTGACCTGTTGGTGACCTGTTGGGCCAGATTCATGGTGTAATAGGCAATATGAAGAATATTTTAGTTTTTGTTTAGTGGAAACATAAGATGGAGATTCATAAGCTGATCAATAACAGATTATTTTGCAAGGTTGCTCTGAAATTTGCAGATGGTTCTGGAACTCTGTACAGAAATGTCCCTTTCTGCTTAAGATTCCTTGACTCGAATCACTTAATTGCATCTCAAAGTTATAGCTTTAAATTCTCACTTCTGTCTCAGAAGAAACACTCAATGTAGTGTTTCATTAAATAATAACAGGCATTATTATGTGTACTAACAGATGAAGTTAGATTTTATATTTATTTTTGTCTTACAAATCTCTTTCCCCTGGAATCTCTGAATACTGTCATTTTCTATTGTAATGCAGTGTTCAGTCTTAAGAACTTCCCTAAAAAAACTTTTTCTACCTGTGTCAAAGATCCTCAGAACAAAACACCTCATTCAGCCAAAGGATCGTTTGAACATCCCCATCGAAAATGGCTTGGAACAAATTACAAAGCACCTGGAGGCTGAACCTCTGGCCCAGCTTGGCCACTGGAAATTTTTTCCCATGATTATTTAAGGTGAAGGTCCAGTGATATGTCTGTTCTCAGCCACTGACAGATACACGGTAAAAGAATTCGAAGGCCTGTGCCAGTGAGCTCCGTGAAGAGTGCTGGTCTCGGGTGAGCAGTGCGGTGAGGAGCTTGGATCTGAAAGGTAGCAAGTGAAAAACTGTTCTTGGCATTGCAGCATTTAGGAATGCAGTGAGACTGAGTCAGGACTTTGTAACCGAACTCGAAAGATAGGATGAATCCTGGCCCACCATAGCTTCTCCTGGCCCAGATTCAACACCTGCATAGCCCGGGCCGGTGTGGCTCAGTTGGGCATCATCCCGCAGACTGAAAGGTTGCTGGTTCGATTCCTGGTNAGAGTGCTGGTCTCGGGTGAGCAGTGCGGTGAGGAGCTTGGATCTGAAAGGTAGCAAGTGAAAAACTGTTCACTGCAATGTGCATTGCAGCATTTAGGAATGCAGTGAGACTGAGTCAGGATTTTGTAACCGAACTCGAAAGATAGGATGAATCCTGGCCCACCATAGCTTCTCCTGGCCCAGATTCAACACCTGCATAGCCCGGGCCGGTGTGGCTCAGTTGGGCATCATCCCGCAGACTGAAAGGTTGCTGGTTCGATGCCTGGTTGGGGCATTGAAGAGGCAACTGATTGATGTTTCTGTCTCCCTCACTTCCCTTCTCTAAAATAAATAAAAATTAAAAATTAAAAAAGATTTGCAATGCATGAATAGGTATATGGGTAATTATTTTTATTATTACTTACTATTTATTGAATGATAGTACTCACTGCTTTTCATTTTTAAAGTATCTAATGTTTATACTCAGCATGTGTGTAAATAGTGATACTGACATTTTGCAGATAAGATACATTGAAGGAAGCCCACATATACTAGAATTTTGCTTAAGTTTTTTAGATGGGCAAACTACTCATTAAGGGGAAAGTGGCCATCCATACTTTTGGCAAACAAGAGGGGAAGTATTTAAAATATCTAAGATTGTGTACCGTATATGCGGGCTGTGGGCGCTTTCTGCTGAGCTGAGTTGCTGGGAGAGACTTGTGTTTTCGGATGTCGCGTCCGGGGACGAGCCCCTTGAAATCCCAGAGTGTTCACTGTTAGGGTTTCAAGACTTGAGAGCAATATTTTACAAAGTGAGTTCCAGGTAAAACTTTTTATGGGAAAAGAAATTCCTGTGAAGCAATGAATCCCATGTGGACATGCCTTTAATGATTTAGAGTGGCCGTACGTCACTCGGGCTTGGTGGTGAGAGAGAGACACTAGACGGGGTGCTGGTGATGGGACGTGTGCAGAGCCTCCCTGGGCTCCGCATGAGGCAGGAAGAGGAGGGATCCGATGTCTGTGTGTTGGTTTCAGATATTTTGATACACTCAAAAAGCAGCCACCGTAGAATTTTTTCTTATCTGTAAAACTTCTGTGGCATGCTTAATTATACAACTTCCTTCAGCCCAGAATGAGTCTCCACCCCCGCCCCCTCCCTGTATTCCATCTGGAAGAATTTAACTCCTTCTTCATGGTCCAGAAAGTGCCTTTCCGACCGTATTCCTGAAACACTTAACATACAGCACATTGTCTTTATGGGACTGAGAGACATCTGGTACGTGGAAGATATCTGTGGGGTGTGAAGTTATACCTTTAATTTAACAAGATTTTTTTTTTTTTTAGTTTTAACTATTTGGGTGATTGTCGTAAGTACTTGAAATGATCCAGCAAGAAGGCAATTAAGATGATGGTTCAAAAATCTTTGGGAATACTGGCTGATTCGTCCTTTTTGTTGGCTTCTTTAGAGACTGTTCATCAAAACCCCCTTTCCCTCTGCCCTCCCACACTTACCCTGGGCGGACAGAGGTNTTAATTTAACAAGATTTTTTTTTTTTTTTTTTAGTTTTAACTATTTGGGTGATTGTTGTAAGTACTTGAAATGATCCAGCAAGAAGGCAATTAAGATGATGGTTCAAAAATCTTTGGGAATACTGGCTGATTCCTCCTTTTTGTTGGCTTCTTTAGAGACTGTTCATCAAAACCCCCTTTCCCTCTGCCCTCCCACACTTACCCTGGGCGGACAGAGGTGGCATAGTGAACCGTGTGCGAGCCCGGGAGCCTCCAGGGGTCGCTCTGTTGAAGTAGGGTGTTCAGGTTTATTTACTCGCCTTTATATTATCAGAGGTGTATGTAGATTCTGGAACAGTTTTACTCAAGATTTGCTTACAGATGGGTGAATCTACACCAAGTTTATGACTCTTATATTCAGATAGAGCATTTTATTACATAAAGAAGTATGCTATAACAAATTCTCTCGAATTGAGACTGGCGCATAAATCAGCAATATTTATGGGCAATTCTGGGGTTCCCCTGTCTGGGGTCAAACCCCAGTCAGCCATCAGCCAGGTGTGTGACCCCAAGGTAGTGCCTTAGTGTTTCTCCATCTTTAAAATATGGGGGTCCTGCTGGGTCTCTCCCTGGGGAGGTGGTTGGGAGACATAGGTTTGGATGCACATGGAACAGCCTGGCACGTGGTGAGAATTAAATAAATGTCCGCGAATACATTTTTAAAAAGTTGTATTGTGGTACAATGTGCACAACATGAAATGCATCATTTTCACCATTTTTAAGGGTGCAGTTCAGTGGCATTAAGTACATACTTGCTGTTGTGCCATGTGGCCACTGTCCAGCTCCTGAGCTCCTCATCTTCCCCACCTGAAAGCCTGTCCCCATTCAAAGGGCGCAGCTCGGGGACTGCACCTTCCTCCCTCCCTCCTTCCCTCCCTACGAGAACACGGCCCATTCATGAGCTCTATGAGTAGAACAGTTTGGCAGGGGGCGGGGGGGCACGTTTAGAGTGACAAGTTATCTCATTACTTCCAGTCCTCTTTGTGAGAAGTTTTTCTTTTTGTTTCTTAACTGTGGTAAGTGTTTCAATCAGGTTAACTACTATAACATGTATATTCCAAGTCTAAATTCAGCTCTTCAATTGTTTGAACGTGACTTCTAATTTTTCATTCAACTGAAATCTTTTTGTCTTCACTGCCAGCATACTGCTTATCTATTAGAATAACCTCCTCTACAGCTGCAGGAGGCCAGCACAGAGTAAGTGGGCCCAGGCCAGTATATGAAGGCTGTCTACTTAAAGCTGCAGTCACTTGTGTGAAATTGGGCTTTTCCTTCGGTTTCCACCAATGGCTATGGCTTTCAGAGATTTGATTTGCAGTTTCTTTGATGTAATTTCAGGCTGAGAATATCTTTGCAATACAATAATGACAAACTAGGTTATTGGAAGTAGGTCTTAATTAAGTGTATGGGAGATGAAATAAAGCATAAACAAAACGTACCTCAAGGAATGTGCACATAAGTAGCATGTAGCCCTAGGCAATTTTATATTTATATCATAAGTGCATTTTCATAATACATAAAGGTGCTTTTAAAAATGTTGGTGCCATTTGGAACATTTCCTAAATGGAATTAGATGACTGAGATTTCTTTTGTCTGTTTTTTCCCCCGTAAATGGACTGGTATGGTCAGGGCAGTGTTTGGTTCAGTATGTTTTGTACTCTGAGGACAGTGTTGGGTGTTTGAAGAACCAGAACTGTGGTTGTACCGAGGACTCCCCGGGCATTAGCAGTGCGGAGCTCATGGCACTTGGTGCAGCACGGCATCCGTGCCAGGGTCAGGGAGACCTGTTCGGAGGGCTGTGGAGGCTCTGGTGAGGTCCGCTGTGAGACGGAGGGATGCATTTCAGTTAACCCTTTCAATCCCTGGGTTCATAGCCATGACAGGGTGGGGTCATTGAATGTAGCAGCGTGTGTGTAGAACGCAGAAACAAGAAGGTAGAGATGGTTAATTGGGAAGCATACGTGCTAATCAGGATGTACTTCCCTAGCGTCAGGGGAAATTCAAGGTTTTGCTGGGAACCTGAAACCTAGACCTGTTGGTGGGGAAGTCCTCTTTCAGGAAAAAAAATACAAATACCAATTTATGTACAAAGGTCAATATTTATTTAGCTTGAAAAGAGTTACAACAGATGACAGATATCCAAAAAATAGCCGATTACGTAATCACTGCAACATTTAGAATATGCACATTTTTAAACTGCTGATCAAACTGTAGAACTACTTCTTTCTGCATAAATGTGTAGTCTTTGTCTTTCTGTGACAATGCTTTTATAACACCGTTTCCCACGGAGAGAGTGGAAAGATGAACTAGTCTTTTCTGCAGACTGGCTGATAAACACGTGCTCCAAGATGGATAGTTGGAGTGTATAAACTGTGCAGCTTCACTGCCCCACACGCTGTTTGCAGAGTGCACTGGGTTTGTGCTCTGCAAACACAGGTTTCTGAGAAGTTCTGTTTCTTGTGAGTCCCACTGAAAAGGAGAAAAGAAAAATGGATGATGCATTTGTGGTTCTAAGAGCGTTATGAACTGTGTTCCTAATAAGTGAAAACTTCTGATCTGACTGGACATCTGTTCAAAACTGAATATGTCAGAATGTCTGCAGCAGTTTGTCGATAAAATTTAGTCATTTTTAAAGAAAATAATGGAACTCTCTGCCTGCCCTACTCCATATGTCATGATTGGAAGAGTTTTCCAGACTGTGAACATGCAGACCGTGTTATCCACCATGTACCTCCTTCCCTGATTCCGGCTCCCATGGGACACATGTCCATCTCCGTCCCCAGGACCTCCTCCCTCACAGCTTCATGTCCTGTTCCCAGGGGAGTTGGTGCCAGGGGAAGCCGGTGGAATCCTAGGTGCCGTTCCTGCAGCAATAATCAGTTACACAAGGAGATGACGAAGAAGCAGGGACATTTGTCCACTAAACCCAAACCGCATGGCATCACCAATCTGCCTTCCTTTTGGCCTGACCCTGTCTTACCCACAGTGACCCACACCATCTGACACAAGAGGAACGGTGGCCAAGGGGACAGCCGGGTAGAAAGGGAAAGATTTTTATGGTTAAAACATCTTACTTTTGCAAATTTTATGAAAACATATGAAGACCCTCCCAGCCCCCTGCAGGGGGCTTTTCACGTGAGGCGCCCGAAGTGCCGGCACTATGTGGTCGGTCTGTAGGAGGCCGCCTGTGCAGACAGGCGCTGTCTCCGGGGTGATGCCAGTCTGCACCTGTCTGCACCGTCCCTTGTGCCGGCCAGGCAGCAGGTGGCTCCTGGGTGCCTGAAATGTCATCAGCACCTCTGAGAAAACGAGCTCTAATTTCGTGCAGTTTTCATTACTTCAAATTTAACTGCTGTCCTGGACCATCTAGATCTAGCATCTACTTTATTAATACTTAACGTAAAATCAGTGCTTATTTAATTCTATTAAGGATACTATGTATCGTATCATATTATGCTTAACTTAGGATGTCTTTTAGTTATGAATCTCTCAATTGTGACATCAATTTTACATTAGGTACACTATTCATTTATTGCTCACTCAGCAAAGTAGGTAGTTCTCATACTTATGGACATGAGTTGTGCTGCCTAGCTGTCTCTATTGAACTGAGATAAACACCCTTAGAGTATTCTGGTTAGAATTTTTGAGTATCTTGCCAGAACATAGACTTGAGCCAAATTATGTTGAAAAATCTTAAATTATGGCTTAAAAATGTGTGTTTTCAAAGTAGGGGTTAAAAACTTGCATGTTTTTTTCCTTTGGAAATTTGTGTTTCCAAAGACTACAGGGAAGCGGATTATTTGGTTGACATGCTTACTGTCCGATTTGACTAGTACTTCGTTTACCAACCCTCCTGGTCGGAACCAGATTCCAGAATCCGGGCCCCACCTAGTTTTGCAGGGCATTGGCCACTGACCCGGGACTGCTCAATTGGCTGACAAAAGTGAAAACACGCATATTGTTTAGTACAGTGACGTGAAGTGCCATGGTGGCATATAATTACATAGAATTTTCTGAAAAACTTTGCAAATTATATTCATCATCTGCTTAGCACAGAATGGGAAATTTCTATTAGTTACCAATGCAGCAAACAGGTGACCTTTCCAGCACTGTGTGTAAAGTTTCAATATGTACCTTAATGGGGTAGGTGATGATTTTCCCTTCATGTGCTGGTGGTTTTTATGGGCAGCGCTAGGTGTGGACAGGAATCGGGAATACAGCTTCTCTGTACATCTATGTGTAATAATTGTAATTAATATGTAGACTGAGTAGATTTAAACAATTGTAGTGAAACACATAATACAAAACTAACCCCTTTAAAGCGTATAATCCATTCAGAGTTGTGCCTGCTTGGTTTAGTTCTGAAACCTTTGTGTTATCCCCAAAGGAGCCCCATGCCCAGAATGGGTGTCCTATTCTGCATATTTTACATAAACGAAGGAATACAGCATATGGCCTTTGTTCCTGGGTTCTTTCACTTAGCATGATGCTTTTAAGGTTCGTTCTTGTAGCTGCATTAGGGCTCCGTTCCTTTCTATGGCTGAATAAAATTCCACCGTGTGTGCACGCCACACTTTGTTTATCCACTCATCTATTAGAATAGCCTGAAGTACAATGGAAACTGTCCCTCAGTAGTTTTTTAAATCAGTTCTAAGCCTTGATTGATTATAAACATTTGTGTATATAGTTGTTCAATATTCCTCAGGTTTAGCCTACTGAAATATTACGAATACTTCATTTTCCTCTCCCATTTCTGCTCATTGATTTTTTAGCCTTTATTTTTGTGCTAAATACCATATATGAAATTCCTTTTAAAGTATTTTTAATGTTAATAAGATAGTCTAATGCACATGCTCTGAATCTAGTCTGATGAATCATAGAGTGATAAAGCTGGAAGAAAAAGAAAATTTGGTACCTATGAGACTGATGTCATTAATTTTTCAAAAAAATGTTTGATAGGAAAAGAAGACCACCAGAAAAATCAAATACACTTTATATTCACCTGTCATCAAAACCTTCAGATCTTAGGTTTTCGGTATTCTCTTCCATATTGGTGAATGCACGGAAAGTTAGCCCCACCAGGATTTTAAACCCTTGTGTGGACCGTGGTATTCAGCTTCTCATTTTTTACCTGTTTTGCTTGGTTGGCCTCACACTTTTATATTCTAGAGAGTTTCACAGAGAAAAGCACAAACCTTGACTCTGCCTTTGAAAATTATATAAATTCTAATCAGAAATCCATAATTAAGGACATATTTTATTCGTAGATGTTTAAAATTTTGTTTTTCCTTTGTACTTCTTTGGGATCAGCACCTGTATAGTTTGCTTTCAAATGGCCACTTGGTAACGATTTGAGAAATCCTAAGTGGAATTTTGTAACAGTTTCTTCCCATGGATTTGTCCTTGCATTTTACTCTTGTTTGTGCATTTTTAAATAGGCCATGGTTGGGTCATATATGCTGTTTGCCACTTGGCTTTCAAAATGTCAAACACCAGTGATATGCAAAATAAAGTAATTTACATTTTTATGACTGTGAAATTCAGTTCATTTTCCAGAATAAAGAAAAACCCCAAATGACTTCTTTTAGCATAATTTGTGGACTCTGGTGGTTTGTCAGCTTGAAGGTAACAGACTGTATTCGTTTTCTGTTGCTCTATAGCAAATGGCCATAAACTAGTGGCATCGAACTACATAAATTAATCATCTCACCGTTGTCCTGGGTCCCGCATTATGCTAACGGGCTTGGCAGGCTCGGCTTCCGAGCTCAGCCCCTCACGGGCTGAAATGGGGATCTCTGCGGGGCGAGGGTCTCCTGCTCTGCTCTCCAACCTCCCTGGGGAGGTTGGCAAAAGGCGGTTTCTTCAGCTGGGCGATGGAGGGCCCTGCCCTTTCTCTAGCCGTTGCCTGGAGACCATTCTCATTGTCCAGAGGCCCCTTTAGGGTCTCACTAGGGTGGCCCCCAGCACAAGGCCCCCCTCTTCCACTAGAGAATCTTTTGGGCTTTGAGGCCCGCTCTTCAGGAAGGACCCCTTCCCTTGTGAGGACTCACTTGGTGAGCCCAGAGTGGTCCCCAGCTGATGCACTCCAGGTCAGCAGCTCCAGGACCTTACTGACATCTGCCAAGCCCCTCCCCTTACAGGGAATAACAGACGGGGGTTCACAGTCTCCCCCCCACTCACAGGGAAGAGACCAGGCAGTGTGTACACCCTGGGGGCGGGATCTCAGAGGTCTTTCTAGAATCCTGCCCTCGGCAAAGACCCTATGGGAGGCTCTGAAGCTGTGTTTGTGTGTGTTGTAAAAATGAGAGGACTGCATTTTTTGTTGTTGTTGTTTTTGGAGCAGTTTTAGGTTGACAAAAAATGGAGTGGAAAGTACAGAGAGCGCCTATGCATCCGCTCTCCCTCTCCACACGTTTACCTTCTTCGTCTGCATTCATTAAACTTGATGAACCGATATGGATACGATATGATGAACTCAACTCCACAGGGTACATTAGGGCTCACTCCTTGTCTTGTTCAGTTTCATGGGTTTTGAGAAGTGTGTAGCATCGAGTATCCACCATTACGGTGTCAAACAGAATAGTGTCACATCCCTCAAAACCTCCATGTTGCCCTATTCATCCCATCCCCACCCAGAACCTCTTGCATCTGCTGGTCTTTTTATGTCGCTAACAGGCTTGCTTTGCCACAATGCCGTATGGTGGGGATCATGCAGTATGTACAGGTAGCCTTTTCAGACTCGCTTCTGTCACTTAATAATATGCATCTAGGGTTCTGCCCTGTCTTTCTGTGGCTCCATAGCGCACCTCTTCCTCTCACTGAGTAGTCGTCCATATACAGGTGGCCACGTTTGTCAAGGAAGCTGCCCCCAGGTCCTGCTGAGACTTGATGGGAAGCTTGGGAGCCTCGTGTGTGGGTAGAAGGCAGTGTTCTACCCACTGCCTTCTGGTTCCTGTGCTTTATTCCCTTCTTGTCCTGTGGAGGGTGTGGAGGTGAGCCAACACCTTGAGAGCTGGCAGAAATCACCCGGAAGGTGCTCATGTGGGGTGCTGCTGAAGCCGCCTGGGTGTGTGTGCCATGGGGCAGGGAGAGAAGAAAGCACCCTGGGGCTGGAAAGAGAAGTCCTTCCCTCTAGTGCCTGCTCACTGAAAGTTAAGGTCATGAGAGCTGGCGAAGAAGATCGGATAGAGGGTCCAGCTCCCGGATCACAGAGCAGGGCGATGAGGGTCTGCCTTCCTGCTGACAGGTAAGACGAGGTAACTGGCTGCTTCTTTTTTGAGAGTTTTCTGCAACTGTCAGTAAGGTCATATGGCTGTTTTTTAAATGTATTAATGCAGTGACTTACAGTGATGGGATTTTAAAAAGTTAACCCAATCCTGCATTCCTAGTTAAGCCACACCTCTTTCCCTGTATGTTATTTTGTTCACGATGTTTCTGTCTAGATTCAGGAAGGATAGCGTGTGTCCTTTTCCTTTTCTGTGGTGTCCATCTGGTTGCGGTGGCATCAGAAAGTAGTCGGGAAGCATTGCTCACACTTCTCTGAGTGAGTTTGTGCAGGATTCGTCTCCATCCTTTCTGCAGTATTTGATGGAGGGCACCAGGAAAGAAAGCCATCTGGGTTTAGAGTTTTCGTTCAGGGAAGACTCATGGTAGTTAGAAATTCAATTTTGGAGATTGACGATGGGTTTTTAAAAATATTTTATTTTTTTAAGATTATTTATTTATTTTTAGAGAGAGGGGAAGGGAGGGAGAAAGAAAGAGAGGGAGAGAAATGTCAATGTGTGGTTGCCTTTCACATGGCCTCCACTAGGGACCCAGCCTGCAACCCAGGGATGTGCCCTGACTGGGAATTGAACCTGAGACCCCTTGGTCTGCAGCCTGCGCTCAATCCACTGAGCTACACCAGCCAGGGCTTTTTTTTGAGTTGGTTTTATTATTTGTTTTTCAAGCAATTTATCCATTTACTCTAGTTTACCAAGGATATTGACATAGAATTGTTCATAATATTCCCTTGTTACTGTTTTAATGCTTAACCATCGATAGAGTATCTTCTGTTTCTGGTATTTATAATTTGTGTCTTCTCTATTTTATTTCCTTTATCATTTTCAGCAGATATTTGTCATTTAAAAATATTTTCAGTAAATACAGTTTTTGCTTTGTTTTCTATTTCTTTGCTTGTTTACTCTGATATCTATTACCTCCCATTTTGTATGCACTTTGATTTTAGCTTGCTTTTTTTTTTGTTTTACTTTCTTAAGGTGTAGAAATTTATGTATTTTACAGATAATTTTCTTCTGAACCAGTGGCTCCTAAATGTGGTTTCAAATTGAAGTTACCTGAGTGTGTTTAAAGGACACTGATGCTGTTCCCCGACCCTCCGAGTTTGGATTTGATTGTCTACATTGACAGGGGACAGTGAGCTGTTAAAAACTCCCTCGGGGGTTCCGATACGTGGCACGTTCCGTGAGGCGCTGGTCTGAGCGCTACACTAGCTTCCCCACGCATTTTGGTAATGTTGTTTTAGTTTTCGGTGAAGACCTTCTGTTTTTCAGAAGGGCGTCACTTACCGGGCCAGGCCTTAGCTTTTGTTCTTGTTCGCTGTGTCGAGAAAGTCGGGCAGCCAATCCTCAGTCCCTTATGTAGACAGGAGGCGGGGCTTCCATAGGGGAGGGGCGGTTTCCTTCCTCTCTGAGGGAAGATTGTTTTCCAGTTCTGCGGTTGTACTTGTTACACGGGCTGATTTCTCTACATGGTTTGGGCAAAGAAGGCAGTGTAAAGACAACTGTAGTTAGATTTCACCCAAGAGTAATTTCGTGAGAAATGGATGGCTTGCAGGGGTGTCCAGCATTTTGGCATCTCTGGGCCACACGGGAAGAAGAAGTTGTCTTGGGCCACACTTCAAATACACAAACACTAGCGAAAACAAAAAAATCTCATAGAATTTTAAGTAAATTTACGACTTGGTGTTGGGCCTCATGTGGCTGGTGGGCCACGGGTCAGACACCCCTGTGGACAACATCATCCCAGTAGAACTTCCCGTTGGCAGCAAGCTGTAGTAGGGGGTGTGTCTGGAATAGGGCATGAGGTGTATTTCCCTGCTGGTGCAGTTTTAATGTCTTACATTAGAG
This sequence comes from Sturnira hondurensis, assembly GCF_014824575.4. Lineage (NCBI taxonomy): Eukaryota > Metazoa > Chordata > Mammalia > Chiroptera > Phyllostomidae > Sturnira > Sturnira hondurensis. The sequence goes on from NW_028075471.1 coordinate 24,415,634, forward strand.
ATCATGAATCTTAGTTTCACTGGAGAAGAATATCCCTCTCAAATTTGGCCTTCCGTCAGCAGAGTGATAAGTAGAGCAGTTGTAAATCTACGTAACTTTATAATACACTGAGCCCAACTTTTAAAAGTGAAAAAAGAAAAGAGATATTTTAAACTCTCCTTTGTGATCTCTTCCTTTTCTCTGTTGCTTATTTAGAAGTATATTGTTTGATTTCCAGATATTTCAGGGAATCCCTCTTTCTCTTATTTAAAAATTAATTCCTAGTTTAGTTCGGCTGTGGTTAAAGAAAGTCTTCTGAGTGAGTTTAATATTCAATACTTGGAGATTTATTGAGCCCTTCCTTTTCCAAGGCCTGGTGTATGATGTCTCCTGGTTAATTTTTATCTATTTCACCCTCTTCTAGTCTCATCCCTGGGAGGGTATCCCTGTAGCAGCCCAGCATAACCCTTTTTACTACTTTAATTCATCATAGTGAGGTGCTTGGTCTAAACATGAATATGGAATCTGGTTCCTCTTAAAAGTAAGCATTATGCTCATGTGTATTTTCATTTTGGGGGGTTTCAAAGAACTGTTTTATATAGAAACCAAAAGATTACTTAATCAATTTTAAATCATAATAGCATCTTAAAAAAAGCCCGACAGATTTTTCACAGAGGTTGAGATATCCTTTAGGTCATGTCTTTTTTCTTTTTGGTGTGAGTTGGTGATTTATTCATTATGTTGGCAGCTTGTACATGTGGTTTTAAAAATGGATTGAGACTCAGAATGAATACATGCTGTCGTAATGGCTCTTACCACAGTGTGTGATGACTTACGAGAGTTACTCCTAGTTATATGTTACCCCGGAGGACTCTTTAATTTGTTTGGCTACAGAGATCTTCAAATGTTTAGCTCTGGATTGATATCCATATTGAAGAATAAATTTATTGTTGGTGCATTGCTTTCTAGGCAGACATTATTCTCTAAGAGAATTAAGGATAGGAATTAATTTTCTGTTATGGAATGGTTGCTTCAACTTTAAATAAATGCCTTAACTATGCACATTACTGACTTGGGTAACCAATGCACAGAAAAGTTGTTTAATTATTAGTTTGGAACATTAATTGATTGCACAGTTTCCTAATAAAACTACAAGTGGGAACATAGAGGCAAAAATATTTCTGCATAGAAGCAATTTAAGTGGCAGAAGCTTGTCAGCACTTAGATGCATTTATTCTGAGTTATACGTGGCCCATATTTTAGCACCGTTGTTATTTTAGCTTTGCATCGATATATCATTAAGACAGGAAGTGCTGATGTGGGTTTTCCCATCTTAGCCTGCAAAGGTGTTGAAGGTGAATGTGGGTTTTGTTGCCCAGCCTGTTTCCTTCACAGTCTGGGTGTTGTGTTTTACGAGACTGTTTAAAACACACTGTTGTCAGATATGATAGTCCTGCTGCTTACTTATATGAGGTGCCTTGGCTGTTGCTGTTTTATACTGACTATATACAAGGTTGCTCATTTATCAGCTTTCATGCCCGGAGCTGTCCCTAAATTTGAGAGAGTTTCACTGGAAGATATAGGAGAAGTTGACTATTCTGAAGTTTTCCATTTATATTGGTTTACTGCCATGTGACATTTATAATGCAACTTGACTATGAAAAAGATAAAACACACTGTCATTTCATCTTGTCCCATTGTGGTTCTCGGTTACAGGAGCAATGATGTGCCTTCAGGTTTGTGACATTGTTGCCCTAGAAAAATCAGGGTGTGTGTGTGTGTGTGTATGTATCCGTGACTTGTGGGGAATAACACTTTGTTTACATGCATCACAGTGATCAGTAGCTCTACATGCATCACAGTAGCTCTACAAACACACTGTTTCAGTAGGTTAGATCATGGGTATTCTTTGTGCTTGCTTATGATAATTAAGTCTCACATTTACTGACAAGGCGGTCTTGGTGATGAACATGTATTTGTGGCTGATTTTAATGGTTAGTAGAGATAATTGTAAGTGTTGCAAATTGATCTCTTTTAGACCATCTTAAATATGCCATTCATGGTCAATTTGCTGTTGTTTATACACATGATACCTTTTGTTTTTGCTAGTATATAGGTAAATGCTATTATTTACCATTTCAAGGTAGAATGATTTATTTTCATGAGTTATTACATTCTTAGTTTATTTACTTCTGGATCTTGACTTAATGTTACTTAATTTCCCTGTGTCTCAGTTACCTCACCCTCTGAAAGAAGGATGAAATAGGTCCTGTTTTATGGGATTATATTTGAAATTAAATGAATTAATACATGTAAAACACTTAGAATGACTTTTGACCCCTAGCAAACAGTAAGTATTAGGTGTTAAAATCATTATTATCACATTAGATTCAAGAATCACTCAGCCAATTATCTTTTTTCTTTTTTCTCTCTATATATCTTTACTGATGGGTCACTTGCATCCCACAAAATTTACCCAGTGCAAGCGTCGACATCACTGACCTGGAGTGGGTTTGCAGGGCTGGCTGGCCACCCCACACCCACCGTTAGAACTTTCCCATCTTTCCAAAAAACACTCCACGTGCCTATTTGTGCGCCCTCCCCTTTCTTGCCCCCAGCCCACTAGCTGTCTGCTTTCTAATTCCACCGATTTGACCTTTCTGGACATTTTATGCATGCAGTTCCAACAGTGAGTGTGTGGGCTTCTTTTACTCAGTGAGGCTCTGAGGTTCACCCATGTTGGAGCAGACAGGTATCTGTATCTCATTCCTCTGTACTGCCAACTAGTATTGCTGTCCGTATGTCCTCCAGATTGAGTCTGCTCGCCATTGGAGGGACCTTGGGTTGTTTGCCGGTTTTAGGTCTGATGAATAATGCAGCTACAAATTCCTTTACAAGCCTTTCTGGAGACACTTATTTTTGTTTCTCTTGAGTAGCTTCCTCTATGTGAAATTGCTGGGTCACGGGGTAAATTTATGTGGGCCGTTTAAGAAACCACCCAACCTTTTCTGAAGTTGCGGTGTACACCAATACACACTCCCATCGGCAGTGTGCAGAGGTGCTCATTTCTGTGCATCCTCACTAGCTTTGCTTGTGTTCTGATGTTTGGGCTATAGCGGATCCCTGTATGTGTACGGTAGTGTCTCAGGTGGTTTAAACTTGCCTTTCCTGTTTCCCTAGAGCATGCACACTCTCATGCATCTGACTGCTCCCTCATCGGGTGCACGTCCGTCTGTGGGCTCCAAGCTCCAGGCCCTGGCCACAGTTGGGAGCATCCTGGAGTGTTGTTGTCCTTGCGGTGCCTGTGGCATTGGCTGAATGAAGCTTGTCTCTTTGCCTGCTCTGCTGCTTTTGCTTTGTTCCAGATGTCCCAGAGAGCATGCCTCAAAACATCTGCACATCTCAGAATCCTGGAATCTGCTTCTACAGCTGGGCTGCTGTGTGGACGGGAGTGACTAATTCAGAGGCAGTGAAGGAAGAAGGCCTCTGGTTTGAATGGATAAATATTTGAGCAGAGACCTGAACGGAATGAGGAAGGGATGCATCTAGGTGTATGGGGGAAGAATTTTCATGCAGAACAGCCAAGTGAGAAGACCCTGGGCAAGACCAGGCTTGCCAGTCGAAAGGCTTATGTGGAGAAAGTATGGGGTGGGTGGCACATGGGGTACAGCCAGGGGCCCGAGCATGCGCAGGGCTTCGGCGCCCAGCCCTGTGTGGTCTGATGGGTCTTTCAGCAGTGGGTTCCATGCCCCTGCTGGGTGCTCTGTGCAGGCAGAGTGTCAGGGGCTGAGAGAGGAATAGGGGTCCGCCAGGAGGCCGTATGTTAGTGCAGGGGAGCAAGGGTGTTAGCGCGGTAGTACGGGAATGCGTGAGAAGTGGCCAGGTTCTGGGTCTATTTCGAGGACATACTTTTTTGACTGTTGGGATTTTGGATAGGAGAGAGAAAGGAATCAAGGATGATTCTAAAGGTTTTGGCCTAGGCAATTGGATGAATAGAAATGTCTTTTGGAGACACGGAATGTGTAGGAGCAGGTGGGGTTGTGTGGAGACCAAAATGTCAGTGTCAGATGTGATAAATTTGTGTGCCTGTTAGTCAGCTGGGTGTAGGTGTGTCCTGAGATGTCTGGGCCAGGGGTGAGGACAGACTCTGGGGAGATGGCAGGGTCTAGACGTCCAGCCGTGGGTCTGAGCAAGGCCCCTATGCAGAGGCGGGCCGACTTTCTCCATAAAGGGCTACATCCACCTAGTGGCCCCTGTAGCAACTGCTCCCCTCTGCCCTTGTGTTGTGAAACATTGTGACAGTAACTGCGTGGGTGTGGCTGCACTCAGCAAACCCTTATTGATAAAGACAGGTGGTAGGCTGGATGCAGCCTAAGGAGGTGGTTTGCTGACCACTGAGCCAGACGGTGAGTAGAGAGGGAGCAAGAGAAGAGCTCTGAGGCCTGAAACTCAGGGAACATGGTTAGGTTACCATTTATTTACGATTATCCTCGTTTAACCTACATTGGTAATTGGATAGATACTGTATGCGAGAATCTAAATGTGTAGCATTCTAACTCTCTTTGGTCTCAGGCGTACTATTACTGCACTTTGTCAACCATTCTCCAGCGTTTATGGTATAGTATCATGCAGAATGCTCAGAACTCTTTAGACATTTGAGTGTGAAATTCTGATAGGAATTTTTAGGGCACTGTTCCAAATATACACTTTTGGGGGGTCTAGTCTAATGTGGGGGACTATTTGTTACCATGCTGTATATAGGAGCTTTTCGTTCCTGGCTGTCCGCTGGTCCCCACGTCGGTGCACCTGCACTCAGAACCGTGAGGGCAGAGCTGTGAGTTCACAGGTAACAGATGGACTCTTCAGAGCGTGGTCACACCCCGAGACCTGTGAAGCTGCAGGGGTTGCACCCTTCCTAGTAAGTGGCTACGAGTGACCTGCATGCCTGTGTTCACCCACGAACAAAACCATCGTGGGAGAAATTTTACAGACTTAGTGTCATAGCTTGGAAAGGTGGCTGACCAGACATCACTAGAAGTCTTGGTGAGGCTTGCATTTAACATGTAGAACTATAGTTCTAGCAAGCTGTGCCTGGTATCATTTTTATTCTGATTTTAAATTTTTTATTTTTCCTGATTTTTCTATAAGCAGCAGATGCAAGGTGAAGTAGGAATTTAAGGAACTCCTATAGGCAGAGTTTCTCAGTTGCTTCTTACAGTTCAGACACCAGCAGTGTTTCTGGGACTGTTGGATTGCCTGCTGACAGGCGTTATATATAAAGAACTCGCATTACCGTAGGTCACTGAGTTGATTTAGGAAATACCAACTGACATCATTCCTTAGGGAATGTGGGCTGCTGTTTGATATTATTGTCTTTGTCAAATGTGGAAGTTGAAAGTGAGTTTTATTTTAATGCAGAGAGTCTAAGAATGACGCGATGTCCTCTTCCAATGTAATTTTTTCCAGTGGGTCATAAGTGGAGTTTGGGGGCTTCCTTTCTACCTCTTTGTTTAAAGATAGTGCTTGAGTTTCCCACGGGCTGTTACGTGGAGTTGGCTATCCCTAAATGGAAAAAAAGAATTCCAAAAAGCATTAAAAACACTTCAGAGTTCTGCTCAAAAGTTTTCATTTTTCATTTTGGGGAGAAGGTGTTCATAATTGGTATTCCTCTGTGCCTGCTGTATTTGAAGGTGTTTATATTCTGTCAGATACAGTGTGTGCCAGGTGACATCGTTAAGAAACAGAACTTTTCACGGCCATTCAAAGAGTAGTTGGGCAAATCCTTTTTTTTGCTAAAAGGCTGTCGGTGATTCCTGCCACTCCCTGTATTTCCGGTTTTGTGGAACCACATTTAACTGTACCAAGCTGAACCTGCTTCCTCGGTATACTGTTCGTCACCTTCTCAGATGGATGTAAGTCCTTTGTACTGTCAAATATTTTAGACAGTGCATTGACTATTATGGGCTGACTACTACTAAAGAGCAGGGAGCCGGGGCGGTGGGAAGTGTGACGGCCAGGCCAGGCCCTCCAGCGACTCTCCTGTGTGGGACTCCGTCTTTTGATAGTGGTCACTCGGTTCATGGGTTGGGGGTTGCTCTCGGCATGGCCGTGAGAGCAAGATGTGTGTTACAAAGGTAAACGAGCAAAAGCCCTTCGGAAGGCGTCAAAACAGCAGGGCTGATTTTGCCCAATTATTACTTTTCATTGAACTGGGATGGTAATTTCACATTCAGAATTCAACTGACTTTTCAGTGGCAAGGGTCCCCACTTTGACAGTGTTGGTGGGGAGGGGGCCCCCACAACTTCAAGTATATGGACTGTTGGGTTTGGACCGAGCTCGCTAACTGTATGTGGTTTTGAACTAGTTATTTAAAAATTTTGTCCTCTGCTTCAAGTGTATAAAAAAAAGTTGTTAGACTAGATTATTTTATTGACTTTTTAAAACTGCACTTATATTTTGAATACCTACTAATTGACCATGCAATGTACTGACTACCCCTAGGAAGTATGAAATAGATAAAAGGTCAACTCTCTGACTTTAAGAATTTAACCTAGTAACGTAAAGACAGCCTGGGATGAATTGCCGAAATGAGCGTCCTCTGCAGTGAGAAAGAAACTGGTGTGGGGGGGGCCGGCCCGGGACGCCCCCGGGAGAGAACGGTGTGTGGGCTCATCTGTCAGAGCTCCAGCCACAGGGTGAGGATTTGCTCCGTGAGGGGGCCACAGGCCTCTCTGCCTAGAGCGACGTTGGTAAACACTGTGTCTGTGGGGTGGCAGGGGCTGGAACAGAAAATGCTCCCTGGGAAGGTGCCAGGAAACAGGCTGGCTGTTTTAGAGACGTGAGGGTGTTGAGGAGCTTCAATTTGCTTTGGTAGTAAATGGAAGCTTTTAGGCTGTTGAGCAAATAAAGTGATAAAAGCAACATCTTAAGGCAAAGGGTGATTCCATTTCATTTTGCGGGTCATCTGCAGCAACAAATAAGAGAATCTATGTCAGGGACCAGGGCTGCGGAGTTTTATAGAGAGCGAGTTGCAGAATGGAAGGTGTCTGCTTCGTTTTGTGTTGGACACGTGTGATGTTTAAGGGTAAATATATGAAGGATGGGCCTCCGAGTCTGTTATTACTTTTTGAAACAAGAATGTATAGCATGGGAGACAGTCTCCCGGATGAGATTTTTCCTGGATTTTACTCGCTCACCCAGCGTTTCACACTGAGACCCTCAATCAATGCTGGTTTGATAACAAACCCGTAGCCTCCCAATTCTGTTCTTAACAGCATCACCTGGTATGCATGTAACTAGTCTCTAGCTTAACCATTGATTTGCTGTTTTGACCACGCCTTGCCTGACAGTTTTCTCAGTAAGTCTGCTGGACTGCAGAGGGGCCTCCTGTTCAGCAAGCAGGAGACCCCGCCACTGCCTGACCAAGGCCACTCTGCACATGGGTGGGGGAAGCCTAGTGTATAGGGTGCCTTCGGAAAGGGCACGGTCAGGTGGTTTCCCCGTATTTATTGCTGCAGGAGTATTGGAATTCAGAAGAGCATTTAGAGCTACAGTTTCAATCCTGTCTACTCATGTCTATATTTAAAACTTTAAAAAGATTTTATTTATGTATTTTAGACAGAGTGGAAGGGAGGGAGAAAGAGAGGGCAAGAAACATCAGTGTGTGGTTGCCTTTCATGCACCCCACCCTGGGGACCTGATCTGGCCTGAAACCCAGGCATGTGCCCTGACTGGGAATCAAAGTGGTGACCCTTTGGTTTGTAGGCTGGCACTCAGTCCACTGAGCCACACCAGCCAGGGCTCATCTCTATATTCTTTTAAAGCTAAAACTCTTATGCCAGTATAGAACCTGTTTATTTTTCTGGGAGGAAGCATTGTATTCTACCTGGTGTTACTGTTAGTGAGTGCAGTGCTCTCTACCTCGGCAGAGTGTAACTCCTTGGAGGTACAAAATTGCTTTTAATTGGTTTTGCTCACCCCTAACACTTAGCACGCGTTGGCAATCAGAAAATATTTGTTGAGTGAAAATACTGCCCTTAATACCCGTATGTAAATATTCATTAGGAAATTGGAATTGCATTTTGTTTTAGAGACATGTCATAACTCGTGGTCAATTTGGTGGTTCACACGCAGAACAGTGGGCTCCATTTTGAAGATATCTCGAAAATTTTGTAATGTTACCACGTCATCAGATCCTTTAAAAGTAAAAACAAATCCTTTGTGTCCAAAGTGCACTTATTCTGAAAATTTATGGAAATGTTTAAAGAGTCTAGACAAGAGCAAGAAAAGCAGGAAACGCAAAATAGAAACAAAACAAAATGAACCTTTTGTTGTTTGTTATGTGTCCTTGAGTCGGCTCCGGTTCCTGGGGACCCAGTGAAGGAGTGACGTCCCCAGTGTCCCCTCCTCAGCAGCCCTGCTCAGCCCCTGGAGACTCTTGCCCCGGGCTTCTTTCACTGGGGTCAGTCCAGCTCATATTAGGCCCACACAGTGCCCTGCTCAGGGTGTCAGTCCGCGGGATTCACGGGACGGGGAAGTGTGGACCTTCTGGTTTCTAAAAACCCTGAGGTCCTTTAAGAATCTTTCATTCACATGTTAACCATAAGACATCTTTTTAATTGTTAGTAAAAACGAACAGGATGGGTTATTAGTGTTTGAAACTGATGTGATGGTAGATAATAGACTTTCGCATAAAAGTTGAAAGAAAACGTGAATTTATGAGTGCACTCTTTTCTCTGGTAGTTGAAGGTATTTTGGTAGTAATGGTGAGGACTGAGTTTATAAACTGATGANAGACATCTCGAAAATTTTGTAATGTTACCATGTCATCAGATCCTTTAAAAATAAAAGCAAATCCTTTGTGTCCAAAGTGCACTTATTCTGAAAATTTATGGAAATGTTTAAAGAGTCTAGACAAGAGCAATAAAAGCAGGAAACGCAAAATAGAAACAAAACAAAATGAACCTTTTGTTGTTCATTATGTGTCCTTGAGTCGGCTCCGGTTCCTGGGGACCCAGTGAAGGAGTGACGTCCCCAGTGTCTCCTCCTCAGCAGCCCTGCTCAGCCCCTGGAGACTCTTGCCCCGGGCTTCTTTCACTGGGGTCAGTCCAGCTCATATTAGGCCCACACAGTGCCCTGCTCAGGGTGTCAGTCCGCGGGATTCAAGGGACGGGGAAGTGTGGACCCTCTGGCTTCTAAAAACCCTGAGGTCCTTTAAGAATCTTTCATTCACATGTTAACCATAAGCCATCTTTTTAATTGTTAGTCAAAACGAACAGGATGGGTTATTAGTGTTTGAAACTGATGTGATGGTAGATAATAGACTTTCACATAAAACTTGAAAGAAAACTTGAATTTGTGACTGCACTTTTTTCTCTGGTAGTTGAAGGTATTTTGGTAGTAATGGTGAGGACTGAGTTTATAAACTGATGACCAAGATCTGTTTTTCAAGCTTATCCCATAATCGGAGTGTAACGGCTCCTGGCTCTGTGGGCATTCTTTTGTCTGTGTTTTCTTTGTTTCAAAATGGGTACTAAAACACACACACAGAGAAACTGAAATTTAGTTCCACTGCATCCCGTCATCTCTTCCAGTTTTGTTCTGTTGCTAAACCAAAAATTCACATTTGCTAGATTTTTATCTATTGCCATGGAAATTGTTTTGTTATATTTCAATTTCACTACAGGGACAAGCAGCAGGAGCTAATGGACCATAAGAGGGAAATGTGTTGTTTAAACAATGATTATCTTTCATAGTTGGCTACCAGGAAAAGGGGAAGGTACAATTCTCTGTCACACAGCAGGACCAGGCGAACAGACCAGAGTGGGAAGCAGAATTCACCTTACAAAAATTTACAGCTGTCTCGCGAGTCCGAAATAAGCCCTAGCAGCTCACCAGACCGAAGTATAAAACGTGCCCAGAGAGAGCTGTGTTCTATGAAAGGAGAGCCTTGTGGTAGGTTGGCTGCCTGTGTAGACAAAGCCACAGCCAGCTCAGTGGGGACTGTGGAGACAGCGTGGCCCTCCGCATGGCTTATATCGCCCCTGCTCTGTCCCCAGGTGTGGGATGCCCAGAGTGGGTGGGCTGCTCCCTGCGGCCGAGGCAGTGATGGAGGCAGTCTGCTGACCACGCCGCCGCCTGGGGGCAGTGAGCAGTCCTCGAGGCAGGGGGGTGGTGTGGGTGACCCCCTCGTCTACCCCAGTCTTCGTAGCTCATGAATATCAGAGATTTTCTGCAGCTCTATCCTCATAGTAGTGGGAATTCCCAGTATACAGAAGCTGGCACAAATAACGCCCCTATTTATTACATAAAAATCTTTTTTACAAGATCATAAGCATGTGATTCTGTAACATAACAATATCATGCTCAAGCACACCATAGGACATTTTAGATGAAATGTCAAAACTGCTGCCCTTTTCGTGTGAGACATCACGCCCCCTACCCATGGCGTTATTTCTGCCGGACCCTGTGTATCACCTCTAATCAGCCAAGTATTTCATAAGGATGAACAGTTCACAGTTTTTAAACCTATTAATGATAAAAGCCCTGTTAACGTCTTATTTGGGTGCTTTTAAAATTCTGTAGACGATGTATTGTCTCTAGCCAAAGTAAACATTTTTTAAAGAAATAAAAAATTATATCAGATTGTATCCTTCATAGAAGGTTAAGCTTTTTCTTTACAGTATATGAACCTTAACACCAAATATTTCTTTTTTAAAACCTTTTTATTTTACAGTGATTTCCAGTTTAAATGATTCCCACTCCAAGAATAAGACAAAGAACTCACATATGTTCATCACTCAGATTCCTGTTATTAACACTTTGTTACAATTGCATTATTGTTTTCTCTCTCCCCTCTCTGCCCCTTTGCTCTTACGTATTGTTATTTTGAAGAGTTTTTTTGTTTGGTTTGACAGTAAAAGACGTTCACAGGATGCCTTAATATTTCCTTACTACGTTAGTATTTCCTGAAAATAAGGATGTTTTCCCATGTAACTACAATGTCGCCTTCCACAGAGGAAATTCATATGATAACAGATGGCTGCCTAATGCCCAGGCCCCGGTCGTCACTCCCCTGTGATCCCAGCGATGCCCTTGATGGGCCCACTTCCAGGCTCAGGCCTGGTGTTAGTTCTCCTGGCTGTTTGGTCCTCTGCCTGGAACTGACCCTTCGTCTGGCCTTATCTTCAGCTGGACGTTTGGGAAGAGCGCAACCCAACTGCCTCTCTTCATGGGTTTACCTGCTGTTCCCTCGAGAGGAGGTGCAGACAGCGCCTCCTGAGCTGAATTACTGCCGAGGCCGTGCTGTGCTCTCTGCTCATGGTGGTAAAGGCCGGTCTGGCCCAATCTTACACTTTGCCTGCCCCAGCCTCTGGTCCCATTTTGTGGAGAATGACATTTAGAAACCAAGACCTGAAGTCTAGTCCTGTTGCTAGTGGGGTAGTGTTGCTCCTAGGTCACCTTAGAGATTCAGTCTAGGAGGTACAGGTTAGTATGTGCACACAGGGGTGGGCAAAAGTAGGCTTACAGTTGTGTGTGATCTTCTTTTCACTAATAAAGCTACCATAGTAATTAAAATCCGCGTGTCTTTTTCCAGATGGACAACTGCAAAGCTGCACTTCCCTCCCCTGTATATTCACACCGTGTCCACACACGCAGGTGTCTGTGCGTATCAGCTGGTCTGTCTAAAGGAGCGTGTTCGTACTGATGTCTCCAGTGCCAGCCCTAAACGGCAGGATACAGTCTCCTTCCCCCTTCGCATACTTGCAGTTTCCTTCGTCTACACTGAAAGACCCGGCTCCCGTGGTCCTCTGTGTGTGTGTTTACTCAATTCCCTGTGTGTGTCCCTGTCTCTTAGCTGCGTGGGCTACCCCCTGGCCAGGCCCTGGTGTCTCCAGCTGGCCTGTGGTATATTTGGTCTTGGCCTTGCAGGCCCTGCCAGCCAACTGCTCCCTTTGCACATGGGGTAGGGGCCCGGGAGCCCTCGGGTTCAGGGCTCTGGTACTTCTCCCTTCAGGTACCAAGTGCGGTGGGGTGCAAAGGGATTCGGCTGAGCCGGAGGCATTTGGTTTGGATTACATCATAAAAGAAAGTACTCAGTGAGAATGGGATTTTCTATTATTTTAGTTTTTAAAAAATACTGTTCTAAGGTGTGAATAATGGGGTTTTAGTGCTTAGCTTAAGATTCTGTTATGGACGACAATGATAGCACTAAGACCTGTGTGGCCACTTCTGACACTGCAGAGCGCATCTGAGTAGGAAACCGTCTGTATTGTCTGGACTCTCTGCCTTTGGTTTCCTTTGGACCTACTTCTTGGCAGCTGGATGAGCGATCGTTATTAACAAAAACAATTTTTGTTGAGTCTTGTCTGTTGGTTTGCAATAATGAAAACCGTTTTTGAGCCCGATAATTTTGTGCTTTTATTTTCAGGCAACAAAATGTTCTTCTTTTGTGATGACACCATGGAAAAGAGTTTAAAAGCTGGTTTTAAAGGCTGCACAGATTTGAGAGGTTGTAATTTAGAATGGTGGTGTGGTGGTCAGAGGAAATGAGCCAAAGTTAAAAGGCTTCTCTGTGCTGCTGCCTCTGTAACTGTCCTCAAAGTGCCGGGCACTTTCCATCATGAAAAACCCCCGTCTGGTGGGTAAATGTTATCAGCAGCAGGAGCCTCATCGTTTCTCAAAACAGAGCCTTTATTCTGTAGTGTTTGAACAAGAAATACAAATAATAGCATTTTTTCTTTTTGCAGGACAACATGGCTATAGGATAGGGGTTGTTTGATTATTTTTGAATGCGTGCTTTGTGATACACAAAGCAAAATCAAACCTGAAATTAATGGGTGGTAGAATGGAAATCTAAGGTGTTTGTTGTCTTGCTTAACTCTCTTTTGCGTCTTTTGTGAGTTGAAAATTGGTTCTTCTCTTCTTTTTTATGGAGTTTTTTATGTCTAATTTATTTTGGAGGATAAAGTATACTTGCTTGTAGCTACAAGTTGATGGCATGGGTAGTTTGGCCTTGGTTTTCTGTCCCCTGGGAGGAGCGTGGGGAGCACTTGGAGGTGGGCAGGGTACTAGGCACTCTGTGACTGTGGCTCTAGGGAAGAGCAGTGAGTCCTCCCTTCATTCATCTTCTTTAAACGCGTCTTCTTTTTCTCACGAGTCTCCATGCTTTCTCCTGTCCTCCTCTCATGTCCCTTTCATTGCTTCTTATCCCATCCCCCTCTTTGTGTGGCTCTCTCCCAGGTACTGACTCACACGTGCGTGCTCACTCGCACTTCAATTTAAATAGTTGACATACTCAGAAATATTCCCAGGTGGAGGTTGCACAGGGCCAGTGTGTACAACCTGTGAGTGTTTTTGTGTATATACACATGTGTACTCACACACCGTTTTCAAAAAGGTAACCACTCAGAGCCCCTGGCTTACTGTAGCGTCTGGGTCACAGTCACTGAGTGAAGGAGTGTGGGAGTCAGGAAGGAGCTGTGATGTCACGACTGGAGCAAACTGGGCCAAGGGGAGAGCAGTCTCATGGAGACAGCCTCAACGCAGCGAGGGTTTTGTTTTGGTGCAGAGGGTCACGCCCAGTTATTCAGGGAACATCCGGAACAGTTGTTCTCTTGAGTCTGCTGCTCTGAGCCCCCTTTCTGCACCAGCTTTTCCTTGTGATGGGCAGGGGCTGAGTGAACTCTACAAATGCTTCTCTGGAAAGGTTTACTGGTCGCAGCTGCGGACAGTGACCTGAGAGGGCAGCCGGTAGTTGTCCATTTCCTTCCTTTTGAAAAGCCCTCTCCCTGTGGCTCATCTTCTGTCTCGTGACAGCCAAGGAGCTCAGCATGGAGTGCAATGACTTTTGTGGGATGGCCACCAGGACCAACCGCCCAGGACATTTGCTTTTTAAACTTATAGGGAGACCAAACATTCTGCAGTCACAGCTCTGACATTTCACTGTTTGGAACGGCGCCTGGCCCAGGGCTGCCCCACGGAGCTTGGTGGGGCTCAGCGGACAGGGTGGGGTCCAGCCCTGACAGTATGTGCGAGCCCGGGGGCACGAGCTGGATTGTGTCACCTCTTTCCGGTTTGTCCCCACCAAGGGACATACAAGGAGCTCCAACAGGGAGCTTACTAGACATACAAGGAAAGGCCCATGGGCGTTCGGATGAGGGAGTGATATTTAAGTCTAACTGGGCTGCCAGGTGGACTTTCTTGAGTGGGTGACAAATGAAGTAGACACTCAGGGACTTGAACATACGAAAGGAGGAGAGACTATTTCAGGAGGACGAGACTGAGGGAAACAGTGAAAAATGAAGAGGCAGAAAAACTTGGTGCACATTTTTGTTGTCTGTTGCTGAGGGCTTTTGGAGAAAGGGGTTTTGAGGTAGGATTCTTCTCAACTTACCCTCTGGCCTTCTGGGCCGAAGGGACGGAGGCCAGCAGGGGACTCAGGGGCTGCTTCCTGGCTGGATGCATACGGGGTCCAGTCCCAGGCTTTTGAACCCCGAGGCTTGGGTTTGGAGGCATAACTGTTTCTTACTCCAGCGGCACTCGGTCCCACTCACCTTCTCAGGTGGAGGTGAACAAATTGGAGTGGGAAGGAGATGAGGATGGCCAGGTTTCTGATTTTTTTTTAGTCAAACATTGTCATCATTTTTGGGCCCTGGACCTTATCACTGCACAACGACCTCCCCCCCACCCCAGCAAGTACACTTCCTCCTAAGTGCCAACTGCCAGTTCTATGCTAACTGCTCTGAACGCTCTGGCTTCAGCTGGGACCTCCCTCTTGTAGCCTGAGCTCCAATTCCTTCCTATATACTTCCACTTACAGGTCTTCTGGGCCTCTCCTTCTTGACATGTTTGATTGTAGCGAAGCCTTCTCTCCTCTCTTTGCTGTTGTAGTGGGCGGTAACGCCTCCACATTAGCCCCACTCTGAATGTTGATGAGCATCTCGGACTTCCCTTTAGTCAGTCACCACATCCTGTCTCTGCTCCTTTCCTTTCTTCCCTTGGACCTTCTTTCTCCCACCTTCCTCCATCCCCACCTTCTGGGTCACCTCCTTTCCCCTGGCCGTGTTGGCAGCCTGATGCGGCCACATCACTGCTGGTGCATTTGCCACCTCCATTTCATCCCCTGCCCCACTCCTGTCCATCTGAAATTCACCATGCGTGATGGGTCTGTTTTTGTATGCTCCAGTGACCACAGTAAAAACAGAAGAAGGTGGTAGTGATTTTAATTGTTTCATTGGATCCAGCATATCCAACATACTATTCCAGCGTGTGCGGGCCCGCACTCTTGTCGTCTTTGCCTGGAAGCCTCCTGTGCCCTGAACACCCCTTCTCAGGCAGCGGCGGCCTGAGTGCGCTTCCTGCCTGAAGCCGCCTTGACCCACTGCAGCAAATTTCTTCCACCGTGGCTTTCTGAGTGTTTTGACTGTACCTAGTGAGAAGCACGCTTTGCACCATGACCCAGAGGGTAGATCCATACCCATGTAAAATGGGAACAGAAGTTAAAAACAGCTTTATTTCATGACACACACTTTAATGTTTTTTATTCTAATACTCTTAATGACAACAGTTAATGGTGGCTGACTGCTGATCCCAGGGCTCACGGGCAAGTCAGAAGCCACAGTTTGGGATGCGCACGTCTCTCTGAGCAGCCATCCTATCCATGAGGCTGCTGTCCTTTTTACCAGGTTGTACCACACTTTTTTTTCCTGTATTTTTCTTCTCATGAGACCCTAAACTTAGAAGTGAGAAACCCAGTGCCAGCAGCAATGTGCATGCCCCATATTGTGTATCTATCGAATGTGGTGCGAGGGCAGAAGAGCCCTTCACTCCCGTTCAAGGGCAGAGTTTCCCCCACCCAGGCGGATGCGCAGCACTGGTTCATTGGGCCGTCTAGAGGATTGGGCGGTGTGGTCTGGACGGGGAGCCGGGTTTGTTCTCTCATTCTGGCATCCCGGAAACTGGGGGACAGTGGAAACAACTTCATGGGTTTGAGTTACAGTCACCTCGAATACCTGAGGCAAACAGGCCCCTTCCCTTCCTGCAGAGGGCTGGGCTAACCGCGAACTCCCAGGCTGCAGTGTCTGCCTGGCAAGTGAAGGCAATTCTGATGACCTGACCCAGAATCAGCATCGGTCAGAGAGAAGCCAGGTGGCTCATTGCTAGACTGGCTTGACTATTAATTAAAGGGCTAATTTCTTTCCCTCACACTCAAGAGTGTGACTGTATCCACTGCCAAAACATGCAATAGCTGGACAAGCTAAATTGGCCCAGGAAAACCTAATTGGGTATCTTCTATGTTGTATAATTCTGTGCTTCTATTTAAGAGAGCCTGGGGAATAGCTGTACATGACGGTATTGATTATATGTCTGCTGCTTCTTAATAGCTGTGTATTAACTCAAGACATTAAGTGATCAGAAACTAAATTTTAAACGAAAATAAAAACACGAACAGGGCTAGTCCTCTCACTTTTACTTGGTGACTGGTTTTGCTTTCATCATATCCCACCTATGTGGGACGTGGCTTCATGACTTGATGGCTCTCATTTTGACAAGATCATTATCTGGCTAGAATGAGTACCAGCAGCCAACAAACATCTAATATGCTAATTCAGATTCTTTGAAGAGATTAAGTACAATCTCATTTTGATTGTAGATATTTCTCTTTTTTAAATTAATGTATTTTTAGAGAGAGGGGAAGGGAGAGAGTGAAACATCAGTGTGTGGTTGCCTCTCACATGCGCCACAGTGAGGGGCTGGCCCACAGCCCAGGCCTGTGCCCTGACTGGGAATCGAACGAGCAACTCTTTGGTTTGTAGCCCGCGTTCAGTCCACTGAGCTACACCAGCCAGGGCTGATTGTAGATATTTCTTTATAGATATTTAAAAATTCTCTTGGCAAGTCCTTAATATGACAACTCATAAATAGCCCATTGGATAAGTGTTAGGTTAATGAAAAGGCATATTCCTGGGAAATGCTTTCAAATTATGCATTTCATTTGAAATGAATCAAATCATTTTTCCTGCATTTTTTCTTGTTAATTTATGTTGAGGAGTATTCATAGAAAAGTTTTTATGAGCTGTGTTTCCTGTCTTTAACTAATACATTTTCATTTTTGTTTAGATAATTCATAATACTGAATTATGTGGAAAGAACATTTGCAGTGTATATATGAATTCTATTTTTTACCTAAACATACATGGACATATGAATCCTGTTGTTGATGTCAGAAAAAAATTTAACCAAGATTGTCATCCAGAAAGTTGTCCATGAAATTTATCTCACCTAAACATTCAAGACTTGAACTGACTTGTTACTTTTCTTAATCTTACCATTGAGTCCCTGTCTGAGCAATAGTTTGTGATTATGTGTTAAACAGTTTTGTTGCTTAGAATTTGACACTATGGGCCATTTTGACAGGTCTGGGACTTTTTTGGTTTTGAAGGGGAAAGCCAGCAGACTTTATTGTTGCTATTATTAATGTTTTCATTATTTGAGAAAAGGACTGGCATTTGCATGGGCTCCTCAGCGTGGCTCCTTCCCACTCCACTCATATGTAAGGGAGCTACTATTTGGCTCAGTGACAGAGCCTGGAGGGGTTGGGATTGGGGCTGGGAGGTGGGGGTGGGCCAGGGGGAGGTGGTGGGAACATCAATAAAAAAGGTAAAGAAACCACCAAACAACAGTTCAGTAAAACAGTGACAGTGTTTTCTGGGGCGCAGCAGTCTAACCTGAGATTGTTGAGGAGTGCAGAATTAGGAAATTTCACTTCACCCCATAAGCATCAGGCCACTCTTGCCATTTAAAGACGATTTATATGTAAATACAGCAACTGTAATCCTGAAAAATGGACATATAATTTATATTTCCTCATTAGATAAGTTCTTGGACTGGAATATAAATTTTCTTTGCCTATCAGTTTAAGTGGGAAGCTGACCTTGTCCGTGGTCTTTCTTGTCTCTGATAGGAATTTCTTACTGTGAGGTTTGTGATAAACACACAGTNTTCCCACTCCACTCATATGTAAGGGAGCTACTATTTGGCTCAGTGACAGAGCCTGGAGGGGTTGGGATTGGGGCTGGGAGGTGGGGGTGGGCCAGGGGGGAGGTGGTGGGAACATCAATAAAAAAGGTAAAGAAACCACCAAACAACAGCTCAGTAAAACAGTGACAGTGTTTTCTGGGGCGCAGCAGTCTAACCTGAGATTGTTGAGGGGTGCAGAATTAGGAAACTTCACTTCACCCCATAAGCATCAGGCCACTCTTGCCATTTAAAGATGATTTGTATGTAAATACAGCAACTGTAATCCTGAAAAATGGATATATAATTTGTATTTCCTCATTAGATAAGTTCTTGGACTGGAATATGAATTTTCTTTGCCTATCAGTTTAAGTGGGAAGCTGACCTTGTCCGTGGTCTTTCTTGTCTCTGATAGGAATTTCTTACTGTGAGGTTTGTGATAAACACACAGTGATCCTTTATTTTAATTTTGGTCTTCTCTTACTGTACAGATGTCACATGTCTGGTTTAATAAATAGCTCGTGTTCTGTCTTATTAGCCTTTCAGTAAGCAGGATTCAAAATAGTCTCATTAGCCTTTAGATAAGTATCATTTTAATTAAATATGCATAAACAGGGAAGCATCTACTGGGTAACCATCTCCCCAGTAGTTATAATCTATTTTATGTTATTTTTTTATTCTTACGGCATTGTGTACCTACTTCTGATGGAGGGTAACCACACCATTGGGTCTGCACCTACCTGGTGTTTGTGTTTGCAGAGATTCCAAGTTCATCAAGCAGGTGTGTTCAATCAGTTTGATTTCATCTTTATCAGAGTTTAGTGCTAATGGCATTGATATTCTAGCTTTCCATGTGCCAAGAACTCAGGTTGGATAACCCTTTGTGCTGACCCAGAATGGTGATTTGCTGCAGGATTTGTGTAACTGTAGATGTTCCCATGCCGCTCCCCCGGGACAGGGTGCAGGGCACCCAGAGCGTCGGAGTTCTGCCAGAGAGGGATGTGTCCCTTCTTGCTTTATACACACACACACGTATATTTAGAAGTAGCTCTATTGAGATTCCATCCACACTCCCTCTGGTTTGCCCTTCAGCTCCTAGCCACCACTAATTCTGCGTATTTCATGTAAACGCATGGATACAGTGTGTGGTCCTAGGTGATTGGTGTTTCCTGTTTAGCACACGATTTTCCAAGTCCCTCATGTTGTAGCAGGTGTCAGTATTCGGTTCCTCTCTGTGGCTGAAGAACATTCCATTGCTTTATCGGTTGCATTTTCTTCATCCTCTCATCAGTCGATTCTGTTGTTCCCACCTGTTGGCTGGGTTGAACAATGTGGCCATGGACATTCATGCACAAATTTTTGTTTGGATAGCTGTTTTTAGTTACCTTGTGTGTATGGCTAGGAGGAAAATTGCTGGGTTGCATTTAAGCACGTGAGAAAATGCTGAACTGGTTTCCAAAAATGGCTGCACTGTTTTATGTTCTTGCCAGCAGTGTGGGGAGGCTTCAGCTTCTCCACATCCTCCTCAACATGTTCAGTGTCCTTTGAGTTCCAGTCACCCTCCTGGGGCTGAAGTGGTGTCTCATTGTGATTTTGATTTGCATCTACCTGATGGCTAATGATGTTGAATATTTTTTATGTGCATATTGGCCATATATATATAATTTAAAATAGTAAGATTATGATTTTTTGTGTGTTCATAATTTGTATTTTTAACTAAACATATGTCAGATCTGTCCATCTTTTTCTTGTCATTACTCTTTATTCTTTGTAGTTTTAGGTAAGGGTTTAACACAAAATTAGTTACTCATCATTTCTCGGTGAGCTGAGTATTATACCCATAAAAACTGGGGCTTAGAGAATGTGAGTCACTTTCTCAAGGTTTAATTGATGGTACAGGATTTGAACCCAGGCCATTGTAAATCCCGAGCCTGACTTCTCAAGCACGTCACTATCGTGTACCTCAATTCATATGAATTCTCAAGTGCATTGTATTGCTGCGGATGCTGCTGTGATGGCTC
This sequence comes from Sturnira hondurensis, assembly GCF_014824575.4. Lineage (NCBI taxonomy): Eukaryota > Metazoa > Chordata > Mammalia > Chiroptera > Phyllostomidae > Sturnira > Sturnira hondurensis. The sequence goes on from NW_028075471.1 coordinate 24,435,653, forward strand.
TTATTTTGTCTTCTCTGCCTTCATATCCCACAGAAAGCAAGTTTCACAGGGACCTCATAGTTCAGGAGGTGCTGCTTCTACCAGAGGCAGAGGACATGCACACAGGCTTGCAAAGGCCTGGCAGGGTGGCCAGGGTTGTATCCATCTGCCTCAGGATCAGCCGGGCTGTTTGTTAAAACTGCATCTTCCCAGGCTTTGCCCTCGATCTTCTGAAGGAGCCAAGTGAGAGTCAGGTGACAGCCAGGCCGAGGAAAAAACCCCGAAGCCAGTGGAATGAGAACCGCTTTTCGGGGTGGGGGGGGCAGACACCTCACCATCCCACAGGACGATGGTTCTATTTGATGCTTTTCTTCTGTGCTTCTGCCCTCTGACCTGCCTGTCCTCTCTGCGGCAGCCCTCTCTCGGGAGCCTGCTCCCTTTGCTGCTTGGCGAAGGCGTCTCTCACGTGCAGGAAGACAGGACTTCAGTCTGTGGTTTCCGTCCCGGAGTCTGCTGAGTCGCTCATTCAGGAAGAACCCTTGCTCAGCACCTCCCGATACTCCAGGTGACCTCTGCCAGGGAAGAGGCAAAACCCCTGGGAGGAAATTTGAGCATGAATCAAAAATAGCCAAGTCTTCTTGATACAGATCCTGATGTAATCTTTGGATATGTGTTGAGAAAGTTTCATATTTTCTCTTCTCTGCAAACGAAAGGCCAGTCTTAGTGAGAGCTTCAGCTCACATCAGCTGCTGCGTGCCATGTCTGGCCGGTGGCAACCCCTCTACCTCGCTTTCCCACCTGGGTTGTCAGGCTTGGAGAGAAGGCTGTTAGAAAGTCAGATTTGTGTTCCGCACCCTTCACTCTTGCTTTAGGGGCCCTTTACTTACCTCTTGCCTTGTGTGACTCTCAGGGCTTGGCTGTCCTCTGCTTCTCAGCGGACAGTCGCCATGTGGATGGCTTCCTTGCCTGACCTGACACTGTGAAAGCTGCAAGGCGCCCGATGACATGGGCTGCGTCGGAGGGGCGGTGACAGTTCTGTGTGTGGACCACGGTGATGCGGGAGACGCTCCACCTGTGTGGAGACACTCCTCTTGGAGACTTAAGTCCTGAAGTTTTTCTCCTCCTGAGAGCAAGCTCCTCTCACCAAATTCTGTAGCTTCGTGTTAGTCCTTCTAGGACGCCGTGTTTTCCTTCCCATTGTTTTCTGTCACCGGCCTCATCCAGGAACTTACCAGCTTCAGAAGGATCAATGCTGCAAAGGTTAAAAAGGTCAGATGTGAGTTTCTTACAGGAGCATTCCCTTGACTTTTGCAAGTGCATTGTCAACAGGTTACCAATTTGCATTATTCAATATCCATTCATAGGCACTCAGGACTCTGTCAGGCTTCAGCAGGTGAGCGATTTTTAAAGCCCAGGTTTCTGCTTGGATGGTGCTTGTCACAGAACTGGTAGAGGCTGTGATGTGGCTTTGACATTTGTCAGAAACGGGCTCTTTACTGAGGACCACAGCAGGAAAAGGCGGAGTGAGCCTGGTATTGGAAAGAGATGTTTGGCATGTTTTCCTTCATGATCAAAACAGCAGGGGTGGCCCTGGCTGGTGTGACTTGGTGGACTAAGTGCCGGCCTGAGAACCAAAGGGTCGCCAATTCAATTCCCAGTCAGAGCACAGGCCTGGGTTGCGGGCCAGGTCCCTAGTGGCAGGGGACGGGGGTGCGAGAGGCAACCACACATTGATGTTTCTCTCCCTCTCTCTCTCCCTTTCCCTTTGTCTCTCCCCCCCGCCCCCCCTCTCAATGCCACCCCCCAAAAAACCCCCAAAACAACCACCAAAAAACAGGAGGGAAAAAGCATTTTTTAAAAATTATGATTTGATTCAAAACTCTAATTTTTTAAAAAGCAGAAGCCATTCTTGTTCATGCGCATTCCTGAACTTAACAATGGGTCTGTTTCAGTCCCTAATGGATCCCCAGGTTTTCTAGTCATGCTTAGCGGGGCGGGTGATTTTTGAACTACCTTACTCAGCAGAGAAGTTAGTTTGGCACAAAATATGTGCAATCCAACCTTAGCTTGTTTTTTCCTTCCTTTCGGTCTTAGAATTCATTCTGTCATCACCCCCCTACCCTTGAAGACATTTTCCCTTAGTTCATATTCTTCACTAACCAATTTGTCTTGTGTGGGAGCCGTAAGCATTCCCAAACCGCGTGAGGAAAATGGTCCGGAGTGGACCAGTGACCGTCTCCTCCCAGGCAGCATTCAGGGGTCCTCCCTGCGTCGCCGCCTCCGCAGCCCCGCACTTCGAAGTTGCAAAAGGCAGTTTTCTCTCCTGTCCTCAGTGTTTTCCTCAATATTAGGATTTCTGCTATTTGCCGTTTGCCAAGTGTACGTACAAACATCATGTCACATAGTTCTCAAAACCACCCCGCTGGGCAGTGGCACCGGCCTGTACTCCCAGTGCCATGCCCCGTCTTTCCTTAGTGTAACTGTTCCGACCATCTCCAGTATTTTTTCCTTTTCATAGAAAATTTGTTTTCCTTTCCCTGATTTACATCTTCAGTTAAAATGAAGAAATGTTCACCCAACAACCCCTCTGTGGGAAGCAGACGAGCTCTCACTTCCTCTCCGCCTTTTCCAGGTCGCAGAGCTGGGATCACGCGGGACGCAGCCTGCTCAGATGGGCTCCTTGCACTCAGTGTCTGCGCTGAGCAGGGTTCATCTGCATCTTTCGTGGGTTCCCAGCTCATTTCCTCTGGGTACCGAAGAACATTCCATTGTCTGGATGGGCCACCGTTTATTTATCCGTCACCTCCTGAGGGGCGTCTTGGTTGCTTCCAAGTGTTGACATTTAGGAACAACGTTGGTATAAACATTTGTGTGCAAATTTTCATAGGGACATATATTTTCAAGTCATTTAAGAAAATGCAGTGAGTACTTACACCTTTTTAACACTTCAAAAGAACGACAATGAATTTTTTAGAGCTTTCAAATAAGCCATAAAAGATAGAGAACATACTCATTAAAATGATTACATGTGTTTGGCTCTGAAAGCTATTTTGCGAACAATAGAAATCATTTTGGTAATAATTTGGAAAGCAATTACTTTTTGAAAATTATTATTGACTTGAAAACAAATGCATGTTTTTGGATGAAAAGCTATTATAGACATTAAAAGAGGCCGAATAGCTGTTTAAGAGAAGCTCCAGGGCCCCCGACACGGTTTCTGTTACAGTGTTGTATGTTATGGGTATGTGTCGGGTGTGCTACTTTCAAATGCTATGAGTCAGAGCCTTCCTTTACTCCCAAAAGACGAAAACCTGTCAAATCTAGAAGAAAAAACCAGCCTTTCCCTTGCCTCTGCCTTTTTCTGATGTTGTTGTTGTGATTTTTAAACAGCTCTATTGGGTATTTCTTCCCTGAACAAATGCCTACTGAGCGCTCTGGAGGGGCTGGGGGCACATCAGTTGACAAAAGAGACAGAGAGCTCTGCTCTCTTGGAGCCCACATGTTAATGGAAGGAAGAAGCATGAATAGGATTTAAGTGGAATTCCTAGTGCACCACGTATTTACGAGCAGGCATGGAAAGAATCAAGCAGACGAGGGGCGGGGCGCCCTGGTGGCCTTTGGGGCGGCCTCACTGCCCCGCGGGAGCTAGGGGTAAGTTGGGGGTCTGGGGCTTGTCTGAGAGCCGATGAAAAGGGGAAACACGGGACTGCAAAGATTCGTTCTGATAATCCCCGGACTGTATACTCAGTAAGACTGAGCGATGCTGCAGGGAAGATGCCTCAGTTCTTGTGCCTGGCTGGCGGGTGCAGATGCTGGGGAGGACCTGTCCTGCCTGGCACTCCTGGGCTTTCCCTAGCTCTGTGCTGATGGAGGCCCAGGAGTCGGGGAGGTGGTGTCCTGTGCAAGGAGCTCTTGGGCCCGATAGAAGGGAAGAACCAGAGCTGGGTCAGACATCAGTGGCCACACCATGATCAAGGCCATGATCATGGCCTTGACTGTCGATCAAGTCCCACTTCCCCATCCCTTCTCCACTCTCCTAGGCTTCCACTTTGTTCTGTGGCAACTTGCTTGACCTCTTGGTCATGCTTTCTCCTGCCTGCCACCAGAAAGAGAGAACAAGCGATGGGCATCCTCTTCTTTCGTGAGGCTCCAGTATTTCATGGAAGTGTGTACCACACAGCCAGTTGCAGGCCAGAGTTCTCTTTGTTGTGCTGTGTTTTGCAGCTGCTGGCTGTTTTTACCACGGGTCCTGGACAGAACACTCGGGCTGGAGGTGGTGTGGTGCAGCTGCCCCTCTGGGGAAAATTGGGGTCGGGGGGCACTGAGGCTTTGAGAGATGCTTATGGGGTGGGCATGGCTCACTCAGCTGGAGTTGTGGCCAGCTGTTGATCATTTTGAGTGTCATGGCTGGGGGACTCTTGCTTACATGGACTAGCAGGGATTTAAGACCACCGGCACTTTGTGATGCATGTTTGATGTTGAGTGCTCAACGTTAAAAACAGTGATTTCATGTTGAGCACTCAACATCAAACAAATAGTGAGACAAAACAATAGTGTGTTTTGTTTGCACAGGTTTTTGTTTTGCTTTAAAGAGTAGTTTTCCAAGCTGAACTTATTGAAGCTAAAACACACACATATATACCTGCCTCTTCACACCATTTCAAGTTTTAAATTTCTAGTATATGTTGTATGTATGTACCCTCTGTGTATTTAAAGAAATGGCCTGCCCTGGCTGGTGTTGCTCAGTGGACTGAGTGCCAGCCTACAAACCAAAGGGTTGCTAGTTCCATTCCCAGTCAGGGCACATGCCTGGGTTGCAGGCCAGGTCCACAGTAGGGCGGCACACAAGAGGCAACCACGCATTGATGTTCTCCCTCCCATCCCCTCTACCTTAAAAAAAAAGAAAAAGAAATGGCCTCATGTGGTGGCTGTGCCCCGTGAGGCTAGTCTCTGTACACACCATCTCCCCATGAGACAGCATCTTTCTTAGCCGAAATAGCCTGAGCTCAGGCATCTTTCCTGGGACCTAGGAGCACCTGCCAGGGTATGAGAACTCTGTTCCATGGGGGTGTGCTGGATGGAGCAGTGATCACGCACCAGGATTCCCCCTCCTCTGAGCTGAGGGTGCAGTTGGTGGAATGGTGCTGGAGCACACAGACTTTCAGAGGGAGGCAGGGAGCAGGGTCCAGGAGACGGCAGCAGTGTGACAGAGACATCACATGAGGCAGTGGGAAAGGGCAGGCAGGGACTTACTTGATGAGCAAGGGAGAGGAGCCGAGCCCAGAAGGCTGAGCTGCCCTGCCACTCCTCTGGTGACGTGCGCCCTGGGAGTGGGAGCTCCTGCTCCCCATCAGCCCACCTCCCATTCCATCTCCGAAGGCAGGGGAGGTGAACCCCTCGTGCTGCGTGGGGGTAGTCCTTACCAACTACACCAGTCCACTTTGTGCATATTGAGCAAAGCGGGTCTATCAAATTCATCAATGAATTTTGAAAGGAATTATTTGTTCTCTTGAAGCATTTCTCTAAGTCTGGCACTTATATAACATTTGAAACCAGGAAAGAAAGCATATGTCGGGAGACTGTGATGTTAGAAGAAAGCAAAAATCTACGGAAGATGCATTGCTTTTCTTGCAGATCATACACTGTATTTACGGAGCGATAATATTTCAAGCCTTTTTATTCCTTAGGGATAAATCTTCTGAGACAGGGGTGTCAGCTCTTACGGAAACACTCTGAAGGTATTTGATTTCTGTTTGTCATGTGAAACCACCGTGCCATCTGATTTGTATGAAAAACAGTATTAAAAAAGAATGGGAAATACTCAATTCAACAATTGCATGTGTTTATTTCTTGAAAGAAGGTATAGATTACTGGTATATATTCTTAAGAATCTCCTTTCTAAAAAACATAATGTTTTATGAGTACAAGAAAACTTGCAGTTAAAGCCACCTCCTTTCCAGACGAGGAAACGAAAAACCGAAGAGCCAGAGTGTAGTTTCACACCCCCGCTGATGGGGAGCCTGGGCTGGGTTTCGGAGCTTCCCGTTCTTTGGCTGGCGTTTTTTCCAATAAACCGAAGCAACGGAAAAGAATAAATGTCAACTGGAGAAATGCTAAATACAATTATATAATTTTATCCCTTTCTGTCTATGTTTTATTTCACACATTTGTCTTTATATTTTATTCCATACAGTTATTACCTTTGTTGTTGTTGCTAGCAAACCAAATAGGCTCTAGTTGCAAGGCATTAAAGGAATTTATTCGCAGGGTCTGGCCTGGGGGGTGCTCCCAGCATTGAAGAGAGACTGTAGAGTTGTGCTGGGAACAAAGAACCACCTGGTTGGTCCGAGGGCGGCGGGAACATTCAACAAAACCTCCTAGGCTCTGTGGCAGACCTGACTCAAGTCTGACCACATCTTTGGCTCCTGCACAGGCTCCCTGACTTATGCCAGATTGTGTCTGATCCACTACACTTGGCTCAGATGCTCCCCAGCCTGGGCCCTGGAGAGAGCAGGAGGTCACTAGAAGGAGCCTCCAGGGATCGTCTTTGGTTCCAGGGTTGGAGTGCGTGCGTTTAGGTTTATGCTTATACCAGGGATGCACAGTGAAGGAGAAAATACTGCGAAAGGGAGCTGAAGTGATGGGGGACAGAGCTCGGTGTGCGGCAGCCGCAGATGATGCAGGTTCTCTTCATCTGTCCGTCGGGGTCTTCTTACCCTGGGACACTTTTTCTGGTCAAATAAAGCCAGTCCTTTCTACATGGCATGTTCAGTATTTTTAACATGTGGGTCATCTGGTGGTAGAGACTGGGGCTGTTGGAAAGGTTTTCCTGGCTCTTGCTTGCTCATCCAGAAGCACTAGGTCCCCTTAGTCAAGGAGGTGTCCACTTTCTGCGGTTGTGACAGGTGAGCTGTGGTGGGGAGACGAGTGAGGCTGTGTGCAGGTTCTGCTCCCGAGGGAACATGCTCCTCCCACCTAGCAGCTGCTGGTAATTCTAGCCCGAGCCAGCTGTTGTGGTGGCTGTGAGATGATGCTCCCTGTCAGCAGCAGCCCACTTGTCCCCGTTGGCTCTCAGCTTTCTGCGCTCTGCTCCTTCGCTGGCCTCCCACTGCTTTCTAGCGTGATTTCCCTACCCTCCGCACCCCTGTCAGTGGCTGTTCTGGGTCCTTGTGACACACCTCATCCCTGAGCATTCCCTACTTTCTGGGACAACGAGATCCCCAGGCTCATGGGCGCTCTCTCTGCCCCACCCTGGAAGTGGCCACCTTTCCAAGGAACCTGGCTTCTTTCCAGTGAGGAAAGGCGGGAAAACCCACCACGTGGGTGCCAGGCGTACTGGCTCCAGATGTTGATAAATTGTGGGTTTGGGCCAGTGGCTGATTGTTCCCCCTTTTCCTCCTCCAGCACACTGGTTATTTATTGAGTTTCTCTGTCTTCAGGTANAGCAGGAGGTCACTAGAAGGAGCCTCCAGGGATCGTCTTTGGTTCCAGGGTTGGAGTGCGTGCGTTTAGGTTTATGCTTATACCAGGGATGCACAGTGAAGGAGAAAATACTGCGAAAGGGAGCTGAAGTGATGGGGGACAGAGCTCGGTGTGCGGCAGCCGCAGATGATGCAGGTTCTCTTCATCTGTCCGTCGGGGTCTTCTTACCCTGGGACACTTTTTCTGGTCAAATAAAGCCAGTCCTTTCTACATGGCATGTTCAGTATTTTTAACATGTGGGTCATCTGGTGGTAGAGACTGGGGCTGTTGGAAAGGTTTTCCTGGCTCTTGCTTGCTCATCCAGAAGCACTAGGTCCCCTTAGTCAAGGAGGTGTCCACTTTCTGCGGTTGTGACAGGTGAGCTGTGGTGGGGAGACGAATGAGGCCGTGTGCAGGTTCTGCTCCCGAGGGAACGTGCTCCTCCCACCTAGCAGCTGCTGGTAATTCTAGCCCGAGCCAGCTGTTGTGGTGGCTGCGAGATGATGCTCCCTGTCAGCAGCAGCCCACTTGTCCCCGTTGGCTCTCAGCTTTCTGCGCTCTGCTCCTTCGCTGGCCTCCCACTGCTTTCTAGTGTGATTTCCCTACCCTCCGCACCCCTGTCAGTGGCTGTTCTGGGTCCTTGTGACACACCTCCTCCCTGAGCATTCCCTACTTTCTGGGACAACGAGATCCCCAGGCTCATGGGCGCCCTCTCTGCCCCACCCTGGAAGTGGCCACCTTTCCAAGGAACCTGGCTTCTTTCCAGTGAGGAAAGGCGGGAAAACCCACCACGTGGGTGCCAGGCATACTGGCTCCAGATGTTGATAAATTGTGGGTTTGGGCCAGTGGCTGATTGTTCCCCCTTTTCCTCCTCCAGCACACTGGTTATTTATTGAGTTTCTCTGTCTTCAGGTAAGACGCATCCTTCATAACCAAATGAGGTTATGAAGAGAATCATCTTTTCTCTTTGTTTTGTTTATAGTCCTCTATGTACCTGCGGCGGCGTTGCTCCTGAGTGTCGGTGCCAGCTGCCACTCCGTGGAACATCCCACAGTGGCACTGATGCCCAGTGAAATGAGCCGTGGTGCGGGATTAGTAATGACACCTGTCACAGGCAGGTGAGATAGAGTGTTGTGATGCGGGGTTGTTGAAAAGGGAAAGTGGGACAATATTTCCAATAAATGAAACATTCATGACACCAGACTGTGTTTTAGGAGGTGAACTGTTTCTTTTTTTTTTTAAGGTTTTATTTATTTGTTTTTAGAGAGAGGGGAAGGGAGGGAGAAAGAGAGGGAGAGAAACATCAATGTGTGTTTGCCTCTCATGCTCCCCCTACTGGGGACCTGGCCTGCAACCCAGGCATGTGCCCTGACTGGGAATGGAACCAGCGAACTTTGGTTTGCAGGCTGGTGCTCAATCCATTGAGCCACACCACCCAGGGCCGAACAGTTGCAAATATTGACTTTCTTTTCTACATCCTTCTTGAAGTACAGGAAACTATGAAAATGGAGAATTGTGCAAAGGTCACTCCAGGATACTAACATTATTCTGAATTAAACAGTAATAGTTGAGTGTAGAAGGTTAGGACCTTCTCATTTAAAGTTTCCCTTTGTTCTGAAAGCATTTACTGTTGGTCTCAAGTTCTAACCACTGGGATTTTTTTGCATTGAATATGAGTTTCATAAAAGCAAGTAATCACTGTAAGTATTTATGATTTATACAAAATATTTCACATGCATCTCTAATTCGATACTACTTACTTAACATGATTTTGTAATTATGATTTCGTTAATATAAAGAAACTGTGATTCACATGCATCATGTAATTGTACCAAAGTTTCATAGCCGTGGTCTATTTATGCACCTGTGCCCCGTCTATTTGCAAGAGAGGCATTGAGGTAGATTATTTAAAAAATAAAGATACAATCAAAACATGACAACTATGAGATGACACAAAAGCACCAGGAGTATAAGAACAGGGGAGAAACAAATAAGCTAATTGTAAGAGCTGTTACAGTTGTTACGATTAGGAATTAAATTGTATTTTACTCAGCTTGACTCAGTAGTTATCACCTGCTTTACACTGTTACTGTTACTGTCTGTTTAGGGAGATGGGTCATTTGAATATAAAGTGATAGGTTCTGTGGGAATACAAAGAAAAGGAACCTTGCCCACTGGGTGCGTGTGGCGAAAGCTCCTTGGAAAAGCACCTGAGCTGGCCGTGGAAGGGCAGGGAAGAGCCGGCAGAGGTTGCAGAGGGCAGGGAACCCTGGGAAGGGGCGGCGTGTGGGACAGTTCCCACTTGGGTGTGGGGAGCTGAAGGAGTAGTTGCAGCAGGGTGTGGACCACCCCTCCGAGATGAGCCCAGGGAGGTCAAGGGGCAGGTCGCCACGNAACAAATAAGCTAATTGTAAGAGCTGTTACAGTTGTTACGATTAGGAATTAAATTGTATTTTACTCAGCTTGACTCAGTAGTTATCACCTGCTTTACACTGTTACTGTTACTGTCTGTTTAGGGAGATGGGTCATTTGAATATAAAGTGATAGGTTCTGCGGGAATACAAAGAAAAGGAACCTTGCCCACTGGGTGCATGTGGCGAAAGCTCCTTGGAAAAGCACCTGAGCTGGCCGTGGAAGGGCAGGGAAGAGCCGGCAAAGGTTGCAGAGGGCAGGGAACCCTGCGAAGGGGCGGCGTGTGGGACAGTTCCCACTTGGGTGTGGGGAGCTGAAGGAGTAGTTGCAGCAGGGTGTGGACCACGCCTTCGAGATGAGCCCAGGGAGGTCAAGGGGCAGGTCGCCACGTCCTCACGCACTTGTAAATATTTTGTTTTGAAGTTGGAGGCCCCGTGAAGGGTTTTTAAGCTGGGGTGGTGGTGGGGAGTGCCGTGGTCAGATTGGTCACATGACAGCGAGGAGAGGCTGGATTGAGGGGGGCAGGTCTGCGTTTCCAGGGTGTTTTTCAGTCCGAGCCCGAGGATCTGGCCAGTGCTGGTGCAGTGGACAATCAGGGAAACCCACGGCCGCTCGAGTCTCAGGATCAGAGAGGAGGCAACGTTAATTCTTCACTGGAGATGCTTTCGTCGCATTCAATTTCCAAAAGTAGTTCTCACCCTCGTAGATCCGTGCTTACATGCTTGTCTGCGTGTGAGTGTCCCGGGGGTTCTGTTAGATCGGATCCTGATTCAGTGGGTTTGGGATGGGCCCCCCGTTTTGCACGTCTGCCAGGTCCCAGCTGACACTTCTGTTGCTGTTCTGCGGACTCTCCCGGGGGAAAGGACTTTGAGCCTGTTGACTGTTGCGATGATTGTGCCGTCATTGATCATCGTGTAACGAACAGAGCAGTGATCTTCCTCTGCTTGCTGTCTGTGAGTGGGCTTTGGTTGCTCTGTGTGTGGAGAGGGAGATGAGGCCAGAGGCAAACAGAGAGCTGAAGGTGCCAAGAGCTGTGACAGGACAGAGGGCCGGTCAGCCTGAAGTCGGCCAAGTGGTTTGTGCCACTTTGCAAAGTACACGTGGTTGATTTAGAAGGATCCAACTTCTAAGATCTCGATTTCCCGTCTTTCCTGAAACTGGTCCCCCGAGAAGGCATCTCTGCAGCAGGTCTTCCCTTTCTGTCGCCACCGTCACAGTGGCCCTTCTCTCATGTTACAAGAAGAAATGCTGGTGGACTCCACACTTGGCCTCGTCTCCCGGTGCCTGTCTAGGCCGGGGAATATCTGTTGCATTAAGCAGAGGGTCAGTTAGAAACACCCGTGTTGACTGTAAAAACCACAATGCCCTAAATACTAGGTAACAAATCCTTTTGTAACTCTGATCGTTTCCAGTTCTTTGTTTTCAAGATGTGCGTAGGAAGATGAAATTGAGTTACCAGTTGGTAGATTATTAAAAATATTTGGTATATAGTTAACCATGTGATTTTGAAAAATTGAGTAGCATCGCTATAACAAAACTCTTTCCATTCTCACCTACTTACTGAATTGATCAAAGTGTTGCAATCCTTTCATAAAAAGAGAAAATAATAGAAAAGTTGATGTGGAACCTGGCCTTGTGCTAGCAATAAATAATATTGAGAGGCCTCTGAAAAATTAAAAAAAATATCCTCATCCATTTAATTAAGAATTACATTTCTGTTGTAATACATATTTTTAGTTTGAATTTTACAATCTTAGGAAATAAAACAAAATTTCAAAGTTCACCTGTAAGGTTTGAATACAAATATTTTTATTGTAGAGAAATATGATGGGATCATCAATAAAAAATTTTCAGAAATAAAGTGTTATAGTACGGTAACATTCTTTGTGGAAGTGAATATAAATAAGTTCACACACACAAAATGTGAACCATGTAAAATTTCTTAAATAACGTGTTTAAAAATAGACCACGTCGCCTATCAAATTGCCATGGATTTAGATTTCTTTGGTACCCTGTAAAGAGTGATGTAACAGTTGTAGAATGAGAATGTTTACAATATATGGGAAATTACATCCTTTGGAACCATTTAGCTTGTGATGGAAATTTTAGATGTCAAGTAAAAAAGCATAATTGCAGAATTTTAGAAATTTTTTTGGGGACTATGGGAGGAGAAAAGAGTGGAGGCTGTTGCTTTGGAGTGTTTTTCTTGGGCTCCCACTTTGCTCATCAAGACTTTCTGTAAAAATAAGACGAGGAATGGAATAGAGAGCAAGCTCGCCGAGAGCTTGTTCTGTGGTCGGTAACAGAGAGCGATGTCTCGGTTCAGGATGCCTGACATGCAGGTTGTGATAAAATTGGTTTTCTGCTCTCGCACACGAGTGTTCCGGACCCCTCAGGCGAGCCCTTCACTGACAGGTGCGGGCAACCCCAGGCAACACCGGGATTTGCCTGGGCGTTTGAACAAGTAAACACCTTGTTGAGATGCCATAAAGCAAGATGGATATTCCAGGACATTTTTGTGATGGTTTCAGCCATTTTCAGTTACGTGTCAACAACTGCTATGGAATGTATTAGATGCAACTCCGAATGGTGAGTTGGTTGTGAAATTCGAGGTCTGCCCAGGAAGTATCCAGCCATGTGCTATGAAAAATAGAGACATTTATGGAAGAAGATACAAGATACAAAAAAAACCCACCCCAACAACATTGCACATAGGACAGTGATGCCTCCATCCCCTTCAAAGTAGCAGGCACCTTGGAACCTCACACACTTCTCCCCAAAACCATCAGCTGCCGCGTCCTATTTTGTTGACTCTCATCAATGGTCTGAAATCTCTTCTCTTTCAAAGGTGATTTTAGTTTGGGGAAAAGCCGGAAGTTGAAGGTGCCAAATCTGGGCTGTAGTGGGGCTGAGTCACCTGGGTGATTTGATGTTTCGTCCATAAACTCTGCATGAGGCGTGATGCATGAGCAGTACACTGTTCTGAGGAAGCTGCCAGTCACCAGTCCCCCATAGCTGTGGCCTTCTGAACAATCTGAGTAGTTTGTACAGGGGAATGTTCAGGCTTAACACAAAATTGGATGCAGATTCGTTGCTGTGCTCACTCAGTCATTTTGAATGTGATGGCCACACAGTGCACGTGCTCACTCAACAGCATCTGCCACCCTCACTAACTAGTACAGTGAGGTCATCATTGTTCACACAGCTGCATTCCACTCCACTCTCCGTGCTGCCAGGTGACATCGATACCATGCAAACCATTCTCGGTATATTCACAATGGCTGGACTTTTTCTGGACAGACCTCTTATAGTCCCAGATAGTTGAATTAGTTAATGTATATAATTATATAAAAGTCACTCTGTATAATCTTGGGTAATTCAATGTTCAAGAATGTGGGCAGCATGCAGTGATTTTCGTTCTGCTGGGATAACTGTGAGTGTGTCACATTGGTGTGAGAATAATAGGGACCAGACACCCACACTGCTGGTAAGTTAGGACACTGGTACTTAATCCCATGTACTCAGTACCTTGTTCTTTCTACTGCAGCAGTTTGAAAACCTGCCTATAGTTTATCCATGCAGAAAGCTAGTTATATTTAAATTTAATTTATTGTTTACTAAAAGGAATTCTGGCAGTAATGTAAGTTTTTGCTAATTTGTTTATAGTTTATTAAAATTAAAAAATCAAGACCCCCCCAAAGAACTTTTGTTTACATGGTTCACTTTTTCCAATAGTTATCATATTAGAAATTAAAATTGGAGGAATTAAAAAATATATATTTATTCATTTAAAATAAGAATAAACTTATTACCTATTAATATAAGTATTTTTGTGAAATGTAACTATATCTCCAAATACAGTTTCCAAATACATTTCCAAATATATTTCTTACCTTTTTCTAGGTCTCCTTAACATCTGGCTTAATAGAAACAGCTGGGCTCCCATATCTGCTTTTGCATTCACTCTGGTGCGATGTGTTGGTCTGGCTGAGGTGTAAGCAGAAAACCTGCCCTCGGGCAGGTGTGCGCTTGGAAGAGGGAGACCTCGGGGAACCTCCGACGGGTGCTCCGCCCTCGGGGGGGGGGGTCTGTGGACCAGACCACGAGCACTGCTGCTTTACACTGTTGTCACAAACGCTCTGTCACACTGTCGTCAATTGTACGCACGTGACAAAAGGGGGTGCGGTGTTTGCACGTGCGTTACTTGGATGTTGTCTGCATTTGATTTGCGCTTCGTGTATTACAGAAGACTTTTTCCTGCACTTTTCAATGTGTAATTAAATTTATGGCAAAATTATAATCCTAACCTGAAAACATTAAATCAAATTATGGGGTACAATAGAAAGTGAGTTTCAAGAGGATACAAATTGTGAACAAGTGTTTCTTCTCATTCAGGGAATTCAATAGCAAAGAAATTCAGATATATTATTATTTGCTAAAAACTGGTTGTAATGATACGAAAGAGTTCCAACTCCTGGAAAATATTGGTCCCATAAATCGTTTAAAATCATCTAGATTTCCATCTTTTTTCCCCCGATCTTTCCAGCCTCCCTGCTCTTGTTCCTCCTGTTCATTTATTCAATAAATGCTTGTTGGACTGTTTATCAGTCAGGTTAGCCCTAGCTCATGAACAGAGATGGAGATGCCCCATAGTTCAAATGCAGTGGAACTGTGAGCAAATTTCTATTGGGGGGGGGGGCTGTTCACTGCAGGGGGTGCCCAGTCAGGAGAGGGCAGTGTCTGCCTTGCTCAGGGACTGGAGAAGGCGCAGGCCCCTCATGGCTGCTGGCTGCAGGGCCGCGTTGTCTCTGCCATGGTTTGCTCGGCCTTTCAGTGAGAGGCTGGTCCTCGTTCTTGGCATTCGTGACCTTGGGGGTGGACACTGGGATCTATGTGACGGAAAGATCTGGTTGCTTCTGTCTGGGTGTTTTTTCAAGTAATAGCGGCAGAGGTGGCCGCAGCCTCCCCCTCACTGAATTAACTCAGATCCATCTGCTTTGCACGGGCTTGTGCCCAGGGCTCATTTTCTGGGTGTGCAGGAAGGGACCTTGACTTTATAGCTTAGCTCTGAGGCTTCTCTCAGGGCCTGCACTGAAGAATGCGCTGGGACAGAGTTAGGGAGCTGGTCTGTACCCACGGAAAAAGGCTGAACCTAGTGCATTCAAAGCTGCCAGGCATGACCGCCGGGTGACTGAAGCACAGCACTGCCTGGCTTCAGCACCTTGATTTTTGGCTCCAGTTATCTGAATCTTCTTCCTTTTCATGGAGCTTTCCTGCTTCTTCTGGTCCCCAGTGACAGCTGGTCATTTCCAGCAGCTGCAGAAGACTTGACTTGCAGTGTGAAAATTGTAGAACTTTCAGCCTTCCCTCAATTGGCTGAACGTAGCAAATTGGCTCAGTGAGCCTTTCAGGGCAACTGTGTGTGTGTGTTGGAATCTGTGGTCAGTGCCACTTGGCTGTCTGGCGTGGGGGCTTCTTGGCTTCCAACTCTTGACCGAGGCCCTGTGTTATAGTAACCAAAACATACTGTTAGGGAGGAAACCGAGCAGGTTCTACGCTGTGTTCTTTTCCTGGGGTGGGTCGGGATCACCCCCTTTTCTCATGCCCTGCTGCCCATGGAAGGTTGTTCTATAGAGTTTATAATGGGAAGAGAGTTTCCTTAATGCTTGGTAGTTACCTAAGTAACTGGCAGAGTAAATAACTCATCTTTAATGTTGGGTGGTATCCTGGTCTTCGAGTGACATGGGTAGAGGGTAGCTGGTGATGCATCTGAAGCTCTGGTGCAGGTGAGGAAAGGTCGAGTGTGGTCCAGGACGGAAGCCACATCTGAACATACTGGGGTCTCCAATCAAATCATTCATTCCAGCGAGGGAGGCACCCTCAGGGGGAGGCAAAAACAAGCCAAATGGTTTTGCACTTGAACGCACAAGGTGAGTGGGTGACGGCCCAGTTGAGGGTGGGTGATGGCTGGTGGAGTGTGGGCTCTTGGTGTGTCGAGGATCAGAATAGCCCAGAGGGTCTTGTGGCTGGAGGGGACTGGGGAGTGTGGTGGCAGGGTGCAGTGATGGAGAGTCGTACTGCAGTTGTTCCAACGTTGGCTAGCACCCACTTTTACCTTCAGTTTCCCAGTTCATGGGAAGAGGGGTACGTTCCAGATGGTTAAAGGTACCAGAGAGAAATGGACAACAGCCCTGTACTTTTCCAACTATTCTTCACAACGACTCACGTGGCTGAAGGCTAGGAGAGTGATTTCAACGCATTGCTCCCCTCGTAAAAGTCAGCTTGATGGAGTTAATTACATTGATTTGTCTAATAAAAATATGTAGGCATGATGGCTAGAGCTGGTGGATGTTACCAGTAATGTAAATTGAAAAACCAAGTGCACCGTTCTGATAAAACAAGTTAATTTAGTTGACACTGTTCTGAGTTGGGAAAGCACAGACTGGCATCTGAGGGAACGCATTCAGGATTTTTAATGTGGTAATTAAACATGGTTAGGGGGCTATGTAAATTAGCACGTTCGTAACCGCATCACGGTCATCTTCATCTGATCCGGCTGACTTCATTTCATCGGCATTTGAGGGTAGTTAATTCTACTTTATAGTTGCCTACCAGGAAAGCATGCCTCATGCTGTGTGGTGAGGTTTTGTAAATGAATTTAAAGAAAACTGTTATTGTTGGAAAAATTCCTTGTTTAAGTACCATCTATAAAGTTGCTGCCTCAAGGGATTGTTGCTGCATGGTATTTAAAAAAAGATTTTTAATGGGTTTTACAGCTTGCCAGCTTTTCAGCAGAAAAACACAGATGTGGGTATTTAGAAAAAAAAAACAACAACAACGAAAAAAACCCCTTGAAATACCGTGTCGGGCAAATCTCTGTCCACATCTCTTTGAAGGGGCTAGTGACTCATCACAGGGCGGAAATGAGTCTGCAGTTTAGGGAGGACTGGACCCTCAGAGATAACTTTCTGGTGTGTACACATGGACTATAAGAATTGTATAAAGCACAGCGGGCAAACACAAGGCCCATGGGCCGAATCCAGCCTGCCACCTTGTTTTATCCACCTTGTTTTATCCACCTTGTTTTATCCACCTTGTTTCTACCCGGCAGCAGCACCGAGCTCCTTGCCCCTGGTTAAGGAGTGTATACAGTGCTAAAGTTACATTCGGCCCATTGAAGGCAACCATGAGGCTGATGTGGCCCCCCGTGAAAATGAGTTTGACACTCCTATTAAATAAAGTATTTGTGAACATGCTGGCTCTTTCCCTCCTTTTTTTTCTTTAGATTTTTATTTATGTTTTTTTTTTTTTGAGGGGGGGAAGGGAAGGGAGGGAGAAAGAGAGAGAAAGAAACATCAGTGTGTGGTTGCCTCGTGTGGCCCTCACTGGGGACCTGGCCCACAACCCAGGCATGTGCCCTGGCTGGGAATCGAACCTGCAGCCCCTTGGTTTGCAGCCTGTGCTCAGTCCACTGAGCTACTCCAGACAGGGCTCTCTCCCTTTTTTGAAACCAGGGCTTTTAACCTCAGCTAGTTCAGAAAGTTAACTAATTTAATCATAGATATTATTATTTATATATGAGAATTCTGCAAAATTTTTATTTTGTATTAAAAAGCAAGTATTCCAGACTTGATATCAAGTAAGTCATTGTGAAGTCTTACAGTTCTCCTCACATAGACTTCACATATTTCTTGTTGGGTTTATTCCTACTTGGCCCATGGACTTGTACTGCTATCTCTCAGAAGATTTCTTTTCCCAGTAAAATCTTCAATCAATTATCTCTGTGTATAGGGAAGTCACTGTTGTTGTTTTTGGTCCGAGGCACATTTCTGAAGGTTCTCACTCATTCTAATTCCTTTTCATTTGATTGTGCCTGTCTCTTACGTAGGCCTGAGCAAAACCCTGTACTTCTCATTTTTCTTTCTTTCTCTGGCGAAAACCTCCATCCCCTTCCACTTGACTTTCTTGGGAAGCTTCCTGCTCTTGATCATTGGCTTTTTAAAAATTTCTTTCTGCCCTGGCTGGTGTAGCTCAGTGGATTGAGCACGGGCCTGCGAACCAGAGGATCGCGGTTCAGTTCCCAGTCAGGGCACATGCCTGGGTTGCAGGCCAGTTCCTGGCAGGGGACACAAGATACATTGTGTGTCCTTGGCAGAGGCAACCATACATTGATATTTCTCTCCCTCTCTCCTTCCCTTCCCCTCTAAAGATAAAATAAATAAAATTAAAAAAAATTTCTTTCTTTCTTCCTTTCATTTTGTATTAGATGTTAATCTTAAAGTGAAGGTTATTAGATTTTAAGTACTTTCAGACTTTGATACTAGGTATTGATCAAGATAGCAATGGGTATGTTTTGCATTTCTCTGTTAAGAGGGAGAACGTATTACATAAATAGCTGTGTTTAATTCTGCCCGTTTAATTTGGTTACGAGGAGATATTTTTTTTCACTGCGCAATTGGGTTTGTCAAGATTTTATATGGAACTTTTGCATTCATATTTATAAATAAGAACTTATAGTTTTATCTGATATACTTACTTGTATTAGGGATAGTCCAGCCTCGTATCTCCGTTAGTCATAACTATAAAGCTGTGTGTTCTACCCTTAATTAGCTTTACATCCTCTCTGAAGTGCCCTGTCCTCCCCACTCCAGCTGCACGTCTGCGTGCCGTCTCGCCCCTGCAGCCCTGCCGGAGGGCCCTGTGGAGGCCGGCCGCGTTGGGTGCGTCGGAGTTCTTAGAAGAACAAGCGGGAGGGATATGAATAAAAATGTGTGGCTAAAGCTATGTTTTCTTCTCAAAACCAATGAACGTGTAACTGGCTATATTTGTATATGTAGAGTTTACTATTATACACATGTGCAAAGATTGTTTATTTTTTGAAAGGTTTTTAATATTTCAAATACAGTTGATGTGCAATATTGGACTAGTTTCAAGTGTACGACCCAGTGACCATTCATGTGGCTTCATTGCATTTAAGGTGCTTGTGCCCATAGTTCCAACACCCAGCTGAGTGTCCCCATGCCCACCTTTTACTCTTAAGTGTTGCGTTACACATTTGTTGCCTTCATGAGAAACAGAATGATATAAAATGCTACTAAAACTGAGGCAGAAAAAGGAACTATTCGGTCAAGTGCCATGCTGAAGTAGGTGAACATCGTTTCCCTGAGAAATTTCAGCCTAATCAGATTCAAGTTTATGTTAATACACCAACTGAAATAGAACATGTTGAGGTACAGTGTCGCAGTAGTTGTGAAACACACAGGAAACAGTCTACAGTGAAGTTCATTGGACACGTGGTACAATATGAATGACATTGCGATGGACCATGTGTCTGCATTAGCTCCTTGAAAACTGTGGCTTAAACTTTAACACAGTAGTGAAATAATTAGATAATGATAATGAACAGCAAGTGGGCACCTGTCTTTTTGCAGTCTCATGTTACTATAGCTGTTCACGGAGCATTTTTTATCTGTAACACGCATTTGAAATTTACGTAGGTCAAAAAGAATAGTTTTTATTTTATTTTATTATTTTGCATCAGCGTGGAAGCACAATGGTGACAGGTGATCTTGGCGATGCGGGGCTCCTGTTCCTGGTTGTCTTTGTGAGCCGCAGTTATCCGAGCTGAGTGTGAGAAAAACAGGAGCTGGCCTCGTCGTTCTGGTTTCATGGGTTGGTGCAGAGTACAAGATACCATTCCCTCCCAGGATATAACCCCCAAACAGTGAATTGACCAGAAGTGGTATTAAGTCAGCTTTTTGGTTGTACATCACAATCAATACCTGACTGTTGTTAGAAATTTTAGGGTTGTGATTTCCCCATCAATTTGTGTTGTACTTTCATCTCTGACAATGTAATAGGTGGCCATCTAGTCGAATGGCATTAAATGCAGTGATGGAAAATGCATCGTCAGCGTTCCCCCTCACTCTCCACCCCCAGCAGTTAGTGTTTGTCGTTCTGTTGTAAGTAGATGGAAACTCCGAGGACAGTTGTGTGGTGTGGACTCAAATACAATTCAGAATAGATCAGAGGGGGAGGGGCGAACATCCTCATGGTGGCTGTGAAGAGAGATTTACGTGTTTTGGGCTATTTTGGGGGAAATTGTAAATTCTGCATTTACCATAAAATATTCTATCCAAAGGAAATGAAAGTGTTTTATGGTGAGGTGAAGTTCAGATCCCCTCCTAACCAGCCACCTCAGGTAAAATCCACTGTCGTAAGTATGGTCACATATAAAGAATAACTGTAGAAGATTCAGCGAATTAGCAAACATCTAGAGCTTTCTACTTTTGGAAGAAATACTGTCCCATCTTAATGTCCCAAACAGCTACTGAGTGCCACTCCAGGTTCGGGGGACATGAAGGTGACCCTGTCCTCAAGGAATCAATCCTAATAAATTATAATAATATGATGCATTAATAATTTTGAAGCAGTGATGAGTCAGTCCGGCACTATTGGTATATATGCAAAAGTAATGATACGGAACCTATTTTATTATTTTAATAGTTGGCATCAGGGTTGCTCTGTGAATAGCTAACACAATGAGTTTATGTGGAGAAGAGGAAGCCATGATTTTGGAGAGTGGTGGGGGCAGAGACTTTGGCCTTGGAGGAGAAGGGACATTCCTCTTGGCGTGGACAGGGAGGGGCCGTCGTGGGGAGGCTGAGGCTGCATGGGGCAGGATGCAGAGTGACCCTGCCTGGGAAAGGCCTTTATGTCCCTGGCCTCCCCTCCTGCCCTCACCCTATGTGGCCTTTGTGGCTCTTCTCTCTGTGTAAGCCAGGGCCCCCTCTGCTCTCCTCACTCACACCCCGTGAGATGGGAGGGGGCCACCCTTCCCCTCCTACGCACACCCTTAGTCAGAGTCTGTGGCAGAGGATTATCCGCTCACCTCTCAGCTTCTATGTGGATTAGGCTCTGGGGGCTCTCTGGAAGCCACGGCACACTTCCTTCCTTTACTGCAGTTTGGAGGGAGAGCTGATTTTTAACATTGGAAATTTAAAAACAAGGACACTTGTTGTAAATACCATCTGCATTGGGTGAATTCTTGCTCATCCTCTTTAAACCATTTGCTCTTTCTTGTACATCAGTCCCCCCTGCTTGTACGATTCTCGGAGGGTAGGGAGAACATCTCCTGCGGTTTGGGTAACCATCCAGAACCCAACAGAGCAGCTGCCCAACGTTGGTGCTCGTTCACATTTGTCAACTAATTCCTTCTCTTTCCCCTCAGCAATTCATCTTTCTTGTTTATTTCCCACATTTTAGAGAAAAATAGAATTGAGACAATTTTATGTTCTGATTTTGGTAATTCGGACTCCGGGAGGCCCCTCCGTTTTGACCATGTGGTTGTACATCGAAAATCATTCTCTTCCTGGTGGCCTGGCCCTGCAATTGCAGGGACTCTTCACCTGGAGATAAACCAGCCTCAGGTGTGGACAGCACCAGGCCCGAGCTCATGAAGCGTTAATGAGCACGCAGAGAACTCTGTCTACTTGGAGGGAAATAAATACTTGAAAGGATTGTTGATGAAGAAAAGATTTCTTTGCTACTTTAAATTTATTCTAGGAGGGCCCTTAGGAGTTTATGGTATGTACACGTAAATGAGACACAGGGAAAAATATACACATTCCTAGCTTTCAGATGTCAGAACTCTTGGACAGTGGAGTCCGCTGGTAGGTGGAGAACAGAGGTTCTGTTTTCACAGGTGGAACATCGAGGGCCCTGGACCCAGCTTTGAACGAGACTGTGATGGTTTCTAAAGACCGTCTGGCAAGTCTCCTTTGATTCAGGATGCTCATCCTGCTGTCGGAGCCCCTGGGACGGCACTTGTAGATATAATTGCCTCACTCATGGGGCAGATTCATGTGAACTGTTTGCTATTAGACATTTTTTTTGCATATTTTCCTCTTTTACATATTAAAAATGGTGTTGCGTGGTTTCTGACACTATAATGCAGAGTTGCAAGGGGTGAGGCGCAGTTAGTGGTTTGAAATTGGCCTGTTTCTCTTAGGGGGCAGTGAGCGCGCCCTGGAGAGCGGCTGGGAGTTTAGCGCTGGACCGAACATGGTCTAGTGGGAGGAGAAAGCAGAGTTCACCCTAGTAACTTCTGTAACAGAATTTTTTGAGCCCAGTGTTGTGCAGGAGACGAAATGAGTGCGGAATTGGGCCCCAGAAGCTAATAGCTCACGCTTTCCTTTGTCATTCTTGCTCCCATTAAAAAAAAAAATATTGTTGTGAATCTTCACTATCGTCCTCAAGTCCAACTCCCTAGCCCCCAGCTCCAACCCTACTGTTCCCAGAATTGATCTCAGGTTATTAGGAAATAAGAGTCTTGGAGAGAAGCTCCCTCCATTTCCTGCTGTGGACACGTCATGCCCTTGCCCGTCCTCCTCCCACCCTTTTCCTGCTTCTCCAGGGAAATGAGCCCTGGGCCTGCTCCAGCCTGTGCCGTGCTCCTCGGTTCTCTTCCACTGCCCTGAAACCCACTGCACCCGGCTTTGCTTTTAACCATTGACACCTGCAGGCTCTCCCTGGCTCCCACTTTTCTCTTTCACACTTGAAATGCTTGTGTTGTCCACCCAAAACAAGCCACTTCCCTGCCCGGGATCTGCATCCTTCTCATTCATAGCCAGGTTCCTTTCCGATGGCCTGCACCCAGCTGTTTACTTCCACACCCCTTGATTGTCATTCCCTGGTAACCACGGACTCCTCAGCCTCACCACCTTGTGCCCGCTCATGCCCCTCACCTGCTGGGGGTGGGCCCCGCTGCCTGTGTTCCTTCTTTAAGTCCATCCTGTCACCTACATGGAGAGACTCGTCACCTGGACCACCTCCTGTCCTTCTTCTCATTCCTCTTCCTTCTGCATCATCACCACTAACCTTGAGGGAGCATTTGTTGGGTGACAGGGACTACTCTGCACACCCTCCACCTGTCATCTAACTGCATTGGGTACCCACGTGCCTGTTTCACAAGTGCAGACACCGGCTTCAGCTTCAGCCACACAAGGTGAAGGGTGGGGCTGTGATTCAAACCTGGACTCAGTTTGCAGCTCACGCTGAGCTCCCTGTGCACCACAGCATGAATCCAAACCATCGCCACTGCCGTCCACCCTGCCCTTGACCCCTCTCTGGAAACTGTACACGTGCTTGGTGCCGCCCCCACAGTGCCAACCCAGTGCAGCCTCTTGTCCAGGGCTCACGTGGATCATGGTGAAAGTCTTCTTACTGCTCACAGCCTCTGGGTGGCGGCTTCCTTTTTATCCAAGCATGTCTGCTCTCAGCATAAGCTTTCTGAATTGCTTCAGTCCATGTATAAGTTTGTTACCTGGGATCCTCATGGCCTCCTAATGCTAAAGTATGTTCAATCTTCTTCCTATAGCATTCAGAAAGGCCGCCCTCAACCTCATCTTGTTTGGCCTTTTCTTTTTCAGTTCCTTGAAGACAGATGTAGTTGGTACTGCAGGTGGCTTGAACATCCCGGTCAGTTTATGCATTAAATCACAGCATCAGGGTGAAGCAGGGGTGCAGAGGCCTTCTATCCGTCCCACTGCCTGCTCCGGTCAGGCCCCTGCTGCGGGAGTCCAGGACGGGGGTTCGGTTCAGACAGTGCCTCAGGCAAGTGCTTCTATTTCTGCAACCCTCAGTATCTTCATTATAGGGTGATGACCGTAATGGCTTCCTTATTAGAATTTAGTGAAACAAGACGAGCAAAGCACTTAGTATGTATGTTGGTTCTTACTGTTAGGATTACTGCAATACAGCAATTGCAACATGTTTAGGAGAAAGTAGGTAGGTAATTGGAGTGACTAAACACTATGTCCTATAACAAATGTTACAGCTGAATAAGCTACAGTGGTTTAATTTGAAGACGAGGAAACTGATACAAGGGATATGTATAGCTGTCTCCAAAATATTTGTGGGGGTGTAGAACATGAAATTGATTTATTCTGTTGGTTTCAGGCAGCATACCCCAATAGGCATAAATTGAATAGTTAAAGTAGATTTTCACTCACTATGAAGAATTCCGTGAAAGAGCTGTAGCAGGTGTTTCAGTGGTGACTGGGGCTGTCAAATGGGACATTTGTGCTCTGAACAGGGAGTCGGACCTGTTACCCATCAGCCAGAACCTCCACCACTTAATCTCCACGGCCACATCCATCTCTGATGTTCTACGAGTCAACTCAATTTTTGTGCAGCATGTTATTTTCCAGAATATTCCACCTAGTTCCAGAATATTCCATTTACAAATCATGGTTCTTGTGGTAACCAACTCCTGTAATAAGTTTCTGGTACCTTCAGTGATCAAATACCACATGTGTTGTCTTCTGTCTTTGCCTGATGCCCTTTCTATTCCCCATGTGTTCACTCTGGCCTTTGGGAATCAATGTCCTGTAAACGCCGGGAGACAGTTGTTGTCTGCAGTGTGGGGTGCTTCCTGCAAACAGCTGCTCATTGCAGAGAGGTGGTTAACAAATTCTGCCTCTGGAGGCCACCGTGCAAAGGCCCCAAGGGCACTGAGCTGTCATGAAGCACCACTGCGTCGGTTCACTGTGAGAACACAGCTGGTGGATACTTTTCCCTGACCCCACCTTAGTCACACTGCACGTTTGGCAACATCAGACCCACGTAGGAGTTGTAAGGGGTGGCCCGACTCTTAAAATCTGAGAGCATTCTGTGCGATCTTCTGTGACATTCCCAGTGTTCATGCTTAATGTTTCTGTGCAGGGAAAACTGTAGGAAAAATCAGGTGTGGGGTGGGAAATAACCAGGATTGATCTTTGCTGCTGCTTCTGGCCCCATCTGCTTTTCCCCAGCTTATGGTCCTGGGTCTCTGGGACTCATATGTTGTTTTGTTTTCTTTTCTCTAAAATCTTACAATGTGGCTTCTTCCTGATGCCACTACCCTCCTGTGGCACTTCGTCTTCAGAATGTCCTGGACTTCCTCTCGCTTGTCTGGACTCTCAAGTACATTAGCATTTGTTTTTCCTTGATCCTGTTCATCCTTCTTAAGGCGATAACCACCTACTTTTATTGGCTCAACTGTATCAAATTATGTCTCAGTGGTAATGACTCTTCTTGCCCTATGGATAGCACAAAAATACTCTGGGATTGGAATTTGAAAAAAAATCAGATTTTTGTTCGTTTGACATAAAAGGTTTTCTTCCCTCTTCTTTCTGTTTGCTAGAGTTCGTGGTTCTGTTTGATGTTACAGTGAACTACGTCTACGGATTCTGTTTACTGAGATGCTGGTGTCAGTGGTGAACACTGGTTTGCTATCTGTCTGGCAATTTTCGTTGCTCTCTAACACCAAGTCAGCACTTTGGGGGGTATGGCAATCTCTCCATGTGTTTTAAAACCTAAGTGTCCTTGTTTAACGTGGATTTTAAAGGCTGTTCTAACCTCAGTTTTCTTTAGTGTTTGCAAAGTATTTGGATGTGTTGGAGCTAATTACTCAATTTTTACTGAATTCCTTTATTATACAAGTGTAGGCCCAGGATGTTACAGAAACAAGCCCCCTCTCCTGCTGTATTTTCTTTTCTTTTCTTTCCCCACTGTGGTTCGTCTTTGCCCGCTGCCATCTTATTAAGAATTTTGGCTTTTAAGGCCAGAGTTTGGTAAAAAGGAAAGGAACTCTTTATTCAAAGATTATACTGGTTTAGAGTAATGGCAGAATGTCGCCATTAAATTCCTAAGTCCCCTTTAGCCTCCCCCTGCACACCCACCCACACACAGCCCTGCTTCCCCTTGCCGGAGCAGGCCAGCCAGGGCACTGTATCTCAGGAAAGGAGACAGAAGTCCATACCTTGGCTAGACTCCCGGTTCCTCCCAGTCATCCATGCTCAGCAGGCAGGCCTCCTGCAGTTCCCAGCGCCATCAGCTATGTGGCCACGACCTCCAGTTCTTAATCCAAAACCACATCCTCATGGAAGCCAGGGAATCCTTCTGCATCCTTTCAAACCACTAAGAGAGAGCTCTGCGTGGCTGCTACCTCCTGCTTCCTGAGCCGCGTGGTCAAGGGAGCCCACTCTCTGCTCCCCAAACCGCACGGTTAGACCCCACGTGGCTGCTGCACCTCAGTCTAAATCCGCTGCAGATCTTCCTCTGTAGCCCCATTGCCAGCTCCTCCCACAGTCGGCCACACCTGTGGGCACTCCTGTATTCTCTGCCTTTTTTGGCTCCCATAGGTAGTCCGGGCAGGCGTGGCCCTGTGGTGTGGAGCAGACCGTCTCTAAGCTCTCACACAGGGGAGCTGCCTTCCAGATGTATCATGGGTCAAAGTCAGGCACATGGTCCTGGCTCCACGCGGGCGGGCTGGGAGACTAGTCTGCTGTTGTTGGTATGGATATGCAAAGTAACTGCTGCTTTTCCCGGCCCCCAAACTAGGCTTATGAGGGACCCGGGCACCTCTCAGCCTACAACCCATTACCAGATGACAAAGTGGAGTTGAAGTTTGTACATGAGGTGGGGCAGGGATGTATTGCTAGCCCTCATACCTTGGTTTCCTGTTTGCTTGTATGGGTCGTGGTGTAGTTTACCCCAATTTACTTCGGATTCTTCCAGTCACTCTTTCTGTGACTTTGGGTAAACCCTTCACCTCACTGGCTGTTTCCTTCTCTGGTGAATGAGTGTGCGGAACTCGGCTGGTCCCTTTTAGACCTAATTTCTGGGTGTGCTCTATGTTGCCACATTAGTGTATGTTATTAGATGTATACTAATGAAGTATTGCTTAGGTGGGCACCTCTGAGTTTCTCTCTTTTCCCTTGCAATTAGGAAGAATTGTTTCAGAGAGAGAATAACTGTCCCCCCCCCCCCCTTCCAGAACTTCACGCTGGTGCTAAATGAGCCAGGGAGCAGAGTTCTGCTGAGTCATGGACTGAACTGGGTGTTCTAAGCATTATAATTGCTGATGAATAGTGTCTCTCAGGAGCCTTCTGTAAAATGATCCATTCTGACATCCAGTGACCTTAAACTAATATTTCTATTCTATAATTCAGTTGCCTCTGTTTCCTGGAGGTAATAACATTAGTTTGTACTGAGGTAGATAATGATTTTGTTAGCAATTTCCTTTGTGGTAAGTGTTTCCACAGTAATTTAGTTTGAAGGAAAGATCGTTTGTACAAATAAAATCCAGAGGAGCTCACCTGTAGTGCACCATGGTCAAAAAGAAAAGGATAGAATCATTGACTCCTGGAGCAGTGTTCTTGCGACTCAGGGTGAATACCACATTGACTGAATTCATTTTGGAGAAAGCTTGCTGTCAGCTGCCTGTCTTCCCCCCCCACCCCCCGCCCCGAAGCCTACAGTGTGAAAGGGACACGAGCGTGGAATCAGACCTGTTGCCCACTTCTCTCATGAGTGGGCGAGAATGTTGCAGACTTGGGTTTCGTTGTCTGTTAACGAGAGTGACCACACTTCACGGGATGATGTTGTGAGCAGCCAGAGCAGAGCACACGCTCTCCTACTGGCACGCTGCTGCCGGCTCAGCCAGCCCCAGGGCTGTCCCGTTCCCGCACGGGCGCTCCCAGGTGCTGGAGGCCTCCTGCCTTATCGAAGGCGACTGAAGTGGAGTTGCTCACCTTTCCCTGTTATGCGTACACATGGCATTCTGGTCGCTGTGGTCACGGCCGATGCGTTAACTCTTTTTTTACTAAAGCAGTTGGTTACTCAGAGTACCTCGTCCCCATTTTGTGCCAGATGACAGTTTACTAGAAGTAGAATGATGGAGATGGGAGTGGACAGTTGAAGTTTAGTCTTACAGCTCATTGCTTTTATTATTTTTATTTTTTTAAACTTTAAAAAAATTGTTGTTCAAGTACAGTTGTCTCCATCCCCTGCCCAACCACTCCCGCCCACCCCAGCCATCTCCAGTTCCCACCCTTGGTAGGGTTTTCAGGAACATCTATAAAGGACACATGGACAAAACCAAAGTGCGGCAGTCTTACACTTTTATCTAAAATATTTAGGTTCCTGGTAAAACAAGAATGTGCTAAGAAGACAGAAGTAGCACTTGTTTCTTCCCACAGTTTGCTTTTACCCTTTAATCAGGCACAGTGTCCCCACACAGCCCCCACAGATGCTGCTTTGCCAGACCGTTGTCACTGCGTCCACAGGTCATGGTCCCTGCCACTGTGCTCCTGGTGGCCAGGAGCTGCTCTGCACCGGGGCTGAGGGCGGGCCCCTCACAAGGCTTTCCCCGTGCACTGCTCTTGGCTCCTTCCTCTGTCCCTCTCCCCTCACTCCGTCCCAGCTGCCTGTGCTCAGCCCAGGAGCCCTGCCGTATTGTCACACAGCTTCCCTGTGTGTTCTCCCTCCCCATCTGCACTCGAGTGCGGAGGCTGTGTCTATGTTTGTGTCCCTGGGGAACCTTGGGGAGTGCCCCTTGGCAGACTGTTACTGAGTGTGTTGATGCCCTTGCTGCTTCCACGTCTGCCAACACTGTTCGACAGAAGGAAAATCTGCCCCTGTATGCATGGTACTTGGCTTTGCCATGTCTCCGATCACCTTGGGTAACCAAGATGCTCCAGGTTTGACAAATTGGAGATCAGACTTGGTTCTTTCTGCTGAATAGTTGATTCATTCCCATCCATCTCTTTATCTATCCATCCACACATTCTCCACCAAATAACTTACCAGATGCCTTCGTAAGTCAGTGCCAAGTGTGTGCTAGAAACCGTGGGAAACAGAAAAATAAGTCCGTCAATAGATGATTACACCAATCATGTTATTGGCTATTCCTAAATAGTTGTTTCCCATCTTCAAATAATTTCAGAAGCCTGGTAAATCAATGTTGATGTTACTAAGGTAAATGAACTGTTTAATATAATGTATCAGATTTTACAGTTTTTTTGCTTTAAAAGAAGACCCACCACCATGACATTTTCAATTAATTGACAAATGCTGAACCTTTTTGCATTACTTACAATTTTAATGCTCCTATAAAAATCTTACTGAACCAAGAAAATACTGCAGGGTTTCTGAAGGCTGAACATTAAAAGTTAAATGAGGACAGTGTAAGCTTGCTTCTAAGTAACGACTAAAATGTAAAGATGGAGTTTAAACAAGACGGGAGCGACCAAGGCGAGATACCTATGATGCTTACTGGTCGGTTTTTGGTGCCACTGTCTGGTATTTGGCTTAGCTCATCAACACCAGTCTCCATGGGACCACCTTGTCTTGTCTGCTATAAACGACAGAAACCCCGGGGAAAGTCACTTCGGGGAATGATGGCATTCCATCAGGCATGCAAATGAGAGTTTGCTTTCTCTAAACTTAGTTTGACGTAGCCTTGCAATGTTGTCAGTCCCGGAGAGAACCATTCTGTGACTGTGAGGTGTCGATGTGCACGAGCCCTGTGCACATCGATGTGCTGGCCCCTTCCCTGGGTGCACACAGAACTGCACCACGTGGTGCACCGGGACCCGGTGAATGTCCTATGTCAGCTTTGCCTCCGCTTAAACCCTTACTTTAATGGAAGGCTCCAGTAAGGATTTTAAAATGAGTATGGTTGATTTGCACGGAGGTAAGTGAAGAAATGGTTGTTGTCATTGACATATTGCGAGGTCTTCTGGAAGAAAACAGGTGTCTGGAAGGAAAGCGTGTGGCTAAAAAGGTCGGGTTGGAAACTGCCGACTTGGAAACTGTCATCGAGGTGAAGCCCTGCTGCGGAGACCGTGAACTGGAGAAGGCCCGTTCCCTGTCAGGGTTCTTGAGCTGGAAGATACAATTAGAAAATAACCCCCCAGATTAAGGGTAGATTAAAAATATAGAAACGTATAAAAATAGCATTGAGACTGAAGGATAGGTGGAGAAGTGCCATTGCAGCTGAAAGTACCTAAAACATTTTGAACTCATACTCTCTCAGCACCTCCTATTCACTTTTAAAATAACTTCTTAAGATGCAATTATGCAAGCATACAGGAAAACATCCTTAACTAAACATTTGAACACCAGCAAGTATGTAGTGATTTAAAAAACAGAAGTACTGCTTTACTGTTTTTAGGTGATAACAGTTCTCACCCTGTGGGGGACTGTCCTCCACTCAGCGTGTACCTTCATTCCTGAGCATTTACGTAAAATGTGTGCACCCGAGTAGAAATGCGTAGTTTGTTTTTAAAAGAGAAATCAAATAGTTCCTATGACTACGCATCTTCAAAAGTCACAGTGGAGGTGTGTCTCTTTATGATCATCGTGAGCAGATGAACAGAGGCGATGAACACCTGGCGGCTCGCACACTGCTAACTTGGTCGGGGACCGGCAAGGCCACCCCTCGGTCCAGTCACGCCGAGTTTTCTTCCGACGAGTGTCGTCGTGTGAGGATGCCAGCTCCCGACACTCTCACTAACCCTGGATACCGTGAAGCTATTCAATGTCATAATTTCATGGGAAGGACATTTCAGTATTTTTTGTACTTAATTTATTAGTGATATTGGACACCTCCTGTTCTTATGTTTTTTTTTTCAGTTTCTTCTGTTAACTAAATGTTGATAACTTTTGCCTACTTATATGTTGTTCTATATAATAAAATATATTAGCCTTCCACCTTTTACACGTGCTATAAATGCCTTCTCCCTGTCTGCTGGCCATCTAGCTTTGTTATATTGCCAGTCTGTTGACAATTCACCTTTTCATGGGGTCCAGCTGAGTTCTGAGAACTCTCGGATCTGTCATAACATGGGCTCTTGGCAGTCATTCTCATACTCGTATTTGCTCTTACACAGAGATGTGCATCCCTCCATCAACTGCAGGTTTGAGGACCTTAGAGAGAGAAGGTGTGGGAGGCTGACACTCAGCTCTGGGTTGTCTGCTTCTGTCCCTCCGGCTCCCTGTGCCCATGTTAATGCCCAGGCTCCAGCAGAGCCTTGGTCAGTGAGCAGGAATCACTGCTGAGCTCACGGGGCATGGCCCGCAACCTGTGCCTGCCCCCCGGGGTCAGAGGCCCAGGGAAGCTTCTGGCCACAGTTAACAGCACAACCTCCGTGTGACCCGAGGAAGAACAGGCGTGTCTCCGGGTTTCTGCTGTTACCTGATCAGTCTCGCCTGAAACTGACCCACCTTACTCTTTCTGTTTCTTCTGTGTGCTGAGACCTGGTAGAAAAATGGAGGGAGATGGGATAAATAAAGTGAAGGATAGAAAACAGATGCATTTAATTGTCTGGTGTCTCACACACGCTGGGGCAGTCAGTGCCAAGTTCCTCAGGGAGTCCAGGCCCCAGGAACTCTTGTGCTGCGAGAACCAGGCAGAAAACATGGCATGGACTTCAACCACGCCCGGGCCCTGGAGCTGCGCATATGCGTGCGAGACACCTGCTGTGGGTCACTTTTATTATTCCGCATGCCTTTATGAGCTAGGGTTTTAATTCCTGTGTTATTGTTTTTTCAATTTCATTGATAGGAATGCTTAAGGTTATGAATTTTCCTCTGTTCAGTGCTTTGAGAATATGTGATATGTAGCATAAATGTAGCTTAATGCAACATATATAATATGTTGCATTATTATTTTTAAAAGATACGTTTTAGTCTTAGTTTGTATTTACCCTTTCATCCAAGAGTTATTTGAGAAAGATTTTTGAAATTTCCAGGTAAAAAAGCCTTAGCCAAAATTGCTTACATAATTTCCAGGTTTATTTCATTGTGACCAGTGTTGCTTGTAATATTTCTAATTATTAGAATTTACTGTTATTTTCCCTGCAACCTAATATCTGATCAGTTCTGTGGTGTTCCACATACATTTGAGAGGAAGGTTTATTTTCTGTTTTCAGGGGGTAGAGTTAAATATACAGTAAAAGCATCTATATTAATGTATGTTTTGGGTTTATGTTTAGGGTTTTAGTTTTTAATTTCTGTTTCATCTACCAAAGGGTGGTCTGTGGATATTTAATTCGGCTCTGAGTGTTATGTTCTCGTTTTCTTCTGTTTTGCCAATTTTGCGGAGAGGGAATGGACTTTGCACCAGCTAAACTGTTTAGGTTCTCATTTTTAAATGTCTTTTTATAGCCATTACTTCGTTCGGTGGGGTTTTTGGTGACTTGGGACAGTCATAGTATTCCTAGTTCAGGATGACCCTCTTCTCTCCTGGAGCCAAAGTTTTATTGCTTCTTTACTGGAGACAGCGTGGCTTTTGATTAGTCTCGTGTTCAATTTCTACATCTTCTTTTGTCGTATGGGACTCTACATGCGCCACCTCGCTGCTTCGCCTCTCTGTCTGCAGTTTCTTGTTTTATCTCTCTCCTCTCTCCAAGGGGAGCAGCCTCGCGTGGTCCCCTTGGTCTCCATGAAGCTTTGTGCATGGAAATGGGCAGACCTTGCCAGGGCTTAATACTTATTTTTATCTGTACAAGTAATTTGAAGTTGAGATGTTTCTGTCCTATAGGCTGAGGTCATGAGTTTGAGTAGTATTATTTGTTCTGTCACTTTTCTTTTTCCCGGGATGTGCTGGGACTTTGTGATTCCCGCCGCAGCCTCTGCTTTGGCTGTCCAAAACCTTCTCTACCTGTGGAGTGCGCCCAGCACCCAGCAGCCACCGAAATGTTTCCCGGTGTTGCTTATGATGCAGTCCCAATCCTGAAGCTACGCGAAAGCTTCCCAAACAACGAGAAAGCATTTTGAATTATTAAATTTATATGCCATAGGCTTTATCAGACACAGAGTCTGAGCAGGTTAGAAAGAAAGTGAATTCTGAGGTCTCACTAAGGTCTTACCAATGTGAAAGTTAATGGCTTTTTGTCTCTCTGTTATTAGTGTTCAAAGCCCCTAATGCGTTTGGTGAGGCTAAATAATAAAAGAATGATCTCTTTAACTGTGACTGCTGTCTTTTTGCTGAGATTACCTGATGCAGCTATGTGGGTTTTGTATTGAGTGCAAGGGCATGTGGAAGTTGCATGGGGAATAGTTACACAGGAATTTGCTGAAGCAATGACTCTGCTGTTTAATGACAAGCAACGGTCCACATTTCTGAAGCCACACATCTCTCTCCTGTCCTTCAGCTTTATGAATGTGCTGCCCATTGGCACGTCCGTTTATTCTGCTTCAGGGTCCGCACTTCTATCTGATATGACTAAATCTATGCCTTGCTGCATTTGGGCTTGTAAAATCTAATGTCATATTTGTTTCTAATGGCCATTTTTTTTGTATTCTTCAAACTTTGTAATGCTTTTAGAGCCTGTGGCTTCTGAAATTGTTTTGTACCAATTAGGAGCCAGAAGGGACTGTTACTTTCTTCCTGGGGGACGTGGACTAATCCCAGAAAAGCTTTTCCGAAGAACATTCCATGGGCCTCTGTTCTTGCTGCCATGGATTTCATGGTGACATGTCATAATTGCAGTCATGGTGTTTAAGTGATTTTTCGTGAACAATACCAGTTTTCGAAGCATTTTAATACTACTTTGTAATCTGCAGCTGAGTTGAAAAGAGCCCCAGTTGTATTGACAATTTTCAAAATAACTTCTAAGAGCTTGTAAGAGAATAGTCTGGGAGGAGCGTTCCAATGATGCCCTTTTAGGGAACCGTACGAGTCCTTGGAGCGAGGCTGGATCTTTGTGCTTTCCCCAGTTCTGTTCAGGCTGAGGGGTCACGA
Organism: Sturnira hondurensis; assembly: GCF_014824575.4. Classification (NCBI taxonomy): domain Eukaryota; kingdom Metazoa; phylum Chordata; class Mammalia; order Chiroptera; family Phyllostomidae; genus Sturnira; species Sturnira hondurensis. The sequence goes on from NW_028075471.1 coordinate 24,469,077, forward strand.
AGGGGCTTGCTGCAGTTATCTGTTCATTTTCCAGGTTAACAATGGAAAGACAGAAAAATAGGGGCAGTTCCTCGCTACACAATGCTTTATTCTCATACTTATTTCCATACGTTACGTGGCTACAGTATTTACCTCCCCCCAAAGGCGATCATGTATTGGTTAAAACCCCACTTCCACACTGAACTCAGAATCTTCTCTGTATATACACGTGAGGACGTCTTTCCCATATCCTGTGGTCCGTGTTTTTCTGCTTCCATTTCTGACCTACAGCAATTTGCGGCTCTCTCCTCCTACCTCTGCACTTACCTTGGTGAAACAGAGCATCTGAGGATAGAATCTAAATGATCAGGATGCCAGAAGATTGCTTTCTGTCTTCTGACTCCCCTGTGAAAACAGTTAACATTTTTTTCTTTTATTTAGAAACTGCACAGGTGGGGTAATATTCCCATATTCACGTCGAGCTTTTTTTCGTTTGTGTGTTGCATGTTTGCTGTGTGGCAGGTGATGGAAGTGGTGGTTCAGTCTCCTAGAGCGAGGAGAGGCAGGTGGGTACGGGAGCAGTCGAGGACAGCACCTCGCAGGAATGGCGGTCAGGGCTGGGCAGCGAGGAGAGAGCAGAGCACAGGCTCGCAAAGCCATACACAGTGTTTCCCGACTGCAGCACATTCACGGAAGATACATTACGATTCATATCTAAGTTGAGGAACAGCTCAGATAAAGCAGATGAAATGAGTCATTGTATTGAGGTATTTGCTCTTACGTAAGTTTGAAGAATTAGTATCTTTGGTTACACTTTCTATATCCAAGTTATGTTTTCTGACTTGAGTTTAGAAGCTGTCTACATTATTAAAAACAAGATATGCAAAAGAGTTAAAATCTACAAGTCCAAAGGTAGAAATTATTTTGTATCTCAATGTGCAGAGGCCCATTTGCCTTGCGAGTAGCTGTAAAAGGCTGTTTTACATATATAAAAACTATTGACATTAAAGTGCCTGGGTGGCATCTCCAATTCGAGCTAAGTAATGACACTCTGTGTTTGTATATGACCTTGGGCTATTGAAGAAGCAAAGGTTTGCAGGCAATTCTCTTAAAACCAAGTTCTGGGATTTCCTTATGCCTAAATGCCACAGCATAAGAGTTTTGCTAGATGCTTTTGTGTTTCTGTAAAAGTCATATGTTAGATATTTATATAGATTTTCTGAACACTTACATTATTTCTTTTTGTTTCTCAAAATTTATTTAAATTGACTTTGGTAGCTTAATTAAATAGTATGCTATTTTATGCCTCTCCTGGAAGTAGGTTTGAGTCTTTGTTGGTTCATATACATGTAACACCTAAAATGACCCATACTTTCAAATCTGAGATAGTGTACTGAAATTATAAATTATATACAGTAAAAATGCATTTAAGAACTGTAAGTGATTAAGATTGGTACATGACCAGTTAAAGTCATAATCTTTATTTTTATTGCTTTTCAAATAGCAAATGCATTCACAGAGATCTCTTCAAGTGGAGAAAACTCTCAAGTACAAAATAAATGAGTACAATAGAAAGAGAAAGATACCCGCCTCCGTCACAGATTGGATGAGGGTTTGCAGTCATACCTGGGGCCACCTGAGAGTTTGAAGCCGTGAGGAGTCTCACACAGTTGTGCTCACACAACGAGGAAAAGCTGCACTTGTTAACAGACTCACAAAGGGTGTTGGGTCGGGAGCAGATTATTTTAAACCATGTCTGCAGTAAGTACCAGGCTGTCCTTTCAAAGTCGGATAGGAAACACATCTCAAAAAGGCAAAGTTTAAACTCTAATGTTATTGTACCCCATAAAATTTACTAGTAGGTAATTTAAAAGGGTTAAAGAATTGCGAACAATTCAGATGTGAAGAAGCACCTTTCTAAACTTTTCTAAGTCAGTTCACTTTAAAGCAATAACCTGTAGTTGTGTCTAATTTAGTATTATTTAGACTACTGTGTTTATTGTTAATTCTAACTAGCTTAAACATTTATACCAGTCCTCTCCCTACATGCACAAGATAGTAGTAACCCTCATTTTCAACACTCTGTGAATACTATTACTATATGAAATTGATTTTAGTTTAAAGAAAAGCAATTTGGGATCAGACATTTGAAAACAAGCATAGTACTTAAGAGGTTTATTCTTACAGAAAAGAAAACATTCTACCTTGTCACACAGTAACTCTGCAATGTCATCTCATATCCAGCCCACAGGTGTCTCCAAAATACCTTCTGAGGTATGTTCTCTTTTCGGTACCACTACCAAAGTTCCCAAGGTCATATGTCTTACACATTTTTCCCAACATCTGGACCACTTCAATGAAACAGGTGGGGCCCATTATAACAACAGCTCTTCTACATGGATCGAAATACCCAGCAGACCAGTCATGTCCCCTGACATTCAGCAGTCACGTTTGGTGAGAGCCCGTCCGTGCGTCCCTCAGCACTCCAAGGGGCTTCCTTCCAGCCCCCTGTCAGAGCCTCGGGCAAAGGAGAGGCCCAGCAGCAGGAGGAAAGGCAGCTGTTGGCAGTGCTTTAATTTTGCTGTCTTCCGGAAACACGCAGTTTCTTCCTTCCTCGCACCTGGCGCTGTCCAGCGGGGACGGCACATCCTGCCGATGGTACTAAGTGTGTAGATACAATATAGCAATACAAAGTGGAAGCCGTTAAAGTGAGTTCAATAACAAGTAGGAGGTAACTAAATCTGGGAGATTCAGAAAGTACTCAAAGATTAGACATTTTACTTGGGCAAGGGTGAAAGAGGAATTTGTATGTGCTGGTGAAGGCTTTTCTAAGTTACTCCAAGGTTACCCTCTCTCTGCTGTTATCTCTAAATTCGGCAAAGCGTTGTGAGCGGCATCACCTTGTGCATTGCCACAGAAGGTCCCAGGGTTGTGACAGACCACGGTGCGGCTGGCGGTCAGTTTGGGCGAGGCGCTGATCCTGCCCCTGGCTCTCAATTCTCCTTCATCCAAGTGTGTTACACTAAAACCTGTTCCTCGGCAACTGCACCCAACCGCACGTGTGATCTGTATTTGGAGGGCCCAGGAGGCTTCTTTTCAGTGGGGTGATCTTTTCCCTAGGAGACTGCCTCAGGGCTTTACTGAGTACACCCTAGAGAATGTCCTACCACCTTTGCTGAAGAAACGGGGATCCCTGGAGAGATGTTGCTAACTTGGTGAGGAATTTCTCAGCAGCGTTTCCCTAGGCTTGTTTGGAGACCACCTTGGCGTTTTCCCCTCACTGACCTTCATCTGCCAATCGTGGTAGATTCTCCTCTCCTGGGTGAGGGTCCTTACTGCTGGGAAAGGGTGCAGTCAAGAAATCTCCAGCCACAAAGAAGGGCCAGTTCCTGTCGGGAATGAAGGGGATTAGGCTGGCTCTTCAGCTACTTGGAAGGGTCAGGCATCGGGGTCAGGAGCTGCAAAGCAGATGTCTGCACTGGCTTTCCGAGTATCAGCAGTGGCCTCTGTGGCCCTTGGTTCCACGAGCTTCTTGCAGGTCCCTTCACTAGTGCAGGTTCTGTTGCCCTCGGCCACTCTGAAGGGGAAGGTGGGCACACGTATTTGCACACCAAGTCTTCCCATTCCTGAGCCCTCCAGGACGGCCTTGGTCCTTGTGCCTCGATCGCGTGATGCCTCATTGGTGTTTTCCTGGCTTTGCCTGTCATCACCTTCCTCACGCTGAAGGTCCCCTGTCCTTGCACTCCAACGGCAGTGAGGCCAGCATTTGACTCTGAGATGGGGCAAGGAGGAAGGCTGGGGTGGGTGGAAGAGGGTGCAGATCACCCCCTAGCTCCCTGGGCAGCCAGTCCTGGAGGGGTGCTCCAGTGCCTTCCCTCTCTGATCCCCTCCCCCGTCCCATATATATATGTATGTATGTGTATGTATGTATGTATATATATATATATATATATATATACACACACACACACACACACACACACACATATATACATTTAATAAAACCCAGGGCTTCTCTTCCTGTTTTGGTGCCTGTGACTGAGTAAAGAGAGCTGACTCTCTCCCAGGGAATATGTTTTGTTGCTAAAAAGTTGGAGTGTTTCCAGTCAGATCATAGATGGCAGCACGTAGTGCCAAAGCCTCTCCTTTGCCCCCCACCTGCTCGCTGTTAATCCAAGTGGGGTCGACTGAAGAGGAGGGGAGTGGTCCAGCTGCTTCCTCCCCCTCCCGGTTCCCTCTCCTCCACTTCTCAGTCCCCACTGGGACACCCGCCATACTGTTCAGGAGGTGGGAGTCCCAGCGGGGACTGAATGCAGTTGCTCAGCATTTCTGAGCCTGGCGGTGTAAGAGACAGCTGGAAACTGGCCTCCAGGACGTTCACTTCTGCAGGGAGAATGCACGTTCACATTTGGGAATTACAACTTTGATGACTAAGATGAAGAAATATTTTAAGCCTAATCTTTGGTCTTCATTAACATTTTTCTATGGTTTCAAGAAAATTTTTTTTGAAAATTTAAACTTGTCAATTGTTAAGCATTCTCAGTGGCTTTGCACTCTCATCTTACATATGGACTATTCATATTCTAAACTGAAGTGTGATGATGGACAAATTGCTTTCAAAGTACCTAACCCATAAAAAACGATGCAGTATCCTTTCCTTCACATCTTTATGAACCTGAAAGTGGTAGGAAGTGAGGAGAGAAGAAATACACTCTGGTTTGGTTCGGCGATTTTGTGAAATGGGACTTCAGCAACAGCACTGCACATAGTTTAAGCAGAGCACGTTTTACCGAATGCGACGGCAGAGCGGTGATACATTACGCATCGCACTGTTGTGCACTACTCAGGTGTAGGCAAAACGACAGTATCGTTTAAATGAACATTTGGGCAGATGACTACTGTAGTAAGGTGTCACAAGGTTCAAGCTCTCCCGTAAGGAAATGCCAAGGAATCAAGGGCGCGGCCACCCCTTGATCTACCCGTTAACCACGCGGAGTAACAGTTTCAGTGTGGGCAGGGTTCAGGGACTAGGAGCCGTTATCTCCTCATGGTGGCGTGTAAGATTCTGCCGTCTTTTTGGAGGGTAGTTAGTAGATGTGTATCAGAGAAAAAGCGACAAATGAACTGACTCCTAGACACCACCAGCAGTACAGGGGGCCCCAGAGGGAAAGGGGGGAGGCGAAGAGGGAAAAGGAGGTCAAATACATGGTGTGGGAAGGAGACTGGACTTTGGGTGGTGGGCACAGGGTATAATAAATGGGTGTTGTAGCGTGAAGCTGTACACCTGAAATGCATGTAATGTGATTGATCAATGTAGTCCCAATAAATTTAATTTAAACATAGTACAGCTTTTGATTCAGTATTGGTACATCAAGACATTTCTGTTAAGGAAAAAATAAGAGAGCTACACAAATAATCACATGAAGTGTTTTATTACAGAAGGATTTATATGACTAAAACATTTTATAAAGCCTAAATGCAAAAGTGATGGAATGCTTAAAATATTTTGATAGGTCCATGTATCTATGATAATATGCATTCATTTAGAATTATATTTTGGAATTTACTGATATGGTAAAAAATCTACAATAGTCACATTAAATGAAAAGAGTGGAAAGAACTTGTATTTATTTTGCTAGCCATCACATTTGTGTTTTTTAGAAAAAGCATCTATGTACAAGAATATTGAAACAAAATTTGGCAAAATATTATCAATTTTTACTTGTAATTTAAAGATTATAGACTTTTAAAATGGTCCTTTTTTATATACCTCTTGAACCTTTCAAAATTTCTAGCATTTACAAATGTTATTTTAAAAGTAAAAATTTATATATTCGTTTAAAAAAGCTGTCACAATTCGCTCAGAGATTATATATTCAAATGCATATAAATTCTTTTGTGGCTAAAACCTCAGATTATCTTTTGCTTCTGTGGGTTAAATTATTGTTGGCTATCACACTACTAAAATAATATTCACCAAATATTCCATTCTCTGTGGAATGGCATTTGCAAAACTCATAAATTTAGAGAGCACAATAATGTCGATGAATTGAAATGAATGAAATGGCATCCCACACAGGTGCCATCATTTGCATATTAATTTCCGTTCATGTTTTTATGGAAATGACAGACTTATCCTGGTCACATTCCATAAAATGACAGAACGTTGAGCGGTCGTCCCTGGGGAGCCCCAGTACCCCAGAAGCCGTCCTCGATGTGGCTTTGCCCGTCACACTGAGTTTGGTTCCTTTGCCTTTTTTGTTTTCCTTTAGAATAAAAATCTTTCGTCTAGAAATTTTATGAATTAATAAATAGGGAGATAGTTGTTCATATTGAATGTTTATTTTGAACAACTGAACATTATTTTCTTTTCAATTGAAATTTCTCATTTAGAAAAATTACGTTTACATTCAACATTAATGACACATTAACCTTGAGTGGATTTTGTCATTTGGATCTTGCAGATGTTGTTAAAAATATTCAATGGCTTTTGTGTAAGTTGACGTGCCTCAGCTTAACTGAAGGGACTTCTTATGAATTTTGGTCTGTAGGTGACAGTGTGGTCTTACCTCTTTTTGTAGGCATTTCTTCAGTAGCATTCTCTGTGTTGTCCATTTTTGCCAAATTAAATTGTATTTCATCCACGGTTTCAAATGTGTTCGTGTGCACAGTGGACTTTCATTCTCCGTTTCATCCGTCTCTCGTGTTGCCTCTCTCTCTTGATGATTATTTCTCACTTGTCATTTCTTACTCTGTGTTTGGACTTTCTATTCATCCTCCTCCCCACTTTCTTTTTAAAAATTAGGCTGTCTATTTTGCTGACTGTTTCAAAGAACCAGCTTTTTGATTTATTGATTTTTTTGTTAAATGTATTGGGGTGACATTGGTTAATAGTTACATAGATTTCAAGGGCACGATTCTGTGATATATGTATGTGTATACATAATCTTTATGTTGCACTGTGGGTCTCACACTCGGAGTCCAGTCTCCCTCCTCAGCATTTGTTTCACCCCCTCTACCCGTCACCCCACCCCCCACCCCATTTCCCTTTGGGACCCATCATTCTGGTGTCTGTGTCTAGGAGTTTTTCTTTGTCTGTCTTGTTCGTTCATTTGTTGCTTTCAAACAAGCAATAAATGACTTATTAATTCTGTAGTTTTTTATTTTTGTTAATATCTTGGTTTTTATTTGTATTAATTTCTTTCTGCTATTTTTTTACTTCCATGATCTTTTATTTTAGCTTTTTGACTGTAACATTTAAATCACTTCTTTAAAAAAATTTATGTAAATCTATGGAGTCTCCTCTGACAAGTGCTTTTGTTGCTACTATAAATACTAGTTAATAGCTTGCTTTTTAATCTTTGGGTGAAAAGGTCTTTCCTCCTTTTATATTATTATTATTAGGATGTTCCTTGGTTTTTTCATTGTGATCAGAGAATGTTATGAGTGTATTTGTATATTAGTATGACTATACTATAATATAGGATGTATTCACTCACTGACATTAGCATAAGCATATTTCCAGTGTTTTGGATTCAGTTTCCACTACTGTCCATACTTCCGAGTCTTGGCACCTGGAGATTTAACTCCCTTATATTTGGCTCTATAACCCCGAATTCCTTTGTTACCAGTTTCTGCCTCAGTGTCTCATTGGTTTGGAGCCGAAAGCGACTGATGAGTCTGCACAACCCGTTACAAGGCTGTGCTGAAGTCACGCCTTCAGTTTCGGGGGGGGGGGGAGCTGTGTGACGTAAAGCACTGTTCTGAGTCCAACCAGTCATGGGGGCAACGGGACCTCCGTAAACATTTATTGGGAATCTATTATACGACATGAACTATTCCAGTGGGGTCAGGCATGAAGGAACCTCTGGGACAGCTTCTTGTACATTAGTCCTTGCTCAGGAGATCTCAGTCCTGAGGTCACAGCCCCTGTGTGGGACTGATTACGCAGGCAGAGCTGCGTACGGGAGGGTGTCGTCTTACATCCTGCAGGGCCATCTCCTGGCACTGTTGTCTTGCACAGATGATGCCAAGGCTCAGCAGCGAAGGGGAGAGCGCGTGACGTCCTCTCTTGAACAGGGACACAGCTTCCTATGCTTTGGGCTTCATCGTGCTTTGGGTTTAAACCGAGGCATTTTAGGTTTGAGGATTCAAGTCATCATCACAACTTAAGTTATTTTATGGTCTGTTAGGTAGTTACCAAGGCAGAGATGAAAGTAAAATTGCAGAAGTATTTCCAGGACCTTTGAAAAGGCATGCTGCAATTTTCTACTCCAGTCATCTGGTTTTACACCTTTTTAATTAAATAAACCTCTATTCATACTGTGTCCCTCATTCTTGGACTTTGAAGAGTGAGTCTGTTGGGAGGGTGCTTAAAGTGAAACCGTGTTCAAGGAGTTGTGGATTTAGGGGTTTGGGGCATGTTTCTGTAATATTAAGTCCAAGCTTTGGATCTGGGGCTCCGGTTTTGGTTCACGGTGTTTTCTCCTTCTTCCTCACTCTCAAGATGGGTTATAAACACCCGAGAAGCTCAACCCTCAAGATAAATAATTGAAGCAGAAAAAGATTTTTTTGTAGTTTGTTTTCCCAGTTGAGGATACTTGCATTTAATTTAGGACACTGAGAGCAGTCTCCCAAATCAGAGAGCTGAGCTGTTGCGCGCTCCTCAGGAACACTTGGAGTAGATGGGAACTGTTCTTTGTAATTACTGCCATTTCTTTAATCAGTGTGAAATGATTAAATCATGGAAGGGAGCAGGGTTTTGATTAAAACCCTTTTCTTTCAGTTGAGTCTGTAATCCCACACTGAGTCAGTTGGGTGCTGACTGTCCCCCCCGCCCTCCACCGCCCCCTCAGTGTGGACAGGTGCCTCTGGTATGCTGCGTCTAACCAGGGTAAGCTGGGTCTGAAGTCCGCGTGACTCCCTAAGTTCTCCCTCTGGAAACTTCCCTGGACCCACTAGGAGGGTCCTGCAGTTTCCGACAGTCACTTGGCTGTTATTTATTAATTTTTTGGAGGGGGAGGCATACTTCATATACATTTTGGTGCCCACAGTTTCTTGAAGAAAGAACAGGTTTGTGTACCATTCTTTCCCCATTTTTATTTATGTATTCTCTTATCCAGCAAGCATTTATTGAAAGTCTTGTCATGTGTTCCAAATACATGTGTTAGGCACCGTGGTAGACAAATGAAGACAGAGGCTCCCCCTTTTAAGGATTTCATAGGTGGGAATGGAGGGAGGGAGAGAAAAAACTAAAGAGTATGATACAGTGTAATAACTGTAACCACAGGGTAGTTTGGAGCCCATTCATAGTCACATGGAGAGGCCTAAGTTGTGTCCTGGAGCGTCAGAATGGAGCTCGGCTCTGAGAAGTTGGGGATAGTGGGACTCGGTGCTGACAGAGTACGGCCCGTTGAGTTACTCCACGCAGTCTGGCATTGTTGGCTACGAAGAGAGGAAGTGGTAAAGGTCAGGCTTGGGCAGGGGCAAATGCGTAGGGTCCTAAAGGACCTTGTAAGCTATGTTAATGAGTTTGAACTTGATCTGAGTGTGCTGGAGCCACGTACAGGTTTTAGGATGATTACTTTGGCTGTGTTCTGGAGCATGAATTGGTGGGTCATAGAACCAGCTGGGAGCCAGCCTGAGTAACCTGGTTTGGAAATTCGTAGGGCAGGGCTGAGGCTGTTCATCAGAGAGAAGTGAGCAGATTGGAGGAGTGACAGGAATTCGGACATTTGGGTGGGTGGCCTGTGGGATGATCCGGAGAGGCAGGTGTGACTCCCAGGCTTCCAATGTGAGTGTCCATTTGGGGGGACACTGATGCCATTGTCTCCGGTGGTCAGAGCCAGTTGAGAAGGCCTGCTGCAAGCTTGCCGGGTTTAGATTTGCAGTACGGAACCTGGTTCTGTCCTGCAGTGACAACCTGGCCAGGCATTTTCTGCCTCCCAGCAGGATGCAGGCCAGGTGGAACCCCCTGTGACGGAAGCCTCCCGTGCCTTACAGCTGGGGATGGCTGACTTGTCTGCCATTTCTGAGTAGATGTCTTCCCCGGATGGCGGAGGATGTGATGACGAGGGTACTTGTTAAAAGAGGCCTTTATGCCCAGGAACACATAGTTAACAAGGGAGAAAAGAAGTTTAATAGTAATAAAGATACAAATAAAAGGGCAAAATAAAGCCAGTTTTCATATGAAGTCATTGTTGCCCCTCCTATCAAATGTTGCCCCTGAACTGTAACCCTCAATTGTTCCCTAGAAGGCCCTGGGCACCCCGAAAATGCCCCCTGAAGGTATACTGTCAGCCAGTGTCCTGGCATCCCTTCCATCTGTGTCCTTTTCTTCTCGGTGGGCTGTTTCAGCATTCTGGGAAACGTGAGGTTTTCAGTGATCATCGCCATTGGGGTGCTGTCCCCTCCTTAAATACTGCGGATCCCTGTGGAGTATACTGTTCCCTGTAAACTGACTACGGGTCGTTCTTGGGTGCTGGCCTTTGGGATGTGTCATGGGACTTCTGCTACTTCTCCGATCGCCACCTCTTCTGACTCCCCTGGCCCAACCCCTTCCCACCGTCTCAGCAGGCAGACGAGTCCTGCTTGGTTGGGTTCACTGTGCTGGGAGTTGCTGGCTGCCCTGTGGTGGCAGTGGGAAGGCCCTGGAGGCGTCTCTGATGTGGTCATTCGTTACAGCCACGTGCTGGTTTTCTGATTGCTGCGATGGTCTGGGGGCCTTTTTTCTTTTTTTAAAATAGGCTTGAAGAAACCTTTTCTTGTGTGTCATTTGCCAGAATCGACTCAGTGTCACTCATCACCGAAGCCCTAGTTGGTGCCAACGGTCTCCCCATGGGTGGTTTTGATTGGACAGGGGCTGGGGTGAGATGAATTTGGGGGTGTCAACTGAATTGTATACACATGTAATCTAATGACATTTCTCCCCTGTACCCCGCAGAAAGTATACCCACATACATTTTTTAAGAAACCCAAAGCTTCAGAAATAGTTGTGAAAAGGTAAATCATTTCTTCTTAGAAATGCAGTATTTCCACGCTCCCACTGAAATAAATTCAAAATTGAGCTTTGATATTTGAAATGAAAAGCAGTATTTATCTGCAAGTGATAAGAACTGGAAGAACTAGTCTGTTAAAACTGGAAGTGTTCACCCTGGACCCCCCTGGGCAAAGTGGAGGAGTGGGCGGATGTCAGGGGCTGTGGTTCCAAGAGACCCGAGGTGGTGACATAAGCACCCCACCTGTATTGCTGCTGAGCCATGCAGGCCTGCCAGCTGTGACAGAGTGGTCCCCAGGGCCACTGTGGCCAAGTTTCTAGGCACCCAGTGAAGACTGTAGGCTTGTGGCCCCAGCCAGGCCTGGTGGCGCCCTGGCTCTGATTGTAGCCCTGTTTCCGCTCCAGGTAGGCCCCTCCTTCCTTTTGTTCTCCTGACCTGATTCCTTCATTCCTCTGATTGGTTTCCACTGTTAACTTCCTGGTGCTTGAAACAGCAGCTTCTGCTCTCCTAGACAAGACTCACTGGGAATGTTCTCAGAAAATCGATGCCAAAGGTGAGAATCCGGGACTGGTTACCTGAACTGACTGGGACCCAGTGCAGTGGGGTCCCATGGCTGGTGGGAACTTGCCCTGGCAGGCAGGGGCTGCTTAGTTATGCAATCAGCTTTTTTTTTTTTTTTTTAACTGAAAATGTAGTGTTTACTGAGGTCCAAGCTCCGGGACATCAAGTGGATGTGGTAATTGACCATTGGGCAAGAATAATGAGTGTTAAGGCTCTCTGGTGGGTTGGATGGTCTTGACTCACAGAGGAATCTGAGAGAGGAATTGATGAGTCCGGGGCTTAAACTCTCGGCTCAAGTGTGGTCAGAGGGCCAGAGCTGCACGATGTCCCAGGGCCTACTGGCCTCTTGTGGGTGCGGTGCTTAGGTGGCTGAAAATGAGACCCCACATTGGACCCTGAGACAGGGAGAATCGCAGATTGCATTGAATGCACAGCCTCTTAAGCTTTCGTACAGGAAAGAGAAGGTGTCTGGGTGGTTATGGGATCCTGAGAGCTGCAATGAATGCACTTTGGTGACCGCTGGTGAAGCTGAGCACTTGGACCTGGCTTTCCTCTCTTGATGCCTCAATTGCAAGTCCCCCCCCTCGCCCCAACCCCAGCTTCACTGTGGAGCCAGCCCCTTCTCCTGTCCCTGGGGAGATTGATCCCCCTCCTGTGGAAGACCCTGCAGTGGCCACGTTGCTAGGAACGTGTCTCGGGAGACAGAGGAGTGAGAGAGTGGACGTAGCATGTGGAACCTACAAACACGTCCCTCGCGGAGACATTGGGGCAGGCATTGGTGAAAGGGGCGTTGATATTCTGGAGAATTCTGTGATGGTTGTGTCGGATGGCCCTGGGATATGGTGTCAGGTGATGCTGCGAAAACTGGCCCTCTCAGGTCTGCAGTGTTGTGGACACCTGGAGTGACAGAAGCTCTGTGTCTGGGTGCACCTGCCGAGGCAAGGTGGGCGCAGTTGCTGTACGGGGCAGGAGAGCTGGGGGGTGGGCTGTCAGAACCCTGTGTCCCCGGGACTGCGACCGTGGTGGCTGCACAGTTGTTCAATGCGGCCTTTGGACTGCGGGAACATTCCAGGTGCATGAGCAGACACCTACTTCCGTCCACCATCCCCGAGCATGCTGGTCTGTCCTGAGGCTCTAGACCCAGGCCAGTCCTCAGGCTAGAGCCCTGCATTAAAGAGGGGGCGCCGGATGCCCTTGAGGAGAAGCCATTGCCGGTGCTGCCAGCACACACCAACACACACCAACACACCTCCCTTTAAGTTCTCCCCAGGGGACCTCTGTCATTACCAGAGCAGCTGGCTGCGCCCTGTGAAAGGGACATTCTCAGCTCCTTCCAGTATTACTAGATGTGGCTGTTCGTTGATGACAATCATTTGGGGGATGCAAACCACTCTTGTCGTCGTTCTTGGAGACAGAGAGACCTCTGATGATCCGATGGGGAGGTCCCCCTCCCCCTCCCCGTCCCTCCCTGACTTGACTCCACCAGGCTGCCTGTGCTGCCCCTGGTGGGTGGTTCTCGTCCTGTTCTTGAAGGATTACCTTGCAGAAGAGCGCCTCCGGGGGTTGGTGAATCACACAATGCGGGTTCTTGAGGTTGGAGGTGCAGGGGGCGGCCCAGAACACTTCCCACCCGGGAAGGTGAGCGACAAGCCTCGAGAGAACGGCCTCACGAGAACTGCAGAGACGAGCACTGCCATCAAATACATGAGATTCAAACGTAGGGGGTTTTAACAGCACATTCTCCTTTTGCTCAGCTTGGGACTAGTGCAGGAGGAGACTGGGCCTGGGAAACTGATTTTTTTTTTTTTATAAATTTAGGTTGGGATTCCCATTGAGACGCCTGTTCCGATGTGACCTTTGTACTAGAGCTGGTCACCCTGGTTGTTGGCACGCGGCAGCCAGCCGTGGATTCTGCACATCCTTCCCCCATTGGTCGGCCATGATGACTAGAACGGGGGTGGGGGGGGCGGGGGCGAAGCATCACCCGCCACGGTCAGGGCCGGGTAGAGTCTGCTGTCTGCTGCAGTGTAGTCCGGTGGTCAGTAAGGATAAGCAATTTTATTTATTTATTTTTTAAACCAAAGAACGTTTCTTACAACCAAAAATGGGTGGACAAAGACTGTGTTAGTGCTTAAAAACAATATTTATTTCATTGGCTTCAGCTGTGGTCAGGGGTCCAACCTTTGGCATGTCTGGACCACACTGGAAGGAGTTGTTGTCTTGGGCCACACATTAAATACACAGACACTAAGGAAAACTGATGAGCAAAAAAACCCCTTAATGGATAATGTTCGTGATATCCGCCACCACAGATAAACAAAGAAGTCCTCACGTAATATCCCTAATTATGTGGTGGCCCTTTTGATAATCTTTTAAAATTGTTGAGCAGATCCCAAGTTTGTGGTCACTAATACAGAAAATGTACATGTCTCAGTAATAACGCCTAGTAATAAACTGAGTACTGGTTTAAGTGAATTTACAGTTTTGTGCTGGGCCCCATCTAGAGCCGTCCTGGGCTGCGGGCTGGACACCTGCTGGCTAGGACGATTGTTTTTCCAGAATTAAAAAAATAGAGCAAAACTTCACCAAAACAAAGTGTTAACATAAAAATATAATATTAAGCTCCAGAGTTTCTTGTCTCCTTCCTTTCCTCCTTGCCTTGCCTGTTGGATGGAAAATCAGAGGAGCCTGGTAGGTTTTCTGGCGAAGTCCGTGGACCCAGTTACGGAGTGCTTGGAAGTGCACAAAATCAGCTGCATGGGGTTCCGAAGGAAATCAGTTCAACGGAATCAAAGTTATAAAAATACTTCACAGTCGTTACTATAGTAACATGTACATTGCTACTAATAACTGCAGTGATTTTGGAGTTAGCGGTGAGCACAACAATGTTTCAAAGCCTGTTTTCCACGGGTGGCAGCGCTGTTAATGCTACCATCATTCATTGTCTACATTTTTAATTAAGGGAAATTTAAACCTTTAGTGAGGTGCTAGTGAAAACACACAAACATGATCTCTTTTCCCTTTAAATACATGGGTCACCCCCCCACTCCCTCAACCCTCTGTTGAGTTCTTTGGTAGATGAAGTTCTTTGGGTTCATGAACCCCACTTAAAGAACCCCTGGCCTTAACAGATTTATATAACAAATGGCCCCCCAAATGAATATTTATTTTCTTTGAAACACAGTTGCTTAGATGTGTATTTTAGTGCAACATTTTATTTAGTTTATGGGGAAATAAAATCTTCTAACAGTGGAAAGGGGAGACTGAGGGAGTCTGTGAGTAAGTACTCTTTGGTTGGTGAAATCCCACATAGTAAATTAACTTTTCTAATATACTAAATGGTGCCTCCTGGACCTTTTAGTGTAAAATTATTTTGAACATCCACTTAAAATTTTTTTAACTGGTTCAAGCTCATTTACTTGTAATGTTGAACGAGACTGGTTGCATAGCATTTAAAAGTTTTGTTTATTTCTAAAAGATGGAGTCTCCCCAATCATTCTCACTAATTGCCTGACGTAAAATTCTTACTAGAGCATTTCCAGATGTATCATTTGCTGTGAATCTGTCAGCTCACGGAAATAAAACCGCAAATAATGAGGACAGTTGTATTTTGCCAACCCACTATAGCTGCGACACAATTTCTGCAGTTTTCCTCTCTCATCCAGAGTTTCAACCCCAAATTACGACAGTTTCCCTAGCATTTGAAACATGATTGTGTTTATTGGATTATTTGCGGTTGGGGCTGTGTGCTTTCATGGGAAAATCAGCGGTTAGTTGAAGGACGCACTGGATTGTCTTTGGCAAAATGAGGCTCAGCAGGCTCGGCGGAAACGACGATCCTTGTTTCAGCCGCGCCTTCACACAGCGGTTGGTGGCCACACTGTGCTGGCCACTTCCCTCTCTCCGCACTGAAGAGGGCACGTGGTGGTCCTGTGGTCTTTGCCTGTTTTCAGCTGCCAAGAAAGAGGGGTTCTCAGCAAAGTGGAGGCATTTGTAAAACTAAAGGATATTCTTATGCATTTGGGCCAAGTGAAAGTATTGTCAGAAAATCCACTTCTTTCTCCCCCAAATTTCTGCTGAGACTTTTTTCATGATAATGTTGCACTTCAGTTTATCACAGAGTTACTTCTTTCATTCGTTCCATGTAAATTTTTTTCTTTTCTATGATGATACCTTTAAAGTCAGATTGCCCCAGGGCCGTCAGACGTTTTTAGGTTGTAGTGGTTCACTCTGCTGCCGGTTGTACAATAGCTTTCCCGCCTGGAAAGGGCTGTGGCTCTTTGTACACAGGTGGAAGTGCTGACTCCAAACGTGGCCCTGCGAGGGGAAGTCGACGAGATTGTCCGTGACTATGTCCTCCCTGCAGTCTGTCGCCTCCACGTCCCCGCTCTTACAGCACCTGTAACATTAGCTGTCGCTGCTTTTGCTCGTTCACGAAATAGAACTTTGTCTTAAGAGTTCATTGCTTTATTACACTGCAACATTTTCCACTGGTCATCCTGTCACCATGCCTGTGCGGTGGGACCCGGAGTGGGGCTCATTCCTCCACTGTCGCTGACGCAGGCACGCGGTCTTGTAGACACTGAGCCCACTTGTGCAAGGCAAGGCAAGGGAAGAGGTGCAGGGACGGGTCACAAGATGGAGTGGGAGCACACCGATGTAGTGTTCTAGAACAATCCAGTCTGCCTCTCTCTGTCCTAGAATGTAGTGTGGCTAAAAATGTTCAATTATAGTCCACATACTTACTCTGGATTCTCTGAATATCAGCCGTGGTTTTGGCCGATCATGCCATTTTCTTTCTCTGTAGAACGAGTACACTTCTGTCTCATTACTGGCTTTCAGTGTCACAACTAGAAGCCCTGAGCCAGGACCTAGGACACCATGCATGTTGTCCTTGGGGCTCCTACGCAAGTTAGAAAGGTGACCAGGACATACAGACATGGTTGTACGTGGCAACAAAAGTCCTGGCACCGAGTCAAGGTGGATGGCTTAAATCACGAGTGTGATTAAATGCACGGGGAACTTAGAACCTTGAAAAACATTTTCTTGAACTAATGAACAATGTACATACATTTTATAATATATCGTTTCCATACAAAGTGGAACTTTGTAGGTTGCACATAGTACATATAATCCGGGCCACGAGTATCACCCTGGGACCACCTACATTTTGACCTGCCGTCCAACAGATCACCGTGGATGTCCCAGTTGCTTTTTTATACTAGAACATTGCGTGTACGGACACTCTTTGCATGACCTTGAGGACTACAATGCCTAAGTGGCATTAGAAAAAGTAGAACTAAAAAGCAAGACAAAGTGACTTCAAAGTAACAGTAAATGCCTTTAAAATTAGTTTAAAAAGTAGTAACATCTATGATAGAGCTCTCAGCACAATAAGCAAATATTGGAAAACTAGACCTTTTCAGTTTGGGGTTAGCTTTATTTCCATGTGGGGCATGACACCGTCTGCTGCTCCCCTTTTCTGGGCTGCCCCCCAAGTGCCGCTCTGCTCTGGGAAAAGCTACTTCCATAAATCCGTGGCGTTTCCTTTCTACAGAAGCTTCCCCTGCAGATTCTGGTCGGGCATTAATTTCTCATCACGTGGCAGGAGTGGCGATGTTAGCACCAGAGGGGAGCTTCTCTTCCGTTAACAGCATCTTCATCCCCACATCAGTTTAATTCACGATGATAATCCAGACGAGTGTTGACCATCAAATCCTTTGAGGCAGCAGAGTTTCCCAAAGCCGTTCTTCGTTTCTGAGTAATCAGTTTCTTCAGTTCATTTTAATGTATGGAGGTAATAGAGTATGGCAACTCATTTTCTTTCTAATACAATACACTCTCCTTTAACATGGGAGAACATTTTTTACGTAGTTTTCTTTTCCTGTAGAGCTGCTAGAGGACCTGGTGGAGGGTTTTGCTTGTTTCAGACTAAAGCTCTTTTGGGGGAGGTTTGTGGTTTTAATAGTTGTTCCCTCAACTCTGACCCTCCCCCACCCCCGCCCCTGGAAATGATGAGGTCTCTCAGAAAAGCATTTATGAAATCCTGGAAAAACCTTAGTAAAGGGGCTGAGATTGTTCTCTGTGTTTCCCTTTGAAGAAATGTTCAAGGAAATTGAGAAGTCAGCATCTTCAGGAAGCTTAATACTCACCATCATCTACTCACGTCTCAAAAATTGCCTTCTTTGCCATTATTATTTCTGACAAATGGATCAGGGCTAGTTTCATGAATTATTTCTTCCCCGAGTTAAGGTTGTTTTACAGACTTTAGGATAGCAGGCTATCCTAACCTTGCTTAGTCACAATCATAGAATTGAAATCCCAAAGCACTTTCCTAGAGATAAGGAAGAGTATTGCAGAAATAAATAAATGATTGAGATTTCCCTGCTTCTAAACAGTGTATACAAGTACATGAAAATTTGCTTCATCAGGCTGAGCTTTTTAACTTAGTCTGCCAGAGATTCATTGCTTTGATTTGTGGTTTTTTTCTTGAAGGAAGGACATGTTTGTACTTCAGGAGTTGCTAATATTTACTACTTTACATATTGATGGGATGTTTTGTAAATAGCTAATGTTTAATTGGTCTGATCCGTAAAGCCCCCTTAGAGGGAAAATAAAATGCGTGTGCTGAGGACGCTCAGAAGAGCAGAATGAGGCAGTCAGAAGTGGATGTTCTATACTTACAGATGCATTTTGGTTTTTGGAAGTTGTCTTAGATATCTATGCAGTTTCCATTTTCCGAGTGATGTTTATACAAGGCCATCTTTTGCTTTCTAAAACTTCAAGGGTGGGGGCAAAGAAGGCAGTGTTGTGAGCTATCTCAAGGCGGGTAGAACACAGTTAAGTTCAAGGAGAAGACTTCAGAAGTGCTCTATTTGGGCCTTAGGTCGGGGAGTTGAGTGGAAAGCCGGGGGTGTGGCAGGCACAGTCATCACCCCTCCCATGAGCCATCCTGGGAAAACCCTCCTGAAAGTCTGGTCTGTGCCCGGCTGTCACCTGATAGAGCAGCGTTTTCCTTCAGGACTCAGGCTAGACGTTATCGGACACAGGTATAAGTAATAAGGATCTGGGCAGTTACCACGTCCTCCGTCAGAGAGGCCAAGGAGGGAGGAAGGAAACACTCTACTTCACTAGTTCTTTTTAGCATGACGACTGGGCATTAGGAACAGCCTGGCCTGGGTTGCTGCGCAGCCATCAAGACGCATAACCTTGGCTGGGTACGTAACCTTGGCTCCATACGTAACCTGTGTGTGCCTCGGTTTCCTTGTTTACAAAGAGAGGACGGTAACCTCACCTCTTATGGTAATTGTTAGGACTGAATGAGTGTGTATGTGTGTGTGTAGGGGTCTCTGAAAATAGCGCTACATGTAGGTGTCAGTTCGCGTTGTCACTATAGTTATGACTCTGCTTGCTAGACCCCCTAAGTAGGCTTCATACATCTATTCAGCAAATACTCATTAAAGCTCTGCCGTGTGCCGAGCACTGTTCCCAGGGCTGGGCTCACACTGATGAATGAGCTGACAAGACGTGTTCTTGGGGAGCTTGTGCTTGGGTTTGGGAAATCACAGGAAAAAATTCCATACGTGAGTAACAGAAACACCGAGTCATGCTAACTACTCTGTAGAGAGCAAAGGGGGAAGTGGGAAGCTTGAGTAGGACCGGGGGGCTTTGTCAGGACAGTGATGTCCCAGTGGAGAGACGATGACAAAGAACCGGTCTTGTGAAGATCGGGGACAGGGGCTTCTAAGACGTGTGGGAGCAAAGAGAAGGCTGCTGAGGCGGGTTGGCGGTAGCCTGGGTGCGGATGTTCAGCAGACCCGAGGAGCTGAGGGTCTGGCTCTGTCAGGCCCTGTGATCCTGGGGGGAGTTGGGATGTCAAGGTAGGGGTGGCGGAATGCTTCCGGGAGGTTTTCAAGCAGAACGCTGGCGTGGACGAATGGTGTTTAAAAGCTATTGTGATTAAAGCCTTTAGTGATGGAGACCACTCGGTCCTGGTGGGGGAGAGACACCGATGAAAGGCAGGGAGCCCAGAGGCAGACCTGCACGGCCCTGCCTGACTGGATTGCGGCAAAGGGACAAGAGCCATGCAGTGAGGAAAGGATGAGCTTTCGGCAAACGGTGCTGAAGGATGGGGGTGGGCACAGGTAGGAGATAACTCTGGACCTGGACCCCACAACTTGCACAGCAGTTGGTTCGAAGGGAATCATTGACTTAAATGTGAAACATAAAAGCATAACAGTTTTAGGACAAAAACAAACAGAAAAATGGATAAGACCTTCGGTGTCTAGGCCAGTCAACGAATTCTTAGACTTGACCCCAAAAGCACAACCTGTAGGAACAGATTGATAAATTTGAGCCTTGGTAAAGACCCTGGTTAAGGTAGGAACTATGAGGAAATACTTGCAAACCACGTTTATGACAAAAACACATGTTTACATATGTACACATATGTAAATATACACATTTAGTATCTAAATTATGTAAATAACTCAAAATTTAACTACAAAAAGCAAATCATCCAGTTAGAAAATGGTCAAAAGTTACGAAGAGACAGCTCACTCCAGAGGGCACACAGACGTCAGATAAACCCGTGAAAAGATGTTCAGCATTGTTAGCTGCTGGAGAAAAGTGTGTTACAACCACACCAAGTCACTGCTGCACACCTGTCAGGATGACTGAGATAGAAAAGTAACACCCAGATGCTGGCGCGGATGTGAAGACGTCAGGTTGCACACACACGGCGGTGGGGTGGGGGGGTGTGAAATGGCGCAGCTGCCCTGGAACACCTGCGGGGGCTCCTGGACCTGCAAACATGCACCTACCGCACGGCCCAGCAGGACCCCAAACTCGTAGGCTTTCATCCCAGGGCAGGAACTCACCTGCATGTAAACACCTGGGCAGGAACTTTCCCGGCAGCCACGTTGGTCATCAGCCCTAACAGGACACACCTAGATGTTCCACAGAGGTGAACTGTTCCATGAAGGTGACGCATGGGTGCCACGAACTCCTCCTGAGGCATAAAAAGGCGTGCTACGTGGAACGGCACAGCCGAGTCTCCAGGCAGTTATTCGGGATGAAAGCACCCGATCTGCAAAGGTCACATACTGAATGATTCCGTGTATAGAACATTCCAGAGGGGACAAGGTTAGGACGCAGAGAGTGTCAGGACTGGTGGGGGCTGGAGTGCCGGGAGGCCGTGGTCACGTCTACAAGGGGCGGGATGGAGCCGGGCCTGTGCTGGCGGACTTGCTCTGTCTCACCCACAGCACTGTCACGTTCCTTGTCTTCGTGTACTGCTGTCCTGTAAGATGGGCCACAGTGAGAAACCGTGGAGGGCGCAAGTGGCCTCAGTCTGCATCATTTCTTACAGGTGTGTGGCAATCGCCGACCGACTCTCCAAATGAGAAGTTTGATCAAAACACAGTATTTTGGAACATCAGCAGAGAATGCCTGGCCTCCAGCCCAGTTATCCTGATCGAACTGGGCAGGAGCGGGCTCTGCCTTGTGCTTTCAGCAAGTTGTTCGGGGCCTTCCTGTGCACAGGACTGAGGAGCGGTGCACCTGCTAGGCCATCCCTCCAGGCCTTCCCAGCAGGGTGTGGCCCTGCCTTCTTCAGCCCCAGACGCTAGTTTCAGGTGTTCACCTCTGCAGGTTTGTGACCTATTCCCTGGCAACCAATGTCCCATCCTCATCTGAGAGCGTTTGAGGTATCCATACGTCTATGAATATCTTGGTATTTCCCCTTTAAAGTGAGTTTTACTCCACTGTTTTTTCCAGGGTTCACTCAGCTTTCATTTCAGGCACCTGTTGAAATAATTACTCTCATCACTCGTAGTTACTGTAATTTTGTTGGCAAGGATGCAGGCCCTGCTCATTCATGCTTGCGGGGTGCTGTTATCTCTCATTTCCCCGTCTCTTCATTGTGGGCCCAGGCTGGGCAATAAAATTCTGTGCAAACAGAACACACACAAGTCTTCTT
This sequence comes from Sturnira hondurensis, assembly GCF_014824575.4. NCBI lineage: Eukaryota > Metazoa > Chordata > Mammalia > Chiroptera > Phyllostomidae > Sturnira > Sturnira hondurensis. The sequence continues at coordinate 24,490,593 of NW_028075471.1, forward strand.
GTGTGGTCGCTGCAGAAGTCCATTAAAACCCCCCAACATTCAATTCACATACTCGATGCCTCTTTTGAGGGCACTCTGCTTATAATCAGAAACCAGAGTAGACTGTTACCTTATGAATACGTTTAATATGCTATTTTCCACGAGACCTGCTTTGTTTGTCTTTTTAAAGTACGGAAGCACACATTTCTTTTTCTCTGCTTCAGCTGTACTTTGAAAGAATATTCTGGCAAACTTCCATTGATACTAGAGCTTGTATCTGCTCCTGAAAATGCCAGGCTCTTGTTTGATTTTTCTGATGCCAGTTAATTCTGTGCTGCATTTTCAATATTAGTTCTTTGATGTCAAGCTCAGCAGAGCATGCAGCACCAGAGGCGTTTGGTGGTTTTTACTGAAGAGGACGAACAGCTATTGAGGGGTCACTGCTCTGTCCCAGCAGGGGGACAGTCCCATCCTTGTGTGGCTGTTGATTCCATGGTGAGATACGTAACTAATGAAACTCATCAGGGTTTGTCCTCATCATGTCACATCTGTGCAACAGGGTGGAAACTTAAAATTTAGTTGGCACTCGTGTGTGTACTTTCGACAGGGCGCTGGCGTGTTGCCCGTGCCTCTGTTTTTGTCTCTCTTCCTCTTTGTTATGTCTCCCTGGTGTTACTTGGTAACTGTCCTTTATGATTCTGGTAATTTAGGACAAAGAAGAAATCTCTGGGCTGTTTGTTGAATCAAGAATGGCGTAGATAGTTGTGCCTTTTGAGTGTACTTTCCCGGCTTGAGGACAGCGGGTGCTGAGGATTTGTTTGGTCAAGGCAGACTCTCATCGTTGATGCTGTGCAGCGCCCCCTGCTGTTGTTGTTTCATTATTGCTCTTTTGACATACAGTGTTTAATAGATGTCCTCATGGAGCTCTTTTCACTTCCCAGATACTGTTTTAAGCTTTTACTAACATTAATGTATTCACTCCTCACGACAACCCTGCTGTCCCATGAAGGTGGGGTCATGTGCCTAAGGGTATGTGATTCAGGTGTGGAGTCAGGACTTGAACTGGGGCAGTCCGGCTCTGGAACCCACACCCTTCCCCACTCCATGAAGCCACCTCTCTAAATACCCAGATACTGGGCTGTAAATCTCAGTTGGCGCTTTCCCTTCCTTTCATGCTCTGTGTCTGTCTACTTTGTGCCCTCTAATTTGCTACTCAGTGTTCCATTGTGAGCACGTAGCGCATTGTAGGAACATCAACTTTATTAAGGTATTTCATACAATAAAATACGTCATTTTATGCATACAGTTCCCTGAGTTTTGACAAATGTATGCAGTCCTGCAGCCAACATCACACTCAGTATGTGGGACATGTCCTTCACCCCAAGATGTGCTGTGGCGCCCCTCTCCACTCTGTCTTCCCCGCACCGATCACCCATTGACCTTTCTGTCACAATGCATTCGTGGTTTTCCCTATACTAGGCTTTTAGTAAATGGAATCGTACTCTTCAATTTTTGGCTTCTTTTGATCAGCATGTTTTGGGGAATTCATTCATACTCCTGCTCAAATCAATTAGGTTACCTTTTTTATTATGATGCCGTTTTTCATTGGCCACATGTACCTTAATTTGCTGATGCATTCATCTGTTGATAGACATTTGAATTGTTTCCAGTGCTGGGTTGGGATGAATAAAGCTGGTATGAGTATTCATGCACAAATCTTTGGGTTTTTTTCCCCCTTTTTAAAATTTCTTTATTTCTTTTTCTATGTGCAAATCTTTGTATTGACATGTTTTTATTTCTTGTGGGCAAACACCTAGGAATGGACTTTTGGGTCTTAGGATAAGCACGTATTCAGTGTTACAGACTGGCAAAATGTTTTACCGAGTGGTTGTGTCAGTTCACCCTCGAACCAGTGACACGCACTCGAGTTTCTCTGCATTCCTGGTGATGCCAGTCATTTCCCTTTTTGTAGCTTTTTACTCTCAAGTAGTCATAGAGTCTCAGTCAAGAAACAGCACAGGGAAAGCCTTTGTGTTCTTCACCCCGTGTCCCACAGTGGTAAGGTGCTGCGTGACCTGAGGACGGGGTCAGAGCCAGGCTGTGGCTGTGGGCACAGTGCCCCCCATTGACTTGCAGCCCACTAGCTCGGCACACATTCACCGCTGCGCACAGACTGCGCCATGGAATCTCGTCCTGTGTTGCAGTCACGTGATGACCGCCGCCATCAAGATGCAGATGTGTCCCGTCCTCACCAAGATTCCTCATGCCAGCCCCTTCGGGTCACACCTGCCCCCTTCACTTCCTCCCTGCCCTCCCGCCTCTTCCTGCTCCCTTGTGAAACCCCGGGCAGCCACGCATGTGTTTTTCAGGTCTGTAACTTTGTCAGACCAAGAATGTCAGAAAGAGAGCCATCCAGTATATAACCTCTTGAGATTGACCTCTTTTTTTTGACTCAGCATCATGCCCTTTACATGCCCTTGGCTGCATGTAGCAGTACTTCTTTCCTCTTCACTGCTGAGGAACATGTATGCAGCACACTAGTGTAACTGTTTGCCCATGGAAGGGCATTTGGATAGTTTCCAGTTTTGGCCTGTTACAAAAAGCCACTGTGAACTATTTGTGCATGCTTTTGTGCAGATGTAAGTTATTCTCTTGGGCTGAACGCTCAGTCAGGCATGTAAAACCATGTGTTTTTGAGAGGTGGTGCCATTTTATATTCTCCTCAGCAACGTCCGACTTGCCTGGTTTCTGTGGTCAGCGTTTGGCATGGCTGTTTTTTCTTTTCTTTTTTTTTTTAACTCCAATAGTTGTGTAATGATACCTCATTTTGGTTCTAATCTGCATTTCCTTAGTGGCCGATGGTGTTCCACCTGTTTGTGTGAGTGGCCAGCTGTCGTGTGTCCCCTCTTGGGGAGCGTCGGTCTGTGTGCAGAGTCCCCAGCATTCAGTCTTAGCCGCTCCAGTGCTGTGTCTTGGCCTCTCACCATAGTCCTGATTTTTGTTTTCCTGATAAATTCAGGTGTTGAGCATCGTTTCTCATACATATGGGTCACTCCTTCATCTTGGTGAAGTGTCTGCTCAGATTCTTTTTTGCCCATTTTTAAGTAGGCTTATTTGTCTTAATAGACTTCCGAGTTATTTATTTTTGGAATCCAGTTCTTCATTAGAGCTACATGTTGTAAATATTATCCTCCATTCCATGACCGGCCTTTTTCATTTTCTTGACATGATTTCTTTGGAGGAGAAGCTTTAATTTAGATGAATTTCCATGTGCCCGTATTTCCCTTTCATTGTTAGTGTTTTACAGCATCCTTTGTAACCCCATCCTTACCTACTGAGAGGCCATGAATGTTTTTGTCCAGAAATTCTGCAGCAGCAGGTTTTACCTTTAGGTCTAAGACTGATTAAGAGTTCATTTGGGTCCACGTGCCACAGCTGTGTTTTCCAACACCCCCCCCCGCCCCCACCCCCAGTGATTGTTGCTCAGGTTTAATAGCATAAATAGTGCTGATGACACGTTACCGTACCAACTCCAGGTGGCCTTTGGAAAAGCATCTCTGGGTGTTAAGGCAAACACATGCTTTATTAAGTGTATGCAAATTGCTAGCCACGAAGGTTGCATACCTTTATATTTTTATTAGTGTGGCAGAAGAGTTCTTGTTTCTTTTGTTTTGGCTTCTTATGAATAATTATATAATAAGATTCATCTCCTTTCACTTGCTTCCAAACCCCTGTTTTATAGTATGTCATTTTCAGCATACTTCTCTTCAAGTCTTGTGGCTTGTACCCAAAGTACCCGTCCTAATGTTGTGTGGAGGGGGAGGCCAGTCCTCTTGGCTGGTTCAAATCCTGTCTAAGTTCCGAGTGCGGAGGCTGAGCATGAAGGCCCTGGGGCTGCAGACCTAAGGTGGTGACTAGGCTTTATGATACGTATTTTGCCATTGACTTCTTTTATCTTTTTGGGGGGTCTCATATTCTGTATTTTTCATGATGTTGAGTGGGTGACATCTGGTGAGTGAGATATTAATACATATAATTAGCTGCCAATTTGGGTGAGGGCAATTTTCTAATAAAGTTATGCAGGCTATATAATTTTAGGTGAAAATATATATGAGTAGTTGGTGATAGGAACAGTAACTTTAGGACCTCAATACAGGTGACACCTTAAAAGTGTCTTAATCTGGTAAAGCATCAGTCCCTCACCCCTTTGGCATCAGGGACAGGATTCACATGGGAGGGTGGGATGAGAGGCAGGGGGGAGGTTGGGGCCAGAGCTCAGGTGGTGTGATATGAGTGATGGAGGTGGGATGGTGCTTCACCGGCTTGCTCGCCTCCTGCTGTGTGGCCCCCATACTGGTCCAGTCTGAGGCCCGGGGGTTGGGGATCCCTGTGGTGAAGGACAAAGCCATCATGTTACAAAAATGCGGCACAACACCTAGTATGCAGTTTGAATCTTCGTGTATTATGAGGAAAATGTGTATGGAACAGATGCTCTAAGTCATAAGGGCCACCGTATAAACCAGTTGCATTTACATAATGATTCCGTAGGCTAAAATATTAAGTGTCTTTTCATTGATTGAAAAGCCCATTCATCGCTAAGTGACGTTTACCTGGGGTAAGAAATACCTGTGCTAATCTTCACTCTGAAATGCTGACTAGAAACCATTACATGTGAAAAGAAAACGTTCCTTTTTTTTTAAAGTTTTCTTTGCTAAGTTCTTTGAATATTAATATTAGTTATATTTATAGAAACTGCCACTTGCATGCAAGCACTTGTGTCTGGCGCACATGATGTCGCCTGTCAGCAACCTGGTGTGACTCTGTCCTGACAGTTTCGGTGTCAGACTGGCAAACACAGAGCAGTCTTCGCGAACCTTTGACAAGGTCCTGATGGTGTCTTCACTGTGTTTGCACAAGTGTGTATTGTTTCCTCTCGTTTGTCTGGTTGCTTAGTGTTTAAGTTATGGGCATATCAACAAAGAAAGGAAAAAATGGATAGCAAAGATATAAGGGTTATTGACTTGCTTATAGTTTAATGACTCCAACAGTTCTGCCTTGTTGAAGAGAAAAGACCTCTGCTGGGCACGGCTTTCTCCCCCCACTCCCCCGCCCCCCATTTGCTTGATAAACAAGTTGTGGTTTGTTGAAAGCCAAAGGCAGCGCCTTCTGGTTTGCTCAGGCCAGTTCAAGTTCGTGCCTGTGTTCCTGGAATAGCCATTGCTAGGATCCCCTTCCACTTTCAAAGGGAAATATTTCTCAGATGAATTTGCTTCCGGTGTCCTGGGCTCTTGTCTGACACTGCCACCCACTTGTCCTGTGACTACGGGTAAAGCAAGTCACCCAGGCTTTCTCTGGGCTTCTTCCTTTATGCAGTGAAATGGAGCAGCAGCACTAAGTGGTCTCTGAATATTCTGCAAAGCTCTCAGGTCTGTCTCTAGGCATTTTGTTACTGTTATAAAATGATTTGGAGGATTGGCTGTCAAAAATGTTGTTATTTTTATCTTACCCCTGGTCCTGTGTGGAGAGTTAAGTCCTCCTGCTCGTTCTCACTCTCTGGACCAGCCTTCCGCCCTCCACACTGCACTTCCTCCAGGAAGGACCTTCCTGACCTTTGCCCTCGCGCTGTGATGGTAATTGAAAATGGCCAGGCTGGTCATTCCATGAAGAGAGTAAAACAAAAACCACGCATCAGTGTCACGGCAGAGTGCGTGTCACTTGGCCACGTCCTTCCCTTTACTGACAAAACTTGCTGCCCGTGAGGCCCTGCGGCGTGCATTTCATTACCTTCAGAAAAGGTCCATCATTGCCTCTCAGGCCTGAAACCCGTGGGCGGCAGGGGTGCCGTAGAAACCCACGGGTGTGTCTGCCCTGAGCACCGTGTGGAAGTGGGTCCTAATGCCCCTCTCCTGGCCACGGTCTATATTCTGGGGTTCTCTTCTCACTAGGGAAGAGAAAAACACACTCCTTTCTCCGCTAGGGCTGTGAATTTATCACCACACACTGGCAAAGGCCTCCAAAGTAAACCATCTCCCACATCCAATCATTGTTATTAAGAGTGGTTTCGCAGAACTCGCCCTGAAATCAGAGGCAGGCACCCTTGGCACTCAGCAGTTTGCGTCCAATAGGCCGGTGGAGCACGTCACCTTCCTCGTCTAGGGAAATCAGGTTATTTGGAAAGCTGTCTTGAAATACTGAAAAATGTGAATTATTCTGAAGATGTCTCGCCAAGTGTGTTCTTTTACAGGAAGGTGGTTCAGATGCCTCCCTTGAAAACTATGTGTCCTGGTATCTTTGTAACCAGGTCCCAAGTCTCTGGGACCTCACACTCCCATGGATGAGAGTGTGAGGGAGGACCATGCCCATTTCCCACAGAAATCGCAGCCTGCCTTTGCTCGAGAGGGCGGTGATGTCCGCACACAGCCTTTAGGGTTCCAGGAGGTGCTGCAGTCCTGGGCGTTAGTTCGCGCATGGGCCAAGTTTCCTCTCCCCTAACCGATGTCTGTATCTTCTCAGAGACCAGACTTTCAAACTCTGTGCTGCTCTGACTAGGGGAATATTCCCCTAGTGTGTGTGGAATATTCCTGAGGAGTATGTAAACTATTCATTCTGCTGGGGATTAGGTCTTTATCCTTTATTCAGGCCACCAGAGAGCTGCGTTTTGTCTCCCCGGAGAACGGCTCTCACTGAGTTGTGTGTGGCCTTACGCCATTGGCCAGCTCGAGGGGCATCGTCCACAACGAACCACAGGAAAGCATCATTGCCCTCCACAGTGGGCGGGTGAGGGCGTGGGCCACACACAGGGCTTCTATGGCTGTAGAAGGATGTTCTCTCCGTTCTCTCGGTCAAGGTCGGAAGCTGAACTCCTCTCGAGCACCTGTTGATGAGAATTCTTTAACTGCTGATTGCTGCCTGTCTATAACTAAACTTCTGGTAGACTTCTTGTCAACTGCCTTGACTCCATCTTGGTTTTTTAAAATTATTTTTTTCTACCTCAATAACCAGCCTTGTTAGTGTTATGTTACATTTCTATCAAAAATCCTTTTTGAATGAATGAAAAAATGACACAAATGCATGCTTTAATAGTCCCTCGTTCTTTGATTGGTGTTATGGAAACTTGTTTCCTTTCCTAACTTCCCAGCAGAGGCAAAGTCTCTCAGGGTAGAGGTTGTGTTTCTCATTTCTTTATTGTGTAGGGGTATCGAGCGCAATGCTTCAAATGTAATAGGCTCCCTGTGAATGTTTCTGCAATAAATAGACGTGCATTTATTGAATCTGGGTTCTGTTGGGTAAAGAGATGTGAATGAAGTGTGGTTCCCTAGCCTTTGGAAATTTATTTCCATTTTAGAGAAACACAAGGAAGACTGCCATATGCCTGGGAGGTTTGGGGGAGGGGAAACCTCTGATTGGTGAGGCCCCGAGACAACGGCAGGGTGGTCTGGAAGGATGAGTAGGGTACCACCAGGGGACACGACCTTGGGGAAATCTATTCTGAGCCTTGAAAATTGAGTTGCGTGAACATTCATGTAATTTTTGTATGACTCAGAATTATTTTCTTTCTCCCTTAAGCTTCAAGGATTCTCCTCTAAGCTAGGGCTCTGAAATTTATAGAATAAGCCCTTATTGATGTCACGACTTTATAGACTTCCGTTTTCTCTAGTCCGTACTTCGGCACCTTAACCTTTGCAGTTTGTCTTGACATATTAACTTTTCTCTTTATTTTCAGATGCTTGTAAAAGCTCGTCTCTAGACCTTCCCAAGTTCAATGAAATCTTACCCAAGGAACGCCATGTAAAAACCAACTCTCTGTTAAATGTGATTTCTGGTTATTTCGTGTTTGCATTGATCTTTTCCACACAGAGCGTCTCATTTAGAAGAGCATGTGACTTCGAGGTTGTTCTCAGACTGTGGCGCTGTACTGAATCCTTTGTGGTTTACGCCCCAGTGAGCTTTCTCCCGCCGGGTCCCTTCACGTTCACCTTATGAGCCACCTAACCTCATGTCGTGGGGTCAGCCATTGCCTCTTCTAGTTGCAATGTCCTCCCTGCAAATTCCTTCCCAGCCTTCTCAGGCGAAGTCTTTCCTCACCATTGACCCAGCACCCCCCGCCCCCCCCTCGACCCCTGACCTGGCCCCCAGCTTCCTCAGTCCTCTCTCTGATGACGGCAGCATGACTTCCATGCCTCCCTCTCCGTTAGCCTGGAGCTTCTGAAGGCCGAGGCTGCCTCGTCTTTGATTTCCCCCAGTGCCTGGTGGGGTGTGTGTGTTCCTCCTCCATGCCCTTCTCTGTCGGCCCACACTCGTGCGGCGAGTGAAAACCTCCGGGGCTGTCGTTGCCTGCAGCGCTGAGCACCGTGGGTGAGCCGGAGCTTCACTCTGCACTCCGTGACCACGCGCTGACCAAGCGCAGCCCTCGGAAGGAAGGGCCTCTGGGGACCGCGGTTTAAACCACTGCTATCAGAGACGCACCCTTCGCTGCTGCCTTTTGTCCCCCTCCCTGCATTGTTTGTGGTCGACATAAAATGAAGCAAATGTGAAACTTTTTTTTCTCTTGCAGAAAACTTGAGTTTTGGAATCTTCTTCACGGGAAACTTGGTCATGTGTTTTTCTGTCTGTGGACACCCCCTCGGGAAATTCCAGTGGGTCAGTCAGGTGTTGCGTTTCCTTGGAGAAACCCTAGGTCTCTCCTTCCACAGGTTGTGAGTCTCAGGTGTGTATGGCCATGCGTGCATTTCTAATTATTTTGGTATTTTGACTGTATGTCCATGTTAAAACTGGGTGCACATGTAGTCACTCTTCAGTCTGTCTTCTGTCTTCAATTGCTTCGTAAATCAAAAAATCCTTGCATGGTGGTGGGACCCTGCAGAGAGCTAGAAAGTAGGCACTGTTTGCAAATTCTTAAACTAATTGCTACATTTGCTTTCCACAGACGGTCCCTTGGCTTCAAGTCTCCCTGAGAGCTAGATGCATAGTGGTTCAACAAAGGCAGGCGATGGCTGGGAGCCCTGGGATGAGTTTATTTTACGATATCTCTCCCCCCAGGCAGCATATTATTAGGCAGATAGTTTTATTCTTGTGATTCCTGGTTGTCTTTGCAAACACTTTGGTGTTCTGAAAAACATGTCAAGAAAAACTCTGAGTCTGTAATCCTTATCCAGAATACTCTGGGTGGTGGGAGGTACACTGCACCAGAATGATTTGTGTTAGGAAAACCTGTGGTTCCCCTGTGTGCGCTCCAATTCCTTGCTGCCCGGGTGGAGTCTGTGGACCGCAGCATGCGTACACCCCGGGGTATGCAGAAGTGTGGGGTCCACGGTCCCACTTCAGACCTAGGGGGCTGTCACCTGCACTTCAACCAAGTTCCACAGAGCCTTCCCTGCTCACTGGAGTTCGAGAGACACCCCTCGAAAGCACGTGCATGTCACATGTGTTTTGAAGGAGCTGAGATCTGGGTTCTTGTTCCTCTGCTGTCCCATGTGCCCTCGGTGCCAGGGTCCTCTGGGAGCTTGCCGGAAGTCCAGGATCACTGGCCTAGTCCCGGACCCGCTGTGTCAGAAGTCTCCTGTCTACCAGATGCCCCGCTGATTTCTGTGGACCCCGAGTCTGAGAAGTGTAGGTCTAGGTTACGGTATCTTCCTGAAGCTGGCTGAAGATGAGCTCTAGTTTTAGGATAATGTGGCATTATTCTTTTCTCCAAATGCCTCTTCCATAGTTTTAGCTAGAAAGGGCCAGCCCAGTGATGCAGCTCGAGTCTCCGATTACACAAACAAAGCAGGGGCCCCCTACCTCCTGCATCGCCGTGTGCACCTTCTGACCTTTGCTCTTGGTACTTCTTGCAAAAGTCTTCTGTGGGTGATTCTCCTGCGCCCACTAGTCCTCCTGAAAATAGAGGAGTAGGTCATGTTTTTTCCTATGCATTGTGATTTCCAGAACATTATTCTGAAGAACTACTTACCCTGTTCCCATCCGCTAGTGCTTCTCAGCCCGAGATTTCCCAGCTGCCCACTGTCCCGGCCTCCTCCCTGAGTCTGCCCTCCTGGGCTTCATTCCTCTTTCCCGAAGGGCCGCCCCTCACTCACTGCTCCTCTGCCTCCCAGGGCTGCTCCCTCTCTCATCTGTGGCATTCTCCTCGCCCAGGTTCACTGTCATTCTCAACTTTATTGACCTTTATGCCCTCTTGGCTTGTATACCCTTGAGTAGAGTCACCTTCATCACTCCGACTTCCCCACTGCACCTCCCCAGACCGTTTCACCTGTGAGGATCTTGAGCCGCCCTTCCAGGTCCCCCATCCTGTGAACCTGTGCCCACCTCTCAGTCCATTCTCTCCATCCATGTCTGGGCCTCGTTTGCCTGACCGTACAGCGAGCAGCTGTCATGAGGTCTTCATTAGCATCTTTGACAATTCTTTCTTTTTGACTTTTCCCAGACTTGTGCTTGAACCCCGGGCCACCTCTGCCCTGTGCTTTAGTGGCACTTGATTTTGGGCCAGCGAGCTTTGCTCGAGAGAATGATGGTCCAGAGGTGACCGAGTGGAAGGGAGCCGGGGCTGCATGACCTCAGTGGCTCCCCTGGCCCATCTTGCTCCTCCCCTGACTCCCAGCCCCACGTGCATCACTACAGGTTCTCAGGGAGGCGGGGGGGGGGGGGGGGGGCGGGGGGGCTGGTCTCTCAGGAGGGGATGGTGCCAAGGTTTTCTGCTTGCCGCCAAGCTTTGCTGGGAGGCTTCTGAACCAGTGTGCTTCTATTTCATTACAGTTTCTTCCCAGCATAGTTGCAATACACTTAATGCATTTGGCGCGTTGCTGTGCTACAGATTTGCTTGTGGTCTTTAGATGCAGATAGCGTCTTGTGGGTATAAACAACAGCAGCCACTCTGGTGTCTCCCTGGCCTTGTTCCCGTGAAGCTTTGCTGCTTCTCACACTGCTACCTGCAAGGAGGAGAGGAGACGAAGACTTCTTTCCTAGCAGCATTAAAGGGCAAGGAAACGCAATTCAGTTGGAATTCCTTCAACTCTACTGGGTAGCCGGCAAAGCTAACCGAATTAAAAAATAAAAATATATCCTTTAGTTTATGGCCAAAACATTTCTAGGAATTTCTGTAGTTTGGGCAGTAAAAGCAATACCTTTAATGAAGTCACTGCCATGTCCCTAGCTGTGTGCCAGCACTTGTGGCAGAGACAGAAGTGTGCAGGTATCTCCTCGAACTTAAAACAGAAGCTCGTTTCATTCGCTGAAGAGAAAGTGGCCATATACATGAATACTGTGAGCGAGAATGCAACAAAACCACAAATCTGGCTGTGCTACTGCCCCTTTTACAAGGGGTAATGACATCCCATGACCCAAGGTCAAGGCCATGCTCCACAGAGTAGTGGCCGTCCGGCCTCACCCCCCTCTCCAGCATCTTCTTCCTCCCTGGCGCCTTGCTCTCATGCGCCCTGCACTCCTGTCTCCCTGACCTTCCCGTCATTTCGGAATTCACTCCCACGCCTCCCTGTGCTGGTGAGAGGTGCTCCGTGGTTTTCGTCCTCCTGGTCGGACCCCGTAAATTCCCATGCACCTTTCAGGACCCACTGTAGTGCCCCCTCCTCTGTTCTGTGGGGCTGTTTCGTGTTTCCCTGGAGAGAATCAGCCTCCACTCTCTGCTCCAGGAGCTCTTTGCCACCTGCCATGCCTCGGTTACGTTGTTTTATTTCAGGGTTCCCTTTGAGTTCTTCTTCGACCCACTGGTTATTGAGGGGTGTCTCCACCAGTTTGGGTGACTTTAATAAAACCCACACACTGGGGTCTGTCAACACAGAAACTCACTTCACAGGGTCCCGGCTTCTGCACGTCCAAGACCAGCGTGTCAGTGTGGCCAGGTCCTAGTTGGGCGTGTCGTCCTGGCTGGGTTTTCGCTCTGCAGAGGACGGAGAGAGGGGAACGAGCTCTCCGCTAAGGGCCCTCACCCCATTCGGGAGAGCTCCATCCTCATGGCCTGATGTCGCTGGAAGGCCCTGCCTCCTCACTTCAGCACATAGGAGGTCTGGGTTTCACCACATGCATTTGTCGGGGGGCGGGGTCACACACATTCAGTTCATAGGGAGGAGTGTGGTATTTAATTTCCTTGTGTTTGTGAGCTCCCCAAACTTCTGAGCTGCTGGTTTTTAATTTCATACCATTGTGGTTTCAGAAGCTATGTTGTATGATTTCTGTTCTTTGACATCTTTTGAGGTTTCTTTCATGGCTTGCCGTGGGGTCTGTCCTGGAGAGTGTCCATGGGTGCCCGAGGACAGTATGTGCTCTGTCGCCGTGGGGGTGTTCCACGCACGTCCGTTAGGTGAGCTGGTTTCCGCTGTTGTCCCAGCCTTCTCGTTCCTGCAGGTGTTCTGTCCAGTCACTCTGCCCCTACTGAAAGCAGGGTACTGATGTCTCCAACTGCTGTTGTTGAACTGTCTGTTTTCCCCTTCATTTCTGTTAGTGATTCTGGTCAAAGCCCATTAGGAATTCAATCCAGACTATAAACTTCCTTTTCAGTAAGCTGACTCCCCTCAGAAATATTTGACTTTGTTCTCAGAACTGTTGCTGTAAGAGTGTTTCACTGTTATTTACATAGAAAGAGTTGTGTGCGCCAGCCATGTCCACATTTCGTTAGAGGGAGCCCCCACTCCCACCTCGGATCTAGTGGGCTCTGCCCACTTCGTGGCCGACAGGCGCTGACCTGTGGTCCCCGCATCCCTTGGAGCAGATCCTCTCGGTATAATTGCATTTTTCCAAACACAGAGGGATTCAGACAGGCTGGGGACTTGCCAGGTTTAATTTTGACAGATCTCAAGATGAAAAGGTTTGCATCCATGGGGAAGCAGAGTTGTGCCTGGGCCACCACCTGGGGACTTGGGACCAAAGATTCCTGGCAGACGCCTCCCCACCCGGACGGGGAGGCTGGATCTTTCTGTCTGCCCTCTTCGCTTCTAACCCGTCACCACGTGACTCTTTTAGCCAGGAATATCGAGAATGGCTTTTCCCTCTGTATTCCCTGATCCTGGGATGTGCCTGTTTGCCTAAAGACTGGTCTTGGAATTTAAGGTGGCCCAACAGTTGTTCAGAAGACAACTGCTGCGCGTGCCTTGGAGCACCCGTCTCTCCTTCGAGCTGTAACTGGATGGGTGATTTATGCCTGTTTGTTAATTGCACGGGTGCTGCTTTTGTAATTTAGCATGCTTGTTAAAAACAGTCCAACAGCAGTCCTCCAAAGGACCATAGATAACCTGTGATGTGTCTTGCTGGGGGAGCTGGCGATTATTTTACTGTAAATGAATCTAACAATAGCTTATCGCAAAGCCACAAGAGGGATGGGCTTTGGGGGAGGAGCATTCAAACCAAGGCTCTTCTTCATTGGCTCCATCCATCAGCCCACATTCCTGGCACGGAGGTTTTCAGAGAGGTTCAAGGAAAGTCAAATAATTAGGATTCTTTTCAGCATTGTGGGAAAATTTTTCGTATTATTACATCTTTTTTTTTTTAAGACTTTATTTATTTATTTATCTTTAGAGGGGAAGGAGAGAGGGAGAGAAACACCAATGTATGGTTGCTTTTCATGCGCCCCCTGCTGGGAGTTGACCTGCAGGGAACAGGTCTGCAACCCAGGCATGTGCCCTGACTGGGAATCGAACTTCGATCCTCTGGTTCACAGGCCCATGCTCAATCCACTGAGCTACACCAGCCAGGGCAATATTAGTGCATCTTATTTAAGACTCATTTACACCTTCCTTGTAATGGAAATTTTAATGTTTTATGTTATGTAATGATGACTTTTTGCTTTTTAAAAGGCTGTGCTACCAGATCAAAGGCTTGTAAATATGTCCTGTAGGAATTGCTTGGCTATTCTCACTAATTTCACATCTTAGAGCTACCTACTCTGTTGCATTTTGACTTATGCTGATTTCTTTCTGGGGAAAACAGATATACGTAAAAGTAAGGGTAAGCAATAATTTGGGCAATATTGGCAGAAAAGCACATTTTCTTCCCAGGAAAAGATTTTCAAAATTATGTGTTGGCTGAGGAAATGTGAGTCAAGTTATTAATTTTCAAAGATTTTGAGAAATGTACGCAGAGCACTGAAAGTAAAATGGAGCTTGTTACAAATCAAACAGGTGGCCAGGGTGTGCGTACCGTCCGGGCACTAGGTTTGAACCTGCTTTCCCATCTTCCCTTTCCTCCCCGACCCTTTGTGCCCCCCTCTGGCTGCTGGCCCACCATAATTGTTCTCGCAGTAGTTGGTGCACCTTTGAGGTGCTGGGTGTGATTTCACTTTGCTTTGAATGTTTCCAACCCCAGCCGTGTGTGTCCAAATCTTAAGAGTCCTTCAGATCCAGCTGCTGGGGGAGGAGCTCTCTAATTGATTAAGTGAATGTCTTGCAATAATGTATGTGCACCTCCCTGCCGCCTACACGTAGAAGCTCATGCGCCCTCTTCACTGGGACCCCACGCCCACACCAAGATAACCGTTCTTCTAACCCCCCAGCTCTGCCCTTAACTTACAGCTTATCACTCAGCACCACATTTACCGGGTTGGCCAAAAAGTTTGTGCAGGTTTTTTTCATAAAACAAAGGCACATTTTTCATTTGCACCAATAACTTTATTGATTTGGGGATTTTGAGTATGTCAGCTATCTCCCACTTGGTATAGAATGTTGATTACTCTTACTTAATGTCTTGATTTAGTCATTATCAACTTCCACTGGTCTACCGGACCCAGAGCACGGTCCAGTGAGAAATCTCCAGCAGGAAGCTTCACAGGCCACTGTGACACATTCGACCCATCACAGCGCCTTTCCATACACTGCACACATCTTTTTTGTGTGTTTCGGTCGTGTTTTTACCTTTCTTGAAATAATAAGGCATCATGTGCCAAAAATGTTGCATATCTTCTTCCATCTTCCATATTAAAATCGCTGCACAAAATTCACCAATTTTGATAAGTTTTTGAAATGCACTGTAATATGACAGCTGTCACAATACAATCCATCAAAATGGTTTTGAATGATGTTAAAGACAACTATGTGCTCCTGGAGCCAAGGCATGGAAAAAAGTCGAGCGGACTTCTGAGCCAACCCAAACCCATTGGTTTTCCAGATAGTCCCCATCAGGCTCTGAGTTCTCCCCCCTCCCCCTCCCTCCTCCTGCCATGACAGCAAGGCCCACTCTGCCTCCCTTAAGTGGCTGCACTGACCTGCTTGGTGCCTGCACCCAGTCTTGTGCTCTGGGTCTCTTCTCCACACTGCCCCCTAGAGGTGACTCCCCAAGTGCAGATTTGACCTTGGCAGTCTTCCCCATAAACGTTTACGCTAGTGGCACCAGCCACAGGGACAAAGTCCAGGCCCCTTCCTGTGCCAAGTCAGATAAGATCACTTGTCTGTGATCTGACCCCCATTCTTATGCCCTTATCTTGCTGCCCAAGCTCTCACTCCCTGGGGCTTCCTACCTGAGGTTTCAGAGGCGCTGGGCTCTTTTCCTTTCTTGGGAGGCGTCTGGTATTTTGTGATTATGGACCTCGTTCAAGGTGTTCCTTCCACTTGCTGGGTTCTTCTTCAGAGTAGAGTTGATTTCGGGTCATCCTTTGAGACTGTGTTCTCGTGTCCCCCGGGAGGGCATCTGGATCAGGGAGCAGATTCCTGGGGGCAGAGCACCTCGGTGTGCGCCCCTCACTGTCACTTCAGCAGTCTGTGTACGGGGCAGAGGCCATGTCTTACTACTGCATCCTCAACAGCATTGTGTTGGAGCACGGCCAGTTCCCAGTATGTGTTTGAACGGATGGAAGAGCAGAGATGAAGAGTATCTCACAGGCCTTGTGAAGGCCAGGAGGATGGATCTGGAGGAAAATGAAGACAAGGGCAAAGGTTCTGTCGATAGCTTTCAGCCTAAGAGATGAATCTGTGGGGCGAGGGCAGCAGTGTGGCTCCTGAGGAAGGCCCCTGTCCATCCCGCAGAGGGGTCCACAGGTGCAGGCTGTGGAGAGGAGGCAGCCTGCCCAGATTCTGACAGGTGGCTTTCATCGGAATGGCCTCCAGGAGAGGGTCTGGGTTCCATCTTTATCTAACTGGGGTTTAGAGGCACTGGATTTGAGGCAGGGAAGCACTTACTGGAGATCACTCTGAAACCCAGGCGTGGAGGCTCCCTGGAGGGCTGGCAAAGAAGGGAGGCGGTCACGGGACACTTGCACCGTAGCCCAGCTGCTGCAAGCTGGACCAGTGTGCTCAGGTAGTGCGAGGGGGTTGATGGGCCCATGCGAAGCAGACACGGAGGACTCCTCTTCTTTCTGCCAGTGGCTGCCGGGATTGCTCCTGGATCCCAGTGTTTGGGCCCCACGAGGGCGTTCAGGAGCCTTGCTGACAAAGCTGGGTTTGCACTGTGGGAGGAAGCCCAGTGGACATGACTGTGAGCTTGGCCAACCCCTTTCTACTTTGCTCCCTCCCCACCTCTATTCACATATCAAGATGTTTGCAGTTGTGTGCGCATCAGCCAATCAGTGCCTAGTTTGGGACTCCTCAGGGAACCATGTTATGAATGTACTATTCTTAAAGGTGCCTTTTGTGTATATATAACAGAAATAAAATCCAATTGTATCTTTCTAGAGGACTGAGGAAAAATGGTATGAGTAAGAGAATAAGCAAAGAAATACTTGTGTTTTCATTAGAAGGAGATCTTTTCATGTCAAACTTACAGTCCATAAAGTATTGAAATACAGGTATCACGTAGAAGTTACTTCAATTAAACTTTTTACCTTGGAAACTACTTTCCAAAGGGTAGGATGCTATTTGGTGAGCCTTTTTAAGTTGTCTTTGACAGCTAATTTTCTCACATAATAGCATAAGGTTCCTTCTCTTGTGATTCATATTTTTTAAAAGAGAATTTTTTCCCTTATAATGAACTCTGATGAATATATGAGATAATTGATGGCCTACATCTGCATAAAAAGAATCCAACTTGCTAAATACAATGCTCATGACAAACGGGATGCATTTAGACTCTTCGGTCTGGGATTGCATTCTGTCACCGTGCTCAAGAATAATACTGAACATTATGTAAAAAATGAAAAGCAGATCAGGGGCAGAGGTTTCTTTAAGGCGGTACTGAAGTTTATTGATCGTAATGGGAGGCAGGCAATGATAACTTTCAAGTAATGGAACTTACGCCATAGTACATTCGCTTGACACATTTTCTTTGAATGAAGCAGGCTTTTTTTTTTTTTTTTTTGAAAGGCAAGCTGGCTTCCTCTTGCCCCATTGAATGGGAAGCTACTTGGTAGACACTATGAAAAGCAAATTGGTGGTTTTCCTATCAGTGGGGGAGATACATACAGAGGTGGGGGGAGAGAGAGGGAGGATGCGGAGGACAGAATGGAAGGTCCCCGAGGGAAGCGGAGTGGACGGATCCAGTCCCAGGCTGGTGGGCGGGCACTAGAGCAGGATGCACGTGCTTGTGCCGAGAGGTGGCCCGGGTGGCCCGGGATGGTGGACCTGCAGGTACATTTCTAAGTGGTTACACATGTTGACCACACACTTCTGGGGGGAGCACTTCCATGTGGTGTGTTCGTGTTCTCCAAGTCTTGCTCCTGACAAAGCATTGGGGCTCAGCTGGACTCAGACTTCCGATTCCATGTTTGGATTATGTTTCTCTGTAGTTTGTTACCTCTTCTCTCAAGGGGTGAGCATGGGTTATTGGTTATTAAACTGGAGTACATGTACTGGATGTTAAAATTTGTTTTGACCCTGATTTGCTTCGAAGGAAAATACTGTATTCATTGTAGACTTATAATAATTCATAAACATCATTTATTTTTACTTTTTTTAATTGTTCTTCAAGTACAATTGTTTCCATTTCCCCACCACCACTTTCCCCTGCCCCACCCACCCCCACCCTCAGTCCTACCCCTGTTTGGCTTTGTCCAGGGGTCCTTTGTCCATGTTCCTTGATGACCCTTCCCCTTCTTTCCTCTGTTATCCCTCCCTTCTCCCCTCTGGTCATTGTCAGTCTGTTCGTTATTTCCATGTCTCTGGTTGTATTTTGCTTGCTTGTTAATTTTGTTGATTAGGTTCCACTTATAGGTGGGATCGTACGGTATTTGTCTTTCACTTCCTAGCTGACTTCAGTCAGCAGAATGCTCTTCAGATCCATCCATGCTGTTGCCAAGGGTAGGAGCTCCTTCTTTCTGATGTGTAGCATTCCATCGTGTAAATGTGCCATCGTTTTTTGATTCACTCATGTGCTGGTGGGCGCTTAGGTTCCTTCCAGCACTTGGCGATTGTAAATTGTGCTGCTACGAACGTTGGGGTGCATAGGTTCTTTTGGATTGGTGTTTCAGGGTTCTTAGGGTGTGATCCCATTACAGCAATCATTTTAAGTAAATATGTCTTTTTATTCTTAAACTCTAAAATGAAATAAATGACACACTCTCTGTAGAAAGATGCCTTCTTATTTATCAAGCCCCAATTATTTTTGTACTTGCTACTTGGATTTTAAAATTATTTGCACACTTACATGTTTTTCAAGACGATATGTTCGTGGTTTGGCTCTAAACTCTTGTTATCTGTTCAGTCTTCCCCTAGAAATAATTTTTTCCTACACACATGGCATTTCTTAATGCTTATTTATACATCTTTGAGCATGATGAGGCAGTATAATAATACAAAAACTGGAGAAAGAGGGATGTTTGTTGTGGGAAGGAGTTGGCCAGATGCAGCTGCTGATGTAAGTTTTACATGGGAGCCCCACTCATCCCCTCCAACTTCGTGCTGCGCACAATCAGACACGGCTGGGCGTCTGAGCTCAAACGCCGGCCACTCTGCAGACCGATGAGCCCTGTCCTGACACTGCTGTTTGGGGCCTGGGGTCCTCCGTGCCGTGTGATCAATCCTGGCTTTGCAGCCTCACGTGGTACTGGGCTGGCTCACCTGCTTCAGCAGGGACAAAGAACAGATGGGACTTGCCAATGCCCCCCAGTTATCAGGGGGCCAGCAAAGACATTCTGTATAGAAATGGGGAGTTTTGTTCAGATGTCTGCCCTAGGGGTGCACTTTCCATTTTCTTTTCCTTTTTTTTTTGGTCCAGCCTGAGTGTTTGAAACCAGCAAGTTTACTTTCTTGCCAACATGTTTCTCCTTTGTTACCAGCATAAAGCTAAAACCCATTACTGGAAGCCTGCTTCTGGGCAAAACCGTGAAATAGGTGAATTTGTCATCGGCAGCCATGACCTCCTTTTTCTAGCTCTGTTGGATTCCAAACACCTAATGCTCTCGCATCCCCCCTGCCTGGGGGGTGGGGGGGCTGCATGCAGTGGTAGTGATGGATTGCACCCTAATACCCTGTATCTCCCAGGGACATCGGCTCTTTAAGGGACTGTCAGGGAGATAATATATGACACATTGAAATAAATCTCTCATGGAGAATTTAAAACATCAGGGAGATAATATATGACACATTGGGGGGTTGATGAGGGAGAATTGGGGGGCAGACACCTTCTAATTCTAAAGCAGATATGTGAGTGACCGCTCCCTCTGCTTTTATGGGTAAAACTTGGGTTGTTAATAATTAGTGCCAGTTCAAATCCCTTGGATTATTGTGCTTAAGTATGATAAGGTACAAAGTATCTTTGAAGATGACATTCTTAGTATCTAATGATACTAAGAATGAACTGAGACTTTTTAAGAAATACTTTATTTATTTTTAGAGAGAGGGATGAACTGAGACTGTTTCATACGGTGGCTCGTGGACTCACAGGCATGAGGGAATGACCCCTGTTTGGCATTTCAGTTGGAGGTCTGTCTTGGAATCATATTGTAATTAACCCAGTCAACACCTTTGTGGGTGGTAAGTAATATTACCTTGGGACCATAGTATATAGAAAAACTGTAATGTAATCTAAAAGCTTGAGAGGGGAAAAAATGTTTCCCTTATCAAGTCTGTGACAGACTGGGTTAAAGAGCTAGCTCAAGGTCAAGAGCCTCTTGCTAAGAAGCTGCACAGTCCATCATTGAGAGAGTTGCAGGAGGAACACCGTGTTTCTGGCCTCTGAGGGTGCTGAGTGACTGTTCCTTTTGGGCTGTGTTACAATCACCCTCTGTGGCCTCAGGAAACCAGAGCTGCTGGCTGTGAGGCAGCGGGCCTGCTGGCCCATCCCCCATACAGCTCAGGACCCGAGATGTGGCCTATGAATGTCAAAGAATAACAAAGTAGGCATGTCAAAATCATGGGGTTGACTACATCTCAGGAACTTCCTGTTTCTAAAGGACTTCACAGGCATTTTTGTAACCCAATGAAACTGCTTAAAACTCCTCTAATTCAAAATCACTATGGTTCTTTTCACTGTCAAGAAAACAGCTGTTTGGTAGGGCCATACATGTTCTGATGGTGAACTTGTATTTCAAAGAAATATTCAGCACCCACAACTGTGAGGTCCTATAAAAGTTATGGAAACAGCCCTGGCTGGTGTGGCTCAGTGGATTGAGTGCAGGCCTGTGAACCAAAGGGTTGCTGCTTCGATTCCCAGTCAGGGCACATGCCTGGGTTGTGGGCCAGGTCCCCAGCAGGGGGGCGCTCGAGAGGCAAACACACATCCATGTTTCTCTCTGTCTCCCTTCCTTCCCCTCTCTCTGAAAATAAATAAACAAAATCTTTTAAAAAAGGGGCTGTGCGTGGGGGGGTCTGGTGCAATTTTGCACAGAAGGGTTGAGGATGGCCCCAGAGGCGGTCTGATGGGCCTCTCCCCTGGACTTGGAGAGTCCGCATTTGTCTCCTGGTGTCTCTGACAGGGACAGGAACCTGCCACCGTACCTCTCCTCGACCGCAGATGCTCTCTGTTCCCTGTGTGTCTCTCTCCCCTTTGTTATCTTGCCTCCCACTTAATTTTCAAGAAATCAGGCCAGAGTCACATCACTTCCCCACTTGGAAATCTTCAGTGTCCCCTCCTTGACCACAGCGTCTCCACCAGTATGTCCCGTCCTTGGTGTTGTGACCGTTCCTCCTTCCCCTGCCTTCCCTCCTTCTTCTTCTCTGCTCATTGTGTCTTTCTCTATGAGTGCCCTCCTACTGGTCCATCTCAAGCCCCTTTCCTTACAGGCTTTCCTGATGCTTTTCTCCCCAGCCCTGCCCCCATTCCGGGTACCTCCCTGAAGGTAACTGAAGGCCCTTCAGTCTGTCTGTTCACAGTGTGCCTCTGGGCACATGGTGCACTCCCTAGGGTTTGTTGAATCAGACTGAATGGTATTTATCAGCTTTCATGGGGAATCAAGATTTCAGTCTGGGTTCAACATACTGCTCATGAAAATGTAGCCAAGGCATACGAGAAATGTGTTTCATAAAACCTGTTTCAAAAAGGAAGAAACTTTCAGAACTGCAGCCTGTTTGGTGTTCAGGGAGAGTTGGAGAGGGAATGTACCCCTGTGAATTTGTGTGGGAAGCCGGCGGCCTGCTGACTCATGTGGAAACTCATATGCCTTAAACAGTTTTCTGCTAAAATAAGCAATATCTTAGAAATGTTGTCTCTTTCTTCAGGTCGGTGCTAAATTATCCCACAGCCCCTTGAAGCTCATCAAGTTAATAATTGTTTCCAGTGATCTGTAAATAAACTTGCTTGAAACAGCAAACCCTTTTGCTAATTGTGTAACAGACTCAGGTGATGAAGGACGGGAGGTTGAAGGGGTCCGTTCAGGGTATGTGTCCATGCCTGTTGGTTCTTGTTCCACAGTGCATGGCTGTGGGTGCCAAGGCTCACCTCTGGGAGATTCAGCTTTCTCTCCCCGGGCCTGCATTCACTGGGACCTGGGAGCTGTGGCTTCTGTGGGGAACAGGCTGGGAGGGGAGAGCTGCTTCTAGACCCAGTGCCCCTGGCCTTGCAGGGAGGGGTGGGCCTCTAAGTTGGCCATGTGAATTTCCCCCCAGTGCCAACATTATGGTCTCGTCTTCCCCGGATCCACTTAGTGAATTTCTGGTCTGTTTCAGTTTTTGGTTTACTAACAATTTGTGGTGGGTATCCGGCCCCAAATTTCTTATCCATAGGT
Source organism: Sturnira hondurensis (assembly GCF_014824575.4). NCBI lineage: Eukaryota > Metazoa > Chordata > Mammalia > Chiroptera > Phyllostomidae > Sturnira > Sturnira hondurensis. The sequence continues at coordinate 24,512,602 of NW_028075471.1, forward strand.
TGGGTTCCTATTAGGCAGAAACCTAAAAAAAAAAAAAGAAAGAAAAGAAAAGAAAAAGAAAAAAGAAAAATCCTGTTCAGTGGGTTTGTTTCTTTTGGGCAAATTTTCTTGAAGTGTATTTGCCAAGTCGGGGCCTGTGAAACCAAACCAAATAAAAAGTCCGTCTGTCCGCTGTTGCCAGCAGACATGACATGGGGGTCGCTTTTGTCCCCAAAGGAGCAGCCTCTGTGGGGGGAGTGCCCAGACCCCCCCCTTCTCTGGAGGGGATGAGAGGCAAGCCTGGGGCCTGTATTCCTGGGGTGGCCACGACCTCATTTTAAGCAGAGACAGGTAAAAAGCAGGTTGCTTTTATTGTTTGAGACTTGTATTTTCAGGCTTTCTGCAAAAATATCTGTTGCTATCTCACTCAAAATGTTGGCACTTTATTGGTTAGAAATATAACTGGGGACTTTCCTTCCACTCCTCAGGTGAGCGTGGAGAGTGACTGTTCTTGGTACATCTGTCTGTGGGTATTACCATCACTCACCCAGTCACCCTGGCCAGAACCTTAGGGATCACCTCAGATGAAACTTGTTCCTTCCAACTTTAAAATATCTCTCCTTAAGGATCCCAGTGGCTGCCATGATGCTAAACCCAGTGAACATGTTTTAATCCTCATTTTTCCTGACCGTCATCAAGGATGACACTGATGAGCTTCCCGTGAAATAACTTCCTCTCCTGGCTCTGTGGGGGGCCATGTTTCTTCTGGGCTCCCTCCTGTTTCCCTAGTTTCTCCTTGGTCTTGGCTTGGTCCTCTTCCTATTTCTGATCCCTAATGACTGGATTCCCCTGGTGCGTCGGGCGCGAACCTCTTCTCCGATAACACTGAGTATGTTGACGATCTCATCTGGTGTCATGGTCTCCAACACCATCTCTTTGCTGATGGCCCCTGGAGTTGGGTCTGTCACCTGGACGCATCTCCTGAACTGCAGACTCCCATCTCCGGTGGTCCACGCTCACTTCCCTTTACTTGTTTAATTAGATTCGCATTGCAGTGCCTCCAAAGTAGACGTCCCAAAGTGGCCACTGCTCTCCAACCCGGGTCTCCTGTAGCAGGTTCTCGGACCGAGCACCTTGGGCTCAGGCTTGATTCCTTCCTTTTCCTCATGCTCCACCTCTTATCTGCCCACAAATCTTGTTGGTTCTATCTTCAAAGCACTCTCCTAACCAGTCTCCCTGTTCCAGCCCTTGGCACCCTAGAGTTTTCTCTTGAAACACCAGTCAGAATGACTGCGTCACATTTCTACTCTGCGCCCTGCGCTGGTTTCCCTTCTGTCTCCAGGTCTGAGTCTGAGGCCTTACAGCGCCTCCAAGGCCCTGTCATACCTGGTCCCTCCTTGACCACACTGAACTCAGCTTTCTGTGACTGTCCTTTCAGCCCTGGTGCCCTAGCCCCACTGGCCTCCTTACTGTCTCTCTCTGAGCAAACCAGAGCAGCATGAATGAGCGATCTTTCATAATGTTACTCTATTAAATGACATCAAGGTCACAGGCCACCAAAGGCTTGGAAAAGCCAGAGAAGGGTCCGGGACATCCAAGCTGCTGCCAGGGCTCTTCCATGTTGGATGTGAGCTTCTGGCTTAGAGGAGATGATATTTGAAGAGTAGTTCTTGAGATTACCTCCAATGGAAGAGCTATTTCAGTGAGGAAATACAGCTCTTTTATACCCTAGAGAGCTGTGTCTACGTGCGATGTAGACATGATATACATCTGATGTGAGGTGGTGAGGGAGATGTACATCATGCAACACTGTGACTGGTCCTCAGCAACGGGCGTCTTGCTACAGGCATTCCAGAGAATTGTTTCTTCCTCCTGGGTAGGGACCATTTGTCTACTTCTCTGAAGTCCAGGTGACAAGGGTCCAGCTGGGTAACTGCCTTCTCGGTACCTTCTGCTGACCAGCAACCCCCTCGCCCCCAGCCCTACTCTCTCCTCCCACCCGTGCATGTGGCCCTGCCGTGGGGCAGCTGTGGTGACCGCTCTTCTCACTGGCGTGCTCTGCACCCACGCGTTCTCACTGCTCCGTCACTTCCTTCAGATTGTTGCCAGCCTTCTCGGTGAGCTTGTCGCTCCGTGCCCTCATACCTTCTCTTCTGTCTCCCAGCCTTTTCTCTGTTCTGCACTTCTCACTATCTGAAATACTATTATTTCACTTTTCATCTTGCTTATAGATTGTTTGTGCTGGGATAACACCATCCCCACGAGGCTAGGGGGCCTGCTCTCTGCTGTATCCCCAGTGCCCAGAGTGGGCCCCGCTGGGAGGGTTCTCTGTGCTGCTAAAGGGGTTTCAGTTTGTCCCCAGCGCACCTGCAGCATTTCTCACGTAGACTGCTGATGTCATCTCCTCACCATGTCCTTGTGCGTATTGTTTCCAGTGTGATCTTTTCTAAAAATCACATCTGCTCTGTGTTTGGATCTCAGTCCCACTTAAAACTCTTTGGTGGCCTTTGGGGTGGACCCCGTGTTTCTGAGCCCCACCCCAAGGCCCTGCTTCCCTCTCCAGCCTCATTGCCGGCTTGCTCTCACTCACAGGTGTGTGCCTTCCCCCCTCACTTTGCTTCTGGGTTTTTCTGCATCAAGGGCTCATCCTAATTATCTGAAGCAGTGGCTCCTTGCTTCTTCGATGCAGTGTTTCATCCAATGCCTGGTGGTCTGGGTGAAGGGTTCTCCCGAAACACAAGCAGGGCCCGCCTCTGCCACAGCTTCCCACACTGTGTCGTAATTGTCCTCAGATGCGCCTGTCCCAGTCACCAGTCTTCAAGCGTCCTGAGTTCCATCATTTGGTATCTCCCAGACACTTGACAGTCTGGTTCACAGCAGGCCTTTAAAATATGTTGAATGAAGGAAACCTGAAGCCAAAAAATAAAGGGCATTTAGAGAGGTACCAACTTTTAAAAAACAGTTCGGATCGGTCACCCAAGACCCAGAAGAGTGTCTTCCTTCATCGGTTCTCGCAGTCGTAGGCATGGAGAGCAGCGACTCCACACGTGTTCCTGCAGGGACCCTGTCTGGGAGGGACACGGCGCCCTGCCCAGGGACCGGGATGTCGTGTGTTTCCTTCAAAGTGCAGAACTTCGAGAAGGGGGCTCGGAGGAGGAGCCGCCTTGCTTGTCTTTACCCTGTACTCAGAGGCTCTGGAGGAATTCATCTCAATTAAATCCTTGTCATGTTGTTAAATAGGGCGACTTTGCAAAGTTAATGGGAATTTCTTGACCCTTGATCTTGCTCTATTACACTGTGACTCAGGTGTCACCTGGAGAAGGGCATGTTTTCCACTGAGATTCACAACTGTTGGCCTCCAGAACTTTATTCTGGATTCTAAATGTCCAAGTTTATTGTGTCCAACGCCACAGGCTTTTTGTTTTTATTCCCGTGGGTGTTTGAACCAAAATCAAGATTCATAAAAATAATGATTTCAAAATTAGCATGTATCTACTGATTTTTTCATTTAGCCCGGTGTGTTTTTATTAAACTGATACACATGGGAAACCTGACGTGTTTTCTATATAGTCAAGTATTTTTAAATATAATTTACATTCCTGTAATTTGTAATATCTGGTTCAATTGCATAGTCCTTTGGGAAAACAGTCCCTTCCTCTTGTATTTCACAGAGAAACAACTAATTCTTATGCATTTTTAAAGGAATGCAATCTGTTATGTTTAAAATGTTTTGGGAAGCCCTCGGAGAAAGCCTGGGCACACTGTCAGGCATAACCCCTTACAGAGAGAGACTGTCACCTTGCCGCCCCCAAATGCCATCGTCTTTGCTTCTTTGGTGACATTATTCCAATCACCTTGAATGACCCACCTTGTACAATATTCTTCTCCATAGAGAAGTGGCCAAGAGGCCAGCAGAGTTTGATCTCAGTGCTGTGGATTCCATATCGCAATTCATTATGTTGTTTCCTGAGTTATCTGAGAGTGACCACAGGTACAAGCACTGGAAGATGGAGCTTTGGCATGTACTCTTCTTCGTGAAGTCATATGTGACAGGGGCTGTTCCACCCTGGGCCGTCGTGTAGAACGTGACAGGTGGGAGTGGAGAAAAGGGAAGGCACTGAGTGCGTGCGTGAAGCTCTTCCTGTGTTGTGGACACACTTTGAGCTTTCCCTTTGGCCTTCTCGTTTTCAGTCAGGTTCACTCTTTTCTTCTTGCCGGTGTACATTCTCCTTTGTGATCAGCTCACATTTGAGGGATGAGGTTAATGGATTTTGAATTTATTTTCCCAAATATCTACTTTGTTCACATTTGTGACAGAAGGAAGCCTACGAGAACAGATCTGAGTTGCCATTATTTTATTGGTGTTCCAAGAATTTCTTCATTAGCCTTCACGCAAAGTTGTGGGGTTCAGTAATTACACATCAGTGTGCCAGGGAAACATGCTTTGTTTAATTACTGACTCCAATGTTCTTTGGGAGAGAGGTGTTTCAGAGACGGACAGGCCAGGCGTTTGGTACCAAGGCAGTCATTCACTGGGGTGTTAAAGCAAATAAGCTGGTTCAAATGAGCTCATAATGAGTTTTGAATTTACAAAGAAATGAATCAGGGCGAGGAGAGGTGTGACATCTTGGAGGAATTCGCCTCCCATATTAATTGAAGAATCACTTGAGCGAAGTCCCCACTGAACTAACTTCTGTTGGACGAAAGCAGGCGACTATATGAAAAATTAATACTCGAGTGGAATACAAAACCGATGCTGCCTGAATTATTCTGGGCCCAAGTAGGTTGCTGTGGACGAGAACAGACTGGGTGAGCATGCAGGAAGAAGCGCTGGCGTATTTAACGCTCGGCTGCGTGTTTATGAGGTGCCGTGACAGCAGAAAAATGTCCAGTTGAGGGACGGGCGGCCTGAACCAATCTGCCTGACAGAGCGGTAGGCTTTTGGATTAATTCTCAGTCGAAACAACATAACTGAATAGCCACCCCCGTTAGTCCATAATACGGACTATTCTGCATTGTTCTTAGAGAAATGAAAGACTTCAGTGGGAATGAAGAGTCCCCTTCACATGACACGCCACGGACCAAGTGGGGTCGCACCTCCTTTCTTCTTCCGAGAACCCAAGAGCGCCGTGTTTCTGGGTGGGCTGTGTGAAGAGCATAATGTAATGAACGCCTTGAAGGAGAAGCAGGTTTTGGTATTTGGTGTTTGTATTTGGAGTTTACAAACTATGATTTTGTAAACCCAGTTCTACTTTTATAAGCTGTAGGTCATATAATCTGATGAAAACACAATGATGGACCATCTCATATTTAAGAAGACCTCCGTAGTTGGCATTTACCCAGATAGTTTTTAAATACCCGAAACTGCTTCTTGCCACCATTTTCTGTTAGTTTGAGTATTGTGAAAGCTTCTTTCTCAGAAGGTGGGACTTCACAGTGTATGATAGTGTAATGTGGCAGTTCTGGGCAGAGAGGTGAATTATTGAAGAGCCAACTCGCATCACTTTAGGGGTCCTGGGTCTTGTGATTACCCTGTGACGTGGGGATATACCTTGGCTCATTTAAGAAAACCTTTCCCCCTCAGCAGCGTGGCGCCCTGTGAACGGTGGATGCACCAAGAACGTCTGGGGTGGGAATGAGAAGCTGCCAGCACCGTCCAAACATGAAACTGCTTCTTGTAAATGTGCCGTTTGCCGCCCGGCCCCCCTTCCGCAGGATGTTTTCTTGATCTATCTGATTCATTTGGAGCTGGTTTCCAAGCTGAATTGGAAGAAGAAAATAATGTGTACCATCTCATACAGTGAACCGAAATGGGTCCCAAGAGTCACACTTTGTAAGCCCTTTGCTGGTGGGAATGTTACTGCATTTCTTTTCCACGTCTGAAATCTGCAGTTATGGAAGTGGTATTTTTAGAAAATATGGAATATTAGATTCAAACATGATTTCTTCCATTTAAAAAGTAGCATTATGGTTCATATGTGCATTAGTTTCAGATGTGGTGCCTTAAATCTGTTTGGTTTAAAGGCGAACCAAGTTCATATTTACATATGCTGCTTTGTACATCTGTAACTTTGGTAAATAAATGTGTCTGCATTAAAAAGACTTTGCATAGTACTTTAACACAAGGAAAAAGAGCAGATTTGTTTATGAGCTTCCTAGGATATTTTCTAAATCGAGTAACTAATTCTTTTGTTTTATATAAAAACAATTCCACTTTCCCAAAGAAGCAGTATGCAGAGCATTGTATAAATTTGAAGGCTTTGGTTTCACTCTGGAGAGAGAATTTTTCATGGTTTATTCTTTCAGATGACAAGGCTTGAGAATGTTACAGCTATTGAATATCTGAATAACAGAAGAAAATCAAAAGCATTTATTGTTTCTAGAAACACTCCTTGGTAATTGCTGCTTTGAATAATACCATACTGTTGAAGCTGGTCTGCGAGAGTTATTTTCCTGTTAGAAACAGCACAGAGGCAGACAGCCTTCTCTGAGAAAAGTTTTCACGTTCCGTTAAAGATGGGCAGTAGTACGTACAGGGTGGCCTCTGCCCTCCGAGCCTTCCAGAAAGGCTGGTGCTGACCAGAGCATGGGGTCTGGTATTTGTTGCCCTCAGTTCAAATCTCAGCTCATCTCCTCCGCTCCTTTGTAATTTAGATCTCAGACATGCTGTCTTCCTCTCCCGAGCCTCCTTGTTTCCCCTTGTAAACTGTGTCCACAATCCATACGCCACAGGACGTCATTACGCAGTGGCGGTGTGTACGTGAATGCGAGTGTTATGCGTGCACTGTGTTTATATATCATCGTTATATTTTTAGAAGGCTCTCTGTGAAGAAGCCCTGCAGTGAGTCACTTTGAAGCGGGGAGCTTCTGTGTCAGGCACCCAAGCAGCACGTTCCCCTCTCCCCAACCTCCCCCACTGTCCCTGCGGCTCCCTGCCTGTATGCTCTTGGGTTCTCAAACAGTGTGCCCTCTCGGGCTTAGGCTGCGTGCTTGCGAGATACATCTGAGAATGCATTCTTGCCTCATGGAAGAAAACAGAATTTAATTTGTGGCTGAGGTTTATTTGTTTTTTCTCCATGTTGATATTTGCAGGACTTTTTGGAAGAGGAATTAAGACTTGTCTCCAGTGCCATTGGCAAGAAGTGCTTCGAAAGCAAACTGGCAGAGTGTGTTTGCGTCCGCCCTATGTTTCCGTGGCTTCGAGGCGCATTTCTTCTTAGTGCCAAGTAACATCCCCTTGTTGGGTGGACCAAACTTTCTTTGCTTATTCACCGACTGAAGGACATTTTGGTTTCTTCCAAGTTTGGGCAACTATGAGCAAAGCCGCTGTAAACGCCCACATGCAGAGCTTTTGTGGACACGAAGTTCAGCTCTTTTGGGTAAATACTGAGGAATGCAATTGTGAATATTAGCAATCAGTTGTGGTGATAGGTAAAACGCAGTTTGCATCCCAATTAAGCAAAATATTACTCCCCAATAGAGTCTCAGCGTTTTCATTAGTAGACCTCTGTTGCAAGGAAAGTCTGTCCAGTTATTATCATACTTTGGTTTTTGTCCATAAAAGTCTGGAAATGGAAAACAGTGCATTGGGGGTGGCAGTCCTTTTGATGGGTTGTTGGTGTGGAGGGGAACCACTGTGGGACTGGCAGCGCCATCCGTCCCAAAGTGCCCGCTGTGCCGGTTTGGAGTGCAGGTTAAAAACGTAGGTGACGTGTCTCTGACTCTGGGACGATGGTAATTAAATGGGAAAGTGGCATATATGTTTGCGGCGTAAGAATTAGCACTGATTAAAAAGCTGACAGATTCTTTTAGGGGGAGAAACAATATTTATAGACTAGTTAAGCATTTGTGTATATCTTGATTTTTTTCTTTTTACTTGCAAAACATTAATATTCAGTACACGGGCTCCTCAGCTGTCCAATAGTCTAGCATTCAGTGTGCTGACCGACTGCTTGGAGGATGGACGTGGGCCCTGGAGAGCAGCGTTATGCAATGAAGTGTCTTGTTTCTGAAGAGTTTTTCACCCATGAAGCAGCATTCTTGTGCTCACTTCTGCTCCCCAGATCAGGTAAAAACAGAACTGCTCTGTATTTGTAAGCTTTCCCCTAGGAATATTTGCATATATTAAAGAGTTTTTGGGGTCATTCCAGAAGGTTTAGGACCATCTACTTTCCTCTGAGTTGAGCCAAACCCAACCACACAAAAGCAAACAGATTTCTGTTCAAATGAGAGCTAGTTACTGGTTTTTCTCTACCACTTGCAGCTACCAAAGTGAAGGTTTTTACAGCCTTATCATTCAGAAATCTCTTCCCATGAGCGTCTCTGTGTGTGTGTTTGTGTGTTTGTGTGATGGGGTGGGGGGCACAGTTGGTCCAAATGAGAGGTGACTTAATTCTGTGTCTTAGTGAATGTGTTCTGAATGCCTTTGCACTCTGTGGAGTTAAATCATTCCCACAGGCATTTTGTCTGGTTTGTCACTGTTTCTGCAGAACATCAATGTTGTTGCTGTAATTTTTTAAAAAAATCAACGTATGTCCTCGAGGAACCTTGTTTTCAGTTTTTCTTTCAGTGTAAGAGGGGCCATGCTGTGGTTGCCAGGGGGCGTGTGATCACCATCTCCCTGGTCCGGTAGGGGCCCCTGCTCACATCACCTGCCTGGTTTGTGAACTTGGCTAAGTACTCCTCTGACTTGAGAGAAAGCTGTTTGCAGCAGGGTTTGTGTACACTGATACACGTTTTGTGATTCTCTGGTAACAAACGTTGACCCCAATTAGTTTGTGTGATCTCTCTGAACCGTGGACTTGACACATGCTGATTAAAGCCCTTCCAGGGACACCCTCCTCAGACCTTGGCTGCTGTGTTCCGTGACCTTGGTCTTGTCTTTCTCTCAGGAGCTTCATTTTTTTGCCATCCCCATAGCTGACCAGATCCCGCCTGGCTTCCTCTCACCTCTGAGCTTTGCACCTTCTGTTGCCTGGAGTGCTGTCTCACCCCTGGCCATCAGGCTCCCACGTCACTGCTCCCACCCCTGTGGCCCGCCCTCGGGGCTGTGGCTCCTAAAAACCTGCGACTCCCTGCTATTGCCCTGCGCCCTCCACCTACTGGCTCTGCCTGGAGTCTCCTGCAGTAAATGGTGCTTCAGAGGCTTTTTTGGGCGGGGGTGTCATAATTTTCTCATGGCATTGAACTTTAGGCAGTTTACATCTTGGGAAATGTTGATGTTGGTCCAGGATTAACAAACACTGCCCCCCACCCTGATAAATACTCTCAGTGAGAGCTCTATCACCTAAAATTTGGTTGGATTGCAATCAGTCTTTTATCTTCCATATCTCTTTTTTACCATATTTTCTACTAATGATCAAAGTGCAAACATTTGTAGAAATGAGACGAAGCCTCAGCAGTATTAGGAAAGTCTGTGACAGTTTGTAACTCTCATCACTGTTCCTGCTAAAGAAAGCATTTCATAGACACACGAGTTAAGTCTTTGTTCTTTTCAACACTATCATTGTCAGGCTTGGACCTTACAACTGTTTATGTGTGGCTTCTTTCTGGCGAGGCTTCCAGGTTTTCGAATAGTACTCAGCAGGAAACTCCATTGTCCAGCGTTCAAGACTTCAGAAAAAATATGCTCATGCATCTGAAACAATATCAAAATGTATGTGTGAATAATTATCTGCATATTGTGCCAATGTTACTATTTCATGTGTTCCTAAAAATAGAATTTGAGTTTAAAGTACTCAGAAAGCCCGACGTGCGGTGGCGTCCAGACTAAGCCACGCCGGAGCCGTTGTTACTGGTCCCAGGCTGGTACTCCATGTCCTCGCCTGCCTCCCCCCGAAGTACCCCATCCTTTTCCCCTTTTCTAAGGCAACGTCCCTTTGTCTCCTCAAATCATGGGACAGCTATTTGAAACAGTCTCATGACAGTATTGGGGGAGCTGGCTCATCTGTGGCACTTATTGCACCTCTGGAATCGGTTTGCCAGGTCTGAGTTGGTACTGCCCAATTCAGGATCTCCTTCCTTGGCTTGTTACTCATAGATAGCCCCACACACCAGCATCGATAAGCATCCACGTGAGCACACGTGTACCCACACACAGATCTGGATTTTGCTTCCCTTGTGTTTGATGCTGCCGACCTTCCCTGTCTGTACCACCAGCTGAGTAAACCGTGGCTTCCTCAGGATTCCTTCTGGGGGGCACCTGGAGTGGGGGCCTTAAAACATGGTGGAGCATGTCTTTCCTGCCCTGGACGACCTGCCTGAACAGATGACGGTGGGTGAGGTTCTCCGAAGCACTGCCCTTTCCCTTGGCAAACGCAGATGCGAGCCCACTTCGTGATGGCAGCATGGCTCCCTTGGTGGGCATTCCTGTTTGGGGACAAAAGCTCCCGAAGACGGGAAGGACCAGTGTCACATCTTGAGAAGTGAGGGGAAGGTCAGCACAAGCAGCACTTTCCCCGACGTGGGCAGGGTCACGCACTAGGAAGCAGACTGAGTGCTCTGGGCCAGGAAGCAGAGGGTCTGGCTGGGGCCCTTCGCTTCCCTGAAGGTGGAAATGTGACCTTTCAAAAGCACAGAACTTGCCTGTCATAGTGGATCGCAGCCCAGGGCACGGGGGCGTCCAGCTCCGTGAGCGAGGAAGTGGCTAATTTTGGGAGGAAGATCCCCTTGGACTTCTCGGGCTTTACCAGGTCCCTGTGTGTCTCTGTCAGGGGCAGCTTGTAGTTCCGTGAGAGATGGAGGTGTGCAATTGCTCGTGACGGCAGACTCTTCAAGCATAATGCATATATTTCATAATTCAGGCAGGTTGATAAATAAATATTGCATGTTCAGAATGACAGATATTCCTGGAAGGGTTGAACGTCCAGTGAACAAGGCAACTTCATGCCGCGATTTAAAAATTGCTGCTGTTTTTTTCAGAAAGCAACCTCAGTTTACCTGGGGTAAAATGAAAAAGGCTATTCTTTTAGCAACAATATTTTTCACCTTCAGACACTTGAGTCCCAGGGAAAGAGCACAAAAAGATTTGTTATATGACAGAAAAAATATTTTAGGGTCTCTTTTCTTGCCCCGTACAATACAACTTAGTACATAAAGCACATGAAGAAATGGTTATGAGAGGCCAGGTAGCAGATGCTTTCTACATAACTGAATCCTTCCAAAAGAGTCCAAGCTCAAATGGCAGAAGGATGCCTATACACATTGCTTTGGCAGTCATTCTCCACGTGCCTGCCCTCAGCCTCCCGAGCTCTGCTCCTGAATCAGCGGAGATGGTGTTGTGGGGCCGAAGGCTTCCTTGGCTTCAGCTGGGAGAGCTGGCCCTCCAGTGCCCCTGGGTTGGGTGATGTGGGAAGCCTGCAGGGTGGGTGGGTGGGTGGGTGGGGCTGGTAAGAAAACCCCAGCCAGCTCTTGTGGGCAAGAGGACGTGCCCAGCCAGTGAAACCCAGCTGGTGCACCCGGCATGTGGGGGGCTCTGGTTCGTGAGGTGTTTTTGTACCTGTGACATTCCTTGGAGCTCCAAGGGCTGCTGGCCCCCGCCTGGCCCCCTCAAAGCTCGGTGCTGCTGGCTGCGGGGCCCCGCCCCCGCCTGCTGCTCTGGCCTGGGAGCTGGAGCACCAGGCTCCTTTCTGCTTTAGCTGCATCCCAGTGACTGTGGTGCCACAAACAAATGGGACTCTGCGTGGAGCACTTTGTCGTAAATAATCTTGGAAGCGATTGCATTCTCTCCTAGCAGTCATCTGTCAGCTGTCTGGGAAAATCAGCGTCTTGAAGTGGTTGCCAGGGGACAGGCACCTGCCCCGCGCCCTGATCTCTCCTGACCCTCTCTGCTGACCTAGAGCAGAGTCAGCGAAAGTGTGTGGGAAAGGAAGCAAATAGGCTCTTTTATGAATTATTCTTTTCATTTTAGCCTCTGCTTCAGAAAGTCAGTTCTGTGATGCGCAGCGCTGTCAGAGAGTGATTCTTCATGATCTGGAAGGAAAACCTATTTCACGGATTGGCTAAGGGCATTTTCCTCGGCAGGTCAGCTGTATCGTATTTTTCACATATAATGTTAGGATGTTTTAAAATTTAACAATGTGTTTTTGCTAGAGGCTTCAAATACCTTAGCAATACCTGCAAATGCCTCTTTTTATTACCTTTACACGTGTTGTCTTTTCCCATTAAAATATATTTATTTTGTTTCAAGTTATTTGGTTGTGTAAATCTTCTGGAAACAGAGAAGCTGGTGTCTTCCTCCCTGGTGGAAAAATACATAAATGAAGCATTATTTATACCTGTCCTTAGCGGTCGCTTTAAGCAGAGCACACGTTTGGCTAGGCCCTCACGCTTCCCTGCCACCTGCAGCGCTGCCAGTCCTGGGTTCGGAAACGCTGCGGTGGTTACCGTGTATCAGCGAGACTCATTTCTTGGGTGCAGGCCAGGCTGCCACGGATTTGTTAGACAATATTATTATTATTATTTTTACTAGACATTCCACACATGTTATTCAACTAGGGGTAAATATTCTGTCCATTTTGACACATTAGAAATCTAATGCTTAGAACTGTTGAATGACTTACCTTGGCAAAGCACGCAGGTAGGACGTTGGAGAGCCAGCCTTACGTCTGCCTCCCTCGCTCCCTCGCCTGCTACTGTACTAACTGTCTTATGTGGGAATAAAGTTTATACAAAGCAGATCATATTTTAAATTTGATACAGTAGAAAACAGTGAATGTGTTTTAAAGTGACAGCTTTTTTTTTTGCAAAGATCTGTTTGTCATTTAGAATTGCTGTATATTTTCCTCAAATGAGGCACATCGTCAGAGATGTGGTGTGAATTAACAGAAGTGTGAGATAGATACACTCTTACCAGTAATAGGCGAAAGCATATTCAGTGAAAAGTTTTCAGAAACCAAGATGCAAATGTAAGTTACATACTGCCTAATTCAGACGTAAAAACACAAGATGATGCTACCTGGGGCGTTTCCCGTGAGACTGTGCTCACACACTGCAGCGCCGAGTGTTTGCAGCCCCTGGGTGGTCACACACTGCAGCGCGGAGTGTTTGCAGCCCCTGGGTGGTCACACACTGCAGCGCGGAGTGTTTGCAGCCCCTGGGTGCTCACACACTGCAGCGCGGAGTGTTTGCAGCCCCTGGGTGGTCACACACTGCAGCGCGGAGTGTTTGCAGCCCCTGGGTGGCGGGCCCTGTGCTCTGAGCAGGCCCGGTGTCCAGTCTGGCGCCGATAGACAGCTCGTCATGGCAGACACTGACGAGGGGTGGTGGCAGGAAGCTGGCAATGTTTAATTTTTTCCCGACACCAAACTGGTGTGCTTCAGAGAGAAATTTAGCAAAGGTGCTTGGACTGGCTGCCCATCCACATTAGGTCCAAGCCCAGACCCGTGAGTACTAGCCCTTAGAACGGACTCAACAGCAGCGCAAATCTGTTACGAGAAAGTGGAACTGTTCGTCCCTGACCTGACATAATGGGAGTGTCCCGGACACAACACGTGTACAGTGTTTCCTTTTAATTACTGCGTGAGAACAAAGTCATTTTTTGCCGCTGGCCCTTCTTCATTTTCATTCACCTTGACTAAATCCCACATGGGAGGGGGGGGGTTGAAACCTGACAAACAACAGGTGTGGGTCAGCACCCTCTAATGGGCCGGAGCGCCGGCTGTGCCCTGGACACTGCAGCGCTTTGGGCCTCTGTTCACATGGACGGGGATGGCCTTCTGCCCTCACGGGTAAAGGGCTTTCTAAGAGCATGGTCAGATTGTACGTTTGAATGAAATTACACACATAAATAAATCAAGTTATTAAGTCCTTCTTGCTGGAAGAGGAGATTTTAAAGGAATGGTGAATCTCAGGCAGTTCAAGTGCAGCTGGCAGGCAGCCATTCATTATGGCCTAGCGTGACATTGATTTTTTGACTCGGAGAAATGGAAACATAGCGGCAACTGTGCATCCTAACGGAGACATTCTGCACCATCGATGTACTTTGTTTTTCCAAAAGCCACCACCGGAACTTTGTCCAAATGGAATTCTGATTGCACTAATGAGGCAATCCATTCATTGTCAAAGTCAAAACATTCATTATTGTGAAAATAGGATGCTGAACCCGAACTGTTACTTTAGCAATTATTTTTACCATCTTTCTTAAGGACACAAGGTGTATAATTATAGACAAGACCTCTTTCTTTTTCTTTCAAGCAAAAATTACAAAATACCACTTAATTACACTTCGTGGGAGCACTTAGTCTCTGTCATTGTGCAGACGAAATAGACTATTGAGACAAAATCAGTTGGTTTGGCTCCTTTTTTCCTCCTACATTTTCTCTGGTGATAACTGCTCTCATCTCCTTGCCAACTTGATGGGACTTGGCAGGAAAAAAATAAGCAGTTGAATATGTGGGAGATGAAGTTTTTTGGATTTTGCAGAGGATCGTCAGCAATAGAGGTTACAGAAATAGCCATTTTTCTTTTTTATTGCTGTTTAGTTATAGTTGTCCCAGTTCCTCCCCCTCCTTGCTCTCCCCCCCACCCCCACTCCCTCAGTCAGTCCCACCCTGTTGTCCATGTCCATGGGTCCTTTGTACACGTTCCTTGACTGCACCCTTCCCCTTCTTTCCCAGTTACCCCTCTGGGGTAACTCCCCTCTGGTCACTGTCAGTTTGCTCCTTGCAGGTCCCTGTGCTGTGTTGGGTTTGCCTGTTGTCCATCATCATCAACCGCACTGAATTTAAGAGTCTTTGACTTAAGAGAGAGTGTTATTTTTGTTTTCCAGATTTTGATAAATGGGGTGGATTCAGCCAAGGAGCTATTTGTAATAATTCTTGCAGCGTTTGTCTTTGTCTTGTCATTAAGTGTGCGAACATTAGATTCAAATTGTTCTAAAAGTGTGCGAACGTTAACAGTGGTGAGTGGCACAGTGTCTAATTAGCATAAAGGAGGCCTTTGCGAAATTAGTGCGGAGGAGAGGGGATGCTGGCCTTGAGGTCTGATGGGGCGGGTGCCCTGCGTAGTAACAACACGCCTGGAGCATCTTCTCCTGCTGGTTGCGGGCTGGAGGCGGGGCTTGATCTCAGTGGCGCCTCCACTTCAATCACGAAAGCTGCAATTATTGCAATTATGGAAAGTTCATCACACGCATTCCCATTTAGTTTTTTGAATGATCCTGAAAGGTAGTTGTTATCATGCATGTTTTTACAGATGTGAAAATTAAGGTTCAGAGACTTTCAGGAACTTAATTAAGGTTAGTCAGCTAATAAGTGCCAAAATTTGGACTCATACAGGTCTGATTGTAAAACCTCAACTTTTCCACATACAAATTGTAAAAAAAAAATAGATCTTTTTGTGTAACAGGTCCACATTGGCTCTGCTTTCCATTCAGCTTAGGTCATCAAAGCTATTTTGCATGTGGGTATTTTACCTTCAGAGAGGTCTTGATCGCCCAAAAACGCTTCTTTTAGGTTACTTGGGGAGGGGAGCTTGAATGAGAGGCAGATGCTGGAATGTTCCTAGGCTGACTGTTCCCAGACTGACCTCGAAATCTAGCTGCGCTTTGTGAAAATTGAAGTTTGTACTTGATGCTTTCCTCCTCTCTAATCGTCCAAGCTTTTGTGAAGTGAGTGCTTGCTATATGTGAAGCTCTGAGTTGTAGAATTAAAGCAGCAAGTCACAGAAGGAAGGGAAAAGGGAGGAAGAAGGGAGAATAGACATTTACTGGCTTGGGAACCGAGGTTTGAGGAACAGAAGCGGCTGGCTTCAGGACCCGCCTGTCCAGTCCCTTGCTGGATGGGCTCCGCGTGATGGCTCCTGACTTCATGGGTAATGAAATGGTTTTAACAGTGTTATTTTTTAAGGCCCCCACAAATGAGTCTACATGGAGACATCTGAAAAAAATTTGCATGCCAGTGGGATTTGTTAGCTATTTTTATTGGTGTTTGTGAATTCTTTAAATGGGAAACATAAATACAGTGGCAGCAATTCTGTATTCTAACTTTCAAGGTCCTCGGAAGGAGGATTATGTCGAAGTGTAAAAAGTAACCCATGTTACTTGTCCACACTCACGGTCGTGAAGAACATGCGGAAATTCTAGTATCCATTAATTCACTTCGTACTTACTGGGCATTTCTTTGATGTCATGTGTGGTCCTGAATCTTTGTGTGTGTGAAAGTGATTTTGTTCCGTGACAGTTTTTATATTTGAGGAGTTTTTTTCCCCTCCCATTTTCCATTTTGAATTGTCTTAGGATTCAAATTGACACCATAGATAGCAGTTTGGCGATGTTCCTTACAGGAAAAATTATTGTACTTGATTTGTATCATACAAGAGTCCTTGAGAAATTCTCTGAGAAGCAGTTCAGTTGTTTTCAAAGTGTCTCTACTTATAGAACTTTAAATTTTTATGAGAACCCTAATTTGTACTTGCTCACAGTCCTCTGACTTCATTTTATCCATCTATTCGGTCCTCACTCATTTCTTCATTCATTTTTACTCAGTAGTTTTTTTCTTTAATTAAGACTCTAGCTGCTTCTAGGATCCTAGAAGCAGCAAGAGATAAGGGGACAGTCACCTACAAAGGAGCTCCCATCAGACTGTCAGCTGATTTCTCAAAAGAGACCTTACAGGCAAGAAGGGGCTGGAAAGAAGTATTCCAAGTCATGAAAGGCAAGGACCTGCGTCCAAGATTGCTCTATCCAGCAAAGCTTTCATTTAGAATGGAAGGACAGATAAAGTGCCTCTCAGATAATATCAAATTCAAGGAGTTCATCATCACCAAGACCTTATATGAAATGTTAAAGGGACTTATCTAAGAAAAAGAAGATGAAAAATATGAACAGGGAAAGGACAGCAAACTCACAGTTATTAACAACCACACCTACAACAAAAGCAAACCAAGAGGACAGCTAGATCAGGAGCAGAACTATAGAAATGAAGATCACATGGAGGGTTAGCAACAGGGGAGTGGGAGGAGGAGAAGGGGGGAGAAGGTACAGAGAATAAGTAGCATAGACAGTAGGTAGAAAATAGATGGAGAGGGGGCAAGAATAGTATAGGAAATACAGAATCTAAAGAACTTGAGACACATGAACATAAACTAAAGGGAGGAATGGTGGGGGAGGGGGTATGCAGAGTGGAGGGGAATGAAGGGGGGGAATAGGACAACTAATGGCATAATCAATAAAATATATTTAAAATAAGATAAACTAATCAATGGAAAAAATAAAGACCAGAAATACTCCCTCATTAAAAGAAAAACTCTAGCATATGTGTTGCTCTTGGTGGATCAAATACACATGGATACTTTCCCCTATGGGGCTTATACTGGGTTGAGGAAGACATTAAACTAATAAGCACGCTAAGCTGACACCTGGGGTGAAGAAAACCACAGCGTGTTAGGAGAGAGGCCTCGACGAGCAAGCAGGGAGGGCCTCAGGGAGAAGCGACATTGACATAGGTCTCTGACCAATGCTTAGGCGTTGCGAAGATGTGGAAGGACCACAGAGGAGGGGAGGGGGCCAGGCTTCTCAGAAGAGTTGGGGAAGAGCCCCCGGAACGTACAAGTGCGGGCCGATGCTACTTCCATTTCCACGTGTGCATGGCGAGGGCCGCTGAGCATGGCTGCTCTGCCTGCAGTAGCA
The DNA here is from genome assembly GCF_014824575.4 of Sturnira hondurensis. Taxonomy (NCBI): domain Eukaryota; kingdom Metazoa; phylum Chordata; class Mammalia; order Chiroptera; family Phyllostomidae; genus Sturnira; species Sturnira hondurensis. The sequence goes on from NW_028075471.1 coordinate 24,530,207, forward strand.
GGAGACAGGGGATGCTGGAGCTGAGGAGGGTGTAGTTGTCAGAGAGTTGGCTTCATTCGGAAGGGGAGGCAGGTCTGCTTTGCTGTAGCGTGTTGTCAGCTTTCACCTGCTTGTGGAGAGTAACGCAGGCCGCAGAGTTTGCTTGCTGACGGGCATCCGAACGGCTCTTTGTTTTTGTTTTTGTTGTTGTTGTCAATGTTTTTGATGTTTGTTGATGTTTTTTCCACTGTGCGTGCATGGGCACACACAATGTTTACACAGGTGCCTGTTTTTCTTTTAGAGAAATCTTACTTGTGTTTTTCTATTAATGTGTTTTGAGAATATCTTTTGAAAGTTTTCATTTACTTACCATATTATCTTCAAGAAAGTAGGTGGAGCCCTGGAGGGGTGGCTCAGTTGGTTGGAATGTTGTCCTACACCACAAGGTCATAGGTTTGATTCTCAATCAGGGTGCGCACCTAGGTTGTGGGTTCTGTCCCCAGTCAGGGTGTGCAAAGGAGTGAACCGAACAGTGTTTCTCTCTCACATCTCTCTCTCTCTCTCTCTCTCTCAAATCAATAAACGTATCCTCAGTAAGGATTAAAAAAAAGAAAAGTAAAGAAAGCAGGGTGGAGTAAATTTCCACATTGTTTCTTTATTCAATTATTTCTTGCAAAGTGGAAACCCCTTGTTCAGCGCTACTCTTACTAAACTGCTGAAGTGAAACAAAAGTCACGTTTGCCCGGGGCTTTTCTGTGTGCGCCAGGCTGGTGGTTCAGGGGACAGTGGGAACATGGGACCCTCAAACTGACAATGTGGCCCAGATATTTTCATCGAAACGAGTTGCTGGAAGCCAGCGTATTTTTCATGTGTGACTTGTGTAATTCCTTAGCTATTCTATTGCCTAAAACCATTGCCTGCTTTATGATGATATTTATTATTACAATAGCAGATTCCATCATACTTGTTTGTTAAACGACCTCCTCTTAAATTCTGCCTCGTGGTCCCACGTGGCGTCTTGAGAATGCTTTTGTCCCTCAAGGCAATTTGAAAGTCTTCATTGCGTGAGTGTGCTTTATTCTTTTCGCTGGCTTTCTCCAGTTGTTCCATAAGTGGTACTGACAGTAACGAAGAGGTCACATTTTATTGACAGCCTCAACCATCAGTCGTATCGACCCCCTGGTCTCAGCTAGCTGGGCAGAGCGCACTGCCCAGGAAATTGGTGGCGGGCATGCCAGGGTGGTGCCCTGCCTCCTCGCCACGTGAGTTCCAGGGGCTGCTGTCGCTGCACGGTCCTCTCCCGCCCACCGACCGAGGTCCTCATCACCTGACACACTCCAGGTTCTCTGTGCCCAGTTTTAAGATCCACTTCATCTTTTTCCAGACACAACATATTAATGTCTTAGTTTTTATCCTTTCCAAATTCCATTTTTTTCATGACATTTCCTGTTGTTTCCTCCCCACCTGAGAGTGCTCTGACCTGTAACCTTGCTCGTGGGTTTTTCTCTGGCTCTGCCCCTTCTGTCTGCTCATAGTTTTGTGATATTTTTGTGTTCTTAAGGCAGTTCTCAAGAAGAAAGTTGTGGACTCAATATTATACCTGATAATACCTTTTCTGAAAAATAAACTGAGGATCATAACCAGGATGGGTTTCTTTGTCGGCAGAGTTAAAATTTCTTTCTCATCTCACTCTGCACCCAGTGGGAATGGTGTTGATGTGAGGTGGCATCAATCATTAGCCTTCTCATTGTGGTGTTAGTCCAATTAATCGTCACCCACCAGGATTTCAGAGAGTAGCCCTGGCCAGACAGTTGACCGACTCCGTGCTCGATGTCTCAGGTTGGGGTTTCCAGGAGCAGGTGCCACGGTGAGGACTTGTTAGCCCAGGATGTGTTAAGAAAGTGTGAAGCTAGGTGGGGAGTGATGGAACGGAAAAGGACAGACAGATGGGGGGTGGGGGGCACATGTGGTTTTAAGCACAATGTGTCCAAGGGCAGCTTCTGTTTGAACTTTCATGGGAGCTGTGTGGCAGGGGCCATGCCCCTGCTTCAGCCCCAGTTAAATGGGCAGGGCCCTCAAGCTTCCATACCTGTCAGCCATGGCTGGGGACCCCGGGGTGAGAGGCCGGGGGAGGGGTGGTCACGTCTCAGTGGGGCAAAGCAGCCTCAGGAGCCTGTGGTCAGAGCACGTCCCAGCACTATTTCTTAGAAGCCACGTCACATGGAGGCATGAGAGGCAGGGTGTACGTGGCAACAATTCTACTGAAGAACCACGTGATAGGACTGGACCGTTTCCTTTCTTTCCACCACTCGACACTCCACTCCTTGTTTTGGGTGGGTGGACTGGGTTCCAGCCCACTTTCACTGATTGGAATTGGGAGGGGCATTTTAACAGCCCCCTGGACAGTTGCAAACATTCTTCTTCAGTACGACGCCTGAGTTCGACGAGTGGTACTCCGTTACAGATTAGTCACGATGTGGAATTTGAAACCGTATTCATGATCTTCTTTGTATTTTGTTGCTTTAAAATCCATTAATCTCTCCTGCACTTTGAACGAATGCCCTGCCCACGCATAGTGTGGCAACGTCACGTAAGTCATTTGGAAAATACTGCCTCCCAGAGTCTCGTAGGTCCTCCCCGTGTCGATGCACTTCACTGACAGCCGAAACGTTTCCATTGTCAACATCGCCATGATTTCCTCAGAAGAAAGTCACGCTGCGGGGCTGGCACCCACCCGAGGCCCTTCCAAGGGTTTTGAGCTTCCAGTTTCTACCTGGAAGCTTTCGTGTCACCGTTGGCCTTGGGCACAGTCAGTTTTCCTTGAGGCGTCTAATCTGCTTCATTCGTTTTTGCAAAAATGTCTTCTAGAAACCCAGGCCCAGATCATTGCAACTTGTTTGTCAACTGTTCCTTTAAGTACAAACGGTGGCCTGTGAGAAAGACGCTAAATCAGCCCACAGCCCGGCACCTGGCACCCCGGTGCTGCTCCCTGAGGCCACCCCTGGTGTGTCGCACAGAGCATGTGCTTTCTGGGTGTTTGCCATTTCACAGTGGGGGACAGAACATGTGGACTGAGCTCAGTGTTGAGCTGTCATAGAATTAAGATCCTTTTTCTGCTTCATTGAGGACATTCTTGAAAAAGCAGCTTTGATTGTTTCTTTGAACGCAAGTGCGTGGCTGTGAAGTGCTCGCAGCCACCGACAGTTGGGTGTGTGGACTTGATTTGTGCTGATGCCCTATCTGGGTGAAATATCCACCGAGCAAAGGGCACATAGCATCTAAGTATTATTATAGAAATAATTCTGCCTCCATGGGTTTCTAGAAGGTTCCAGGGACCCAGGAGTCCAGGGAGCATAATTCATGAACCCCTGCTCTAAGGAAAGCTGCGACTCCTGGTGCTCCCCACCTTCTGCTCTGGTTCGGGAGTGTCCCCTTTAAATGTCGCACACAAACTGTGACTTCTCTTTAATTGTGTCCTTGCAACAGCAAGTAAAAAGCATTCCAGACGTCTCTCCCCTCCCTCCTCGCACACTTCTCCTTGGAGCAGAGTTCCTGCCTAAGATACCTTTAGCAGTTGTTTCTTTTCCTGTGATCCCAGTTATGCTCACTGGAACCCAAACCACAGCTCCATGATTCCACTGCCTTAATTCTTTTTACATTGCTTTGCTTCTGAGCATTTTAGTGTATTCATTTCACAAGTAGGCATTTTTTAGTTTCGAAAGGATCTAACCCACATTGTGGTTTCGGAATGCAGTCCCCAGAGCACCCTCCTGTGTGCCCTGTCTCAGGCCTGACACTGACTCCCATCCCGTGAGGGTGGGGGGACAGCGCCATTACACCCACCTGAGTGACCCCAGGGTGCTAGGGGTATGTGGGAGGCCCCAGGCCACAGGGAGCCAACGAAGGACTGAGCTGAGGGGCAGAATGCTGTTCCTGTTCTCGTAACAGTTTCCCAGGCATTTCATCTGTCTCCCCCGAGTCTCTGCAGCATGTCTCTGTTACCATTTCCTGTCGCAGGACAGCTGCTCAGGGGGTGGACTCAGGTAAGAGCACGGGGAACGGCAACTCTCCATTCTCGCCGGGCTCTCCATGGAGGAAGGCCTGACACCGCTCAGAATTCCCTTGTGACTGCAAGGATTAAAACCTTCTTAACCTCGACAAACACCAGCCAACCCAGGTATGAGATTTTCTACTGTGAGGGCAGCAGCGGGAAATAATGGAAGTAACATCTACAGCCAATAGGAGGAAATGCAGTGCTGAGAACGAAGCTTCGCTGGGCAGGGAAGCACGTTACAGATGAAGTCGACTCACTAGTCTACAATCACATGCCGGGAATCGTAATACGAAGGCCGAAGTGCCTGGTGCGAACTAATGGAAAAGGGTCTTTGAAGAGTTTGCAATAGCAAAGAGTGTTTGCATGTTGTAGAAATTAATTAGACATTGGTGTATGTTTTGTGGTGCTCTGTTTTGATCAAGAAGGTTGAAATGAGTCCTAGCATTCGCTTTAACGAAAAATGTTTAATTCCCTTTCTAAACTTTATTAGAAAAAAGGTTGAAACGCTGTGAATAACAGACGCTATTGAATATCCATGCAGCCACTGTCTGGCTTTTATGATATTTTAACATTTCGCTGTATTTGCTTCTTTTCTTAAAGAAACAGCATAGCACAGAGACGACTGAGGTTCCCTGTGCACCTGTCTCTGGCTGTGCTGGCCACTCCCCAGAGTTTGTTATCCTTCTTAACTCACTGTTCATTTGCTTATGCTTGTTTTTATATCTTGGTACATATATTTGTCTTGATAAATATATGGTGCTTTCTCCCTTTGTAAAGTTTGTTATAATTCTGTACTATTTCTCGACAGGCGTCTTTTCCCCCATAACCTGGCTTCTGAGATTATCCCTGGAATGAGTCTCTCTGTGTGGTGTCCCATGTGCAGTGTTTGTGAAGGAGTGCGCCATGACTTGTGCGGGTGTTCTGCTGCTTGTGCCACATCTAGAAGACAGGACGTCCCAGTGAATATTCTTACTTACGCTTCTCGGGCCCGTGGACCACGGCCCTCTAGAGAATGCACAGTGTGGATGGTGCCGCCAGGCAGGGCTTGTGCTGCTTCCACCGCCCTAATTGGTGCTGAGTTGTTTTCAGAAGTGACCTTTGCTATTTTACGCTCCCTTTCATATTATGTGAATGTTTCAATTCCATCTCATCTCACAAACACTTGATGCTGTTGGGTCGTCGATTCGAATTAATCTGAGCATGGCATTCTTGGAGGATCACTGCTGAGGTGAGCTTTGGGTTTCCTTTCTGAAATGTTTCTTTGTACCCTATTACTAATTTTCTACTTGGTTATGAAGATTTTCCAAAATCTACTATGGTCTTGTAGGTGCCCTTTTGTCTTCTGACAACGCTCACCTGTTAGTGGTGGGCGTGGATGGTATCTTCTTCGAGCCTGTGCTTCTCTTAACTTTGCTGCTGTGTTTATTCTCTCGCACAGAAAGTTTCAATGTAATGCAGTAGTGTTGTCTTTGTGTTTTGTTAGACAAAACATATTTTTCTTCATTAAGGGAGATTCTTCTTACCTTTGTGATCTAAAGACATACTTTTCTATATTTTGCTTTTCACGTGCAGGTCTAATCCGTCAGCGGTGGCGTTTTGAGGCTGGTGTCAGCTAGGAATTCCTCCCACCTTCCTGCCCGGTGCCCAGGCCCGCACAGGGCTCTGTCCCAGTCCGCTTGTCTGCTTGTCTGCTTGTCTGCTTGTCCGCTTGTCCGCTTGTCTGTCTCAGCCTCAATGCCACGCTGTGTTCATAGTGAGCGTCTCCGTGTCTTCCCACCTGGCACAGTATTGTCACAATTATCTTCATGAGTTAGTAAAAAAGACAACCATCTTAAATTAGATACGACTTCACTGTTTCATAAGAGGAAACATCCTTGGAGAGTTTCACAAAAATATGATACACAAGCAAGAGTCGATAATTAATTTGAATAATTGCCTGTCATCACTAGGGCTGACTTTTGTGTTGGGCTAACACTGTTATTTTTTAAAAACTGATGCAGTGGGAAACACAACAGCTCAAACAAGTGAAAAATAACAGAAATTTAGGATCCTGGGCTCCAGTTCCCAAGACCCTGGTCCACGAGGTATGGGGGAAGACCTGGTGTCAGCATATTGAACATCATGGGTGGTCCCAGGGTCACGCTTTCAGAATGTGCCTGAACCGCAGGCAGCAGTGATTGTATTGTGATTGGGTCAGCACAAAAACGCACTTTCGGTATCTGGTATTGACCTATGGCCACTTAGACGTTTCCACAGAAGTGGGATTTGGGGTTGTGAACAGTTGTATGTCTAAAGCAAACTACAAAAATGCACTGTTAGTCGATGTGGTCCGTCAGAGGTATAGTGTTTCTGCCTTTGTGAAATCTCTTACTCTTCTGAAGTACTTCCTAGCTTCCTTAGCCCCTTCATTAGTTCGAGTGGCTGTGCACAGAAGGCTTTTTAATCTGTACAGATCTCCTAGGTTGTGGAAGTGGTCGTGATTTCAGCTTTGCTGCACAGCCAGGGGTTGGTTGGCTTTTTGAATATTCACTGTCTCATGTTAGGAGAGACAGCCCGTTGGTTTCCAGGATTTATTACTTTTTTGCAATAACTGATTTCAGCCAGGGGCCCAGATTTCAGAGCTGCTCACGGGCAAAGAAGTGGCTGTGCTGCACGAGTGGCTTTGGCATACGTAGGTTTTGCCAGCACTGGCCAGCCTGACATCGTCTGAAATGATGACCACCTCGGTAACTGACTGAATTCAAACCTTGCCGCTTCTGAGCCAGGTGACGAGCTCTGTCCCTGTAGCCGAGACTCTCACAGCTCTTGTTGGGCTCATGAAAATATCTTAGGTCCAGCTGCACGTGTGATTTATTTCAAGACTACGTGGGGAACATTTTATGTACATTGCCTGAGATTTATTAGTGCAGTTCTGTCTAACTTTGTAGTGAAACCAACTGATCAAACTTCTGAAAATAGGCTGAACATTTACTCCCTTTGCTTTATTCACTGTAGCAAATAGTGCACATAATCGCACTTGTACATGCATGCTTAATGCACAGATCTTTCAGGAGGAAGGCATTTATTTTCATGAGAAACGTGGCATTTATAAGGACTGACCAGCTTATAGGGTGTGCGAAGAAGTTGGTGGCCCTGTACCACGTGGGGTTGCCAGGCCTGGGCCAGGCCAGTGCTGGGAACTTCAGAGCGGGAGCTGGGACTTAGCTCCCCCTTGGGAACCTTGGTTTCTATTCTGGTGTTTATTTATAAGCCCATACATGCGAGGCTGAGACAGTTTTACACAGCCGAAGAATAAAGAAAGAGATGAATTCTTATTACTGTGTTTATGATGCAAGTTTTCTGTCCACCATAGAATCTTTTGGATTTTATTGCTTATTAAAGTATAAAGAGGCGATCACATTTCCTGTAGCTCATTCTTTTGAAAAAAAAACAGTGAAGGAAATGAAAAACATTGTTGCTCTCCTGAGTGCCCCAAGCCCTCTTCCCCCACCCCAGAGGACTGTCTAAGGCCTCCGATTCATAGCAGAGATTGGAACGTTCCAAAGCTGCTAAATTTCATTTTATATTAAAAGTAGGACTTCTAGAATACATAGGGGAGGTCGATAGTTCATCTCTAATGGTTTTTCTGCCTTGCATTGGCCTTTCATTGGCAGGCATTCTTCTTTAGCATCGTGGTTTGAGGTCAATGGATTCCTAAAACTGCTGTGATTGCTTGTCATCCAGAGGCGGCAGGTTTTGTTGAGTGAAAACTACAGGGAGGGGAGGAGTCAGTTACAGCTGTCCTTGCGGTCAGTGGACATCGTGTAGCCGGGGCTCTGCGTCCCCTCTGCCTCTGTCCTAACGGTGCCCTGACTTCCTTCCTGCACTAACTCTGCTCTCCTGTAGGCTGGCTGCTTCAGGAGAGGCCAAGGGCAGTCCTGGCTGCCGGAGGGAGGGGGTGTGATCTGAGTTGGGGGGGGGCACTGTCTTTCTTTCTGGGGGCCATTTCATATGGGAAGAGTTAGGTGACCACCTCAGTAGGCTGACGTGGGGGTTAGTGCTGCTCCTGGCGCCTTTCTGGAAAGGTCTTTGGTGTTCTTTCCGCGAGAGCTTTCGGAACCGAGTCTCCTCTCTCCTCTTTGGCTGCTGGCTGCGTCCTGATAGGGGAGTACCCAGTAGCTTTAAGATAAACCTTCACTATGGATCTCAGAGCAGAGCAAACCGTGCCGACCAGGAACATTGTAACTTCACTGTGGCTGGGACGCGGGGAGGGGAGAGAGGAATCCGTAGATGGGGCATATCCTGCCCCATGCAGAGAAATGTACCTCTGCATGGTGTTTTTTTTAAAAAGAAATTTACAGAGGCAAAATGAAAATGTTCCGTTTGGGGTTTTAATTCACATATGTGTATGAACCAGATCAGCTGCCTGCATTTGATAAATGGTCCTTTCTTCTGTTCCCCTCCCCTTCAAAGATGCTTGTTTTTCTCATTGAATCTACTTCCAAATGCTTATGTGGCTGACTGGATATAAAATCATAATGCTAAGCCTTCTGAAGTTGAAAGGCCCATTGCTTAAAATGGCATTCTTTTGATAATATAGTTAGTTTTCTAATTATTTGCACTTTTTAGTGCCTCCTACAGTAGTAGGATTTGGCTTCTTATCTTTTGGCCCAAAGAGTCTAAGAAACCATTTACTTGCAAATTCCAATTTGTTAGAAATGATATCCCAAAATTTAATTTTCAAAGCAAATCTAAAATGCGGGATATGCTTTGAAGCACTTTTTCTTCCCCAGGGAAGAAAGAAACATAAGCAGAGTTGGTCCTTCTGTGTTTTCCTGCTTTTCCACGTTATCAAATAATTCTCTTGAAATGGGACTACCTCTAGGAGTGTCTGCTTTCGACCTCGTGGAAGGAAAATAAGCTGGCAAAATTGGTCCTGTGCGTCTCCATACCATAGTGACAGAACAGAATGACAGAAAAGTGCCTGGAGTGATTTAGAGGTAAATAGGAATTTTCCAAGAGACAGGATAGATGCATTAGAGAAAAAGAAAGCCAGGCGTGGGGAAAAGTTATTTTAGCCACATGTTCTGACCATACATGACTTAAAGAGGATGAATTTCAAGAGGACAATAAAAAAGAAATTATAGTCATCAAGAGAGGAAATGATTACGGGATGGGAGAAAATTTCAGCTGAGAGGATTAAGTGTCGAGTCTGGCCGACAAGTTGATGAGCACGTTTGCAGATGAAAAATGTGGAGGGAGCAAAACGACTTCGATAGTTGTGTGTGCGAGCCCGTGCTGGGTTCGTGTTGGGGAGAGTGAATGTAGAATTTGAGCAGAGAATTTCTGGAAGGAGGAGAAAAGTTGTGTTTGTTGAAGTTTTCTTCCGAGGCTTCTCCCAAGATTGACACTTTTAAAATGGGTGCGGGTTAATGGGTGGTCTTGCACTTTCTGTCCTTGTAGTACAGTGAGAATTTAGAACAAGAGATGTGTATCATTTTGCAGTCAGACTAGATGGAAGCCTGTTGAATGTAGTGATGCGGACCTCAGGATGTGAAGACATCCATGTTCACGGATGCCGGGACCCCTCCCCACTCACTCTGGGAGCAGCGGCTGTCGTGCATTGGCCAGCCATACACTTTCTCATTCGGAAGACAAATATTCCAGCTCCATTTGCAGTAATCTCCATGCCAGGGGTCTCTTCCTATGGAAATGCCGAGGCTGAGGTTAGTTTAACTATGATGAAGCTGCAAGTCCAGACCCTGTAAAACAAAGTCACTGTGAAGAGCGGCTTCTTGGAAGGGAGGAAGGGAGAGGGAAGAGGGGTGGGTGGTCCGCTCCTGGTAAGGGTAGCCTTGCTCGGAATCTCAAGGGCGGGGACAACACTAGGGCCTGCACAGGTTGGAACCGGGCTGATAGACAGGTACCTGGCATGGGTCTCAAGGCAGGTAGGAGAGGCCTAGAGACAAACACACCTAGGTCATTCTTCTCCGACGCAAACCCTCAGGTCCATGCAATAGGTGTCCTATGATGTATTTCTTGGGGGGGGGGGTGCGTTTCTTGATGTTCTACCTGTGCGTACAATAAAGATACATGAAGACCAGTTGTTTTATAGTTCAAACACCATTCCATATCATTGCCGATCAGGTAGGGTGCTCTTTAGAGACCCATTTCATGTAATCGTGTCTTGTAAAACATTATTTGCTCCTAAAGGCTGGTTGACCTAGGTGTTGCATTATTGTAGGCGTGCATCATACCCTGAGAAAGGGGATATGATTGTCTAGCTAAGCAATCTTGCTGATTGAATAGAGCTAAATGGTTGGCATTTATGCCAAGAAATATCTTTAGACTTATTGGTATGTGGATAAATTGAAAACGAATATTACTTTTGCCACTTTTATGAACTGAAGCTACATATTAATTTTTGAATTTAAATGTAATTAGTGATTGTTTACTTTCTGAACATTATTTTAGAATTTCTGGATGAATAAATAAGTTGCATTTGTTAGCTTCTCATTGCTCGATGTTCATAACTGCTGTTGTTTCCAAACTGTAAATGTGGAGCCAGCACCCCTGGTATTAAGGCAGCGAGCGGTTAAAGCATTTTTGTGTAAATTGCCTCAGAGGATAATTAGATGATTATAATGGTACTTGGTGTGAGATAGCTAATTTAAAAAAAATCCATTGCTCCTAAGTCTAATTATTTGAGTAATGATAACACATTACCAACCATGAAACTTCAGTTGCAGCCAGCTCCTTGGAAAAAAAAAGCAACTATGTTAACATTTCCTACCAAGACCCAGCCTCTGATTTTCCACTCTGCTCTCTCTGCCCCTGCGTACATTTCGGTCGTCTGATTTCACACGAGGTGCTTTCAGTTGCCTTGTATAACTCCTCTTCTGGCCCCGGGGAGATCAGTTTCTCCCTCTCCTGCACCCTTTGTGAGCCCCTGAAAGAAGGCTTTTGTAACTGGACTTCATAGTTTTAACAAACATTTCATAGACTGCCAGGAAAAATGTCAGTTCTCTGGGCCAGGACATAATTAAATGGGTAAGAATCAGTGTGGAAGTCCAGTCACAAAATGAAATGATGTAAAGGGGTTATTAATTAAGGACTTGCTTTGGTTTTGCAATTCTAATCAATAGTGAGCTACGTTATAGAGAAAATCTTTCTTGCCTTCACCATTCTCATTACTTGGACTATTAAAAATATCGAATAAAACCATGTCAATGAAAATTTGGCTTTTCTTGAATGATTTAATCACCTGAAAGGATTCTGGTAGCACACTGACACATCAGCTATGGTCAAAATAAATGTTTTGCCCAGATTTTAAAACCCGAGTTTAGTGATATCAGCAACGTAGAAAATACAGTGAGGGGCTGAGTTTGAGGCCTTTACTCCCCAGTCGAAGACTAGAAAAAGAGCAGGAACTGAATTTTGGAGGCAGATCGTAGCTTTTTCTGTGGGGGTTGGGGGGGTCCTTTGCACCAGTGCGCAGGAGGAAGGTGGTGTGTTAGGTGGTAGCTACTGTGCCCACGGGGTGTGATGGGGGTGGACTAACTAGTGGTCACTCTCCAAGCGCCGAAGGATGAAAAGCCCAAAGACGGATGGAATAAAATTAACCTTTTCACACAGAAAGGCTCTATCTTTGGCTAGAAATGAATCGGTTGGCTTTGTATGTTTTTAAGGATATAGTTGAGGTTCGGGAATGACGAGGGTGAGCAATGTTATTGCTTTGACCTCAGCATCCTCACGAGCGCATCAATCCAGCTCTTTGTCCTAGGAGTTGAAATACATGTTTTGTGTCTGTGGACTGAACTCAGTTCTTCTTGGGACCCAGGGAAAAGGGTGAGTCCCCCACGAAAAAACTGAGGCCTACAGATTACTGAGTGAGTGCCTGAGCTGAGGTGTTCAACCTGCTGCCCAATTCCGAAGTCACGGGGCTCGGCTACCACTGTGTTCCCTCTCAAAGGTAAGCTTTATCGACAGCCATGCTGAGTATACTTCATCCTGGTGACGGTTTCCAAACTAATGATGGTTTTCAGATGACCTTTATAAAATGGGGGGTGGGGCCCTGTAGAAAGTTTTACTTTATATACCCCAGAGCAGAGAGAGACCCCCAAGGTTAAGTCATAGCTTTCCTTGAGAATCTTTTTTGTAAAAAGTAGTTTTGTTCCCAATGAATTGAACAGTGAGTGGTAAATGGTGGTTATTGGTCTTCTTGCATATACTTACTTGAAACATTTACTTGGTGTGGCCACCTGGACCCCGAGAGCCATGCCTCCAGAGGAATAAGTCTCCCTGGATGAGGCTTGTTGTTTGCGTATTTGTTTTGCTCTGTTCAGTATTACTGTTCTCCTGCTTGAAGGATGAGAATAAGCTTCTAAGGCTGTGTTCTCACGTTGCAGACCGGAGGATCAGTCACAGACTGGGTTACTGCACTCCAAACAGAACATCAACATAGATCCCACCTTTACTGCTGTCTGAGCTGCTGATTCGGGGGAACCAGTAGAAAGCCTGGAGCATTGCCATTGATTTCCAGAGTGAAGCTACATAAGCCCAGCGAGCCTGGGCTTACGTAGCTTCACTCTGGAAATCAATGGAGACTTAGTTGCATGGAGGGATATTAAAAGAAACCTGTTTTTGGTTGTTTCCTCTGGGTGGATGGAGGGGAAATAGGCCTGAGTGAAAGCAAGCAGGATCTCGCATTATGAGACAGTTGTGATGGAATACCTCCAGACCTTGCTAGCAGTGAGACCTGAAGAAGTGTATAGCCTTTTCTTCAAATGCAGTTATATAACAGTAAGACCCCGTCTGCAGTGGCTTTACAGTGGTCTGGTGTACCATTAGGAGAGCAGATCAGGTGTCATTGGGCTGCCTTTGGAGTGTGAAGGTGGTGTATCACTGTGCATTTTAATTGATGTACACACTTGGATTTGGAGCCGTCTGTCCCGAGGATGCAGGAGGCCTCCAGCCAGTCCCACCCCTGTCACTCTGTAATGCCACCAACTGCCAGCAGTAAGGGGATGAACTCACCTGATTCCTGATGCGACTCTAATAAGCTCCCACATCCACAGCCTCCCCCTGTCCCCACGGGATCCACTGTAGAACTCCACAGAGCATGCGCAGCTCAGAGCAGAGCAGGGCGAATTAGCCCACCATGGCTGGCTGATTGCATCTTCTGTTGAGTGTCTAAAACTCTGTTTTTGTTGTTTTCTTTTTTTATTGTTTTTCTACCACAGTGGTTAGTTTGTAAATTTTGCTCGTGCAATCAAATCAAAGAGGTAAAGATGCAAACAGGGAGAAAGCCATGTGCCTGGCTAGCAGAAGAGAGCTCCTGACCTTTAATGTGCTGTGACATTCAGTGGGACCTATTTCCCCAGGGACCTGGTGCATTGGCTCTGTGACAGTCCCCTAGAGACGTTCTAAAAGTGGCAGTGACAGTGACCTTGAAGTACATAGACAGCCTGTTTAGTAACAGTACTCTGAACGGCTGCTCTCATTTGGTATGAGGTCTTGATGTATTGTATGTACATATTGCACTTGATGTATTTATGAAAAAATCCATCTCAGCAGTATATAGCCGTGTTTTACACCCCAGTCCACCGCCCAAATGAAAATAGAAGTGGGCCTTCCAGCGATAATGGCTACACCAATAAGTGATTTCTTTGCTAGGAGAGCAAGACTTGGTTGTGTCATTTTTGTACCTTTGATATTTGCCATTATTCAAGTCAAAGCTTTAAAGTTTTTTTTTTCTTTTGACATTGTGAGAAAATCTTAAAGTGATAGAGATCAAAGCAAGGAAAATTACCTTATTCTTGTTCATTTACAATTGTCTGTATTTTCTCCCCACCCCTCCCGCTCACCCCCTCCAAACCCGCCCCCCTCCATTGCTTCCCCCCCCCCCCCCCCCCGCCCCTTGGTTTTGTCCATGTGTCCTTTATTGTTGTTCCTGAAAACCCTGCTTCTCACTGTCCCCTCCCCACTCCCATCTGGCTATTGTTAGATTGTTCTTAATTTCAATGACTGTGGTTATATTTTGTTTGCTTTTTCTCTTTCATTGATTATGTTCTGGTTAAAGTGAGATCATATGGTATTTGTTCCTCACTGCCTGATTCATTTCCCTCCCTCCCTCCCTCCCTCCCTCCCTCCCTCCCTCCCTCCCTTCCTTCCTTCCTCTCTCGCTCTTTCTTTTTTTCTCTCTCTCCTCTCTCTCTTCCCCTTCCTCTTCCTTTTTCTCTTTCTCTTCTTCTCTCCCCTCCTCTTCTGCTTCCGCTTCCATTTCCAAGATGAGAACTTTGCTTTCTTCTTTCTGGCTTTTCCTGCCTTGTGTTCTGCCTGGTACAGACAGGTTCCCAGAATATTTCCTGTTTAGTAAATATCTGACTCCCAAAGTCTCCCTGAACTACCCTTCTAAGTTCTGTGTCCTGGAGGTTTTTTTTTGGTCTGTCTGATGCTTTTCCCTATTGTCTCTATAAAAGTAAGTCAGGTGCACTTTTAGCTGTGGGGAGCTCTGAAAGGAAACCTAAATAGCATTGGGTCTAGATTATTGGCTTTCTTTTCTTCATGTTTTTAAATTAAGTTTTCTATTGTGGTAAAATGCATAACATAGAGATTATTATAATTTGGGGGTCAATTTATAGATGTCTCAGAACTGTGTGATTTGTAGTCTATAAATTGTTAATTTAAAAAGTGTATCATTTTTCCAGATTTTTTTAGCTCCAGGCTTTTGGTAAGGATTATAATCTCATATGATACTTCTATTTCAATGAGAAAATAGCATCAGCTTATATCGTTCTGTCCTAAAGTGCTTGTTTTTTTTTACTTGTTTGTTTTCATCTTTAATTAGAGGGTTATAGCAGTTGGTTCTGAAAGACTGGGGTGTGAATCCCAGGCCCTCACCCTGTGGTCTTGGGTAGGCAGTTACTTTCTCTGAGCCCAGGTTCTTTCTTTCAAGTGGGGACAGGAAACCATGCTTCACAGGCTGTGGTGAAGGCATTATGCATGACGCCTGCGTGTAGGTGGTGGCCCTGAAGGGGTGTGTGTGTGAATCGTTGGTTACTGATATTTCTAATCTATAGAAAAATACAGTATCATAGTTTTCATGGGAAGATAGAGTTTAGAAATTATTGTAATATTGTCAGGTTTAGCTGCTTCATGTGCTAACATGCATAATATACGTCAGTCAGCATTACTGAATGTTTAGTGTGCATGGAGAATTGTACAGAATATTATTTAATCAGAGATTTTTATTTTACATGCATTGTAATGCAAAGATGACTATGTGCTCTGGGGTTTATTACAGACTAAAAGCAGAGTTTTGATTTATGCCATGCAGCTCCTATTATAACTCACGTAAACAGAAGGGGCTTGTAAGCTGCATTTTAAAGGCAGATCCCTCTCCTGAGATGTCTGTGTGTGAGTGCTGTGGCCTCGTGTTTTCCAAACTAATCACGGCAGCAGGGTTTGTTGCAGTCACAGAACGGTTCTTGGACAGGGCATAATGGTTTCTCATCCACTTGAGGGATGGTACTATTTTAGGATAATATTTTAAAGTGTGTATGCTGTACAAAGTGGCAGGTGGCCATCCTAAAGGGAGATGTCCTTTCTGAGTGCAGACCGCGGTGGTTAGACCTTCGGAGGAACGGGTCAGTGAGCCTGATCTGTTCTGCAGGTTGATGGTACGCAGACCATTTGTATTATTCAAGCCACCAGTTTAAACCTCTTCCTAACAGCGTCCTTACAAGGGTCAGCCACGTCACATGGTGACATGGGAATCATTTCCAAGAGATTTAAGATTGCATTGCTTCCCCCCCCCCACACTAATTGGGAGCTATTGTCTTAGCTCTGTTGCTGATTGTACTGCACATTATGCCGAGGTTCTCCTCAGTCTTGATGCATCTTATCAAATAATGTCCCTCCTTTCTGGAAAATGACAAGAGGAAGCCAGAGATCAGTTACGTCACCTGAGGTTGACAGCCCCAGAGGCAGAGCAGGTGGCATTAGTAGTCTCATTTCTTGGGTTTCTTTTAATTCTCCAGTTTTAATTTAAAAAGAAACCTACTGATTTCTAATAGCATACTGTAATCTTAGCCTGTTCTTTCCCAAACATTACTGCTTTTGTCCTTTCCTTTAAAGCCTCTGTGTTGCATTCCTGACCCTTTTATTTGCTGTCACCATCCACACAGGTCCCCGCACTCTGGCCTTCTCCTGGACATACTGTACTACGTATCTTTGTCTGGTGTATTGACTGCTTGTCTTCTTTCTTTATTTTTTTTCCACATCTTTGCCAGTTTTTATTTGTTGGTTATTTTACTTTCAGTTACAGTTGACATACATTATTATATTAGTTTCAGGTATATGACATAGTGATTACACATTTACATAAATTTCTATATAAACTTATGCAGTCATATCCATGATAAATCTTGTACCCATTGCCTTTTTAATAGTTTTTAACTTTCAATTATAGTTGACATACAGTATTATATTAGTTTCAAGTAGAGAAGTATATTAGTATACTTACTAATATACTTCTAGCATATTAGTATATAAGAAGTATATTAGTTTTCAACCCAGTGATTAGACATTTATAGAACTTATAAAATGATCACCCCAATAAATCTAGTACCCATCTGGCATCATACATCGTTATTACAATATTATTGACTATATTCCTTATGCTGACTATTCTGTAACAACCAATTTGTACTTTTATTTTATTTTTTAAATTTATTTAATTATTTTTCAAGTACAGTTTTCTGTCTATTACTCCCATCCTATCCCACCCCCCGCTCTCTCCCCTCCCTCCCATTTCCACCCTTCTCAGTTGTTGTCCATGTATCCTTTATATAGGTTCCTCTAAATCCCTCCCCTATTTCCCCTGAAATTCCCTCCCCTCTCCCCTCTGGTCACTGTCAGCCTGTTCTCTATTTCAGTGTCTTTGGTTATATTTTGCTTGCTTGTTTGTCTTGTTGTTTAGCTTCCTGTTAAAGGTGAGATCATATGGTATTTGTCCTTCAACACCTGGCTTATTTTGCTCAGCATAATGCTTTCCAGTTCCAGCCATGCTGTTGCAAAGGGTAGGAGCTCCTTCTTTCTTTCTGCAGCATAGAATTCCATTGTGTATATGTACCATAGTTTTTTGATCCATTCATTTACTGATGGGCACCTAGGTTGCTCCCAACTCTTGGCTATTGTAAATTGTGCTGCTATGAACATTGGGGTGCATATGTTCTTCAGGATTGGTGTTTTAGGATTCTTAGGATACAATCCTAGCAGTGGAATGGCTGGGTCAAAAGGCAGGTCCAATTTTAGTTTTCTGAGAAAATTCCATGCTGTTTTCCATAATGGTTGTCTTCTTTATTAGAATAAAAACTTGCTGTATCTGGTGTCAGAATGGTGTCTGACACACAGCTGCCTGCAGTACATTGTCATGGCCTGAATGTGGTCAAAACCAACCAAGCAACCAAAAACCAAACCAAACCTATTCTTTGCTTACAGTAAGATGATTGAGTAGTTCTTTTCATGGAAGCATTTGCTTCAAGACTCAACTCATCTCAATGAACTATCCCTGTAAACATTAACCATTTCCTTTTCCTGGTATCTGTCTGAATAGTCCTCACCTGGGAGGTTTTTAATTTTTACTTTTGATTTTCCAGAGAGCAATGGCATTTCTGCAGAGGGCTGGTGACTCCCCATGGCCGTCGGTGCTGGCGGTTTGGACGGGGAGCCTGCTCTCAGGTTGTCTGTGCCCTGCCTGGTCTCCAGCATGGCGGGACCTGTGGGACTTTATCTGTGTGCTCACTCACTTGCGGTTTCTATCATCTCTTTTGCAGAATGGGTTTTCGGAGGCCCCCCCATCCAGGAATCCCCAGTGCACCCTCCTGTCTGTTTCTCAATCTGTACCAGGTCAACTAGTCCATAGGGTAAAATCATTCACCATTTCTTCAACCCATTCCTAAAGAGAGGTACTAGTTCCTTTGCCCAGACTCCCTTCTTGCTCAGATAGTCCTGTTCTCTGGTGCTGTGTTTTGGCCGTGTCCAGCTGGTCTCTGTGGAGAGTCAGCTCTACATACCCTCCTGACCGTCTGGCAGTGGAGGGGTCCCCCTCGAGCCCAGTGGAGGCGGTGGAATGCCGGCCGGGGCCTCGCGTCCCTGTCCCCATGGGTATATTTGGAGGAGATCGGTCTAAATGACAGGTCTCCACAGAAGAGGGGAAGAAACTTTTGTAACAATGATTCTGCGTGGCAGGAAGCTCCGAGCGTGTGCCGAGTGCAGTCATGTTTTGATTCTTGAAGCTTGTCATCAGAATGTTAGCCAGGTGGACTCAGGGGCCAGCATTTTTGTAAATAGTTCCCTATTTGAGGAAAAATTGAGATTCCATGAAGGGATTTCTGCTGCCAGCAAGGAGCAAGGAAGTTAATAGCATGATATTAAAGGGAAGGGAAACCTTCATTTGGCTTCTGATTGTGTCTCAGCAACAATTCTGCTTGATCCTAGGAGTGATATTGTTATCACAACGGTGGAAACATTTTAGTAAAGAAGCTATCACTCAACAAATGTGCTTTGAGATTAGTATCTTGTTTTCTCATGGATTGGATAGAGTGTAATTCTCAAAAAATTGCATAAAGATTGAATTCCTGCCACTGGAGCAATTGCCTGTGGATTTGACATGATAAATGCTGGTTGGGACAGCACATTGATTTTCATCATATACCTTTAGGACGTGGACATGCTCTGCATACCCATTTAATGAATCATTTGTGTTTAAAAGATGTCTTTGGACCCCTCCAGGTGTTTGCGTGTGATGCTGGAATGTTTGCATGAATTTCTTAGAAGAATAAGTAAGAATTGTTCCCGCATATCTGAGTGAGCTAAGCTGAGACTCAGGACTATAAGGTGGGGATCATACAAATAATGGGGATCGGATTTTGCTTCGTGGAAGACTTAATCTAAAAACAAACAAGGAAACTTTCTTTTTTCTGTGGTAATACTATATCTTTGTTGGGATTGTTGTGGAATAAAGAGGGTAAGGACCGAAACATGAATCGGCTCAGACGCAGTCAGCTTGTGTAGCAGTCACCTTTGTGTTCCTTTGTATTGCTTGTGCTGCTTTTGTATCTTTTGTCTGCTTGGCGCACTCCTTGGGGTCTTTAAATTTCCCAACAAAACATCACTTCCAGGCCGAGTTGGTCGATGTTCCTCGTGGTTCCGTTACTGCTCTGAATTACCTATTGTAGATAAATAGAGATATCTAGTACATCCATTCCGTGGCCATGCCATCGAGTATTTGGTTGTTTCTCTCTCTGTGTCCCCATCTTTCAGCGGATAGTCAGTTTTCATGAGAAGAGATGATGCCTTAGTCACTATTTTATTTTATTATTATTTTTTAATCCTCACCCAAGAATATGTTTATTGATTAGAGAAAGGAGGGGGTTACCAAGGGGTAGAGAAACAGACAGACATCAATTGGCTGCCTCTCATATGTGCCCTGACTGGGAATCGAACCCACAGCCTTTTGGTGTAGGGGATGATGTTCTCACCAACTGAGCCACCAGGCCAGGGCCAGTCACTATTTTAATATCAGCTCCTTCATGTGGATCCAGTGTATGGTAGGTTTGTTAGTTGGAAAATTAAGCAAAATTTGTTCTACCTTTAGTTCTTCTGTAGTGATGTCTGCCGTTAGACCACAGGTAGACTGTGGGGTATAAATAAAGCCAGCATGTCAGAAGATTTTATAGGGAAGTGCTGGATATAAAAAAGAGACTGATGGAGTATCCAGGAAGAAAAATTAAACAATGCTGGCCTCTTCATTGCACCAATAAGTCAATTTAAAAGGGTTTTTATTATACTTTATTCAGAAAAGGCAATATCAAGAATTCTTCTTTATTAATACCTAAATATGTTATACACCTTGATGTAACCACCGATTGGTTTTCAGAGGTTTATGTGATGGAGAGGTTAAGGAAGGAATCCGACTGGAAAGGGGTTTAGTCTTCTGTACTTTTCCCTATGATTTTGTAGACCTGCATCCCATACATATCTGTAAAAATAACTCTCTCCCTTTATTAAAACTCCAATATCTTCATTTATATTTAGAGTGGTGGCAACATAAAATTGAAACCTGAGAGTCGTGAAGGATATAAAGCCATGTTTTAATAGAGAAACTAAATTGCTCCTTCCAAGAGCCTATAAAACTGAAAAGCATTCATTATAAAAGTAATAAAAACCTATGAGTCCCATTTTATTAAAACTACACCCCGTTTCCTGAAGGGGCCGGATCATTTGGAGGTAAACCAGTGACACTTTATGTTTAGCAACGCATTTTATGTGAGGTGAGACATCTCTGCAATTGGGGCTGGCAGTTTTCACATGATCCCTGATGGACATCTATTCATGAGAGGAGATTAGAATTTTAATTTTAGCCGAGTTTGCATCTTCTGATAGTAATGCAGCCAGATCAGGCTAATGACGATAGTAAATTACTACTCAAAGTTCCTTCAAGAAACAAGAACAATAGTGAAAGATAAAGCTTATGCTCCCACCAATTGGTGTGTGACATCATCCTATCAGTCTGTAAGATTCTTGCTCACGTCCAATTGTGGACGCCCGCATTGCTACAGGGTGGTAACTGACTAGCAATTGCTGTTGGCCTTTTCCTTCTTGCAGGTACAGTAATATTTTTAATGTCTGAAAAAGTGTCAGTCTCTTTTAGTCTTTGCTGCCTTTTTGGTGATTTCAACTTTTACGTGTTCTGTATTGGATGCTGTTCTGCATAATCCACACACATATTTCCATGTTATTTTCATCGATCATGGTTGTATCTGCGATTGTGTTTTTAAAGCGCACAAGGGAAAATGGTGGTGTGACAGACGGACAGGTTACGCTTAGTTTCAGAGTCAAATTTAAACAGGGGCACTTGCCTGCTTAAACGAGGGCATGGGAGGACGCGAGTTAACACACATAGGCTGTGTTGATTGGTTCTAGACCCGAGGCTGGGTCCCTGAAAAGTGGTGGCAGAGTAAAAGTGTGTTTATTCCTATTTCTCCCTGGAAGCACACCCCACATAGAGATAAATGATGTGATTAATTTGCCTCTTCTTCCAGCTGATACCATCGTCAAGGTTTCTTGGAATGGCTGATCATATAGCAGAAGGGTCTCCTTCATTTTTGACTGACCACATATCCCACTTGGGTTTGTTGAAGCCCAATTTTATAGCTTTAACTTTGCTTACCTTTTAAAAGATGTATGGAAATTGCTTAATTGGAGAACTAACTCCATTTTTGTGAGGAGTCTTTCCTTGTAAACACATGGATCGTTTACAGTTGATGGCTGGGGGCTCTTGCGACCACAGCTGTATTTCCTCCACGGTCTCAGCATCCCTTGGGTCATGCGAGAGGTTTCTCAGTATTTCAAGAAGGCTTATTAATTCTAGAGAATTCATGGAAGTTTAGGGCAGCTTTTTTTATAATAGTCAAAAACTGGAAGTAGGTCAGGTCACCCTTCATAGTGGTGAAATCAGTGTGAAATACCCATTCAATGAAATACTACACAGCTGTGAACACCAAAGAGCGAGGGTCATCTGTGCTGTTTAAGAGATTTCTAAGGTATATTTTTAAGTGAAAAAAAGTAAAATGTAGAATGCAAATGATATGGGTGCATTCATGTGAAGATAAAGCTGTGCTGATACATAAATAAGACACTCATATACAGAGAAAAATTGTGAAAGATTTCCAAGGAACCATTAACAATGGTAACTTTTTGGAAAAGAAACTAGGAATAATGAGAAGGATTTGCATTTTCTTGTTCATTTTCTTCTTCTCTATATTGCTTTGATTTATTTCCCTTTATTATCTCTCTTTTTCTTTTCACAATAAGCATGTATTCCTTTGAAAACCGAAACACTTTTTAGAAAAGTACCCATTTACTTAGAAAACAAAGAACAGGAGGGTGTTCTGTGGTCTCCTCCACACCTTTTCTGAATGAAAATTCATAATCTTCTGATTTACAGTAATTATGCTTGAGGAAAAATACCCCACTGTTTTAGTCTAAAACTTTTTGTTTGATTTTGTGGTTTGAGTCTGCAAATGCAGAGCAGAGCTATGCCCCTCTTTGCCTGGTGCCCCATGGAAGTCACTACCGTGAAGCGTTTGTTTTTGAGTGAACAAGGTAATCTTTTAGTTCATTCTAAAAGAATAATTATCTTGATTATTTAGATCTTGTAATGGCAGAATTAAACTTGGGTTAAACAATTAAACTTGCACATTGCAGCATTCTATTCATATTGTCAAAGTAAGTTTATAGATTTGGAAAGACCTCAGGTAAGCTTTTAATTGGCTTTAATATATTGAGTGTGTTGGCTTTAATTTATTTTACATTTTCCTGATAACTTCTAAACATTAAACCCATAATATTCTGGGAGGTACGTTAGTTTTGAAGTCTTATATACTTGTGAAATTATCTGATAGGTAGTTAAAATGAAAACAAATGAGGTTAAATATGTAAAACATCCTTAAGTAGGATTTGGCCACACATTAGACCTTCAGTAAAAATATTCGTCTATTTTTAAAAATAAAACTCCACTTATGATAAAAATTATATGATATGAAATGTTACATGACAATCGTTAAAGCGATGCAATTGAAAATTCACACTGAATTGACCCTTTTTAAAAAAAGATTTTATTTATTTGCTTGTTTTTAGAGATGGGAAGGGAAGGAGAAAGAGAGGGAGAGAGACATCAATGTGTGGTTGCCTCTCGTGCGCCCCCTAGTGAGGGCCCAGCCCGCAACCCAGGCACATGCCCTGACTGGGAGTCAACGGGTGACACTTTGGTGTGCAGGCCAGCACTCAGTCCACTGAGCCACACCAGCTGGGGCTGAATTTTCACCCTTATTTGAATATACATGGTCCACTCCCACTGGTGAGCCTCTTGCATTCTGCCAGCCAGAATCATTCTTATTCCACACAACTTTGTGTGTTTAGGAAATTAGGCTTTTCCGATAGTCTCAGCGCCGATAGTCTCAGCGCAGTTTGTAATGTGACCGTGGAAACTGGCACCGCTTCAAACAGAGCTAGGCTATTAAGAAATTGTTTCCAGCTTCTTATGCCACCTTCCAAAGACGTTAATGAGTTTTAGGTTTCTACTGTTTTTATTACTTTAAATTAAATTGTGTTAACCCAACAGATTTAATACATCTTTGTAATTGTGTGTAAGTATAAATGGAAGCCAAAAGTCTATTTTTTGGTACATCGGTCACACACTTGACAGCGTAAGCTTTACACAGTACTCTTGCATCTTTAAAAACTAACGTATTCAATGGCACACCGAACTCTGGCAGTGTCACGTTATTTTAAAGTGATTTGTTCTTTTTCGACATTTCATTAAAAGGCATTATTCAAAGCTTGTTATGCCTACCAAAACATAATATATTTCTGTACATGGAAATCACCTACAAAAATAGTAAGTTAAAATTACTTTATTGTAATGTTTTGATAATTTAAGTGCACAGCTAAATAAATTGGAAATTTAGTGTCTGCCTGGGAGGTAGAATTCTAGAAGTCGGCCCCGACTGGATCTGGGCAGGATGCATTCTGTGTAGGTGACTTTGTGATTTGTAACATAATGTGAGAATAATTCATAAAGGAAATCTCATCATGGAAATGCCCTGTGTTTTAGGTGTCCATTTTTTATTTAGAAACAACGACTCACTTCTCTTTGTCTGCTCACCTGTTACTGGATGTGAAGAGATGAGTGCTGTTCATTGGTGAACATTTACTGAGTACTTCCTGGTGGTGGGCCTCGTGCCAGGAAGTTGGTGAGCGAGAAGGTACGGTTCTCGCATCCATGGCACTCAGAATTATGAAAAGGGGGGCACATTCAAAGCAAGTAACCGTGATGCACGGTGCCAGTGTTGTGAGCACAGGCAGTGGCACTAAGGCGGTGGTACTAAGGAGGGGACGGTGGGGCCTGCGAGGCCATGCTCGACTCGGGGTACATGAGACTGAGCAACGTGGGGAGGTAGACTGAAACTAGGTAAGCGTTCATCCCAGTATTAAAAACACAGTTAGTGTAGATGAGCACCAGTCGTTCATTAATTGTTTATTGCACAGCTGCAAGGGACAAGTGGTGGCCGGGGAGGGCAAGGAAGCCAGCAGGCCTGGTACCTGCCCTGAAGGGGCTCCCAGAGGCACAGGGGAGTGTAGCGGGGCTGTCCCCAAGGCAAAGCTCCCAAGCAGGGCTGTGGCCTTTGGGCTATCTGAGTGCCAGGGTGTAACTGCTTAGTCTCAAAGAGGAACAGAGACAGCTGTGACTATAAGTAATTAGGCCTCAAGAGTACTGAGTTAAAAATGGACTGACAGGAAAGAGGAGAGAAATTTTAAGAAATCAATAGTTTAAAAACAGATACATGACATAGTCTTGAGGACTTACACTTAGCCAATGGGGAGGAGACAGCTTAAATAATGAGAAGCTGATCAATAATGTGTCCAAAGAGAGTATTATGAAATAATAGGTACAATTAAGTGATATTGAAAAGAATCGAAACTCTGCTGTCCACAAACACTGTTGGCTAGCCCATCTAGATTCTCTTAATTAGTTCTCCTGTTCTGTACGTGTCCTGGGAGGTTCCTAGCAGTGGTCGAGCGACTGCCCACTCCCACGAGGAAGGTGGTGTCCAGTCTGGCCAACACTCCAGTGGGATCTCGGGATGTGAGCACTTCCTGTGCCCAGGCTGCGCATCCAACGCCCTTCATCTCAAATGACGACCCTTCAGAATTAGGAAACCTGTGTGAAATGAGAACTGTCTTTCCTTCTAACGAGGTTGGAGATGCCTGCACCAAGTTTTATTGTTTTTCAGACCATTTCTAGGTTTTCCATTGTACATCTTGACCACAGCTTTCCACCACCGAACATCACTTCCCTCAGTTTTATTTCCACTGCACCTTCATATCGGCCCATGCGCTCGTTCCCCCTTGCCTCGCTCGTTTCTGGGGTGATCAGGAGGCGTCTGAACTTGCTGGAAGGAGTCAAGCTTTCACTGTGCTCTCTCTCTATTTTTCTTCCTTCCTCTTAGCCCTAACACAGGCTAACTTCTTCAAAGAAAAAAAAAAAGGTTGAAAAAGACGAACTCCTTACACCAATTTTTCCTAAGGCTTTTACTTTTTTTCTTTCTCCATCTTTAAATGGTGGTTTTAGTCAATATTCTATTCACAGATCATTTTCTATTAATACTCCACCCGATGCACCAAACGATCGGTTCTACTCCCTCTCTTCTTACCTTTGGTTTTGGATGTTGCTTCTGCCCTTTCCCTGCTTTCAACACTGCTATCCCTCTTTTGTACACTTCGCACCCTCTTGGGCCATCTGTCGTTCACTTTCCTTCATTAAACCACCCGCGGGACCCCCAGATCCAGGGCTGTGGTCCAGATCCCCCCTGAGGTGTGGACTCAGACTGAGCCTGGGTGGACCAGGCACCCCAAGCTGGGTCTGTTTACAACTGCTTACTGATTTATAGCTGTTGTCAATTAAAATCAAGATTTCTGCCTTTAAAAAACACCCAATTCATGCAAGTTTATTGATTACGTATTTTAGATATCAAACTCTGTTGGAAGAAGAAGAGAAAGAATTATCCTCGATGACAGTATTAATTCATTCAGTTTGCAGACTGAGTACTGAGTTCGGGCACTAGTATGGCAGGAAAGAAATTTCAATATTTTGGAAAAAAACTTATGTAGGCTATTTTTAAAAAATCATAGGGAACAGGATTTTGTTGTGGTTTCTTATATCATAGTGTAGCCATTTTTACTTTAAACTGTTTGCCTTTGACTTAAATTAACTATGTGGGGTGTGTGACCTCACGATACCTTCAGGGCATAGGGCCACCTGGCTGTGGCTGACGAGGGTTCTACAGTTCACGTGTGCTCTGAGTTGGTGGGCTCGTAGGTCCATCTGAGGGATAAGAACTTCTTCCACTTGGACACATAGTCCATCAGCCAAACTCTAGGTGATCCCCGAAATGAGGTGGCTGTGTCAGCATGACATCTGTTTGTCCCAGTTACTTTTCACCCCATCTTAATTTACCCCTACTGCCTGCAGCCGCCTCCCTGACGGGCCTCAGCCAGCAACCCCCTCATGTGCTTCTGCCCTGCAACTCCTGGCTGTACAATTAGAACCAAATACTTTGTTTTGCAGAACAAGCATGTTTCTTCCTAAACAGCAACGGGTGAGAAATGGAGCTAGTGCTGGACTTGTCTGCCCTTAGAAACTGCACCGGGCTGCTAACCTGAAGTGCTTCCAAGCCAGTAAGAAGGAATATACAGTTGTTTGCCTCCAGTCAAGGCAGTGTATTTCCACATAAAAGCACACAGGTGATATGTGTGCATCTGTGTGCATACATGTGTACTGAAGCAGCAGCTTCACCTACTTGCAGCTCTTAACTATATTTCTGGAGCTGTTCTGTTAGCTAATGTTCTGTGACAGAACTCTAGCCACTCTCTGAGGCTAAGTAAAATTGGTCACCTACTTTTGCCTTAGTTTTTCCACCTGAAGTTTGGGGGAGGAATATTGCAAAGAATATTTCTACAATTTTCAGAATGAAAAATAGTGTCCTGTACACTATATTAAGTCATTTAACTGCATTAAACTGAAAACTCATGAGCCACGGCAGGGTGCCCATGCGGCTTCTCTTTCTCCCCACCTCATTGAGTTGCAGCTGTCACTGCTGTGGTCACTCATCTCTGTCCTTCACAGCCGCTCTGAAAGGGAGGGTGCATAGGGGGAGTTTGCTCCATATCAGACTTTGGGTGAGATGTTTTGCGTGCTTCCCATTTAGTGACCAAGATCACTGTCAGCTAGAGACACCCGCTCTCCACCCCTAACTTCAGACTCCAGTGGGTCAAGCTCCCTGGTCAGCATGGGTATGAAATCCACTCACATCCTGTTGTGATGCACACAGATACCCACATACCTGCCCATGTAGGTTCATAGTCCTGTCTCACATCCACAGAAGTATGCAATTTTTAGCCTCCTTCATCTTGCGGCACACATAAACTAATTACTAAAATTCTGTGGCACACCAAAAACATTTTTTTTGTTGATTTGGCAATAAAACAGGTATACTTTTGATATTTATATTACAAAAAATAATAATAATGGTAATCACCTACCCTTTTTGCTCCAAAGTCGTATTTTAAAAAATCAGGTGTGACGTGACCAAGAAAATGCAGCTCTGTGGTATGACCTGTATATTCATGGATCAAGACCGGGCATCCGTGTCAGAGGCTGCTGTCGGGTGGGCTGTTATCCCCGTTGAATCCAACCAGCGAGGGAGAGGAGGCAGAGCTCCGGACTGAACAGGTGTGGCGTGTGGCGTGTGGCGTGTTTTAACCTTTCTTGCTGCGCACCAGTTAAAGGGCATGGCCTTTGAAGCCAGACTATTTGAGAAAACCTGGGCTGCAGAGAGCGTCCCCCTGCCCAAGGTCACATATCGTTTGTGACAAGTGTACCAGAAAGACTGGGACCCACGAGGGAGAGACTCCAGAGCCCAGTCTTTCAACCAGCGCTCTTCTCCCAGAGGGCTTCTCCGTTGTTCTGTTGGGTTGACGGTGACCGAAATGGTTCCCGTGGTCCCCCGCCTTGTTACCGATTTCACCCATTTTGTGGAAAACAAAAATAATTTCCGCTTTTGGTGAGTCTGAACGCACCTTTGATGATAAATGAAGGAGCCGTGCCATCTGAATTGGGGGCTCTAGTGATGCTCGATTTAATTTTAAACGGAAGCCTGGAGGACTAGTAGAATCAGAGGGAACCTTGTTTCTTCGTAGATGTCATTGTTTACCTTGAACATGAAAAATAGAGCGAGTAGCTAGAAAGCTTAGAGGAATAAAAAATAGTAACCGTCCCGCTGCCCTGGAAATAAAAGGACATGATAAAGAACACCCCTGCCAGTTCCATGTGCAGAGATTTTAGCTATTGGCCAGGCATTTAATTTAGTGGGAAAAATGGGGCAAGACACGGCTTTACAATGTATACCCGCAGACAGTTTTTCATCGTTATTATTTTGATATACGGGCAGCTGATCACTTTTACTGGCGCTGGACATATGGGTAAAATTACCCTGTGAACATACACGTCGGTACCCAAGGTTTGTCCTGTCAACAAAATCTTTTATGCTTGAACCGATGTAGTAAGGCTAAGCCATGAGAGCAACTGGCTTGAGCAAGCATTTAGCTGAGAAAGGCATCCTGTCTGTTAAAAGGTGGAGCAAGTCTCTTCTCCAGCCCCAGCCCTCACACCCTGCCCCTGGGTGGGGGGCGGCGTTGGAGGGGAAGGAACCACCTTCGGCCCCATCCGTTTGAGATCCGAATGCTGAGCAGAGTGGCTGTGCCCTGAACTTGACCGCACGAGAAGTGCCAGCCCCACCCTCTTACGCGCATCGCTGTCCTGGTTTGTGGTGGCAGGAGGACACTGGCGGGTCTTCAGGGCTCGAGGTTGGTGGGGGGAGGGGCAACGCGTCTTTCTCGTTTTAGTCCTGTTCTGTACCTGGGTTATCGGCGAGAGGGAAGTGAAAGGAGAATCTAGGAGGAAAGTGGAAAAACTTTAAAGAAGAGCTCTTGAGGAACTTCCATGTTTATTTAGCATTAGTGCAGTTTTTCTGGTCATTAATGGGGAGCTAATGTCCTCTCGGGCCTGTAGCATTTCATGTTTTTCCCGAAAAAAAGTGGGTTTCAGGAGAGCATTATTTCTGTTCCACAGTTACTGAGACAGGGGCCTTTCCAGCCTCCTGGGCCACAGAGGTCACATGTCTGCTTTGGGGACAGGTGGTTCTCTGCTGCCTTACCCTCCAGTTGCTTCTGTTACTTTGATTGGAACCTCTGAGTTCAAGGAATGGAATCCTGTAGAGCCCGTCCCTAGAGAATGGACGTAGTCAGGCGTGCATTTTCTCTGGCTTTTCCAAGTAGCCCCACTCAGCTCGGGGAACTGGAGGACCCCTGTCAGAGCCCTCTCCTGTCTTCTCCTTGGGCACAGCTTCTCTCCACAAGTGACAAAGATTTCACACCAGCAGTGTTGTGGGGTGACTTTGGGGTGGAGGTCGCAGTGGGGGAAATAGACAGAGTGGTTTTCTGTGAGCTCACAGAATGTGACTAAGTTCAGACTTTTACACACTTGCACACACACACACTCTCTCTCTCCCATCTGTGAATAGTTGTCAATGGTGACACAGCCAGGAAGTGGCAGCATCAAGGGAAGCACAGGAATTCACGCTGCTGTCCGCATTCTGTTTGCTCAGCAACCTCCCCACGTGGTGCTCTTATGCCAGCCTCGTGGCGGAAAGAGCTTTCTGGTACTTTCTGCTCCTCGTGGTCTCTAGAGCTGTAGTGAGGCCAGAAGCCCTAGAGCAGGAGAAGCCCTGGGCTTCGACATCTGTCACTTCCATGATCGCCAGGATTAATTGGGCCAATGTGGCCGACTAGGCAGGTGTCCCCTCCCTCCCTCACCACTCCATGCGTGTCCCTCCCAGACGGCCTTGGCCTTCCCCTCCAGACGAGAGGATGGGTCTTCTGTTAAGGGTGTCCGAGCAGCCTTGCTCCCTGCTAGAACCTCGCAACAAGCTCTCCAGGG
Organism: Sturnira hondurensis; assembly: GCF_014824575.4. Taxonomy (NCBI): domain Eukaryota; kingdom Metazoa; phylum Chordata; class Mammalia; order Chiroptera; family Phyllostomidae; genus Sturnira; species Sturnira hondurensis. The sequence continues at coordinate 24,559,843 of NW_028075471.1, forward strand.
GCACATTTTCAGCGCTTCAGAGGGTGAAGGGCGTGTGTCCTTGTCTGGCAGGCTGTGGCAACAGTGGCTATTGTCATTATGTCACTGCTTCACATGATCAAGACGTGTATATTTTGAAATACTAAATGTAATTTATTCTACACAATATAATTTTATGAATAACTACCTTTGGGGCCGGAAATTGGCCCTGCAAATAATTTGAAGTAGCGATTAAAGAACACAGAAGAACATTTCTTATTGACTCAATTTGCACTATTTCCCTCTATCACTCGTTCCTTCCTCAGGCAGAATCCTAATTTCCCTCAAGAAGACCCCAGAGAACACTCTCGTTGCTTGTGGCTCCTCACACACCTGGGATAAGTAGTGAACCATAACATGAAAAAAATGTAACTCATCGAATATAAACTACAGTAACTACCCTTTATGGGCGCTTTCTATTTTCATAAATGAGCCACACACCTTATATTTTCCCTCTTATTGTGACAACAGTGCCGACTCGATAGTATTGTTTCCATTTTATAAATTCAGAGAATGAGACGGGGAAAAGTCAGGTTCTCCCAGACATACCTGCCCACTGGGTTTTAAAAAACTGCTGTCCGTCGACCTCCAGAGTCCTCGTTCTTTCCTCTACACCTAAAACTCTGTCTTGTCCTGGGGCAAAAGCTTCACAGGGATTCATTATCTCTTGATTCGGGCCTTCTGCCCTTTCGAGGTGAAAGGGCCGATGGGACCTACAAACACACCTGCTGGAAGGGGTGGCCATTCCAACAGCAACAACCACAGCCCTGCCTGCGAGGGGTCGCGCTGATGGGGAGCGACGTCAGCATCGCTGTCCAGGAGCCGACAGCAACGGCTTCGGGCCGGGTCTGAGTGCGAGGCCCCAGCTCCATCCATTCGGCCCTTTCCCTTCACAAGCGTCTGTGGGCAGTGTGCTGCGTCAGCTTTGACGTGGCGGGACAGGCTCCCTGGACAATGGGGCCGAGGAAGCTGGGACCTCGAGTAGAAACTCCTTGAAAACAGGTTTCCTTACGCAGCTCGCCATGTTCCATCATTAGTCAGAGGCAATTAAGGACTCTAATGAGTTTGATCTTGCTGGGATTTCCAGCATATTTTTGTTTCGTAGTCAGAGCTAAATCCGCGTGTATGACTAACTTCCCTTATGAAGGCGTACATTGGCATCCGTCAGAGTGGCTTACTTCCCTCCAGGATGGGGACATTTCATTGGCACGGTTCTCACAAGTGTTTCACGAAAACCCAGTGTTACACATCATTACTTATTTGAAATGTCACCTAATCTGCCTGGAGGCAGCATGGGTTAAGTAGAACATTATGGCTTCTCTTCATTTTTTGGGTTAGGCACAGCCACGGAATAAACATGTAAGATGTACTTTTAAATAGTTAATATGTCTTTGCATTTAATATAAGTGGTACTTCAAATTTTTCGTATAAAATAATTGTTCACATAAGTGTTTATGTAATCTAGCAAGGCGCCCATTTAAGGGGAAACTGCCAATCAGTGGCTGGAAGATTTGGCGTTCACATCATAGTGCAAATTAAGGGTTGATTTGATTAGTGAATTGTTGACTTCCACATTTCGATTTATGTAACCACTTGAGAAAATCCGAAGTGTTGAGAAATAAGCCTGAGCTCCCTTATTTTCTTTCTCACGTCTCTGCTTGTAAGGCCACTGGATATACCTGTAGGATCGGGTCTTTGCTGCCTGGTTTGCGCCAAAGCAGTGGTTAAAGTCCCGGCTGCCCTAGATTCATGCCACACTCCCCTCCACCCACCTCCACCCCAGAGCCATTTTCTTAGGTGAACATGATTGATTTTTTCCTGCTTCTTTAACCCCATTTTTTCATCCCTGGGGGGTACTTTATGCTGTATTTTCTAGTTCTCCTTTCTCACACTTACTACATTCCTTGTTCTTTCTCGGTTGGTAAATACACTGACAAACTCTACCTCGAATCCAAGGTCCCTTTGAATGTACTGTGTCACAGAATGCAAGGGACCCGATGCCCTGAGACTGATTCCTATAGAGACCCTAGGACAGCCTTCACCCCTTCTGGTCTCATGGGACCAGAATGTTGATCCCTGGGGGTGGCAGAAGTTGGGGCGCAAGCGGTGGGTTTAGCTCCATGAGCACCATTTGCTGGGGGAATGGGCCCCAGTTCCACTGAACATGCCCCACAGCAAAGCCCTACGTCTCATGTGATGGGGACTTACGCAGAATGGAGTCTACCAAGGATGGGACTTGGGAGGGAAAAAAGAAGGTTCTTCATTTTATATGTCAATTCCACCCTCACTTCCTTTTCCATCCCTTATGCGAGAGGAGCTTAAACATCTCTTTTTGTTTATTTTTATCCTTTATTTCTTTTATTGAAGTACAAAATGGTTGTGCATATTGAAATGTTTATTCTTAAAGCTTTGGAGTCCAAAGACTTTTATTCAATACCTGTTCTACATGTAAGCAAGCTGTGAGCACATCTAAAGTGACAGGACAGCTAGCTGGAAAATTTATAGCTATTGGTTTGAGCTATAAGAAGTAATCAGAAACATGTAAGGCGCAAAGAGACCTCTTCGGTGCTCTTTATTCTCGTGTTAGCTTTCCTCCTGCTATTGGAAGAGTTAAGAGCAATGTTTTGTTATTGTTTGTGGCATACAACCAGATTGAATAAAGCTGGTCATTTGTTTCGAGTTATATAAAGCCTTTGCATTTATCCTAGTATCCTCATTCGGAATTACAATGTTCAGTGGGTGTTTTCAGGGAAGCAGAGCCTTCTTTCCCACCCTGAATGGACCAGCTGGGTTTGGACTGGCTGCCGGGCTCCCCAGTAGGAGCTGTGCCCATGGGGCCATAGTGCGTGGACCAAGCTGGGGTCACCCCCAGAATGTGTGCATCAGCTTCTCCACCTTTCCCTTTCATACCACCACTGTGCCAGCATTTCAAGGAGCCTAGACCCAGGATCCACTCAGTCATCACACCTGGTCCCTCAGCACTGAGGCCATCTCAGGCAGTGCTGAGAGCACCCACGTGCAGCAATGAACAGAGGAGATCCCTGTTCATGGGGCTCACGTTCTTTCAGCACACGTGAATGAGAAAGTCTCAGAATAGTGAAAAGGGTGACAAAGATATACACATGTTCCTTAGAAGCATGTTTTAGGGGATGTGTTTAGGGGAGATGTTATCCATTCCTGCTTTGGAAACCCCCATGAAAAAATTGCTTTATTTATCCTCCAGCCATCCACAGCTGAGAAACAGGGCTCTGTGAGCTTGAGACAGTCTTATTACGGGGATCTTCGACATATGTGCAAATTGTCTACCAGCAGTAAAAATAATATGGTAATAAGGACACTGGGTAATGTATATTCCTAATTATATTTAAATAGGTCTATATATAGTGATAATAATGCTAAGATAATGTAGTCACAGTGGTATAATAGATAGCATGGAAATAATGGTATAATATTTGGTGGTTGTAAAAGCTAAATATTCTTTTCTCTTTTCAATAGCGTCAGCCAAGCACCATAATATATGTTATTTTAATATGCTGGATTTAACTTTAAAAATATAACGTCTTTCTATCCTGGAAATACAGCAACTTAATATGCAGTATGTTAAACTTTCTCTTAATTTAGCCAATAAGGCACATATCCTGTGTAAAGCAGCCAACATGAAGAAAAAATTAGATGCATTGTCAATAGGTGTGCATAATTGCACTGAAAATAATTGGTGCATTTTGTTTCGGGGCAGTGTTGTGATTTGGTTCTCGGATCCAAGGGTGTGCGGTTCTTTCAGGAGTGCAGATATCCCCTCGCTACCTGGGAATGGCAGTACAAAAAGGAATAGCTCACCCAAGCTACTGTTTCACTCATGGTGTCAGTGATTTCTCCTCTCCTAGGGTTGTCAGTGTGACCCCTGTTCTCCCAGGGAAAGGAAGGGGGGATGGCCTAGGCCGATGCCCACAGCGGCTGTGGGGGTGGGGCCTGAGCTCCCTGCCCTCAGACTCCAGGAACTTGCAGGCCCTTCTGCTCCTGGTGACAGGAAGCCTCCAAACCCATCTCCCTGCCCTGTTTGATTGGCCTGCATGTGGGCAAAGAAACCTCCCAGGTCTCTGACTTTGAGGGAACGTTTTAGGGCAAAGGTTCGTGTCGGCGAATTGCATGTCTGGGTCATCTCTAGAGGTCACTGGAGTGACTTTTCTGTTCCGTGAACTCACGGACTGAAGGCACGAGCACTTGTCTGCCCCGGCACTGCCTGGCCTTGAGCTGCGGATTCTCTCTGTCACTTGCTTCTTTTGCCCTCAGAGGTGGGGGAACACAGAACACAGTGGTGGACAGGGAAGGGCGAAGGACAGAGGACTCCTCTTCAAAAGGGAGGGTGGTTGGAGACTCAGCAATTTGAGTCAAGCGTTTGCTGTGGTGACAAACTCTCCCCGACCTGCACTCTCCAGGTTCAAAGTTTTTCTTAACTTTTTTCATCCACACTCACCAGTGAACTTGAATATGGCTAATCATGAAAGAATAATGCCTATTCAGGAAAAAAAGGACTATATACGTGAAGGGGAAACAGTGAGGGGGACACAGGCTCTTTTTTCTCTCTCACTGGCAGTGCGTTCAAAAAAGAGACTGGATTAGGTGGACAGTGGCCCATACTGCAAGGGGGGTACCATGGAACAGTCCCAGGTAGCGGCAGAATTCAGGGGCCATGCATCTCTCCTTGTGGTGTAAATGAGTTTAAATGATTTCACATTATCTTTTGTGAGCATATTTTAATTTTCACCTGTTAGCCGAAGGTGAAAGACTGGTGCCTTCTACTCAGTCTGCATTTGTGAGCGGGGTTACCATACGCTTCAGACTTGAACAGTGGCATTCGTATGTGAAGACTAACCTTGTTGGCCATTCATTCCCTATCCAACACTGAGATGGTACTCAAAGAATAAAAGCTGCTTTTAGATTATAAGGAGGCAAACACATGTCTCCTTTTGACTTGTTTAGGAATATATTTCCCAATATAAAATCAAATATTCTGTTTTTTATAAGAGAGAAAAATATAGTTCTTAAACTTAAAAAAAATCCTCTAATTATTTTGCATACTTTTGTTACTAAAGCTCCATGTCAGAGGGTCATCCTGCATCTCTTCAGATCAGTTCCGACACCGTGATTTGTGGTGGCTGAAGTGCGTGTGCATGAACCTTGGTGGGCTCCCCGGACAGCAGACAGCGGGCGGTCCACACTGTGTTTCTCTCCCCCCCAAGCCCTGTGTTACACTGTTGTTTAAACAGACAGCCTTACCATTGAGGAATAAAAAAGGAAGGACAGATACTCTCATTAAACTACAGTGAGTTCATAATCCACTCGGCAGTCCGGGAAACGCCTGTGGAAGGGCTTGGACACATTAGGGTGTGCGGTTCAGATCACTCAGGAATCAGGCTCAGGTGTACAGGTTCTGGGAACACTGCAGCGATGTCGTTACGAGAGGGGAGGGTTACACGAAGTACTTTATTTTGCCATTTCTTTTCCCCTTTGTATTAGTCAACCTTTTTTTTTTGGCTTGTTTTATACATAACTTTTGCTTTCATATGCAATTTTACATTTTCCCCAATGTCAAGAAAGAAAGCATTGCATGGTTAATTTTTAAAGGCAAATATGTCCTTGCTAACTTGTGATTGATCTTTAAACTAGCTTCACTGAGCTGTCACTCACGTGTCACACAGTTCACTCATGTGATGTGTGTGAGTCAGCGGGTCGGGTGTATTCATGGGTGTAGACAACCTTCATTGCTGTTCTCTTTGGAGCCCTTTCTTTCCCTCGAGAGAAACCAGGCATGTGTTAGCTTTTGCCCCATTTTCCCCTCATCCCTCCCACCCCAGCCCTAGACAACTGCTCATCTTTCTGTGTGGATCTGCTGATGGGGACATTTGGTGTGAATGGAACCCTATGCTATGGAGTCGTTGGGGACTGGCTCCTTTCACTCGGTGCAATGTCCTGAAGGGCCTTCCATGGTGTGGCACGTGTCAGGATTTCCTTTCTTGATGTGGCTGAATAGCATCCTATTGTACGGTGACTCCACATTTTGGTCATCTGTCGTGTACATTTGGGTCATCTACTCCTTTTGAACATCATGAACAGTGCTGCCGCTTTGAATGCTGGAGTACAGGTTTTTGGGTGGGAGTGTGTTTTCTGCTCTCTGTCTAGACACTTCAGAAGGAATGGCCGGGGCACCGTGGGACTGCTTCGCTAAGCAGCTGGGCCATTTTACATCTCCATGAAAAACAGACTCATCTTCCAACTTCCCCACCTTATGGACTGAATGTTTGCGTACCACTCAAATTCATAAATTCAAGACAAATCTTCACGGGGTGGATTTTAGAGATGGGGCATTTGGGAGGTAATTGGGTCTGAGGAGGCTCAAAGGTGAAGCCCTGGTCAGGGATGGGCTCCACGTTCTCACCACGGCGTAGTTTTCTCAGTGACCAGCCTCCGTCCTGAAGGTCTGCTGGAGCCCACCCAGAGCCACCTCTTTCCAACAAAGACACCTGTCATGCAGGAAATTCCAAGGATTTAGAAGCTCTGTGTCGGGAACTAGCATTGAAGATCAACTATTAGAACTAAAGATGCTCCTGGCATTTTTATCATGTGGGGAATTACAAAGGTTTTAGAAACTCTGGCCAGGAGCTAGAGACAAAGATCAAATATGTCTTTCTTATTATGTCACAACACCACAATCTATATATCAGCTCCTTTAGGATGGATCATCTTATGTCCTTCATCTTAGGGAAGAGGAAATCAAAACCTGGAAATGCTTACAGGTATACCCTCGTGGCCAAGACGGAAGGCCAGATGTTTGTCATTCAGGCTGACTTTTGTTGACTCTTTCTTCTGAATGAGAATTGGATTTTAAGTTTGACTTTTAAAATTCAAAAGGAGGAAAGTTTTTAACCCTATTGCTTGGTAAGGTAAAATTTTTAATCTCGTAAATATGAGGGGTGCTTCAAACACTGTTTGTTTTTGCGCCACACGCCAGGTGCGTCCATGTTAACCCAGCTCCCCGTGAGACACCGCACATCGGTCACATGGGCTCCTCTGCATCTTCCTCTGAGCTGGTGAAGAAGGGTCTTTGACAGGACGGAGAAGGGGCGACTTGACCTTCTGCAGGTTCTCATACTGAGGTCAGACATGGAAACAAGAAATTTCTAGGGCGCCGTGTGGAAGGGAAGGCAGGTGTTTGTTTTGATTTTCAGCTATTTCTGATGCATTTTAAAAATAGCTTTTTCAGTCTAACAGCTCAGTATTTGATTTCATAAAATGTAAAGGCTCTTTACAGCAATAAGGAACTATTAATTGCCTGCTGTATGCCTAGTATTTCATTGGGGGATGTTATTGATCTTTGATTTGTGGGCTTTTTGTGTTTTTATTGGAAAATCCAGCCCACTTAAAGGAATTATTTTAATGCTAAGTTTTATCTATGTATACCTTCCCTGCCTTCACATTTCTCTGTAACCATTTGCTGCACATGTATTGATTTCAGAATCTCTGTCAGATTCTTTCTCAGCAATTTGAACTTGTGCATCTGTGCCAAGAATGCGTTATCTTTGTTGCTCTGCACATGCTTTATGGGACTGTGTTTTTTTCCCAATAATTGTTTTACTAGAGTCAATAGGAGGCTGGTTAATAGATTTTTCATATGGTAATAGAATTTTCTGAAGCAGAGAGAATGTCATAGTGAGATTTAAAAATAAGCAAACAAGAGCCAATGGATTTAGGCTATTTCTTGTAAGCACCGTGAACTTGGAAACCAGCTCTGTGTCTGCACTGGGCGAGGTGGGAGCTGCAAAAATAAAATGTACAGGCCCCGGCCGAGTCGCTCAGTGGGTTGGAGCGTCGTTCCGGATACACCAGCACTGCAGGTTAGAATCCTGGGGAGGGCGCACGTGAGGATCAGCCCATGAGTGCAGACATGCGCGATCGGCAAACCACCGTGCCTCTGTCTTTCCCCCTCCCCCTCCCTCTCTCTAAAATCAGTAAGTTAAGAAAACATACAATAAAATACAGCTGATGGCTCTAGGTCACGCATGTGAGATTCCAGCATGCACGCTGACATGCCTTCAGTCAGGGGTCAGAGAGCAAGCCTTTGCCACTGCCCATCTGGAGAAAGTCATCAGACCCTCATCTGGCCTGGCTGGTCTCATCAAAAGTGTGCAGTGAGACTCTGTGAAAAGACTGAACATCGCCAGGTTGTTAAATGGTCAGGTAGGATTATTATCAGTCCGTGTGTTTACAGCCCATGGGAGGTTTGTATCTATGAGAAGTGTTGATGTTTAGAATTCATTTTAAGAGATGCTTAAGATTGTTACCTTAATATATTTAATCTCACTGTAAGGTAGATATTTTTAGAGTTGTTTGAAATTTTAGATTTGTTTTCTGTTTTTGGAGACAAGAAGGCCATGAGATGACAGAGCAGAGAAAGGCCGATTATCCCTGGCGGTTGTCCTAAATGTTATGACACCTTCCCAGCTCCTTTCCCAGCACTAGATGTGAAATTTCTTCATAGATGTGCTCTGTAACTGATAAGCCTTTTGCTTTTCTTTTCATTTACTATCTGGATTACATTTCACTCCTGGCCTGTTCTGATAATATGATAAATATTATAAGAGGCACATTATACCTGCTGTCCTGCTCAGGATGGGCAGACACATGTCCATTCTTGCTCCGCGACAGGGGACTTCAGACCACAGTTCACCATTTACCATCTGAGAGAGAACGAAGGGGAGCATAGGTCCCCAGGCCCTTGCCGTGGTTGTGAGCAACGTGTGAAAACCACGTGCCTGCTCGGCAGCATTTCTGTCTGTGGGGCACACGCAGACTTGCCGGTCTCCGCCTCCTCAGACAGCTGGCTCCATAGCTCACCCACCCGGGATGAGAAAGGGCGGGAGAGGCCCAGACTCGTCCAGGTGAGGCCACGGTTCAGGTGACCTCAGTTGAACTTGCAACAGCCGCGTTTTCTCCCTTGTGAGCGCAGGGGCCCAGCCCTCCTAACTTGCTATAAAAGACTGTTCAGACTCCTCCAGTGACGCGGTTCATCCCAGCTGGGCCAGCGAGTTCCCAGAACATGCGTGCTGTGGCCCTTGATTTCCAAGGAATGCCACCGAATTCCTCAGCAGGCGTGGCCTGTGGACAGTACACATGTTAGCTCCGTCCCACTCTTAACAGTCCTGTGATCCGTTCACTGTTCTTCTGTGGACTAGGCAACCTGGCCAAGAGAAGTCACCTGCCTTGTCACGTGGGCAAGAAGCACCAGAGCCACACGTGGGTACCCCAGCGTCCAGCTCCCATTACTGTGCTGCGCCGCGCTCTCGTGGTGTACTCAAACTGCTGGGGAAGAGAAATGCTATTTCCCTTGGAAGATGCACGAGCTCTCTTCCACGTCACCAGTGGGGAACGACGGCATGCGGCCCAGCAGACAGTGCGGAGGAGTGTCTGCAGCAGTGTGTGGGTGTGTGCAGACCACGGTCACAGTCACGCCTCTGCAGCTTTTCTCTTTGAGTTTGGTTTGGAATGGGGCCTGCATCGGGCTGGGAATGGGAACCCCGCTGTCCTTCCGTGACAACATAGCCTGAGGAGTAAGACCCTCTGGATTCTGCTAGATGCCAGGCACTATTCTTAACCTAGGACCCATCATGGACATTAATACAATGTCATTGTCACCAAGCAGCTTAGAGCCTAATTGTGAGCAGTAGGGCCTTTGGCAAGTTCATGTATGTGGGTATAAGACTCTCGGTCTGATAAATGAAGGGATTATTTTGCCCATATTATATTTTGTAATGTACTATACTTATTAGTTATAAATTAACTACAACATGGTTGAATAGAATATGAATGTAAAGTATAAAAATAGAATATAAAAATTACCTTATGTAATCTTCATACTTCTCAATTCAATATTGAATCATTTTTCCCTGATTTTCTTTTTTGCATTGGTTTTTAATTATATATGTTGTCAATACTTAAAATTGTATCCATCTAGAAAGCTGTTTGGGAAACATCTTTCAAAAATCATTTTGTAACAAATTAATTTATCAGGAAAATGCAATATTTGGCAAATCACCTTGTATTTTTTCTAAAGAGAGATTAAGTTTTTGGACACCCTCATCTAATTGAGTTAAATTCTGAAGAAGAAAATTCAAGCTATTAAAAACCTTTCTCTGACTACAGTGTCTTGGTTGCTTGGAGAGATGCTCTATGCTAGGTGATTAGCGTCCCGTGGGGCTTTCATGGCCTGAACTCTGGGTGATTCTTTGCTGGAATTCTCTCCGACTGTGCGTGCTACTCGCGTGTCTACAGCATGCGGCGTGATGACAGCCCCTCAGCAGCTGCCGTCGCCCCTCTGCGTATAGAAAACAGGGGTTCTGTTGTTTACAGACATCTCCAGTGCAGCATTTTTTCCGATATTTTACTGAGCGTGCTCTGTGTGCCTTCTTGTCATTTTCAAGTTGATTTTAATTGACATAATGGCATGTTGCCTTTACAGAATACTTTCCTGCTATCATTGGCTCCACTCCACATTGAAGACATATTGACAGAGATAAGAAATTGCATCATGGAGTGTTTCCACTTGTAGACTAAATTCAATGTGGAATTCAGTATCGGCAGTAAACAACACTGCTAAGGATTCCTTTCTTCTTTCTGCTGAGAACCCGAAGGAGAGTGGACCTGGCTGGGGAACAAGCACACAGCACATTGCTGGCGTCAGACAATTCCCTGACATTTTATACCACTTAGCAAACCGACTTAGCCAACGATATCTGTGATGTCTTTATCTTCAAAACGTAGCCTCGAGAACAGTGGTGTTCATGGTACCAAAGAAATTCTTCTGGGCGTACACCACTTTCTGGATTGACATTAAGGCTGGTTTCTGTTCAATCAGAGAAGGGATTGAAAATGCCTGTGCCCTTCTCTCCCCAACCCCACGATTTTCTACTAATTCTTTCCTTCAAATCACTGATTTTTTGTTGTTGTTCTTTCATTTTCCATCCCTAACCTTACTTTGTTACTTGGCTGTGATCTTTTGAATTCTTGATTTAATATTTTTGGTTGTATTTCTGCCTGCGTTTACTGTGAGTTACCTGATTTGTGTGAAAGCAGCAGGACTTTAATGGTAAAGAAAATTTGTTCATGGTATACCTGTGCAAGAATCTTAACACACATCCTTAGCAAGTTGTGCCCTGATCAGGATGTTTGTATGTTTCCTTCAGGATTTTAGGCTTTCCCCCAGAATTTGAAAATTATAAACAATATGACTATAGTCTTTAAACAGCTAATGTTAGTGCAATAATGAGGTCTGTCCAGAAAGTATCCAGCCATGTGGTATGAAAAATAGAGACATTTATTGGAGAAGCTACAACATACAAGAAACATTGTGCGTAAGACAGTGACACCTCAGTCTTCTTCAAAGTAATGTGTCTTGGGACCTCATACAGTTCTTGCAGTCACCATTAGCTGCTCCTTCCTATTTTCCCGAATCTCTTTAATGGTCTGAAATCCCTTTCCTTTCAAAGGTGATTTTAGTTTTGGGAAAAGCTGTAAGTTGTAGGGAGCCAAATCTGGGCTGTAGGGGGGCTGAGTCACCTGGGTGACTTGACATTTTGCCAAAAAACTGCATGAAAAGTAATGCATGAGCAGGTGTGTAGTTGTGATGAAGCTGCCAGTCACCAGGTGCCCATAGCTGAGGCCTTCTGAGTCATCCAAATAGTTCCTGCAGAGGAATGTTCAAGCTTAATGCAAAATTGGATGCAGATTTGTTGCTCTACTCTCTTAGTCATTTTGAATCCAACAGCCACACGGTACACATGTCCACTCCACCTTGTCCATCACCCCCACTGACTAGTACAGTGCAGTTGTCATTGATCACTCGTACACATTCCAGTCCACGCGCCTTGGCTGCAAGGTTACACTGATGTCACAGATACCGTTCTTGTTATATTAACAATGACTGGGCTTTTTCCAGAGAGATCATGGTATTTTTCATAAATGTTAGATTGGCCATGTTCTCTTTTGAGGCAGAACAATCATGACCCTTGGAAGTGGAGGTGAGAAAGCTTTAAGTGATTAATGTTCTACAGTTTGTCCCGTAGTGGTGGTTCTGCCTCTCTAGGTTTTAGAGAGAAATTTTTGTGCTATTTATAAAATTAGGAGACTCAGATATCATGTCCCTTGAGATCCCTGATTCCCAAGTGTGGTTTTGTGCCACCCCAGTGAGTTTCCAATAAGTTCAAGATGCAACAGTATTGAAAAGGCCTCGTGGGAAAATGTGCACGGTGACTTAAAATACACCAGTATGCCATATGGTTTTCTCTCTCTATCTCCCCACATGTTTTGAAGACATCATTTTTTTCAGATAAGTGTTGTCCAAGTGTTCATGAAAAAGTCTATTGCATTCATTGCTGTATTTACACTTAGAAAAGTCTTGGATTTTTATACTGATTCCAGAGGCTTTCTTAGCAACCTAAACCCATCAGAATAGCCTGAATGATAGGACAGAATCACTGTCCTTCAACACATTAGGGTCATGTATCTCAAGCTTCATGTTTCAGTTTTAAGAATCTTTCCAAGTACAAGAAAGATGGGCAGCAGGACACCATTGGTGAACCGGAGCCTCGACGGCCGTGTGGGAGACCACAGACCTTGTTACGGACGAGTTGTGCCCGTGTGTGGGTGGGTCTGTAGAACCACCATCGCTCGAGCGGCCCTGTCTGCATTCTCTGCCTCTCCATCTGTTTCCCATGCTGCCAGTTCCTTCCGGAAATGACTGCCCTGGGCGTTACTTCTGCAACGTGGGCGCCTGAATTCTTAATCCCGGGCTCCTTTGTTGGCCTCAGCCTCTGGCCTCTGTGTTCCTGGCTGTCGTCCTGGACTTTGGCCCTTGCTGTGGTCACTGCAGGCAGCTGAGGAGGCAAGCAGCTGTGTGCCTCAGTTGGCCTTTCCCTTCTTCTTGCCAACCCATCTGTTGGCTGCACAGCAGAACTCCCTGGTTCAGAAGTTACCTCAATTTCTCAGTTGCGTAGTTGGGTCTCCTGGGGGTCAAAACTAATCCCGGTTAACCAAACAAGAGTCTTGGTTTTCTGTTTTAGGAGATGATTTGTAGGTTTAGTTGTTTGTACTTCCCCATGCTGATCCACAAATGTTCCAACAGATGTAGTGAGTCCATGTGAGCCGTTCTCCTTGTGAAACCCTGGGTTGCTATTTGGACTCAGTTCTTAAAATCTGGATAATAAAGAACAAAGCTGCTTATGATGTATGACCTCAGGAGTGTAAAGTCTATGCACCTCTCTTTCTAAACCTAAATTAACTCGGGTGCTTTTAAAATCCAATACGAGGAAGTTAGTAACAACAATAAAGAGAGGTGACAGCAGAGTCCAACCACCGAGTGGGACAGAAACTTGGAAGTGCTCATGTGCAGGGTAGTTTGTGACCCTTCTTCATGAATTCCTTTTGTTTAGGGTTGAATTGTGTCACCAAAAAACAGGTGGAACTCCTAACCCTCAGTTACCTGTGCATGTGCCTTTATTTGGAAAAAAAAAGATTTTTGCAGATGGTTAAGTTAAAATGAGGCCATGTGGTTGGGTCCTGAGAAGAAGGGGACATTCGGACACAGAGACAGGGACACAGGCAGCGTGGACTCTGCTGCCACAGGCCAAGGGAAGCCAGAGTCCGCCACATCTGGCAGGCTGCTCGCACTTGGGAAAGAGGCGTGGCTCAAATCCCCACCCACAGCCCTTGGAAGGACACAACCCTGGAGACACTTTGACTCTGGACTTTGACCCTTCCAGACTGTGAGACAAAAAAATTCTGAGTAAGCCACTCAGTTTGTAGTGCCCTAGCAAACGAATGCAGGTGTACTGCAGGGACACACAATCTAGTGTCCATTTAAAAAGCCAGGGCAACCTCGCTTTTGGGGTCAGGTGCAGAGTCCAGATGATGTCTTCAGGACAAATGATTTCCTGTAGAAAGGATGCCGGGGAAGGCTACAAACTATTTACAGCCTCACTTGAAAGGTCTCCAAGTAGATCGTTAAGATTTTCTTTGGATCTATTTTTCACAATGAGTAAACCCTTGCTAAGTCAAATCTGTATCGTGGTATGAAAGATAGCTCAAAGGCAGGGGTCGGAAGCGAAGTAAGTTCGGCCCAGGTCAATAAGTGTGTGTTTGCCCAGAGAAGTACACGGGTTCAGCGGCCCGGCTCCCTTCTTTAATGATGTGCCGACTTCAGATGCACTGACCTCCTGTCAGCTTGTGAGTCTGGCTGACATCTAAACATCCTGCTCATGGATGCCGAGGGGGATTTGCTCAGCAGCATACTTAATGGGACCACAGGGAATTTGGTTTTCCAGCTAAATGAGTTAGCAATGCTCAAATAAAAGCAAAGATTAAACCTTTAGAAAAAGAAAAGAAAAGCCCACAAGTAAAAGCTATTCATAGTGAGTTAGAGTATATGCTTTTCATTTTTTCATAAATCTATTTTCATAAATAATTCTAACACTCAGATCTATTTTTGAAGAAAACATATCCAAGAGAAAATCAGTTTTCAGATTTCACTAGAAAGGTTTAAGCATCCAGTATTCCTTAAGTATGATGCATGTCCTCAGGAATATTCCTTAAGTATACCTAAATGAACCTAGAGAGTAGAAAACTTTATTTTCACAAAGAGTAAAATTCTAAATGTGTGAATCTAAGCTGTCTGGGTGGTGTTGGGCTCTTCCAGACAGGCACTTTGGGGGTGGGGGAGGGGGACTGGGTCATCCTAGACATGTGCCTTTGAACTCTTATAAACAATGCTAATGTTTGTTCAGGTCTCTCTCTCATGTGTGTATGTGTGTGGTGGGGGGGGGCAGGGTGGGCAGGGTGTGGAGTGCGCAAACCCTTTGCGCTGCAGGTGCGAAGTTTTATGGGCCAAGGTTGAGGCCTAGTGGATAGAAGATTTAGAGATTCCCGAGTAGAGTTTGGTCAAGGGCAGAGTTTTGGTCAAGAGCACATCTTAGCAGTGGGGCGTGGAGAGCACCCACAATGGGTAAGAAAGACCACTGGTAACTCAAGATCTAGAATCTTCTGTGCTTCACAAACATGACTTCTGTACAGAGAAAATCAGTGTGAAAACAGGCAGTAGAATAGTGCCCACGGAGACCATGCCTCCCTTAGCTGAGTACATTTGGTGAATCTTGTGTGCACATTTACAAAGTTCACTGTGTTGGTGCCGTGCTCGCCAACATATGAAATGCCACATTTCCCCCTTTTCCCCGTGCCAACATCCTTATTTCATGTGACTATGGAGAGCACATGGCTACTTGAGGTCATTGCTTCTTGAGATGATATTCAGGATAAATCCCAACACTAATCTAATCAAATCAAAGTTTATTTAATTTCTTCAAACTTTATTTCTTTCATTCTTAGACATTTATAAAACCCCTGGGAACCGGGTGCATGTGTGAAGGGAACCATGTGCGCATGTGGAAGGAACCGTGTGCATGTGTGAAGGCATGTGTGAAGGGAGCCATGTGCATGTGTGAAGGGAACCATGCACAAGTGTGAAGACGTGTGTGAAGGGAACCACGTGCATGTGTGAAGGGAGATGGAAAGAGATGTAGAAGACATAATATTTAACAAAAAGTTAAGGACAAAGACGTTCTTTACTGATAAGTGTAAAGTACTGGTGTGAACTGACTTTTGGTTTGCGATCATTGATTTTGAGGTTTTGATGTAAACGCCGTCTCAGTGCAGCCACACGGAGCCCAGACTGTCCTCCAGACTGACGTGAGTTTCTAATAGCCATTAAGCACACACTCAGATATTGTGGAGATGTGGCCTCAGAACATTATCGAAGGTAATTTTCTCATGTGAAACTTTACAGTTTGGTCTTTTACTTGAAGTAGAAACATTTTTGCCATCATACTGTCTTAAATATAGAGATGCCAATGAAAGTATTTACAACTCAAATGCATGAATTGCTTCTTTGCCAGTAAAAGACAAACATTTTGATAGAATTTAAAAAACCCAGCCCTGTGTAGCTGATGAGTATCCTGGACTCTGTCCCCCATGGCGCTAACAACTCAGTGTCTCTCAGGTTCCTCCCCAGTGCCCACTTGTTTAGAGCACCGACTGCTCCTGTTCCTCAGTCCTGGGGAACTAATGTCCGGGGGGTTTGTAAAACCTGAACACCCTGGGCTGGATGCCTAATGATGCATCACTAGTGATCACCCTGGAGGTCTGGGGCAACAGACCCTTTTCCCCTTTTCTGCTGTGCTGAGTTTTTGCTAAGACTGGGACTGGATTTTATCGAATGCCTTGGCAACATCTGTTGAGATGGTCATAACTTTCTCCACCCTACTTGGATGCAGGGCACTCAGGGCTCTTTTCACAGTAATCCCCTTTGCTTTCCTAAAAGTTGAATGTAGTCAACCAGCAGGGCTGTTTTTCTGTGTCACTGGTTTGGCTTTTTAATGTTTTGTTGTTTTTATCTATATACCCAAGTGAGATGGCCACGTGAGTTTCTGTTCCCTGTCGCTTGCTGCTTTCATTGTCAAGATTATACAGGCTTTGCAGAGCTGGGAAATAAATCACTCTTTCCTCTGCTCCTGTTTCTTTCTTTCCTTTTTCTTATTCTCTGGGCAGTTGTATGATTGAAATATTTTTATTGAAAGCCTGAGAAAACTTTCATCTGGAAAATCTGATTCTGATACACTTACTTGGATTTTTTAAAGCAAGTAATTTCATTTCTTTAATAGTTCTAGATATATAGGATTTTATTTTTATAAGGATATTTTCATTTCCTGAAAGTTTCCAACATGCTGGCAAAAATTATCCTTGGAATTCTCTTCATATCTTTAAATTCTGTTATTTACTTATTGCATTTTATTTTCATTTCTAATGTTTATTTGATCTCTCTCTCTCCACTCTCTTTTTGTTTGTTCAAACTCACTGGTTTATCTGAGTTATTAGTTTTTCCAAAGAATTAACTTCGGCCTAACGATTTCCTGTTTAATTTTTATTTTCTATTTAATTGTTTATTATTACCTTTGCTCAACTAACTTTATTCTGTTTTTCACTGTCTAACTTCCTAAGTATAATACTTAGCTCATGAATGTATTGCCTTTCCTCTGTGTCAATAAAAAATTATGTCTTTAAATTTTTAACAGAGGGTTCTCTTATTATGTATGATAATGAGCAAAGAGTCAGTTGGTTTATAGATAGTTATAGTTTTCCTTGGTTTATAAATAAACAAAGTGACTTACCATGTGAGTCTTAAAATATGTGTGATTCAATTTGAGCCTTAGAAAGATTTTCTTGTAAATCTCAATGTGAAATATTGAAAGTGCAGTGGGCGACAGTGATATGTACAAATTCAAACACAAACCCTCTCAGAGGTTTGTTAGCAGAATTTACTAATTTATCTAATATGCTTTTGTTTCTAACTTTGTTTCTAACTTTGAAAAACTTTCAAGCAAACATAATTATGACATCATCTCATGAATGCGAGAGAGATTTGACTTTAGTCAGTTTGCTGTTTTATTTGTCTGAAGGCATTTAACAATGACTTATTCCGTTCATGCGTATTCGTGAGAATGAACTTTGCGTCATGACGTCGTTGGTCAGTGTTAACCAGAATTAGAATTTTGTAGACTGAGTGCTGAAATACCCTTCACAAACGCCCTTGTTCTGTAAGTGAACAGCCGAGGTCCTGTGCCCTCTGGTGCTGCTCCTGCTGCTGTGAACGGCAGCACCAGTCCTGATGGCGCTTCTGTGCGCTGTGCAGTGTGGTGCTGCCGAGTGCGGTGCTGCTGGTGCTGCGCACGGTGAGCAGCGCTGTGCTACTCCTGTGGAGCCCTGAGATGCCGCCAGTCTGGATCGAGGTGTGTCCTCAGTGAAAAACACACCTTGGGTTTTCGAATACTTGCAGGAACAAAAGAATATCAAAACATCTCATCAACCAATTGTATGTTGATCATATGTTGATCATCATGGTTTTATGGATCATCATGGACTAAATAAACTATCAAAATTAATTTTAGACCTGGCTGGTGTAGCTCAGTGGGTTGAGTGAGGGCCTGTGAACCAAAGGATCGCGGTTCGATTCCCAGTCCGGGCACATGCCTGGGTTGCTGGCCAGTTCCCAACAGCGGATGCACAAGAGGCAACCACACATTGATATTTCTCTCCCTCTCTCCTTCCCTTCCCCTCTAAAGATAGATAAATTTAAAAAATCTAAAAAAAGTTGCATTCTTTAAAAAAATTAATTTTACTTGTAACTTCTTACTTCTTTAATGTGGTTATTGGAGTCCTAAAGCAGCATGTGTGGCTCATTGGCGATTTCTCTCAGGCAGTGCCGGTGTAGGCGTTCCTTTCTTCAGGTAAGCCTCTACGCACGACAGATCGGTGAGAGACGGAGAAACCGCACGCCGGCCTACCAATCCCCGGGCTAAGGCGCCTTGCCTGATTTGAAAAGCAGTCTGTTTCCTTCTCTCGCCTTTTGTGTAGCGCTTTGATTTTGGCTGGCTGAGTGTCCTCTGAGTTTGGAGCTGATCTAAAACCTCACAGGAAGAGCCACTGTTTGCTCACATGGAACATGTGAACCCAGTAAGTGTTTCCAGTTCTAAACATCATGAGCAACAATCTGAACAGAAAATACTGTTTCTGAGTAGAGTGCTTCCAACATATTATAAATTGAAAACGGGTATAATTCTAAGTGACTACGTTTAGAATTTCTAAAGGTACATTTTGAGACTCAGAGGTCTAAGTATGTAGGTATTAAGCATATAGGCTTATTAAAGAAGATTAAAGCCCCAGTTCAACTTTGCTCATGTTCGGTTTGTTGAAAAGTGTACATTTAGGTGGAGTGATAGAACATCTGGTGGAGAAATATTAGACCCATCTCTGATTTCAGATTAGGTTTTGTGTTGCCCGTGGGCTGTCGAGTTTGAAGTGGAAGCTTACATTCTACTCCATAGAACAGGTGTTTTGCTCTTCTGTTTGAAAATTCTAGAAAACTAGAATCAACAGTTCTCTCTACTCCCCCATCATCCAACAGAGTGAGCACGTGCACACCTCTGAGAAAACGCGCACACAGCACAGCTTCTCACCTGTGTGGGTAAGAAACTTCTGACCAGCTTCTTACCTTCTTACCCATGTCACACAGCGTGTTGCGTGGTGTCCACGAATACGGCCATGCCCTAAAATAACCGAAAGCAGTGTGATTTGTAAAATGAGCATTTTGGATAGAAGTTGAATTTGCATTTCATAACAGTGTTTCATTCTAAAATTACGCTTAGCCATCGTAAAAGCACGTAATTACCTCCGGGCCGAGTGGCCCCTGCTCCCTGTGAAGTGAGTCATCTGTAGTCATAACAGACTGAGCAGGTCACCAATCAGAAATCCCTCCCTCCCATAGGGTGTGTGGCTGTCACTGGTGTTGGCTTCTTCTGTACACAACATGGTGTGGCGTTTATCTGTGAGTGTGAATCTGTCCACCTGTCTGTCTGTCATCAGACCACTCTGAAGAGTTGAAAATACTGGAATAAGTTTTCTTCAATGTGAACAGACCCCACAGCAATCTTATTTAATCGTTTTCTGTTTCTGGGCCAACATGCACATTTACTTCTTGAATAGTGAAGAGCGAAGACAAAGTACTCATTTTGTAAACAGAATATGGGACCAGAGAGCATTCCCAAGCTGGGAAGCCGAGAGGAATGGCCGTGAGCCGTCATCGCCGGGGCCAGAGCGCCCCCTGGCCGTGCGGCCGTGCTGCAGAGAGAAAGATCTGATTGTTTAGTGGCCGGTCATCTCCGGAAGATGTGTTGACTGTGAAGTGATGCTCTTCTCCTTTTACTGGATCTTACAATTTTATACTATAATGCTGTTTTGACGGTAGAGAGTAGAATGTTGTTACTGTATAAACTTTTACCTTTCCCCCCTTTGAGAGGTATGTTCTGCCTTGTACGAAACACCAATTTCCATTAATAGGTGCTTAGGAGAGAAATTAAGAGAGACATTTAAAGCAATTTTCTCCTGGAGATAATTCTAGAAAATGATAGATTCATTGGGCAAAATTCAGTAACACAGGTGTTCCTGAATAATTGTTCTGAGTCACAGCCAAAGCCCACTCCTCTGGCCAGAGCAGGGATTTTGCAAATGCAACAGCCTGCATTCTGACCATTGTAATTATTCCTGAAGGAAGCAGTTTTGTAATTTCTATCAGTGCTAAGGTTTGGCATTTCCAGGCCTGTAGGCATTACAGTGTACGGCAGGGTCACTTGGAGTGTAAGAGGGTAAGTGAGTTAGAGAATGAAAGTCTTATCATCCACATGCTAGTGAGAGGCAGACATATCTCTTTATGTTTGTAATGAAACAGAAGTGGTTTCATGTCCTCTTCTAATACGTTGTAATGTAAATATAAATATTCATGTGAGTGTTTCTGTACTTCTCTGGGACTGAGTTAATATAGTGCAGTGAGTTTGATGTTTTGTTCCCTACTCTATCTGAGGCCTATGTGATCAAACCCTTTCAAAGATTACAAAGCGATTTTTTAAATTAGAATAACCTATATGCACAACATATTCGATACCATGATTTTGTCTTCTAAGCTTTGGTTGCAAATGTGCTTCTCTCCTTAAGATGAAAAGTTCTCTAGTGAGGAGAATAGACGGGACCAATTTTTCCAGACAGGCATTGAAATTATCATGAAGGTTAATATTGACTTCTATGAGTTTATTTTACAGAAACCATCAAAAATGTATACACAGATCACTATAAATAATGTTTATATTGCATTAATTTCTAAATGGCAAGAAGTTGGAAACAACATAACTTCCAGGTAAAACCTGATGATTCATTAAGAATAGTTATAGGACATCTGATGTAAGCCATTGCTGTGTGGCTATTTATAGAGTCTTTTCTGAAGATCACCTGATCACTTGCCCTTTTTTTTAAGTGGAAAAATAGGCCACTTAATAAAATGATCACCATAAATATATCCTGTATGGTGTCAATTTTATATGAGAAAAATTGCACCAACTACATCATAATTATTTAATCTTAACATGGGGTATTTTCTCTTTAGGCAATAGCAGCATGCTGTCTGTCTGTCTTGTTTGGAATTGTGAGTGGTTTCCAAACTGCATTCAGCATGGACCAGAGTTGCTTCTGTAATCAGAGTGAACCACTGTATCTTTCCAGAAGTCAGAAGGCCTGGGAAGTGGCACTGTCTGTGCATTTCCGTCTCCCCACTGGCTACCTGGGGCCCTTGCCCTGGTCGGTGAGGGCAAGGTTCTGGTCCCTATTTCTGTGAATTTCTTAAAGGTTAGGATTGTCAGTGGCAAGCTTCTGCTTCTTCTTTATTGTCCACACAGCACACTCATGCCCTGCTGTCTTCCAGAGTTATTATTTCCTTTCTGTGTGTCAGGTCCTCGGAGGATACAAAGATCAGTATCTTTTCTTTTCCTATAAAAACAAAGATTAGCAGTGAATAGCCAGCCTCCTTGTGTCTGTTTTCCAGATAAATTAATTATGGCTATACCACAGGAAATTGCTACTGTCTTTTGTTGATCTCTGTGTAGGTGATACAAAGGAGTACAGTGACATGCAAACATAATTTTTGGTATAAAAATTGTGTGCAGAAACGGAAACAGGACCTAGGCTCTCTGCAGAAACAGGTCCTGTTGCCCACCTTGGCACTTCGATGGGACTAGGCACTGGTGGAAATTGAGCATCATTTACTCATGATGAAATATCAATTTATTTAGCAAATTAGAGAAATTCGCAGAGGACACTGCCTACCGAGGACAGGTCTAAGGACTGTTTCTGGGAGTGAGGTTGTCCCTGAGCCCCTGGGTTTCCTGGTGGACAAGCAGGCTCCAGTGATGGCGGNGCGCATGTGTTGCCCCCCCCCCCCCCCCCGCCTCCTGCCGAGCCAGCTGCAGCCAAGTGTCATGATCCAGTCTCGAAGCCTCCCTGCCATCCTCAGGGCTGGTGTCACCATCTCCAAAGAAACAGTAACCTGAGACCTGAGCTTCTGCATGTGGAACTACTCCACAAAGTCTTGCACAAACTCAGAAACTGAAAGGCCATGATCTCTTGGAGCAGAAGGTGGAATTACTGTCCCTACATCTTGGAAGAGCTCTCTTCCCCCAGCAGAGTTGTAGTAACAACTTACAGTGATATTCCTGGCAAGAGCCTCCATGTGACATGGGAGCTGCAGTTGCCACCAAGGGAATTGCTGGTCATCCCAAGCTCTGGGTGTTGGGATTCAGGGGTCTGAGCTCCGTATTCCAGCTGATGCCCCTGGTTGCAGATCTCATTGCCTGCCTTGGCCAACCTTCACCAATTGTCTCCTTTCTGAAATTAATCTGAAAGTCGGATCTAACAACTTTACTGCCCCAAAGGGTATTTCTTATTATATTTCAGAAATAAAATTCTATTTGCTGATTTGATGCTTTTAATTTTCACTGGACAAATTGTAAGCAATATACACATTGTGGGTAATAACCACCTATGTACTGTGGTTTATGTTCGTAACAGAACTTGACAAGTCCAAGTGAGAAATAAGTGGCTAGCCTGTCAGTACAGGGCCGGTCGGAAATGACAAGGCAGTCGGGTTTTGGAAACACCCGGGAAACATATTTTAGAGTAGTTTCCATTTTCTTTTCAGTACTGTTTTTAAAGCTAGCTATTGAATATAATACTAGTGGGAGAAAACAAGGTATAACCATCTTTAATTTTAATTGACTAAGGAACAGCATTAAGTAATGAGTGAATCATGATACTGTGAAATGAGTGGGGAACCCTTTCTTACCTCAGAAGCAAAAATCGTTGACACACGAGCCCTTGTTAGTGCGAACTGGGCCCGTAGGGCAATTCAATGAGATGCCGAGACTGCAGTGCGGCTTCCAGTTCAGAGAATGCGAGTAAGAGGGAGGAAATGGGACTGTTTCTGCCTCGGCTAACTAGATTTGGTACAGTGAGTGAGAAAAGGCGCCAAAAGGGCAATAGTTCACGCCGAATGGGGGCAGGCAGTCAGTCAGTGAAAAATTGATTTTCGTAGTGCCCTAGACTTGGTAACTTTTGGAAATTTGTGTACTTATTGTGCAAGGACCATAAAGAAAAATATATAGTTCTCCTTAAAAGGCGAATACATTTTTTCTGTACGCGACCTGTGTTTGTTAAAAGTTTAAGCATTTATTATTTGCAATTTTAGATGCTCTTGCTATGTTCCTAACAAGAGTGCAGTGGCAAGAAATGATGTGGCTCCAGATTCACTGATTCCTCTTAGTCGAGCTGAGTTTATGCACGAACTGGCCAGTTTTCACCCTGAGCAAGACAGGCCTGGCATAGGGTAGTGTCCATGGCAAAGCAAGACACCCTTTGGCTGTTCAAAAAGTTACAGAATCAGGCTTACTCACCAGCAAGTTAGACTCTTTACTGAGTATGTTGTGACTCAAACGATAGCCCCAGTGCCATGCAGTAGCACAGTGTTTATTGCCGGAGCCCGTCACAGTCTGTGAAACTAAGAATTCACCTTTAGTAGATGTAATGCCCTGTCCTGACATTTTAATGACAGACAAGTCTGAGTTTCTGTAAATTAATCTGCTTTAAAGTCCCCAAAGTCATGATGACTTTTAGATGTCGCTTTGATAAGAGCTCTCTTTTAAGAGAGCTGTTGGCCAAGAGCCAGTACTCACAGACATGTGAAATCCTCCTTTAAAGACATGTGATTCTTTTTCTCTTTGTCACACACAGAGGCTTTTAGAATTCTTTATGGTAAAACTGCGCATTTTTGCATTTATATTCAACTCAGAAACCCAGACACAAACTATTACTTTAGCTCTTGCTATTCCTCCATCTGAACTGTTTAAACATGTTTCTCGTGTGTTTGCTTGTTTGATTTTGTTCTTGTTACCCACCATTTCATATGTCAGCGTTCTCAGCCCTGGGGTATGCTAGGAAGACAACTGACTGGTTCCTAACCTGTTTGCTCACAGTCCAGTAGAGACAGATAATAATATAAAGAGAGAAATTGAAGAGATGGGGTTATAAGGAAGTAAAATAGGGATAGATGATCTTTGTAGTGCAACTCTGAGGAGCTGAAACAATGATTTTTCTGTCTGTGAGTGGGGAGGGGCCAAGTAGTGGACAAAAGACAGAGAACTTCTTGTTGCCGTAGGCTGATCAGCCTCTCCTCCGACCCCTTCTCTCATTCATTAAAATTTGTTTGTTGAAGAAATCGAAGTAGTTGTCTTGTAGAAGGTTTCTCGCATCTTGGATATTGCTGATTAGATCTGTGGAAGGCCATCTTACCTATTTCTCAGTGCTCTATATTTCAGACAAGCTGGTGGCTAGGCCTTTCTAGGTATTTTGAAGATCTGGGGAAAAAGTGAGACTATCAATGGGATCTGCCCAAACCCGCAAAACCAAGGACTTCTCTCACCCCACCACTAGGAAAGCCGAACAAATGCCGAAAGATGGCCTCTCTCTGAGGAAGTCCTCTGGCAGGTGCCTCAACATCTTACCGAGCAGCAACATTCAGGTTCCACTCATGAGTGCTTGTAAGTCCCCAGTTATACTGGCCAGCTTGCTCAAGGCTCCCTGGGACAGTTTTCAGTCACATCTGGACCCTACAGGCAGAGAGAACAGCTTGTGGTCAAGGACCAGTTTTCTAAGGAGAAGATGCCATCAGTGTTCACGGTCACTCTGGGCCTCAGGCACACAGTGTGGCTAATGAAATGCACAGCTAGTCATGTGGAATTCATGCGAGAGAGCAGAAGGCCTCGGGCAACCTCCAGGAGGCCACGGAGAGAATTGACCACAAGAAAGATGAACAGAGTCATCAAAACAAATATGATTATTTCCCTGAGACAGGAGGAGAATGAGGCTTGCATTTCTGCCATAAAATGAAAGTATACCCACTGATGCATATGTATATAGGAACTGTTTTGAGAGTGCAAAATCTTCTAGCAGTGACTATTTTGAGGAAATAGTCATGGTAGGAAAACGAAGCGCAGAAGGCATTTGAGCCTCGCGCCTCCTCAGTTGGATGGGTTTCATGTTTGCAATGCAGAGTCAGCTCGGTGGCAAAGCCTCGGTTACAGCGAGGGTCTGTCACCGTCAGTGCCACGGGCTCAGGTGGAGGTATGGCCCGAGTGTGGGCCATCGAGATGTGTGGTTTGTTCCATGATCCTCACGGCAACAGCAGGTAATGTCCTTGGTCATGCCAGGAAGTTGGTCGGTGGTGGTGGGAAGGGTGCAGGTGTGGAGGGCTGTTGGTCACCATGGTGTCAGAGGGGGCTCTGGACGACTACCTCGGGGTGGTTGGGAAACTAAGGGGTCATTTGAAGAGATGAGGGGAGGCCTTATTTGAACGTTGAAAACAGACAGCATGTGCCCGCAGCAGTTTACGTCAGTGCCTTACTCTAACCAGAATGCCACAGCCCACCCTGGAAGGAGCGCACTGTATTTTGTTTGGTTTTCATGGCTCTGGGGGAGATCTGAAGCTTTCTTGGCGGTCACAACCTATTAAGGGCAGGCGTGACCAAGTTAACTACATCCGAGTAGTGCAGAACATGAAATAAAAAATAAAAATTGAAATCAAGTCTGAGAAGGCTTGGCTTTCCAACAGCATCCAGGTTTGCCAGTGCCCTGACAGCGCCGCGCCTCACCGAGTGCGAGAGTAGCTGGAGGTGGCATTTGGGTGGCTGGGACAGAGATGCTGGTGAGTCGTCTGTGCCGCGAGAGCATCCACAGTAAACTCTCTCGGACACAACGGGGTCCCTGTTTTTTCATACAAGTGACTACCGATGACTCAGCATTCCCTATAACACTTTGCTTTTCTAGTTGTATTACAGGCTATTTAAAATCACATCTATGATTTATGGATTGAGATCTAGAGGTTGTGTTCTTGCTGTTCCGTGTTGTGAAGGCAGTTTGGGTTTTCTCCCCCGACTCTTCCACACCAGTGCTTCCTTCCAGTCGTTTCCCGGTGAGCCAGCCCACCTCACACTCTTTCCTGTGGTCTCGCTGACTCCTACGTGGCATTCCCAGTGGAAGTTACATCCCCAGCTGGAGGCACCTCTTTATGAAACACGAGGAAGTTGTTTTGGGTTCTGGTTTTTTCCCTTCTCTCTGTGGAACACATTTGTGATGTCTGCAACATAACTACTTATTGTATTGCTTTTCACACATTCTTTAAAGGTTGTAGTGCGAAGCAGCTTGGCCCTATGGTTACAGACTATGGAGCCCATCAGCCTAGACTCAGGGTGGGCTCCATCTCTCACTGCAACTGTGACCTTGACCTACTTAACCTCTCTGTTTCGATTTTTCTCTGCACTTCCTACAGTACCAAGCTCCTCGGGTAGCTTGAGAATTCAGCGAGTAATTCCATGTGTGACACTTTGGACATGTAGGACTAGGTCTAAGCATTTGGTAATAAATGTGTAGCCATTTGGTAACAATACTACTCTATTCTCTCTCTCTCCCTCCCCCCTCCCTCCCCCTCCCTCCCCCCTCCCTCCCCCCTCCCTCCCCCCCCTCTCCTTCTCCCCCCTCCTCCCTCCCCCACACACATATATCAATAATTTCTAGAATGAATAAAGACAGAAGCAAATAAATCTATCAGGTGATGTCTGTTAAGCTGAAAATCCAGAAATTATTTAAAATTCTCTTGTTAGGTCTCTTTATGACATTGTATTTTTGACCCAAGTGAAAACTGCCATCTGCTGAAATGTTTTTAAAAATAACTTTATGGAGACATAACTCACTCGCCATCGTTTTAGACTTTCCAAGGATGTAGTTCTGTGGGTTTCAACGTATTCCCCACGTGGGGCAGTTACCGCCACTGCATCACATCGGAATGTTTTCCCCGAGGAGCAACCCCTCCTCCCGCAGCACCAGCAGGCACGCATCTGCTTTTACTTTGACTCTCGGGAGCTGCCTCTCCTGATCACATCACATACTGAAGTCACACGGCACTGGGCCTGCCGTGACTGGCTTTTCTCCCTCCTCATGTGTTCAAAGCTTCTGCAGTTGTAGCTCGGGTCAGAACTTCCTTCGTAATCACTGCCAAGTCCAGGTCCATTGCAGAGGTAGACCGCATCTTATTTACCCATTCGTCAGCCGATGGGTTGATGGAGACTCAGTTGTTTCTCCCCTTTGCCCCTTGCGAGTCCTGCTGCTGTGAACGGTGGTATTGAGGTTTCGGTGTGGCGGTTATACCTGTGGTCTTGTGGGATGGCTGGGTCAGATTGTTTTCCAAAGTGCCAACGTCAAATGCCATGAAGCTCACCATTTTTAATAAGAGGCATCTATTTCTGTTTCCTAGATTCTTCTCAGGTTGTTGCAAGCTGTTGGTGAATTTCTAGAATTCTGAAAGAGTTTATTTGGACAGTTGTTTGTGTTGGAGAAAGTGTTTGGAGGGTCTTCCTTTGCCATTCCGGGGGTGGTGCCCCATCTGCTGACACGAAAACGGTCGGCATGGGGAGGGCCCGGTCCTCCGGTGGGACGGCAGGGATCCGAGAGTGAGGCGGGACTGAGGCCGAGCTGGTCTGCACCCCCACAATGGTGGAGAAAAGGAGGGAATGGGAGCTGTGGCTAAGTGACCCACAAGGCCGCCCCGGGTGTGTGGACATGCACAGACACGGCCAGCGTGTTTTCTGATCCTCCTGTGCAGGTTGACGTGATGCCTCTGTGGTTCTCAAGAACGGTCGCGTACAGTCCCTGGTCACAAGAAGGGCCCAGAGCCACTCATTTGGAAAGAAGATCTTTTGTGTTTTTAGTTAACATGTTTAGCTGTCTAAAACATACTTTTAGCCATTATACTCCTCTGGGGGTATAGCACATTGTAACTTCTCTTCATCTACTTTTACTACCCTTCTGATTTATTTAAATTTTATTAATTTATTTTTAGAGAGAGGGGAAGGGAAGGAGAAAGAGTAGGAGAGAAATTTCAGTGTGTGGTTGCCTCTCATGTGTCCCCCACTGGGGACCTGGCCTGCAACCCAGGCATGTGCCCTGACTGGGAATTGAACCATGATCCTTTGCCTCACAGGCCTGCGCTCAATCCTCTGAGCCACACCAGCCAGGGCCCCTTCTGATTTTTTTATTCTTTAAAAAAATTATCTTTGGTTGGTATTCCTTCCGCCTCTCCTGGCACGTTGCAGTCTCCCAGTCCTGGCTTGCATGCTGTCACTGACCACTCTGTGCAGACTCTGAGTGTGGCACAGCATAGCGGTGTCCTGAGCGCTCTGCCCCTGGCCACTCTCCCGTCAGCAGCACCTTTCCCAAAGCCTCCCTTTGGATAATGCTCTCCTTAGGTTAATTTACTTGGAATTGCCCCTGAGTCTTACACAGCATTTCTCTCATCCCCCCGATTTGGCTTTGCAGCATTCTGCTCCTTAAGTCAGAAGTAGCTCAGGACCCTTCCGGGCCCCTGTGAGCATTGGACTGTCCTTGATGACCAGACTCAGCACTCACCCTGACCCCGCGGTGGCAGCCTGGACGTGAGTGGGAGAGTTCACCCAGTGGCTCATCCAGGAGACTTGCCACCCCTGGAACACCTTGTTCGGCACCTCCTGGCTTTGACGGTCCAGCCGATTCATAGGCGCATCCTGGGGAGGTTCCTTCATTTTAACACGCACAGTGGATACTTGCCATCTGTGACTTGTAATTATGAGCCCCCCCCACGCCCACCCCATGCCGATTCAGCTCCAGGTGCCGTTTGGCGTTGCACAGCTCAGTTCATTTTTCCCTTTGCTTTTGATGAGATTTCACCAAGATCAGTGTATATTAGTAAAGGTTAATTATTTGAAAGAAGAACGAGCTATCCTCAATGTAATGCTAATCTGTGAAAAACAAGCTGAATGGGGGATGACTCTGGATGGTATCATTTATACCCAGGACTTAATTACCATTGGTATGTTAATGGCTCTCACAGGTTTGACTGGAGGCCCAGCTGCCTCCTCTTTGCTCCACTTTCCCTACTCGTCATCTCCACTTGGATGCAGTAAAGGCTCCTTCAATGCAAGCAGGCAAAACACTGGTTTTCAGCCCAAATCTAATCGTCATGGAAGTGTCTCCGGCCAGGAACAGCACCGCCAGCCATACAGGTACGAGTCAGTGATCTGGGACTCGGTTCTGGCAGATCCTCTTTCTGGCCTACATTATGGGGTCCGTGAGGAGGGGTTGTGGGGGGTGCCTTCTAAAACTGACATCGCACCAGCCGGCTTCCTCTCTGTGCTGCCACCAAGGCTCACCCAGTCCGCAGCCGTGTCTTCTGTGGGTTCTCTTAGTGTTCACCCCTCCCCCCAAATCTTTCTCTTAGTGCCAGTGATGTGACTATAGTTGGCATGTGCCCTTTTAGACAGGTACCGAAAGTACAACGACAAAATACAAAAGGCACAAAGGTTGTACAGTGGAAGGTCGGTTTTCCTAGTTTTATTCTCCAGAACCTCTCAGTTCCTCCCTTCACACATGCCCTGTGTACCGACTAGCAAAACAGCTTCTTAGTGCAGCGATATCCAACCTTTTTCATCTCACGGCACAATGCACTCATGACTAAAATCCTGCAGCACGCCCCCAAAAAATGTTTTTGGCGATCTGAACAAAACATAGGTACAATTGTGATTCATTCTCACCAGATGGCTGTGGTGTTGGCTGTGGACAGTGCCCCTGACCGAAGAGTCGGGTGTCACCTGTTTCAACATTTCTTGTAGTATACTGGTTGAAAATTGCTGTCTCAGTAGATAAGACCCCGCTCCATCAGTTGGTCTTTTAGGCCTCACTTGATACCCTTACCGGTTCTCCATCCTTAGCTGTCTTTCTCCGTGCGCTCTGGTGCCCTCCCGCAACCCCCCTGCTTCTGCAGACCCCGGCTTTCATGGTTGGCCCGCCTCCTTGCTGCGTTTGATCTCCTGCACGTGCCGCGCACATTCCTGCCTGGAAGGTCCTTCTTCCCTCCCTTCACTGTGCAATATGCTACCAGCTCTGCTTTAATATCCCAAGTTAAAAAGTACTTTCCCAGGGGCATCCTCACCAATCCCCAGGTCCAGGTCAGGCCCCTGTGACCCAGGATCTCATATTTAGCCTTCCTAGTACGTATCGGAGTTTGTGTTGATGTATTTAGTGATTGCTTCATTCATTTCTTTCTCCTCAGTGAGACTAGACATACCATTAGGGCTTGTGTTTTGCTCAACAGTGTTGCTTGGCATTGGTATTATCATGTGAATGGTCAGTAAATACTTGAGAGGCTCAAGTGCCTCTGGAGAGCCCTCTCTCAAAGTAACCCTTGTGGTTGTTTGTGTTCTGTCTGCTCTCCAGACACAGGGGAAGGGCACCAGGCAAGGACAGTTTTTGAGTGGGGAAGGACAAGCTGTGTCTGAGTGCCTTGCCAGGCAGCACTAGGGTGGCCTTCTCTGCGGAGCTGTGATTTCTCCCTTAGCAAACTCTCCGAGTGCGCCCGACCCTCTGCTGGGTGGCCTGTCAACTCTAGGACTCACCAGGGCATCGACCGTGATCTGTCTCACCTGCTGCTGCTTCTCCAGTCTCACCGGCATCGTGCTTGGCAACCACCCCCTGACTGAAGATGTGCTACCTGAGCTCCCGGCGGAGCGTGGCTGCGTGGTGCAGCGGCTCGGATGTGTTGTAGGCAAAGGGATCCGCAGGTTTTCACAGAGGTTCTGGCACTTGCCACTGAAGGCACATAGTGGGGCTGTACAAAGAAGCATTATTTGTGTCCATAGTTCTAGCTCCCCTTTTATCTAGTAAATGTGGTAATTTTGTCATAACACGGTGGACTTCACTTGCAAGTAACATTGTTGGTCCAGTAACCGAATCTCGGCCTTTGGGAAGGTTGCAGTGGGTAAGCAAGACACTCGAAAGAAATGCCAATTTGTCAAATGTTTTCCAAGACAAGACAGCATAAAGAACAAATGAAGTAAACAATTTTAAACCTTTATGGTGACATGCTTAGATTGCTAGTTTGTGGGTAGTAACTTTTCTTCATTGTTGTTCAAGTACAGCCGTCTCTGTTTCTCTCTCTCACTCCCCAACAACTTTGCGTTGTGTCTGACTTGGCTTCTCTGTAGGCCACACAACGACTAGAGTGATTATCATGTAAAATGAGAATACGTTTTTCCGCAGTGGATAGTAGGGCAGACCTCTGGAGTCTCATTAGGCTCTGATGAAGAAATGGTCATTGGGTGTGGTTCCCATGTACTGCTGTGCCCTTCAGTTGTTAAAGCCATGTTCACGGGAGGAATCACTCTCAGTTTCAGTGAGATGTGTCTGCGAAGTAGCCTTTCATTTACAATCAGGGGAACAGGAAACTTGGAAGCAAAGGCAAATCCATTTCTGAGAAACAACTGTTTGTAACAGGGTACAGGCGAGTTTTTAAAATGCAGGTGGGATGGAGCGTTTCTGGTTTTCTCTTAAAAAATGTGATCCAGCAACCACTGCCTTTGACAGAGACGATCTTCTCGGTGCCTAGGGTGGCCCACAGTGTTTTGGGGAATCGTTCCTGGGATCCACGACCTGGAGTCGGTGCTGCGGGGTTGGGACTCGTGGGTATTTCCTTATCGACCCTGGGAGGGGGCTGAGGGGGCAGGAGTCCTTAGATACATATATCAGAGAAGCAAGTTGCTTCTTAGTAGTAGTATAGTATTAGAATTTTATAATATATTACCTCTTTAAATGAATGCTTTTGCTTATTTCTCAGTTGTATGATAAAATAGCTCTTTCTAATGATGGATTTTTAAAATGTCATTATGTTTGCAACCATTTTCTGTCTTTTTTGACCTCAAAACAAACATACAAGTAAAACATTGATTGGAATTCACAGAAGAGTTAGGAGGGAAAATGGCGCTTCCCTACTGAGTAAATCATCCTCGGAAAAGATGCACTTCTTTTAAACTTAAAAGAAGAGGTACACACCTCTCCAGTATAGGCAGTAGTATGGGTCAAGTTATGTTCTGCTTTCTGTCCAAAAGACAAAGGTGTCCTGCTCTAGAAGTAAAATCAGAAGGACACCCTGCAGTGTCCCCAGAAGACTGGGATTGGGGACTGTGACAGTTGCTCATCCAATCCAGGGCATCGCCTTCTCTGGTCCTCAGGGACAGAATACTGTTCCATTTTAAGCCATTGAGGGAGAAGGGCTTTATACTTTAAATCACAAGCTAATAAATGCTCTCTCCTCATTAACACACTTGACCTCTCCGGTTTGTTCTCTGGCCACCTGGCCCAGTTTCTCAGTATCTGTTAATGACACTGAGACCCTCTGTTTCAGGTGAGTCAGTTTCTAACCGAATCCCTGCAAATTCACAACAGATACTCATTTATAGTGATCTGCTGCTCCTGTTCAGGAAAGAGAACTCACAGAAGGAACCCTGCTCGCTGTATATTTTCTGATTTCTTCAATGTGTGTATACAATGATTACATTTGTAGGAATTATGCAGACAGCTCTGTCATGCTTCTGGTACTAAATATAATACTTGAGTTTCTGATTTCAAATACTAAGCTATTGGCTGTTCAAATAACAATTAGTTGAGCTGGAATGAGAAAGACAGATGAAAGATAAATGGTAATTAAGTTTAGAAGGCTCTTTCCTGTTTTATGTTCCTAATTTATAGTGGATTAAGTATTCTCATATTGTTTTGCCTTCCTGGACACAGATGGGTATGGAATTTGGATTTCATTCCAAATCTATAATGTCTGCAGTAAAATCTTAGAAAATGATAATAAGTTTGTTTCTAACTCTGCATAATTAGTGAGTAGATTGAGTTAATTCTTAGTTTTAGGGAATGGAGTTTAACGGATTTTGCTTGCTCAGGACAAGTGCATGTCAGAGCCCCCACCCCCAACTTCCCGTTTTGTCATTTGACGTGACTATTGGATTATAATTTCACTATCAACACCAGAGGATGTTTGTGGTGGTCCTCATTTTGACCAATCTAGGAGGCGGTAATTTTGGCCACGGACAGAATCATGGAGTGATTGGGCAAATGAGAAAAGTAGACTTTACACACTTATAGTATTATAGAATATTCAAGTCAGGGGCCACCCCATTCAGTCCCTTTATGACAGGGGCGTCAAACTCATTTTCATGGGGGGCCTCGTGGTTGCCTTCAAAGGGCCGAATGTAACTTTAAGACTGTGTACATGGAACTACTCCTTAACCAGGGGCAAGGAGCTTGGCACTGCTGCTGGGTAGAAACAGGGTGGAGGGTCGGATTTGGCCTGTGGACCTTGTGTTTGCCACGAATGACTTAAGATGCATGCCAAGGATATTTTCTGTATTTGAATAGGTCTCCTCCAGTTCCTGTACTGCTGATTACAAGGTTAAACGAAATTTTCCAAGTGTAGTTCTCAGACCAGAATCACTGTTATCATCCGGGGGCTTATTAGAAATGAAGACTTCATCTTGGTCTGCAGTGTAACCGGCTCCCTGGTGAGTCACGGGCACACCGAAGTTTGAGAGACTTTAAAATTTGGAGGTGGTGAGGGAGAGTCATCTTAAACTAAAATCCAAGCTGTTCATTTACTTGGGAGCAAATGAAGATGAAAATTCTGGCTCATTTTTGAGATTCTTTTTCTCAATAATCAGAAGCCATTTACAGTGATAATTTCTTCCACACCTACTCATTGTGCTGATATTCTGTGCTTTACGACTTTGGCATTTGTTAACATCTGCTAATGTTTCAATATTGCACACAGGTATTAAAAATCAATCTTTAGCTCCTTTTTAAATATGGTTGATTGAACAAATGCGTTTATCTTCTCTCCTTGAAATGTCATGAAAATACCAATACAGAGTAAAAGGAAAACATCAGCCCACAGTGATAAAGAGAATGAGAAGCATTCTGTATTAAACTGGGGGTGTTAGCTCATTTGTACTTGTGTGGAAAACCTGGCAGTGATCTGTTTTAGGAACACAGAAAATTACAGAAGTGAAAAAAAAAAAAGATTAAGACAGTGATTATCTGTAGGGAATGCAAAATTGTCCAAGAAACACCATCTGATCATAGCCATAGTGTCCTGCGTGGCTAGGCTGTAGGAGATCACAGCGTGTGTGTGTGTCTGGATGTCAGTCACACAAAAGGTTGTGGAGCCATTATAG
Organism: Sturnira hondurensis; assembly: GCF_014824575.4. NCBI lineage: Eukaryota > Metazoa > Chordata > Mammalia > Chiroptera > Phyllostomidae > Sturnira > Sturnira hondurensis. The sequence goes on from NW_028075471.1 coordinate 24,593,985, forward strand.
TTGAGGGATGATTGGGAGGAAAATGGCGAGGACTGTAAGGGAGCTGACTTCTTATTCTTCCTAGCATCATTTCTGGTAAGTAAATGATGTCTAAGACTTTAACAGGGTGTAGGTATGGCATTCGGTGTTAGCACCAGAAGGAGCTGAGTTAGAGTCACGTGTCTCTCTCCCTGCCCCAGCCAGGCTGGAGTTCGTGGATCCTGAGTGGAGCAACCAGGGGATTTGCAGTCCAGAGACCCAAGTGCTGGTCCCATCCTGCCACCAACTCGCCATGGATTTTTCAATTAAGGGCCTGTTGTTCCCAGATTCTCCTACCACTGCATCACCCAACAGATTTCCCTTTGTAGTAAAGACAGTGGGCAGGAAGCGACTATTTGTAGCAGCGGTCTCAGCAGTATTAATTTTTGCTTCGCTTCGTCACTCAGCCACTGACCTGAGTGGCTTGAGAATGACCCTTTCAGGAGAAAAACAGGCAGTGTCTCTTCTCAAGAAGCCCAACGGCCTTAATAACTTGGAGAACAGCATGGGATTATCAGTATGAGCAAGGTGCAGGAGTCCCTCTAGGCAGACGGACATGTTTTCAATTCTCCCACCCCATGACACTTGTGAGCAGTTCAGACATTTCCAAAATTGCCAGAAGCCATCTGGTCAAAGTGCCGTTGCCCCTTTACTTTAACTTCACCTCTGCCCAACGATGTTGCTTATTACCTTTCTCATCACTGGTGCTCCAAATGTTTATTAAGTTCCTTGAAAAGTAGGTATTTAACGTTGAGTGAAGCAGAGTACCTTGGAAGAGCCATATAGGCTTTGCTTTGAATTTCACGTAGGTGAGGACCCTGCAGGTTAAATGCGCCAGCAGACAACACCCGGCTTGACTCATCTGGGCTCAAAAGTACACGATCCCATCCAAAAAGTTCCCATCAGCAGGGTCATTGCCACTTCATGTCACATCTGCCTTTGCCAGCCAGTTTCTTAAAGGGCAGTAGAGAGCAGGTAATAGTAGACACAAGCCAGCATTTGATGAGGTCAAACCAGCAAGCACGTCAAGGGGCCAGAAGGCTCTGTCCTTCATGTTCCGAGTCTCTGTCTGCCTCTGTCCCTGTCCCCATCTCAGGCTGGTTCCACCTTGGTTGCTGCCTGTTCCTTTGTTCTCACCTTGCCTTTTAGTCTCTGTCTCACTTTTGGGGAGACCGGTTTGCTCTGTTTGTGTCTCTCTTTATTGTCTGCTCTTTATTTCCCACTCTTGTTCACTGTGCTCCAGAAAATAAGCTAAGTAGGAAATGGAACTGTAATTATAACTGGAGTTCAGTAGATGAGGCCATAGAAAGCATGGAAGTAACCACAGAAATAAAATAAATAAGAGTTTCAGTTTTTGAAGAAGTTGTGACGCCAGCAGCACAAGGCAGTCTTGTCAGAGAGAATTCTCCTAGTTTTTCCTTTTGCTGGGAAATTGGGAGGCGGACCAGGTTTTCAGCAGGTGGACTATATCTTAATAGGTGTTCTGTTTTCCTAGCTCCAAATAGGACTTTTAGTTCAGAGTAAAAATGTATGTTTTTTTTTTAAATTTTAGAAAATGGAGACCTATTGCTGTATGTATAAAGAGGAGAGACACTACTTTCTGTCTTACAAAAAATGCAACTTTCTAGATAGCGGTGATTAACTTGCAAGTCAGGGTCAGGCTAATTCCTATTATCTGGAGTTTTCACAAAATACATCTGGAAGCTACTTAATTGCACTAGCATTCCCTATCTCTTTTTCCTCGCACAGAGTTTTTTCTGCCATAGATAATTCTCTGAACTCTAGCAGGCCAGGTGCTTATCTGGTCCATCTTCGCATGCCCTGAAGCTTCTAATGTTTTAATTCCTTGGTAAATACTATTGGACAAAAAATAGCAAACTAGTCCAGTCCCTGGCCACTGTGCTAGTTTATTAAAGTCATTTAGGGTTTTGGACTCTGGGTAATGGTGCCACAGAGGTTCCCAGAGCGGTAAAATTGTGTCTTAATTTAGTCTTTTCATTAGCTCAGTTCCAAAAATTTTCTTCATTATGCGGTGTAAATAGGGCAAAGATAAAAATTCAAGGTTTGTCCCTTCTGTTGGCAAAACACTAGCCGCCAGTGGACACCATAGGCCTTCCTTGCTCACTTATTCACACAAGAACCAAACAGAAATTTAAATAGAGGGATCAGTGGAGATAATCTTTAAAACCACATTACCTAAAAAAAATACAAAATGGTATTTTTCTGCTGTATTTATAGTGTTTAAAACATTAGGACTTTTAGTGCTTAATATTGTAATATTTTCCTTCCTAGATACAGGGAGTTTTCTTTTTGCCTTAAAGGACTTTACAAGTAAGTTACATTATTTGATGGCGCACAAGTGTTAAGCTATTTCAGGCCACAACCACATAATTTCTGGCATTTTCCGTTGACAGAGACTCATGGCACTTCTAGGCTTGTAGGATCTGAGTATGACTTCAGATGAATTAAGAACCAGGGGGATTATGTATCAGTAGCCTTATCTTACAAATTTTAAAGCCATGTCCATGTTTTTTACCAGACCACTTGAATTTATTATAAGTAGTTTTGCCTTTGGGGGTTTGTCTGTACCTTATAGACAACTTGGAATAAGTGGTGTCATTTGTTTGTGGGTGGCCACTGAAATTAAGGTGGTTTCTCTTCAGATGGTGTAAACCTTTCAGCTTTTAGGATTTAAGATGAATGAAGCAGTTATCTGTATAAGAAGCAATGAATGACACAGGTGGGAAACAGTAAGCCTGCATAATACAGACAAACAGGATGATCATTCATAAATAATAACGCAGGAATAAGCTCTGTTTCACACACTCATGACCGTAAGCCTACTTTAGCCACGCCTGTCTAGCCCATGTGGTGAAAAGGAGTAGCCCCCACCACACACGAGGGCAGTGTTTCCTGCCCCACATGTGGACCCTGCAGCCCCAGGAGGTCACGCAGGGCCGGGGTGTCAGTGCGCCCATCAGGCCAAGGCCTTGGGCAGAACCGCACCTCTGCAGTTGTGTCTTTGTGAGACGGTCCCCTCCCTGTGCTGGTGCTGAGTAGACACACGTGGAGTCCACCTTTAGCTGCAGGATCTTGTTTCTTCCGCCAGAACAAAGGCAGCAGATGACCACAGGCCGCTGGACGTGGTCCACACCCAGCGGGAGGGTGGACGGAGATAAATAAATGAGGCACCTCTTGGCAGTTTAAAATCAGTTACCTGAACGTGCGGTGAGGCCCTCTGTATTCCCACTGTATTTTGCAATGCGATTTTCAAAGTATGATTTGCTAACTCATTCATATTAAAGTTCTCACAAACATTCAACACTGATTTCTGTCTTTCTCTGGAAAGGCTGTTGGAATACCACTTGATTTGAAGAAACTGAACTGCTTTGGACTCTGCTTTTATCATTCAGAGCACTGAGGTGGTAATTCAATATCTTTACCCCTCAAATCAAATTATTTTTTCCCCTATCGTTTGCTTGGCTTCTTGGCTTATCAAGCTTGATTACATTTGCCTTTTCTTACTTTGAGAAATGTGGTCTGAAAGTGTGAAATAGAAAAATTGCTCTTCCTAAGCACATAAAGCATTATGCCAGTGTTTTGTGTAAGTTTTGTTTTGCATGATAGAAACTTGTAATTCTGGCTTAATATCTTTTTTTTGGCTTTGATTAGGAAATGGTGAAATGAATCATCAGCAATGAAACAAACACTGATTTTTGAAAATTCTTTACTTCAACCAGGGAGAAAAAAGAACATTTTAACAAGGTGTCTAAATGTCTCTTCCAGAGTGATGATTGGTATACATTGACCATAGAATGAATCCTTCCGGAAAACTGATTTCACTTTTTTTGTTTGCATTTTCATTACACCACCGTAAATGCTCTCAAAGAGCTGAAGTGGAAGGAGTTCAACACCCCCCTCCCATGGTCTGTCCTCGGGAGGAGCTGAACTGAGCCACCGTTTCTTTGTGACAGTCCAACTTGACATGGACTGCAGTTGGTGTTCTAGGTTTATTCATTTCTCTCTGCCGGTCTTGGGTTGAGTTGTTTCCCCGGAAGGACATGGTCACATTCTGACCCTAGGCCCGTGAAGGCGACCTCACTTGGAAATAGGGCCTTTACAGATGCAATCAAGTTCAGGTGAGGCCATATTGAATTAGTCCAATGACCAGCACCTGTAACAAGAGAGCAGGGAGGGAGATTTGGGCATAAAGACACGACATGGGGGGGGCGGGGGGGTGGGGTGCTTTCTTCTGGTGGCCCTGGGGAACTAACGCAGCACTCGGTCCCAGCTGAGAGCCAAGCAATCCACCATTGGACATTCTTGCTTGGAAACCTATAGGGAGTTTATCTGAAAATCTCCTGATTTTGTAATTTTTAGCTCTTTTTCTACCCTTTGAGATGTTTTTAGTTTTCGTATCTTTAGACATGCATTTTAGGGATATTAATTAGATTCCTGTAGGCCATTCTCTAACCGATGGGAAAAGTATGCGTGCTGGGTCATACAGATTCGGGCTTTAATCCCAGCCCTTCTGTGGGGGCACGTTATTCAGCTCCTCTGAGCCTCAGTGTATGGGGAACATGCTCGTCTTCACCTGCCCCTGCACGTAGCTGTCTCCAGGGACGGCTGCTGCTGTCCCTTCGTGTCTGCTACTTCCCTTTGGCATCCTCGAGTGAGCAGAAACAGTAGTCAGCTTTGCACTGAAGACTGCAGGGAGGAAAGCTTCATGGTATCTCCGTAGTTACTGCCTCGACTGTGGTTCATTTCTGACAAGGGGTGGGCCAGTAGGTTCTCGATGGTTTTCAAATTGCAGGTCATGACTCATTAGTACTTAATGAAATCAATTAATAGATCATCCAGCATTTTCAAAACCAGAACTAGAATTAAATAGAAAACATCAGTTTGCATTGCACAGACTAAGAATAATGTGCATGTGTGTGAAATTTAATTTTTTTGCTTGTGTGTGTCACAATGCATTATATTTATCTTAATGTGAAACATAATTAAAACCAAGCTTAGAAGCCAAATAGCTTCATGTGATAAATCGTATGTGAATTACACTGTGGGTTCACCAGCCCAAGGCAAGTCTCCCTCTGTCGCCATGGGTGGGAGGGGGTGGTCAAGGGCAAAGGGGAATCTCCTTGGGGAGCTGGCTTTCTGAGCAGCCAGACCGACTTTCTGGTGGGGACCGATGTCTTGGAGCTCTGTCAGCGTCTCTCAGGCTGGAGAGTCCACATGACGCCATCACTGTGCTTCTCTTCGCCAGCTCGTGGTTTGTGTCTGGCTTTACTCCAAAAGTATGCCACCAGGGAAATCTGATTTCTAGTGACAGCAATTCCCACTTCTGTGCCCTTATGATACTTGCTGTGCTAAACTGTGGTGAGAGCCACCCACTACCTGCTGGATCATGCACACCTGTGAGGCCATGTTAGTTCCTGTGAGAATCCTACGGTTTACAGTAGGGCTTAGCAAGCTGTCCATTTGCTTTTTTACATGGAGACTGAATCCCCTGTCACCATGGCCCATAGAAACTTACTAGGGAAACCTCGATTGGTTACTTTCACTTTTTAAACCTACACGTTCTCACCTGTCATGTAAAAGGTGGCTCCTGATCGACTCTTCCCTCTAGGGGTTCAATGCTAGGGATTGGGATGGGCGAATTGCTGGTGGTGAGGACGTGGGTGATGTTGGTGACCACGAGGCTTGGCGTCAGGGTGATGAGCCTCGTCCACCTGCACATGGCCCTGCATGTGGAATTTAGTTAGCCTGGCTCCCCAAGCAAATAAAGAGATTCAAGCTGAGCACACCCAGAAGATTGATTCTGTTTCCAGTGCTGTGTTTTTAGAGAGGATTTAATGACTTGGATTGCTTCCGGAGAAGAGGGCCCTGACTTGCTTTAAGAACCTGGGTCTCTCCCGAGTGGGGCAGAGGACACCCAGGGGCTGCCATAGCTGCACGGAGCTGGAGGACGGCCCGAGGAGTCCCCTTACCTTTTGTCCCTTGCTCCCTAAATAAAACCGGTGTTGGTTAGAAAGAAGCACATTCTCAGTTTACCACGAGGGGGAAATGTTTGGACTATGAGAGCTTTTCAGGAGGAAATAGGCTGTATGGCAGGGACCGATCCAGTGGAGGATGGTAACTTTGCCCATCATGTTACCAGGAGATTCTGGGGTTGGAGGGAAGAGACAGCCATCTTCTGTTCTGAGCTGGGGGCCCTCGGTGCTGCTGCTGAAGTCTGCAGAGCTCTGGGCTGGATCGAGATGCAAAGTAACAGAATCAGAAATAATGTGAAATGTGTGAAAAGCAAAGTGACAGGTTTTTTATGAGTATATATGAGGGACATGGGGAATGTGAGACTGTGTTTTCTTGAATTCTGTATAATAATCACATGTCATTTTTATAATAAGTTAAAAATAGATAATCATGCCATATTTTATAATAATGGGATAATGTGACATCATGAGGGTAAGTTTGAGATGATGAGTCAAGGAAAACCGTAGGAGGGGTGTCATAGAACACCTCTCCACAGCCAGACCATTTCAAGATGGCAGGCTGGCTTTTCTCAATGTGGCAAACGTCTTTATTGATGAGCCCACTGCCACCGCAAAAGGCGCCCTCCGATCCCTGACAGCGCTCACCTGGGAGCGGTGGCAATATTCCGAGGGTTCACAGATGTGTCTGGTGATCATTTTACTTCATATCTCCTTCCCTGTAACCAATCATTCATCAAGGTAGGTTGGCCTAGTCCCTCTGACGTCAGAGTAGAGGTGGAAAATATATTCACATGCCAGATGCAATGTACCTGATAATATCTTATATCTTCAAACTCAGATATGTAATCACTAGAATTTTATAACATCCCCACAAGGTTAGGATTTTAACTTTGGTTCCAAAATCGAGGGCTACTGATCTTGTAGTTTCTCTCCTGTCTCAGCTATCCTGGCCTCAGCGAGGCTGAACCCTGACTCATTCTGCCAGGAAGTCTTTGCTGAGCCGCATGCATGTCTGTCCCTGGCATTCTGAGTGCTTTCACCGAAACCTTTTGGCCGGAGCACTAGAGCCCGGTACGGGGCAGAGTTACTCCTCTCAATGCAATTAAAACAAAGAAATCACTCTGTTGCTGCACGTAGTCAGCATTATGTCTAAAGGCTACCTGGCCATTCCCTATTGCCTGTGCCAGAGAGAGGCAGGGCAGGCATGCCTGCCATGGCGCGGGGGCCCCACCCCACAATTGGGGGCCCGCTGCAGGACACTGTGGACCTTTCTGGGCACACCCAGCCTCAGAAATGTCACAGGAGGTGGCTGAGGTTTCACCCGGTTTATTTTCTGTTTGGAATTTCCCCCTTGGTTTTAAGTGACAATCTCCAACAAAGTTTTTAAAAAATATTGAAGAATTGAAAAATAGCTCATTTAATAGTGTAGGAAACATATTTCCCCAAAAATACTTTTGAGAAAATTTAATAGCAAAAGTATCTCTAAATGTTTATGCTAATGCTTCTATCTTTTATTATATTTAATGTTATATTATGTTTATTATGTCTTTAATGCTTATTTCCTCTATTACTATTTAAGTGCATTTTGAAAATTGAACTTTAAATTATTGTGACGTAATGCACTTCTTTACCCTAAAACCTTATTAGACTGGTATTAGACAATCTGAATACAGCTTTGTTTTCTTAGGAGAGCACAATGGTAAGAAAATTCTAGAAACTCCAGAGTGTCTGAGTCATGTGTCAGCACTTCTTCAAATACTCTTTTACACTTTGAAGTATTTTGAGTTCAAGGTCTCAACTGTAAAAATATAATAGATGGTGATTTTCCCCTATTATTGGAGGAAAGTGATACCTGCGAGATCCCATTAGAACTGTATTTGGTGCAGCAGAAACAGAATCCAAAGAAATGAGGCACAACTTTTTCCTGCTTTTCCTACATCTTTTTATACTTAGCTGCTTATGAAGCTCTGTGTAACATGTGTATGTGAAGTTTCTGAAATAGGAATGCAATGGGTAGTGGAAATAGAACTAGACCCATGTTAAATTCTACCATATAGACCCTAATTTTACATTATATTGCCCAGAATACTGAGAGGTTTTTTTTTCTCCTTTGAGGAGACAGCGGAGAACTGGAGTCACATTGTCACCCTCTGTTCATTTCATGGGAGGTGGATTTTTAAACTGTCTGCCAGACTGATAGCTACGAAATAGTCACAGGAACGTAACAGGCGGCATAGGGTCAGTAATATCGGGGTGACTGTGCGGTACCAGGTGGGTGGGCACTGGCAAGACTGGAGGATGCTTGGTAAAGTATAGGGTTGTCTGACATATCATGCTGTGTACCCTCTGCTAACATAAGATAACATCAAATTTAAACTGTAATTGAAAAATTAAAAAACAAAGTAGCGTGGAAAACTGGGAAAAAATACGAAACTAAGCTAACTGGCAAATAATGGACTCTACTAACCTTAAACTTGAAGGGTGTGTGTCCGAATATGTGCTTGAGCATCTTGAGTGTGCGTGTGCGTGCGTGTGTGTGTGTGTGTGGGGGGTCAGATTAGGGAAGGCCTGAGGGGGTCAGGGTATAGCTGTGTCTTCGTCTATTTCCTTTTTTATTTCCGACTTCTCATATTCCCAGCCTTGGAGAAATGGGGGTTGGATGGCAGACTGGACTTGGCTACAGAGGGCGACAGAGTTGCAACGTGACAGTCTAATTTGGTAGCCTTATGAATTAGTCCCAGCGTTTTGAATTCAGTCTCGTCATTTTCCACTGGGATGTTAGTCTCCACCATGGATAGCAACAAAGGTTGATTTTTTTACCTGTATCTCCACTTTTTCTTTTTGAAGCCAGCTCTAGCTTTTTCTGCCTCCAGAACCTTCTCACAGTTGATCAGCACTCACCTTGCTCTTCAAATTCTGCAGCCTCTTGCTGTCCTCACTCTGCCCCTAACCTGCGCCCAACACTGCTCTGCTCCCCAACTGGGAGAGTGTGTAAAAATTGTCTCCATTTTCAGAACTTCTTCTGGGCCTCTTTCTAATAAACTGTAGCTCGCCAATAAATACATGCATGCTCTCCCCATGCTCATCATATTTTTACCGACCTATATTGCTGATACCAGAGCCAGGTGTTGGTGCCTACCTGTGGGCCATTTTATGATGCCAGGGATTTTGTCTCACAGGGCTGGCAAATCTCTAGTAGCTAATATCATGTCCCGCACATAATAGATCCTCAGTGAATGAAGGGTGCACGAATAATATTCACGTATGAGTGAAAACACGGACCACTCCTTACTTCTCTGTTTGTGAATTTGGCTACTGTAGTTTTCCAGTGTCATTCTTTGAATGGAGTTCTATGTCTTCCATGAAGACAATTCATTAAAAAATCAAGGTGGGAACATTATCTTTTGGAATAGAAATATGGTTTAGCCTAGTGACTTCCAAATATTTGTAATAAAAATTAGTACTTATTGAACACCGAGGAACTTCTTTGCACATGAAATTAATGTTTGCATGCCAATTTGCCCTCACAGAAGCTCAATAACCTATGAAAGTGTTTGCTTGTTTTAATAGACTGCCTCCTTTCTCCTGGGAAGCATAGGCGACCAGCTTCCTACATGGGCGTCGTATGGATGGGTTGGGGAGTGGCAAGTTCTTATTTAACATTTTTTGCCACCTTTTTAATCAACAAACAGTCCATGCCATCTAACCTACATTAAATAACTTGGTTCTCCTAGAACAAATTCATTCATAGAATTCCTCCAAGCGAATTCTTAAATTCCAATTCATAAAATAGAACTACTCAGACCCCAAGGTTTGTACTATATGAGAGGTTATCCAGCAAAGCTAAACTCTGTCAGAGAGAGAAACCAGTATGCCAGAGTCATAGCAGGATGCATTTATTAAGACCATAGCAAATTAGTAAATGGTTAGCCTGGCACATTTGTAGCATTCAGTAGATGTTTTCTCCCTCCCTCCCTTCCTTGTTTTAAGGTTGCTATTCAAGTAGGTATGAATGTGCCCTGGCTGGTGTGGCTCAGTGGGTTGAGTGCCCACCTGCAAACTGAAGGATCACTGAATCGATCCCCAGTCAGGGCACGTGCCTGAGTTGTGAGCCAGGTCCCTAGTTGGGGGCACGTGAAGGGCAACCACACATTGGTGTTTCTCTCCCTGTCTTTCTCCCTCCCTTCCCCTCTCTCTAAAAATAAATAAATAAAGTATTTTAAAAAGTAGATATGAATATGTATTTACTCAAGTATAATACTATATTAAGAATATTAATTCTACACCTTTTACAGGCCATAAAAATACCTCAAGCATCATATTGTCATTTCAGCACTGAGCCTGGCCTGAGACACACATAATTCATTTTTAATGGAGAAGCGAACTCCCCTTATCCTCACTCAATTATTTCTGATGTAGTTCCTTTGTTAAATGCAATCTACTAATTCTTATACACTTGTGTAGGTAAAGATTTTGTTAGTAGAGAGAAATGAATATTTTCATTTGTTTTTATACCTTTTCTTTCTCATATTCATGGTTTTAAGCATTTTTATTTTCACACTCAAGGATTTGAATCGGGTAGTAAGAATCACATAATTATTTGCATCCAAAGTGTGTAAATTTATATGTGTTTTTAAAATCGGATGAAATAAGTGATTTAATATGAAAATATATACGTTACAATGTTGGCTTATTGACAAGCTGATGAGGACACAGAGATGGGGATGCCAGGAGCCTTAAAGTCATTCTGGAGATATGGTTTCTTGTTTCCTATAAAATACACGACTCTGCTCTGAAGCCTCGGTTTAAAGGGGTGTCTACCAGAGGCCTCTGACTTTAATTTCAGTTCTCAAAGTTAGGTTTCTTTTTTACTCATCTTTCAAAGAACTCTTTTGGTGTGTTCGACCATATTGCTCAAATCATGTCCCCTCGCGTGGTTTACGAATGACCCTGTCTTGATCAGCCTCGAGTCTGGCGTCACATGTGGTGAGAGCGTGTTATGCGGTGGTTCGCTCCACGCCAGGGCCGGGAGGGTCAGCTCGTGGTCCCGCCTCACTCCATTGTCTGTTGAGAGGCATTCTAAGTGGGCATCACAGGTGGGCTAGAATCAGTAAGTTCAGACGTGGAGCCACATATTTCAGGGAGAAGCTGGATTGTCCTCACCATGGCTTTGTAATGCTTATTGGCTTCTTGAAAATATATTTGGCTTAGAAAATAGAGATAGAAACACAAATTACTGTGGGGTCTTCAAATGTCATTCTAGTTCATTCTTCTGAAAGGCTTGCCCACGTCAGCCTGAATTCTCTGTTAGGCTTTGTTACTCTGGGTCACTCTTTTATAATGACTTTGAAGTTATTGAATATATGTATGATATTTGCTGTCACTTCATTCCTTATTTGAATGCCACAGTTTGATTTTAAGAGAAAGTTCTATTGACATGCCTGTGATGTATCTAACCCCTTAGTTGGTATTGACTGTATGGCTTATTTAAAAGATAAGCTAAGAGCCCTCTGAGGTGTATTACTGTAAAATGAACTAAGTGAACTGGAACAGGTCAATTCCAATCTGCGGGCTTGTCTATTCTCAGTGGGATTGAAAAGGAATTGTGTGGTATTTTGTATGCTTTATCTTCTCACCTGAGAATACTGAACGCTTGCTAGTGAATTCAAGAGCACCTTTGTTATATCATTAATGAAATGTTTAGTCTGAATTTAGAAAATGACCTATATTTTACCAGAAGAGTCTTTTTTAGTATCTTTTATTACCTTATTCCAAGCATCGATTACATGGATTGTGACTACTAGCATTAACTCTGATTTTGCCATTTTATTCCTGTCTACAGATAGTGTTTTTGTTTTTCCCTTGCTTCAGAGATATAAATAAAATAAACTAAGTGGGTGGTCAGCTTTTACCATAGACGGAGTCCTCACTTTTCAAACAAACACACAAAAGCAGCCACAGGTATACTGAAATGAGTTCATTTCTTTCTTTTTCCAGAGCTTGGTGATAGTGAGTGTAGCATTTTGATCGTAGTTGTGGCTTTTCTCCTCCAGGACAATACGGCCATGCTCCCAGGCGACCACCTAGTGAGCAGTGTGTTAGCCAGGGTGAAATGACATAACTGTAGTGGGGGCTGTGGAACTGAGTGTGGAGGTCACTGTAGTCTTTCTGTTTAGCTCTGTCCCCAAATGACCATTAGGATGTTTGATACAGTAAACATATCTATGACAACCATTTTCTTAAACAAACAGACAACTCTTATTTTTTAAATGTTTTGTGAAGTTAAAAAGAGAGAGAAAGTGAGAGACATTGGATCCAAGAAAAGGTGTCACAATATAATCACTATTCATTGTTCCTCATTTCCAGGTGGAATGAAGCCCAAGTCGCCATTTAATGGGTAATGTCCCAGGGGGGACCAAAATAACCCTCCTGGAATTTATGTATGAAACTGTGTATTTATTCTTAACATGTTTAAACTTCAGTCACCTTCAAAGTACTCCTCATGGGATGCAATACACCTACTTAGATTTTTTTTTTCCATTGCTCAAAACAGTTTTTTGAACTAATCAATTTTGATGCCTTTTAGTGCTTTTGGTTTGTTTGTTTCACTTCTTCCATATCAGCGAAATGTTTCCCTTTGAGGACTTTTTTCATCCGGGGAAATAAAAAAGTCTCTCAGAGAGAGAGAGAGATCAGGTGAATAGAGAGGGTAGGGCACAAAGGTCATGCTATTTTTGGTCAAAAACTGCAGAACACTTAATGTGGAGTGGACAGGTGTGCTCTTAATCACCCAGCATGAAATGGGCAAATGTGTTGAAAGAGGCTGGAAAAAAAATGCTCTGAAGCCAAACACAGCCTCTCACAACAACGCCAGCTGGTGCACTGACACAGATGGGTCCCCAGAACACTCACCTAGTGGGGGAAGCCTGTATTGCAAGGGGCCTGCTCTCCAGAGGATAATTTTGGAAGTTTTTGCAGGCCCCGCTCATACAGTGAGAATTTTTTCTTCTATTTTTGGTAGTTGTGAGAATATTTTATCAGAAATGTTCCTTTTTAGCAAATATGTACTTTTAAACTTTTAGTTGATTTTATTGTTTGCTCTATTGATTACTGACATATCACTTCTGATTTTTCATGTAAAAAGTTAATCCATGGAATTTGAAGGTTTTCCTTCATAGTTGTTGAAAGATCTTATAAGAATGGATTGTTTTCTTTGTAAAATAAATAAACATTTTGTCAATGCTAGATTGCCTTCTTGAATTTAACTTGTTATATTTCCTATGTGGTCAATGTCTCTATTTTTAAAGTAGAGGAAACATGTATTTATCCATTTTTCTTTGCCTAGAAATAGTTTATGGTTAGTAGACATGCTTCTTGATTTAAGCAGTCTAGGCTAAATTAGTCTGGTATTAGGCTAATTCCTATCTATAGTGCATAATAAATAAGTTTCAATAATAAATTTGACTTAAGTTTCTATATTGTGATATAGTAAAAGCATGTTGTGATAAGTGAAACATTTTAGACCAAGTAAAATTTTCTGTGTATGAAAGTATGCTCCTTTGAAAGTGTGGTTTGCAGCTGGGGCCCCAGTAAATAATGTAGTTAAGACATGTTTGTGAAAACAGCAATATACAACCAGAGTGTAATCCAGTAGAATGTGGGCCCCCAAATGGTGAAGAATTTGTTCTATTCACTTCTGTGTCTCCAGTAACTAATAGCCATGCATGAGTATTTTTGAAATGTAAATAAAATATAGTTCAATGAATAGATGAAGGAATTATAATTTTAAGCTTAAGCTTGCTGATATGTAGTTTCACTTAATGCTTCATTTAATTAAAATAAATTAAGAACTGAAATCNTGTGGTCAATGTCTCTATTTTTAAAGTAGAGGAAACATGTATTTATCCATTTTTCTTTGCCTAGAAATAGTTTATGGTTAGTAGACATGCTTCTTGATTTAAGCAGTCTAGGCTAAATTAGTCTGGTATTAGGCTAATTCCTATCTATAGTGCATAATAAATAAGTTTCAATAATAAATTTGACTTAAGTTTCTATATTGTGATATAGTAAAAGCATGTTGTGATAAGTGAAACATTTTAGACCAAGTAAAATTTTCTGTGTATGAAAGTATGCTCCTTTGAAAGTGTGGTTTGCAGCTGGGGCCCCAGTAAATAATGTAGTTAAGACATGTTTGTGAAAACAGCAATATACAACCAGAGTGTAATCCAGTAGAATGTGGGCCCCAAAATGGTGAAGAATTTGTTCTATTCACTTCTGTGTCTCCAGTAACTAATAGCTATGCATGGGTATTTTTGAAATGTAAATAAAATATAGTTCAATGAATTATAATTTTAAGCTTAAGCTTGCTGATATGTAGTTTCACTTAATGCTTCATTTAATTAAAATAAGAACTGAAATCAGTATCAAAAGGCTGATGTATGTACCATAAATATATTTCATATTTTTTTCTGTAAAAATGATCTGCATGTGACTGGCAGCATGACATGCTGACAATAACACATTTCTCTCCACAGTGCTTTTATACATTCTTATATTCAATTGGGTATACTTATTTTTAAAAATTGAATTTTATTTTCTAGTCTAAATGAGACAATATATATATTTTAAAATTTGTTTTTGTGAAACAATGTTTTCTTCTATACCAGATGAGGGGGTCCTTTGGAATTCATAAAGGTATGAACTTCACAGTTTTCGCATAGCTGAAGTTTGCCAGTGCACCCAGGTGATGCCACTCAATTGTGAGTTACGTGCCTCGGGCACTGAGGCCAGGACTTTGCCGATTTTATGTGAGATTTAGAGGGAAACATAGGGAGCGTGAAATGCCATTCTTGTTGCTGAAGCAAATGTTTTTTTCTCTCTTACTGTCAGTTTAGATTAAAATTTAATCAAGCAAACATCATGTTTTGCTTTGAGCCTCTGTATTTATTTGGCTGTAACAAAAATACTTCCTTTCAATGCTCAGCATTGGATGTCTATTTAGAGTGCTTATTTGCCACAATTTCCCCAAGAAAATGTAGCTTGAAATGGATTCTCAGCTTTAGGATATGTTTGTTATAGTTCTTTATGCAGATAGGTTTGAAAAACACACCGGATACCTGAAAAAGTTCTTGCTGATCTATACAATACCTGCATCCTAATAGGTCACACTTCAGCTCCTCTCTTTTGACAAATAGCCTGGCTCTCTTAAAAAGCTCTGTCCGTGGTGCTGAAACCCTCTCGTGATGTACGAGCATGTCTTGCTGATAAATTCTAATGTCAGCCACTGTGTGATAGTGATTCATCAGGTTGTAAAACCCGTGTTTGGGAAACACACTGAATTATCAAGCCTCAAATTTTGTTTGTGTTATGTGAACACAGTTTGTTTTTTCATTGCAAAGAGTTCATAACAATTACCTTCCACATTGTGAAAAACAGCTAGGATTTAATTACAAACCATCAATGCTATCACAAAAGCGAAAGTCTAGTATTAACAAATAAGTTGATATGACTACAGTACAGGGAATGTTTACAGGACAATGACATGTTGACACTATACAGCAAGCTACTGTAAGAAAAGTTGAACACTTGATTAGGAGCAGGTACAGAGCAATTAACATGGAAACCTTGTAGCTTTGCAGAGATAAGTGATTTGCCTATAAAAAGTGTGGCTTATTATCTCAGATGGTTTTTCATTGTTTCAGGATATCTCCTTTGTACACAAGTACGTTTATTTCTCATGGCTCTGGGTTTTTGTTTGTAAATACAACTAAAACCCTAAAAGACACTGGCTGGGTTTTTTCTCAAGTAAAAGTTACATATTTACTATATAAAACTCTTAAATAATCAGTTGTGTTCTTGGCAGTTAAATTCAATGAATCTTAGTTGTTTTTTTTTTAAGCTGTGTTTTTAGGTGCCTTAAATGGAGTCATAGAGAACTGCACTTATTTTTTTTACTCTGAATTTTTCCAAGATTTTCCTTTCATTAAGAAAGTTGTCCTCTTAAATTTTTGCTCAACTCTGGAATTACCTGGCTCATGCCATTTTTATATTGGGGTAAAGTAAATAAAAGGGAGAATTTCATAAGATGGAACCTATAAACGTCTACTATGAATTCAACACCCCAGAATACAATAGATTTTAAAAGTAAATTCTTCAATTTTCGTCTTGGAAAATCCCAGTCTTCTAAAATAAAAAAAAATCATTGTTATTCTGGAGTAAAAAGACCACCTACTTTGACCAGACTTCAAGTCAGCACTTGTAAGGTTAGTTGCTGTGTAAGTATATAAATGTCCTTCCTTTGGGGTTTTGTAGAACATATTTCATTGCTACGTTTGCAACATAGAACATTATTGGATTATTTGCTTATCATTGAAGTAAAGTGCATTGAGTGTTTAGAATCATAAAAAGATTTGAAGGTCACATCTAGATCTTAAGTCCTGCCAAAATTTGGCAATATGTTCTGCAAAGCAAGCATTTAAAGTTGAGTTACTACTAATTATCAAAATAAGGCTTTCAGTTCCTCAGATAGTGATTTACATTATGTGAACTTAATAATTAAATCCACCACTAAAGCTTCTTATTAAGAAAAGAAAATATCTAAATGAATACATATTTTACTAGGGAATTTCTTTTCATCACTAGTGAAAGGGTTAAATACAGTGTGATGATTTCAGTATTGGTAAGTGCCTTCTCAATCCATTTTTGTGCATTATAAAAATGTAGTTACAGAACCCAGTAAAAGAGTGTTACCCTCAGCATTTCAAATTTCATTATAGAAATACACTTTTAAAAAATGTCATTTAAATGATATCTAGACAGATGACATTTCCCAGAAATTATTCTTTATTTAAAAACAAAAACAAGACAAAAGCAATTGATTTTAATCCAAAATGTATTTTTTCTTATAAAAGAGGCCCACATACTCACTGTGTCTATTCTACAGAATTTGTCCATTTTATTACACCACGTGTCAATTCAAGTTTATCTGGTCACTGTGAAAACTCGTGGCTAATATGTGTAATACAACACAGTAGGAGGTATTGCTCAGTTCGACTACTCTTATATACTTAAAAAAAATACAGAAATGTTTTCGTCCACTGTAACTGCAGTCCAGACATAAAAGTTACATGAAAGTTATAGAAAATGGAATTATCTTATTTGGTTGCCACAGTACCCTTTGAAGCCAGTAAATTAAAATGCTGAACTTGTACAATTTCCATTGGTCAGGAGCAGCATCAGTGAAGCTTAAACTTTCTTCTAGAAAGTAATATTTCTATGCTCTTTCCCCCCAAGCACAACTACACTCTTGGGCTTTTCTCTGAAGTAGATTTAGTCTGTTGTTTTTAAGATACATCAGTTGGCACACCTATAACAGTTGCTTTCACTTCCAATGCTGTACTTTTTTCTTCACCTGCTTCCCAGAGGTCGATCAGAGGAGGATAAAGCTCACTGAACTTGCAGGCTGGTTTCTGTAAGTAACTCATCACATAGTTTTGTCCAGTATCACAGTTCATTTTGTTAAAGAGCCAGCTGCAAAGACCTGTCATGCTGACAATCCCCAGAAAGCCTGCAAGGCAGACAATAAATGTTGTGATGTCATTCTTTTCATATTCTTTTTGATCAGGGTCCAACCCCTTTGTGGTGACATTAACACACTGTTTTCTGTGTTTCTGATAGACGGTGGGGACATCAATACAAATGTTATACTCAGTTGATGGGTTCAGATGAGTGAGATTATAAACCTTGACATTGGAAGGTATTCGAGCACTTTGGGCGGCATGGGAATTGTCTGTCTTGACAAAGGCTGTCCACTTCACACTGGATTTCAGAACCTTAGAACTTGCCTTCCAAGACACCAGAACTGAATTGGCCTGAACATCTTTTATCTTGATGTTCAAGGATCCGTTGTTATCCTGGGGAAAAGAACCATCCACTTTGATCATAACAGACTTTAAGTCAGCACCAACCAGATTAGTTGCTATGCAAGTGTATAACCCCCCTTCTTCCAGGGCTATACCACTTATATCTAGCGTGCCTTCAGAATGAACATAGAACTTGTCCATCAGAGTGTTAGGCAAGAGTTTCTGACCAGATGGTGTCACCCAGTAGATTTCGGGCTGTGGCTCCGCTGTAGCTCTGCAGTGTAAGGAAACATAGCTCCCAGCTTCTAAGTCCAGGTTGGAAGGAAAGCTCTCCGGCCCTATAAGAGGGAGACAGATTTCCATCATTTCCCGGAAATGCACCTGCCGGACATTTTGGCCTTGGAATTCAGGTGGGTCCACGCAGAACAGGGACTCTGGCTCCATAAATCGGATGTTGGTTTTGTTCATATTGATCCAGCGGATGACACAGTCGCACCTGATGGGATTGCTGTGTATGCTGATCTCCTTGAGGCTGGGCAGGGCCTCGATCGTACCGTGGTACAGGGCGCTGAGGGCGTTGCTGTTCAGCATGAGCGACTCCAGCTTGGGCAGCCTGAAGAATGCGTTGGGGTGGATGTAAGACAACCTGGGGTTGTTAGTCGCTTCTATTTTTCTTAAATCTGGCAAGTTATCCACGGCCAGACTGTCGATGGAAACCAGCTCGGGCATGTTGTTTATCCCCACCTCCTTCAGGTGCAGCATGTTGCTAAAGTCACCTCTCCGGATTCGGTTAATGGGGTTCTTATTGAGATCCAAAAATTTGAGGTTTGCAACTTTTTGAAGAGCAACGTGGGGCACTTTCATAAGCCGGTTGTCATAAAAAGAGATGCTCTCTAAGTTGTCAAGCCCCACCAAGGCGTTATCTGGTATTTCCGTGAGGTTTATACCAGCTATAACCAGGCTGCGAAGATTGATAAGTGGCTTAAAGTTCATGTCTTTGATTTTGATGATTGGATTCTCCCCAATCATCAAAATCTCCAGATTGGGAAGAGCGTCGAACCACTTGCTGTCGATCATCTGCAATCTGTTTGAATTGAGATGAAGCCGGAGAAGATTGTGTAGGCCGATAAAGGCTCCTGGCGAAATTGCAGAGAGCAAGTTGTGATTAATATACAGTTCTTGTAAGTGGCTCAGTCCCGACAGACATTTGTCAGGCAGCCCTGTGAGCTTGTTCTCCTCTAGGTACACGGAAAGGAGCTGAGGCATCTTCCTGACATTAAGATTGGTGACTGAAGATAAATTGTTTTGTGATAAGTCCAGGCCAGTCAGGTTCACTGGAAAGTCTATGGTGTGTTCAATTTTGGCAATGTTGTTAGTCTGCAGGAGCAGAATCTGTGTGTCAGCAGGCAGCCTGGCTGGGACATTTAAAAGCCCTAAATCGTTACAGTCCACAGTAGAGGCGTCCATATAAGTGGATCGGGGCGTAAACCAAGGCCTGATTTCACACGTGCATAACTGCGGGCAATCTGCTTTCCGGTCTGCAGCGTGCACCAGTGTCGTGATTGCTAGGCCGAGTAGCACGTGCATTCGGAGTGGCATGCCCTTCATCTTAGCTTTCCTCTTCAGCAACGGAACGGGCCCAGAAGGATTCCGCAGTCACTGCCAGTAGGTTCAGCGAGAGCTGACTGACAGGGAAAGTGGCGGCATGTGTCCAGCGGTGAACACTGTAGACCCGCAGAGTCTTCTGTCTTGGGACTACGTGCCAGCACCCCAGTTCCCCTGTCCGGAAATGTCGCACATGTTGGACAACAGCAGGCCGCTGCCGCCACTGCGGTGAGAGACCAAGACTCGCTCTGAAGACAGAGTGTGAATAGATCACAGGAGATGGAGTAAGTCATTTATTTAGGAGTGTCATATTCAAATCCCGTGCTAGTTCAGTACTTGCAGGAAGAGCAGCGTGATGCTAACCGCAATAAAATAGAATAGAGAAGAAAAAGAATTAGTCTGGAGGAAACAAGTACCATCATTAATGTCCATTAACTAATGATGGAAACCTCACATACATTCTTAGAGTTGATGGCTAATTCAACATGTGATCTTAGCCTCAATAGTGATTGGCCCAGGCGTTGGAAGGCTGAGAAATGGAATCTTTAGAAGGCTGAAGTTACAGTAAACATAACGAACATGCTTCCACAATATTTCTGTTATTTCCAAATTTTACTTGTTTGTACCTTGTAATTGTATTTATTATACTTCTCTTTCTTTTTGACAATTAGTTAATGGGAAGAAAAGAAAGCCTTTCAATGGCCATGCCTTTGCCCCTCTTCCACAGACAGAATTAAAAGGTGTAAAAACACAATACGGATCAGGTACAAGCAAATGCACAAGCCTGCGGTCAGCCCAGTCCCTGGGGATCAACTGTGATGTGAACTGAAAGTCCTGGTATTCGGGGGGACTTCCTGTTTTCATTCATCCTCTGCACGGTGTCCTCTGTATCAAGTGCCTTCACTTTTGCAGCATTTGGAAGAGACAAAGTCTCATTTGCCACAGATGTACCTGTGTGTTGTCATTCTTAAGGGGAATTCTGATTAATGTTTTACTTTTCCCTGAAAATAGCTTAGATTCTATTAGTCACTAACAGTGAAAGAAGTAACTTTATTACAGCACTAAAACAGGCACTTAGCTATTCCTTCTTTTAAATGGATACTGATTTCTTTATCACATAAAAAATAAGCAATGCAAAACCACGTTGCCGCTTTAATATGCGCTGCATTTTATGGTGTCTCACCACCTTTGCACACACACTCCTTCGGGGGACTGCAGGAGAGACCTGAGTTTGGGCCGAGGGGCAGGGCCGGTGCATCCTCCTGGGGCTCTGTGCTTAGGGCACAGATATGAGCACTCTCATCTCTGCCCAGCAGTTAGATTCCTGGAGGTGTCCTCAGTGACTCTAAGATAAGACGGGGGCTTCAGCGACAGCAATAAATACAATTGGAGACGCTGTCTCTATGGAGAGAGAGAAACTTCTTTTTTATTTAAAAAAATCCCTTGTCTTTCAGAATTCTAAAACATGTACAACTAACTCCTAAGGTCACACCTAATTTTCCTCTTATCCTCTATTTTAAGAGCTGTGATTTCATCTAAAGCCAGATCTTGAAGTTCAGATACCCACTAAGTTACCTTGAATTAAGTGTCTGCTTCCATTTTTCCTTCCTGTGTGCTCCTCAACATTTTCTTAACTGACCCTTCACCTATTGCTTGTAATCTTGTTTTTAAATCTTATTTTTCAACTATAGTCTGCATTCATCACTGTTTTGTATTTGCTTCCAGTGTACAGCATAGTGGTTAGGCAGTCATGTACGTTACAGAGTTCCCCCCAATATTTCCAGTACCCACCTGGCACCATGTGTAGTTATCACAATATTACTGATTATATTCCCTGTGCTGTACTTTACTTTTCTGTAACTGTTCTGTAACTACCAATTAGTACCTCTTAATAACTTTTTAAAGTAGATTCTGGGCCCCTTGAGGGAAGAGTCTAATACAGCTCCTCCCTCACTGAAGGTGCCTGAGAGATGCTTAGCCCATAGAGCCGCCCATCACCTGTGGTCCCTGTCCTTCCTGTCTGTCCTCCACTGCTGCCTATCTTGTGTGCACAGCCTTCTCTCTGCTGGTGGAGCCACGGGGGCCTCAGACTTTCTCTCTGCCTGGAACGCCTGTTTCTTTGTTTTAAGGTGACTTGTGCTTCAGTTCAAGCATCACCTCTCTGGGGAGCCCTCTGGAGGCCCCCTCGCCCCAGCTGTCATCAGCTGCCCTCTACAGTGGTCTCAGCCCTGAGATTCACACCCACCACAGCATCTACTGGGTGCTCTCCCTCCCCAGCGCCCGCCTGCCCGAGAGCGTGAGCCTGCCTGACTTTGCCTCCTGCCTTCTGGGCCTGGAAATTGTGCCATAGTAGATGCCCAAGAAAAGTCTCAATTAAACTCATACATGAATCATGTTAGTTCTTGGACACATAGACCGTAGTCACCTTTCTCATGTAACCTCGGCAACCAGTCTGTTTCATTTCCTAATTTCAGTGTTTAGCTGCTTTAACTTACATAAATGTACTGCCTACACAGCATGTGTTAGCTATGTCACTGAATCCAAAGGTTGCATATGAGTATGATATAAAGGAACATTTTACTTTAACAAAAAGTGAATCTTATAAGTGTAGTTTTTTCCTTCACTTACTCAGTCCCCTTTACTGAGCACCTTCTGTTTCCCAGGTAGAGAGCTGATAGCTCAAGGACAGAAAGCTGGCCTGATCTCTCCTCTTTGTCAGTGGAGGACACGGGGGACCAGGTGGGTACAGTTCTGTGTCAGAGTGGGTGCACACAGGGGAGCACCCAAGAAAACTACAATAGAAGTCTGTTGCCTCTCCATTCCCAACATGGACAAAAAGCCTAGACACGAAGCACCAAGCCCATTTTGGCGTGTTCCCACAAAGGCCTCCAGTGAGCCCAGAGACGTCATGACGGCCAGTGAATGGGCGCTGTCCCCTTGGTCCGGGGCCCAAAGCCACGCCCCCACCCTCCTCCGTGTCAGCAGCAGTACTGGAGATGTTAACGATGAAACATGGGATGTGGAGCGGAGTTCACAATGCCACTTTTTATTTTGAAATGATTCCTGGGAGCATTTTCTGAAATGTGTATCTACATTTGGTTAGAAACTTTTCTGACCTCATTTCATCACTGTATAGCCATATGCCAGAAACAACCACACTTGAACTAGATTTATCCCGGAGGCTTTTGGAAATAAGGAGACCTCTTAGAGTGGTGAATAGGTTCAAATTCTGTTTCCCCAGGCCTGTAGGAAGAAATTGTCAGCCCAGGAAGCACAGCAGAGGGTCTGGACGCTGTGCCTTTCTTCCTGGTAACAGTGACTTCTTTCTCATGTCTTTGAGCTGATGACGCTGACTCACTAATGGGCGCTTTGGCAGGGGCTGTTTGCAGAAGAGGAAGGCAGCGCTAACCTCCTCCAGTGCAGCACTTTATGGGTTTCAAAGCCCTTTCTTACTCATTGTTTATTTTATATTAATCATGACCTTCTGAGGGCGTGGGCAGGTACTTCAGTTCCCATTTTTTTAGGCCAGGGTGTGGAAACCCATGTGCCTGAAGTCACAGAGCTAAACATGGTGCTGTGGGGTTAGAACCCAGGTTTTGTCTTGCAGACCATGGCTCTTTCTAGTGGCCCGCATTGCGCACGTATGTGGAAAAGAGATGAGTGAGTTTTTCATGTCGCTCATTGTTTTCCGTCTCAGCAGGGCTGCTATTTCTTTGGTTTTCAGCTTTTCCAATTTGGAAAACTAGTTTAATCTATCTACCAGTAGTGACCAGTGTGAGATCCACACTCACCAAAGTCACCGAAACGCCAGCACCGCCCTGCAGTGAGAAACGCGGAGGTCAGAGAGTACGGACGCCTGACTCTGCTGGTCGGTACTTTCGCTGTGTTTTTAAAAAATGCACTGGGGAACACAAATCAAGGATTTGCAGTTGGCTCTGGAGTCTAGAATCTGAGGCAGGAAATCAGATCAGAGACCTTCACTGCCATGGTCAGGAGAGTCAGACATACCCGCTGAAGCAAAGAGACCGTCATCACAGCAACGGGGGCTCTTGAGCCCCAGGGCCCTTTGCGTGACCTTGGACCCCAGACCCCTGTGCTGAGACAGGGGCTCATTCTTGGTCACTGACATCTGTGTCCTAATCATGTGTTTACCTTTCTTTTTTCCTTGCTGGACATGAAATTGTTAGACATGAGATTATTAGATTATTACATCAATAGACATGCAGTTATTCGATTATGAGTCCCTTAACAGATGATGAGATTTTTATTATTAGAGACTGTGCAAAACTCACTTTTGATCTGATTACATTAGCACACCAGCGTGGTCGGTCAGTACCTAGCCCAGCACCTCCAACGCAGCGGCCACTCAGCAAGTGTGCACTCAGTGTTCACACACAGACAGGTCTGTCTGTAATTTCTGTGGGAGGAGGAGTGTGGGACAGTGACAAGATGGCTTTTCCTTCCTAAGTAACTGGCAATAAAAAATGCAGGGAAAGACAAAAGAGAAAAAGGCATGGCCCCAGACTGTGACAAAATCTTTTTTTATTGCCTGGTGGTAACAAAGTAGAAATATCCCAGTTGTCCCACGAAATGTCACCTACTCACTTTCTGGGCACCAATCAGAAAATGTCGCTACTCTGCAGGGAGTGGCCCTTAGTGTCACCACCGAGCGCATGGGCTCTGCTCTGGGCCACTCTGGGGTTTGGCACAACTCACAATCATAGTGGTGGCGTTTATTTCAGGACAGATTCTAATTTGTTTTCATATGTATCTGTGTGGTGTTTTAAATATGGTAATAGTGATGTCATGAAAAGTTCATCGACCCGCGTAATCCCATCTCCACAGGTCGCACATTCCTGATGCCCTCACCTGTCACTTTTCCTGCCTCTCCCGATTCACCTCTCCCGCGCTTCCTCTTGGAACGCATTGAGAAAAAGAATAAATCTTTGAAAAATGCTTTCGAGCTTAGAAGACTTAAATTACATAATTACTATTCTATTTGTATAATTTCCCATATTCCAGCAATTGCTGGGATTTTTTCCCCTTCTAAAATAAGAGTAGGGAGACTGTATTTCAGAATGTCTGTATTTCAGCATGGGTTTTTGAGGCGTTGGGACTCTTGCTTTAGAAGAAGCTGTGGAGTAGAGCCTAGGGACTAGGACACAGTCAGCCTTCAACAAACATATTTGGATGGATGGCTGAATGGGTGGATGTAAAGTAGATCACTTGTGGGCAAAATTTATTGTTTTTCTTCCTTAAAATGTGGTGAATAAACCCTCTGCAAGTAAATGTTACTAACAATAGATACATTTTCATCCCAAACAATTCCCTGTTTGGGGTGAAAATTCACATGCATGCTCATACCCTCAGGAGCTAGGAGTCAGCTCATAAGCAACTACTGCCTTTTCAGTTATTTTTTAATGTAAAACTATTTTAGAAGGTATTTTTGTATCTTCTTTTAGTTTTAAAGGCAACAGAATCTTTCATATATTAGATAAAATAAATTATAGTGGAATATCATTGCATAAATTTCAGAAGATGATGTTAATGATATCTCACCAAGAATGGAAACTGACATCTTAATGTATTATATCAAGACTCTCTTATATGATTTGAACAAATGACTCACCCAAGTTCAAAGTCAGCCCTTATTAGGTTTTTCATTTATTCTTCCATTCAGCCTTTCAATAAATGTTTGCTGAGGACCTACTGTATTAGTCACCATGTTCTTATTCCTCATCTCCTTACTCGATATGATTTTTAAAAGTTGAAAGATTAAAAGTTATTCTTCATTGGCAATTAACTTTAGGCCTTTTTGTGGATTGATTCAGAAGACTTTAAAAAATTAAAAAGCATTTTAAGATGTGGAATGTTCTAATACATATGTCCTTTTGTGCTTTCTGAATTTTTTTCATGGTATCTTTGATTTTGTTATGGGCTCCTCCATGTAGATTTGCCTGAGGGAATGTCCAAGACCTGAATGTTTTTCTGTGTTTTCAATTATCATGTAATATATGTAGAATTATACTCTGGCCTGAAACTTGCAGTCTAGGCCATTAAAAGAAACTGATTTTAAGAGTCCTCATATCTGACAATATCTTTAATACCTATGAACATTCATTGTAGCTGGACATTTCTTTAAGTACAGAAATTGTTTCTGGATACATGGGAACATAGGGCAAAAGCTTTTTATTTGACAAAAGGATCTTTGTTCTGTAGCTTCATTTGCTTTTCATCATTGACTGACACCTACGCATTGGCAGGCACTGTTGCAGACCAGGAAGGCCAGTGGTAAATGAGACGAACTAGCTACTCGCCAAGGTCTTGGCTATTGGAGGAGTAAACCGCAGGGTGTAGAAGGCACAGCAGAGCTGCCTCCCAGTAAAAGAATGGCGTGTGCCCTGCTCCAGGGCTGTCCATAGGTGGGAATACCGAGCTCTGTGCATCCATCAGCGGCAGCCAGGACGTTCTGTGTTCTTCTACAAAGCTCATTCAAATCAGCAGGGTACACTGGGGCAACATGTGGGTGGGGAGATGTAAAGCCCACTGTTTCTCCGATGACATTGGAGAATGCTGAAACTCAGGAACAAAGGGTGGCCTTCTCCCCGTGCCTCACTGGGTGTGTTATAAAGACCACAGAGTCTGGGGGAGAGAAAGATGTGATGGTTGACTTAAGTTCAAAAAGTGGTAAAGATTGGAAGTTGCCATGGCTACAATGAGAACCTGGTTTTTTTCTTTCTCTAGTGAATTGCTAAGTTCATTTGTAGAAAGAATTCTGTTCTCCCATTATTTGACTTCATGTCCCTTCATTGTAAGACTCAGTCTTTCTTCATTTCTAATTGAAGATTCCGTATCCCAAAGGTATTGAGTTATACTAACTGCCTTCCCATAAAAAGCTATTTTTCCCCTCAGAAAATAATTATTTTCCAGTTTTTCAAAACTAATTGCTTGAGTCTTTCTGTCAACTTTCAGGCAGTGGATAATGGTGACTGCACAGAACAGTTTAATGAATACTATCTGAAGGTGTTCATCTGTTTATGAAAACTTGATAAAGGGGAAGAAAATCTTCTTGTTATGAAACATGGGTCACGTTTACCAGGCGACCGTGTAGTTGTAGGGTGACAACCCCCATTTCTTTGCATCAGGTTAATGCACATGTAATTACAACTTGGCTATATGGTTATTAAGGTTTCTTCACATTCTGAGCATGTCCGATACTACTCCGTAAACAGGAAAGGTTTTTAAACGGTGTCTAAAAAATGGCCGTGTCCAATTTTACCCTTTCTATTTAATTCATCACAAGTTTATACTTACTACTCTAGTTGTCTGTCATCGACACATTAGGATCAGCGAATTTTAGCCATGACGGGGCTTTTAAACACTATCAGATTAATCGCCTGCCATTTTTCTCACTTCATTTCATGTTTATTTGTACACAGTAGGAATAAAGACAAGAGTCACACTCATCATCACATTAAGGCAAACTAACCACTGGGTAAGTAAATTGCCATGATGGAATAAATGAAGCAAAAATGAGTTGTCAGTAGCTATTAATACTGATTGAGGAACAATAGATCCATTATGATTTTTTGCTAAACTAAGAAAATCTAGATTTTTGACAATCAAGTTTGAACCTCCGGAATGAGTTTGGTGTCATATAAAATCAGCATAATTTCCATGCCATAGGAATTTTTAGCAGGAATGAACGTATAGATCTATTGATTCTCAACCTCATTTCAGCTGTGAAGTTGCTCGTTCAAATGCAGTCTCACTGGGACTCACAATAAGGCAAATGTAGGGAGGCAGATCTTTTCTGGCAGGTGCAGGAGGTGGGGTGGGGGAGGGGAGCATGGTGAGGCAGGTGTCTGGAGGGGTTTAGGTGGTACCCAGCTTGGTGTTCCCGCCCATAGCATCTGACCCTGAAGGAGCTCATCTCTGAACCTTCCATCTGCTCCCATCGCCTCTTAGGAATGAGGGACTGCAGGCCCTCAGAGGTCAGACAACTCGTGCCAAGTGCTTCATTGTGGAGGAGTGTTGAAAATTTAGAGAAACCTTAGGTATTTTTTCTCATGCGACTCTCCCCACGCTCTCCTCAGTCGCTGGCTTGCCAAGATGAGATCTGTTCTCCTTGGTCTTGACTGAGTGCACATTGGCCTCTCGCCCCTCAGGGTGTGGAAGGATAGCAGGTAGCCTGCATAGGACATGCCCTGGCAGGGAGGGGGAATGGGGGTCACCAGAGCAGTTAATAATCCACCAGCCACACACATGTCCTGTGTGCCCCTGGTCTCATGCCTACAAGGATTCTTGCAGGTGGTCCTCATGTCAGCTCCTTTGGTAGATACTGTCATTGTCCTTACTTTTGTTAAGAAACCCAGGAGGGTGACTTGCCAATTCATTGTTCCTCAGCTGTGCATCCACACCCCTTCATTACACCTCGAAAAAGCCCAGACTTCCCCACCACTGATTAAACAGGGAGGCCATCACACTGAGGTGGCTCTTCTGGCACAGGCCAGTGAAACCGCAGCCTGTGGGTGACTCAAGGTGCCTGAGTAGAGACCGCAGGACACTGCCCCCCACCCTAGCAGCCCACTGGCAAACGCGCAGTCCCCTTTCTTTGTTTCTACATTTCCTCCATAAAAGTCTCTCCTGAGCGCCTATCCCAGCAGGGCCTCCTCACCACTTCTGCTTTTGTGCTTCCCTGTTCAAATCCATTTTGCTCAAATAAATGCTGAACATTTTAATATCTCTCAGTTTGTTGACTAACACGTAGCTCTGCTTCCTCTCTGGTGCTTATTAACGTAGCAACCATCGTCCAGCGTTTTTTTCAGAAGGGTGTTTCCTCCAACTGAATGGGTCCGAGAGCTTTGATCGGTTGTCTGTCCTTTTTTGATAGGACGGCTTCCCTCAGACGACATTTAGACGGCAGCTGAGTGATGAGAAGAAGGGGGACTTGGGAAAGAAAGCCTGTTTTCTAGGCCAACTTCCACTGTGATTCAGTTAAATCATATTTCACTCAGCCGTAGAGTCCCACAACCTCTGCAGTTTGGACAAAATTTGCACTGTTTCCAAACTGATGGTTAATGTTCCAGAAAATCCCATAGCGATTTATTATAGCATCGTCATTATAAAGAAGTTTATTTATTAAATCAAAGTTATTTTCGTTATCATACAGTGTTTATGCACTAAAATGCATGTGATGTATACCCATGCGTTTAATGGATACTAGCTTTGAGATGGATTTCCTTAGATTCTGGTAGTTTCAGATTCTCAAGTCAGATACCTTGAGATCGTCAAACTGGCTAAGAGTCTGTCCTATCACTGTGATAGGAATACTGTAGTGTAGGCAACAAGAAATAAAGAGGGAAGATGAGATACTATTTTGCGTCCTTGTCGTGTCTAAGCCCTTACACTTGAACACAGAATATCAGTGAAAATCTTGAGCGATCCATGGACTCTTTCCATCCCCCAGGAAACTGAGCTCAGAGGACTCCCTTCGGTGAAAACACAATCCCTGCAGAAAGTTTCTTTTAGAGAAACCGGCAGTAACTTAAATAGCGGAATTCTTCCTTTAGTCTCCTGACTCTTAAAATATGATTTGGACAGATTTGGAGGGAGTCTTGGACTTTTTATCGTTTTCAGGTTTCAGCCGGGCGCTGTGCAGGGAGAGCCTCGAATGACATAAAATAGGATCAGGATTGTCTCCTTAAACATTAATGTCCGTGGGCGCCCCCAACGTCAGATTTGCCGAAGGGAGTTGGTGTAGCGAGCCTGGCTCCATCCAGGAAGGGCAATTTGCAGTGCAGAGATCCCTCCTCCCGGTTTTCTTTTGGAGAGTGGGGAGTGAAATCTGACTCAGGAGTGTGTTGTGTTGGTGTCGGGGGTTTTTGTGCACTCGCAAATTACCAGCTTGTTGTGATAGTCATTTCTGATTGTGAAAAGCATTCCAATTTGTGCTTATTTTTAATGATCACTTTTGCTCGACCAAACACTTCGTTAATAACATTATCTGTGAAGACGATTTTTGTACATGAGCAGCAAAACAAATGGTATGTCTAGGCCAGAACTTGCCCCTTTATGCTTGTACTTACTCTAGGAGAATCCCTCTGTGTATTGGGAACACTAATTTCTACTACAGCATCACAGTTTCCTTCACTGCGCGTGAGAGCCCATGGGTGTTGATGGCCTGCTTTGCTTTTTTCACCTTTGTTTTTACTATCTCCTTGTTATTTAGCATTTATGTAGAGGCATGCATAGGCATCTGTGGGGGAAGCACTCATTTCTGCATTATTCTTAGTGTTCACGCATCTTAGATTGGAGTAGAATCACCTTATTTTCCAAGTTAGGGAGCAGAACATGGAAAACTTGCCCCATGTTGTAAGGAACCAGGGGTCTGTCTGTGTGTGATGAATGGCACTTTGGCTGCGAGGTGTTGGCAGAGGCTGGGGTCCCAAGAGGTAGGGAGGACCTTTTGCCCTTTGGTGGCTTCACTTCTAAAGTGGGAGATATCTTCAGGCTCTAAAGTTACCTAATATTTATAATAACCTCCAATAGGGAAGCTCAAAACTGATTCACTAAACTTCCTTGTACAAATGTAGTACAATATTCCTGACAGAACTTACCCAGAGATGTCAGAATATTTTCAGGGTGTATCATGCCTATTCCCATGTTTTACATGTATGACAAACTGTGCCATATGGATAAGGGTGCTGGTTTCACTAGGATTAGAAGAAGTCTCTAGAAGGAGTCTTAGGACCTGTACAAATGCACAGAGAACTGGGAGATTATTTTTACTTGTACATCATGGACAATTTATGTCTGTTTTATAAGAAAAGTAATTATTCTCTTGGCAAAATATGCACGTGTGTGTGTGTATACTTAGATCCTTTACTTCTGCTCAGAAAATTCTTCCTGTGATTGACTAAACTTATGAGCTAACATTTCCCATTTTGTTCCAGTTTTTATTTCTATTTGTAGATGTTCTAGGTAACTGATTTAGTCAACCATCAGTTTGTATTCTATAGCAATCGCATGGGCTAAGAAGAGTTGTCTTCCTAAATATGCTTTCCTTTTCCTCGAAACTGTTGATTTCCAAGAGTGCATTCTTATTGTCTGGTTCTGGTTTATTTGGGAGCGAGTAAGGTGGACTGATTTGTCAGTGACACCATCCTTTTATCTTCAAAAGCATTTCCGGCTGCACTTGGAGAGTATCTCTAGCAGACTCCCCCATTTGAACAGCAGGAGGAATACTTGGGGGGCAGTGCATTGTCGTACATCAGATGGAAACGCATGTCTCCTGTGGACCCTCTTTCAACTACCTACATTTCCCATGAAAGCATGTGGGCTAATTACCCAGATAATCTAGGCAATTTTCACATCATTTTCTTCTTCATCGGAAGACAGCCAAGTACTTTCACCTAAGTCTTTGAAGTCCCCATTCTTTGAGCCACCTGGAGATGGCCCCCCTCCCTGGTGTGGTTAAAAGAAAAGAAAGAACTGTGTTTTCAACTAGAGTTGATTCCAGTCCCACAGCTGTTGCTTTGTGCCGTGCGTGATCTGCACACGCTGCTCTCTCTTGGGTCTCACACACGGGAGGGCGTGACGGGCATATCCACCAATACACCACCCCTAGAAGTTCGTTCCCTGTTGGTTGTCACAGCTAATTGCTTTTATACCAACCTCAGGAGGGACGGATTCTGTCGAAGAGATTTGCTGTCAAAACGTGGCAGCAAAAGCGTCTCGACACACTGACTCCTGATTAACGGAGCTCGGCAGAACGGAGGGTCACGGGTTCATGAAGGAGGCAAGGAAGCCTGCGGACAGGAGCCCAGTGGCGTGCTCCGGACAGAAGGCGAAGAATATCCGATTCACAGAATTATGACAGGAAATTCGAATCTACATGGCAAAGAGCATTCCTGATGGGAACCCAGAGTTGATGTCTCTGGGTAGTTCAGTTTCTGTTCTGTGTATAGTAATAGAGCAGCATGAATAGCAATGTTCTATATTTTTACTGAGAGTTTTAAGAATAAAACATGTTTTGAAAGGAATTGAAGTGTGGTCCAAGAATGAATGAATAAACTGTAGCAACGTGTCCCCTGTGCCCAGGGTCAGCCCACGCCCACCACGAGGGCAGTGAGGGACGGTACTTTCATGTTGTGGTTACGGTGGTCTGCATTTTCAGTTCCTTGCGAGTGTGGAATTGTTTGCCCATTTCTTTTTGGAAAGTGGGCCAAGTTACCTCACGCTCTTGATTTCCCCTGTACTCTTGAATGTCTGCCTAAAACGGCAGCGCCGTGTCTGCTTCCAGGGTCTGTCAGGAAGATTTTTAAACAGAACAACGAAAACTCCATCGAAAGCTTGAAAACACCTTCCCAAATTACGGCTTTGCATTTCAAAAGTAATCCTCTCAGCAAGGCATGGAGGCAGTTTTCATGTCTGTGTGCACGGCTGTGTGCTGTTCTGTAAGAAAAAACTCTTTGCTGGACAGGTCCTGGCTCTTCCCCCAGCATATGTGACAAGCGACAGATGCGACCCGACTTGGTGGTACTTTGAAGAAGTTTGAGCAGGCAGGTGAGTTAGTTCCTGACACACTGAAGGCTGTTGGAGCTTTATTAGCCATTTCTTGTGGGGAAACAGAAGGTACTGGATGCAGGTTAAGGCTGTGCATCTCCCTCTTCCTGTCACATAACTTATAGCTGCTTAACTCGATGGGAGCTTGCGACAGCTTTCTACTTGGGGTTAGTGCACAGGACTGCCTTACGTAAACAGTTGAGCAAGATGCGGCTGCCTAAGAGCCCCTGGAGATCATTGACATTATTACTAACCCAAGGACATATTTAGTTCACATTATACTTGTTCAGAATGGGCTTTGTGATGACTTCTACTTTAGTAAGTTTCCAGTGGTATTGGACCGCTATCCCATTTAAGCATAAGGCTACATCTGAGTAATGAACAATTTGGGGAATGTGAGATTCCCCGAAACAATGGCATGAAAAAGAACTAAGTCTTGCCTTTAAGTGGTAAATAGAAGGGACCAAAGTTAAAAGAGGAAGTTAAAAAAAAAGGCCTAAATGGCCATTTTCTTGAAATGGAAAGCGGTATCATTTTTTTTTTTTTTTAGATTTTATTTATCTTTAGAGAGGGGGGAAAGAGAGAAGGAGAGAAGTATCAATGTATGGTTGCCTCTCATGAGTCCCCTGCTGGGAACTGGCCTACAACCCAGGCATGTGCCCTGACTGGGAATCGAACCGCGATCGTCTGGTTCGCAGGCCTGCGCTCAGTCCACTGAGCTACACCAGCCAGGGCAGAAGTATCATTTGTGACGCCTATCAAATTGTAATTTTGCTTTAACGGGCAACGTAAGCCCTTGCTAAAATTGCTGCTGCTTTTTTTGTGGCAATGCCATTTTATTCCAGTGGCAAGATGTAACGTGGGACTTTAATGATATATGTTCCATTTCAAATCAACCAAAAAATTCAGGTGATAACTGTATACTACACATTCATAGGTGTGATTAGTGTGGGCTGTCCCGGCACAAATATTGTAAAGATGCTAATGTATCCTACACACCCACAGAGACCACTCTCAGGATGTCCCGCTGAGATCCTTGCACACACTTTCTCCCACTGCTTCCTGTCTGCAGTAGGAGGGGGTCCCCAGGCTTCTGAGTCTGGAGCCAGATCTTACTTAATGCCCCACTGCCGTGATCCAGGGGAAGGCAGTCATTAATTATGTCAACTGCCTGTGAAGTTCCCACAAAAGAATCTCTGCTTCCAGGAGACAGTGTGTGTCCCTAATTAATTTAGGGCATAAAAACACCCTCCTTAAACAGAAATTCATATTTACTCCGTAATGAAACAGTTGATACTCATCAAAACAATACCTGCTGGTAGTCAAGGTTGTGCAGACATTGCTGGCAACCAAGTTCCAGCAGAAGGACCCGGAATCCATGCAGAGCATAGGGAATGAGCAACATTTTCTTAGACATTTAAGCTCTATACAATAGTTTCCCTATTACATGCACTATATACTAGATTCTGTAGTAGTATCAGCAGAACCAGAAGTATTTAGTACAACTCAGAGCTTTGAAATGATGTGTTGCAAATAAACCTTCAAGAGTTCCTTATTACCCAACAAAATGATTGTTCACTACATCTGATATAACAAATCCATGGGCTTGACCTTTAATCAGAGCATGAAATGCATTTACAGAACCTCATATTTGAGATTATTATTTCCGTACTGCCCCAGTGCAAGCATGAGGGTTTTAGGAATTTCTTTCAGACAAAGTCACATACAAAATGCTTGCTCTGCTCGCACGGAATTGTTTTACTCATTACTTCATGTTTGGTTGCCTTTTCTTGAACATGCTTATTTTGTGTTTTTAATGAACAGAAATGGCTTTAAAGCCAATATACAAAAAACAGGCATTTTTTATGTGTGTGACAGAGGACCTGTAATGTGGAGACTGCTGGTGTCCTCCTGTGACGGACCAGTGGAATGTCAACCATGTGTATCACAAGGTCGAGAGGAACCTTCTGCATGTGGTAGGGCTGCTACTGTTAACAGATTTTACGTGCCCAGATCCTCAGAATGTCTCCAAAGACGCTATCCTTATTCTGAGTCTAAGAAGGAAAATCGTGGGGGGAGAGGTTAGGAGGGAGAGAAAAAGAAGGAAGGGCGGGAGGGGAGGAATCTCCGAATCTCCATTCCCTTTCTTTTTCACTTTCTAGTGAGACACGCTCTAAGTATTGTCTATTCATGAGCATCTGCAAGTCACACTGAAGCTTATCCATGTCTTCTCTGGTTTAATAGAAACTTTGATTGTTTTCTAGGATTTACATCTAGTGTAATTGTTTTTGCATTTTAATATAGTAAGAAGTGGATTGAATAAATGCATAACATATTAGAACTTCTATTAAGCAAATGATTCTATGTGGGACTGTTGAACGAATGTTTTCCTTTTTTCTTCTGAGCAAAACACAAATTTCTCCAATTATTTTTAAATTGATTGTTCTCTATTGTTGCCCAAGGACACGTGGAAAAAATCTATTTGTGTGTTCATTCTGTTTCTTCAGTATGATTGAATGGAGCCGCAGAAGACTAATACAGCAGATGGTCAGATACATCCCCTCCCAAACTTGTAAGGGACACTTCTGTTTGCATCCCGGAGACATAATGTTTTCACACGCGGAGACTTTAGTTGTGTTACCTTAGTGTATTTGCAGTGCACATCTGAGTATCTTTTCGAGCCCTTCTGCAGCGATCCTCCCCGTCTGAGTCCCTGCCTCAGAGTAGTGAGTCCTTAACTCATTCACAGCATGCACGAGCTCCAGAAAGGGTCTGTGTGTGGCGGTGGTGAAGACATTATCTGTTTGTTTTTTAAGCGGACCGTTTTTCTTTGAGTGCTTCCTACAAATCAGTGAGCTTCCAGAGAGCAGAGAGTTCTGTGGCACCAAGGGCTGGTAACTGGGCTCTGTCCGCCCCATACCCAGAGGTTTAAGGAGTTATCACACTCTTCATCGGATCAGGAGAACCATAACTTGAGCTTCTATCATTCCATTTTCAGGGCCTTAAAAGTCCCACATATTCTCCTCCATCCTTTTAAGTCCCAGCTGGGAAGTAAACAGGTAGGAGACGAGTGCTCTTCCCATTTCACTCAGCTCGGAGGTGTAAATTTGCCCGCTCCGTGGTACACAGGTGTTGGCAACAAGGTGTGTTCTAAGGTCCCGCACAGCATCCTTGTGAGCAGACCATGGTAGGTGTCACTGAGAGATTAGGAGTATGCTTCCAAGAGAATTAGCAATCTCCTGTTTGCACCTTGCTCCTGTTTCCAGTCCAGGAAAACGAGCTTGCCCTTGCCAAGGCTGTGAGACTAGAGCTCTCTGTGTGTTCCGGGGTATCATTCAGGGGAGCGACACATATATCAGAGGAGTTAAACTGGTTGAAGGAGCTGTCGGTGGTAAAGTGGGGAAGCTATAAAAGACAGCAGCCCTATCCCATTCATGTGACTGAGGCAATCCGTATCCATCTCTTTTATATTTCTATGGATTTTTCTTCTCATTTGCATAAATTGGTAGTATACGTAATAAAAATGCAAATAACAGAAAGCAGGCCCATTTTTAAAGCTATGGAAAAACACCTACTGTCAGGAGGCTTGTTCTCTTGGGGTGGGAGGAACAGGAAAAACACGTGCTGTGTGTGTGTCGGAGAAGGTACTTAGAGGGTTTTTCCCTGGTCTCTCCCAGCGAGCTAAATAGCATGTGGCAGTTGCCACGGCAACCCATTTTTGTGATTTACAGAATCAGGGTGCAAACCAGATGTAAACTGTCAGTCAATAAATTTCTGTTGTCATAGAAGATGGTGACATATGCAGTCTCATTTGGCCAATTTATATACTTTCATGGTATTTTGTTCTCATCTGCTCTTTTCCACATGCGGTCTTGAGTCAGATTCCATTCTTTGGCCACATCGTTCATGTTTCATACGTGATGTTTACTGGGATAACTAGGGTCAGATTCCGAGAAGGCTGTTGTTTCAAAATGAAGGGCATCTGACATCTGTTTTGTCACATGGACACATACATGGACTCTTTGGTTTAGCTCATGGAGAAGAACCAAATGAATTTTTAAAGGGCACTTTAAAAGTGTTTGCAGTTATTATTTTTTTTTGAAAATACCTATTTTCAACCTATACAGATGAATCTTTTTTTGTCTCCGTGATCCCCTCACTGTGAAAACAGAGAGCACTGTGCTCTGGGAGCATTTGGGAGTTCGGGGTCCTGCTTTTGCTCCCCATGGGCTGGCAAGCGGACCCCCATTTGGACCCAACTCGCCTCTAACAGTGTCACACCCACACGCAAGTCCTTTCTTCTTCCTGGGCTTCCTCCTGTGAGTGAGACCACCCGTTCCTTCTGGTGGCCTTTCCTCTCTTCCCATGTCCTGGAAGCCACAACCCTGTCACTCTGGGGAGACTTGCCCCTGCCGCCAGTGGCCCGGGGCCCGGGGTGTTTGCGTGTGGGCTTGTAACGGGGCCCGTTCCGTAGAACACATCCCTGACCCTTCCCTGCCCGTGACATGCCCTCCACATTTTCCATCCGGGGCGACGGGGTTGGGGACAGACAGCACGCAGACACTCGCAGTCCACAAACGCGGGGCACTAGCAGCAGATGTGAGAACCCTTCTAGAGCAGAGGGTGGCGTGTGATCAGTCGAAAGCAGGTGACCGCACAAGTCATGTCAGCCTCTGGTGACATTCTGAAAGTGGCTTTCAGCACATACACTTGCGGCAAAGCAGGCACAGGAGGGAGAACGAGAACTGGGTGACTTCTGTTCCTCCTCGCCCCGGGTTTTCTCATTTCCAAGCACACAGAACCAGCTCAGGCTGTGTGAAATGGAGCCACGCACATGCATGCATGGAGTGAGCTAGCTGAATGGCATTCGATGCTGTTTTCCACAGACGGTTGTAGAGTTAGTTTTACCTGACTTGTACATTTTTTTCTGGCTATTTCCCTGAAAAGAACTCTTAACGGGCACCACAGTATTTGTCTTCTCAGTTTGTGGCAAGTCTTAGAAGAAAAAGTATTGGAAACTAGCTACAAGTAAGTGTGGCTGGACTTCGGTGAAACATTAATAAACCGTTAAGAACTGTTAAGAGTTGGCAAATGTTCTGAAAAGTCCAGTGTTTGTGTGGGAAGTGGATGCACACTTGTGTTGAGTTGGCACTGGACTAGATGGAGCTACAGAAACCTTTCTGTTACCTATACATCTGCAAACATGCTAACACAACTCCTTTGAGATGGTGGCACAGGACAGCTATCATTTCTTGAGCTATGGTTACATGTGGGGAGAAACAAAGGCTTACAGAGACTGCGAAAAGGTGATGGAAACCTTATTCATTAGTGCTCCCAGGGGGCCCTTTCCAAATGAGAGAAAAAGGAGCGCATTCTCTGTAAGTCATTATGATAAACGGACACTCTGCAGGCGTAAAGCACTTCATGTTATAGTTGGCAATTTAAAAATTGTATTCTAACAACTCAGGCATTGAGTGCTCACTATTCTGTGTTATTCTGTATTCTGATACACTGCATTCTTTGGGGGTGTATTTACAACAAGATTTTTATAAAAGTTGAAAAGTAAGTATGTCATGAGATTTATAATTTCACACCTATAGTTACTTTGTGTTGGTTAGAAAGCCTCTCAGGTGCCGGGAAGAACATTGGGGCAGAGAGGTCAGGGGGCCGTTTAGATGGGGCGGGCGGCACAGAAGCGGGGCCTTCCATCTCCAGTTTGGATGAATGTGAAGCTTGCTTTTTGTACAGTGGTCATTTTTTAACTTGTGGTTTTCCATTTAGTTTAACTCTCTCTCTCTCTCTCTCATTTGTCTGATTTGAAAATGGGACAAAACAACTCTTCAGCTAAAGTTACCGTAGGGCACACATTCAAACCCCCAGTTTCAGGAAATTCGCGCTCAGACGTGTGGAGCGGCAGCACATTGCTGTCGATGAAATGCCTCCCTGCTGAGGCGCCTTGGGACGTGACTGGAGGCCATGAATCGGGCCTCTGCTGGGCTTCTGCAGCCAAGAATGTACACAGACCTGGGCCTTTTGCAGAGGAGGCTCCGCCAAGTTTCTCTAGGAGGCTGAGTTTGGGAGCTTTGGGTCATAATGGTACTTAAGAAAGGGAATGATTTGGTAGGAGTGTACAGTCCCATTTTGTTGAAGCTCCACCATCGCAGTCACCGTTGGGTGAACTGACCACTGGGCAAGCAGTGAATCGCCGGCTTTCTGGTTCCAGTTGAACCAGAAGTGGTTGAAGTAGTGAGGTCACTTTGAGCAAGTGATTATTGCCTTTAAAAATCTCTCTGTTTCACAATTCTCTTCTGCCAGTTCTGATTCCTTAAACTATTTCAAAGCACTTGAAGCAAATCCACAATCAGTGTAGAACTCATCCATCATGCCCATGGCAGTTTCTGGGTGACCCTCAGTTGAGTCCTACATGGATGGTGGTAGAATGTTTGAACATAGGAGTTCATGAATATGCAGGAGAAAGTGGGTCAGTATGTCCTACAGATGTCTGAGAGCCACAGGGTGACTGGCAGTGGACCGCATTAGACAGGGGTACTGGCGTTGGGGGCTGTCCTTAACCACCGCCCCCTTCCCCCAGCAGTTACCAGCGTCCATTCGACGGTCTCGGGCAGACCCCTCACAGTCAAACCCTGTCTCCAGTCTTCTTCGGGGGAAAATAGAACTCAGTCTACCTGCTGTGTGCTTATTCTGTATTTGTTCAAGCAGTTGTTGATCACAAACACACAGTTTCTACTAAAAACATGACCAAAACGGCAGACAATGGACAAGGGAAAAGGACTTGAATTCTCAACCACTTGTTCTGAAACTTTATGCAGAAAGTTACTAGGGGTTCCTAGGTGGCACTTGCAGAGATCCTGAGATTCTGTGTTAAAAAACACCCAGGTGCATTTGATGTAGGTCAGCCCAGGTACAGCTTAATAAACTTCTTCTAATGTTAAAATTAATATATGTATATAGTCTAGGCAATGAATGTGTTTAGCAAAACTTTTCAAATATGGTGCCTTCAAAAATCAGAATGGCTCATGTTAAGATGAGAAAATTAAGATAGATACAGATTTTTTAAAATAAGATAGATAGAGATTTGCTGTGTTAGACATACATCATTCCTGTCAGCAGTTCAAGTTTATATTCATTGACTATGATGCAGCCTTGATTATCGGTTAAATGACCATGATGCGGTGTATCTAAATGAGTGGGACACTATTTTAGAATAGCTTTCCTTTCAGAGTTTCATAGAATTCTCTATCAGGTAAGGCATAGAGTGGTACATTGATTGAGAAGTAAATATAATTAGGTCAGAAGGGAAGCCCCGTGCTTAAGTGAGGCTAGGGACTTGAGACACCATCGCCTTCCATGTGGTGCGGTTAGGAGCGGAGGCAGGATGTCATGGTCAAGGAGGAGTTAGTAGCCTAAGGCAGGAAAAACATGGGGAAGATTTGAGCTTACAGGGGTTCATACTTTCTTCTAAGTGTATCAGCTTTAGGAAAATAGAAGGAAGTTTCGGATATTTCCCAAATGCGGTGAGCAACATTCAGGAGTGAAGGGGTGTTTTGTACGTGTTCAATTTGCAAGGTGTTTATGGTGGAGAAAACGTCCCTTGCTTCCTTCCAGATTTCTGTTTCCTAAGAAACAACAAAGGGCTGAGACACTCACGGGTCCTTCTGGACTGTAACCTGCTCATTTTTTCTACACATTGTACTTCTGAAATTTCACAGATTAATGAGAACGTTTAAGTAGAATATCCGCAAGTCATAATTTTATTTTAGATTAGTTGGATGATATTAAGTGTTCATTATTTTATTCATGACATACTAATCAGGTTGCACCGTGTGGTAACACTGTGAAAGTTGATTAATTATCACGTAAGCTTTCTGAACTTTGCTGAGGAGCTTAAACTATAGAAAGGGCCCACTGTTGGATGTGTCTGCGTTAAAAAAAGTCAGATGCTTCCCACAGGAGAAATGGAGTGTGCTAATCCTGAGAAACGTGTGCTCTGGGGGACACAACAGGACAGGCTTCGGAGTCCGACGTTCCAGGTTCGAGTCAGGGTCTGGCCGTGATGGGAAGGTGGGCACATGCTTCCCGTCCCGTCTCTGTTCCCTCAAGGAGCTGTGATGTTCGGTGACGTGACATGGGCACAGAGCTTAACCGGGC
The DNA here is from genome assembly GCF_014824575.4 of Sturnira hondurensis. Classification (NCBI taxonomy): domain Eukaryota; kingdom Metazoa; phylum Chordata; class Mammalia; order Chiroptera; family Phyllostomidae; genus Sturnira; species Sturnira hondurensis. The sequence continues at coordinate 24,634,198 of NW_028075471.1, forward strand.
TTCCGGCTGTGCTCCTGGATGAGCAGCCGTTGGCCAGTAACCCTCCCCCTCTTCTGCCTCCTCATTGTTGTATGGGTGTATAAGAAGTAGCAGGAAAAACTATCCAAAAGTTAAAAATTATATGTAGTCTTATTTCTTATGTGTTGAGTATTTCTCATGATGCACAGACATGTTATTTTGCAGATGCCCAATGACTTAAAATTTTTTTTTAGTATGGAAAGAAAATGTATATGGGCTTGCACTCTCTAAACCCCACCCCTAAACACTGGAAGAACCCTCGGGAACATCTTGGCCTCGATTTCTCACTCAGCTTTTTGTATGTAGGACAGTCGGCTTGAGCGCTCCCCTGGTAGCTGTTGGAGGAAGTCGCCTGGTGAGAAGCGCAAAGTTTTGCAAATGGCTCGGACGGACCGCTTTTGCGGAAGTTTTAGGTCTGGCTCAGCCTGATCAGTTTGGAAAGGGGGAGACAGCTTTCATCCACTAACGTGAGGAGCCAAAAGCTCATTAATACTGAGAAGGGTTGATGGATTTTGCTGAAAATGGATGATCCTGCCATAGGTGAAATGTTCAGACTTGCTGTGACTTCCTTGTTTAAAAGAGAATGCCCGAGGAAACAAAGGACCCGAAGATGGGAAGGGGACTCTCTGGGGCTGTGGTCGATAAGGACAGGAGACAGTGAGCTTCACTCGCATTCTCCCTTGTGCCAGGTACCGTGCTGCCTGACTCCAGGTGGGGCCGCAGGACAACGAGAGAAAAGGGGGGGGGACCAGGCCAGGCCACAGGTTCGGTTGTGAACCCACCTACGATAATCCTTTTAATTAATCAAATGGATGTTGGTATTTAAATAGAAATAAGTAGGTCATCTCTCTTCTCTCCGAAACAACAAAAAAAGGAAGAAACTGCATGGATTCTACAAAGAGATGACGTCCTAGTCTGAGCCGAGTGCAGGGCCGAAATGACAAGGGGCATGATTGGAGGCTGAGGGGGAACCTGGCTCCGGGAGGCAGTGTGGACGTGGCCACAGCTGGGCAGTGCCACCTGCCGCCTGTACGAAGGCTTGTGTGTTAGAGCCACCTACCCCGGGTTCCTCCTCCTCTTGTGCCTTGACTTAGTTGAGGCAAGTTGCTGTTTTAGTTGCTGTTCTTCTCTAAGCCTGGTTCGCTTCATTGGTTAAATGGAGTTAGGAATATTACTCGCTTTGCCCTGGCCAAGTGACTCAGTTGGTTGGAGCATCATCCCATACATACACCAAAAGGCTGCAGGTTTGATCCCTGGTCAGAGCATATACATGGGTTGCGTGTTCAAACCCTGGTCCGGGGACATGTGGGAGGCGACCGATCAATGTTTCCCTCTCACATTGAAGTTTCTCTACCTCTCTCTCCCTTCCTCTCTCTGAAAAATAAACACATCCTCAGATGAGGATTTTTTTAAAAAAGAATGTTACTTGCCTTATGTGCTTATTATGAGGATTCAGTGAGGAAATGCATGGGAAGTGTTTAGCATTATGGTGGTCCAAAAATGCTCAAATGTTCATGTGGCCTGCTGGTGTTCTGCCCATTCCCTGAGCCAGCAGAGAGCTGTCTGCAACAGATCCTGTGCTCTGAACCCCTCGGGCCTCTGCTCACAGGATGTTATTGAATTACACGTTTCAGTCTTCATTCCTTTGACCACCTGGTCCAACAGCCGTGCACTGCGACACATTCCGTAATGTAAATGAAAAATGAGACTTTGGTATTTACATGGAATGTGCTTGCTCATTACAGGAAATGGTAGTCTGGCACACGCCTCACTGGTTTAAAAAAGTTGGCTGAGCATCACCTATGACACTCTGAGCGGCTGCGGTGTTTGTGAAAAAACACGTGGGTGACAAACTACAGTTGGAAGAACAAATATAAATGACGTGTTTCGTAAGTGAATCAGTTCAGCTGTTCACACGAGCAAGTGACTCTGCAGATGAAGGCAGTCTTGTAAACCCACATCTCAGAATGACATTTTATCTGGTTTTCATTCAAGACTCCCTAGGAACAGAGCTTCGTGGTTTTAGAAGGGCTCAGAATACGTTTCCTTTTCCTGTGGCGGTAGCATGGGTTCTCTCTTCCCATCGTGGTTGCTGTCCCTTACACGACACAGCATCGTGCCTGAGACTCAGCGCTACGTGTTCCCCTCCCTGTGGTTTGTTCCCAGTGCCTGGGACAGGGGCCGTGTGAGGCATTAACCTTTGGGCCTTTGTGGAAATCAAAATCCGATCTGTCTACAGGTATATTAAAGTTACCCCCGATGATTATTAAAATTTCTGTAAAGACCATCGTGGTCCCCTGTACCCTTTGTAGAATATGTTCAGTATTTGGTGTTTCCCAGGGACAGATTTCTGATGAAAGCAGACTGGAAGGTAGAGCCTGGAGGCACTGTTAGCAAACGAGGGGAAGACCAGGGAGTTTCAGGTGTCGGAATATAGTGACAAAGAAAATATTCCACTGACACAGAGGCCAGTATGAATTGTATCACCGAAAACACATGTCTGTTTTTTCATGTATTTTGAGTTTTTATTCTTTTTCTTAACAATAGTAAACTGTAAACTAGCTGACAATGTAATTTAAATGCCTCGATCTACCAGTGGTACGAGGCTGTGAGATATTACGGAACCAATTTTACAGAACCAGTGGAATGAATCTACCGACATGTTTGCTTGCTGTGTCTTTATAGTCATTTATTAACTTAGTAATTTTAGAGAAGATTTCTTGTAAGCACAAATCAATCTCTCTACACAATGAAATGAGGCTTTTAAGCATTTTCTATGAACTACCCCATACCGTTGATGTCGCTGGGAAGTGCGGTGGGTCCTGAGTCTTTGAAGGCCATCGAGTGGCCGTGGCACATGGGTGGGCTCATTTCTCGGGCAGCACATTCTCCCACCTGGAGCTCCTGCCTGGGCAAGTCAGGGATCCCTGCCCTCCCCCCTTTCATCCCTCAGGGGACTGAAGGCCAGAGCTTCAGAACTACGGAAACGGAGACAGTTGCCTGTTGATGCTAAGCCTTGAATTGATGGGGGGGGGGCGGGTCTCTGGGGAGTCTGGGTCTTCACAGTACCCACCCGGTTTTGGGGAGGTTTGCACTCCTTCCCAAGCAGAGTAGCTGCTTGTCTGTGGAATGCGCCCCCTTCTGGAAGGAAAGCTTGACACAACAGCCTGAAGAAGATGTAGTTGTGGGACGTCCATTTATTCCAAGGACAATGTTACTGTTGAAAGACAGAATCTCCCCTAGACAGGGCTCTCTGAATACTGTGAATGAGTTCACCAGCATTTGTGTGTCATTTTCTCCCCAAGACAAACAAACCGGGAAGGAGATGACAAAGAGATGGCTTTTATGTGGACACTTTGCTTGTAGGCGGTTGAACATCCCGTGACTTTGAGGACCATGTTCAAAACTCCCCAGCACCCCGGAATGCGCCTGAATCACTTACTCATCCCGTTTTATGCGTTCTTCGGAAACCTTTGCCAAGTGTCTGTTTATCAAAGTGCTGATGCTGTCAGACAAACATATGGATGAGGAGGTAGAACAAGACGCAGTCTCCTTCTCCAAGAATAGATGTTGGTTGTGTCTGTCTTGTTTAACTCAGGCATATCATTAGCTGTGGTTTGAGAAGTACAGATTTCTCTTTGTGAAAGTCTATCCACACAGAGTGGGATATGGTGCAAAGGAGGTGTGAGTGTGGAGTGGGAGTCCAGGAACAAGGGGACGCGTCTTTGCCAGCAGACTCACAAAGTGCCCCTGTTGATCCGTGCTGTGCTCGTCTCGGGCGTCAGAAGACCCCCATGCTCCCCATGTGAGCCCCCTGACTGCGGCATCCCTCCAACCTCATGGAGCCTCCTCCCCCAGTCTCCAACAAAGCTGATTATCATCACACCTCCCTCAGCGGGCTGGTGCGACGTGCTCTCTAAATGGTAGAGCTCCAAACAGATTCACAATTATGCTGTTATTTGTGTGTGTGTGTGTGTGTGTGTGTGTCCCTCCTATTTCCCCAAAGTTTTTGACTCAGTTCATGACTATCATCTTAAGTAAAATTTGGACAGCATATTTAGAAATAGACAGCCATTTGCCAAAAAGAAAAACAAATAGGGCTGTGAGATTAAGGAGGTGCCCACAAGACAGGCACTCTAACTTTGGAAAGGAAGAGGTAAGGTGGGGGGGAGGCGCACAGAGCAGGGAGAGAGGGGTGCTGTCCTGAAAACGCCCTTCCAGGTCTCCAGTGTGAGCGCAGTATGGAAGGGAAGCAGGGGTCCTGAGAAGGGACGCGACTTGGAAAGAGGATGCGGGGAGTGCTTTACAGCAAAATCCAGTGAGAAAGGGTGTGGGGAGCCACCAGAATTTCTGGAAGAACCTCCCAGGGGACCACCCATAGCTGAACCTCTGCAGGAGACCACAGCACCATTATTACCGAGGTGTTTTAAAAACAGGGCAAAGCTCCAGTTTGTATGACAGAAAAGAGCGGACTGTATCCAAAGGATGAATTACGGGTTTCTGGTGTTTGGGTGTTGTATACCCAGCACATCATGACTGCCTCTGCCATCGAATATCTGCTTTTGCTTTTAGGCATTTGTAGATCTAAAGACATTGCCTACAAATTTTATTTTATTTTGGCGTATATCTATGAACTTGTTCCCCCCTTTTTGAAAAAAATACTGTCTTTGAAAGACCGAGTAGGCAGCATTTTAGTGGGGTGATGTGGGAGCCCTCTCAGGCGTTCTTCCCCAGGCAGCCAAGAACACGATGTGTGGTTTGGGGCAGTGACGTTACAGCCCCAGGGGTCAGTTTCCTCAGTTGTGAAACGAGCACGTGAGACTAACCACAAAAAGTCCTTTTCCATCCTAGATTTCAGTTATTGGGTGAAAACCTGTTCCCTGTCTTCATTCCCTTATACTGAAGCTGTGCAGTGCACATTTATGAATTGCACCTTTAAAAATATCACCCGCCCTCATTACAGCCCGAGAGAACTGGATACCGGAGCAGGCAGTTGTACACACCCCTGACAATTACACAGATATGGCAGGTGGCGTGGTGGGTGCCACATCTCTTCACTAAGACCAGAGATGAGACTTTGTCTTCTTCGCTACCCCTGGGGATCTTTTTCTGTCCCTTCCATCAAGTCACAGGAAACATTGGGATTCCTCCGTGACTTTTTCTGTCCTCCGGCACCACCTACTTTCTTTGCTTCAGAATTTGACTTCCTTTGATATTGCAGCCTACGGGGCCATTGTGATCCTGTCCCACTGCCCAGGTGTCCAAGCAGACAGCACTGTGTCAGAAGAGGTGGGGAGGGGCTCGCCAGCGCGGAGCAGACCTGGGTGCAGGGGCCGCCCAGGGATGCTGCCCTGAGTGCTCCCTGCACGGCCGTGTCGAGCCTCCTCTGTGACAGTGTGGGCAGGCCTCCCGCGTTTCTGCCTCATGTTTATCTGCTCGTCTTCATTTCATGGGACCAAGGAGGGATACATGGGTGGTTAAACCCTCAGAACCAGGTCTCCATGGAACAGCTGAGTGGGATGCAGGCGTGTCTGGTGTTTCTCCAGATTGGTTGGAGCAGTGTTAGTTTCAGGGATGCTTTGGGGGCACCCTTGCTGAGGCTGCAGGGGGGGTCCCACGTGTAGCATGCCATTAGCTTCCTTTCAGTGATCTTCAGATTTATCAACACACACTTCATCTGTGACCATCTTCAGGGATTAGTAATTAAGTAACAACTAACTGACAGAGGTGTTATTTTGTTAACTCAGGTTTCCAGCCTTTCTGATCAACTTAGTTTGCCACACATATCACAGCGCCACATCACAGAGCAGTTTGCCCCCAGAGCAAACTCAGGGTGGGGCTGAGGGAAAGTAGAACATCAAACCCATTCTGTGGCCAAGGGGGGGGGGGAAGCAGTAGGTGTAAAAAAAGAACAAAGAAAGAATAAAATACAGCAAGTGAATCACAAGTCAATCACCTTTTTCATACGTCCCTAAACGGCCAGCCTGGAAGTCTGATAATACCGTGTATGAAGCTGTTCACAGCAACAACCACAACCAAAGAAAAAATTCCACGTCCTCATCAGTATTCTAACTCAGCATGTTGCCTGTGACAAGGGACACCCTGACAAGATGGCCCTTTGAAGCCTGTCTTGCCTGAGAGCGTTTATTTCTGTTGTAGCTATGTGATGGGTGGGGGGCGGGGGGGGGGCAGGGGCAGGCTCTAGCTAAGCCTCCCAGGGGCGCTCACATGTTCATCACCTGACATGGGCAGGTGCCGATCAGATCCCCAGACTCACTGGCACACACATCAGGTGACAGCCCCGGGGGCCCGGACTGACTGCACTTCTCAGACTCCAGTGGACACACGACTGAGCTCGGGGATCCACAGTACATGCATGTATGTGAGCTCCACCAAGGTTAAGGCGTGCATCTGCTGTTCTTAGGTGTCATTGGTTGCAGTTTTATAACAGGCTGGGTAGGGTTTAAGGATGCGTGTGTTTGGTATGGAAAGTTTCCCCGGAAGAGGTCTAAGAAATGCTGAAATCAATACTGCAATGCTACATTCTACAGGAGTTTGAAATCGGGAGGTTGATGGTCTGCTTCAAGCCTTTCCTCTAGGTTAGAAACTTAGGAAGCACCTCCGAATACGGGGTCTGCTCTGTGGCCAACGCAACACCTCTAATGAGGAGCAGAAAAGCAAGTAAAACGGCATTTTCTCTCTGCAATAAATCCACTGTGTGTTTTCTACAGACTGCATGTGCGTATGAGGCAGGCGGCGCGAGCCTGCCAATACCAGGAGCTAAAGCCTCAGCCCCGTTCGGTTTTCATCTGAGCCGGAGACCTCTCCCTAAACTTGTTCATTCCGCACAGGGAAAATCGAAGCTGCTGGCACACTGGCAAACCTGCTTTATTGTCACCATTTACAAAGGTCACTGGAATTAATTGGCTTCTTACATTACGTATTGTAAATCGGCTCATTTTGACACATTTACGGGAAAGTGGCAGGATCTAAGTGGCTGGTTATTATCTTTTGGGGTTTTTTTTGGCTCTTATCATAAACCAGGGAACCAATGATAACTCAGAAATCACAGTTGTAGAAAAAAAATCGCCTGCAGTTTGAAAGAAGCCGACTCCATTAACTATTGGGTTAGTGGGACTACAGGGAGGCCAGAGCCTGAGACAGAATGCAAATCCTCCCTTACTGTCCACGTCTTTACAGGGCCCATTACAAGGGGCAGTGAGCATCCTCAATTGGCCTTGTCTGCCTGAAAGCATACTCCTAGTAGCTGCGCCCTTTTACGAGTCTGGAAGCGTAAATTAACCCCACCATGTTCCATGAATCATCCATGAATCATGGATGCTCACAGTTTACTGAGAGTAATTCTGTCTCCCAGGAATCGCTTCTGAAACTAACAAGGAGAAACGTCAGTTGCAGGACCAGGGCACACTGCTCTCTAGGTGGGTATTTCAAATCCTTACTTCTCCCATTCTTATTTTTCATAGTATCCCCTTTTCACCAGATTAGGGAGGTCCTACTCACATTCGTAAGCCTGCACCCCCTGAAATTCGAGGCACAAAACAAGGGCATATTGTAAAAAGCGAATAAATTAGAGGCAGGTGAAGCCATCCAGCTCAATACCAGCACAGGGAATGTAGCAGTGGGCTTGAGCAAACAAGCCTCTTAAATCGGAGCACAGCCACAAAGCCACCCTGCAGGGAGGCTGTTCATTACCAGGGAAGATAGGAACTCTCCCGGTTGCTGGGATGGCTTCACCCGCTGTGTGTCACTTCCAGCTGCATTAGCAACCAGACGTTTGCGCCGTCCCTTCCGACCAGCCACCAGCGAGGGGGTGTTATTAAAGGGAAGTCATTTACCCCAAGCCGCAAGCTGTAGGCTGGCAGAAATTCAGCAACTGTTGGTGACACTCTCATTCCCCACTCTGCTCTATGGTTCCAGCGCTCGACCCACAGCAGTGGCGCCTTCGTCTGCATCCACTGGGTGCCAGGGAGAAAACTGCCCCGTTTGGGGGATGGGTTTCAAAACCCAGACCGATGGGCGCTCTGCTTTCCCTGACCCACACTGAGAAGAAAAGGGGGCGAGGGGGAATCCGCCGGCCCCTTGCTCTCCCCTTCTCTTCTTTCCCCGGCCCCCTTGGCGCTCTCTGCCTCTCTTCTCCCGCCGGCACTTCCTTTCTACCCCCGCACTCGCCCTCCGCAGGCGGCCGGCTCGTAAATGCCTGTAGGAGAAGCGAGCACACACGCAGGGCTGGGCAGGCACCGAGCCCGAGGGCTTCGGCGTGTCCATTTCTTCTCAAAAGTAAAAGGGAACGAGGAGGGCTTTTAGAATCCCGACAGGAAGAAAGCAGCACAGCAGAACCGAGCGTAAAAACACACCCCAAAACGAGTGGAGGAGAAACGGAGCCCGTCTCCGTAGAAAGGCTTGTTTCCAACTTACCTTGCGAAGCCGGCGCGGCGAGCGAGCACCGCAGCACCTCGGCGCCTCTGCGTGTGGATCGCTCGGCTCCCGAGCTGCGGGCATCACATGGCCGTGTTCCTGCCGGGCGTGAAGAGGTGCGTGTGTGTGATCGAGTACACACAGGCATGTGCTGTAGGTGTGCACGCGCGCCCACACGCCTGCCTCCAGCTCGGCGCTCCCCGATGGGAAGGGAGGCGGGCCGCTGGCGCTCGGACGGCCTCGCCCGTCCCGGAATCGCACTCAGTCGGCCGGCTGGGGCTCCCCGAGCCGAGAGGACCAGTCCCCGGGGCCCGCGGGCCTGCTCCCCGTCTCCATGGTGGTTGGCTAGTGGTGCATCGCTCACCCCATCAGCTGTCGCGCTGACATGGTGCTGCCAGCTCGGCGGTCATTAATAACGGAGCACCTCCACTCCCCGCGAGGAGCCAATGGCTCCGGGCTGCCGTGAGGGGGCGCTCGCAGCTGCTCCCGCCTGGTTGGCTGAAACGACCTGTCTGTTCTGTGTCCCTGCTGCTTAGGGTAGAATAAATGAAGCAGGTTTGCACATGTTCTGGGGATCGGCGCCCCTCCCTCCCTCCCTCCCCCAGCTCCCTGCCTTCTTTCCACCCTTCCCCCGACCCGTTTTTTGAGGGGGAGGAATTTTTGGATAAATTTTTCCTTTTTTTTTAGGTTATCAGTCTTAGAGAAACTGTTTTCTCTCTGAAAATAGCTGGGCACACTACTTACAAGAATTTCCCAAATGGTAGCCCCCCCCCGCCCCGCCCCCACGTCCGGAGGGTCAAAGAGCCTCCGACTGCTTCTCCACGAAGTTCTGGGAGAGGAGGCAAAGACGCATCCACGGGGAAGACCCGCCCGGGCTGCTGGCGTGGTGCTCGCCTCTCCATGGGTCCTCCCAGTTTCAGCATATGCGCTTGCTGTTCGGCAACATTGTTTTTAAAGCAGTGGCATTTTCTATCTGGGTTGACCAGAGTTTTTAAAAATAACGCATGTTCACAACATTGGCATACGAGGGGGTGTTTGAAAAATGTGTATTTCCAAGTATTCACTCGCTTCTCCTTATGTGATGCATTTAACCGGCCAGCCACATAGGAGCCGGAGCATGCGGGGGTGCTGGGTGTGTGCATGTGCGCGCGTGTGTTCAGGGTGTATGCTTTACCATTCTGGGGCAGTATTTCAACGGTAATATAGTAAATGCTCAAGGAAATGATTTTTCTTTGTTCTTAGACCTATTAACTCTGAATGTATATTTTCCAGGAAAATGTGCTATGTACACTGAATTAGGTAAAAGACTTACTGAATTACCAGAAATTGGGGAAAAGAAACAGCGAAAAACGTAACATTGTATATTTCTGAAAGAAGATCTGTGAGTAAATGGTGAACAATTTTTAAGCATGTTTGTTGTACAACCTTAATTAGCATACTAGTAAAGCATGTTATGGAGAAGAATGAAACATGGGATTAATTTATCAACAGGTCAAAAATAGACTAAATTCATGATGGAGCCCTAGTTTTGACAGACTACCCTCTAGTGGGGTAGAAAGAAATGACATTTTTTTGTGTGTTATTCCTATGTTTACTTGGGGGAAGAAAAAGCCTGGCATCTAATTCCTCCCTGTTTACTGAAATGACATAGGCCAGTAGTCTGCAGTCATGATTATCATAATACCAGAAAATTAAATATAACAGTATGTTATTTCTAAAAACTGAATGTTTTTACTCTACAGTTTTCTTTAAAATGTTTCCAAATGCTTTATGTTTTCCTTATATAAAAATTTGTTCAAGGAGTTGCCAAACTTTGGAATGGGAATAAACTCAAGACCAAAGTAGTTTCTTGATTAATCTAATAATCCTTATTCCAGACTGTTATTTCAAGCTTTCATTCTTTACCAGGCACACTAGCATTTACTCTGTGAATGTTAAGGATCTGTGGTTGAGCGTTAGGATGTTGTGACGGAGTGTCCATACAGAATTAAATGCCCTTGAATAATGGAAGTAACCACCCCCATCACCCCCAGTTTTACTCTTTCCAGCTTCAATTTCTTACGTATTTCAAATCATTTCAACACTTGCAGGATTTTATTTCCACATACAAACCATTTATATTAAAATTGTGATATTTATTTGAGAAAAAGAATTTTAGTTTTCTGCTATTGGTTCCTTAAGTATTTCATTTTGCTTGATTGGTATTGACTGTGTAATTGACAAATCCGGTAATCAAACCAATTATAATGTACTCTCATAATGAAGGTAAGTGGTGATAATCAAACAGGTGATTAAACGACTTTCTTGGTTTCTAGATGAAACCAGCTATCATATGTAATCTTCAAAATTTTAGTCTCTTTCACGAATCCAAAAATATCTAAGTTTTAACTTTGTGACAGTGGAATATTTTGAATGCTACCTGGTGCCATATCACAGGGTATCATTTTAACTAAATGGTTACCTTTTTTGGCATCTAGAGAATGAGATTACTTTTCTTGCAGTTGATTTTTTTGTTGTAGCCATGTTTATGATAAATTCAAAAGATTTCATACTTGTTTTTATAAATTTAAGGTCATGGGATATTAGGAGTGAGCTTCCAGTGTGAGGGAGAAAACAACTCCAGCTTTGGGTGAAAAGGCTGAGAATCGCGCTCTTTGCTTGTAGTTTCCTTTTACTGCAAGAGCTTCAGCAGTTTAGAAATTGGTGTTCCAGGCGATTGTCACCTGTCAGTCAAGGCTCTCATTTACTGCAAACATGAAAAGTGACTCTCCGAAAAGATATGTTAAAAACTTACCGAGTCATCACATCTTAATGAAGTATCAAATGAAGACATTAAATTGTAACTGGATACAGATTGCAGGGCTTTTGAATCTGTACAGTTGTGACTAGCCATCAAATTAGAGCCAGAGAATCTTAAACCTGCAGTGCCCCCTTGGCCAGGCAGCTCAGTTGGAGCATCGTCCCATGCCCCGAAAGGTTGCTGGTTCAGTCCTCTGGTCTGGATGCACACCCAGGTTGCAGGTTCGGTCCTGGTCTCGGCGCGTATGGGAGGCGCTCAGTCGGTGTTTCTCTCTCACATCGATGTGTCTCTTCTCTCACCCTTCCTCTCTCTCAAAGACCCATGAACATATCCTTGGGTGAAGAGTGAAAAAAAAACAAAAACAAAAACTCTAGTGCCCTGATTCCTGAGAGGTCACGAGACCTGTCGAAGTGTCGATGGGGGAGCAAGAATGAGAGCCCCCAGGTTTTCTGAGACTTTTTCCTCCCCATCTCCCTCTCTCATCTACTGGGTTGTTGACAGATCTCCCCCTTCTCTTCTTCCCTCCCTTTTTCCTTTTTCACTTTTCAAGTTTTTTCTTGAGGAACTACTGAAACCATAGAGAAGATTACCCTTGGAAATGCACTGTGATACCTGGTATACCTGTCAGCTACGTTGTAGTAAATGTCAGCAAGGTTTCCTGAATGAGTGGTCAGTTCCAATTACAATTTACTGAAATAATTTTAAAACATAAATGAATAATTACAGTCCTATAATGATGCTGAAAGAGTTCTGCCTTCATTATCAGATATGAAAATACAGGGGTAAAGTACATAGTGATTCACTGATTTAAGGTTGAGGTTACTAATTCGTGAAGATGATTTTCGTTTCGTGGACTCCTGGGCAATGTGTTCTGTTGTTGCCGCCGCTGTTAGACTGAGGGCGAGTTCAAGGGCGGACAGCCTGGCCTTGAATGCTACCTGGCTACTCCCTAGTTTTATGACCCTGAGCAGGAACTTAAAGTCTCTGCACCTCAGTTTCCTCCAGGATCGTTGTGAGGATGAAGGTGGTGGGTACGAGTGAACACTTAGCATGGGGCCTGGAACATACTCAGCTGGAGTGAGTGTCGGACACCAGCATTGTTGCCATCATTGTCCTTGTCATTGTCATCGCTGTCATCTCCTCCGCATCATTTGTTCCACCTGTCCTCTGTGTTTGGAAAGCCCTTTCTGCCTCTTACAGCAAGTGCCTGCCTCTCACCTGTCTACCAATCCTAAGTCAGTCAGGTTAGTTCAATAGCTGCTTCCGCTGTGGAATCTTCTGAGACCCTCTAACCAGATATGATCTCTTATTTGACCCAAAACAGCATTCTTTATCTCTTCGATCACTAATCACTTTTGAAATGTATTCTAATTATTTCTCTAATTTGAACCATTTTCCTTTTTAGCTTATAAGGTTCTCCCAGGGGGCATCTATTTCTTATTCATCTTTAAGCTCTGTAGCGCATAAAGACAAGGAGAAAACATTTGTTGAGTCAAAACTGTATGTTTTAAAAGTTATTTAATCTTCACAACATCTTTATAGGATAGGTCTTTTTATTCCCATTCGACTGTGTAGAAACATCTGTTCAGAGAAACTAGGTTACCTGCTCCATATCCCAAAACTATTAAACAGCGGAGCTAAAATTTGAACTCAGTTCTGGTGGCCCACGGAGCCTCGGCTGTTTTTACTGCACAAGGCACTCAGTATTCATTTGTGAAGAAATGCTTGACTGATGACCAAGCCAACTGATTCAATGTAGTCAGCAACACGGTTGCTAAAAATAAACTACTATTGTAAAGGAATGAATTTTATGCATTAGACAGTGGGTACTTCTGTTCCCATTTGTGGGACAGTGGGTTTTGCTTATTTGATGTTGACGACAGAATTTTTATTGCCGGCACAATTTGAGAAACAGGGCTCCTAAGACACGCCGTGCCTAGCAGGGGGAGATGCATTGCTGCCGTCAGAAAGCGAAATAAATGCCCATGGCCACCGACAAGCAGGGGCCACCACTGCGCCAGGAGGCTCCTCAGTTAGAAACAGCAGGGGAGGTGAGTGGCGGTGGCTGTTTGTGTGAAGGTCACACTAAAGAAGGTTGGATCAGATCCTCATCGGCTTTTTCAAGGAGTTTTTAAAAGCAGAATCAGAGAAAAACAATGGGTTTCTCATTTAACTGTAGGTCTTATTTTTAATGAGGGATGTGACTGCAGCTGCGGAATGTAAGTAGTTTCACCACTTGAGAAAATTCGCAGTCAAGATCCAGAAAGATGTTGGAAATCAAGGAGGTAAATCTGTGTCCTGTGTCTCCCCCTCAGATTCCTTCCTCCTTCCCCCGTTTCCCCGTGTCTGTCTCTGTAGATCCAGCCCTCATCTTGGTTTGTCTCTGCACGTCTCCATTCTTTTCTTCCAGAGGATCGACTTTTACTTCTTCTCCAGCCATGAAGACAGAGAAACAGTAAAGTAACCTTAAAAATATTTGTGTACGTAGTTGGTAGATAGATAGGTGAGTAGCTAGAGAGATAGACAGTTTGTAAGTTGCACAGAAACAGTGGAAAAGAAATATATCGAAAAAGGCCCTATAGCCAACCATAGTGGTAGGTGGTTACCTTTTATGGGGTGTAGGGGGTGTTTATTTCCTTTTATATTTCTCAAACTTTCCACAGTTGGTATGTATTGGTATATTTATAACAAGAAATAATACCTATTATTTTAAAGATAAGATATGAAACTCTTTTGGGTAGGACTTCTATAACTGGTGCTCTATTGTTTAGTAAAACACCCAACCTTCTCCACCTAGTATTCAACTCCATCCACGACTTAATAATTAAAATAGCAACAGCAACAGTGGACAGTGTTTACTGAGCACTCCTTTGCCTACTAGTCTGGTGAGAGTTTTCCACAAATTGTCTCAGTCCATCTTCTCTATTAAAATACCAGGTAGTCATTAGTCTCATTTTACAGATCAGAAAATGTACTGAGGGCTGAGTGTGCAAAAATTCACCTCGTTGCTCATGGGAGTCGGCACTCAAACCACACTGTGTCTGCCTCCAAGGCTGACCGGCATGACCACTGTACACAAACACTCTGGTACGTGGCCCATGTGGCTGTCCCGTCATTCTCGCCATTTCTAACCCCAGTGCCTGCCACCCTGCAGCCACACCCAGGGCCTCAGCCTGTCCTGAGTGAATCCTGCATGGTCTGCTCTCGCCCATTCGTTCCTCCTGGGAGCATGCTGGTTCCACAAGGCTTCTGCGGGAAATACCCGTCCTTGTAGACACTCCCTCATCTCAATGACAGTTAGCATTTTGCTTATTTTATCACATTTTCAATGTACTTTTTATTATCATATTTCTCTTGTTGCAACATGTATTCTCATGTATCTGTGCCTAGAAGGTAAGCACGTTGAAGGCAGAATAGGCCCTTTGCTTCATGGCGTGCTTAATTAAGTGCAGTTTGCATATGAAAGGCACTGGCCTTTCCATTAATTTAACCTCACTGGGTGACTTGAGGGGTAATTAACTGCTCTCTTCAGTGTACTGGTTTTGTTCCAATGGTTGAGTAAATTCAGGGGATCACTCTGTTAATGAAAGACCTCCCACCACGGGGGGGGGGGGGGGATAAGTTCACTGGGATCAGGGACCTTAGTTGCACTTAGGTTATTCATAAGGAAGCTATTGTTGATGGAAGAGCAGTGCGTTCTTGGACGTGGCCTTCTTCTTGCTGACCACTTCCTCTCTTCATCTTTCCTTAGTACATGTTCAATGCAGTTGGGTTTGTGTAATTTTTAGGTTCATGTAAGTTCTAGGCAAACATGCCGAGAACCAAGATGGTAGGTAAGTTCTAGACAAGAAAACTGAGGACCAGGATGGCATAAGATAACATGTTGCCTCTTGTCCATCTTGTGCAGAATCTGCTGCATGTTTTTTTGTTTGTTTGTTTGCTTTTATGTGGGTTCTTTTGTAAAGGTGGCTACAGAAAACAGTTTATATTTAAGCAAAAGATCAAGGCAGTAATTTCTGAGCTAGAGAAAGCAAACTTTTTTTATCAGTAAAATATTTATGCATTTAGTCATACTGCACCATCCAGCAGTTGAAGGGTCGTTTGAATTTCGTGAATATTTTGTGTCACTTTTGCTCCACTTCCACTAGATGGGAGAACAAAGGTGACTGATATTCTTCTTGGCTGATTGTCACCTGTCATTGAAGGGGAGAGCACGTGAGGTCCAGAGCTGGAGCTCTGCCTGCTCCTTCGGCGATTGTGTGTAGAGTCGTTCCTTTAGCCCGGGGCAGGTGTTTTCCTGACCGGAGGCCTCTCACCGCAATAGCAAGGTGGCAGAGGAGGTGGGGACTTCTGTGGTTCTCACCTACACCGAGGCCACAGCTGGAATTCCAGGTTTAAACCTTAAACTTACCTTCACTCCACCTTATCATCCTAGTATATTCTGGTAGGGCCACTTCTGGGGGTGGTGGATGCTCAGGTGTTTGGTCATTGGACTGCCTTTGGAAATGAGCTGACCGGGTGATTAGGTAGAGGTGAATCTGGGCACGTAGCAAGTACTCTATACAGATTTATGTTTGAAGGGTACTGCCCCGTTTATTATCACTCTGTATGTTATTCAGGCCTGACTCTTCCGGGGTTCAGCCTCTGCCTCAGTGGGTTTCTGATTCCAGGAGCTGGACAGGTAGAAGTTCTGGGAAGTACGAAGAATGCTGAAATCATGTCCAATGTGCATGGATAGCTGCACAGCATTCAAGGGCGGCCTGTTGGTGGCATTCATTGACTTCTGCTGTGGACAGAGGTCACCCAAGCAGTCAGGACAAGGGAAAGCGGACTGGCCTCTGCCCTTCTCCTCTGTTTGGAGTTGTAAGTAGCCGTCCATACTAAGTGTGCATAGTGATCAGAATGCTTTTGGCTGTGAGGGAAACAGTTTCTCCCTGTTTAAACTAGTTTAGGTTAAACATAGGTTAACACTACCATGCCTAGGTATTTTGGGATCATGCAGTCTCACACGCTCTCATCTTGGCAGAGGGAAACTGGGCCTCAGTGGCCATGGACTCAAACACTGGAGATGCTTTCTCTCCTCTCCCTGTCTGCATCTCTTGGAGTATTGGGTTTATTCTCTTTACACATCTGGCAGCCTGGCTACCATGACCTCCCAAGTCCTTCACCTTGGTTTTGCCACCAGAGACAGGCTGTCCCTTTCTCTTAGTTCTAGTTTGAAAAACCTGGCGGGGCGGGGGGCGGGGGGATCTTGACTAGCACTACTCAGACCATCTGCTTCTCTGTGGATAAAGTATTCTCTCTCATTCTTATCCCCTTCTCCCCCCAAACTAGAGGGTGCAAGACCAGGAGAAGTTGCCCAGGAAAGGGAAGGTGAGCAGTCCAATAGCATGAGAAGGCAATAATGTTAGATATCACTCACCGCACGCTGTGCCCCAGGCCTGGGGCTGAATACCTACTTGACTTTAGCAGCTCTCATTTCTTACCTTCTTACTGTAGACAGATCTTGCTTGCTGCCTTCACAGATGAAGACCTACCACATAGCACAGCTTATAAGTGGCTGAGCCTGGGTCAGAAGCCACTCGTCCCAAGCCTGAGCTTTGAACCGCACACTGTGCTGAGTGTTGTACTGTTTGTTACCTGATGAGATTATCCCTGAGGGCTCACGTGGCTTTGTCTGCAGTGCAGTGGTGTGGTCTGGCTGGCAGGCCTCTGCCTTCTGGCCTGGCTGCACAGCCAGAGGGCAGGGTGGCCTGAGCCTGGTGCTTTCTGCTGTCCCCTGAACAGCAGTGGCCTTTAGCTGAAACCAAAGCCCTATAACCTTCACCATCCGTCAGATCCTTGGTCAAGTTGCTCTCTGAAACTTGGCCCTCTGCTGTGCTTGTGGGTAACTGGACATTTGAGGCAGGGCTCTTCCCAGCCTGCTCCTCATTCCGAGTGGTGGGGACGAGGCCTCTGGCATCTACCCCGCCTCCATCACCTGACTGCCTCCCCACGAAACCTCCCAAGTCTTCTCACTTTCCCATTACCCATCGCTGAGTAGGTTTGCTGTCCTTTCCACGTCTCCCAGGCCTCTTCTTCCATCTCCTCCTCCAGCTGAAATCTAATTTCCTTTTGGGACCTGATTATTGCTCTGACCCTCGGGCTCGGAGAGCACCCCCTTTCCCACACCCAAGGGCCGATGATGTGCAGGGCTGCCCGTGCGTGTACACGAGTGTCCGTGGGAGCTCATGTTCTCCCATCCTCTGGCTTCCTGGTACTGATCGCAAGCCATCCACTTCACCTCCTTCATAAGGCGCTTCCCACTCCTCGGACTGTCTGATTGCACTCTCACTTTGCATACCTGCACCCCTGGCACCTCACACTGTCTGTGTGAACAGACGACCTTTTAAGCCTTCTCTAAACTGGTTGTTATTTCTTTATTATTTACTTCAACTGCTGCAGTCCTGCCTATTTTCCCAGAGAAGTGCAGGGTCTTTTTGTTTCCTGCTTGGCCTTACATCCTGGGTCCATCCATCCCGTCGGTAACTCCTGCTGATTTTATGTCCACATTTTCTTGAACCATCTCCTCCGTCTGCCAGGTCTCCATCCTCTCATGTCTCGGCTGCTGCACTTGCTGTTAACTTGCTTCCAGCTTCATCCACTCCAGGCCAGCATCTAGATCATCCCAGGTTAAACACAAAGCAAAACGAAAAGCAAAATAAAACAAAAAACACCACGGATGTGTTTCTTATGATAAGCAGAGAGTATTCCACGCCCCATAACCTGGTTCTCGGGCCCAAGCCCCCCCGCCACTCCCCCCGAACAGGTCCCATGCTGCCCCAGCCACAGAAGGAAACGAGTTCCTGTCCCTCCAGCCCCATGCTGGTTTTTCTCTCTTCTGGGTCTTTACCGATTCTCTCCAGGGCGCTTAGAGTGCTGCCCCCACACCTCACAGCCAGAGCCCCACTTTATTGTAGCAAGGCAGCCTCCCACTGTCTATTCTTCAGTCCTCAGTCTACTCTTCTCTCATGTGGGACATCTGTCCCCTGCCTGGAGCAGCTGGGACTGGTGCTCTCCCTCTGTGCCCACAGCAAAGATGAGCTGATCAGAATGTGTGACTGAGTCTGTGGACAAATGCATTTGGAGTAGAGGTCTGATGGGTGAAGTCACAGCGTGTTTAAACCCAGCAGCATTCCATCTGTAAATCTACAATTGTGGCCACGTAGGCTTGTGCAGATTGAGATCAGGGTTCTGCCTTGGTTCGTGTGCGAGCCATTGGCCGTACTCTATGGCTCACTGGTCAGAGACACCCGCTCTGGTTCACAGGGAGACCTGGGTGGGGGCATGGGCCCCGAGGAGGCGCCCATCACAATTCTGGGAAGAAGACCTCTCAACATCATGTCACAACATGTCACTGGTGGGGAACGGTGTTCTGTTTGGTGGCAAGCTTAATATTTTAATTTTTGTTGTTACATTTATTATTGCAGTTGTCCAGGAAATTACAAATGATTTTCCTTAAACTACCCAGAAAGGATGGTGGAATAGATCAGAATGTGAAATATATGTCACTCTGCAGATGCAGCAGTTATGAAAGTATCTCGAATAATAATAGCGTTTGTTGAGTATTAACTACGTGCAGAACCCAGGAATGGGGCAAACGCTGCGTACACCCAGTTTTATTTCTGCAGTACTGTGAGGCCGTTAGGCATTGCCCCTTCTCCACAGAGGAGGCAACCGAGGTTCAGAGAGGTTGGCTTTGCAGGCACACGGGCTGTGCTGTGGGGAGCTCGGGCCAGAGCTACAGGTTTCTTCCCCTCAAACACCGCGTGAGACCCCCTCATTCTCCTCCTCCTTGCATGTTCTGCGGGAAAACTTTTGCTTCCTGTGTTTGCGTGTTTGTGACAAACTTCACTGGAGAACACCAACAGTGATGTAGCTACCCCTCACTTTTCTCACTTTGAAATCCTTGACCATATTCCCACTTTCTAACTGGACGACTTCGACACAGTGGGAACATATGTATAAATTCTTATGCCCAAAGGCCAGCATTGCATCAACTCAGGTCATTTTTTTAAAACTTTCATGTTGGTTTTTATTCTAGGATAGTGGCATGCCTTTCAGAGTCAATATTTAAGATGAATAAGAATTGTGTTCCTCTATTAAACAAGTCAGCTCTTCCTCTAAGTGTCGTGTTGTCCCAAAATAAGAAAATAAATGGCTTACTAGATAACATGCATAAAATGCGAACATAGCTATACATAAAACTACTTTACTGTTTCATTTTTAAAAATGTATTTGTGACTATAAAAGGGCAAAATGTATGGACTTCCCTAACAACAGAATTTCAAAGCTTCATCAAAGACGATCGCTCTGGAGGGAACGGAGATGGAGGCCGAGGTCTCTAGGCCGAGACAAAAGGGGATGAAACAGGCTTAGGTGTTGGAGGCAAGGAAGTTCTTTAAAATACATTCATCTGAAAGTGTCACGTGTCTCCCTTGTGAAACCTTGTATCTTTCATTCTCTTCCATGGACAGGATGCAGAAAGTGGGTAAATTAACCCTCAGCAGTAAGAATACTCTCACATCTTTAGCCTTAACAGTTAATGAATATTCAGATTTGGGGTTTCTCCCAGCGGGGTGATGCTGTCTGCCAGCCAGCATGTGGGCTGCGGGGTAGGGAGAACCCTGGCTGGCTGGCCTGAGGGGCAGCCAGGGGCTCCCCCACAGGCCCCATTGCTAAGGAAACGGCTCATTTTGTCTGTGCGGGCTCTGAATAGATTCTCATTTGAAGTCTAGTGCTCAAACCGTGAGGATCGCATTATGGAGCAGAGAAAGGAATGAGGGGAGAAAAAAAATGTTCGAAAGTGCCACCAAGCATTCACAAAGCATCCCACTGTACTAACATTCCAGGAGACAGAAGGTGCGTTTATTTTTGCCACATTCCAAGCTATTTTGGCATTACAGAAGCAAATTCCTTTGCCTTTCCACATAATGGAAATAAGCAAAGCAGAAGTTCTTCTGACCTGTTCTTAGTTCCTGCTCTTGCTAGGCTTGCACTCAGGAGTGTGCCGTGGAGCATGGGGAGGACCCGATGTGGGTTTTCCTGGTGATCTGGGTTTGCTTCCTGGGCCTTTGTGACCGAATGGTGTAGTGCCATCTCTGTGCCAATAAAAAATTTATTTAAATGTTCGGAATCAGACTTCAAAACACGCAGCCTCCAGATTGTCACTGTTACCTTCGGAAGGGCTACCCTGCAGGCTGGTGCTCAGTGCTCTTTAAGGAGCATCCAGTTCGGGTTTGAAGTAAGAAAACACTGCTTCTAGAAGGTTCCTGCTGCTCTCTTGCTCCTGGTGAAAAGTCGGACGATCTTTTCTTCCTTTTCCTGGAAAGTCTGCCGCAGGGACTTTGTTTACAACAAAATCACTACCACCGTCATTCCCATTCTTTGATAGAGGCAGTTGACATTTTCCTAAAAGTAGGTACCTCACGGTGTCATGAGGACACCCCAACCAGAAGTCGCCATTGCAGGCCACGGAAGTGTTATTAACTCCATTTCGTGCTCCTGGAATCTTCCATGTATCAATATAGCAGTTACTTTCCAAAGCAGGAATTAGCCTACAGTTGTGGATTCCTTGCTGTTTTACTGTTTAGCTGACACTCCTAGCAGCGATGTGACTGGTCTTCGTGGAAGTCAGATACCGGATGTTACCCTTGGACTCCAGACTTGAGCCGTGTGCCCTGGGCGGCCCCTGTGTGGGGAAGTGCTCCTGTCCCTGCTGGGAACACCTGTGTTGCTACAACTGCTAACCAGTCCGATGCCCACACACAAGCATAATACGTTTACTTCCTTCATGGATTCTTAAAGGTCAATAAGTGTAAAATTAATAGACATCAAAGCCAGCAGCTCTGTCAGAAAGTCTTGGTCTTTTTTTAAAAATGTTTCCTTTTTCTTTGACTTAATGTAAATGTATTGGCAGTTGTGCATTTTCCATACGCATATATTTTAAGTAGCTGTCTTCTTCAGGCTTCCTGCCTGACCAAGTTTGAGAAATGCCAATAATCTGAGTTGCTGTCTAGAGTTTAACTGCGTCCCAATGCCATTTAAACAGCCCTCAATTGCAAAGAAAGGCTGGGGAAGTCCATGGTCCCCGATCCTGTTGGCAACACCCTCACTGGCTCTGAGAACGAGCCTTCACTTCTTCTGGAAACAAACAGCCTGAAGCGCCAGCCGTTTCTGATAGGAGGGGCCCCTGAGCTGCCTCCTTCGTCTGTCTGTCAGCATTTCTGCCGCCAAGCTAGGACTCATTGTGGAGTTTCTGATTTCATTTGCGTGTGCACATGGCCCGTATTGGCTATGGTGTCAAGGTTGGGCAAAGGTCAGGCTGTGCGTGCATTGGCATCAATGGTACTCAGTGTGTGCTGCGCACAGTGAGCCTTTGGAGAGGAGACCGGACCTGATTGTCAGAGGGGAGAAAAACAGCCAACTCTGCATTTGTAAATGACCCTTTGCCTGGCTTGATCGAGCGCTGAATGATGGAAACGGCAAATGGTTAACTTTACTTAACATCCAGCTCATACACTGTGATATAGCTCATACGGCTCGTACATCTCTTAAGTCACCCATAGCTCTTTGTGAAATTGTGTGTGTGTGTGTACGAGTGATGACATCACACCACACCGAGAGGATGGAGTCATGTGTGTTTGTCAAGTAGCCTTGTGCTGTTTTAGGTCTGTGTGGTAGTATTTGTATTTCATTCTCTCAGTGGGGGAACTCTCCAAATGTCTCCAGGTACCATGAGTCATCACAGCAGCTCTGTGTCTGCCTACAGCTGTCCTATCTGCAGTCCGTGGGAACAGTTGTACATTTCAGTGAGCACGAGCGTCCTCCTACTTGGAGAGGTCAGTCTGGTCTGGCGGGCCTAACCTCACTGGTGGGCCAAATGGAGTGTGTGCACAGAGTCACCTTCAAGGCCGGGGGCCCTTCCCACGGATGTCGTGGGGCGGGAGGCTCTCAGGAGAACCAAGTGTACTTTTTTCCTAGGGAGAAATTAAATGCCATCTGAGGGATTTCTCAAATTATCAGACTAGACCAAGTTTAAACTAGATGGGACATCCAGTTTGTTTGAGCTTCATGTAGCTAACAAGTGAGTGGCCAGGTCAAACCATTACACTGCCCATAAATAACAGTAAAACAGCACTTTTCTCCCCTCTGTGGATTCCAGACAACCAAGCCTAGCTTCACTCGCTCGGTAGTAGGACAATGGCAGCCTCGTGTTGGGATGTTGGGCCTTGGAGCCTGGAGGAGAGGTCAGGGTTGCAATAAGAGTTTGGAAGTCCTCGTGTGTCCTCAGTTGGGAACCCTAGGGCAGGTGTGCATAGGAGATGGAAAGGCCTGAGGAGCTGACCCGAGGGTCACTTCCTGTGGACCCAAAGGGGAGAAGCTGCCCAAGTTGGGGCAGAGGAGCGACCAGCAGGAAGGGAACCACAGAGCTGGGTGTCGGAGAGCCCTGGGAAGGAGGGTGGCTGTTGGAAAGGCCCCTGTGGTTTGGGGTACTATAGAAAATTGACCGTCGGACTTGGCAACTACTGGTGTAGATTTATGATGTATGTTAATAAGACCTTTAAGTGTATGAAAACAAGGTTTTAAAATATATATCTAGATTTTCCTGCTCCCAATACAATGGAACTTCTGAGAATATTACCTTCTAGCTGGTATCCCCATGTCCTGGCTTCCAGGACCCCATCCCCTCTAATTGGCCCTTGGCCCATCTGTCACCCCATGGAATGGTTCTTACCCTTCACCTTCATGGAGTCCGAGTCCCTATTTCTTGGGTTTTGTATGGTTGGTTTTATAGCACAAAGTGCTACAAAACGGTTATCACTGCTGAGATTTTATATGTGATTGCCGTCTTGGCAAGAACCGGAAGTGGAAGGAAAAAGCTGGCATTCAGATGTTTTGGAAGGAAAAAACCTTGTGTTTTAAGGAAAACTGGGACTCTGCGACCCTCTCCTTTCACAATCAAGCCCCCTTCACAAGAACATTAGAACATCAGTTCCAGCAGCATCCGTATGTGTGAAATCCCTGTGAGCCGACTCCCTTTTTCATTAGCTGGTGAGGGGCATGCATTTAGGCAGAACTGTGCCCAGAACTGGGAGCAATAAAGGTGGGCTTGGTGCGCCCAGGTATTCAACACAGGACCAAGACTGGCTAGGTCTTGCTCCGAACCTTAAAACAAAGCTCTTTCAGCTTTGTTAGAATTGACCCTTGCTTTGAAAGATTATTGCAAGTGTACTGTTTACAAAGAGCAAATTAGTATTCTATAAATTCTCTCAAACACTTAAAGAGGTAGTCAGCTAAGAGAAAGACCCCAAACTATTTCTTGAGGCGTAATGGTGGGTGGCTAGACTAGGTTTCTTATTTTAGCTCTAGCTTCAATTTAATGTCTTCATTTGGGTTAACGTGTCTGGACCGTTTTTCTGTATCTATAAAGCAAGACAGTTAAACGTGGTTGTCTCTGAGGTCCATACTAGCTTTTAGAGACTATTGTTCCAACAAAGACTAGTCAAGCTTACTAGGTAGAATCCAGGAAGTGTCTCCTGCACACAATGATCAGAGCTTTGACCTTGTCCTAGATCCAAATGCCAGGTCGGGGCCAGGCCAGTAAACATGTATGTCTTTCCACATAACAAGTTTTTTTGTCTCCAATTTCCCTACAAGGAAACCAAAGCCTAATAATTAGAGTAAGTTGGGGTACAGACCATCACAAATGAGTGTTTATCTTCCTGAGTGACAAGATCTGCTGCAAAATTGGTAGCACAACCAAGGCAACGCCTAAGGGAGATAGGCCTCTGTCCGAGCAACAGACAGTTAACAGAAGCTCCCCCACAAGGAAGGGGTGGAATCCCACACGTCACACATCGGGGGCTCCTAACAATGGACCCAGAATAGCAGTACAAGCGAAGCCACAGGGAATAATCTCGCACCAGCAAGCAATTAGACTTGATAAGTAAATGGGATTTCTCATTTCAGTTCGCTGCGTTTTTAACGGGAAAATGGCAATTGAGAGAGAGCACAGCTGAGAACAGTCTCAGGTCCGTGCAAGTGCGCCGGCTTCCGTGAAGATAAACGGGTCTCAGAAACACAGTTTCTAACATTTAGGCTTTAATTTTGAAAAAAAAAAAACCAAACTTATAGAAAAGTTGCAAACAGTACGATTAATTTCTAAATATTCTCAACAATGAATGACATTTTGGCGTGCTCGCTCTCTAATTAGGAATCAGAGTCCCTCCAGCTGGACTAATAATCAAATTAACATGAGAGATTAATAGGAGAGAGTAACTAAACTTATCACTTACGTACGTGTCAGGGTTCTGTGAGAATATGAACTGTACAGACTTTGGACACAGCCCACCGGGAAGGCTTACGTGCCGTCTTAACTAGGGAGAAGGGGAGGGGGGGGTGGCCTGGGGTTCACAGCTGCAGGGTGGCAGTTCACACAGAGATAGAAAAGCACGTGTTCTGTGAATCATTGTTTGCTGGGGCATCTTCAACAGTGGGAGACAGGGTTGGATCAGAGGGACCTGACTGGGTCCCTCCCTGTCTGTCACACCTGGTTCATGCTCCACGAGAGCCACCTGCGAGGACAGCTCCCTTTGGGGATATGTCTTCTGTCTGAAATCTTTTAGGTAGTGACGCCAAGAGCAAAGGTTTTGTTTTGTTTTCCTCTGAGTCTTGTGTTTCTTCAAAATAACCAGCTTAACATGACCGGTGTCCTCAAGAGGCATATTTAGGGATGGCAATCCCTACTCTCCTCCTCCTCATGTATATGTGTGCAGTGTGTAGGTGACTGTATGTATGTGCAGTGCACATGTGATGATCATTTTCATTGCTATCATTGTTGTTGACCTACTTGAAAGGAAGTTGCAGATTGAAGACCCTTTAGCCCTAAATCCTTTTTAAGTGGTTTTTCTCTTGCATGATCACGATATAATAGTCACGTTCAGGATTTTAACATCAATTGTTCCAATGCTACTTTTTAGAGCCAGTACTTTGTCCTAACCAGCAGCCGACCTGGCATCACATGTCACCTGGAGTTGTCATGTCTTTTCTGGCTTCCTTTGCTTTTCATGGACTTTCCTTTTTAACTGTGTAGGATGTCCTGCAGTTTGGGTTTTGCTAAAGTGTCCTGATGATTGCACTGGGGGTTTTAGATTTGGAAAATAATACAAGGTAAGTACATCATGTCAAGAGGCTATCAGTTTGCTGCCATTTAATGATGTCAACCTTGACCCCTTAGGCAAGGTGGGGAGTGCCAGGTTTCTTCACTGTCGCACTCACTTTTATTGATTCAATCTCATATGTCGTGGAAATGTCCTGTCCTTGTCAACTTCTGTGCAGTGGTTCCGCATCCAGGGATGATTCTTGCCCGAATCGAGTACTGCTGTGGTGTTGCAGAAGGCTTGTTTGTAACTCTACCCTTCCTCTTACAGTTATTGGTTGGCACCCTGTTGTCAGGAATAATTTCTCCCCCCTTCTCGTTCAGTACCAGTAAGGCCTAATGGACTCCTCTCTGCAAGCTGTCGCCGTCATTATTCATTGTGACTCTCACATTGTCTGGGACTTGGCATGGGCAGTTTTCCTTTTAAGATGTCCGTTCATCCATTTGTCGTGACCCCGTCAAGTCTTCTATGAGCACTTACCATCAACGTGGTCCTGAGAAGTCTGCTGTAAACCTAAACAAATGAATTAAAATCCACACAACGTAAAATTAATTATCCGAAGGTGTACAGCACACAGTTAGCGGCATTTTGTCCACTTATGGTGGACGAAACAATACGACTAATTTCTAAATATTCTCAACAATGAATCACTCCCCCGAAGCCCCAAGGGGAGCCACACCCACCAGCCCGCCGCTCCGTCAGCTCCCTGCCCCCCAGCTCTTGGCAGCCTGCTCCTGTCTCTGGGTTTGCCTGCTCAGGATATTTGATTTAAATGGAATCACATGACGTGTGACCTTTTATGTCTGGGTTCTGCCACTCGCAAACGCTTTCTAGATTTACCCACATCGGAGTCTGTATCAGTGCTCATGCTTTTTATGGCTGGGCAATATTCTGTGGTTTGTTGGTCACGCATTTTGCTTGTCTGTTTATCCACTTAGGGACATTGGAGTTGTTCCCACCTCTTGGCTATTGTGAATAATGGTGCGATAAACACTGACGGACGGGTATTTGTTTGAAAGTCGTTCTCAGTGTTGGGGGTTCTACACCAGGAAGCTGGGGTGCATGGTAAGTCTGTGTTCAACCTTTTCAGGAGCCACCGAGCTGTTTTCTACGGTGGTTGCGCTAGTTTCCATTCCCACCAGCTCTCTCCACCCCGGCCCGTGCATGCTAGTTTCCATTTTTTTTTTAAAGATATTTATTTATTTGTCTTTAGAGAGGAAGGGAAGGAGAGAAGGAGAGAAACATCAATGTATGGTTGCTTCTTGTGAGTCCTCTGCTGGGAACTGGCTTGCAACCCAGGCATGTGGCCTGACTGGGAATCGGACCGTGATCACGTGGTTCGTAGGCCCGCGCTCAATCCACTGAGCTACACCAGCCAGGCCTAGTTTCGTTTTTTATTCTCACCGTTCCAGTGGGTATAAATTGGCATCTTAGAGTTTGCGTTTCTTCAATGCTCATGTTACACATCATTCCATGTACTTGCTGACCATTTGTTTATGTTTTTTCAGAGAAAAAGCTATATATTCAAGTCCTTTGTCTAGTTTCTGAAGTAGGTTGTTTGGGGTTTTGTTGTTCAATTGTAAGAGTTCTTTATCTATTGTAAACTTATAATAATACATAACATATTACTTAAAAACTAAAAAGTACAAATATTTTTAAGTCATGATTTTTTTCTGATGTGAAATTGAAATCGACAGACTTGAATTAACAATAGTGTCAAGAAAACTATCTAATAAGAAATCCTTTTTAATTGCTTTAGTAAAATTCGGAGACATGTCTATTTATATACATAATTAAGAAATGGAGGCTTGTCCTATCTTTAGGTGTGTGGGCTCAGTGAGAGTCCCACAGGCTGTGTCTGCCCTCCAAGGCGGCTTCAGCAAGGCTGGCATGGTGGGACTAAGGCTGTGGTGATGACCCAGTGAATCGGTAGTCCAAACTCAGCCGGGAAATCATGTTACACTCAATTAGCATTTCCTACTGAGACGCAGTTTGGCAGAGTTGTAAAGTCTAATTTGCAAAACAAGTTCACCTGGCTAAGTTTTTTTTCCCCCATCTTCCTTATTTGCTTAATTAAAAATTCTCTGATCACCGGTTGCTTTCTAGACAGGTAACATTTTTCTTTAACCAATACATAAATAAATTGTATCATTCTTGAGCCATTATTCCTTGTATAATTATTTCCCTATTCTGCATCAGCTGAACACTAATCACTGCTTGCCATGGTGTCCTCGGCGGGCAGCCCTGGGCTCTGCCACTCAGCACTCTGGTGGGATGGTTCGCGGGACACTGAGGGGCTGGCATCCCCTTCAAGGTGGGATCTGCAGCTCATTATGGTTCTGCAGCCCCTGGTGTTTTTTCCACAGTGGAATTTATAGCTTTCTTTTCAGTATTCAAAGTTCTTTGACTTGAGGTGGTGAACACACAAT
The DNA here is from genome assembly GCF_014824575.4 of Sturnira hondurensis. Classification (NCBI taxonomy): domain Eukaryota; kingdom Metazoa; phylum Chordata; class Mammalia; order Chiroptera; family Phyllostomidae; genus Sturnira; species Sturnira hondurensis. The sequence continues at coordinate 24,662,082 of NW_028075471.1, forward strand.
ACAACATACAGATGATGTATTGTAAAATTGTATATCTGAAACCTATATAATTATTTTAACAACAAAAAAAGAGGCTTCTTTCATTGGTGTTTTTCTCACTATGCTTTTATATCTGGTCCTACATTTTTGACAAAATGCAAACTACTTTTCTTAAAACTATTTTCCTTTCAACTATAAATCTGTGTTGTGAGGTGCTGGATCATACAGGGTGGGGAAAAGGAGGCGTATAGTTGTGAGTACACAAAACACGGAGTGTGTGCTGGCGTTCTTATTTGTTAGTCCTTGCATTATTTTCCGTAGGAGCCCTGGGGACCTCCTCCTGCCCCACCCCGTCTTTTTGCCCTGCTCCGCTCTGTTTCGTACAGACTGTGTGCACGCTCCCTGGAAAAGGGCAGGGGTGGCCCACAGCTTGGGTGGGAAACTCCCACGAGGCCGTACCAGAGACTGAAATACGATTTGTTCCCTCATGGATTTGCAGAGTGGAAGCAGCTTTGGGCCTAGAACCTGGTTCGATAGCACATTCTGGATCGATGAGCCGGAGTCCAGGTTCTCTGGAATCGGTGCAGCTGTTTCTCCACCTTACCTGTCCCTCCAGGTGGAACTCCAGCTCCCGATGGTCCCATCTCCTTTGAGCATCTGGGCCCTCAGTGGTCATCGGACAGGGACGGGTGCGATGCACAGCCAAGGCCCCGAGGGAGTCATTGCTTCGTGCCTCTGTCTCCTCGGAGCTGCACCACTCAGTGCGGTCATCAGTGCTCATTACACGCATTAGTTCCCAGGCACCAATCAGACACATTTAAACATTTCCATGTGGAGACACGGAATGTTCTGAGAGAGCCTGGATATCGTCCATGGTAACCTTCTAATTTTATAGGTGAAAAAACCCAGGTTCAGTGCTCTCTAGGGTCTATCCTTACAGATTAGTTCATTATTATTAGTCCTCATTGTACCAGAGGTTGGAGTTGGAAGGACAGGTAACAGGCATCACATCCAATGCCGCCCCCTCCCCCATTCAGACATTGCTAATTAATCAAAGTGCCCCTTCCTACGAAGCACAAAGCCCCCTTTGCCTGGCTACCCCCCCCCCCCAACTTATTCACGGTGAAAAAGGAGTTAGTACAAGGGAAGTAATCTTCTGGTTCAGTCTCCTCAATTCAAAGAAAAATAATAGTGCCATTATTTGCTTGGCTTGCAAAAGGAATCACTTGCGGAGGAGCAGACCCCTGACTCTGTGCCAGAGCGTGTCCACACCCCCAGCCTTTCCTCTTCGCCGAGTTCCACCCCCAGGGCCGAGTAAAAAGCAATGCTCTCAAGGAATCCCTCTCTTCTTGTTACTGGCAGAGAGATAGTTGGCTTTACCCCCTGATTAGCCCGTTAATTCACTGAACAAAAGAACAAAAGGGAGTTGAGTTCGACTTCAGAGATGTCCTTTCTGAAATTAGGGTGACCTCATGATTTCTTCTGGGAAGTTGGAAGCTCGGAGGATAGACAGGGCACCTTTCAACATGGCTCCTCTCTAGATTAAATTTAGTTGGAGATGAAAGGGAACGTTTTAATTGTTTTTGTCAGCACAAAGAGGCTTTTCTTCCTTTTGCTTACACTTGATCTATGTGCTATTATAAACATAAAGACAAAAATAACTTGGAAAGATAATTTATTGTTTTTCCTCAAAACATTCTTGACTCAAGAAACTTTGCTAAATTTCCCAGCCTACACCTCATGTCTTTTGTCATTTTACCCCCCACAATTAGAAGGAAAGGCTGTTTTACAAAATATTCATAAAATGAAAAATTTAAGCTGCATATTGATTTCATGAAACAAAGAAGATCAATCACTTTTTTCCTGTAGTTTGCATATTAATTTGTATTGGCTTGGAAATGTGAGAAATTATTTCATAGAGAACACATTCCTCACCGCCAGAGAGTATTGTGAAATGTTCCTTCACCACAGTGAGAAATGCTGCCTATCAGTCACAAACATATTTGCAAAATTATTAGTGATACACGAGATAAATTGAGCCATCTGTCCTTGCGCACACTGCTCGTGTTCCGTGTTCTCCCTGGTCTCTGTACAGGGGTGTGTGTAGGCGTGCGAGTCAGTGTGCACACTCACACTGACCTCAGAATGTGTACGCGATTTGACGTGTGTGTGTGTATTTGTTGCTTCACACTGCAAATGCCGTCACATCGGTTTATTTCAGGGGCTATGAAGCCCTCCGATCGTCTTCTCTGAGGGATGTTGCATCTCCTCACCACAGCCCCGATCTCTTGCTGTGATCCTTCTGCTGGAGACCATGAGCACGCTCGTTCCTGCTTCTCTGCCCATTTCTCTGGCCTGCCTCAGCACCTCTGTCCAGTCCCTTTGGCCTGTCGTAATGGCAGAGCACACTGTCTCCCCACAGACACACCGGGGTCAAGGTTCACTTTTTTCCTCACTGTGGGACTTGAATGAGCTATGTTACCCTTCTGGGCCTCTGTTTTCTCATCTCTGCAGTGATGCAATGCTTCTTCCCACGTGGGAGGCTCCTGACAGCTTCTCAGAACCACCTTCAGGGCTTTCCAAAGCCGTGTGTTGCAGTTACAGTTTGAGGTAGGGTGAGGATGCAGATGAAATCCACCAGTGCAAGAAGCACAGAGGGCAGGGCCCGAGAGGGAACCAAAGGCAAAGGTTCCCTCATCCCATCCTGGTGGAGTCAGGACACGCTCTTTTCCTGGGGTCAGTGTGTGACAAGGTCACAAGGTCAGTGTGTCACGTGCTATTGCCAGCCACGGAAGCTCACCTGGGCCAAGGTGTTCAGAGTTCCCATTAAGACTCGATGACAGGGGCGGGGTTGACTGGTGGGTCGATTGGTTGCCTGAGTCATTGATCTTAGTCTCTAGGTTGAATGAGACGGTGTGACCCAGAGTCTCCACCCTAAGCCGCATGGTTGGTTTCTCTGGCACGGCCAGCCCCTGCCCGGTATCGTGTGGTTAGACTACCCGAGGCCCACAGGCAGTCAAGACTCTCCTCACGCCTCACCCACAGGGATTCCTTTCCAGAAGTCAAGGGCAAAGGCCAGACCTCATTCTGGGTGAGTTAGAGTCTTTGGTACACAGTGGAAAAGAATGGAGTGTGAATATGGCTGGGAAACAGCCGTTGGCCCATTTTCTGTAAGAACTCCTTAAGTCCTGGCCGGGTGGCTCAGTTGATTGGCGTGTGGTCCTGTGTGCTGAAAGTCTGCGGGTTTGATTACTGGCCAGGGCACAGACTAGACTGAATGTTGGATCCTTGGTTGGGATGCGTATGGGAGGCAACCAGTCAATGCTTCTCTCTTAACATGAATGTTTCTCTCTCTCTGTTACTCTCTCTCAAATCAATAAAAATATCCTTGGGTGAGGATTAAAGAAATACTTCAAATAATCAGCATAAAGCACCTCCTATGTACCTGGAGCCCTATCTATTTAAAATGGTGTCTTTCTAAGCATGTCATTCAAGCCCCATTTTACTTAAAAAAAGAAAGTGTGTTCCTTTGACTTCTCCTTTGGTTTTTTAGTTAATGATTTTCATATTTTAAAATATCACTTATTTACTTAAGAACTTATTAAGTAAGTATTTTTGAGAGCTAACTTTATCCCAATACAGATATGGCTCCTACCCTCATAGAATTTACACCCTATTGTGGGACACAAACAATGGCAAGACCAACCACACACACACACACACACACGCACACATGTAAGTAAACAAAAAGTGGGACTAGCTATAGGTTATAGAAAATACCTTAAGGGTAGGGGAGGGAAGGGTGCGGAGTTAGAGAGTAGGGTGGGGACGGAGAGGACGTGAAAGCTGAGATGCCGTGGTTAGATGGAGGCAGCTCTGCAATGACTTGGTGTGGTGCGGGGGACGTTCCACAAAGGGAGTGTTTCCTGGGGTGGCAGAGAGCTGGTGTGATGAGTAAGTGACAGAATATACACGTGGCCGGGAGCTATGTGAGTGAAGGGCTCTGAAGGGAACATGGATTTAATGCAAGTGTCACAGGGAAGTCATAAAAAGGTCTTTATGCAAATAAATGACATTATTTAGCCTATACTTTTAAATATTACATTGACTGCATGGTGGAGAACCGATGTGGTTTGTGGATGGGGTAGGGACAGGTACAAATGGGAACCCAAAGACCTCTCCCAAGCCTGTTGGAGCAGTCAAAGAGGAAAGTGGTTTGGGATGGAGGTGGGCATGGTGAAGAGCCTGTGGATTTGAGATGCATTTGGGGGTAGTTTTGACAGGTCTTGCTGATGAGGAATGTGAGGGGGAGGCAGGGATGGAGCATGACTCCAGCCACCCCTCTGTCTCCTGTCCACTGCGAGCATGTGCATGGTGCAGCTCTCTGAGCTGGAGGAGATGCTTCACAGACTCGCTGCTTCCTCCATCCTGGTGCCTGCAGGCAGTCATCCCTGGAATCCCAACTGTCCAAGTCCTTCCATCCTCATGGCCCCCACAATGAACTGCGGGCTCAGCCAGCCAGTGAAGGCCCTCTGTGGCCTGGCCTGGGCCTTTCCTGCTTCATGGGTCACCTCTTCATCAGTGACCCAGCCAGTATGCTTCATTGGTGTGCTCTGAACAGGCCACTTCTCTCCAGGCTGTGAGCCTGACTTTGCCCAGACTATCTGTGGGGATCATCACTGAAATCTTATTTGTTTTAGAAAATTGACCAGTGCTATGTCATCATCTGCTTTGGATCCTAACTTGGTCTGAGTCCCACAAAATATGCATACATTTTTAAAACCTTCTTGAAAAAAGATTTTATTTATTTATTTTTAGAGAGGGGAAGGGAGGGAGAAAGAGGAAGAGAAACATAGATGTGTGGTTGCCTCTCAAGTGTCCCACATTGGGGACCTGGCCCATGACCCAGGCACATGCCCTGACTGGAAATCAAACCAGCAACCCATGTGTCCATAGACTGATGCTCAGTTTACTGAGCCACATCAGCCAGGGCCATACATTTTTTTCTAATAGTTTGTGAGAGTAAAATTCAGCTAAGTAAAATACCTAAACTTCTAAGACATTATTTGAATCAAAAAAGACAAAGCAAGCAAGCTCTGAAACTATATACAAGAGTTTATTTTTCCAAACAGCTCAATTTTAAATCAGCGGTCCTCATCAATATAGCATCGTACTAATTAACTTATTGAGTCCATAACATGTCACAGGCATCATCCTAGTTCTTACCATGAGTTAATTCTTTTAGTCATTTGAAGAAAACAATAAGATGGGTACAGAATGATTTGCGTTTCGTGGGTTTAAGACCGAGACCTAGGGGTCTGAGATAAGTCACCTCCAAGTCTTACAACAATAAGTGCTGGAGCCAGGACTCAAACAGCTTGGCTCAGGAGCACACCCTGCTCAGGACCCTGTGATGGGCCTGTTCATGGAACCCTGTGTGATACCCTGAATGCAGAACTCTAGGTTAAGGGCAGACACGCTGAGGGAGAAAAGCGGAATGCTTGCGTATTATTTTAATTTTTAGATTTATGTTACCAGATTTTCCTGAAAGGTCAGAAAATAATAAGGTACGTGGGAAAAAATAATGTTGATTTCTTCTGTAAAAGCTACTACAGGCAAGCAAGATGGAAGGCATGTCTAAACTTGGTTGTGGCCATTGCCTGCCAGGGTGGTCGAGATGAATGGCCAGTTCACACAGTCTCCTGGGTTGTCAGTAATAGGCTTGGGGATAAAGGTCGTATTCATCTTGATAGCAAATGAATATTTATTTTTTTAAAATTCGCTATTTTGGCATCCTTGGGTTGATTAGCCTGCTGTTTACAGAAATAAATCAGGGAAGACTTGGCACGCTGCGGGCTCTGTTTTCTAGACACGGACAGAGATGCAGGCGGCGTTCCCATTAGCTCACTAACTAATGAGACAGGGTTGGCTACTTTTGCAGGCCTGGGTTCTGGCAAGTACAGCTCTTTTTTCCCCACAATTGGGTATTTAATCTTAAAATTATTACTATATGCTGTAGAGTGAAAAATACATGTACACGTACATACTCTGAACGAAAGGCTCAGCTTGCTTGTGGCGCGCGGATGGCTATAATTGCAGACTGTTGACATCCCCAACACGGGAAAGCAAGAGTGTGGGTTTAGCCTTGGGGAGGACTTGCTCTGGGGTCTCCTGCTGAAATTGTGCGCAGTCACTCAGTGTCTGTCCTGCTTTCTCAGCACACTCCATAAATGACAAATGTCTGTGCCAAATATATAAAACCGACTCCTTGAACTTGTATGGAGTGCCCTGTTTGTTCTGGCTCCTGTTTCAGATCCCGGGAGAATGGAGGCTGTGACAAGATAGAAGCTTCCTCTCATGAACCATCCAGTCTAGCAGGGAAGGCTGGTCTGTAGAGAGTTAAGTGCTCAGGGGACTCAACCCGGAGTGCTGTGGCTTCGGCAGGGAGCTGCCTAGAGAACGGTGCTTAAGGACCCCTGGCACAATCCGAGGAGGCTTCAGTCTTTCTGCACCTTGTGTTTGAACACATACCTTCAAACACCTTATACAGCCCGCTTAATTTCATTTCAGTTTGCGATTCCCATTTTCTGTGGCTAAGGCCCTGCCTCCTTGGCTGCCACCTGTGAGCTGTGAGAAAGGAGCCCTAAGGTGGGGACCTGGTGAGAAGCATCAGGGTGAGAAAATGTAATGACTTTTTAAAGAAAAATCAAGATAATGATTCCAGTTACGTAGTTCAATTTTTGAGGCTTTATTATTATTTTTAAAAATATATATTTTATTGATTATACCATTACAATGGTCCCATTCCCCCCTTCATTCCCCTCTACCCTGCATACCCCTCTCCCACCATTCCCCTCCTTTAGTTCATGTCCATGTGTCACAAGTTCTTTAGATTCTGTATTTCCCATAGTACTCCTGCCCTCCCCCATGTCTATTTTCTACCTACCGTCTATGCTACTTATTCTCTGTACTTTCTCCCCCCTTCTCCTCCTCCCTCTCCCCTGTTGCTAACCCTCCATGTGATCTCCACTTCTATGTTTCTGCTCCAGATCTAGCTGTCCTCTTAGTTGGCTTTTGTTTCAGGTGTGGTTGTTAATAACTGTGAGTTTGCTGTCTTTTCACTGTTCATATTTTTTATCTTCTTTTTCTTAGCTAAGTCCCTTAAACATTTCATATAATAAGGGCTTGGTGATGATTTATTATTATTTTTAAGCAGAAATATGGTGGTAGGGCTTAGTCAGCTCCTGCTGGGCCATTTGCTGATGGCAAGTGTCCCCAAGACCTTCCCAAGTCTCTCTGAAGGGCAGGGAAGATGGCAGTAATTTGGGTAACTATTCTTGGCTTTCTGTAAGCCAGTATAATTTGAGACTTCTTAAAGCTTCATGCTTCACAAAGATGCGTTAGAAGGTAATGTGGCAAACGGAACAATGGAGACTTACTCTGCTGTTCTTAGTAGTCTCATATTCACAGATACTAGGGAACTTATTTAAATATATATAATATATATGACAGGAAGCGTCATGCGCTGTCATTGTCATGTCACTTGTGATTGCATCCTGAGTTCATATTGTGTTTACTGGAGTTACTGGGAAGCTGCTCACAGGGGGGAAGCTACACATTGTGTTTCCATTAAACACAGCGTCTGAGTTTAAGCTTATTTTCTTACAAGAACTCTTTGCTATCTTATAACTGAAGTTTGAATATTTCAAACGGGCCAGCCAGTGTATTTCAAAATGCACATTATGATTTTGCACAGTCATGGTGCCAGTCTGTGTAGATATGTTTTGCTCATTGTCTTTATTTAAACTGGTAGCTGGCACTGATCTTTCACCGAGGTGACGGCTTCCGCCAGAGAGGCTGTGGCTTTGCCCCCACCCCCACCCCAGGTCCACATTCCTGTGGCTTGGTAGAGGAAGAAAGAGGCCAATGGGGGTTTAGGGACATCCAAGGCATTGCAATTTTCAGGTGACCGAATTCTGCCTCTTGAAGAAATGGAAATGCCACTCACCTGGAGCCTGTGTGTTGCGAGGGAGAGGGGTCTGCTGAGAGCCTGCCTGCTGTTTCCCGTAGAAGAAGGGTGATATACACACACGTTGCCCAGATGTGTGTGACTGTTATGTGTGTGTTGTGTATAAGTGAAGAAATGTCTTATCGGTAAGAGTGTTTTACGGTGGCCACGTATATTAAGAAAGGAAGTTTTCTGGTGGTTATTTGATTATTTTCTATCCATTGTTGAAGAATTAAAGGTGGCGTTTCCTCTGGTTTGAAAGCACTCAGTAATACTTAAGGAGCAGCTACTTGATGGGAGTTTTGACTGAGGGCTCACACCTAATAGCCCTGATCCCGAAAGTCACATTCATTTGATTCAAGGGTACTGGTGCGACAGGCAGTTGAGATTTCACTGAAAATCTTGACTTACAACTTGCCATTTGTTCAGTTCACACGTATGTGGACTCCCACGGTAAGTATTGCTGAATCCTCTTTAAGCACCCATAGGTGCTTAAAGGGATCCCTTTTGTCGTATTATTTTATGAGTTGTTAAAACTCATAAACTCATTTCTCTTCAGTGAGACTTGTTTCGATGTTAGGCTCTAATGAGTGAGAGTTGCAATTAAACAGATCATTATTTGCAAGCCAACTCGAACCATCTTTTTCTTCTCTGAGGATGATTAGCTCAAAGCAACCTATGTCCCTAACGTCTTCGGGAGGTGGATGAGGCAGGCAGCGCTTCCTACTCCATGGGCCCATCACCCCCCCAGGTGACAGCACTAGGTCATGGGGGGCAAACATGAGGCCCGCAGGCCGAATCCGGCCCTCCACCTTGTTTTATCCGGCCCAGCACCTTGTTTGTATCTGGCGGCAGCGAGCTCTGGCTTAACTGTTTAGGAGCAGTTACATGTATACAGTCCTAAAGTTACATTCGGCCCTTCGAAGGCAACCGCCAGGCTGATGCGGACCCCGGTGAAAATGAGTTTGACACCCCTGCACAATGCCCATGAACCAGATATGGGCACCGAGAAGGGAAGAGTGGGGGAGGGGGGCACTATGATTCCTGGGAGAAGGTACTTCAGTTAGTTCCTATCACCGCAAGCCAAAATGGTCACACCCTCCATGAACTGAGAAAACACCATCATTCACAGTTTGCAAAAACTGCATCTGTGAGCAAGAAAGAATTCCAGGTAATTACAGCTAGAAGTGAAATCCAGTTGAAGACGATAGACTGTACTAAGTGGACTAAGGGTTGTGGTGTAGTTATTATGAAAGGGGCCCACCTCAAACAGTGTATAGCGACCCGTAACAGTGTTGATACGTGAGAATGTGTAGAGGTATGTAGCTTCCCCCCGTGAGCAGCTTCCCAGTAACTCCAGTAAACACAAGAGCTCCCTTCTCTGCCACCCTGACATCGCAGACTTTATCTGGGCCCCAGGCTCGTGAGGTGGCACGAGGAGATCACTGAGCAAAGGAACCAGTGCCATCCCCCAGGCCGGCGTGGCTGTCAGAGGGCCATTAGTGGAGGCTTTTAGGTAACTGGATGTGCTGTAGATGATAACGCCTGCATTGGTGTTATTCACTGTGCTTTTACTAGAAGACTGTCATTAATAATGTTAATTCTGTTCAACGCTGTGCTGTGCCAAACAGGTATGCATATACCCGGGGACACATTGTTTCTTTAAATAAATAAACAGCTTACTCAGAGATGCACCTTTGAGTAGAACATTAGAGTTGAATTTAAAATAACATGGTTGGTTGATAAGTTAAGTTTTAATTAATACAATTAAAATCATACAATATTTAAAAACTGTCAAATGCCGTGAGTTTTTATAAAATATGCCAGTCCTCAAAGCAGTAGCTTTTGTGTGTTATTGCCACACATACATTCTTCTGGTAGATTTCTGGTATTAGCCTGTCCCAGCCGTAAGAATGTGCATGTTATGTTTCAAGATTATCAGAAGGCATGTTTGCAGATTATGTGCACTTGGTGTTTGGGCTGGTGTTTATCAGTTTGTAGGTCATGGCCGTCTCTCCTTCATTCCTTCATTTTTTAGGCCACTGTGTCCTTTGAAGCCTGTGGACCCTTTCCAATCAGGCATCACCATGCCTTCTTTCTTGAAATGTTTAGAGAGAGAAAGAGGAAGAGAGAGAAATATTGATTTGTCCTTCCACTTATTTAGATATTCATTTGGTTGTTTTTTGTATGTGTCCTGACTGAGGACCAAACCACAAGCTTGGTGCACTGGGTTAATGCTCTAACCAACTGAGCTACTTGGCCAGGGCCTGGGTGCATTCTTCACCCTGAACAACTCAGCTTGGCAGAGGAGGAAAGAGTTGTCTTTCCAGGGTCCAGTGCAGGAAAGCAGTTGAGTGGTTCCCTGAGGCAGGCACCGGTAGGAGCAAAATTGGACCTGGTACCCAGCAAAAAGGCTGAAGGTATCAGAGCGCAGAGGCCCAGGTGAGGGCTTATGCGCTTCTGGGGGGAATCCCATATATATCTTAGTAACGGAAAGAAGTTCCCAAAGAGGAGGTCAAGAAGGCGAGGGTATTAGAGTCCTTGCCTCTGAGGTGGGGGCTTCCAGGGGAGGAAATTCTCCCTGAGGCCAACTGGCTCAGGGGCTGCAGAAAAGAGTGCTCATGGGGTCCAGGTTTTGCGTGCTGGCCACTGTTCAGCCAGCCCACTATTTTATTTCCTGTTAATGTATTGCTACGTTTAATTTTTCAAATGGAGAAACCTGTATGTTGAGCCTGAAATTTTACCAGTAATTCTCTTACAGCCTTTACTATTTTCTCCTTCAAATCGATCACCCTGAGAAGATGTGCAGAACTGTTGGGGAACTGTGCAGTAGAGAAAGGGAGAAAAGTAGGGGATTTTATGGCCCGACCAGGGAATACCCCTTCCCATGGAAGGGACCATCCGCGGCGGCGGCGGCTCTTTCCTCTGACTGCATCCCCTGCGGTGAAAAAGGCATTTCTCCAGATCCTGTTGTTCAGCATGAAAACGTGCTTCCCTCCTGGGGCAGGAAATTTCCTCAGGGATCCGCTTGCTGGGTTCCCAGTGCGTAGCTCCCTGCTATAGCCGATTCTACACGCAGAGCGTATGGCATTCCCCGCGTGTCCTTCCGCTGTGTACCGCAAAGACCACGCCTGGTTGCAGGGGGTCTGTCGCTGCATCTCGATGCCAGCCAAGCACCCATGCCAGCGGGTGTGCCTTTCATAGTTTCTTCAAAAAATGAAGTATTTTTAAATGTCTTCAAGACAAGGAAGCTCAATGTATCATGGTTAAAAAATTTCAGACAGGAAAGGACATTTAAAAAGTCAAAACAAGAGAATGATTAAAAAATCTGTTTTGAGACAGATTTTTTTAAAAAACTGATGTATCTCTATATAAAGATGAATCTTTAAATGCCTGCATATTAAAAAATGTCAACTAGAATTCTTTTAAAGCACAGTCTTAAAAATAGGTTTCTACAAAGAAGATAGTGATTTGAAAATTTTTGTGCACTCATTTGGTTCTTTTCTTCGTGACCCATTTTTTTTATTTTCCTTTTATTGCAAATTGCCTCTTCACTGATTCTCCTCTCAGTAAATCTAATTCTCTTTGAAGATGATTTGTTTCTTCCTGGATTGCCTTCCCTCACTACCACAAAGACCGCTATTCATTTAAATTAAAGTACCTACCACAAAATGATTAATTTGTTTAGCGGTTAGAGTTTTAATATTCCATAATCTGATGTAGTTCCCTCTTGCTTAGTCTTGTGGAATTGATTCAACAGAGATACTTATTTATCAGAAGATCATTTGATACATCTGACAGTGAATCGAGTTTCTTCCCCGTGGTCCGCTTCTTGGAATTATTTCTCCGCCATATTTTATTGTCTGTCTTCTGACGCACCGTTAAGCTGACATGGTGCTACCTTTGGGTGGAGAGAACAGAAGCCCAGTAGGAGGGCGGAGCAGGGGCCAAACCTAGAAGCTGCCTGTTCATTTAGGCCCTTCAGCTGGAGAAGCGCCTGTGCTGAGGGGCAAGCAGACGTCTCCCTCCATCCTCAGCAGACGGCAGAGCGTTCCCAATATTCTTTGTTACCTGCTCTCTAAAAGAGGCCACTTAATAATGTCATCTACCATGGTGCTGTTAAATGGTAGTCTTAGGGTTTTCACAAGAATGTTTCAACATATAACTGCTTTGAAGATTTTTTTCCATCGCGCCTTCTATGATTAGTCCCAGCCAGAGTGACTCCATTTTTCTTGTTTTAGCCAACTTATATTTCAGAATGTAGACACTGCTCAAGTATTGTCTCCCAGGAGATTTTCAGGTATGAAAGTGAATCTCTGTGTATTTTTATACTGATATAAGCAGCCTTGTATTTATAGAGAAAATTTTATTTAAGGGACTCAGAACATTTTAGAAATGTTTTATGATGAAAATAAGAATAGATGTGAGTTTTCAGGAGGCACAGAACCAAGACTGATGTCGGGTTTCTTTGTCCTGTTTCTTTGCTGGGTGTATGTGCTCCAGAATGTTCCCTGGAGGCTTTCTCAGGCTCCCCAGGGGAAACCTTTAGTGGTCTCAGAACAAAATGACTTAGCAGCTTAGTGAAAATGCTGACAAAATAGAAATAAACAGTCACATGCTAGCCTCTTTGCCTTTGTTTTCAAGTGGAAAAGATGCATAAAAATACTCAGATCATTAAAAACAAAACCAAAAACTATTCCACAGCCTCCCTTTGTAGAGTGCTGCCTATTTTTCTTCTATCCATTGTTTTCTAGTCCTCTTAAGTCAGCTGTCTCATTTGTTAATTTATTTTCCCAGAATCGGCTCACTCAGCTTTCACTGAGGTTTCCAGACAAGAGGCTGGATGACTCGCCAACACGAGCCTGTCCTGTGCTTTTCAATTAACCCAGCGCTGACACCTCTTAGAGACCCCATGGTTACTACCGCAACGGCTGTTTTCAGGGGTAAACAATACACCGATACACTTTCGAAAGGATGTGGTACATCTCTGGCACAAATGTGCTTGAGCTAAACACGCAGGCACATTTGCTAGGCTCGCCTTGGTAGTGAGGCAGTAATTAGGCTCAACAGTGAGTCATCTCTAAAACCGAGACTTCACTCACTGAAACCCACACACAGCAGAAGGTGCACGGGCCTGGCAAAAGCTGTGCGAGCAGCCTGGCAATCTGCCAGGTGAAGAGTGGGCAAAGAGGTTTTCACTTTCAACCAGAGCACGTAACGTTAACATTCCTGAAAGGAGAACAGGTCAAGAGGAAGGAGGTGAGAGAGGGCGGGCGAGCACTTTTAATGCCATTGGGAATTCTATGGACGCCTCACGTTGGTGGTTTTCTCTTTGAGTCACAACCCTTACATTAGGTTTCATTATCTCTACTTTAGAGATGAGAGAACTGAGCTCTGACAGGTTAATTTTCTTTTTCCAGAAGTTTTAGAAGGTGGGGGTGTCAGAGTACCAATGGGAAATTCGGCTCCCAAACGTACGAGGTGATTTGCGGACTCAGCCCAGCAGGGCCTGTGTGGTAGGAAGCTGCTGAGGGATGAGAAATGTTTTCGGTGAAGGCACGGGCCATCTGGGAGTATCCAACAAGTGCTTATTGATGGCACACCACACGCTGCATGCCTAGAAATAAAACGGTTGGGGCGCAATCATCTGTATTTTACTAGCATGATTACGGTAAAATCGGTCTCAGAATTTGAGACTGTCCCCTGCCCCCTTCCCCTTGCCGGGGCTCAGAACAGGCCTCGCTGGGATGTCTCAGGTTAGCATGTGAATTAATTGTTCATAGCTGAAGGCAACTGAGACCCTGTGGGTTCCAGAAAAATGTTTACCTCCCCCCCAAAAGAATTGAAATGGGGGCTCTTGCCCATAGTAAGTGTTACCACCAGAAATAACATTTTGTGACCTGTGTGGCAAGGCAAACATCTAATTACTAAATAGCTGTTCTTATCATTCTGAACATCACACTCTTTCCCTGTGAAGTCTCTTGGGCCTTCCATATTTTTCAGACTATAAGTTGCACCCCCCAAATTTGGGAGGAAAATGGGGGTGCATCATATAGTGCGAATGTAGCTTTCCATTTACATTGGTGAAATATTATGTTTATTAAATATTTTACCACATTTTTTGCTTTAAAATTTTTTTGTTTTCCTCCTCTAAAACCTGGGTGCATCTTATGGCCTGGAAAAACACGATACCTTATTCGTTGACACAGGATGCCCTATATTCCTCATGTTACCTTTTTGTCGCTGAATCTCCCATGTATGTGGGGGTCCCATGTGGAAATCTGTAATTATATTTACTTATTTTCTCTTGCCGACCCATCTCCTGTGGATTCCGTTCTGAGACCAACTGAAAGAATTTGGAATGGTAGAGTAAAATTTTTTCTTTCCCAACACTAGCGCTCTTCCTCATATCTGGGCCAGAGGAAACTCAAAACTCACACCTTTGAGCAGGGAGAGAGAAGTTGTGTTTCTCGGATTTCTACGGGGCATCTCAGAGCACTGTGCCCTGTGTTCCCATCCCACATGCCACATTCTAGTGACTACTTCGATGTCCCCCTTGCCCTCATGGGATGGGAAGGGATGGGATGGGAATCACAGCACACGGACTGATTTTCCATAAGGAGCTCATCTTTCTAATTTCTGCTTTAATCCCCTTCCATTCTTGAGCTTGGCGTTGAGCTGAAAAACTGTTTTTTGAGGGCTTTTTTTGACTACTTTCTTTACAGTCCTGAATAAGAGGGCTAGCATTTTCTTGTACCTCAAAATTTGTTTTGGAAGTACTTTATTCTGGACACACTTTGACAACTTTTGTTCTCAACCTTTTGGGCCTTCAGATAAACTAGGACAAAGATCCAATTTAATATCCCATTGTTAGAAACTATTTTACAAAGAAAGAACCTAAGTAATATAGAATTTAGATGGATCAGAAAGAACAGGTATTCGAAGGTGATGACTGGGTTTTTACTAAGAGCGATTGGTTACCAAGAATTTTACAACTAAAAAGTCACTTTAATATAGACTAAAGTCATAATATTTCATAATGCTTTAGAAGTATCATTAAATCATTGCCCTAGGTTTATAATAAAGGAGTTTCTTTAATATTGTGATTTTTAAAAGATGTCCTGGAGATATTTCACTATCAGATATTATGGTGGATACTGTATTTTGCTGTGTCTAATGCACAGTTTTTTGCCCAAATTTTTGAGGGAAAAATAAGGACACACATTATACTTGGGTAGTGCTAATTCTGCATCTATATAAATGTTTTTAATTCTTTTATGCTTATTGCATTAGAAGTGTAAGGTGAGAAAGCAGTTATGCTATCCATATGCAAGATAATACCTTGGAATACGATAACTGCTTTTGATTCTAAATATAAATAAAGAAATAATTGAATTAAAAATTTAAAATGAACGATTTTTCCCCCGAAAACTTTAGGCCAGCTCTGACTGGTGTGGCTCAGTGGATTGAGCACCGGCCTGCAAACCAAAGGGTCACCGGTTCAGTTCCCAGTCAGAGCACATGCTGGGGTTGTGGGCCAGGTCCCCAGTAGGGGGCACATGAGAGGCAACCACACATTGATGTCTCTCTTCCTCTCTTTCTCCGTTCCTTCCCCTCTGACAAAATAAATAAATAAATAAATAAATAATCTTTGGGAAAAAAAGAAAGTTTAGGCCTGGCCCAAAAACGTGAGTGTGCATTGTACATGGGAATGCATTGTACACAGCAAAATCTGGTGTTTCAATTGGGCTCTGCTAGAGGTGCTGACCATGCCAACGCAGTAACTCTGAGTCTGCTTAATAGGCCATGTTTCTTAGATTTCAAACTGATGCATATAGTATTTGGATATTTCTAAATCCTTTGTGTGGACAGGGACCATCTTTATGTTCTTTGTAGTACTTTTGAGTGGCTTTGCCGAAGACGAGATTCTCAGGAAATAGTGCCTATTGGATAACTTCAGTGTGCAGACAATTTTGGTAACCTCTGCATTAGAAGCACCTTGGGAGCTTCGAAAAATCCTTCTGCTCAAACCTTCGCTCACACTGTTCACACTGGAACATGGGGGTTCAGGTTGGTGGGTAGCCGAGAGGCCACCATCCATTGTTTCAGAGACACTGAGATGTCGATATTCTTAAAAATGGAGGCTTTTTAAAAATTCTTCTTAAAAATGAGGAAAAACTGTTAACTTCATTATTTATTAGTCCTCCAGTTGTTACCGAGTAGTTCCTAAGTAGTTGGCTCACAACTTAATTTACTAAACATTCTAACTAAATATACAGTTGATTATGGATGTGTATTTCTATCCCATTTCTAAGCAAACTGCGGAACAGGAACATGGGTTGGCCCCACTAGTATTTCCTGGTAAAAGAAGTGATAACAGGGGATTAGATCCGGCTTCCTTGCCACCAGCTCTCTTGCTCTGTCATTTTCTCTGCCTGAACTCCCTGCCATCTCTCCAATACCAGGACTTAAGGCCATTTATAGATTTCCACCCTCACAGTAACTCAAGAATCACCGGTAATTACATGTATTGTAGTCAGCAACTACCCTTCGTTACAAAGGATGTTCTGGCTCTAGAGAGGCTAGTTTCTTTGTTTATTGATGCTATGCATATTATTAACACAATCTATCTACCTTGGATTGTGCTACACTGGGAATATAATTTATGACTAAGT
Organism: Sturnira hondurensis; assembly: GCF_014824575.4. NCBI lineage: Eukaryota > Metazoa > Chordata > Mammalia > Chiroptera > Phyllostomidae > Sturnira > Sturnira hondurensis. The sequence goes on from NW_028075471.1 coordinate 24,678,744, forward strand.
CATAGGCCCTGGTCTTGAGGAACTCATAAGCTGTTCCAGTTCATTGTGATAAATGCTAAGGTAGTGGTTAATACAAGAAGTCAGTTTTTTTTTTTTTTAGTCTGGCCACTAGGAAAAATGGCTCACCAGGGAGTCTGACTCCTTGTGTTTTGAAATTGGGTACAGTAGGATTCTTGACTGTCCTCAGGCAGATAAGCAAAAGCCTGCTCTATCCCTTTTCTTCCTTAAACAGATCAGCAGTCCACTGCAGAGAATGACTTAAACAACACACTCAGTCTCAACATGGGTAGCACGTGGTTGCCTGCTAAGATGCTGGTTCACACATTTTCTGTGTTCCTCATATGGCGAGCAGAGTCTATCCCTGGAGCCTTGGAGGTTCAGGTCCCTTCCTCTGCAGGTCCCTAGGTGGGGTTCCAGAAATACCACCTATTCTAGGTGGCCTCCCTGTTACGTTTTCCCTCTTGGTCCGCAACGCAAACTTCCAGCAGCCCTCAGTGTTGCAGAAACAAGGGCTGGGAGCTGAAGAGTTACCACTTTATACTAAACCTGCCTCTGGCTGCCATTCACCTTTATTTGGCTCACTCTTGATTACTAGTCTAGCTGGTGGACAGCTGTTTCCTTCAACATTTTGAAGACAGTTTGCAATAGGCCTCTGTAAGCCAATGAGGACGCTGCTGCCAGTCAAATTGTCTTCTAGATCCAGTCTTTTCTCTCTGGAAGCCACCAAGCTGTTCTCTCGACTGTGGCGTACTGCATTCTCCCTGTGCTGGTCCTACAGGTAGATTTATTGTTTTGTTTTCTTGCTTGGTCCTCAGAGGATAATTTTCCACAGTTCTAGAAACTTCTCATTCATGAGCTCTCCTGATGTTGTTGGTCTGCCTTTCCCTCTCCACCTTCTGGCGTAACTCTCACAGGAGCTTCTCAGCCTCTCCTGCATGCCGGGCGGCGGAGCGCCGTCTCGCGTTGTGCTGTCTTACCAGGATGCACTGGGGGTCTCTTCTCCATACGTGTGCCATTGGCCAATTCTCGCTTTAGCAATGGTAGGTTTACAGGTCATTCAATCTGTTTTTGTAAAAAAGTTTAGTAACTTCATATTTTTATTTTTCAATTTCTAATGGGTTCTTTTTCATAGGTACTTGCTGTTGTTTAATTTCTAACCATTTCAAATTTCTTATGTATACATATAGTTTGTTCCTTCTCGTTTCTACTTCGTTTTTTAAACTGTACTTTTGAACTAGTTTAGATTATATTAATTATTTTTCTGGTAACTACTCCCAGTTTTTAAAGTGTGATTTTCTTCTTATTGTTACTCTTTATAATGCATTTTGGAATTTTTTTATTGTTTATGTTCCTGTGTAGAAAGTTTTAATTGCAATCTTTGTTAGTTTCTTGTATCTGTTATAACAAATTAACACAACCTTAGTGGCTTCAAACAACTCCAACCTACTATCTCACAGTCGTGTAGGTCAGGAGTCTGACATATGTTTGATTGGCCAAAATTCAAGGTCAGGGCTGCATTCCTCCTGGAGACTTGAGGACAGAATTAGTTGCCTTACCTTTTAAGTCTCTAGTGACTGCTGGCATCCTTGGCTCATGGTCCCTTCCATGTTCAAAGTCAGCAATGTCCCTGTGAGTCTTTATTCTACTGCATCATTCTGAGACTGACATTTCTGCCTCCTGCTACTACATTTGTGACCCCAGTCACTGGGCCCACTGGATAATCTTTCTACTTTAAGACCAGTTCACGAGCGACTTGACTTCCATATGAAACCAGGTTCCTCTTTACTGTGTAGTCTGATGTGCTCGCAGCTCCCAGGGATCACACACCAATATCTCTCGGTCCGTTATTTTGCCTACCACCCCACCATGTTTGCTGACCATCTCGGGAGTTTCATTGGCCCCCACCCAGTCTCCTGGGTGCAGCTATTAACTGCTAGCTGCCTTTCCTGACTCCTTGATCTGGGGGCCAGCAGACCGAAGCCCCTACTCCTTGGCTGCTTGGTTTTTCTGCCCCTGACAGCTGTTTTGAACGACTCAAAGGGTACCATTTACACTGAAGCTGTGACGCTAATTCCTTTTGGCAATAGAGATGTTTGTGTAGGTGGAAAGGTGAGGAGGGTTATGCTGAAATGTTGATTTATTTTTAACACAGCAATTTAAAAAAATTTTCTCTTTTTTGTTGCTTTGAGTTTTTCACAGAGGCATGGCCTCAAGGCATGAAATCACTGTCATCTGGGCTGGAAATTTTCCCAAAATTATCTCCTAGGATGTTTGTCAGTCCCTTAGTTCAGCTAGGACTGTGAGAGAACTTAGGTTGCTTTCTGAGTTTTGGTGAGGGCGAACTATTTATTACTGCACCCTGTCTGCTATTACCTGGTTGTCCAGTGTAGGTACATTTTGTGTCTTGTAAGCCAACAGATTCTTGAACTCATTGCTGCTCCATTTGAAATTTTGTCTCAGAAAAGCAGAAGTTCATGGGTGGTATGAAGTTTAGAGATCACTCTAGACGCTCTTAAGATCTAGTCATTGACGATGTCCATCCACAGAGATCTGAAGGCCAGGGACACATGTACTGGCATCGTCCCCTCCTGTGCAGTCGATTTCACCAAATCATATGCTTTCATGACAGCAATTGGCTTATGTCTTAGGGAAAAAATCCATTACTCATTCTGAAGTGTCCCTCAACCCTGGTATCTCTACTGTTTTTATTGCATGGAGCTTTGGCCCCATGTTACGGGGCTGACATGTTCTCTCTTCACGTGAAACATACATTTCAGTTGGGGATGGCGAAATAGATCACAAACAGCCCAGGAAGTTAATAAGGTAATTTCATTTAGAAATGCGATGAAAATAAAACCAAGCTATATGACTGAGAGAGAGAGAGAGCACATTTATTTGGGGATTTTAGGAAAGGTCCTACTGAGGAGGTGACAGCGAAAGTGAGCCCCGACCGAAGTTGTCAGTCAGGCCATGGCTTGAAGACTGGGTGTTCTGGGCAAGAACAGCAGCAAGTGCAGAGCCCCGAAGCAGAGCTGAGCCTGGCGTATGTGTGTGCTGAGGACAGAAAGGATAAGCTGGAGCATGTGGGCCAGGGGCAGAGCCGTAGGAGCCGAGTTCAAGGTCCCCATCCCCAAGGTCATGGGGAGGGCTTGAAATTCAGTGAAAGTCCCATAGGCAGCCACAGATAGTTGTGTACAGAGGAGGGACAAGGTTTCATTTGTGTTTTTAAGTGACCAGCCAGAGGGCCCTTGGGATAATCTAGATGAGAGAGGGTAGTACATTTGCAAGGGAGAAGAGTGGGCATATTGTGGGGTTAAAACCTACAGGATTTACTAACAGAAAAATCTGGGAGGTAAAGGACAAGGAAACATCAAGGACGACTCTTGCTGCTTTGACTGTGTCATGAGGGAGCGAGTCCAACAGGTCTGCTTCTGTCGAGAAGCCAGTTCTGCCTTTCCTCACAGCATTGTCGTCCTCTAGTCTGGAAGGGGAGGGTGAGATTCGTGAGCTGTTTTCACTAATTCCTTCCAGCAGGGCTTCATCGCAGTCCTTTGTGTGTTAATCTCTTTATTAGCCCCTATTACTTTCCTCTCTTTCTATTCTCTCTGTACTATCTTTCTCACTTAAAAGAATTTTTCCCAATATATGATCTGCATTTCTATAAGCTGTCTTAATGTAGAGCATAAAGAAATTCTAAGTAAACATGAATAAATTATAACCAGATGGTGCCCTGAGTTGTTGATTGTCCACTGTCCACCTATGTAACCTTTACAGTGATCGCCATTCCTAATGTCACTTAACACATGCACACATTGCTTGTTGATGACATAAAAAAAGCATCAGATGTGACCAATTCTTAGGTTTTGTTTGTCAGTCATTCTGTTTTTGCATCTGTGTTGCCTGCTGGACTTTGTTTATTTCTCTGTCACTCATTGGACAACTTTAAATAGTTAAGAAATAAGACATTAATAAGTAGATGAATAGTTGATCTGCTGGTTTACAAAAATACCCAAAATCACAGAGCATGTACCGTACTAGATTCTGAGTCTCTAGCGGTCAAGGCTGTGTTGCTTTCGTTTTCTCCGTTCTGTGCTTTCGGTGGCAGGTGAAGAAGAGATGGCAATGTTGATTTTAAAGACCACAGGGAGGAAATTTGCAAACAGGTCAGAAAGCGTCTGGGAAACTGCACGTTCACTCTGCTGAAGAGAGTTCAGAGACACAATTGCTCGGCATAGTGTCTTCTGATGGATACAGCAACACGAACGTGAACTTGGCCAATGCCTCCCTATTTCATTATCTTCATTACAGGTCCAGTCCGTCCTGGACTGTGGACTTTCTCACCCACCTCTGTCACATCCCCTCACTGACAGAAGGGCTGACAAATGTCATTCTCTCCTCATTGACGCCACAGTGATGATCTCTAGTTAATATTCCCGTCCACAACGGTTGTCCTCTTCGGTTTCCTCATTAAAAGCACCATATCCTAAACTGCTTTCTTGTCTGGAACATGCACACCCACACGTCTCCACTGCACTTCTGCGGAGAAGGCATGAAGGCCGCAGGTGTAATTGCGTCTCTTTTGGATTAAAAAGGCCATGCTGTCTGATCACACAGCAAGACGGTCATTTTCCAGTATCAAAAGACTACTTTTTCCTGTTCTCTTTGTTCTCGTCTTTAATATCTAATTTTAACCCATAGAATTGACAAGGGAATGAGTTCCTACCTAAGAAAAAGTGCAAATTTAGCCAAGATAAAGAATATAAAATTCTGCAAGACTGAAATGACAGATGTCAAATTTGCATCTCCTTTAGTGTTTATGTATTTTCCTACAGGCACTTTTAGGTACTTTATAAATAAACCGTTAAAATGTTAATGTGGGGAGGGGAGAGGCAAGAAGAAGGGTAGTTAAGTAACCATGAAATCCCAGGCATCTTGGTGAGTTGATTATAATTCCACAACACTGTATTGTATTCATGCTTTTTGTCAACTTCTTGCTGCTTTTTAAAACGACCAACTTGTTGAGTGTGTTGAATTCATGAGAGATGTTTAGGAAAGGACCTTATAGAGGCATTTGTTTCTTATTTCACATTTTGAACGTTAAAGGCGGAACTCCGGGAAGGCCTGTGGTGCACAGCCCACCTTGGGAGGTCAGCAGCCGCCCTGAAGAGATGCTTCAGCTACTTCCAGGGCGGTGTGTGGGTGGCAGGCGGGTGGGGTACAGCCTGGGACACAGGCGTTTCTGAGCCCAGTGGTGTCCGTGGCAGCAGCTATAAAAACAGGGATTCGACTTCTGCCTTGTTCACTTCTGAAACTTAGAAGTGAAGAGATGCATTGACTGCATTTCAGTTGTCTGCCAGGGACCCTGTAAGGTGCTGGGGTATGTGAACCAGACACGGTGTCTGCCCATTCTAAACGCAGGGCCATCCTTCACTTTGGTGTTGCTTCTCCTCTGCCTGAGATGCCACTGCATGAGAAGAGATGAGATGATCAGGGACTGGAGACAATGGGGAAAGTGGAGCTTTGTAAGCTTCTTAAACTCCTGAAACCCCATCTCAGTGTTAGCCATCTGCTCCAGCAGGGCGATACCCCAGTCCAGGGCTTGCAGTCCTCACTGAGATCCCAGGCAGAGAATGAAATAGGTCGAGCTGTCCCCTGGCCGGCCTGATCTTCCCTGTGGCTTCTGGCACCTGGCTCCCTGCCTGAGCTCATCGTTCCCCAAGGGCCTTGAACTTAGGTGTCCTCGGAGGCTTAGCCCTTGCAGGAGACCAGCGACTTATGTGTTCTGTGTGGTGGCCAGCTTCGTAACCAAGACTTTCCAAATGTAAGCGCACATCGGGATGTCATAAGGCATATTTCACGGATCTTAAACTGTAGTATCTCTTATTTTTTTTTGAACTCATACTGTGCTTACTTAGTACCTATTATGTGCCAGGTGACACTCTAAGCTCATTTCGCCCACATAGCAGCTCAGTAGGTAGATGATGAGGAGGAGGATGCAGATCATTTGTTTTACAGATAAGGACACTGAGGCACAGAGGGTTGAATGACTCACTCAAGTTTGTACAGCCAGTGGGTCAGGCGTCCCACCTCCAGAGTCTGTGCTCCCGTGGGAACCAAGGCTGCGCTGCGGTCTTCCAGAGCCGGGTGAGCTTCGTGGGGAAGCCGGTGGAGTGCACGGCGGGCACAGAGGCCCGTTCTACAGAGCGCGAGCACGTGCTTCGATTTTCTGTGTAAACATACTTGTTACTCATGTGGGAAACAGATTCAGCAGATTTCAAGGCATTTTTTTCCTTATAAACTTAATGCTTTTGACCACAACCCCACTTCATGTATTTTTACCTTATAGACACATGCGTATTTCTTTAATAAAGGGATATCAAAAATTGAAGAGCCTGAAGAAAACAATTATTTAAATTTCCTTAGGTGGTTCATGGCTGTCAGAATTAGCTAGTAATCCCTACGCAGGTAATCCTGTGGAAGATCTATTGTGCCGAAACACAAGTTGTGAATCATAATTCAGAACAGCCCGAATCCCACGATGACACTGTGCATTCATAATTGAATTGCTTGCTGGCGTGAGTGATTTCAGTATTTCCCTTCAGTGCAATATTTGAACCAAGCAATGGCATCAATATTAATTTATGATATTTTTTGATGTAACTAAAACCGGATTTATCATACAGTGCTTTATCACTGTGGTTAAAGTCTAATAAATCTTTTCCACACGTGTGCCACTCTGAAAGAACGTGTCCTAAAACGTGCGGGTGGTCACAGATTCTTCCAGTAAGGAGAGTGTGTGCGGTGAAAAGGCGTTTCAGCATACTGAACAAAGTGTTAGGCAACTTTGCCTGAGTTCTCTCATTACTGTAATTGTTTGGTGTAACTAGTTTCACTAAACTCAGGGGATAAAGAGTCCCTGACCTGGTGTTTTGCTTCAGTGCGAATGAAAACTCAAGTTGTGTGAGCTGAGTCTCCAATGTCCCCCGTGTTACCCCTCTCTGCGCCCTGCGGTTTCCCAACTCGTGAATGACGGCTCCTCATTTCGGTAACTCCCATAACTACCTAAGGGATTCAGTCATTTAGTGAAATATCAGGTTCTTGTCAACGCAGTTGTTTTAGGAAATTCGTTTTCAGTTCTTGTCCGTGGAAGGGACCAGCTAAAGTGGTGACTGCGCCCTTGGACAGCTGGGCCTGGGGTGGCAGAGCTGGGCTTGGGACCTGCGGGCCCAGGTGGCAACATCCACGGGGAGGCGGAAAGTTGTTCCGCAGGGAAAACACGCGTGTGACTAAGGAAGGGACAGAGATGCTGGAACTGCTTCCCGACTCGCCCGTTTTGGGGAGTGCAGTCAATGTTGCTAGTTGATGTTGCCATTTTAAAATTATTGCCATGTTAATGCTTTATCGTGCAGGCCAATGACCAGATAGAGAGTACGAGGAAGAGGGCTCCCTGACCTGAATTCATGTGATGTTCTTTCAGTTGGGCTGTCTGTGCTGAAAATAAAGTTTCACTTTTCAGGTGACACCTGCCTACCAAACGCAGCTGCTGAACAGGTCTCTTTAGAAGGTGTATGTATGTTTGTCATAAAGGCTAATAGGTTTCATTATGCTGTGTCCAGAGAAGTATATTCTGTTTTTATTAAAAACAAGCCAGCTGTTTTGGAAATTTTTATGATTCCCTAAGCGGAGCCCTCTACTGTATTTTTTCACCACAGTTGTCATTTGAATAACTGAGATGTTAGGTTATCTGACTTTAAAATGAAGCACGTGTTTTGAATTAATGATTGGAACAGTAGATGCAGTGACCTCATCAATAAAAAACAAACACGAAAGTTGTGAGATCAAGGTCATCTTCATGTCACTCAAGCAGACCATCCTGTTCTGTGCATTGTGGCCATTCAAGTTGAGGAAAGAAATTGCTGTGATCCAAAGGAGATGACACCTGTTTCCCAAGTATTTTACATCAGAGATGGAAAAGAAAAGAAGGAACAACCTCAATTTCAAGGCTTAGAAATATATTTCTGTTTCCTTCTTTTTGATACGGGGTCACAGGTGGAAACCTTAATTTTGGTTAATGAGTTATCCTTCCGAGGACTGACCTTAGCTATTACTTATGCTTTGGAAGGTTGCCAATATCCTGTTTTGCAGATTTCTTAATTTGTTCTCTAATAATAGCATGATTTATGAGGATGATTGCCTTTGATTTTAAACTGTGCTTCATTTTAACTTAGATAAAAAATTAGTTCCAGAAAACTGGTGAAAAAGGGTGCCCTCCTCCGTATACACTCAACTGCAGCACAGGTGTACCCTGTGACAGTGACGTACATCTCCATTTCGCCCTAGAAGCAGCATTGAGTGCCCCGGGGCTGTTCTCCTGACCAAGCCAGCACCTCCCTTCTCCGATTTCCACTTTGGGTCGATGTTCAAGGTCACTGTGACTGCCCAGGGCACACCATTCACGGTGGAACTCAGTGCGCTTGCTCACCTGCATAAGGGTCTTGGAAGCCGCCCTGTGGCCTCCCGCCAGCAGAGGGCTCCAGCAGGTGGGAAAAGGGCGGCTTTCACTCCTCCCTGATCCTCCCCCCATCCCTTTCATGGCCTGTCGCAGACGAGGAGAGAACCTCAACCATAAGGCAGGCGGTGCTGGGCATTAACTCTTTTTACATTGCTCCTCCAAATTACCGTCCGCTAATCTACTGCTTATCTTTTCATTTTTTGCTACCCAGAAGTTCTGAGTCATTATACTTAGCTTTTGTAAAAGGAAGAATCTTCTAACCCTCACTGCCTTTCTTTGCCTTTTGAATTCTCTAAGTTTGTTATTTTTTAGATGGACACAAGCTTTTCTCTTAATTTAGGATACAGTGTTATACCTACCACTGAGAAAAATATTTGAATTTTAAATTAGGGTTCTTCATTGTAACATTTGCTAGCTTTGGTGTGGCTGGTGTTTTACCAGTATTTATCTCAGCAGTCTCTTACCCACCAATGGGAGACATTGTGTGATGGATAGATGGTTTTTTAGGCAGATATAAGGGTACGGTGGTCACATCATAACAATTTTTTTACTTCTAAATAAAATACAGTGTGTTTTAAACTGTCATCTGGAAATACACATGTAAATTTTAGCATCTATCCTTCTCATTTTCTGTATTTTCTGCCATTAATCAGTCTCTTCTCATTGCCCTTCTATGTGAGATTATTTCAAGTCGTATGTAACTAATTACCTTGAGTTGTTTTAGAAAAGCTTACTTTTTATCTGATAGTGAAAAGATCAAAATTCTACTATGTAAATCACAGTACATGAGATAACCCAGAAAGTAAATGCTCGAACCATAACTCCCTGCATGAAGACAATGGAGTTTTATTTATATTGTAAATGTTACTTCATAGTTCACTCAGTTACCCGGCTGGGTAATAAAGACTGTGAAATTAAAACGACCCCTTTCACAAGGTAGAGCTGTAGGGTTCATTTCCCTACAGCCGCCGCGGTTTGGTATTGTGGCTTCCGGAACTGAAAGTGATATCCTACCAATGCCTCTGCGGTGAGTGGGCTTCGAAGCCGCCCATGGCGCTGGTGAGAAGCAATGGCTTCTGCTTGTGGCCGCGGACTTGTGAGTATCTAGAGTCCGGACTTGTGATTCGCCTGCGCTGTGCTGGCCTTTCGTCTGGTTCCCAGCTGGTGTGACCGTGTACCCTGGGTGGTGGTCCAGGTCTTTCCGAAACCTCCACTTGCAGAAGAGCGTGTGACTATTTGTAGCTGCCTTGAAATCCGTCAGCCCTCTGCCACTGTGAACACGCAGTTCCGTTCTGGATCTAGTGGCGGAAGGTCAACATAGGCTTTTCAACATACAAGCTTCTAAGACCTTGGTGAAGAAAACTGGCTTACAGCAGAACAGTGTGAGGACGACAAAGATGCTAACTAAAATCTTCCTTGTGAAGTATTTCTTCAGCCATCTGGGTGAGCTCAGACCATGGCACTGCGCGGAGATTTGCTCAGCTGACTGCTCGTTATTGGTCCTTGGTATTTAGGACCCATGCATTTTTATTGTGTTGCAAAAAACCTTAGCACTTGAAAACATAAATAAACAAAAATGATTCCTTTTCTTTGTAAAACTCCCACATGGTAATTTCTTACTGCATGAAGGAGAGGTTGATAAATATAATGGATGCATTAGGAAAATTGGCGGTAACATGTTCGAAAATCTCGAACATGTTAAGCCCCTATTCACCTATCCAAAGCTACAGAAACTCAGTATTTATCTGGTTTGTAAACTACCTTGAATACTACCCTTTTCCATGGGTACATTGCCCTAAAAATACCCTTTTGCTTGATGGACTTGAACAGCTTTTTGATCCATCGTAGCATTAATAAAAGATAAGTGTGATATCAATAAAATTCCAGATTGCTTCTGAAAGTGCTGATGACTTTGTTAATCCTTTATTTGTTACTCACTGGACAGTTTTTGACTCATCATTTAATTTCCAAAGGGGCAAAGTGCTGTGGAGGGAAAGAAAAAGAAGAATAAAAACCTGCCCTGGAGGATCCTGACGCTTATGATCTAATAAGTATCTAGAGACAATATCTTAATCGTCAAAAGGCAAATTTATAATGTCACATAGATACATTAAAGAGCACTACAGGGTTTATTGAATCAGAATATTAAAACTCGAAGGGGCCTGGCAATCCTCAGGTGTAAGCACTGGTCTAGAAACAGCCAGCCAGACCCCAAAGCACAGGTGGCCTACCTGGGCTCACCTGGGCTCACCTGCACAGGCAGCCTACCTGGGCTCACCTTCGCACGGCTGAGACCAGAACTNTATCTAGAGACAATATCTTAATCGTCAAAAGGCAAATTTATAATGTCACATAGATACATTAAAGAGCACTACAGGGTTTATTGAATCAGAATATTAAAACTCGAAGGGGCCTGGCAATCCTCAGGTGTAAGCACTGGTCTAGAAACAGCCAGCCAGACCCCAAAGCACAGGTGGCCTACCTGGGCTCACCTGGGCTCACCTTCGCACGGCCGAGACCAGAACTTAATTTGCTGAGTTTTCTCACTGTCATTAGGGGTCTGGTTTGTGCAGGGGGAGGATTCTGGGAAATGGTTCATCTTGAGCTTATAGGAAATAGCAGTAGAAACAGCAGCGAAGTAGAGCTAGAGATTGTGGTTTTGTGTGTTAGCTTGAGGGTTTTTCTAGTTCTGAAACCCCATGTTTCTTGGCAGAGATTGGCACAAAGAGGGACTGATGGGAGCCTGTAATAATGAGGGGTGGTAGTAACCATAACGACCAAAAGTTCTAGAACCTCCTCCTGTGTGCTAGGCCCCGCTGGCAACCCTTTACTCCCACCGGCTCATCTTACCCCCACAGTAACGTGTGAAGGATGTGCTGTCATCATTCCCATTGAACAGACGAGGAAACAGCCCAGAGAGGTAACTTCCCCAGTAGCAAACCTGGGAGACTGTAAGAGAACGTGGATGCGGAGTGACCAGCCCAGTCAGAGGCCGGTGACTTCACTTGGTAGAGGAAGTACCGTGCTGAGGGATTTTCCCATGGGAGAACTTTTTTTTTTTTAAAAAGGACAACCTGGCAGTTCCTTCTGTGACATTGTGGTGTCTAAGATTTCCGTAAGCTTTCCCCTCATAAGAGGAGTGATCAGTAATTTGAGCAATCAATAATCTAGCCACAGCTGGTGCCCATAACTGTTGGGTATTATTGCTAGAATTTCCATATGCTGGCATGTATGTGACTGAGAAAAGAAACACGGTTACTTGGTCACATGGGTGTGACAATTTGCTCGCGGTCTGTCATACCTGTGCAAGCAGCCACTGTTTACCGCCAGGTCCTCGGTTCGAGGGCTGGTTCTAACTGCACAATCCCATGTCCAGGAGCCAACTGCTAACTTGTGTCGCTCCATGTCTTTGCTTGGAGGTGTGCATCATCTCTTCTTTCTTGCTTGCTTTAGGAAATTTTAGTTGGCTTGTCCACTTCACCAGTTGTTTGCGGGGGGAGGTGTGAACAGGGCCGAGTGATGATACTGCGTGTCTCTCCAGGCCTTTTCATTTTAGGCAAGGACCAGCACTGCTGGTCTGAGAAGCCGGGGCTGAGGTCTGGAAGTTGCTCCAGTTAAACCACTGTTTCTGTAGGTGAGGAGAAGTGGACTTTATTTTATCCCCTCGAGGGTGCATTCAGCTCCTTCTTAATGTTTTCTGGTTTCTTTTAACATCCTGTTGTTCACTTGTCTGATGAAATAGTAAAAATGCGGCCCTGGTGTGGGATCTGCAGTGGAAATATAGGTTGGTTACATATGGAACTTTCCCATGTGTCGTTGGAGAAACCATAATCAGCCATCTGTTTTGTTTCTGTTGGATACCATTCACACTGCTCTTTGGAAGCGCGGGCACCGTGGTAGGTATCGGGGCCTGTGCCTGCTGCTGGGGCCCTCGGCCTGTCCATACTGCAGCTCACGCGTCAAAGGAGGCAAGTTTCTCAGGGGGTTCGAGTCCAGTGTTCGCAGAGAGGATGAAGCACACGGGCAGCATTACATTGATTCTGCCTGTTCTGCAGACACTGGTAGAACACAACAGACGATGGTGAATTTGCATGGTACCAATGGAGTGTTGCTCTTCGACAATGTAGAATGTTGTCCAGACTTTTTCCTTTCCTTCCTTTCCTCCTTCCCTCTCTGTCCTTCCTCCTTTTCTCCCTTTTTTTTTGTTATGAAATAGTTAGAAAACATTTAAAATTATGTCTGTATAGATTAAACACTTTTCCAGAAGTTCTAGCTAGTGAAAAACCAACTATTATTTGGGCCATTTGGTAATAGCTGGAGAGCATAGTGAGGAAACTCTAAAAATCTAAATATATTTAAAGTTTAGAATTAATGATTTGCAATGATTTGGAATGTTTATCAAAACAAATGGAAGTTTAATAACCAGTAGAGAGGTAGCTGTACGCATACAGTTTGCTCTACTATTTGAACTTCTCTGATAAATCTAGAATCACCGGTCTTTCCCTGTTTGCCTGGAATTCTCAGGTCTGAGCACTGAGAGTCCTATATCCCAGTAAACCCAGTATAACCCAGTATGCCCAGACCTGAGCAACCAGGAGAGTTATTCCTAGTTATATGTAAATCTGAAGAATTGATTTACAATTTATCAATTTCATGGATAAAATAGTTAATTAACAAATGTCATGCACAAACCTTTAGCTACAGGGTACATATTACCAAATTAATGTTCCTCTAAGTACAGTGGTAGATAATTGAAAGATGAGGGGACAGGTGGGTGGGTGGATGGATGGATGAACACATATGGGAAATAACTGTAACGTGCTTTCTCGTTAGTTAGGGAATGCCACCTATTAAATCCTAATGACCTCTTACGGCCCAATATGGTTGTCTCCTTTTTGTCAAGTTGTCTCTGAATGTTGTGGATGTAACCACTCTCCTCTGTGCCTGCCAAATTTTGTTTGGACCTCTATTATTGGACTTATTGGAGTTACATTGTTCTTGTATATGTATCTTCCTCGGTAGACTGTGAATTCTTCGCAGAGCTAGAATGGTGCTTAACACATCTTCAAACTTCAACTTTCACACAACGCCTTGTGCCAAGCAAGAACTGGACACATTATTGCCAAACTGAGCACTTATTATCTCCCCAATTCTGTAGCATTTTATTTTTAATGACACTTATTGACATATGCACATACAATGAAATTCGCTGACTTTGAATGTACAATTCTATGTGCAGTAAGAAAATCAAGATGAAGAACATTCTCATCACCTCTGAAACGCCCCCGTGGCCCATTGCGCTCGCTCTCCCTGGCCCCCTGGCCCCTGATGAGTACCGATGTGCTTTTCCTCACTGTAGTTCGGCCTTTTCTAGTGTTGCCCATGTACTTCCACATTTCTGGCTTCTTTGACTTGTCATATTGCTTTTTGAGACCCACCCATATAGTGGCCTGTGTCAGGGATTTGTTTCACTTTATTTCCAGGTAGTATTCCATTTTACAGATATACCCCAATGTGTTTATCCATGAAACTGTGAGTGGGCAATTAGTCATTTCCAGGTTTTGATTATTATATATGGCATGGCTATAAATATTAACATACACATTTCTATATTGACATTTGTTTTCATTTTTAGTGGGTAAATATCTAGGAATGCCATTATGGAATCTTATGGATAAGTGTATGTTTAAGTTTATAAGGAATGTTCCATGCTGTGCAGAGTGGCTCAGACTTCTGCATTTCTACCTGCAGTGCACGAGAATTCAGCTTGTTCTGCATCCTTGCCAACACTTGGCACTGGCCAGTGTTTACAGTTTTAGGCATTCCAACGCATGTGTGGTGGTGTCCTACTATGGTTTTATTGGCATCGCTCCAATGACTAATGAGTTTGATGCATTTATTTGTGATTTGTATGTCTTATTGACTGATGTATCTGTTCAAATATTTTACCCATTGTTAAAATTCAGTTTCAGTTCACTTTTTTTTTGGCAATTGTATTCTATGAACTCTTATTTTTCTGGATATAAATCTTCTATCAAATGGGTCTTACAATTATTTTCTTAATTTTTTATTTTCTTTACAGAGTTTTTGAAAGGGTGGAAATCTTAATTTAATGAAGTATAATAAACCAATTGTTTCTTTTTGGTTTATAAATTTGTTTTTCTATCTAGTAAATATTGCCTAATATAATATGGCAAAGATTTTTCTCTTATGTTTTATTCTAGAAGTGTTATAGCTTTAGGCCTTACAGTTAGGTCTCTATCTATTTTGAGGTAATCTTTACATATGGTTGAGATAAGGGGCATGGTTCTATTTTTTATCATATGCATTGTTCTAGTACAATTTACTGAAAGATTGCTATCCTTTTCCCATTTAATTGCCTTGGCTCCTTTGTAAAAAAAAAATAAATTGACCATATAAATGGAGGCCTTTTACTGGACTGTTTTGTTGCAGTAATCATGATGTTTATCCTATGCCACAAGCTCACTGCCTATATTCAAATAACTTCACAAGAAGTCTTAAAATTAGGATGTGAGTCGGTGCAGTTGTCCTTTTCAAAAATGTTTTTACTATTCTAAGTCCTTTGTACATCTGTATAAATGGTATAATCAACTTGTCAGTTTCTGCAGGGATTTTTATTTCTGGCATTTTTCATTCTTTATATTGATCTGCATTTCCATCTGGTGTCATTTTTCCTTCTGCCTGAAGAATTTCTTTAAAGATTTTTTTTAGTGCAGGTCTGAAGATGAAAAAGAAGTTATAAGAAAAAAATAAGACCGATGTCTTTCATAAAACAGGGGTAGAAATCTTTAATCACAGTGTAGCTAATCAGATCAATTAATATATGAAAAAGATACCATATTATGAGCCGAGAGAGGTTTATTCCAGGAAGGCAAGGGTGGTGTAACAGGAAAACAATGCAGTGCAATCTGCCAAAGTAATGAGTAAAAAGGAGAAACGCATAAGCATCCCAGTGGCTGCAGGTGATGCACCGACAAAACTCCGCAACCGTCCGTTGTGAAGACGACCAGCAAACTATGAACAGAAGGAAACCCTGCAGACTAGACTTCAAAGAGACCCCATGAAAAAAATACAATGTACAAATACCCTCATATTTAGCCACACAGTATCGAACTCTTCCTGTTGAAGATCAGGAAAAGGGTGTCCCATTTAATTCCTCTCTTCTAGTCACCATTGAACTATGCTATCAACACTGCCCTGCAGGTTCCAGCCAAGGCCAAGTTTAGAAATTCTGGGTAAAGAAATCATAATTTACTCTTTATTGAGAAGTCTGGTAAACTTTGTAGAAGGTTATGCTGCCTTGGTGAACACTCCATCCGTGTTCCCCAGCTTCCGCTGGGTTAGATCAACTTCATCAACATTTCTCACTGTTACGTGACGCTGCTCAACAGTTCACTGAAAATCTAGTGAAATGATTGTGGCATTGGAATTAATATAGAAAATAACGGGCTCATTAAATCCAGAGCCGGTATGGCTGTTATCTGCAACAGAGGACATCTGTAACTAATTCTAAGACTATACACATCCTTTCCTATAGCCTCATGAAAAAATGTCACTTAATCACTTCTGTAGTTTAACACAAATTGCTGGATCAAGATTCAGCAGCTTTCCACTTATGAAAAATAGTCATGTGGCCACATGAAATGATTCACATCTCTCAGAATAACATTTGACAAATGACTCCAAAGCATGTTGCAGCCATATTGAGAGAAATGTAATTTAATTTTGTTTCAGACAGATTGCATGTTAATAATTAATAATTAGTGGTTCTTTTCCTACCCAAGCACCACCTATGCATCAGGGACCAGCTCAAATTTCAGCTCTTCCAAGTTCTTCTTAATCAGCCTCATTGCAGGTGTTTCCTACCTCCTCTCAACTTGAGGGTTCTCATCTGTACCACTCACCATATTCACGTTTACATTGTGTTGTTGCTTTGCTTTGATGATCATATATGCAATCATTTTAATTCGGTACACTTTATTTTTTTAGAGTTGTTTCAGACCTACCAAAAATATTAATGGGACGTCCAGAGTGTGCACATACTTCTTACCCTCCACCCACACAGTCACCCCTGTCATCGTCTTGTCAACATGGTGCATTGTCACATGAGATTTTGCTCTTTGTGCGGCACAGTCTGTGGATTTTTGCCAATACTGCCAGGACAGAATTATACAGAATAGCTTCGCTGGCCTCAAAATGCCCTGGGCACTCTGCTCTGTTTATCCCACCCTCCTTCCTCCTTGCTCCCAGCCCCTGGCCACCACTGATGTTTTTACAGCCTCCATAGTTTTGCTTTTTTTTATTTTCACTTTTTAAAACGCCACACAGTTGGAATCCTTTGGCATATAGCTCTTCTGATTGCCTTCTTTCATAAATTGAAGGCAATTCATTATTTTTAAGCATTGAATAATATTCCATGGTCTGGCTATACTACATTTTCTTTTTTATCTAATTAAAGACACCTTGGTTGCTTCTAAGTTTTGGCAGTTATAAACAGAGCTGCTACAAGCATCCATGTGTACATTTTGGTGTGGACATGCTTTTCACTGTTTTGAGTAAATACGAAGGATTACAATTGTTGGGTCGTACAGTAAGAGTATGTTTAGGTTTGTAAGAAACTGGCAAACTGTCTTCCAAATCAGCTGCACCATTTTTAATTCCCACCAATGGTGACTGAGACTTCCCGTTGTTCCACATCCTCATCAGCACTTGATGTTGTCAGTTTAGGATTTTAGTCATTCTGTTAGGGGCGTAGTGCTGTCTCATTGTTTTGACTTGTAGTTTCCAAATGACATATCATGTTGAACGCCTTTCCATATGCTTATTTACCATCCATGTATTTTCTTTGTTGGGGTATCCATCCAGATCTTTTGCCCATTTAAAAAAAATCAATTTCATTTTCTTACTGAGTTTTAAAAGTTTTTTTGTATAATTTGGATGTAAGTTTTTTGTCTGATATGTGTTTTGTAAATGCTTTCCCCCAGTCTGTGGATTATGTATTTTACTTTCTTAACAGTGTTTTCCATAGAGCAGAAGTTTTTAATTTTAATTAAGTCCAACTTATCAATTTTTTTTCAAGGCTTTACTTTTAACATTGTATCTAAATAATCATTGTAAAACCAAGGTCACGTAGCTTTTCTCCTATCTTCTAAGAGTTTTATTATTTTGTGTTTTACATTAAAACTGGTGATCTATTTTGAGTTAATTTTTGTGACAAGGGTGAGGTCTCTTCCCACATTCATTTTCATTTGCAAGTGGATGTCCAGTTGTTTGGCACCATTTGTTGAAAAGATTACCCTTTTTCCATGGAACTGCCTTCGCTCCTTTGTCAAAGATCAGTTGACTGTGTGTGTTGGGTCCATTTCTGGGCTCCCTATTCCATTTCCTTGATGTAGTTGTCTGGTTTTGTTTTGGGCCAATGTCATGCTGAAATGGTTGCTGTAGCTGAGCCGTAAGCTTGAGGTTGAGTAGTGTCTGTTCTTCAACATCGTGTTGGCTAAGCTGGGTGTTTTCCTGTTCACACAAACTCTGGAATCCATTTGCTGATGTCCACAACACAGCAGGCTGTGGTGTGATGGGGAAGGCACAGCTCTGGAGAGCATGTTGGGGAAAACAGGCCTCTTGACAACACTGAGTCTTCCTGTCCACGTGCATGGGGTACCTGCCGTTCATTGAGCTCTTACTTGATTTCTTTCATCCGAGCTTTACAGTTTTCCTTATAAAGATCTTGACTATATTTTGTTAGATTTATACCTCAGTATTTTGTGTGTGTGATTGTATTAGTCAGGGTTCTCCAGAGAAATAATAGAAACTGAGATGTGAACACTAGATATGTTTATCGTCACCCAGGGCCAGGTGCCTTTAGCATCTCTTACCTGATTGGGTTGAGATATAGATCTATGTATTACTAACTCTGGCTGTACACACAACTGGAAACACTTTATTTACACACATATGTAGGTATATATGCCTGTGTACATATGTATGTATGTACAGGTACACATGTGTATTTCTGCACTACACTAAACTACACATGAGTGCCTACTGATGTCTCCTAATCTGTCACCACGCATATTGTTCTAATTGTACCCCCACCCCAGCCTGGCTCACCTCTGACCTCCTACTTAAACGGTGAGAGACCGGGCCCCCACTTCCTGACATTCACCCACTTAATTATGCAGTTCGTGTCTGCGTGTGTGTGTGTGTGTGCACACGCATGTGTTTCATTGCTTTTATCTTCCTTTGGACGCATTTTTCTCTCAAAATTCTTAGCGTTTTGTAAATTTACATACTTTATCTATCAGCCTTATTTGAGAGTCAGCCATGCAAAATCTACCAAGAAAGAGTATCAGGTTACATAGAAATGAGAAAATGTACAAGAAGATGCTTTTTTATCAGGAAGTACTATAAAAATATAAGGTAGTTATCCATCCGGGGTATCACCAAACTGTCAACATTTTTTTGTTATCAAGTCAGTATCTCAGCAGGAGGGTCATGTCATAAAATCGAAGTAGTCTCACTGAAGGTTTTCTTCAGCTTTCATTTTCTATTCTCACCATGGGTAGTTTGGCTGGTCAGTCTGGCAAATACAGTGGTTGGCTCAGTCATTAGCCATTTTTTACTAACGTAAATAATGTCAATATTGTTCTCATCCGTGACTCATAGTTGATAAATTAAGCCGGCCACCCCCATTACCAAGGATTTCCTGGGCCTGAGTCTCGGGGATAATTCAATGAGATTTCTCTAGGAGCTGCAAACCTAAATCTTTAATCTGACTCAAAACTGGCAAATTTGAGAGTAAAAGACAGAAAACTGTACTTGAACAACAATTAAATAAAAACAAATAAATTTCTAAAAAACTAGCGAATCCTCTGACCTCCCCACATTTGTTCTGTAGATCCTTCCAACTGGACAAAGTCCATATGAGGAAAAGGAAAAGGAAAAAATTTGAGATGATGATTATGAGATGAACTACTTCACCTATTGACATTTATTATTTGATCCTATGTTTTCACATTAACCGGGGAAATAAGGGTTTGTCTAATAAAAGGAGAAAAAGCTTTTTGAAGGGGCACCAATTTTCAGTACATTTACGGGTTTTGTTCAGTTACTTTCTTCCTTTCAAATGACGGGAAATTGTGGAAGGGGCTGATTTGTTTTTTTTTTAAGTAATTGCCTTCACTCACAAATTCCCTTTCTGTGATGAGATGCAGTAGTTTCCTCCCAAACTGGGCACCTCCTGTCACTGCCATTTGGCTCTTGAGGTAGAATGTCAGCTGGCAGGACGCAAGCTCCCTTCGGCAGGATCGAGCTGGCAGGGGCTGCATCGGGCTTCCGTGGAGGACCCCCACTCGGGAAGAGGGGGGCTGGGGCTGCCCAGCGACTTGAGACTGGCTCAGTGCCAGCACAGGGCTGCCTCTTTCTCCTCTTTTCATGTTGCCTGTGAAACGTGACCTGGAACCTTGCCAGAAATCACTCTGAGACTGTCAACATATATTTCTAAAAGCTGTTCTTCTCTCTGACTAACAATAATTTTCTTAAAGATCTGAAATACCAGGTTCACTCAGTTGTTGCGGAAATGTATTTCTGGGTTGGAGTGGCTGAAATTATAGCTAGTGTAGAAAAGGGTGAGCAATCCACCAAAATACCCAAATACCTTATTTTCTAAATGACGGCCACTTTATTTCCTTCTAACCTGGGAGGCTTAAGTTTCTATATGTTTTTAGATTTGTGAGTGTCAAAAGGTGTTTGATCATTACTTGTGGACTCTGGTTATCAATAGGGGCAGTTTGGGATATTTCATTCTCTGCTGAGGTGAGGTGATTTTATTTTCATCCTTTGGTTCTTGGGACAAAACAAGTCTTGGAAAGGAGATTGTATCTGCCTGGCCAGAGGGGAAGCTGGTAGCTCTGTCTCTCTAGCCACTTGACAGTAGTTTGACCTAAACACGTCACTTGACCTCCTTCTATTTCAACTTTTTCACCTCTGAAACAGAGCGAGCATTTCTCCCGGGGATCCCACTGCTCAGGAGGGAGTCTGAAAGTGAGGTGACAAGGCCTTCCGTCAACTCAGCCGGGCCCACACATCTTCCCCCGAGATAATCCTCCACGGGCCTTCCTCCAACCACGAACCACGTGCTGTGGGAGCTGTCAAGTGCTTTTCCCACGCCCGGGTTCTGCCACGGATCTGTGGGAACTGGACCCACGCCCACGGGTTTCCAGTCTGTTGTAAGCTCAGGTGGTGAGTGGCATCGATCACCTGTAACGACGTGGAAGAGTCATATTGACTTTCTTCAAATTAACTCCGTCTGAATGGTTGCTTCAGTGGCTTTTAAATAGTTTTCAGAAGACTGTTTAATACAAGCTGCTTACTGCAATTTACTATAGGAAATACTTCTAAAATTTATTTAAACATTGCTTATGCATCCTCAAGAGTAGTAGTTACTGTCTGTGAAGATTCTAGAATTTTAATTGATGTACTATGTTTCCTACTTCGTCAGGTCTATTTCAGATTTTCTGAAGAGGAAGCTTTAGGTTCCATGACATTTGATGATTATATTTTTCCAGCTGAGTTTTAACAGGACCGTTCATAGGATTTTGTTTCCTATTTCAAACCCATTTTAGGTTGTAAATATGTGTCGATTCTTTTTAAATACGTAGCCTTCTTTCTTAGCAAAAATTGTAGTATTATGAGGAAAAAGGAGAGAGCAAGGAAAACCATGGAATATAATTAAAAGCTTAGCATGCAAGCAGCGTCTAGTACCTAATATAGAAACGAGTTCTCAGATAATGAGGCCCATATTGAACTACAACGTTTTTTTTTCGGGGAGCCTCTTTTCGATAGTATATTTAGTAAGCAGTTTCAGACCTTTGTACCATGTTCATTACAAACAAATTATATAGTTTTTCCATTGCATGAAAATTCCATCATAGCCTTTTGCTATTATCTTTGTTTAGAAAGGAGATGAATATTAAGTATATTCAGCAGTAATGACACACGGAGATTTCCCTGTGCAAAATCTAATTTGTATCATTTGTGGAGAGAAGGGGAAGAGGAAGGGGGAGACTGCGGCAGAGAATACAGAAGAAGGCACCGGCCAGGCTGAGTACAGCATCCACGGCTCATCACTGACCGCTTGTGCAGCCCGAGAGTGCGTCTGATGTGGGAGCTAAGGGCCGAGACGCTGCGTTTACACTCACTAGACCTGACAGTGGAAATCCACGTTACCGAACTCGGGCTAAGGTTACCAAAAAGTCTCCTCTTGAAGCTGAATTTCGGGACATATTTGCAAACATGAATGAAGACTAGTTTTACCATTTAAGATTGCACAAATACCTATAAAAGGAATGAAATAGCCGAGATTGGATAATAATTGTACTATTACTGTTTTTAAAATCTATGTCTGCAATTTGTTTTTAATATTTAAAAATCAAGTATATGAACCTTGAAACTATACACTTTAAGAAATTCTCTGCAATGTACAAGATTTATTTTTGCTTTGTGTACACAAACCTGTTAGGCAAGTATTTATTTTGCTTTTGTCTTCAAAACAAAACAAAACAAAACAAAAACATTTCTCCTAGTCTCCTAAGTTGCCAGGCTTTGCAATTAAAAATAATAATAATAATGATGCTTTTAGGCTGTGAATTTAGATTTTTCCCTCTTCTGAATTTCTGCCCCATGCAATGCAAATTAGGATTTTTATTTTATTTTTTGTGAGTACTGTGTAACTCCCAGAGAATTAGTATTAGGCTTCCTGGCACATGATGGAACTGACAACTGTGTGTGGTTCATCATTGAAGATGAACAGCCCATACTTGTCCTTTTAGCAAACACGTCAGCTGTGTCTGTAGGTCAACAGCGTGTCAGTATTTCTGCCATGTGCCCCGTCCAGAGTGCCATGTGGGGCCAGGGGCCTCAGCCGTCCCGGTTACAGAATGGTCTGCAGTTTTTCTCTCTTTGTCTCTCCACTACCTCCGCTCTCTCCCCTGCTTCCCCCAACACCACGCACACACACACACACACACACACACACACAGTTACTTGGAGGAAACATTTCACCTGTTTCAGCCGGTGGCATTTTATCTGTGAACTAAATATTTGTAGATATTTACACAGGGCAAGACAATTCCGGCCTGTGTTGTAAAGTATAAGCACCATCAGTGTTGTTTCAACGTGTGAGTGGCTAGCACAAGTAGCTTCCTTTTCCCTGTGCGTCTATCCAGACCCACAGGTCAGCCCAGAAATATCAGGACCCAGCCCCGCCTGGTCACCTACAGCACTGCTTTCTGGCGTGGGCTTTGTTCCCACTGCCTGTCAAACCCACTGGTGAGGCTGCAGCGAGAGTCCAGGTGGTCCTCTGTCCAGACCAGCAATTTTCAACCTTTGCCACCACATGGCACACACATAAAGTTTTCCCTAAAATTCTGCAGTGCACCAAAAAAATGTATATTTTTTGCTGATCTGACAAAAAAAGAGAAGGGGAGCATACTTTTCATTCATTCACACCAGACAGCTATTGTTGTGTTGGCTGTTGTATTTTTATTTGACAATCTCAGGGAAAACAGGTCAGCATCTGTGGTTAAATAGACACGTATTGCGTTTTACAAAATCTGGCAGCACAGAGGTTGAAAATCACTGCAGTAGACCAATGCGTGGAGTGGCTAATCTGTGGAGAGTTCGTGGTTAGAGATTGCTGAAGTTTTACTCTTCACACAACATCTTCGAGAGGGAGAGAACATGGCAAGGACAGAAAATTTAAACCAGGTTATGCATAAAGAAGAAAGCAAGTTATGTTAGAAAAATGCAGCTCATTTCATTACATCTTTTTAAAATTAAAAAAAAAGTTTTCCTTTATTTTGTATTGTTAACACTATTAGCTTTGTTTTGCCCGTGGTTTTCCCCGCTCCCCGCTGCCCCTGCCCCAGGCCATCACCACCCTGTTATTCTTTGCCTAACCCCTTCCCCTTCTTCCCTTCGGGCTCCCTCCTCCCTTCAGACTGTTCCCTGTGTCTATGCCTCTGTTTCTGTTTTGCTCATGAGTTCATTTTGTTTATTAGATTTCACGTATAGGTGAGATCGTATTTCATAAGGCGCTAGCTAGCTCACTAGCCATTTCTGACATTAGACAGACAAAACTGAAGAGAGAATAAAAAAACTGCGTTGTGTATCCCAGGCGTCACAACAGAAGTCTGAATAACTACTTAATCCTTTCTTTTCTTTCTCCCAAAAGACTAGGGCCATGCCAAAGACGTCCTGACTGAAGGGTTTCAGAGTGGTGTGGGAATCATTTCAATAATTTAAAAAGATGTTGCTTTCTGTAAGAAAAATTGATTCTATTTTATTTACTCAAATGCATGCTTGTTGTAAATACCTTAAAATTAAACTGAAGTGCACCTAATCCATGTTTTTCTGACCTGCTTGGTTCAGTGTCTTCAAGCACATTTGTGCTGGAATTTCAGGCTATTTATATGTAAATGAAAAGCCTTGTGTAATTGGCCCAGAGAGAGCCCCGAGAACCAGTAAGCTAATCTGAGTTGCACATTTTCCTCTCTGTTATACATTCGTAATGGCATTGAGGGCAAACTGGTTGATCCTATGTCAACATCACTCTTTAGGCAGGAAGGGGACCCACTGGGAAACTTTGTTTTCAGAATTAAATGGCGAAATACTTCTGTGACACACCACCTGAGACAGAGGTGCCAGGCTTTATTGGGAGCAGAAGGATATTAACTTCTGACTACTTGGGACAGGAATTTCAATGACTTGCTTCGGGTAGTAGAATGAAAGTAAAATTGTACAATTGTTCTGGCTGTGGTAGACTTTGCGTTACTGAATTTCATCTCTTAAAATCTGTGCTCCCTGAGACTTTGGTAATAATGGCACCAAAACAATTGGCCTGTTTTTGCATTTCTTTCTAATTCGTGTTCTTTTGCAGAATACATTAACTAAAAGATCTATCCGGTAGGCAAGGGCATTCAACTGCACTGTGTACTCTGGGAGCTTGTATACCTACTACAAATCATGGAGTATTTCGATTCTAAGGGGTCTGAGTGAAAGATACCAGATTCTCACATTTTATTCTGGAGAAAGCAATATTTAAGAAAAAAGATGTGATCCTAAACTAGTTAAAATGAGATTCATTATCCATCTAGCCATCCGCGCAGGTTTGTCTGTCCCTCCATCCCTCCATCCCATGAGGGCCCGCACCCAGCCAGGCTGAACCATTGGGGTGGGTGCTGGGGGTGCAGCGGTGAGGAGAGCAGCAGGGGCCTCGCGTCACCTGCGTGGAGAGTGCTGTCTTGTAATTAGCACCGAAAGCCAGTTGAGTGAAAGCTACCTTAAAAAATTAGCTACTTCCTGCCCCAGCTGGTGCGGCTCCGTTGGTTGGAGTGTCCT
Organism: Sturnira hondurensis; assembly: GCF_014824575.4. Lineage (NCBI taxonomy): Eukaryota > Metazoa > Chordata > Mammalia > Chiroptera > Phyllostomidae > Sturnira > Sturnira hondurensis. The sequence continues at coordinate 24,703,675 of NW_028075471.1, forward strand.
CCTGTAGTCTCCCGGGCCCCTCCTCCCACTCCCTCTGAAATCAACAAGCATGGTCAGGACTTTAGACAAAATTCTCTATTTCCCACTTTCAAGAGTTGCACCGTTCTGAATATTTTCCTTTTCAAGGTTGTTACAAGTTAATTATTTAAGCACAACTTGTTTCAGATGGAATTCTTTCTACTATATGGCCCCTCAATAGACAGTATTGAGTGTAATCTTTATGTTTTCAGGGTCATGGTGTTGGATATGAGGGCCCCCTGTAATGCAGTACCTAAATAACTCATCCGACTGAATTGATGTGCTTGGTTTGGATTTAGATTTGGATTTCTTTTTGGACTGCCAGGTGGTTGGATATCATCTCCTTGCTGGTCATGTCCACTTCTGTATCAGAACGCTCCTCCTTGGCCTTTCTGTTGGTCTCTCATGGGTATAGACACAGGCTCAGTAGGATTACTAAAATCATTATGTTTTCCCATTAAAAAAATACATTAAAAATGAATGAACTTTATTTCTCATCAGAGTTCCAGGATGCTTTTTAAAGATTTTATTTATTTATTGTTAGAGAGAGGAAGGGAGGAAAAGAGGGAGAGAAACATCAATGTGTGGTTGCCTCTCACATGCCCCCTAGTGGAGCTGGTAGCCCAGGCATGTGCCCTGACTGGGAATCCAACCAGTGACCCTTTGGTTTGCAGGCCAGCACTCAATCCACTGAGCCATGCCAGCTGAGGGTCAGGATGTTTTTTTTAAGGCCATCTCAGGTCTGTTACCCAGGGCACTGGGGAGGGAATCAGCCAATATGGTGAGCCAGCAATTAGATGTCATGACACAAATTGGTGACCCCTCTGCTTCTGGTTTTAGTCCTGGAGCTGACGGATATACAGACTCTCCTTGAGGTTAGCTAAGGTTTCTATTGCATGTGTATCAGTCATTTCTCTCTCTCTCTTCCTCAACATTCACAGGGACATTGCACATACCCATCAACAGCTGCTAATCCCTACAAATCTTAAGGGAGCACGGTATCTCAGAATGTCTGGGTAGAATTTAAAAAGCCCGGCCCCTCCCAACACCTCTGGAAACTTCACTCACCTCCACACCCCAGGTTGAAAAGCACTGGTGTAGAGTGAGTTACGACAATGACTTTGTCAGGAAAGGATGGCAGTAGAAGCTAAGCTTCGAGCCTGGGTGTCGTTTCCTTTGTTGGTTGGTGGGGAGCTTCGTTCCAAGGGTGCCTTTTGGATCCTGAAACTACGCTGCATGAGAGGCGCTTTCCTGCCACGCCACCCGGTCTTCGTCTCTTTGACCCAAGTCTTCCTAGGAAGGCTGCAAGCTAAGCCTGCCCATCCTTGGGTAGAAACTTGGGGATTTAGAAAGCGCGCTATCTTCAGACCAGGCTCTGCTGGTTGGGTCCGGCTGGTTTTAGTTCCTCTGGGCAGAGGGCAGCATCATGCTTCACACAGGTCCTTCTCCTTAAAAAATGCCATCAACTAATTAGGTTGACTGAACACTCCAACTGTGAGGAGTATTTATCTTGTACACCCTACTGGCTTTCAGTTAGAATTTTCTGAGGCTTATGAAAAGCCCATATTTGCTAAATAAAAGAGAAAAGGCAATGAGAAGAGGGAGAAGAGGGGGAAGGAAGGTGGGAGGGGCCATAGAAGTTGGTTCACCTCTCCCAGGATGTGGCTAATCTCCAACTTAAGTGCTTTTGTGATTTTCTGGTGTAAATAACAGTGTCTCATAGACTCACGATCCATAGTGATCAGTGGTATCTCAACAGTGTGCTCATCCCTAAGTGATTTATTCCTGACTTAAATGTATTAGACTTAGCAATTATGTGTGGTTTATCTCGGTGCCCTTGAGTGTTGTGGAGATGAGCATCAGATGAGAAGTGGGTCTGTGTTTGTCATTATAGGTTGTCACACTTTCTCACAATGAGCAAGAATTTAAAAAAAAACACTTCTGGAAGAGCGTGTGAATGATGCTCTCCACTGGTTTTAAACTCGCTTCCTCTGCCCTTCCTTCCCTTCTCGTAGTCAACACTCCTTTGGGAAATAGGAGCTTCATCACATTGTCTTTGACATTTTGGTTATATCACTTCTAATACACTGGAAAAAGAAATGGACTTTTTCTTTTACTCTGACCAGGATATATGTTTACATTTTTGTGTGTGTCCAGAATATGTGGTAATAAACTGAGAATTTATGCCAAATACAAAGGTGAACTTTTCTCTTGTAGGTCCGTCGAAGGTAACATTTCCTAATATGCTATAGAAATATAGATTTCCAAAGGTTGAACTGATATTTTTAATGCACTGCCTGCTCTATGCAAGATACTGTGCCGAGAAGCAGATGAGATTTCAAAAGTATAAGCCACACGGAAGAGGGCTATTACATTTCCTGTCCGGTCAGAGGCTATAAAACTAGGCAACGCATGGTGTGAAAACTCCAATTTCACATGCAGTGTGCTGCAGCGGAGTGGGGACTCCCTGGATGCTGGAGTCTGCTGCCGTCTCGTTCCCCACCAAACCTCGAGCGTCTGGACAGGACACTGGCCGACATGCAATGAGTGTGTGTGGAAGAGTGGGTGGAATACACAGGTGACAGCTAAGCGCTGCCTACAGAAAGTGTCATTCTGGTGTTAAGGACAGACTCCATGGAACGATGGCACTCTGGCTTCGATGTGGTGCTGTGCGGCAGAGTTCCCGAAAAGGGGGGAGGTGAGACTCAGGAAAGCAGGGTGAGGAAGGTTCCGGGGTTTCCTTCCGATGCATGCCCCCACCTCCAGCACTTTTTCTGGGGAATGATTGATGATGTCAGCGGTCCAGGCTCCGGAACCCTGCCGTGGCGTGTCCCTTCCTGAGGCAGTCACTGCTGATTTACTCTGGCCCTGAAAACACAGTCTCACTCTCGAGGTGTGAATCTGACTTTGTCCTACACTCCCTTTCCACCCTGTCTCCTCTCGAACGTCATCCTTAAAGTGAGACAGAAGACCCCGGGTAAGAGGAGGCAAGATCCTATTCTCTGTCAACAGGTCATCTTGGTTTTTCGAAAAGAGGTAGAGACCCCCTCTTGCTGCCTGGCCCCTCCGTCCCCAGAGGCCCCACTCTGGCCAGCAGTGCTGGATGGGCAGACGTGGGACTCAGCCACAGGACTCAGCCACTCAGCCCCTATAGAAAATGCTCTCTGATTTCTGACATTGCTCTTCCTCCTGGGCCCTGGGCCTTCTAAGCACAGTGCAGGTGATGTCCAGGCCCCGGAGCTGGGTGGAAGAAGGAAGCCAGAGCAAGGACCGAAAGAGGCACTCTCATCCCCTTTGCTCCCCTTTCCTCTTCCAGGGGCTTCCTCCAGGTGCCACCAGACATGTCCTTTCTGTAAGGGGATTGCTTTACCTTCCACACATCCAGTGAGAGCCTGCACTGGGCTGGGGATGCTCGGCAGACAGGCTGGCATCTCCGTGTTCAGACAGCAGAGCTACCTGTGCAGTGTCTGGACACCAAGTAGCTTGTCCTCCGTGGACACTGTCACTTCCAGGTTGTTCACACCACCAGCTGGTCTGAGCTTGGTCCCTGACTCAAGTGACTTTTCATCTGAAGGACCCAAGCATGCTTATTGGACACACAGGACTGTGGGACACATGTGGCCTATGTAGTTTAACAAAGAAAATCAGTGCCCCTGTGAAACAGGTATTCATGAAGAACAGCAACACTTCTAAAAAAACACGCTATTTTTAATCGGTTAAGCAACCATGGACCCTGAAGAAGAAGTCCGCGATTCAAATTTTGGTGCCTCCGTTCGCTGGCCGTGGGGTAGCAGGCAAGTCCTGCCACCTCCTGAGCCCCAGTTTCTTTTTATGCACGTTGGGAACAATAAGGTTCTGTATCGTGTGGGATTGCTGGGTGGTGGTTTGGGGGTTAACACGGTGTGCAGAAGACACAGCACCACGGCTGGGACGGGCCAAATGCTGCATAAGTGAGGCGCTGCTGGGAGGACTTCCACGTTTTCAGGTCCTAACTACAGAGCAGCCTGGAGTCCGGTTCCTCGTTGCCACAGGAGAACATGTTCCCTTTCATTAGGAGCTGCGCTGCGTTCCAGGGCCTGCCTTTCCATGCCATTTCACCCCGCACGAAGGAAAGATCGGAGATCCTTCCGCACGCCATCGCGTGCTCTTCGCCATCAGCATCAGCGCTAGTTCCTCCCAGCGGCTCATTGAACCCCACTAACACGAGCCCACTGCACTGCCTGGTGCTCGTGGCATCAGCCAGGCCGGCTCTGTAGCCACGAAACTTGTCTTGCAACCTCTCAGAATGATGTATTTGGAGGAAATGACTAAATTTTTCCTACTTTTGACAAACCACTGGAGTTCAAATAAGCAATAATTCTGCCTTAGTATCAAAAATAGAAAAGCAAACAAAGACAGCGTAAAAGTGGCTGTGCCTCTGAGTGAGTGAGGCTCCATACTGGAGTCTGATTGCACTAAAGATGCCCACGCCTTTCACCTTCCTCGCGACTAACAGTTTGCCCTAAATATATGGTGAACAGGGTTTGCTGCTTTGGAAAAAACAGACTCTGCATCAGTCAGAATGAGTTTGGGTTTGTTTTTGTAAAGTCAGGAGCCTTTGTCTGTGCTCAGTGGGCATTTTCTCTGACACTTTCTGTAGGATCCACTCTGCTGGCCCCTTCAGTGTCTGTCCGCTTTCTCCGTGGTGGCTGGTCTAAGCCAACCTGAGCTCTGGGTGGCACAGGGTTGGGGCAGGGAGGGGGAGTGTGGGTGGGGCTGAGCTGGGTCTCCTCAGGACAGAGCAGGAGCACAGCTGCAAAGGTCAAAGCCAGAGAGACCCCTACCTGTCCCTGTGACTGGGAAAATAAAAGCAAGCTGGAAGTCTATGGGGAGTGAAAAGAAAGGCCACTAGAAGGAGGAAGGTGTAAGGCTGTTTCTGGAAGCAGGACTAGGGTGTTTGAGCTTCCTGGTTTGTTTTTTTTTTTCTTGCTGGTCTATGCTCTTTGCACTTTCCAGGCACAGGATTGGGGTGCACAGAACCCTCCTACCACAGACCCACATAGTCATTTCTCTTTAAAGTGAGAGGCATGACATTGCCCGGACTTTGGAAATTCCTGGAAAATAAGTAATAGCAACAGAGTTAAAATAAGCAGATATATTTAGAAAATACAATTTGCAGGTCTATTGATTATAATTATAATGGAACGTCTGTTGAGATGAAGCGATTGCTCTCATCTCAGTGAAATTTCAACTATTTTTTTCTGCTTGAAACGTTATTCAAGTGTAAACATAGTAGTGTATCTTAAAACCAGTCATATTATTGCAAGATGCTTACCAATTACTGAGCTTTATTTTCAAATTTGAGGAGAAAAAGAAGACAAATAAGCATCCTTATAACTAATCTTCTCCATACTAAATTCTTATCTGACTTTAGCCCAGATGAAACACCAGGCCTTTAGCGCAAATTGAAGATGTAGTTTTAATTTTAGATGTTGAGATAAGATGTCAAAGCCTCTTATCCAAGCTGCCTGATCAATACAGTTGTTTTTGCAATGTATACTGAATCTCAGACAAGGGAATTTTGTGTCTTTATTCTTGAAATTCTCTGGCATAATCCATTGTTCTCAGTTATTAATGCTGCCTTCTGGTTGTTGCCTTAGACCTCCTCGGGAGTTGAATGCAGTGACTCAGAGAAAATAATTTGATATTCAGGTACCTGAAAGAACTACTTTATCATCTTTCTGAGTGTGTGAAGCAGTGTTTGGTGGGGAGAGAGGCTGTACAGGAGAGAGCCCGGGCGTGTCGATCACAGGCATCGGGAAGCCCTTCTCACAAAATTCGGGCAGTTCCATGGCTTAAAATACATCGACACAGTTCTCCAACCCCCACTGGTGTTTTACTCCAGATCGCTTTCACCGCCCCCCCAAAGGAACCCTGTCCCGTTAGCTGTCATTTTCTCTGACCTCCAGCCCCCCAGCCCTGAGGCTTTCTGTCTGTATGGATGTGCCTAGTGTTGACATTCCGCATAAAGAGAACCATGCAATATGTCATTGTTTTTGTGATTAAAAACACAAAGTGTAACCTGACTCTTTTTTAGTAACCGTAACCATTTTAAGTGGAGTTCAGTAGTGCTGAGTATTCTCACACACTGTGAAGGTAACCCCCAGACCTGTTCATCCGCAAAACCGAAACTCCATGTCCGTTCACCAGCTTCCTTTTGCCCCTCCTCCAAGCCTCTCCCAACCACTATTCTACATTCTGTTTCTATGAACTCGACCACTTTAGATACCTCTTCCAGGTGGAATCATACACAAGGTTTCGTTTTGTGACTGGCTCCTTTCACTCAGCATGATGTCCTCAAGGTTCCTCCGTGCTGTGATATGTGACAGGGTTTCCATGCCCTTTTCAGGGTGATATACTTCGTCAGTGTGCGCACATCACATTTCGTTTGTCCGCCCGCCAGTGTGTGGGCATTCGGGCCGCTCTATCTCCTGGTGTTTGTGACCAGTGCTGCTGTGAGCGTCAGTGTGTAAACATCTGCTCCACACCCTGCTTGCAATGATTTTGGATATTTACCTGGAGTTGGGATCGCTCAGTCACATTTTAATTTTTGAGGAAACTCTATATTGTTTTTCTTCGCAATTGCACCCGTTACAATCCCACAAAGCTTCCAATTTCTCTGCACTCTCAACAACGACACGTGTTGTCTTCTGTTTGCTTTTGTTGCAGCCATGTTAACAGGTGTGAGGTGCTCTCTTGCTGAGGCTTTGATTTGCCTTTCCCTGATGGCAGTGATGTTGAGCATTTTTTATGCACCTGTTGCTAGTAGGTAATCGTTGGCAAAATGTCTATTCAGTTTCTTGGCCCATATTCAATTTGATTAGTTGATTTTGTTGTTGTCGTTGTAGGAATTATTTTTAAATTCTAGGTATGAGCCACTTTCCAGATATGTGATTTGCCAGCATTTTCTCTAATTCCGTAGGCCGTCTTTTTCTCTCTGTTGACTGTGTCCTTTGATGCACAGTTTTTAAGTTGGATGTCGGCCCGTTTGTCTGCTTTCACTCTCGGTGCCTGTGCATTCGGTGCTGTATTCAAGCCTTTCACTAAGGCATATGCAGAGTCACCTTCCGATGATAAGGGGTCAAGATTTCAAACAAAAATTAATCCAGAAGTCATTTATATTTACATTTAAAGTGCAACTTACATTTATATCTGATTATGAGTGGACTTGCAGTTCTGAAAGGTAATTGCCAGCCAAATAGGGAAGGCTTACTGTGAATATAGGATTCCAGGAAGGCTGGAAATAGGCAGGCTTTTCCCTCCTTGTCCCCCCATTTTCTCCCACCACCCCAACTCAAGACATTCCTGAGGGAACTTTGCACATGTCTATCTTTCGAAACTTTTTGTTGGTAGGATGCAAACTGTATAAGAAAAGAAACACAATTTATTTATTTAAAAAGAAAAAGTGGACTGCTTTAGGTTTAGTCTGTTTAGATATGCCACAGGTAAACTAAAGTCAAAAGATTTGCTTAGTCAAGATTTAACTCTGTAGTAATGCCCACGTTACAGAGACGTGTGCTACTTCGCTATAAAATGAATATTCTCCCACCTGTCAGCAGAGGGTGTGAGTTGGGGTGTGGGAGGGGTAGTTTGGAGTGATGTGTGTTGTTCTTTCCTCTCCTGTGCTGCCTTTTTACGCGTGAATGGCTTCCTGTTCACGCAAACAGGAATGTGGACCCTGTTCCTTTATGTCACCTCCCTCACACCAGACATTTAGTCCATCACTGCCACAGTCTTTCCACTCTACCTGCACATCTGAGGCCACCTGTTCTTATCCTGGCTGCGACGTTCTCCCAGCAAGGCCCGAGTTCCGCCTTAGGGCACTGCCGGCTTCTCACAGACCTACCGGCTGCCTGGCCTTCTGCAGGCACAAGGCATCTTCCTGTGCGTGTCTGTCCCTTACCCTCGATCCCCAATTGCCCTGGGACTGTCGCCGAACTTTTTAGTGCGGGTCACCAGGCCCTCCGGTGTCTGACACGCATGCACCCCCATGGCTTCATCTGTCACTGCACACTCATCCCCCCCTTGTAAGCCCTTCATTTCGGAGCCTTCTAAGTGCCTCCCCACGTGTCTATATCCCTCAGTGACTTCGAGAGTCAGGGGGCCAGGAACCCTGTGCACCTCGCCCATTGGTCTGACCTTGGTGCCTGCTTAGCGCAGTGCCCAACCCACTGGGCGCTCAGTGTAAATGGAGGGGAGCAAACCCAGGCCTCATTGTGAGCCAGCTGCTCTTCCTCACTGCGCTGACCTGGACAGGAGCTGAGTGCGCTTGCTGTTTTCTGCCGTCCAGGGGGGCTTGGAGAAGTTCTCATGACGTTCTGCAGAAGTAAGGTCCAGTGGATCCCCTCAGCTTCCGTTGCTTCATCAGCAAGATAAAGACTAGGGCCTTGGCAGGTTAAATCTGTCACCAACGGGTTGGGCCAGGTCACCTCAAAAATTCAGTTCTCGGATCCTGTGTACATAGAGCCACCGAACTTGACCTCAAACTCCAGAGAGGCTAATTTTACATCTATCTATCTATCTATCTATCTATCTAAAATATAATAATATAAATATAATTATATGTAAATAACTGTGTATGTGTATATAATATATACATATCTGTAAAATATATACCACTCCTATTTTATATATAAATATTTCCACTCTAAATCTGTATTTATATATACTTGTATATGTCAAATACTTTGACAGAAGTAAAATACTTTGGCAGAAGCGAGGCCTGCTCCAGTGTGGTTAGGAGGGTACGTGTCTCACACAAAATGCACAGCGGTTAGATCATGTCACCTAAAGTGTCAGAGGGCGTGTTGGAGCCTGTGATAGTGTTATGTTGCAGAGTTCCACGCTTCTGATTTTGTAATCAAGGGGGCATTCTTTTTTGACGGGCCCTGTATGTATATGTGTATTTTAGTTCTAAATCTGTATTTATTTGACTTCCAAAGCTTGATCTCTATCAAGGTTTGTTTCCACGTTTGCAATGTCGTGTGTGCCTTTTGAGCTTGTGTTTGACCCGTCACTCTGGTGGCACCCTGTGTAAACATCCCTGTGTGTGAATACCTTTGCCCGCACTGAGAAACCGGGCAAGCAGAGGAAACGGCTGCGTTCAGACTCATTTGCCTCTCAGATAGACGTTTGCTTCTCCGGCACCTGCCGCATTAGTACACAGCACTGCTCGCGCTGGGGAGGGCGTCCTGAGGGGGGTCGTTACATCGAACGGGGTGCTGGAGCTCCTCGGAGGAAGAACACGATGCACATCCCCAATAACAACGGAAGGAACCGCACCGTTTGCCCCCAACACTGGTGCTCGTGCAGCCCCTCAGAGGTGCAGCACCGTGGAATGTGCTAGACCAAATGCTGGCCGAGGTAGCCACAGAACGCTTCTTATCTAACTCTTCTCCTAATGGAATTCTCTTTGGCCTGNGCAATGTCGTGTGTGCCTTTTGAGCTTGTGTTTGACCCGTCACTCTGGTGGCACCCTGTGTAAACATCCCTGTGTGTGAATACCTTTGCCCACACCGAGAAACCGGGCAAGCGGAGGAAACGGCTGCGTTCAGACTCATTTGCCTCTCAGATAGACGTTTGCTTCTCCGGCACCTGCCGCATTAGTACACAGCACTGCTCGCGCTGGGGAGGGCGTCCTGAGGGGGGTCGTTACATCGAACGGGGTGCTGGAGCTCCTCGGAGGAAGAACACGACGCACATCCCCAATAACAACGGAAGGAACCGCACCGTTTGCCCCCAACACTGGTGCTCGTGCAGCCCCTCAGAGTTGCAGCACCGTGGAATGTGCTAGACCAAATGCTGGCCGAGGTAGCCACAGAACACTTCTTATCTAACTCTTCTCCTAATGGAATTCTCTTTGGCCTGGCCAGTGCGGCTCCGTTGGTTGGATCATCATCCATAAACCGAAATGCTGCAGGTCCGATCCCCAGTGCAGGTGCACGTGGGAGGTGACCAATCAGATGTTTCTCCGTTGAATCAATGTCCCCCCTGCCCCGCTGCTCTTTCTCTAGTCTCTCCCCCCTCCACTCTCTCCCTCCCTCCCTTCCTTCCTCTCTTTCTCTCTAAAAGCAATGAAAAAGTGTCCTCAGGTGCAGGGAAAAATTAAAAAAAAAGAATTCTACTTTCCTATAAATCGTGTCCCACTCTGACTCACTGAATACCTCCGCCACCTGACATAGGCAGGGGCCAAGAACCCACCTCCCTGCTCACTCACTGCCCCACTCAGGGGTCAAACTGACCCAGGAGAAGCCAGCTCCAGTGTGACAGCCAGGCTCTGGAGTCCTGGAGGAGCTGTGGACTAAAGGGAGCTGAGGTCCCAAGAGGTTTGCTCCACCTCGACTGCCAGGCAGGTGGTAGCCAGTTCCAAATTTACATGCATCATGCTGACCCATGCCAGGACGGTTTCTTCCTGGTGAGCAGGTACTAAGGTCACGCAAGCGAGCAGACAGTGTCCCCTCCCACTCCCTGTGTGTCCACTCAGTGACCCTTCTCAGTGAAGGGAGCAGTTGGATGCCCTTCGTCTGCCTTTGTGTCTTCAGTACCACGTGGTGCCAGAGCGCGTGCCTTGTCTGGTCTTGGGAAAGGAGAAAAATCATGTGCAGAAGTATCATTACCTAGGTCCAGGAAGCGATCTTGGCCCATAAAAGAACCTTTGTGTCCCAGAGTCCCTGTTTTTGTCTCTGTTGCCCAGGCTCCGTGTCAGAGGGGACGTGGGTCTGAAATGTACCCGTCGTGGTCAGCACAACACCCCTTGTCCTCAGTAGGCTGCTTCTGAGATGTCCTCCGGCCCTGAAGGAAGACACTGTTCAGCATGTGTTTTCACGTCTGTGCTTCAGTGAGAGCCTGCATGCCTACCGGCGTTCCTGTTGTGCGCACTCAAATGCAGGAATGGGCCAGAGCAGGACCCCTGCAGCGGCACAGCCTGGCCAGCACGGGCTGGCTGTGTGCCCAAGTTGGGTGTTGACGATGGCCCCTCAGCAAGCGGGGGGCTGTTTCATGCTCAGACTCAGCAACACAACGGGGCTAGGGCTGCACGCCAGCGTATCTCTTCCCAGTGGCAGTGGACCTGCAGACTCGAGGATCCCCTTGTATGGATGGTCGGCTTTATCTCCACAGGCACCGCCTGTCTGCACACCTGCACCCGCACACCTGTGCCTGCACATCGGCAGTGCCCCTCGGGCCTACAGCCCTTCCCTAATCGTCGCTCTCCCTTAGTGGTCTCTGTGGCACTGGCCTGCCCTCCACAGTGGGGGTACACCCCACACATCTCACCAGGGGCACCCACAGTACCCAGGCCTGCATCTAGCTGTAGCTGGTTTGTCAGCTCTAAAAGCTTCATTAAATGGTCAACATGGAAGCCATTGAGGCCATTGCTCCAACTTACCTTTGGTTGAAACTGTGCTATCTTCATACTGTGAAGGCCTGAGTGTTCTTTCTCCAGCCAGAATATGGCCTGTGGATGCCATTCTGTCCCCTATGTGTGCTGCTGAGTTCCCCCAGCTGATTTCTCTGCCTGTGCACCTGGGCGGGACATCCCACTGGCTCTGGGCCTTAGAAATCCACTACATGTGCACAGCCACAGTTTCCTTCTGTGTAAAAGAGTTGCTGGCCTGGGTCTGTACCCTGCTTCCAGCTCCAAAACTTTCTACAATGTGTTTGTAGCAAGAGTTGTTCTGAGGTCAGCATGCTGATGGGTTGAACTGTACATTTCTCCAGAGCTGTGATATCCAGTGTCCACCTTTGCTCCTTTGTACCTGTGAGGATGTGCTCCTGGATTGTGTCATCCCCTCATCTGCAGGCATCTGTGTGAATATGCAGCCCTGTGGGTGGAGGAGCTCATCACAATGATTAAACTGATCAGTGGCTCTTGAAGGAAAAAGAACCAGGGAGGAAGTTAAGATCAGTCTCCATATAAATACTTGTTCAACTAAAGTATCTGTGAAGTTACTAAAGGCATAAGACCACGTGATTTCTCTAAAACCTTTCATTTGGTGTTAGTGGAAACATTTATATTTTAAATAGCAGCCCTAGTATTTCCAGTATTTGGAAATACTTGTCAGAAAGAAGATATAACTAAGATGGGAAACACGTGGAGCACTTATCCAAGGAGAGTGCAGATGTGCGGTGTGGTCCAAGCTGCAGCTGTGCAGCTAGCACTCGGCCATGAGTCAGCCGACAGCTGGGCTGTTTGGTAGCGGGGACGATGGCCCCCGGAGCTCACTTCGTCATTTCCCGAGTAAATGAGGATGTGTGATTACCAGTGAGAGCGTTGCCCTGAAGCACCCGCTGCCAAAGGAGAATGAGGTCCAGAGCCCCCGTGTAACTTCTCTCGTGCAGTCTCCAATCAGAGCACTGACTCTTCAGCTTCAGCTCAGGTGAGCCAAGAACCCGGAGTCTCTTTCCCAGGGCGCAGTGTCGACATGACTGGAACCGGCTTTGTGACTCTTTGCTTACGGTGTTGCCAAAACCCAACTTTCTCTTTTTTTATTCACTTTTCAAGACAGACTGAAAACAAAAACAAAAGTCAATATATGACGAGAGCCATGTATAACATTCACACTTTCAGTATGTCAAAGCTTTTCACCGTCACATATTAATGATTTAAGTTGGGGGTGTTTCCTCTGAAAGACACCCCCAGGCCTGTGGTTCACGCTGTGGCTCATCAGTATTGGCACTTTTCCAGGGCCTGTGGGGGGCACTCTGTTAGGTGCCCCAGTAACACAGTCTCTGCCCTCTTGAAATTTACCATCTTAGGGGAATTGTTAGGATCAAAATTGAAATGAAAAAAATGGGTGGAGAAAATGATGTGTTCTGCATTAAATCTGTAGCTACTTTGACTTGCTCGTATAGTGTTAAAAAAACATTGCAATCCCTAGCTCTTTACCACATATTAGAGCACCCAGTTTGGCTGATCTAAAGAAGAGGTTTGGGGCAGGAAAGTGGCCTGTGAACAGAATCTGCTCATGTAGAACAATCTGATCGAGGCCTGATAACCAAGCCTTTTATGGTTTTGCAGGGGCAAGAGACACCGGCAGATTGTGGTGCCAAGCGCACAGATAAACAGTAAATACTTATCGATTGTATACTAAAAGAACAGCCAGGGGAAAATTGTAAGGCAATATTGAAGCAAGTGCTAGATTGCATGTGGATCACACAAGCGAAAGCCATTTACTTGTGAGAACAATGGAAGGAAGCCGAGGCCAGCTGGTGGGAGGGTCTTCGTGAACAGTGACCCTGAGGCGACCCAAAGTGGCTCAAGAGCAGCGCAGATCCCTGCTTTGGTTTAGAATGTTCTCTTTCACCTCTAGGAATGGCTAACTCATTCTTTACCACTCAAGGCAGGCCAGTAGGGAGCCCTCCCCTGCTCACTCCTCCGGACCTGTGCATGTGATGGCTGCCTGCTTGCTGCTCGCATGGCAAATACCTTTGAGTTCAGACTGTTGCAGGCTGAGGGTGCAGCAGTCCCTCCCTGCCCTGAAGTCCCTGTCAGCGTGCAGACACACTCATGCGTAGGTAGGGATGGGGAGGAGACAACAATAAGGGGTGACCGCAGCATTTTGTGTTACGTGTGTGTGTGGAGCCATATCTGAGTAGTATGGAGAACGTAAGGTTCACGAGGGGTAGAGAGTGCCCAGGAGCCTGAAGCGGTGTGTGTTACATGACTTTCAGGGAAGAGGTTTTTTCTGATACGGTGACTTTTGACCAGAGACTTGGAGGAAATGAGGGCAGGAGCCATGCAGGTATCTGGGGACGAGTGAGCAGGGCAGAGGGACTATGGATGCGAAGTCCCTGAGACAGCAGCACTCAGAGCACAGGGAGATAGCCAGGGTCCTGGATGGTGGATCAGAGGGGTTGTGTGGGGGCTGGGCAGCTGGGAGGGGGTGATTCAGGGAAGTGCTGGGAGCCATCCTGCCTTGGGCCTGAAAGGCCACAAGGGAGCTGTGAGCAGAGGAACATTCCGATCTGGTACAGTCAAGATCCCCCCCAGTGGGTTGAGAACAGAGAACAGGGGGCGGCAGGAGCAAACATGGGGGAAGGGTCAGAGGCTACCACCATGATGCGGAAGAAAGTTCACAGCGGTGGGGACCGATGGCGCTGAGAGGGGTGGGCAGGCACGGTGTCGCAGTTCTATTTTGACAGGAGAGCAATAGAGACTTGCTGATAAGTTGGATGTAGGTGAGAAATAAAGAGAAGAGTAAACAGAGCCTTCGGGTGTTCAGGCTGCAAGGATGCAGCTGCTATTTAAGTGCAATTTGGAAGCCTGGGAAGGCTTGCACACGAAACAGGGTGGAAGGCGGCCTTGGACTTTCAGTGAGGCACCTGTTCAGTTTGAGATGCATGTGCTACATCCAAGCGGAGGTGACAAGTGGGCACTTGGTATATGAATTGGAAACTCGGAGAAATTTGCAATGAATATAGACATGCACACGCATTGTATGTATGTATGCATTTGCTTACGTAGATACATACGCATGTTCTTCCATACATACATCTCTGCGTACACACACACACACTCACATGCGTACATGCATCTCTGCATATACACGCACACGCTCACATGCGAGCTGTATTTAAACAAGCAGACTGGACTACATGAGCTGAGGAGTGAGTGCAGAGGATGAAAGGTAAAAGGTCTGAGCCTGGGACGTTCTAACAGTTACAGGTGAGAGAGAGGAGAAGCAATCAGCAAGGGTGAGGATGGTACAGCTGATGAGGCAGAAACACAGTTGAGGACCGTATTTCAGAAGCCCAGTGAAGTGTGTGTGCATTCCGAGGAGACAGTGGCCAGCTCTGTTGAAGGATGCTGACCTGGGCAAGTGCTGTTTTGGTGGAATGGTAGAGACCCAAGTCCAGGTGAGAGAAGGGCACGGGGAGAAATTGGGGACTTGGGACCTAAGACAAAGATGTGGTTGATAAGAATAATCTGGCAGAAACCCAGGAAGCAAGCAAGAGAGGGGAGAATGCCTGGGGTGATTTTGTGCCCTGGGTGAAACCTGACAGCAGTGGGCGCTCAGAAAAAAAGGAAGTGGACTCCAGAGGCGGGAGTCTCATGACAGTGGATCAAATAAGGGGACAGCTGAGACAATGAGAGGCTCAGGGCCTGGCAGGGACCAGTGGCGGTCACCTGATGACAACAAGGACTTTGGAATCTGGGACACTGGAGCAAACTGTTGCTCTCAAAAGACACAGAAAAGCAGAGGAATAGGCTGTCCCCAGTATAGCAGCTGTCAGAGATTTGTGTTTAATACATGTCTCACAAATGAATGAATATTAAAATAAACAGCTGTTGTGGGAAAACATGAATTTGCTTGAGGGAATTGAAGTGGTTGGCTTTAAAAATCTCTTTCAGTGTTAAAGGTCTAGGAGCCTAGCTGTAGCCAGGTAGCACAGTCGGTTGGATTGTCACCCCATGGTTGTGGGGTTGATCCCCTCTCAGGGTGCATACAGGAGGCAACCAGTCGATGTTTCTCTTCTCTCTCCCTGCTTTCCCCTTCCTCTCTCTGTAAAGTCAATAGACATATCCTTGGGGAGGATTAAGAAAAAAAGATAGGTAGGATTCTAAATGTTACCATCAACTTGGGAAGGAACAAAGTGAAGCACTGGAGAGACAGTCACATAAATAGGACTACTGGCCCAAGTGTTTCGGGTCTGTAAGTGTTGAATCACAAATTCCCACCCTTCCGATGACAAACAGACTGGCGTGGGGTGGGCTCCCAGGTTGTCTGTGACTTAGATGCTGCGCCACATGTTAGATCTCATCGCCACCCGGAACAGTGGGAATTAGATGTAGCTGCACAGATTGAATAGCTTTGACGTGATGAGAATATTTTTCTTTGCACATCTACCCTGAGATTTTCAAAATCCAACTCTTATTTGTATTCCCCAATGCCCAGTTGTGGTAATAATAGATTTATTGCTGGAAGGTAAGGAAATAAACTGCCCATATAGTATAAACCGAAAGAGTGATGTGCCCAGAGACAGGAAGCAGTGAGCGTGGCCCCCAGCGCCTGCATCTCAGGGAAAACCAGCAGGGCTCGGCCTTGCGCCCTTGGAGGGCATGGTGGCCAGGACGCTCCAGGTTGTACTCAGCTCTGAGCACATCCTCGGGCCCATGGTATGGCTTTTATTCTGGGGGGAATGGTTCATTCCCCAGGAGACCTTAGAACACCTGGGCAAGATGGCAGGAGTGGACACTGGAGACCGTGACAGCAATCCTGCTGACATTGCTCAAGGCTGGCTTAGGGACGAGCCCTGACCTAAGGGCTGGGTGAGAGTCGTATTAGCCCTGTGGCCACCTTATGAAGTTGGGATGTCATTTCCTTTTCTACAGAAGCTGAGACAACTTGCATAATCAGTAAGACAAAATGTGGTAAAACCGTGGAAACCTAGGCGCTCTGGTCCCAGACTCAGTCTGCACTGAGCTGTTTTGGGGGTGGGAGACTCTGGTCTCCCTGCCTGTTACCCTTTCACGCATTGAATCCATGATGCTCAGCAATGAGCCGTTTCTTTCTAAACTTTACCCGTATGTACTCGTTGAGGTACCTCTCGATTTCTCAAATAAACCTTTTTCTGAAAAGCTGTGTTAAGTGGAATTTCCAATTATAAAACCAGAGGTGTGGCCAGTGGAGTGGGGCAAGGCGCTGGATTTGCAAAGAATGCCATCAACTCACACACACATCTTTTTCTTAGTTTACCAAATTTGGTGTTGGTTTTGTTCTTTTGTACTCAACTCTCCATCTGCGATTTACAAATTCAGAACACTAACATTTTAACGATTATAGCAGATTCTGATTTCCACAGTTTATAAAAGCAAATGATTTTGCTATGACCTCTGGCTTTATCAGAGCAATATTTTGATGATGTTATGATCAAGTGAGTGAGTGAACATGTGAGGAATAAGTAAGTATGAGTCTTACAGCTGATAGGCTGTTTTATAAAGAACATCTTATTTGGCATTTATACCGCACAAGTCCCTAAGACAGAGAGAAGAGGATGTGTATTCGTGTCATCTCCACTTACAGCTCAAGTTAGGCCAGACTGATGATCAGATGTAACAGCTTTAGAGGCAGGGTAAGCCCCGGTTGTCCTGATTCAGTGCCTGACAAAATGCTGACCTTAACGAAGAATGATGAGGATACTAACAGTAATGATGTGGTCATGGAGAAGTCCTCCCAAAGGTATTTGGGATTTGAAGATTCCAGCATCTGTATCACCAAGAGCACAGCTTGGGAGCCACCACCCTCATGGCATTGTCACCATGGTCCCCGATGCGCACCTGGGGACACTGGCTTGTGCCCACATTCTCCAGGATATCCCGTCTCCTAGGCTCAGGCTCACCCTCACCAAACTCACACGAGACAGTGAAAGCAAAACCGAACCGTGGGTGTCATTTCTGAAAGGAGCCTTCTTCTGGGGACCTACGTTGCCTGCGACTGCTGTCCTGGGTGATTTCCAGAGTCGGGCTGTGTGGAAGCCAAAGGGGTGTCTGGAATACTGAAGGGTGAACCTGCAATCAGAACAGCTCAAGCAATTCAGCTAAGTCATATTTTTTCTGTTTTTGTTTTTAGACGTGGATCCCTTGGTCAAGTGCATGACAGGAGAAAGGAGAACTGGTCTAGTCACTTCATTCCCTGCACCCCCACCCCTTCCCCACCTCAGCCTCTGAAGGGGCCACACGGACTCGGGTCAGGTTTGAAACCATCCACCTGAACCACAGAGAGTCCTGAAGAAGGATGTCTGCCTGGAAACAGACGCACATCTTTAGGGAGGAGGGGCAGGGGGCCCTGGGCCCACAAATCCATCCCTTCTTTCCTTGAGGACTCAGCTGGATAAAACCTTGGTCGGTTTGGTGGCTCCCTGACGGCTTTTCCTTACTCTTTGCTTCTGACCAGCCACATCTGTCTGCACGCCCCTTCTCTTGGGGTGTCGATACCTTGGACTGGGTTACCCTAGACGGGCCCCTCCCTCTCTGCGTCTGAGAGGAGCTCTGTCACTCTTGGCTAGCTTTGGCCTCTATCTGATATCTTCTACTCTGTGCTGAGTTTCTTCAGCTTCTAGAATTCTGCTGGTACCTCCCAGGGTCTGTGCCTTTGTACTCCCTGTACTGGACTCTTACAGTAGCGGGAAGTTTGATTAGTTCTGCCCAATAAAGGAGAAAAGGCTATAGCTATTTTATGTCCCAGTGAGTGCTGAAGTTCAATTGCAGTTTTCTGCATTCCACTGTAGTTCTTTGAGTGCCTGTGTGTGTCACATTGGTGTGTTGGAGGAGTTTGGGTGTGGTTAGTTTTGTAGCTGTTCACTGTAGACCTCTGCCTCTGTTTACTTCCGTCCCGCTCACATGAAAATGGACGGCATGTCTGTTTTTCTCGGCGACTTTGTGAGAGCAGACCCTAGGCCCATTATAAATCGGGAATTACAGCTTGACCTTAGTCTGGCACTAACACTCACTATTAACTGTTCGTATTTGAACTTGGCTTGACACTTAATTATCGTATTTATCACGTTTTAGCAATGAAAGATTTTGACAGATTAATTGCAAGATTCTAGTAAATTCTTCTTTAATTGAGTCATGTGAGATATAATTAACTACCTTCCAAATTCCACAATAGTAGTTATTCAAATGGTGATTGTGGGCGCTAAGGTGGGGGGTGGGTGGAGGTGGAAGAGGGTATAAGGGGGGTAAATGGCAATGGAAAAATACAATGAAAAAAAGTTTAAAAAATAATTCTGATATTTAAAAAGAGAGAGAGAGAGAAATGTGGTGGAGTGCACTGGCAAGAGAGCAGGCCTTGAACTGGGTGCGGGTCGGAGATCCCCACAGCTGACATGGTTTCTTGGCAGGTTCGAACTTCTGACTCCTAGTCTCCAAGTCAGTGGGCAAACAGCCGAAGTGTTTCTGCGAAGTGACTGGACCGTTAGCAGTGTGTTAAAGTTCCGTTTCCTTGCATCTTCCCAGAATGCAATATAGTCAGTTTTAAAAACCATTTCATTAAGTATGTAGTATAATTTAGAGGTGGTTTTACTTGGTATTTCCCTAATGAATAAATAATGCTAATCATCTTTTCATGTGTCTTTTTTGTCAATCACATATCTCCTATGATAGAGTATTGATTAAAATAAAAAAACACATAGTTATAACAAAACCAAAACAACGAGATCTTTTTTTTGATATAAAAGCAGCTGATTTTAACTGGCCCTCTCAAGTTTAATAACCTAACCTGTCAAAACATTATTTAAGGACATAGTATATTTATGTAACAGTTTTAACTTTTATCATAATTTTATCCTTGATGGAATACAATAATAAAAGGTATGAGAAATATGTCAGTTGAAGTTATGCTTCAGTGGATTTTAATTATATTGGGACCCTTGTAGAAGATTGGCTTAAAAAGATGTTTGAAATAATTAAACATTGTGTTATTTCATTTTCTAGGAACAAAATAATGTTTTGCACAATAATAACCTACAGTTGTGTCCGCACTTGTGTTAGGGACATAATGACGTCTCTGCAGACCCTGTGTGTCACTGGAGTCCCTCCCCTCTGGCTCCACTGGCAGGGGCTTCCTTGTGTTTTATTGGCCTGTGTATTTCCACTGACTGTGACAGGCAGATGCACTGACCAATGATGATTGCTGTCCACACAGCATGTCTATCAGCAGTTCTCATTCAGCTCTCTTTCCACTGACTTTGGCCTTTTCAACTCTTTCATTATATTTTTTGTGAATTTGCAGAACAAGCAGAAGGGTGTCAAGATATTGGTGAGAAGTTCCATATTTTTAGTTTGCACAAGGGAATCACCCATCTGTTTTTTAAAAATGAGTATTTAATAAGAGATACATTGTAAATGGTATATAATAAAAGATATTTACAAAAGGAAGCCCCCTTCACCCTGGTAGATTATCACCTCGTTGCCTGTGAGTTTTATCATCCGTGCCTGTAAAGGCAATAACGGTTATCACGGTGAAGTTGAGACTAAATTAAGATCAGCTAGAGGCAGTAGACCAGGAACACTGTACTTGCCTTCTCTCCCTCATGAAATATTTAAAAGGGATAACGCTTTAACAGCAGAGATGAATTTGGGGCTGACAGTCAGCAAGAATAGGGGGCTGTCCGTAAGAAGCAGATATGAACAGGGATGCGTTGAGAGCACCATACCCCTGGTTTCTGTTTGCAGACCAGAGTCCTATGGCAAGTGATCAGAGACAGCCATGGCCCAGTACCAGGGGGGCGGGTCTTTGGTAACGATGCTGAGACAATGGCCTTGGGGAGGCAAAGGCTCCCGCGTGGGTGCTGATGCTGCCGCAGGAGCGGCAGCAACGTGCGCAGCGGCAGCTAAACCCCCTTGTGGAGTGGTCTGAGCCAGCTGACCGGATCTCTCACCTGGCCCTGCTGTCTTACCCTGCAAGTTCCCCGGTTAGCCCTCTGCCCTTGGTGCCCTCCCTTAAGACGCCCTGTGCCCTGCGAGTCTCTTGGTCAGAGCGGCTGGCTCAAGGCAAAGCCCTCTGTCACCATGGCAGGCGAGGCCTCTGTCAGCGATGTCTTCTTCCAGCCCAACAATGGGAAAGTCAAAGGTCACATGAGCACAGAAGAACGCTGACCCCAGACGAATGTTCAGAGAACATTGAGTCACTTATTTATTTACTTTTTTATTCATCTGATATAATCAGAAAGATCTGAGAGCATAAAGTAAGACTCAGGGACACTCTGCTAAGGAGCCGTGGAGAGCAAAAGAACACTCTCAGAAAATAAAAATGTGGTTGTCAAAATTAAACCAATAAAGTCAGAAAACATTGATAAAATCATACAATAGAGGGAGGAGACAGAAAACGTGTAAAAAGTAAACCTATAAGGCAAGATAGGAATCACAAAAATGATCTGGAAAATTAAAAAATAAAGATTTGATGAGAGAATAGTAGTAGACAGTAACCCAGACCTGAAGAAGGAACTCTGTCATTTGAGTGTGCTTATATAAGGATCCTCACCAAGATAATGAATTTTTGGAACACCAAGGGTAAGCATGAAATCATAAAACCTTCAAGAGAAGAAAACACATACCTTAAAAAAGAACACGGACCAGATTTCCCTTGAGCTCTGGGGTGCAGCGCTGGACACCCTAAGACAGAGCCTTGTTCTAGGTTTTGAGGGAAAATCTCTTTTTCAGATTGAAGGGGTGTCTGCCTTCTCTCCCGGTATTTTCAGATATTTAAGAACTCAGAACATGTCTCTTTTAATGCGCCCCCACATCCCGGGGCGGATTAGAGATTGCTGTGAGCTCTTTAATAATCTTCCCATGGAGACAGGCCATCCTTGCTCTCTCCCTAGAAGCTCAGTGGCCTTCGTGCCAATCATGACCAGCTGGGGACTGTGAAGTGGTGCTGTGCCAGTTGCTTTAAGAAATGCTCAGCATTCACTTCCTGTCTCTTGGAGAGCTCTTCGCGGTGCCCCTGGGCCACCATGTGGAGAGTCCAGCTACCCCATGGCTGCCTTCTGGAAGTGATCCCGCTTGAGCCATCCAGCTGGCCATCCCCTCTGAGCCAAGCCTGCCAGTTGTCCCCGCCAAGGGGACGTGAGTGATGCCATATTTGAATTAATGCCACTTTCATGAGGAACAATTTATACATGTGAAGTTTGACAGAGCAGAGTCGATATTACCCAGTAAGTGAACTTGAGAAGTACAACAGAGCTTCCCTTTTGCATTTCTAGAGCATGACAGAAAGTCTAGTTTTGCCTACAGGGTCCTACACATAGGACTTTTTCAAGTTCTGAGTGTTGCACACATATATTCCTTTCTAACTCCTGCCTTATGCATATTGATTATTATTTATCATCACTATGGAGACGAGCTAAAGGCTCAGAGGAAATATTGGCAAATCACGTGTCTGACAAAGGTTTTGTATCTTGAAAAGTACGCCTTAGCCATCAAGAGGAGTGAACTGTGGAACAGCTTGGATGGGTCTTACAGGGATTATGCTCAGTCAGGAGAAATAATAAAACGGTGCACTTGATATGATTCCACTTCTGTGACATTCTTGAAATCTCTAAATTACAGAGATGGAGATGGATTAGCAGCCGCTGGGGTTCGCAGAGGCGTGGAGGGGGTGGGAGGGTGGGGGTGTGGTGATCAAAGGGGAGCTGAGGGCTCCCCGTGGCGCAACTATTCTGTGTGTTTTGTGGGGTGACAGTCACAGGCATCTACATATAGGGTCAAATTACATGGAGCTCAACACCACACACACACACACACACACACATGTAGGGGCCTGCCAACCTGGTGAAGTCTACACAAGGTCAGGGGACCCTGTTGGCGGGGGCGTCGTGGCCGTGACATTGTGCTGTAGCTCTGCAAGGGGTGCCATTGGAATGAAGGGTCCACAGCATCTCTCTGTATTATTTTCTACAACTGCATGCAACTCTACAGGTCTTCAAAAATTTAGAAATTGAGAAACATAAGAAAAAAAGACCTGTGTGTTTTTGTAGCCCACTCAGAAAAAGGCCTTTAAAGATGCCGTTCTAGCAGGAGGGAGGGTCTTTGGCTTGCTCTCTCTGTCTTCCTTCGGGTCCCAGAGGCAGGATCACGAGGCCATGATACTTCCCAGCAGTGAGCACTTCCTGTGTGCACGTCACCCTGAGGCTTCACACCTTTCACTGGATAGCGGCTCGTGCTGCCCTGCGTCGGCCCACCCCCACCCACCCACCCGTCCAAAGCTACTTTATACCCCGAGCCACCGCACCCTCTGTGCTCCAGCTGCTGGTGCCTTCTCCCACCAGATACCGCTTCCCACGGCCTTCCCTCTGCTGTAATACTGCCTCCACAGGGAAGCCCTCCCTGATTTTCCAAACTGGGTCAAGTGGCTCGTACCACCCTCTTGCAGTTACTGCACATGCAGTTGTATGCTTGTCTGTGTCGTTATTCGACCTTAATTTTGAACTGTAATGTACCAACGAGTACAAATGTTTTATAGGGGACACAAAGCGACCCACCTGCTATAGTGGCAGATCTGAGACTGAGCCCCCAGGCTTTTATCATGGTGACAGCTGAGGTGTCCTGTATGCATCCCATCTGGAGGGAATTTCTACTCCAGGATCTTCTACATGCTGCAAAAGGATTTGTGGAAAATGACACCCACCCCCCCTGTAGAATTGTATTTCTTTACTGGTGTAGGACTTCCAGTGGCTTTTAGGTAGGCAGGGAACACACCCACAGCGTGTGGTTCATTTCGTTAAGGATACGGATGCCAGCAGAAACTAGGGGTGGGGGTAGCATGTCTCAGCCTGGCTTTTGTCTGCCTGGGGTCTCTAACTGGGTTCACAGCTGCTTGTGATGCTGCAAGAATACTTCAAATCTTGCCGGACATGGAAAAACACCTGATTCTTAGAAACTGGAACCAGAAAGAACTAAAATACAAAATTTAGGCACCAAACATGTCCTTTCAAGGGCTATTGGTGGATGTTGGAACTCTCCTTGCCATTGAACCAAACTCAGTAACAACCAGGCATCTTTTTATCTCAGGGAAGGAGCAAAGTGATTTCACTGTGTCCCTGATCACAGTGTCCCTGATCACAGTGTCCTTGATCACTGTGTCCCTGATCACTGTGTCCCTGATCACAGTGTCCCTGATCACAGTTTTGGGTTCTTGTTGATCAGCATCCGGGAAAAACAGTTTTCTCATGACTCTTCACCGTAAACACGAGTATGATCATTAATTAGATAACTATGAATATGTTTCAGCAGGGTTCAGGCGTGAACTCGCCATTTTTCCTTATTGTGGAAACCGTCACCTGTTCTAGCATCTGTCCGATCCATTCTGAGTTCCTCATCTGCCTTCTCCCAGCTCCGTTTCTCCCCTGCAGTGGACCCCGTAATGTGAGCGCTCCCCGCCCTTCTGCGTGGGCGTGTGTCTTCTGGGTTTCCTGATCCTCACCGCCCAGTCCTCGGCCTCTGTGTGAGCCAGTGGTTGATGTTCATGGTGGTTGTACTTCCGTCTGCTGCGCTTTTCCAAAGATTCCCTTCTCTTTCCAACAGAAATGGTGTGCTTGCTGTCGCCAACTAATTTCTTACCCACCTTGAATGTGCTGGAGCCTTTTCCTGGGGAGATTTATTTTCTCATTAAAGCCAAACTGAAAATATGTCCCCCCCCCCTTTTTTTTGCACTATGTTTTTTTCTGTGCAGTTAAATCTCTCTCCTGGCACTGGAAAGCCAGGAGTGCTGTTCCTAACCCCTCGCCCCACAGGCTCTCATGAGCCGTGCACGTCGGTGCTATTCACAGGCAGGACAGGTGTTTATGAGATGGTGTCTGTTTATTAGATAGCCAGTTGTGGAGGCTACTTTAACAGAAAGAGAAATTACAAAGGTTTAAACAAGGCCGGCGTTCATTTCTCTCCTACACAGAGATCCAAGTTCTAGGTGACCTGGAAAAGGGGGGTGGGGCGTAAGGCTTCGCTCAAAGAGGTTATTCAGGAAGTAGAGTCCCTGTTGGTCCCCAGTGTGTCAGCTGTTTCTGGCATCTTTGTGGTCGAAGATGGAAAGTGGGGGGAAGCGGGGTGGGGGGGCACTTGTCTTCCTTTGAAAGGCACAGTTGGGGAGTGCATCCCCCATTGTCCAAAATCTGGTCCTGAGGTCACAGTCTGCAGTAGGGGAGGCTGGGGAAGGCACTGTTTAGCTGCGGGCTCCACTGTTTCTATTATTAGAAGAAGACAGTGAAAGTGGACATTTAGAGACACCTTAGCTCATTTTGCATTTAGGTTGGTGGGGGGCCGGGCGGAAGAACCTGAGGATAGAGTTAAGGGTGGGTGGAGTTCCTGTGCTGTGCGCAAATGAAGAGAGGGCATGGGCAAAGGTTGAGGTGTGATTTCTCTGTAAAAAGAATGACCTGATGAAAAGATAATGGTCACTATTTCAGGAACAAGCAACTCGTCAGGGCCATTCCTGGGCACAGTAAGGGGAGACTGGCATTAGAGATGGAGAGGCTACTTGCAGAGAGACGCTGGCTCCCTTCGTCCCGTGAAGGGCCAGTGTGAGCCGGCTCTGAGTGTGGACAGCAGTGAGGGCAGCACCAGGGCAGACTGGAGGGATGCTGGAAAGGTGGACAGCCCTGAAATGGGCAGAGAGGGGCAGCGGGAAGTCAGCTCTCCAGCTAAGGGGTCAAGCAGGTGCCTCTGGTAGGAGCATGTCTTCAGTAAAAGAAATAGCTCAGAGAGGAGTGTTGCTGTTTGGTTGTTTCATGGGTTTCCTTGTGGCTCGTGGCAGTGGTGGAGAAGGGAGAGCCATGTCCTTGTCTCTAGACCATTTGAGTCTGAGGTGTCATTGCAATATGGGGGTGGCTATGTTGATGAGAATGGCAGCCTGCTGGGTGGGAGTAAGGACCTAAAACATAAAGGCACGAGAATGCGCAGGCCCAGAGAGAAAATGGCCAACTTTGAAAATGGCCACCTTCATTGCGGGATAGTGAGAAGACCTAGAAAAGGAACTTAAAAAAAAAACCATGAATCTTCATTAACGTCGATAAGGTCGCCATGAAGGAGGGGAGCTGCCCCAGGGTAGAATTTCTAGAGAAAACAAGGATGAGGAAACAAGCCCAGAGATCTCCTTGTGGGGAGATGACTCCACTTTTTGTAGGGTGGGTTTTTGTAGGGTGACAAGGGTGCGTGTGAACCTTGGCAGGGTGCAGACTGGGCTGCACAGCGGGGAGAGGCAGGTGCTGGGACGATGTTGCCTTTGCCTGTTTGTTTCAGCCATTGAGGTGGCGCGTACCCCTCTACTGTGAGAGTGACAGGTCTGGAGGCAGGGTGGCCTCGGGGCAACTGGGCCTCTTCAAGTCTTTGGCTAAGGCACTGTAATCCTACTTCCTTCTCAAGTTCCAAGAGAGAGAGAGAGAGTTCCTTGCTCTCCCTGTGATTTTAGAAATAAACATTCACTTCTGTTTTTGCCTAACAGCAGGTTGATAACTCAGCCAGTCTAGGTGGGTTATGATTTTCCATGGTGTGTGTCCCCTTTGATGCCGTGAATTCTCACTAAGGAAATTGCCTTTTTCTCTCCAAATTGATACGCCGTTGGAGTCTGGCCAAGTTATTCTAACTGCAGGCACTGAAGACAAGTGGCCCACAAGGACAACATGAATTTATTTGCCAGGAAGTTGGCAATCTGAATAAGCATTAATTATGGCATCATATCTGAATATATTGTTAATTATACTTGTATAGATATTGGCTGAGTTTGGATCGAGTCAGATAAACTGTTCATGTGAACAAATGCCCGTGTGGCCTGATGAAGCTTCCTCATGAATCTGCTGCGCGTTAGAAACCTCTTGCCAAGACATTTAGGAGCTCAGTTAATTTAAAAAAAAATAATACATCCTTATTTGAATTTCAAATATGGCTTGGATTGTGTTTGGAAAATTAAACTACATTGTGATGATGATTTATCTTACTTTTGAGGGCTGATCCCATTATTGATGCATTATCATTGTACTTCTTTGTTTAATATTTATGAACTCCACACTTTATTGGCAGGCTTGATATGGGTCACAAATGTATCATTATTTCGCATGTTATTTACTAACTCGGCTATTATATATACAGTTTGATATTTAAGTTTGAAGCTACGAGGAGTATTCACTTCAGTAGTGATGTTGTCGAAAATCCATGGCTGTTGTGGTTTCTAATGTACAGGGTCCAGCACAAATAACATCCCTTTTTTTATTACAAAATCTTTTATTAGAAAATCATAAGCCTGTAACTCTGTAACATAACAATATCACCTTCACGCACACCATAAAACATTTCCGGTGAACTGTTCAAAGTGAAACTATAAATTATCACACCTGTATTATTTCCCTACCAACTACACTCAAGCAGGCCCAACTTCTGCTGGACCCTGTACATTTACCTAGCATTTACTAAGCGTAACACACGATTCCAGGGGGCACAGGTAATGTGGGGGTGCATACAAGATTCCCCTTGCCCTCAGTAGGCTTACAGTCTCTTGGGGAAATCAAATAAATTCACGTATAATTGTAGCGTATATTATAATGTATGTAATGAAAACTATAGGAAGCCTGATGAGGTCTACAAAAAGCAGAAACATGGTCAACAGTGACAGTTTCACGAAAGAGAGGATGTTTGAGAAAAGGCTTGGCGGAGGGACAGAGTGCCAGTGGCAGCGAGGGGGAGGGAGCCTTTTTCAGGCCAAGTGCGCAGCCTCAGCAGGACCAAACGGGAGGCTCGCATGACATGAACTTGGACCTGGCTCGGGCAATGGAGAGTTATGACGGCAGGTGCGTTGGCTAGAAGGAGGTGCGTGCCGGCATTTCTACCCATGGATAACGGGAAGGCCTCTTGAGGGTTGCTGAGGTTGGAGCCGTGGATTTCCTCTGCGATCAGCAGACTCTTGGAGTTGCGCGTCTTTCAATCTGAGAAGATCGGTCCTCAGGTCTGTGCCTAGGGAAAAGCAGCAGCCCCACCACAGGGAGGGTCAGGATGAGCCTGCAGACCTGGGTCTCCACTCAGAAAGGCCTAACACAGGAGATTCTAACATTTTTATACAGGGACAAGGGCACACGGGCAAGATTGAAAAAAATTGGTCATCAGTAAATGTTAAGCTTTGCTTCTATTATTGGGCTGTGCTGCCTTTAGTAAGCTATAAAATATCCAAAATGATGATAGCAAACCTAAATTAGTTTGTGTGAGGCAGAATTATATTCTATTGCATTTTTAAATGTTGAAAACATTAATCTGTTACAGAGAGATATTTAGAATAAGCCAGACTGTATGCATTCTGGTTTTGGCTCTTCTCCATTTTTTCATGTGCTGAGAGGTTCATGAAATGGGAAGGCCTGGGCCTTTCTCAGTGATTCTGAGAGGCTTTGGTCAGGACCACCGCATCCACACAATAATATTACGTGCAGAGCATCACCATCCACTCATCTTCTGCAGGCTTTGCATCCATCATCCTAAATGATGTAATTTGAAATTCCAGTACCGTGTAAACTGGTTCTAGGATCTGTGCTAATCCAGTGGAACTCATGGAATTTACTTTCACTTATAAAATGTGGATTTGCATCTTTTTGCATGGAAGAAACAAAGTTCTCCCTTCCAAGGGAGAAAAAAAGGAAGAGCATCAGAATGCGCTATTGTTAAAAAGTTGACACATGCCCGTGTGTTAGTTCTCGTCCAGCGAGGTTTCAGAATTTGCCGCTGTTGGGCGTGGCAGTCGGACCTGGTCTGACGGGTCTGACGTTCTGTGTATCACGTCACTGCAGGTCTGTCGTAGTTGTCACAGCAGAGAAGGCATCTCCAGGCTGAGGTCTGTGAATACCAGTCTCAGTCTCGGACTGCCCAGGAGCAGACAGCTTAGGGGGGCTGGTTAGGTTCCCTCAAAAACCCAGCTTCAAGATGACAATAACAAGATGAAAAGTAACACTGTGAAGGAGGCTTTCCAAGGAAAAAATCAAAACCAGTCAGTCTGGCCCCAAACTCTATGTGGGTTTTTCTATTATTCCAGGTCATTCCTGGAAAAAAAGTAGATGTCCTGTCAACCTTGGTACTTGCCCATTGTTAGAATAAAACTAAACCAATCGAGATGAGATATTTAGAGAAACAGTGTTAACTATGCATATAGCACAGGTAATAAATGTAGGTATAAAAATATATTCATCTGTGGTCTTAAATATGGTCCCTTCAGATTCCTTATGAATTGATTGAATCAGAAAATATTCACATCTGAATCTTTGGCCAGGATTATTGGTGGAGGCAATGGCCATGAATTTTAAGGTCTTAATTAAACAAGTTCACAAAGAGAGTCCCTTAAATGTTACTTAATGTTCTGATTACGGGAGATAATTACCAGTTAAAGTTATAAAGCATTAGGGGCATTGTCACAATACATGTTCCTAAAATGCCACACTCATGTGGCTGTGTAGTTATTATATATGTTTGAATCATTGCATTGTAAATCCTTATTTGCTACTTGTCCCTGTATGCTTCTTATTAAGATCAGTAAACAGAAAATCACGTAAGGGCTTTTACCCAGCAAGGCCACTGATGAAAGGAAATGCTGATGTGTGGGTCAGCACACACACTTGGTAATGCAAATAACATTGGTTTTTGTCCACATTGGTCATAGTGAGTGCTCAGAAATATGTTGTGGTTTGTTGAAATTATAAAATACAAAAAATAGACTCCAACAAATGTTGAAGTTATTAACTTTTTCACTACCGTCAATTTACAATTTTTTTCTGATGTCAAAAAAATGTTCTCATCAGATGTTTGTGGGTCAAGAAATAAAATATATGTTTGTTACTTTGTTTTTACTTTTACTATAATACAGCTTCAGAATTTTGTCATTGCTCTATATTAAGTTGCTTATAAATATTTTTATTTAGAAATATTTATTATAAATATACTATGTATTTCTTTTCAAAAATGAGAAATAGCAGATAAAAATTAAAAAATTAATTTTCTCTAATCCCAATACTCAAATATAAGTGCTCAGAAATATCTT
The DNA here is from genome assembly GCF_014824575.4 of Sturnira hondurensis. NCBI lineage: Eukaryota > Metazoa > Chordata > Mammalia > Chiroptera > Phyllostomidae > Sturnira > Sturnira hondurensis. The sequence goes on from NW_028075471.1 coordinate 24,733,233, forward strand.
AATATTTCTCCTTCCAGACACTTTCCATATGCTCATAACCATGTAGGTTTTTAGGAAGGTTAGATCAAACATTTATACATATTAATACATTGTGACAATCCTTCCAAATTTTCAGACATTGCCACAACTTCATATTTGTTGTGTACATACTACTCTATTTTAGGAACACTACAATTCATTTAATCGCTCCCTTATTCTTGATGCTCTGATTAATTTAAATCTTTTTAAACATAGGTGTTTTTACTTTTTGATGGTACAAATAAGTCTAAGAGGACCCTCGCTGACAGAAGCAACTACAATTTTTCATTAATATTTTTAAATGAATGTAGTGTTTTTGAACTAAATTACAGAACAGCCTCGTTCATACCATCTGTGAAATGTTAACGCGTTTTTGGCAAAAAGAGATTCTGTTCCTACTGAGACCCTGGGAAGCCTCGCAGTGAGGACCCGCCCCCTCCTTCTCGAAGCCAGTGTTTCCAAAGTGGACCCGCCCTGGCCTCCGGGATCTGCCCTTGGCGCCTCAGGAAGCCAGCAGTTCGGCAGCGTGAGTTCCCTGAGATGCAGCTAGGAAATGCTGTGCCAGGATGCCTATCACAGCCTGAGACACCTTTGAGATGATTAACAAAAAAAGCAAATGGGAAAGAACCGTTAAATTTTTGCATGTAGCTTTAGGAAGAGAACCCGTGCGGTTCAAGGAGAGACGTCACGGTGTTTTCTGTCACTGAGTGGGACCCACTTCCTTGTCAATGTCTGTCACCTCTGATTATCCTTTCCTCTGTCCAGAGTTTAAAAACAGCGTCTCTGTCCAGGACACTATTGCTCGGCGAATTCATTATATTATTTTCTTCCTTGACATCATTATAAACATTACAGGTTATTTAGATTAGTGAAGTACGTTATTCAACCTTTCTGCCTTGTGCATGTTAGGTTTTTACCTCTCACGTGCTATAGGTAGATGTAACAGCCGGGGAGCAGTCTTGAAAAGGGACGTCTTTGCGGCGTTTAAACTCTCATCCCCCTCTGCACTAGTTTGATGTGTATTTTTCTACTCTGCTATTGTCATTTGAGTTCATAATTTTTTGCTATTCTGGAGGAATTTTATACCTGGGGAACTGCCTTTTAGGAAAACGGTCAATCCAAAAGGAGGCACATTTAAAAATGAAAATCCGTAGAACGTTACAAAAAGTGCTGGGGAGTTTTCTTGCAGGGGATAATGTTGTTGTTTTATTTTTATTTTTATTTTATGGATTGATTGATCAATTGATGATTGATTTCTGCCAAAAGCAAAGAGGCACTTAAGCCCTCCATAATCACGGCTCCGGGAAGGGGTGGGGCATCTGGGATGGGATGGGAGGCGGTGGAGTTTTACAAAGCAACCAGCTGAGGCCCGGAGATGCTATGGGATTTGACCAGGACCCAAAACTAAGTTTTCTGACTCTGAAGTCTGTGCCTTCTCCTCTCTAGACCACGCAGTTTCTCATTTATCTTTTAACAGCGCGGTTAGCGGGGGCAGGCTTCCCTCGGGATGGCAGCAGACAATTTCTACAGCAGGATTTTCAAGAGGCCTGGGAGCCTGAAGAACTAGTAACAGTCTTGGGTTTTCAATAAAAATGCTCTTACTACGAGAGCCAAGCAAAAGCTTTAACTCAACCAGGCACTCATTTTATATAAGATGAAATATCACTCAAAGAAGATGTAAAGAAACATGAATACTTAAGTAAAATGACTTCTAATTTTTTCCGATTGGTCACCATTACAGATGGTTTCCAGTCTTGTATGGCCGAAATCAGGAGCTCTGCTGGAGGATACTTGCAATTCTAGTGCTTTGAGGTAGAACCTAAGACACTGCATTGAAAACACCCGTTGCTTCAGCGTGGTCATCCCAAATCTTTTCTTGAATTTGATTGAAAGGCAGAGAGGGGTCTGCTTTTACTGATTTTCCTTCTTCTTTAAGAATCTGGGCCGTTTGGGGGTTAAGAGTACTAAACCTCTCAAGTAGCTGAAGCAAAAGGGAATGTGCAAAGTCGATCTGATATCTCATGTACCCATTTCTCTGTTTTCCGCCAAACCGGGTTTTACAGTGTCAGAGCCACGCCACATCTCTCGGTTCTGTGTTGTCTGTTACACAGCCTCGGAGATCGCGGGATGTCTGAGCCCCTGTGGGGGAAAATTCCTCCAGGTTGTGGCCCTCGACCTTTGCTCAGGCCTGCTGCGCCTGGCAGGGGTCAAGGGTGAGCCTGTAAATGTGGCATCTGGTGTTTTACTTGCTGGGGTGGGTGAGTGATCAAGGACTGGAAAGGTGAAAACCTACAAAGTTTAAATGCTTAGCTCTTAGTAACTAAATTAACAGTAAGGGAGTAGGAGCTCTCTTCCCCCACTTTCTTCGCCCGGTGCTGCCTGAATGTGCCTAGACCTATGCAGGGTGCCTAGCCAAACCCAGTACGTGCTGATGATGTAGCTTGCCTTCTAACGTGCAATCACTTGACGTGCTTGCCTTCTAACTGGTCAGTGCTTCGTCCTGACACTTGGTGAAAACTTGGGATTTCACCTCTGGTCTTTTGTACAATCTGAGCAAAGCAGGTAGAACCCAAAGAGTTTTAATTTCACCCCTAGGACTGTGAGAGATCACAATGGTACATAGTGAAAGCATTTTGTACATGACCCTGAGCGACATGTTGCACCTCCGATTCTGGTAATTAAATTTCTAAGTGGTGATGGGAAAATAGCAATATGTGGAGGCAGTCATTCCTGATAGGACTTTAAAGAGATTGTTTTTTTAAAATTTACTGCAAGAAGCCATGCTAATTGTCAATCCACCTAACTAAGAGCCTTAAGACTACACCATCCATTCTTTTTTAGAAAAGGGGACAAAGCTCTCATTTATGTGTGCTGACCTTGACAGTGAGGCTGCTAGGCTTCCTTGAAGTCTGGGGTCAAATAATTCTCTTCCTCTAGTGCTTGTCAGCATGTAGGGGTTTTTTGTTTTTTGTTTGTTTCATATAGAACAACTGTCGAAAACATTCTATTTAATGTCAGAATTGACCAATTTATTTATATTTAAAAAAACAAAATGTAGGTGGAATTTATGAGCTATTTTCACTTCCTGGAGGACTTATTAACTGATCATTGCACAGGTATAAAAACAATCAGAATTACGCCTGGGTGATGTTTAATGAGGACAAGAATAACGTTAGAGGTGTAGTTCTAAATGGTAGGGTAGGGGCCTTAAGAGGGTTCAGTTAACAACCCTTAACCTACGGCTTTTTGTTTTGTGGGATTACAGGGCCCTAGGTAATAGTTACATTATATGACTTTACAAATCAGGCGAGAAAATGTACGTGACTGACGAAAATTCACAATTTACCATTTCCACAGAAGATTTACAATGCAAAAGCTCTAGTTTAAAAAACCTTTATCTACCTGATGAAGTTGAAAGTGGATTCTTCACTTTATAGTAATAAAGAAAACCTTAACTTGTAAGAAAAAAATTAATGTAGTTGGTGTATTTTCAAATACACATTAGCTCTCTCGAAGCAGACGTGTGAAGTCACAGCAGGGTCTTCGCGGGAAGCTCGCAGACCCCCGTGTGATAGCTCCTTCTCGGTGCCCACGGATTCACTTCAGCTTTGACCCAGCAGGGCCACCTCCCGGGATCAGAGAGTTGCTTGGTCTTCATGTCTATTCAGCCCCGGGATTCTCCACCGAGACCGCCCACAGAGGAGCAAATTTTGATGTTCGGTGTATCTTCCCCCCTCATATGAAGGCTTATGCAGTCAGAACTCAACTCCGACCACTTGACTTTGAGGAAGTAGTGATCTAGCGAGGGCCAAGTGCCCTGAATAGGGAGTTCCAAATCAGTGGCTTCTTCATGGAGGTGTGTGCTTGACACGTGACCGGATTCAGTTCTATCACCTCGCCTCAGTGACACAGCAGGGTCTAGCTTTTGGAGGATAGCAGCTCAAATGTATCTGTAATATTTTTAAAAACATGGCAATTACACAGAGAAAATCAGTGTGTTGTTTTGGGGTTTTTTACTAGAACCTGAAATCAGGCGCAGGTATTAATTAGTGTGCACAGCTGCTACACAAACAATCCTCACTGGAACATTAAAAAATGTAAAGAATGTCTTTGGGCTCCGGCTAGTGTGGCTCAGTAAGTTGGGCATTGTCCTGCACAGTGAAAGGCCGCTGGTTCAATTCCTGGTCAGGGCACTTGCCTGGGCTGCAGGCCTGATCCCAGGTCGGAGCATGTGTGAGAGGCAACTGAGCCATGTAGGTCTCCCTCTTTTTCTCCCTCCCTACTCCTCTCTATCAGAATAAGTAAATTAAATCCTGGAAAAAAAAACTTTAAAAAATGACTTCCTTCTCACGGAAGGAAAAAGATCCTTCCGTGAGTATTTGACTTTAAATGCCCACTATCAGTTTTTAATGGATTCCTATGTATTTAGTTCCCCATTTCTTGTTCCAAGAATCAAGAACAAAAGTTAAGAGATGGTACTTTTATTCCGGACACTGAGTATGGTTGTTTTAATAACAGACAAAGTGGCAGGCATTGCTTGTGGGCACCACCTGTCTCCACGGGGCAAAAATAAGGGAGGTGGCAGAAGTGGACGGGGCCAGATGTGGGGCTGAAAGTTAGGGAAAAGGCAGTAAGACAACCCTCAAGTTTTCTTCAAACATTTTGTCATGCTCCAGGAGAGTACTTATAATTGCTTATGTTGTCAGGCCCAGTCTCAGTAGTAAGTTGAACAAGGTTTTCCTAAATGATGTATGAAGTACAACCCGTTGACTGGATTGGCCAAATAATGATCCGACTGTAGGCAAGCATTGTTAATTACCCACATAATTTCAACCATGTGACCGCTGCCTGACCCAATAGTTCAATTCTCCCCAAGCCCTAATTTGGGTTAGTCTCTCATTGACCACCAGTATTGATAGAATTAATGAGACAGTCACAAATCTTTCATCTGTAATTCCTGTTAGTCTACCTGAAACTTCTCACTCTTTGGGGAGTTAAGAACTGGAAAAACATGTTTTAAGAAACTATGAAATTTTGGAAAAAGCAGATTAGAAAACATTGTGTACTAATTCATGCTTTGAAAAGAGGTACATAGAGTATGTTTAAAAACGAGAAAAGGTGAATTCCAAAATGTTTCTAGCAGTTATTGCTGGGTGATGGGGACTAGGGCAACTTTGCGGGGGGTGAAGAGTGTACTAGAGAAGTCTTTGAGGAGATTTGTGAGATGGCCAGACAATACGGCGCACTGGGAGAAATCAGCATATGCTACGTGGGTTTGTGTGGATATTCATGTACACAAATGCTTGGGAGAAGCTGTATGTAAATCCTATGAAGTTCAAGAAGAAAACCTATTGGCCAAACAGTTTGTCTAACACTTGATTATCTTTAAGTATAATACCAATCATTGACCTTTAAAATATGAATAATAACAAACTGCCTTAAATTTCTCTAGATCTTTCCATTAGGTAATTTAAATTGCTATTAATAATTATGATTTTAAAATTATACTTATATATTTCTTTTTCTAAGTCACACAAAGGTTAAAACAAAATGTTTTTTTTTTAATATTTTATTTATCTTTAGAGGGGAAGGGAAGGAGAGAAGGAGAGAAATATCAATGTATGGTTGCTTCTTGTGAGTCCCCTGCTGGGAACTGGCCTGCAACCCAGGCATGTGCCCTGACTGGGAATCGAACTACGATCGTGTGGTTCGCAGGCCCGCACTCAATCCACTGAGCTACACCAGCCAGGGCAAAACAAAATGTTTTATATTTAGCAAAATGGTTGTTTTTTCTTTTTTCCTTAAACAGAGGGTTTTGTATTTTGATAAACACCTTAGGACAATCTATCAAAGAATTTAGACATCACAGGGTCGGGTGCCTTCTACATGGATTTTGGATCAATCATTAATCTATTCAGAGTGGGATTAAAGAATTTTTTTGCATATGAAATTAGGGAATGTTTAGTGTAGAGAATAATCTTATTTAAAATTGGATGTGTTTCTGTTGACAATAGTGTGATCTGTTTATCTGAAATCAAAGTTTATTGTGGGTATGTAACTTTCAGAAAGAATAAAAATGATTTTAGGCGGCCATCATTAATTGCTCTTTGGTGTTACTTACACATTTTCTATATTGGTCTTCTAAGCTGAAACCCAGTTGCAAATGATAATGGCCAGCACGAGAAATTACGATACATCTTTCTGAGTAATGGATGGAAAACCTGATGCCCATAGCGCCGGTCTTGGTTGTAACAATGTGCTTTGTGCTTGGGAGACAATGCCCACTCCTCTGTGGCTTTCTTATTGTAAAACGTAGATACCTAATATTTCACTCTTTCAAACTATTTTAAATACCCAAATTAAGTTAATTAGAGCATTTGAAAAAACTCAGAATGAAACCCTAAAAAAATACACTAATAAATGGCACGACCATTACACTAGAAACACTGAGACGCTGTGAGGCTAAAGGGACAAACGGCTCACTTCCCAGCTCTCCAGTGCTGCGTTCTGAGTGTCCATAAGGCTTCGACTTGTCTGCGTGTGCACCAAGGCCATTCTAAGGACTAGGTCCTGTCTTCCCTGGACATTTTAAATGCAATATCCTCGTTGTTGTTACCTAGCTTTTACGTGAGGAACAATTAAGTACACAACAGACAGAACAGTGAGATTCCCTTCACTTTCCACACAAAATTGGTTGATTGAACTTTTGCATTTCACTGGAGCAAGTAAACTGTAAGGATGCATTTAGCTTCAAGCTTAACAGCTCACAGACTAATGAAAAAGGGAAATCAAGAGATGGCTGGGCCTAAAAGTGACTCAGTCGATCCGTGTACCATCTTTAATTAATAACAACGTCCTACGCAGAAGGTTCTAAAAGGGGAGGAGGAAGAGAAGAAAGAAGGAAAGGAAGAGAGGCAGTAGGAGAGAGAGAGGTACTGAGTGTTTGACATTAATTTGGAAGTAGAGTCAAGCTTTCTACGTGGTGGCCGGATGGCCGTAACAGAGCACAGCGCAGCCATTGTAGAATGTCACCGTGATCTTCATAGTGAGAAGTTCATCTCGTGGTTTTTGTTTCAGAGACCACAGCTTCTTTCCTACTTGGAGTGGCAGGCGGGCCCCTGGAGCTCGCTGAGATGACCGGTTGTCTCGTTTCGAGACTCAGTCTAGAGCCGCAGCCTCTCAGAAGCTGGTGCTCGGCAGTTCTTTTGATTCCTTGCTGCGACGTTGGAGGGTTGCCTGGACCACTTGTCGCCACCTGTTTTCCCTCATGAAAAGAGAGATGCTAAGAGAGGTAGATGACTTGCCCAAGGCCTTACAGCTACCAGCATTTGGGCCTGAATCAAAAATACCACCAGGACCACCATTGTAATGAGGTTGGTCTTGCAGATTACCGCCTTTCAGAGTTCTGGTGCCTAGTTGTCGTTCTGCAAATATTTGTTGAATGAATGAATGAATGAATGAATGACTGTAGGAAATAAATTCTTCTGTACTATAGCCTTTGTTACATCCTAGTTTCTTCATCATTGTGCCTATTCAGATTTATATTCTAAGCAACCCTGAAAATGGGGCATTTTTACTTCTTTCTGAGCTATGCACTTTCATACTGCTTGCAGATCCAATTCCAGGTTAAATATGGAATTTTCAGAATATTGGGCTGTTCCCTGGTAGGGCATTGTGTTTTCCCACTAGTTTAGAATTCTGGTCATGGTTTAAAATCAGTATTGTGCATCATGTTCATTTGGAACTAGATTGTGGCTTTTTTATGGCTTATGTCCTTATTGAATGTGTGGGGAGTGACACCCTGGGTCTCCCGGGACGGTCCCCAGTGCGTCTGTCTGTCAGAGGACCACCTGCGTCAGAAGCACCTTGATGCTTTTAACAATGTGGGTTCCTGATTCCCAGGGCTCGGCTTTAGACTTTAGTTTCAGAACCACTGCATATGAGGATCTGTATACTCAAAACTACTTATTTTCATGTCAGTATAAATTCTCTTGAAAAGAATTGAGGAATTATATGGTTTTTCTTCCAAAGTCTTAAGTTGGATCCTAAGAAATATACCAGGTAGTTACCATGTCGTTTTGGATATTCACAAAACAACGACTAACATCAGTCGTGAAGATAGTGAGGAGTGGAAGCCAGAGACCCACAACCATGTGTGATGGTGCTGAAGGTGTTGTGCTAAGTGAAACAAGGTGGACACAAAGGGACAGAATTCTGTGACTCCACTTCTATCTGATACCCAGTAGCGACATGTCAGAACGTTTCTTATGACCTAATGATCGTTAACTACTTATCACTTGTTTTTAAGTGTCAGTGACTGATGTGGGGCCGGATGCAGTGACAAGGTCCAGACGCTCACCACTTTCACATGTTCCAGTCTCCTGTGGAGGTGGGCATGGCGTATAAATGAGCGAATACCAGGCAGTGGGAGCTTCTGAAGTGCTCCGTGGTCTTGGTACTGTGAGAGTCCCAGAGACGTGGGAAGATTCGTGATGGACTCCAGGCTCTGCCCTTCGGCTCCGTGGCTGGCTTTCCACAGCCAGCCCGTCACTGGTTCCACTGCACGTCTGCATTCAAACCCGGTTTCCACGTTTACCTCAGGGTGGTTTTCTTGTTCTGGTTTGTTGTTGTAGGATTTAAATATGAGGTTCTACACCCAGGCTCAGTGAAAGCATAGCTTTTAGCTTTCCTGAAAGCATATAGGAAACACCAAAACTACAAAGGGAAATACGGGGCACTATTAATATAATATACATACCTTCAATTTATGCCAAAAGCATTTTTTTTTGCTCTTGGTAAGATTTCTAGTGAATCCAGTGTGTGGCCGTAACTGTGACAATAGAGCTCATGGCTGGTGTGTCCCTGTGCCCTCAAGGGATCACTCAGCACGGCGCTGGATGCTGCTGTGCGGGATGGAGAGGTTCTCCTGGGAACTGGCGTGGCGGCAGGTCCATGTGCTCCTTCGGCCGACTCAGCCAAAGGCACATAGGAGGCGCAGTCCTGAAAATGAGTTTTTCTGGATCGAGATGGTTTTTCCGTTGGCACTCAAGAAATTCTGCATGCATTCTCCGAAGCTAAGGTTAAGGTGATAAAGTAATTGAGCCTTTTAACACTTAAGGAAAGGTGGAGGTGAAATGAAATAGCCGTTCACAACAGCAAATAATTAATTGAGTCCCTTTGTTAACAGGCAGGAGGTCAGGTACACACAGTCACAACATGGCACAGTCTGCATTCTAAAGAGCCGAGGCCTTGACTTAAAAGTGGTTAGAACGGATTGCTGAGAACTAATGAAAATGTGCTTTTAATTTAGAAGGGTAGCGATACAGTTTGAAAGGTACTATAAGAGATTCAAATATGGGCACTTAACCTTGCTTTTTGTTCTGTGGAGTTACAACCTTTGTGCTCCATGTCCTTGCCTTTTCTTTTAATTATATTAAATTATTTGTAATAATTCTGCAGTCGGGTATTGATTATCTGATTAGATTAGCATCGCTATGAGTGCATAGACTTTGGAGTACTAAAGTTAATAGAACAGGAAATATGACTCCTTCAGAAACATTTGAATTAACTATTTCTTCCTCATAGGGCTTCTCTGAATACTGTACTTAAACCTGTAAAGCCTGGAATTCTAAGGATTGAGGAAACAGTAATTGTAAAAGATGAGGTGTTCAGGAAGTTTTGTGTGACACGAAACAATACAACGGGAAACAATTGTGCTGGAAACGGAAAGCCAAACGCAAACTTGCATATATTCAGATTGAAAAAGGATATTTGAGAAGGGTGAGTGTCCAGAACAGATAGGGGTGGGGTTGAAGAAAATCTGTGGGAAGAAGGGCTGGGAGAGACCCTGGGGCACGCCTTGGATTGCGCTGTAAAGAACCGAAGGGAGACAGCGGGGTGCCAGTGACCAGCCTGGAGGAATGGGCACCGTGCTGGGAGCGGCCAGGTGAGCAGATGGCCAAGGCCAGGCGTAGGCGATAGCAGGTGGGAGAGATAGGGTCAGCCTCCGCAAGGCTCTGGGGCTGCAGGCTTTATATGAGGCTGAATCCAAGGATGTTTGCGAGGTGTATTTTGGTGATTTCATTATATCTTTTCAAGAAAGGCATTTTGTTTTAGGGAGCAGGATTAGGTTATTTAAAAGTCCAAAACAGAGTCGAATAATGTTGCATAGCTCAAAACATCTCTCCGCCTAGTCAACCCAAAACATATGCCATTGCCTCTTCACCCACCCCAGCCCGGTGAGATCCCTGGTACATGTTGATCCTGGGGACCTTCCTCAGTCTTGGACATGTAGATTCCTGTCTCTTGGCGAAGCCCCTGCCACAAGAGACAAAGTGGCACAAAACCGATGCTCCTACCATTCGGGTGAAAAATAGGGGGTGGGGAGTGTGTGTTTCTGAAACCTGCTTCATTTAAATCCAGGCCTTCTCTATGCATCTGAACAGTAGGCATGGATGGCCGGTTGGAGATGTTCTCTCTGGTTCAGTTTGGTCGTTGCTGTCCCTTCTAGATGCTGAATAGCTGTACATGTGTCTGGGAGGTGCTCAAGGAGCTTTCGGTGGTGGAAACCTATGGGAACCAGTCCCCTGTGAATTTTCTGTGCACACAGCCCTAAGGGTTTGCTCTCAGGGTGACTTCACAATCTCTCACTGCTACTCTGGATCAGGGGAAAGCTGTAGATCACGCCTGAGCTGCAGGGCAGCTTCTGAGCTGGCAAAAGCTACCACTCACGAGGAGATTGAGGTGACAGCAGTGGAGATTTGAGTGCATTGTGTGTGTAGAAAGCAAGCCCGGTGCTCAGAGAAGCCGGCGAGCCTTGTCATTGGTCAGCGTCTTCCAGCCCGGAATCAGCAGGACTCCCTGTGGGGCCACATATGTGGGCAGATGACGTGTGTCTCACTTGAAGTGGGCACTCGATTGTCTGGAATAAAATTGTGTCTGTCTGCCATGTGTATACACTAGAGAATGGTGATAGAAACCTGGCAAATCGTATCTTTAACATACTAAGCTTTATGATAAAGACATACCTGACCACTCTCTGCAGTTAGAACTGACTGCCCGATCAACTGAAAAAGGGCAAGAGAATCTTTAGTTCCACAGGTCAAGATCCAGTTGAGATTTGGGGAAGGGATTCCTCGGATCTATATCTATATCTATATCTGTATCTGTATCTATATTTATATATATATATGTATATCTATATCTGTATATCTATATCACTTGTAGCAGGAACATTTGACCTCTGGATTTTCTTACCAAGAAGGAGGCTTTCCCAGGACAACGTAACAAGGGAAAGGGCCATGGCTGGTGTGAGTTGCAACAAAGTAGCTGACTTTCTGTGACTCTGGGGCTCTGTTAAATGATCGGAACCCAATTCAGCAATTGCACGGGGCATCAGTCCTTCTGTGTGGAAGCCACCGACACCGCGCTCTCTCTGCTAACCCGGCTCTGCCTCCCTCTGGTCAGTGCTGTGTGCCTCTGTGACTCGGTTTACCCTTGGAAGATAGCTCGTTAGTCCCTGGCAGTTGTCTCCCCCATCGTCCTTCTCTTGCCCCTCAAGTTCCCTTCCAGTCTCTCTCAGTTCTTTTTGACTCCTCACCCATGGTTTTTTTTTGTTTGTTTGTTTGTTTTTTTTTTTTTTTTGCTGTTCTCAGTTTGCCTCCTTTTGCTAAAAGGCATTTCTTCTCAACCACTCAACACCCGTTTATAATTTATGCCTGCCTACTCACCAGTCCACCACGCTGCAAGGCCGCGGCTCCCAGCTGCGGAGGTGCCCGGCGGTCCTACTAGGAGACCCAGAGACAAATGCATACCGTTAAGAACAGGAGTCAGATATGTAACTTAATCTTCATACCTTTTTAGTTTAAAGCATTGATAAACTGTTGCAGTAGCAACGTTTTGCAGTACAAACTGCAGACAATGAAACACATAGAAGAAGTTTCTGGTAACTGGCAGCAGTGAGAGCTATGTAAATGGCTCTCCAGCTGAGCATGTAAATGCTGCTGTTCTCTGAGGGGCACAGCTGCGGTTGGACAGGCAGAGCCCCCAGCCTCACGTCCTCGTCTCCAGACAGTTTGCGAGGACTGTTCACTCTGCTATTTCTGGGGGCACAGAGTTGACAGCTGACATTTTCAAGGGGGCACACTGAGTGGTTATTGGAGCCTGAGAACCCTCCCATAAAACACTAGTGCTGGATTTTAGGAATTAGTAAATTCAACAGGATTGGAACAGAAATGAGCCCTACTGTACTTCTCACCTCTGCATTGCCACCAACCTCCGGGAGATCGACCGTTCTCGAGAGATTAGGGTAGTTTCCCGAATCATGTGGGATTTCACCGCTCCCCACACGCGTCCCTAACTTCACTAGAAAATTTTGAATCCAGTGGCAAAGTCTCACTGTTAATAATGCACATCACTACAACCGCTAGAGAGCATGTGAACCCACAGGTATATGTGATGGAATAAAGAAAAAAATGGCTACAATTCTCAGGCCCTAAAAACCAGGTATAGAANGAACAGAAATGAGCCCTACTGTACTTCTCACCTCTGCATTGCCACCAACCTCCGGGAGATCGACCGTTCTCGAGAGATTAGGGTAGTTTCCCGAATCATGTGGGATTTCACCGCTCCCCACACGCGTCCCTAACTTCACTAGAAAATGTTGAATCCAGTGGCAAAGTCTCACTGTTAATAATGCACGTCACTACAACCGCTAGAGAGCATGTGAACCCACAGGTATATGTGATGGAATAAAGAAAAAAATGGCTACAATTCTCAGGCCCTAAAAACCAGGTATAGAAAAATACGTAACTATTTTGCTATCCCTGAATTTCAGTTTCTTATTGCTAGAAACACCTATTATTTTCAAGTTGGGGTAAACTTAAGAGTTTTGTGGGGCATTTCAAGGCACATTAGTGTTTAGGGGTGTCATGCCCCAGGAGTATCTAAGCTTGGGGGGTTCATAGTGGGGTAGCAGCAGTGGATACACGAGCCCACACTGGTGTCCCCTCACATGGGTGGCCTGTCTGGGTCTCACCCCGCCCCCTGCTGGCAGCCACTGAGAGGCCCCATTCTCAGCGGACTCTTTATAAGCTATTGCCCTACCCTGGAAAGTGTCACGTGCTCACTGTAGCCATGTGACAGAGAGATTACAAATGTTGCCTTGGAGACATTGGGGCTACAGGGTTTGGAGTGAGATCTCTGAGGGGCGCATGTTGGGCACAGTTGCGTGGCCTTCAGAGGCTTCATTCTCCCCCAGATGCAATACTCAGTTTTACTTTTGTGGGGGTGAAGCTTCTGCCTCGTTCTCCCCGCAGGAGTTCGCCAGGTGAGAAATGAATGATTGGTGAAAAAGTGGGTGTGGGTTAAAGGCTGGCTCCTGTGAAGGGGTCTGGACATGTTTGTTCTCACTCTCCTCACTCTTCCTAAGATGCCCCCAGCCCCAGGCGTGACCCCTGTCACCCCATAGAGTGACCAGCACCCTTGCAAAGTGGCAGACGAGCTCTGAGGATGGCCTGGCACTGTGCCTTTTTCCTGAGTGTTCTCCACGTGTCCCTGGGCACTGGTGACACATCCCCACTTCAGCTCCTCCACACAAGGGTTCACTTTCGCACCCTTTTTCAGCTGCTCTGCCCTTTCTGTGCCGTATCGACGGATGTGGCGCGGTTTGATCTAGAAAACACCAACACCTTGTACTTCCCAGCTGTTGGACATCCCTCAAGACATTCCTCAAGCTGACCACAAATGTGGAGCCCTGCTTCCCACTCCTGTGGAAGCCAGAAATACAAAGCTGGTCAGCTCAATTGCAGTATTGTGGTTATAGGGCCAGACTGATGTTTTAGTTCCTTTGAAGATTGGTTAATATTGCTTTATTCCATGGCCTTAAATGGAACTCTAGCCCAAAGGTGTCCCCAGAGTGACAGTGGGGGGTGGGGGGTAGAAGGCAGACCTTTCTTGACCACAGAAGAGCGAGTCAAACACCCCCTGCTCCCAGTCCAGGGGCCACCCTGCCCCTCGGACTGGGAGCAGGGGAGTAGTGTGGCCAAAGGCAGCTCTGTGCTTCAACAGTCTGAGTTAGAAAAACATTCATTCTTTGTACGTGTGAGTCTTCATCTTCTCCAGGTCCGCAGCTGTGTTCAACTCTAAGCATATTCAGTGTGTGAAAACCTAGATTTATAGAATAAATAAATCAGGGAATATGTGTTTCAGCCCAGAAGTTTCTTTATAGTCAGAGAAATTTCATTAAATGGCATGACTCCGTACTGCATGGCAGAATCCACATAGACGTGTGTGTGTGTGTGTACTATATATTTCATATATGTGCTATATGTATTCATGTCTCTGCAGCCTGTTCTGGGCATTGAAATATCAATGATGTTTGCTACTAGAAGATTGCAGTCCTCTGTGTTTTGAAATTCTTGAATTAATAAATGTTAGTAAAAATTATCTCCTGGGTTAAGATTACACTAAACCCTTAGATTTTTTTCATAGTTAAGTGAAGACCTTTATTTTTCAGCATCAAAACACTCAAGTGCAAAACTACTGCATCTCTTTTCAATTACAGGAGTTAATCATAATACACATTTAATTGATTTTACATATTCAAGGCTGATTTATTAACAAGACTAGTTGTCACTATTTGCTTATTAAATCTCTCCTAATCATAGTGACAGTGAAACACTGTGAATTTTAACCGAGAAAATGTTTAACCATAAAGCACAGTTTACTTTTTTATGTTCAAATTTTTTTATTTAAAAAATTTAAATTGAATTTATTGTAGTGACATTAGTTAATAAAATGATATAGGTTTCAGGTGTACAATTCATACATCATCTGTATATTGGGTTGTGTGTGCTCACCACCCAAGGTCAAGTCTCTGTCCATCACCATTTATCCCCCTTTACCCTCCACCACCCCCTGCCCTCTGGGGACCACCCTGCTATTGTCCGTGTAAGTAGTTCTGGAAGACGAGTCTGAGACCTGACCCCGTTGTTCCCACTGCGGCCTTCTCAGATCACCGAGCCCTGCCTGGGACCCTCGGGCCCTCTACAGCCCCCTCTTCCTGCTGCTCAGTGGCCTGATTCAGGAAGGGTGGGCTTTGAGAGAAAAGGCAAAATGGATAAACCCTCCCTTCCCTGGCCCATTGGCCCCAGGGCTCTGAACCTGGACTCACTTCACATCACTGAAGTCTGTTCCTGCCCAGTGGTGACCCTCTCCCAGGCTCTCCCCCACACCCAGCCCTGTCCCCGTCTCAGAAGAGTTGCTGGTATAGAAGACCTTAACCCGGGGGTCTCGAGGGTAACTGAGGCTTCTAGAATTCACTTGGCTGATACTGAGGCCCTCGGATGGGAGCGTTTTCTGAGATATCAGGACAAAAGCAATTCTTAGGGACCACAGACATGTAACTTTCAGAATGAAGAGAGGCAAGGGTCTGTGTAGTTTCTTTTGTTTGAGTTTAGGAGAGTCCCATGGTGGAAGGAGATGTCTGCAAGGGGGCAAACATGTAGCTGAAATACCTTGGTGAAGAGTTGGAGAGTGCTAAGTAATAAAACTACATTGCATTTAGAACATGAATCATTAAAAATGGGACTAGACGCAAACAGACAGAATCCAATGCTGAAAATTACTCATTTTCATCTTGATTTCACAGATAACACCCATTTAATTTAAAATTAACCTGTGACTTTCCATTATGAATACAATTATAGTTAGTTTTAATGTTTCTTCAGTTAATTGTGTAATAAAACTTAACCAGAACTGCCAGATGCCCTTCTTGCCCTGTGATGTGACTCTGAAAACCCTTTTATTGGAGGGTCTTTGCAATTAACATTCCGCCTTTGTAAGCCTCAACCAAGGGTCCTGACGATATGCTCGGGGCCCTTTAATTGACCTTCCCATGGATTTATTTTAGGAAGGGATGACTGTAAAGTTCACCGGGTACTTACTACGTGGTAGACCCTCTGCCGGAACTTTCCTTCCTGTCTGCTCGGTGCTTGTATGATGCTGGGGGTGGGAGAAATCGCCAAGACCTCAGCGGCTCCCAAGCTTGCCTGCCCTCGGGCATGAGACGTTTGTAAACAGACTGGGGACCCTGGTAGATGCCCTGTATCCGCTTCTCAGCCCCAGGGACCATTTTGTACGTGAACCTAGGGCCATCAGGTCTTCCTCTTGTTTTTCTTTCAAAAATAACAAGAAATTAGAACTTTGATGTGAAGTCTCCTGTTTAACTTGGCTGGCTCAAGATTGAAAAGTAAATAACATAAATAATATGTGGCCCAAACAAAACGTTTCTACCCACTCATGTGGTGCTAATCTGGCCCGGGTTTGGGGCCTCTGATCCAGCCCTACCTGCTCAGGGAGCTCGCCTGCACTCAGTGGCTCCCTCGTGGCCACATGGGGTAGTGCCAGCCATTTCCTTTGCCCAAGTCTGTGGGATTTGCAGGGCCCAAGGGGTCCACGCAGGTGCGCTAAGGCCATGGGGAATGGGCAAGATGCTGTGAAGGGCATGGCAAACCTGGGCAGTATTGCATTAAAAAATCCAGAAATAAAACAAACCCACAAATAAACAAGGGAAGCCATCATGTGATGACTTTTTTATATGAGTCTTTATAACTGTGTTGGGTGGACCTTTTGCTCTACACCTTGTTCTGATGATTAAGACAGCAATCCTTGCATTTTTAAGTTGTGATGGCGGCAAGTTGTGTGATGTAATACCTGAGCACCCTAAGGGCAGTGCAGAATCAGCTATCTGGTATGAGGTAGCCCCACAATATTCTCACTTTGACCTCATCAATGAAGTTAAAGTTGAAAGCTTGCTGTAATATATGCAATGCAATTAGTGTTCAATAGATTGGGATGTTTTTGAGGGATCAATGTTTATATTAATTAGGCTGTGGCTAAAGTGACCTCTAGAGATTTTCTATGACAACCTGGGCCAACCCTGAACTGTGGTTATAAATATAAAGATTGACACGACGCACAGAGGGAGGGTTGACAATTCCACTCTAAAGGGAGAGGAGTCGGAATGATTCAACACAGGGCGAGGTGCCTATGCGACCTCAGGGCCGGCGTGGGGTCAGGCACAGAGCTGGTGGGGCGCTTGCTGGTCCTCTTGCCCCACAAGACACAAGAGATGCTTCTCTGGGGTTTTCCAAAGTACCTGCCCAGATTTCCAGACAGGGGCAGAATTACCACCTTCAGGAACACACGAGAACGTGAAATCAGTTAGAAAGATCCCAAGACCTAAGCCTGACTCTGGCCCGTTTCAGGGTTAAAAAATGGCAGCCTTTCTATTAAGATAGGAAATGAAATTCAAGAAGAATATTAAGTATTGTAAATCTTATAACTATTCCCTCTCCACAACCAGGCTCGTTAGAGACAGATGCTGCCAAACCAAACCGACCTACGCAGTGCAGGGTAAATCCTAGGCCTCTTACCCGAGCCCCTGGAGAACCCTTGCCTGATTAAATCCCGGCCTAAAACAGAATGACTAAAACCCAGGCTCCAGGAATAAATATTGTCAAACGATGCTTATTAGGAAAACACCCAAATGACAGATTTAAATGCAAATGTTGGTATTTGCGGGGTAGGGATACTTGTGTCCCTAAAGTGAGACACAGTCCTCCGCTCGTTAGGCTTCGCTTCCTAGCGGATCTGCAAGCGGCCAAGAAGATTTAGACGGGAGTTCGGTGACTCTGGAAATGTAAATCCGCAATAATTTCCATATCACTTCCACATACCTCAGCAGCTTAATGATTACACTATAGATTTTGAGCAGTAATGGGATTAATGATAGTAATAGCTTTTTTCCATTTTGAATCATTTGATTAGATCCAAGTTTAATATTTCATTAAAATTTAGATATGTCTTTGTAGATATATTTAAGTAGTAATTCGTAAGACTTTAATTATATAGATAGCTCACTTTGCATATTCTATTTTGCTTTGTGAACTTAAGGCATAGATTATTTTAAAATATAAAATAGTTTTCTGCCTTGGCTGGTGTGGCTCAGTGGATTGAGTGCCGGCCTGTGAACTGAAAGGTCACTGGCTCGATTCCCAGTCACCACACATGCCTGGGTTGTGGGCCAGGTTTCTGCTTGGGGGCATGTGAGAGAGGCTACAGATCAGTGTTTCTCTCCCTCTCTTCCTCCCTTCCTTCTTCTCTCTCAAAATAAATAAGTAAAATATTTTTTAAAAATACTTTTCAAGTATCTCAAGAACTTTATGTTGGCGTACAAGATGTTTTAGGCTGACAAGGGTTGCTTTTCCAATGATTTCATTAACATGAATATTGCATCGATATTAGGTGGGGGAACCCAGTCCTTAGCACAAGTCTCACGCCCACGTGGGAGTGTTTCTTCTCAGATAACATCACATGACACAATTGTCCTCTGCCAAGCGGCTTCCCTGTAATCAGAACGGACAATGCAGGCTGCGTGTTACCACACACAGGCCAGCCCCCAGCCCACACCACCTTGTGGTGTACGGCCTTCCTGATTTCCCCACACAACGGCCTGTGCATTCTCTCTGCAACCGCAGAGTCTAACTTGTGTTTTCCATCTACGCATTCTGTTGATATTTTTACATCATTAAAAATCCTTTTATAACATCATTTTTGATGACTGAGAAATGTTTGATAATGTGGATGAGCTGTAATTGATTTAACCAATCTATTCTTGTTGAATTTTTTTCTCTTTCTAACAAATAGACAGCATCCACTTAGGTGAAATTTTGGCGTATGTTCATAATCATTTCATTAGCATAAATTCCAAAAAGTGTGGTTGTAATGTTAAAAAGAATAAAAAATCTTGACATATTCACAGAAAGGCATGTTATATGACCACACTCTTTTTTTTAAAGATTTTATTTATTTATTTTTAGAGGGGAAGGGAAGGAGAAAGGGAAAGAGATATCAATGTATGGTTGCTTCTCGTGGGTCCCCTGCTGGGAACTGGCCTGCAACCTAAGCATGTGCCCTGACTGGGAATTGAACCATGGTTATTTGGTCCACAGGCCCGTGCTCAATCCACTGAGCTAAACCAGCCAGGGCCTTGACTACACTCTTAATATTCAGATTATTCTTGTCCCTAAGCCCTCAACCACAAACTATTAATATTATTTCTTTGTCAATATCATAGGAAAATGGTACTCTATTGTTTTCATGCGTAACTCTTTGCTGATCACTGAGGTAGAATTTTATTTTTTTATGTTTCTGGTTATGTAAAGAGGAGATGGAGGAGGGGACTTTCCTGAAAGCAGCCCGGTGCAGGGGATGGGCGATCTGTCATCTGGGATGCGCCCTCACGCAGCCGTACACGGAGGACACTGAATCCCTAGAAACACAATGTTCAGTCAACTCCGTAAGGGGAACAGTTCAAACACAGCGAAATTTCCTTTTAGAATAAAGAATAATGGAGGTAGTAAAAAATCCCGAGACTGATTGTCACTAGTACACGCAAATGGTTTGGACAACTTCGTTTTCTCTGCAAGCTCTAATGTAAAATACTCATCCTTTGGACCCTTCCTGTTTCCTTGAATGAAGTGCATTTTGAATATATTTAATCTTGGAATATATTTTGAATCTATTTAATCTTTTTCAGTTTTTGTGCATTTACCTTTTTTAAGTAATTTAATTCAAATGCGACTTGAATTGAAAATATCTTTACTTATTCCTGATTTTCAGATATTTATTGAATGAACATTTATGTGAAATAGGTGCGTTAGATCAAGAGGCTTAAAAGGCTATCGGCAGGAAATGAGACAAATTAAGACTGAGGCACCCATTGCTGGGTAACATTGCCCCGCCTGCCTGTAGCTATTTAAAACAAGCATCTCACACATCTGAGGTCACAAGGCCATGGGCAGCTCAGGTGGGGTGGGTGGGGCGTGTCTGGCACAGGGTCTCCCCTGAGATTGCAGTGCAGCTGTTGGCCCGAGCTGCACCCTGAGGACTTGACTGGGGCCGAGGAGGGCACTTCCAAGTCCCTTCATGGGATGCTTGGCTGACCTTAGCTCCTCACCTTATGCTGGTCCACGGGGCTGCCAGACACAGACGGGGCTTCCCCCAGAACCAGAGATCAAAGAGATAGATGGGAAGGAGGGAGAGGAAGGAAGGGGGCAAATGGAGAGCAGGGTATTCATTCAGCATGAATGGCATTACTTCACGTAATTATTCACCGTCCGCTATTGGTCACAGCCTAGAATAAACGACGTCTGTGCCAGGTACGTCAGCAACCACCCGTGTGTTCCAGGTGGCCTCAGCCTTGTCTTGGCGCTCGAGTTGCATGATCTTTAAATGGCTAACCCTGAACAGAATTTATGGAAATTTCCTACTTCTTTACTTTCTCAAAAACAAATAAACAAACAAACAAAAAAAACCCCTCCATTCTTGGGGTTTTCTTGAGGATTTAAATTTCAGTATGTTACCATTTTTAAAAAATGCCCCATCTTTTTTTAACGTATGAATCTTCTTTGTTTTAAGTACTTAGTTTTAATAATACCATTCTTTATCGCTCTTTATTTTTACTTTTTATGAAGTTTCAGCATGACTTTTTCGCCTCTAGAGAATTCCTTCGATAGCAGCTCCATCTCACTTGGGGCCTAAATAGCACTAATGTCAAGGATTCATGATCCATGAACCTGTACTACCTTTAATAAGGCCATTTTGGTTGTAGAATTGCTTTTTGTTTTCTTCAAACAACATAACTGGTTGCATAATCTCATCTCATTTCAGGTCCCCTAAAAACCCAGGACAGAAGATCATTAAGCGAGTGATCGCCCTGGAAGGAGATATCGTAAAGTAAGTACTTGAAACTGGTGTTTGTGAGTTCACATGTCTTCATTTTTGTTGAGTTTCAAACCACATTACGTGGGAAGTACATTTCAAAGAGGACCAAAGCTTTGGAGACGTTCCAAACGAGAGGACGCAGTCAACTGTTTCAGGATGTGAGACGTGCATGAACTTGCTGGGCCTATTACTGCCCTTTAACTGGCAGGCACAGCAGAAATAAACTGTAATTAAACTGAAATTAACCATGTTTTCTAAAGCGACCATTAAATTACTGTTTTTCAGATAGGAGAATTAGCATGATTGTTTTAGATTATGATGTAAGGTTTCGAGGTTCGTGTTAGAAACATTTAAGAACATTTGATTATTTTAGAAACAAATCCAGAAACTGAGAGGGAGCTTTTATTATTATAGGCACAGGAAAAATGGGAAACAAACTTCTGAATCAGCCACAAACTAGTAGCTTTAGAAAATAGCATTGTAGCAATTGGGTATTTTAACAATGTGCCCTAATGTATTTATTCAACATGCTGATAAATGTAGAACAGTGTTTGAGATTCAACAAGTAAGTTGATGGGGCATCTCCTTTTGCATCTTTAAGTGAATTGTAGCCAGGGCTATACAACGTGGGAGTCCAAATGCTTGTACAACTATATCCAGAAAGTTCTGATCCTGCTTTTTGGAAAAGCCGAGCCCTGTAGTGTCCGTAGGACACTATAACACAGATTAGGTGCTCTCATTAAAGTGAGAGCTTGGGGGCAGAGTCTGGGCCGGGCGTTCTCCAAGGATGGCCGGGGATCTCTGGGAGGTACAGGACCCATCGTGGGGCTTTGTGGGATCAAACTCCTTCCTAATAATACTCTCCTTTGTGTTTGTGCTTTCCACTCTCATTTCCCTGCACGCATGTCCAGGAGAGCTTTCCTGAGGCTGCCTGGGTGAGAGGTCGCCCCTGCAAACTGACTGCAGCCGTGGGTGACAGGGGGCCCTGGTGTTTTTACTCAGCCAGGCACTAAAAGGCCTGGCAACGATGTTCAAAACGCCAGTCTTCTCACTCTTTCTTCTTTTGTTTCAAAAAAGAAATGTGCTATGCTTTTCACAAAACCTGCTCTTCTTGCAAACATACAGGTTTATTGTTATTTTAGATGGAATCACTAAAGATTTTTTTCATTCTCCATTTTAATTTCTAATAATGGTCAACATTGACAGGCAGTATCCACAGAAACATAACGGCTTTGAGACCTCAATTATTTTTAAAAGCGTCGAGGAGCCCTCAGAGGCTGCTCAACCCTTGGAGCGGCAGTTGGAGAGGCCGCTGGTGCTGAACGAGCAGCCCCAGTTTTCACGTCAAGATGACCTGCTCATCAGAAGCCTGAGCGGAGTCAGTGGGGCTGCTGAGGTGTGATTCGTGTGGGTCGCCTTTGTGAATGTTTGCTTGGTCTTCTTTTTCTTTTAAAAGCTTCATTAGCAAGGCCAAAAGTCGGCTCGAAGCAGTGGTTTAGAGCGTCCACCAAATGCCCCTCCGATTGTTAAAGAGGAGGCTCTTGGAGGGTTGAACTTTCTATCTTCACGTCAACCCTGATTAACGTCATCGACAGTCGCTTGGTTCTCTGGGTAACCTCGCCAGGGATGCGGTCAGTTCACGATGCTAACCCCAGTGCATGTGCTTCTCCGTGACATGGGCAGTAAGAAGCCCACGGCAGCGGTATTTAGACCACCCCATCAATGGCACTGAAATATGTTGCATAGTTCTCTGCTTTTTCTTCGGCGTTTGTTGTGACTCACACAGAAGCGTGGTTTTAGAAAAGGACAAAAAGAGCACAGAGTCCCAGAGTGCGGGCAGTCACTATGAATGACTCAGAGTTGAACGTTCCAAGGCATCCATCTTTTTCACTGGCAGCCTTGCATTCCGGCTTCACAGTTTTGTCAGCAATGAGGCCGCATATGGCGTCTCCTCTCGCCCGGTGAAATACACTCTGGAGACTCTTGGAATCTCTCGTTCCGTGTAGGTAGTGACCTTAATGAGGAAGAAAGAGAATAGTCTTTTTAGTTCTCAGTGAACAGGGTAAGCACAGAATAGGACAGTAGGACATGTTGGGGAGAAGAAAGGGATGATTTTAACAATCAACATAATAAGCTGGACTTCCTAGGCAAGCTGCTACAAATGGCCACCCTACCAGTGAAATGTAATCTACTTTGTAAATCACTTCACGTGATTTGGTTTAGTTTACACTGTGACTGCCCCCCTGCCTTATTTGGGAGAATGCCCAGAAGTGGTCTTAGAACCACCTCCCGGCCGGGGGAGGACTGTGGTTGGTGGGATCTGTGTCGAGGAGGGCGCTCTGCTCCCAGCGCACACTTTCTCCCGCAGGCGTGGATGCTGCGGGGTCCTCACGGGTGGAGAAATGTGAGCGTTCTCTCACGGTAAAATGTGTGAGTGATAATTCTTCAAGGCTAGAAACTGCACTGTACAATGCCAAGACATTCTTATTCATTACAAATGTCTTTCTAGTATGAGCAAAAACAAAACCCATTGAAGTAATGGACATTAAACACTTAAAACCTTGTTGATTTTAAATATGCAATTTAAGATACGGAAATCAATATCAGCCTATCACAGATGTTTGGATCACATTATGTTTCAGGAGAAGATGAAGATTTATAGGAAGACAAATGGAACCAAACTGAATTTTCCCCAATATACAGTATTTGCCATGTACAACACACACCCACATTTTGTGTGCATCCTGCAACGGGATTGTCATGCCCATTATTATGCCCATAGTGTATGATCGTTTAATGCCCATGTGTCATGCTCATCTTTATTTTTCCCCTCAAAAATTTGGGCAAAAAAGTATGCGTCACACATGGCAAAGTGCAGAGTAACTAACTTTTTTTTGGGTGGTTGGTACAGTAGCTTTGAGTGAGAGAAGCCTCGTGTGTCTACACAGCTGTCTCTGAGGACTGTGCCCTCACGTAAAGCATTTCAGGAGATCAGGAATTAGGAATGCATGCTGTCCTGAATGGAAGGGCAGCATAAACAGGAAACTCAGAAAACAAACAAACAAACAAACAACCGCGACTTATGTCCAGGACCCTGCAAAGGGTAGGAGCATCGACTGCTTTAGACTCCAGAAGCTGGTGGGAACTGGGTGGTGGCTGCATTTTGGGGCCTCAGACAATGGACACTTGCCCCGAAGGTTTTCAGGGATTTCTGAGGCCCTTTGCCTGGTTTAGTGTGAAGCTGCCTTTTCCCAAATCAATCGTGGCTCATCCTTGTTTAGTACTTGAGGTCTGCCCAGTGCGATCCATTAGTAAATGTGGGCCTGAGCAGGGAAGTTAAGCATCCCAGGGGCTGTCTGGTGGTTTGGTTACCTCTGAATAAGAGGCATTTGTGAAAACGCATCAGTTTCCCTCTGACGTCAGCCAGAAAAATTACTCACGTCGTCTGGACATCCTTACCTCCTTCTTGCTGAAGTATAGTAATTATTATTTTTACTTAATGATTATAGATCGATTGGTAGGGAACCCATGCCTTTTTGGAAATATTTCTTCCTTTGATGCAGTTGGAGCAGATTGTTTGTCACGCTGCTGCTCGATCAGTGAAGGAAAATGGAATTGTTCATGAAAATGGCTGCCTCAGCAATAGGTATTTCTTACCAAACATCGGAGCTGTGGTTACCTTACATGTATATGTAGGAGTGATAATCTTGATTTTTTCAAAGCCCAAATGATTTCTGTCATCCTCTGAGCAGCGGAGGGAGGTTTCAGAGGGGCCATGAGAAAGGCTGTGCACGTCCTTCAAGTTAGGAGACACGCCAGCTGCTGGAAGTCACTGGGCCTTTTAGATTAAATTGCTTTTTCCCATAATGGCGTCACCCATTACTGGGGTCTCTCCCCTCCCCCTCAGTGGCTTCTCTGGTTTCGTTTTCCACCTTAGTCTCCCTGTCTCGTGAAAAAGACTCTAGTTTAGATATGGAAATCTCCCCTGTTCATTCATCACACGTAGGCATTTATCCATTTGGTTTGGTGTGAAGGTCGCGAGTGTCACCTGTAACTACAGGCTGTGTTGACTTGGATTCCAAGTTTGCCATGTCATGTGTTGTTATTAGCGGGAGACACCATGATTTAAGCATTGTGTACCGAGTGCCTTGGGTACTCGCTGCATGCTAGACACCGTGCTGGATCCCGGGATTACAGACATCTAAAGCCTCAGTCAGTCCTTGTCTTCTGGAGTTTATAGTCTGAGGGAGAAACAGCAATAGTAACGAAGAAATGCAGTGCCACAGGACAACTGCCACTAGGGGGCGTGCCAACAGCCACTGAAGCTCAGGAAGGGGAGCTTCTGGTGGACCTGAGGGGGTGCCCTGTGTTGGAGACAACTTCTCGGTTCAGATGAGGGCTGAGAAGGAAATCTGCAGCCTCCCCCTTAACTGTGAAAGGATGGCTCAGGATGGCAAGTTCAAACCCTACCAGAGCCACTGAAGTAAAGAGGAAAGGTTCCCCGAGGTCCGTCTGGTGAGTGTCCTTCTAATTTACGTGTTGCGGTACGAGATTGAAAGGATTAGAAAGCTATTTATCTAATGGCAGTTTTTTCTTTGAATATTCCAAAAGGAAAAAATATATACATACTTGAGATGTCTCTAAAGATTGACGATACTTGAGATGTATCTAAAGACTGATTGATGTATGGCACAGGTGGCAGACACAAGGCCCGCGGGCCGAATCCGGCCCTCCACCTCGTTTCATCTGGCCGGGCACCACGTTGCTACCCAGCAGCAGCGCTGAGCTCTCACTTGACTGTTAAGGAGCAGTTACATTTACACGGTCCTAACATTACATGCAGCCCTTTGAAGGCAACAGGGAGGCTGATGTGGCCCCCAGTGAAGATGACTTTGATATCCTGGTGTGTGGTATGCAGTCTTCCTGGCTGGCGTGCAAGGCATGTGTTTGAAAGTACAGCACTTCCAGAATGCCTCTTTCGGGCCTGAATAATGAGCGACATTCTCAAGAGTAACATACACAAAGATTCCACAGACAGATGGGTGGGTAGTCGCGACACCTAGACAAAGCCTTTTACAGGAAGTTAAAGGCAAGAACATGAAAGTGAATATGAAAACAGTGTCCTCATCATTTACTATTTTTTTACTAAACTCAATGTACCTCCTTGCTTGGCTTTAAAAAATGGTGTTCGATTCATAAGTTTGATGCCTTTGGCCAAGCACCTTTTCTGTCTCCTCGGCTGGCCTTGGGACTTGACTTTGGGAGTCCGTTTCCTAGCAGGCACAGTCTCACGGGGGCCTGGCTGCAGTGCTAGTCTCTTTTGTTGCTGCCTTAATTACATTTCTTAGGAGTGTAACTTTCTGAAGTTGTGAACTCTAAGTAAAAATACAGAGAAATGCTAACTTTTGACACTCCTTTGAACTAAATATTGATTTTTTTATTTTTCTCAGCTCACAGCAATATAAGTCTGTCAAATATTTTGAAAAGATGTAAAAGCATAATTATTGCAGTAGGAAGCTAAAAATATTGTCTTAAAATACCTTTTTAACTCAGCTTAAGAAGCGTGCCAGAAAGATTCAAGACTATTTCAGCCTGAATAATTAATAGTTAAGGGACAGATAGCTCTTCTGCTTTTGTGCACTTCCAGTTAACCTCTTTTAAACTTAAAATCGACCATGCTTTCTCTTTTAAAATGTTTGGAGGAAGAGTTTCTTGCAGGGAACATTTAAAGTATTGACTTAATTAGTTGTGGACGCTCTTAAATTCTTACAAAATGTTTTTGTATAAAGTTTTTTAGATGCCTGAGGGGAAAAGGGTAACATCCTGTAATGGGAAGAACATCCCTCTCTCTTGGAGTGAGATGCGAAGAGAGTGGGTCTCAGCTCTGGTCTTTGTGTGACCTGGAAAAGTTCCGGGTCATTCTGAGTTTTCAGAGTTATTTTGAAGACAAACTTAGAAAAAATAATATGTGCAGCAATCCTTTGTAACCATTAGCACGCCATCAAAGTTCACTGTGTCATTAACTAATGCTCTGCGGGAGGCGAGGGCTGTAACTGGGTTAGTGCAGAGCTCAGCAAGAATGGGGCAGGATGCCCTGCTCACTGTAGATTATCCAGTTTTTTGGTTGTTGTTGAAACGGTTTGCTTATACTGCTAGGGTAAGGTACGAGTCCATATTTTTGAACCCTAAACTTGGAAGAAAGACACTTTTAAGACTTGTGTGCACACATTGAAATGCTGGCCCCATGCCTTTGGGAGCCGGGCCCGCTTCCCCTGCACATTGTCACCGGATGCAAGATACAGTGCACCTGATTCTTGCTGGTGTTTGTTCCTTGTTATGTCTGTGGCAGCGATCAGGAAACCTTATCTGTGAACGGCTGGTAATCAACAGTTCTGGCTTTGCAGGTTGTACGGTCTCTGCCAAAAGAAAGTACTCCTGTCTGATACGGCAGTGCGAATGCAACTGGTACATGAATGTTCCAATGCAACTTTATTTTAAAGTCAGGTGTTTGGACAAGATTTGGCTCATGGTCCACAGCTTGCCAGTCTTTGGTCTGTGTGACCTACTGCGATTCCCTTAACTTGGAAATCCGTGGAAAATACAAAACTTGTATCTCGTACTGGCTACTTGTTTAAATGGAGAAGAAGAATGAGCCTACAAACCAGGGTCCTTCAGTTGTCTATGGATTGCAGCAGGGCAGGAGCAGAGGGGCTACTCAGTGGCTCCTCTAAGCACAGCCTTTGCCGAGTTGTTAGAAGCCCTGTGGATGCATCTGGTCAGTGGAGACATGTGTCTCCGGCTGGGTGAGGAAGAGCGATCGCACTCCGCAGACCTTCCCCGCTGGAGAGCACCCACAGGGCCCATAGAGAGCACAAGATCCCTTCGACTAAACAGTCTCTTCTTAATGTGGAAGGAATTGCACTTGGGAGGAGTCAGAATGCTACCCCATGGTATTCATCGCTCCTTTTATAAAGCAGACATCAGAACTCCAGTTATTATTTGCCTATTATTTTTTAGCTCATTCAGCCTGGAGAGGGGGGGTAGGGATCAAACTGATGTACAGAGAAGAAGCTAATATCCTAGGGGAACCCTTTTTTTAAAAAAGTAATTTAGTTCCTCAATTCATTCATTTTGTTATGATAAATATTCGGATGTAATTTAACTTATTCTTGACACCAGAAAAGCCTGCATTCCTGCTGCCTGTCACAACCAGACCCAACAAATAGACAGGGACTGAATCTTGATGACACTTTATCCAGATGGCCGGCCATCTGAGAAGACCCCCATGTAGTTGTACCCTAACACATCTGTCTTACATTTCCTTTCCAGCCAGCCTTTTTATAAGGACAGGAAAGTGTAGGTAAGGGATTTGGAATTCGGGGAAGAGGTTAATCAGATAAACGCTGCAGTCTGAATTGTTTATCTGTGCCCTGGGTGGTTCTTTATCTGTGTCTTGTGTCTTCTGTTCTGGGTGGCCAGGATGTCCCTCCCCGGAGCACAGCAGCTCAGACACCATCTTGATCTTTCCGCATGCATTCACTACGAAACTTGTTAAGTATTGCTTAGAACTGAAATTTTCCATCACTGAGCTCCCCCCATCATTATGACAGATACCTATGTCCCTCATATTATAGCATCTTAGGTACGAGTGCTGATTATGCCCATATTTAAAACTTTGATTTGAAAACTGAGGTCTGTGTTTGCAGTGTTGCAAAATTGGAAAATGTTTGTTGACAATGACATTAATTGGAAATTGTCCATTAAGAAGATGTGTCCTCTGGCATTCCTCTGCAAAGCAGTCCCACATGAGATGCTAAATGGCTTCTGCCAGCAGAATAAGGTTTTGAAACTGGTCCTTCTTGTAGTTGCAATTCCAGTGGGAATCTGAGTGAGAAATATTGTAATCGATATTTTTCATGATTAGGGGCTGACAGTGGTTGACAGTTTCTTTTTTTCTTTTTTAAATGTTTTATTTATTTATCTTTAGAGAGGAAGGGAAGGAGAGAAATATCAATGTATGGTTCCCTCTCGTGAGTCCCCTGCTGGGAACTGGCCTGCAACCCAGGCTTGTGCCCTGACTGGGAATCGAACCACAATATGTGGTTCACAGGCCCGTGCTCAATCCACTGAGCTACACCAGCCAGGGCTTTCTTTTTTTTTTTTTAATGTTTGACATTTTCTTTTGAAAGAGTAAGCTGCGTGGTGGAGGTGGTATATTTGGGGTGTGATAAGTAGCCGGTCATTAACTTCAGGCATCTGCACCTGGACCCTGGGGCGCCAAGGGGATTTTCTCCTTTGCTTGTTACACAAGTAGATTCTCCCCCTGACCTGGAGGAGACGGTGATTTCAACGCGCGGCCCGGAGCAGGCCGTGGCAAACACCGGGTCCCTGCTGCCGCGCACCTCTCCGTGTATTGATATTTCCAAGGAACATTTCTGAAGTCTGGATTTCAATTTTGCATGCATCAAAAAATAAATGACTGTTTAATCTTTTACTGTAACACGAAGAGGAGCAAGTAATACATGCTGGAATGGAGTTGAGGAGGAGAGAAAGGCGAACTGAAAGATTTTCTATGTGAAATGAAAGTGTAATAAGCAGTAGGTTTTACAAAAGCCTGGAATAGGACAATTGAAAAGGAAGAGTGAATGGATTACGATTTAGGGATATGTATGGGAAAGTGAGGTGACCTGTAATGGGTTTCGGGGGCTGTCTTTGGGGGATTTTGTAAATCAAGTCTGATTGTAAATCTCATGCAGCTATCATTAAAATCCAGAAAACGCCCTCGGCCTGATGGAAATGGAAATGTCTTCTAACTTGATAATGTCCCGAGCTCAGGTTGCCTCACAGGACTTTCCAAAAATAATGCTTTTTGAAAATTAAAACTTGCAACATCCCTAGCAATAAAGTGGAGGAGATCTTGTAGGAAAGTTTCCATTTCCCCATTTCCAGGAATGTGTGAAAACATCACCGTATTGAGCCAGTACTGAGTAGTAACATCGTTTTAGTATGAGCCAATGTGAAAGGTGAAAAAAAGTATTTCTTACCATTGTTTTCACTTATATTTTTTTATTGCTAATATGAATCATGTTTTAGACATTTATCAACCTTTTATTTCCTTTTCTAAGAACTGTCTATTCCAGAATTAAGCTTTTTAAAATGGTGTTAAATATTTTCTTCTTTGTTTGAATGTATTGTATATGTAAACTCTGTCATACTTAGATCAAATTTATTTCCAGTTTGTGATCTGCCTTTTAGTTTCATTCTCGTAGATTATATAAGGAAATAAGTTTTCTTTTGTCATTTAATCTAATTTTGATGGCTTGAGGTCCATGAAAGAAAACTTTAGAAATTGAGTTATTTGACATAATCTTATACATTTATCCATTGTGAGTTAACATTGTTAGTTGTTGATGCAAAGCTACGCAGTTTACAAATACAGAGAAAAGGCACTGCACTATAAAGCCTGTAACATGATTTTCGCAGTATTTTAGAGTTATAAAAATATAGAAATATTGTAGAAAACCACATGCATGGCTGTGTACCTTCCATGACAACACATGGGGGGTAGATCATTCTAGCAGTATTTCTCAGAGTGTGAGCTCTGGGCCTTAACATCTATCATCCCAGAACCTTCTAGACATGCAGATTCTTGGTCCCACCACACTGAACCTGGGCTGAGACCAGCGAGCAATCCCTGTCTGAATAAGCCTCAGGCCATCCTGATGCCTGCTGAAATTTGAGAAAAGGTTCTAGGATTAGGTCTAACACTGAGTAACTTTGGCCTTGAAGCGAGTAGTATAAAGTCACTCTCTGGTCTAACGGGGCATGGCACGGGGCTGCCTCCCCACAGACAGACGTGGTGTTTTGCATTGCGGCTCTCTGCCCTTCACCATGTTGGCTGCCGCTGCCTCACTGCCTAAGCTCAAACTCCCAATGTTGGGATTTGCGTTGAGAATTTTGGTGGGAAAACCTATGGAGTGGTGTCACATCTCCATGTCCTTGGAGCCCTGTAATGACAGTGTCCAATCCTGACCACCACGTGTGCCCCAGCTGTTTTTTAGGGGTTCCCTCCCACTTCCTTTGTAAACTCAGTGCTCCCTGAGCGCCCACACCAATGGGGAAATGGAAAGCAGCTTGTAATAAATTGGAGGACCCTGCACTGAGTGATTTCCAACAGGGCTTGAGCTGAGATACCATTATAGTTATTTATTACGTAGAAAAGAGGGAAGCGGTGAGTACATAAATTTTTTGTAGGAGGGTTAGCACCAGGAAGGCCAGTGCTCCATTCCAGGGCGAAGGGGGGGACCCTACCCCTGGGTCGTTCCCCACAGCTGGCCTGTACTGCATGCGGGCCTTGCAGGTCTCCCACAAGGAAAAGACTTCTGAGACAAGCAGAGAGGGCTTCCTGTCACAGTGCCAGGAAGACGGATCGCCAGGCCTTCGTTACTACTTCCCTGCATCTGCGTCTGTATCCTAATTTATTCTCTCTCTTGCACTGATCAGTCCATCCTTCACACTTACACAGGAATAATTTATACAAAATGTTCATCTCATTGTGCCTCCCACCCTCAGGAGTACAGCCTGTACGGCCCTCGGGGATCTGGCCCCTGGGTGTCTCTCCAGCCACACAGAGAAATGGCTGTTTCTTGGCAGCGTGGTGCCTGTTCGCGTACGGTTGCCTTTGGTTTGGGCTGGGCTGACTCCTCCTCACTTCCATTTCTAGGAATTTATCTGGTAGAGAGACTTGCACATGAACACAGGGGAGTAATACAGGGGGCCACTTGCAGCATTGTTTACCATAGCAAAAGCCTGAAACCTTCTACGTGTACATGAGTGTCATCAGGGACATTTGGGGCATTCATACAATACAGCATCCTGGAACAATGAGGAAGAAAAGGCAGGTGAACATGTGCACACACCCACTCGTGCTTGTCTGGGAGTGGGCTACTGGGTGTCAGATCCTGACTCCCATCACCTCTTCCTCCCAGTCACTTTCTCAGGCCTCACACCCACTCTCTTTGCCATCTGAACTGGTGAGTAGGCACTAGTAAGTGTGTAACTCCTGCTTGCAGCGAAGGGGAAGAGGGGGGCTGAGGGTCAGGAGTGTGGGGGGGATTGTCCACTCCACACTCTTTAATACAATAGGATTATGCCCTGGCTGATGTGGCTCAGTGGATTGAGCGCGGGCCTGTGAAGCAAAGGGTCACCAGTTCCATTCCCAGTCAGGGCACATGCCTGGGTTGCAGTCCGGGTCCCCAGTAGGGGACACATGAGAGCCAACCACACACTGATGTTTCTCTCCCACTCTTTCTCCTTCCCTTCCCTTCCCTTCTCTCTAAAAATAAAGAAATAAAATATTTTAAAAAATACTGTAGGATTATACTGTCAGAAAAGACTGTTGCCCCACCCCCTACCCCCACTTTCTTCTCCTTCCGCTTTCATCATCTCCTCCTCTTCCTCCTCCCGCTTCCTCTTCCTCTTCTTTTTCTCACATGTGCAATATGCACGTATATGTGTGTGCTATATATATAGGCATATAAATACATATGCACACAAATATGGAAGAATGTGTGTTTGTGTGTGTGTGAACAAAAGATTCAGTTCAGGCATCTGTTTTCCAAACTGCTTGTGGCAGGGATTGGATCCCGCTGGGGCCCCATTGTCCTGTGCTTGCTCGACCTGGCGTTCACAGCCTTTCCTGGTCATCCCCTCCCGATACCGTCTCCTGGCCATGCCCACACACAGGCACGGCACTCACTGTGGGCCGGAGACACATCGTTCCAGATTAAAAACACTTCCCTGCTCGTGTTTTATCCTGAGCGTGGCAGACCCTTCTCCATCACCACCCATTTAACACCATTCCTTTCCGGAGCCCCACATCCAGCACAGCCCTGCTCGGGCTGTCTGGCCTAGTGAGAGTGGTGAGCTCAGTGCATCTTTGGGCTTTGACGTGGAAGGAGCTCGTACAGTTTCCACGAGGATGTTGTTGGCTGAGACAAGGCATGGGGCTGAGACTGGTCTCAGCAGGGTGGGTAGGGACGAGCCTCCCTCGGGACTGGGAAGTGTGTATTATCAACACAAATGCATGTTATCAGTCCCTCTTGCAGTTCTTCTCTTGAACATGAATTAATTTTGGCTCTTGCATCAATGTGCATATTCCACACACTTTAGTTGAGCATGTACCACGAAGAGCACAGTGGGAGGGGAGCATGGTAAACCAGCAACTGTATTTCCAGGAACTGACTATGAGGAGGGCCTGAAAATACACATGGTTTGTCCCCGAGCAGGGGGCAGGTTGGTTTGCTGGAGATAAAGCTGGAGTTGGGATAGCGTGAAATTACACATGTTAGCTGATGAGCTGACACCTGAATGAATGCTCTATTATTATTATTATTATTATTATTATTATATCTTACATATAAAAGGATGCTGTTGGAGGGTTTATACATCTCTTTGCTGTTTTTCATCATTTCAGATTATTTTATGGTACCTATCTATGTAACATATGTGAAATACGTAATTATTTAATAAATATGTTTTCCCGTGTGTGATACTAAAGTGCTAACACTAGTCAAAATAGCTGGGGTCACCTAACGACGCCTACTTCTTGGGTGCTGGCTGTGGGCGGTAGTGTCTAGAGGACTACAAAGCCCACTAAGGATTGTACTTTCATAGTATTTTTTACATGTCTGCCTATTTATTTGATTTTCCATTTGCCGCCTTTTCTTTTATGTAGCTATCGTTTTATTTTCAGAGAACAAACATCCGCTCCAGCCCCACGTGGGTCTTAGAGCGCCCAGCTTGGGGACCACTTCCTTGTCTGCCCACTGAAACACGGCACCACTGCTCTGAGGCATCGGGGTTTCTGTTGTGGATTATTTCTCGTCCATTGCCTTCTACACATATATTCAGAAGGATCATATTTTAAGAAAGGATTAAGTATTTCAAGGGAGAAAAATCATTCTGGTGTTTCTGAAGCACACACAGCTGTTGAACTTTAATTAAACACGTTTGTAGGAAAGGGGACTGGAGACCAAGTTCATAAAACCAGACAGATATATGCTTTGCAAATGAAGAAGAAAGCTAATTAACCCAAGCATAGCAGCTTAATATTAATTTTTAAAACACTCCTAGCCTATTTGTTGTAAATCTTGACTCTGCTATTGCATATTTTTTTCACGGGTTATTCTGCAGGCTGAGATCAGCATTTGGATGGCAAGGGTTCCTAGTCAGTCGGAAAATGATAACGTCTTTCCACATCATGTTAACATTTACTGCGAGAAACTTAATTCTTGAATAAAATGGAATTTGACGATGAAAAGAAATGGTGAATTTATTCTTTGGCAATAGAATTTGCTACATAAGCCACAAAAACAATCCAGAGAAACCCACTGTTTCTTAATAAAGTGTTTGATCACCAGGAGGTTCTGTGTGCCAAAGCAGGCTGATCAGCAGATTTAATGTTCAGTTGTGTTGTTCTGGAGCTTGTTCTTAAATCTTTTAACCAAATTCTGATTTTTCAAAAATTACTAAAGGATAGCTGTGCTCTTTTAACAAAAGTGCACTCAGAATTATGTTCCCATGATTCTGTGAAGGAGGAGGAACAAAAAAAACTGAATAAATTAGAATCTGTTGCTACACTGTTGGACCCTAAGAAACTTGCAGATGCGTTCAATTATTGAATGAGTTCGTGGGTTTCCTTTGTGCTCTGTTGTGTGTGGACTTTGTGAAGGAACCCTTGAAAAACTGAGATTTTACCTTCTCAATAGGGAAGGCATGCAGGGGAAACCGTAAAAGCAGAGAGATGTTTCAATTAAGCCTGCTGAGAATGAATGCAGTAAGTAGAAGCAAATTGTGATTTATTTAAATGATTCGCAAGGTTAAACCTCTTGTTTCTCATTCAAGAGTTAAGTGCCCTGCTTTATTCTCCAGATGGAACTAGGAGCTGTAGATTAAGCACTGACTACCACTGACTACCAGCTTAAATGCATTGATGTCATTATGAAAATTTCATACTCTTGCTCAGTCTTAACAGGAAAGACCGCTTTTGCCTTTGCTACCCAAAGGGTGACAAGCATAGTTCACTGGAAATACCACCAAAGAACAAGAAGATGTTTGAGACTATCTATACCTTTCCAGTCACAGGACCTGCAAGGAAATGGAGATTTGGAAATGAATTACGCTGAACGGGGAAGACTGTGTGGCACGTTGTCTTATGACACCTCACTGGATGTGTTGGGTAGCCATAATACTCTCATTAACAGAGCATCCCTGAAAATGGGACGTTGCTCCAGGTTAGACACCGGGGGGAAGTGTTGGAAGAGGTGAGAAGTGCAGAAAGCATTCTTCTGAGAGATGCATCTGACCTGAAAGGGTGCCTCTGTCTTAGGTTCTGATTCCCATTTCCAAGGCATTGGCATCACTGATTATGCAGAACAGAACTCCCCAAGGCAGCGATGGGTGGAGGGCGACCGTGAGGCCAGGTCCCCCAAACAGGTCCTTTGTGCAGTCAAGCACGCTGTCAGCGTGTGATGCGTTTATGATGAAGATACCATGTCTAAGCCTGTTAGCCATAAAGGCTTTCTGAGTTCATTCATTTTCAATTCCTGAGACATCTAGTCATCTAAATATAGTGTTGTGGTTTTTCTTCCTCATGACACCTGAGGCATTTCCTGGTAGTCACGTGCTACGCTCGGATGTTCCGCTTCCCGAGGAAATCTGCTGGGTGGGCCCAGGCATCTGAAGATGTTTCTTGTCTTTGTTTCCTTACAAATTCACTAAAATAGAGTGACAGATATTTGTGTAACTTCAGAAATCAAGTTCCGCTCACTGATGTCATAGATGAAGACACTGTGACCCAACTAGTTATGTGACTTGCCCTGGTTTATGTAGCTTGTTAAGGGACCAAAACCGAGCTCTGTTAACCTCAGTCACGCTGAATCAGAGGACATGCGTCGGAGATCATTGAAGGTTCCTTTCATCCTGGGTTCATGGGGTTCATGGGGTGGATGGGAGGCAGAATGAGATCTCTCAAGACTGTTGCGCTTCTGAGATTTTAGAACTTTGTGGTTTCTATTAAATAACCTCCAACGAAGCATATATGACATTTTATTTCTATTTCTCTATGTTATTACATAAATCTTTGCTATTTGTGAACATTTCACATGGCCCCCCAGGATGATACTTGTGAAACGAGAGCTCCCTTAAAGAGGGACTTCAGACCTGTGAGGGACTCATAATTCGCGCTTCAGGTTTGAACCTGGGAGTTTATCAGGTCAGGTTCTCGGTCACCTCTGCACGGAATTCAGTGGAGAATCCTCTGGCGCGTGTCTGTGGGGAGTCTCGACGATCTTTTCTGTGTGAGATCTCTGTCGCTGCCCTTGGGCTTTGCAGTGTGACCTGGCAGCTTCTCTGACAGCCTACTGGAGCTCTCTACTGTGCTGCTGAGTACAGTGAGCTGGGCGGGCACATGTCGTTTGAAGTTAACCACTGGGTTTGCCGCAGTGCTTGGTTACGTGGCTGCGTACCGCCAGCCTACTTTTGTAGGGGAGGATGCATTTGTCCCCCCTGAAATGGGGCAGAGGAGAGTCATGTACCTTATTAGGGCCGAGAGTCTAAGAAGGGCGGTTGGTTCGCCGCTCTGCAGTGCCGTCAACATTACTTGCCAGGTAGCCCAGGACGTTGGGAGATCCTTGGGGCCAAGGACAGCCTTTGTCCTGTAGCACAAGCAGTGCCGGTACATTATTTTTGACCCTCCTGCTAGCTTTTGTGATTTGGGAACCAAGAGACTCTTGCTTCTGCAATTTTGCATTAGGTCCGTGGTGTTAAAACCTGGCCAAACATGGAAGCTGTGAGGACACTGTTCAAAACACAGCTTCCTGGGAGTCACCTCAAATCAGCTGAATTGGCAACCCTGAGGAATGGAGCCCAGGAATGTGTCGTTTTTAAAGACTTACCTGGGACACTTATAAAACACGGCTGTATCCCGTATCAGGCTGATCACATATCCACTGATGCAGGCGATGCTCCCCCCACCCCCACCCAGCATTTCAGAGCTCCCCAGGGGGCGTTCATTTGCAGCCCAGGTTGAAAATCGCTGCTGTAAACTTTCTTCTGTCTCTAGGATTCAGCATTCATTTTCTGCTTCAGGGATCTAGCCATGTAAGGTTCTCTTGAGGAGCAAATAGAAGAATCCCTGCCTGTCATTTGTATTGGGTTGGCCAAAAAGTTCGTTCGTCTTTTTTCCATACAATTGCTCTAGTAGCACTTAGTTGTCTTTTACTTCGTATGAAACAATTTTGTTGGATTGTGTTGTGACAGCTGTCATATCAGAGTGCCTTTAAAAATACTTGTCAGAATCAGTGAATTTTTCTGTGCCCATTTTAATATTGAAGATGGAAGAAAAAACGCAACATTTTTGGTACATTATGCTTTATTATTTCAAGAAAGGTAAAAACACAGCTGGAATGCCAAAAAGTTTCATGTCCTATATGGAAAAGATGCTGTGATCGATCAAACATGTCAAAAGTGGTTTGTGACGTTTTGCTGGGGATTTGTCTCTGGGGGATGCTCCACAGTCAGGTCACCAGTTGAAGTTGACAGCGATCAAATCGAGACATTCATTATTGAGAGCTATCAACACCCTACCATGCAGGAGGTAACTGACATGCTTAAAATATCCAGTGAAGTTGGGGAAAATGTCTTTTGTTTTATGGAAAAAACAGTGTTTTTGGCCAACCCTGTATGCTCGACAGTGAAGTGGGCTGGTGGTCTCCGAGTCACTGCCGAATCTGCTCTGGTGGAAGCCTGGGTTTCCTGGTACAGGGAGACTTTCTGGTGGATCTGGGAGACTGGTTTGCATGTAGAATGATCTAAAGTGCAGGTCTCCACTCAGTCTTATTCAGTGCGATCTCCTTTTCTGGGAGAACTGCATATTATGTTTAGGGGTATTTTTCTTCTTAGGTGATCGTTAGAAAAAAATCAATTTTCTTTTTAATCAAAACTCTATCGATGCCTACCTTACTGAAATGTGGAAGCTGTAATTGGCATGCATATATGAATTAGGTTTGGAGGGACTATTTGAATTTGTTGTTTCATTTAAAGGGAGGTATGTCTTGGGAGGGTATTTTTAGAAAGGATATGTGTTATTACTTCCAAGTCAGTGCGTCTCAGAAAATGCTGTCACAGAGTATTGCTACACTAGCCTTGAACTTGAACTGTGCTGCTTTCATCATGCAGTGTCTGCCTACCCAGTTAGACGGAATCCATAGCAGAAGTATTTTGGGTCCGTTGTTTCGGGCCCTTCCGCTAGCGCTCAGCACAGTGCTGCCCCCAGGCTGGTAGATTGGGGAGCACAAGCAGGACTGCATTTTAAGGAGAGTAAATCCTGGTGGATTGTTTGCCTCGGCTGAACAGGAGATAGCATGGAAATTGGGAGACCAGAAGGTGGGAAGGGCTACACTGACAAGCTCAGAGGAGGGGGCAACGGGAGTGAGTTCTGGGAGGGAGGGCTTGAGGGGCAGAAAAGGGAAGGGGAGGGGTCCAGGGTGCTGAGGAGATGAGGAGGCCACCCACATTTGTCATGAGCTCTTTTAAATTCAGATGTTTGGTGTACATGTCGATGTTAAGAAACCTCCAAACTGGTAGAGAATTTTTGGTTCAAATTCACCTACAGACAAAGGGACAACCTTGCCAGGAAGCTCGATGTCAGTGCCCCGGGGGATGGCAGTTCTTTGGCCTCTGTTCTGCATTTGGAACGAAGGGGACAGCTAAGGAAGAGGGGCTTGGAGGCGGAAGGAGGCACGGTGGGGATCAGATGACAGGACAGGTGGCAGACAATGTGCTCTCTTGAGGATGGTTGTAGCTCATTTCAAAGGGGCGCTAACCCAGATGCGCAGAAAGAATGGACAGGGTTGGCTTCCGGCAAAGGTGAGCCTTTTAGTAAAGAAGTTACGTGTCTGGGGTGTGACCACCCACTGTGCCTTCCCTGCACAGTTAGGAATTTGTGATCAGATCTCCCTGTGAGGTCCCTTTCCTATATTTATGACAACGCCCCCTATCATCCACACTGTAGGACCCACACTACACATCCTGTCGGCACAGTTGACTCTTGGACAAGATTCGTTGAAAGAGGACCCAGGGGCCCAGCTACCACGGAACTGTCTCTTCTGCCAGGGTGTGGGATGGAGTACAAAACAGGTTTTGTGCTTTCACGGATGAGCAGTTCGTGGTGTGATCTGAGCTAGATCATACTGCACTCCTCTGTATTTCCATACAGAGGACCGCCTGATGAGTATGCAGGCGAGATTCCTCCCACCTCCACTGTTGCGTGAGGGTGAGCCCCACAGTAGTGCCATCTTGGAAGTCAAGGATGGTCGAACGGGAGCAGTTGCCCGATGCCTGTGTTATGTCAACTGTGGTCCTCTCTGTTGTGGTCCCCTCGGCCGCACACTGCAGGGGGTGCTAACCAAGAGCCCCATAGCCACTCCCCTTAATAACATGCACAACCCCAGGAGGGACCGTTACATCTGCCGTTTTTTACTGTCTTTGGTTTTTGTGTTTGTTTTCATCATGAATTAGGAAGAGGA
The DNA here is from genome assembly GCF_014824575.4 of Sturnira hondurensis. NCBI lineage: Eukaryota > Metazoa > Chordata > Mammalia > Chiroptera > Phyllostomidae > Sturnira > Sturnira hondurensis. The sequence goes on from NW_028075471.1 coordinate 24,772,625, forward strand.
ATCTGAGGAGGGGGAATCCGTCCCTGCTTTTTATGGAGAAAGAGCCCCTGGGGCCCAGGCAAGCCTTAGAAATAGGCAAGCCCCAAGGGCTTCTTCCCCAGGAATGAGATTTTAGGCAGGACTGGGAGTGTTTCCTGAACCAACAGTCACAGAGTCTGGAGTGTTGGCATCCAGGATGAGAAGTGTAGAGCAAGACCGGAGACCCTTACAAAACCTCCTGAGTCCTGTGCCAACAGAGCACCTATTTTAATAACAGCGTCCTGTAATTTCCCTCTTCATAAGAAGGCTCACTGCAGCATTGCCCACAGTCTCTCCTGTGTACTTACCATATTCAAGTAGGCAGGCCTGGGTGCAGAGAGGAAGAGGTGGGCCTGGCTTTACAGGAGGCGGGATTATTCGGACCCTCTGGGCCTTAACCACACCTTCCCTTGAGCTGTCTGCCTGGGGTGGCACTTCTAGGGATTGTATCTCCGTTCCACTGGGTGAGCCAGAGACCCCGCTGCTTGATCAATGTCCCATCACCTCCCTGCAGTCTAGCCCAAGTCATTCTGGCTCCCAGCAGCTCTGTCTCCACCAGGACCTTCCTCCAAGTCCATTTCCCTGTGTAGCACAGGACGAAAATGAAGGAGCAGTTCTTCCAAGTGTGTTGCATCCATAACTGTCCATGGTGAAGTTAATATAGCTGTTGCTTCCACACCTTATTTGTGATTATGTTCCAGGTAAGCTCAGTAATAGCAATCTTAAAAACCCTGTGGCAAAATGGAAGAGAAAGCTCTTCCCAGTGTAATATGCCGAGATGGTGGTGTCACAGGTTATTACCGAGGGCATGTGCAGTCATATATCACGCCCGAACATTCTATTGCATTCTGCAGAAAGGCAGCATGAGATTTTTTTACACTGTTCTTTCTATTACCCCTTTCATCCCCATGTTGTAGCCCTGAGGTGAGATTCCCATACAGAGGACCACAGTGTTAAAAGTGCGGGGACAAGGAAAATAGAGGTGGCATGCCTCCCTTTTTTGCAAAGGCAAAAATAGCAAGTATTTTTTCAAATATCACCTGAGAATGTAAAAACTATTCAATGCACCCAGAAAGTAAATTCTTAAGCAGCACTTTCAGAAAAGGCTTCATGGAAGCATAGGGCTTTTACTATGATGTTTACATTTACTCATTCTGGAAATAGCTGCTGAGCCTTACTGTGGAACTGGCGTCGCTCTTGGCGGTGTGGGTAAGTCGGTATGAGTTCCTGTGTCATGAGTCTGAATGTAACTGTGGTGTGAGGAAGGGAGGGTCAGAAATGGGACCTGCAGATGGATGGCACACAAGTGAAAAAGGGACATTGATAGAAGAGGGTGTGGGGACATTCATTGACTGGGCTCACGGATGGATGAGTGTTTGAGGGTTCAAGCAGTCAGGGACGGTGGCCCAGACCTGATGAATAGAAAGGGGTAGACCTGTGAGGACACAGTCTCTGAATTCAAGGTGGAGGGAGGGCCAAGACCTTAAGGCGCCAGTGAGCTTTGCACGTACGAGGAAGGGAGCAAAGTAGCATGGGAAGTGGCAGTAGGGTGAGCACACAGAAAGCCCGAGGGATGCAACAGGGCTCGGATTGCATCTTAAGTGTGGTAAGAAGGCGCTAGAGTGTTTGAAGCAAGGGAGGGGTGTGACCTCATCAATGTGCTTAAATGGTTATGAATCTGGTATATATCCAACTCTAACAGGAGGGGACAAGAATCCACATAGGACACTGGGTAGGGAAGGTGGGGACACAGTATCCAGACAAGGAATGGTGGCCACTCCCACTGCGGGTGACAGAGTAACAATGGAAAGGACCTGCAGGGGATGGAGCCCAGATGCTGAGAGCATCCAGTCAGGAGACTGGCTGGGCATTAGGGGTAAAGGCTGAGGGCAAGAGGGGACTCAAAGGTGTCCCAAGGGTTCTGGTCTGAGCGACTCCATCCAGCGAAGGAGGTTGGTTGAGGAAGAGGGGCAAACACCTTAGGTGGGAGTGAGGTCAGTGGGAGTGAGGGGTAAGTACACTGAACAGTGTAGTCAGTTAAGAAGGGTTACTTTTGCTGCTGTCTTTTTAGGGGTTTAGCTGTTTTGTGGTTGGTTGGTTTGTCTTTAGTGGTTGAGTCAGGGAAACCCCCGATGTTCTTTCGTCCCCATGGAAACATTGGGTCGTCCCTGTAGAGCACAGACTGAAGGAAAGGGTGTCTGGTCTGCATCTGTCACCCAGGGCTCCTATCCGAGCCCTGACGCTCCCCTTTCCATCGACCGCTCCCCACCTGAGCTCCCCACCTGAGCTCCCCTGAGCCCAGTGCCCCACCCCTCAGCCCCCGGCCCAGGTCTCTCACTCCTCCAGTCTCTCACTCCCCAGAAAAATTTCATTTGACATGTGTTAGATTTTAGATTTGAGCTACCATTTAAGGCCCTCAAAGTGTGTTTTGAGATCACACCATTTATAAGTGATTCAACAATTAAGAGCTATCCTTTTTATGAATTGCATTGTGCTTGGCACTAAACAAGAACTTCAGACTTGTGTAAGCATAGCTGTTACTCTTCATGAACTTAAGGTATAATTAAGGATAGAAAACACAATCATATGAAACAACTAAATGATGATACTTGATAATCAAGCTTTGTGGAAACCATGGGGCTAAATTTGTCTCGCAGCGCGGTGTGATTACTTACTTCAGTATGGTCATGGTGATGAGGTGGGAATTCTGACCTTTCCTTGTGAGTTCAAACTTCACTAGTAATTCGCATTATCAGTGTGTGATGAAGTGCATTGGGTTTTGCGTCACAGTTTACGCCTTTACTGCACCACTTGCTGTGATTCTGGGGCAATGTCTTGCCTTCCAAACCTCGCAGCCCTCCTCCATAAAATGGGAATACATAGCATACTTATATGGCTTTTAGGAAAATATATGGAAAGAATTGTCTAACACATGGTAAGAACTCCTTAACCATTTACTCCCCTCCACCTCCTCCACTCCCTCCCTGTTATTGGTGTAACTTGCTGCCAGGGGTGGAGGACACGTGGAGAGTTTCTGGGTACAGGTCCATCCCTGGAACAGCTGGAGCTGGGGGAATAGTGGTAACAAAAGGTCTACTGCTGCCCATGACCTTGCCACAGGGCAGGGGGCTGACCTTGCTGGGAAAAGGTGAAAGAACCCGGAGGCAGTAAAGGCGTCTGACCTGATGGAGGAGCTGGTCCCATATTTCCAAGGAATCGTGCCCAAGGGGAAAAGGAAGTGAAGGTTTCACCCCAACAGTGAAGCCAAGTGAAGCACCTCACGAGGTATTGACTTCATGGGGCTTCTGCCCTTGAGACCCAGATGTGATGGCGCGGTTCAGGGCAGTGTGCTCGTGAGCTGTGGAGTAAACTGCTCTCAGCCAAGACCGAGTCCGCCACCCAGATGTGGACAGGTTTCTCTCCTGGCAGACTGGTGTTTCAGGGCCATCATCTTCCCCATCTGCCACTGTCTTTTCTGGTCCTCATCTTATTATTGGCAACTCGAGGANCCTCACGAGGTATTGACTTCATGGGGCTTCTGCCCTTGAGACCCAGATGTGATGGCGCGGTTCAGGGCAGTGTGCTCGTGAGCTGTGGAGTAAACTGCTCTCAGCCAAGACCGAGTCCGCCACCCAGATGTGGACAGGTTTCTCTCCTGGCAGACTGGTGTTTCAGGGCCGTCATCTTCCCCATCTGCCACTGTCTTTTCTGGTCCTCATCTTGTTATTGGCAACTCGAGGAAATTCACAGTTCAATCTTTTGATGACTTTTCCCTTTGTGAGTGGCACCTTCTCTGTCACTTCTTGATCAATGAGGAATCAGCAAGTGACTCATCCCTGGTTTGTTACCAACGCAAAGCCTTTTTGTCACATAATCAGTCTGAGGTGGTTGTGGGCAACTGTGGGCAGTTGTTTAGCTTTGCTGTTCCTTATAAGTCATGAGCCTGCTCAGGCGGAGGGTGCTGAGTAGCTGGTTGAGTCATACAAAATGAAGTTCGAAAAGTCAATCTTGATTTACAGGTGTTGCGTGAGCAATTCAATGTGGGTTCAGTGAAGCAAATTATCTGCAAACAGTACTCCGCAGTTGTAGGGAAACAGCCTCGACAGAAAGAGACTTCATTCTGTCGGATTCACGCACAGGCGCTTTGTTAACTGGGGAGCGATCTGCTGCCAGAAAATGGGGCATGTGTATAGCATTGATGTAACCACGGGGGGGAGGTCTGCCCAAGGGTAAGGAGCAGTTCCTATGGAGGCCCACAATGAAAGGTGACTTTATTTTTGCAAATGGAGCAAATAAGTGTGACCCTTAACTATCTAAGAGTTATCCTGTAAATATCTTAGTGTTAGTCTTCCACAGTGTCTCAGGTTTCCACATTTGCTGATTTTGATCAGGAGAGCAATTTCAAAAGCCTTTAAAGCCTGTGAGCACTGAATGCCAACCACTATAGAGACCCAAGGTGTAGGGTACACTATGTGAGTAAGAACCCCGCCAATTTTGTCTTCCTTCCATATTGATCCCCAATAGATGAGTCACTTTACTAGCCCAAGTTCTCTGCAGATGGGACTATCTATACACTTAGGCATCATTCTTATTGCTCTTTTTTCTGACTCACTGTTGACGAGCAGACTAACTTTGCTTTTGCCCCCGTGCAAGGGGAATCCTCTGCCATTTCTTTCACAAACAAGTTTGCAGAGCCAGAGCTGGGCTAGTGATCCCGATACGGCATCCAGAAGTGTGCTGTTGAAAGAGAGCAGGAGGTGGCAGCCGGGTGGGGAGGGTAGCAGGAGGCCGTGACCAGGTCACTACCTGTGTGGCTTCACCTGGGGCACAGGTGCTGGTGCAGGGCCAGTCAGTACTGTTACGTAGGCCTTTCCCAGGCTCCCCAGCCACGGTGTGCTAAGAGCACGTGCACACAAGGGGCCCTCAGGCAGAAGCCTAGGGTCATGGTATCATCCCCACGGAGATGGCTGTGGCCAGGTGGCAGGGAGGGGGACTGACAAGTACAGAAGAGTCACCTAAAGCAGCAGGAAGGATCCCAGTAGCCTCTACTATTCACTCCCTGCCCTGGGTACATAGGTGCCTCTGCCTGGGAAGCTGGGCCAGGCCGAGCTGCCTGCAGGGAACGTGGTTTCCAAAGCCGAGAAGACCTGAGGGAGGCGGGTTCACCAATGACGGGGCGGCTGCTGAGCGAGAGGTAACGTGCCTATCGCTGTTCCAGGATGTTCAGATCTGGTGCCATGTCAGAAGGCTCGGTACAATCTCCGCGTTGGGGGTGGGTTATACCACGAGACCCGAGGGTGTCTTTCTCTTCTAGCCCAGCATCCCTCTTTTTGTATGTATTTTGTACGCATTTTATTGGAATTTTTTTTCCCATGTGCCATTTAAGTTTCTGGCTTTCTCCTTCTCCCAAACTATTTTTTATCATCTCCTTTTCCCTTCTGTTTCTGTGTCTTTCTCTGTTAACTCTTGGTCTTCACTTGCTTCTTCCTCTGTGCTCACTTCCTTGAGTGGGCACAATGCCCAGCTGAGATATCCTATGTACGTGTAGGTGTGGATACATACGTGTGCTGTGTACATACACATGTACACACATTTTTATTGTATTTTAGATAAGACCTTCTTACTTCCTCTCCTTAAATGGAAAAGCTTAAGAGATAAACACTTTATTTCCCCGGTTTTAGAAAATACTAAACTAAATTACATTTGCTTCTCTCCTCTCTGGGTGTGTCCCAAAGCTATTGGCTTGCTTTCAAAGTTTGGTTTTGGTTTCAACAGAGACCAGATAAGGTACTTTTTATTCTGTCTACCTCATTACGTCTGGTAGGTCATAATAAATGTGTTATTTTAGTGATCTTATTTATTTCTGGCCCTATTCTAAAAGGATTGAAGACAATAGTAAAACAAAGTCAGCATGGCATAAGTCAGAAGATAAATCAAGGAAAAGGAAAAATCGGGGTGCAGATATGAGATTCTGCAGGTTGTCCAAGGCGACTCATTGATGTGTTTTGAATTTCCTGTAGACCAAGATTGGGAATTAGGGTCACTGTTCCAATGATAGAACATTAGATAAGAAAACCCTCCTAAATTTAGAGGCTTGAAACAAGAGCACATAGTCTCCTATTGCTGCTGTGGTAAATTAGCACAGACTTGGTGAATTGACAGCACAAATGTATCACCTTACCGTCTGGAGGTCAGAAGTCCCTCCCAGACCTCGTTAGGGCCGCGGTCAAGCCAGACCTCGTTTCCCTCCGCAGGTTCTGGGAGGGAGTCTGTTTCCTTGCCTGTCCAGCATCCCGAGGCCTGTGGTCATCTCCCGGCCATTCTGAAGCCGCAGCCCTTGGCTCTGGCTCTTTCTTCCACCCTCACGGCCAGTGATGCTGCACGTGTCTGGCCAGTCTCCTCCTCTGGCATCTCACTCCCACTCTCTTCATTTGCTCCCCTCCTCTCCTTTTGAGGACCCTTATGATCCCATTGGGCTGCCTGGAGAGTCCAGAATAAACTCCCTATCTCGAGGCTGGCTAATTAGCAGACTTCATTCTGTCTGCAACCTTAACTTCCCTGTGCCATGTAATGTAACATATTCAGGGACTCTGGGGACTAGGACATGAACATCATTAGGGGACTGTTATTCTGCCCACCACACAAGGGTAACAGCATTCATTCTGCTCATGACTCTGTGATCTAGGCAGAACTTAATGGGGACAGCTCCTTTCAGTACCACCTGGCATCAGCCAGCTTGGGTGGAAGGCTGGGCTGGAATCATCTGCAGGGTTTTATACTCAAACATTTGCCTATTGCTGCTGGGAACACTCGGGACCCATTGGCAGTCCTTGAGCATCTCTGTCTGTCTGCATGGTCTGTCTATCTGGTCCACCCGGCGTAGTGGTGCAGGTAGTGGAACTTCTTATGTAGTTGGCCAAGGTCTCCAGGGAGGGGTAGGAGGAGATACCAGCATAGGCAGGCAGGCAGGTAGTAGATAGAGAGAGAGAGAGAGGGACAGAGCTGTGTTCCCTTTTCCTCCGCCTCCCAAACCACACAGCGCCACTTCTGTACGACTGGAGTCATTAGACCTGAGTCCCCAAAGCAAGGCACAGTCAAGGGCAGGAACTGATGCTGAAGGAGTGTCCAAGAATTTGCAGGCATGTTTTAAAACTACCCTGGCCACTTCACAGATTTACAGTGTTTCTGAACAGCTTTTCTTGGAGGTAACAAGTAAATAAAAATCTTGTTCATGGGTCTCATAAAAGGACACTGCGTATGGTATAAAAGATGACAGTCTCACCAATATATGTACAGAAAATGCAATGATAAAAGTCACAGAGATGTTTATTACAGCATTCCTAAGTGCTAGCACCAAGGTGTATTTCAGGAAAACACAAAAACAATTCTACAAATTGCTAAAGGCTTTATTGCAAATATATCAGCCTCTACTGTATTAAAGAGAACCCAGGCAAAAACTCGAAGATTGTAGAAAAATTAATGGACTACACATCCTTCAGCCAATCTCCCATGAATATTATATTTTATGATAAAACATTTTAAGGAGATTTAGACATTAAAGAGATCAGGTTCTATTCCTTGGCAAGAACCAGGAGTAAAAATAATCTTTGCTAGTTTGGGGAAGGGCTGGAGGTTTTTAAACTCTTAACAGGTTGGTATTTAATTCTTAGGTGAAGTACGTACACTGTTCCCCCTCACGGAGCCAGACAGAAATAAACACAGACATGTTTGGCACAGAGAGGATGAAAACACATCGACTAAAACTGGCCGTGTGCGAGTTTCAGGGCGAGCCCCTACCAAGTGTCCAATGGCTACTCTGGAGCCCTCATCCTCACACATAAACTAATGACAGTAGTCAATTTTCATTGTTAATATTTCTCTGAAGATGTTTAAGTCTCATGTGACTTAAAAATTGGAGTGTGAATGAAATGAGAAGGTCAAGAGCGGGATTCCGCGCACCTCATTCTCATACTAGCTGTTTTTAAATCATGTTTCACTAGGAAGGTGGTAGACACCGTGGTCAGTTCCACCCTCCTATTTTACCTTCTTCCTGTTGTCTTCATCAACATTTTCCCTCTCGTGGACTGAGGACAGGATTGTTTGATCATTTACACACTTAGCAGCCCGCGTGCCCATGAGTAGCACTCTGATCTTCTCTGCAGGGCAGTCACGCCAGACAGACTTGGAGATGAATGAGAAGAAGATAATTGTGTGGCATGTTGAGTAGAAAGCCAAGTTTGCCGGCTTTTTAATGTTCTTTCACTCAAGTAGCCCTGTTGATATTTGCTGTATTTTTTCCATACTGCTACCTAATAAAACAGGCAACCAGAAAGGACTTCCGAACATCTGTTGCATATTGCTTTCCCTAGGACACAGTGTCGGCAGATCTACCTGGAAATTGGGTGCCGCCATCTACTCAAAAGCGTATGGCCGAGTAGAGCTAGGATAGTGAGTATCCAGGCGAAGGGACCCTTTGAGGGGTTGGTTTTCATTTCCAGAGACAGAGCCCCATGCACTCTGTTCCTGGAAAGATGAAGGTCATCGTGAGAGGTCATGCCCTTGAAGTTAGAGTTAGCACATTAAGACCAACTACCCAAATGCACGCACAACTGCTTGTTTTCAACTCTCTCAACTTCCTAAAAATAACATGGCTTATATATTCGAATGCCCCTGCAAAGAAAAATAAAAGCCGGTCTTCCTTTGCCTCCCCTTTATAGCCCTCAGGTGTTTCTTATCATCTTTTTGCCCACACCCTGGGCCTCGATTCATGGTTCACTCAGCAATGCAAGTTTTCAAAGTCCACCTTCCCAGTCACTCCTTGTCTTTTTCCCTTCACTGTCCATTCGAAGGCGTCCTTCCTCTTCTTGTTCCTTTGTTTTCTTTCTCTTGCAGAAAATATCCTTCACCTTTTCTTGAATGATGTGTGTGAAAGGGCAGGGTAGGGGTGGAGGCACGAGCAAGAGCATGTCTCCAAACTAGTTCATCGGCTCTATGCCCGTTCTGCTTGGGGGCAATGATGATAGGACACAGATGCAATGAAAAGTGAAACGTTCAACAATACGTGAATTTTTCTCACTTGAGAATCCTGCTCTTATTGCCCACTGTTGACTTGTATTACTAGATTTCCTGACACTTAAATAAAACCAGCCAGTCCAGTCTCCCACAGTGACAGAAACATACACTAAGTGATGGGGCCCATGCCGGGTCCCCGTGCGTCTTCTCTGGGACTCCACAGGCAGGGTGCCAAGTGTGCGGCCTCAGAGGGGGCAGAGACCGTCCGTGCTCCTGGAGACCGTTTCCTCGGGGATGGGTATTGAGTGTGAGATATGGGGGGGGGGGGCGCAGAGCTGCGGACATTCTCACCAGAAACCTGTCCCCACTTCTGCTTTAACAAGGAGCACTGGAGAAAGACCGGGGAGGAAAGGAAACAGTCCCACTCTTCCTCAGCCAAAATCTGGCTTCCTGCTGATCAAGGCTGGCTGTTTAAATAGTTTTATCGAGTTGTAGTGAGAGCTATAGTGAGAAGACAGGATTTTAAATAGTGCTGTGAACTGTTACTTTGTCACACATTAGACTCCATTAGGTGCACTTGGCTCTGAGTGACAAGGTGAGATGAATGCTCCTGTAAAGTCAATGAGGAGGGTAGACTTCTAATCCCCTGTCCATCCAGGGAGGACTGTCCCCCGGCAGGTCTGAATGGGGGCATGTGCTGTCAGTCAGCAGAAACAGGGCTGCAGGAGGAGTGGGGGAATCACCGTGAGTTCAATGGGCTACAGCTCGGCCGTTAACCCAGGTTCTTGGGAATCAGTTTCGGTCCAGCTCAAAGGGATGCATAAACACAGACTCAAGTTGTGACAAGAGGAATGTTCTAATTAAAAAGTGAGATCTTTGAGTCATAATTTAGATCAAATGAATGTGTTGACAACACATTTCCATTATTAACCAATAAATCAACTGTGACCTAGTATTTATGTGAAAAGTTTATTTGATAGTGTATGTAGGAGGGGGAAATGCTTCCCTCTGGTAGGTTTAGAGAAGGGACTTCAAACGTCCCCCTAACAGAAGGGGAGGTAGACTTTCCCTCACAGGGAAAATGAGGGCGAAGCCTCCTTCCAGGTGAAACCTGTGCTACCTGGGAGTCCACTTTCCATGACTGCACTTTCCAGCATCCTTCTCTTTGCAGAGTTCATTTTGGTTTGTTTCTTTTCTGTGATACTAATGACACCAGATGCAGGCACTTTGTTTTTGTCTAGAAAGGTAATTCATTGGGTAAGTAGCCCTATCAAGTGCTTGATTTTAATTAATTCTCAAAACAGTGCTTTTCAACAGGAAATGGTCTTCTTCCTACATTTCTGGCTAATGGAGGAGTTTTCTCAAATAGTACAAAAACGACTTATTCTTGAAAAAAAAACAGGAATTATTGTGGTCATCATTTATCACTAAAGGTTGCTTGGTGATCCATACAGGACTCAGCTGTTGTGTGTTCTTTTTCTGTATTAGGGTCAATGGACTAATGTTCAGTAGAGGTGATTGCTGGCTGCGGGGTCACGTGATGTGCCGGGGGGGGGGTGGAGCCAGGGGTGGGGGCATGGTCACCTAGCAACTGCCCCAGGCTGGCTTCATCCCAGGAGGGGGTTTGGCTTGGGGAAAACCCCAAAACAACTCTTCTAGTCGAATGGCTGCCTGTGCCATGCAGGGGAGCAAATCAGAAACTCGACCTCAGTCCTCCATCTTGTTACCCATGAAGGTCAGCACAGTCCATCTGGGGAGGAAAACGCGGCGCCCAGAATGCAGCTGGAGACCACGCTGTCTGTCACGCTGGTTCTTCCGAATTCTGGGTCTTGCTTCATGCATACAAAACGGGACACAGTGGTAGACCACGGTCTTCCCGATTCCTCTGGACTCCTCGGCCTATCCTAATCAACAGGGTAATCGAAAAGGAGAAAAATGAGCATTTTATGGCATTTGCGTCATTTCCTTTTTCACATCTTCTTCTAGGGATGTGTATATATCAAATAGATTTAGATGGTATAAGTAAATATTCAATAAGAAAAACCTAAAATATATTCAATTATAACCGCTCAAAATTGATTGCAGTTGTATGTCTTGTGTATATGTCTCTACTGTGTTGAAATATAACCGTCGACTTCGGTATCTCTTTACACTCCCAAGGCCATTTGGAATGTAGATAGTAAATAATTGACAAGCTTTTTAGGATTTTTACATGCTAGCATCTGTGGAAGACATAAAGGAGTAGAATTTCACTGAAGCCTGAAGTTTGCATATTTCTCTACACAAACACCACTCATCCATCCTCTCCTGAGCACTAGGCCTCCTTAATAAGTAACCATTATTTCCACATTTTTATACAAGCTTCTGTTTTCAAAGCAGAGTGGGATTATTATTTTCACAGCGGCTGAGCCCTGTGGATGTCATAGAGAAGTGGTGGAAAACACGGAGTGCAGCTGATCCTTACTTAATCGAGGGAAAATCTGTGGCTGTTCACATTTTGTTTTTCTTTTTTTAAGCTGAAGAACCAAATCTGTAATTTGCCTGTAAGTTCTGCAATATACAAGGGCTCTTGAGTAAACTCCAAATGACACTGTAGAAAAAGATCGTGTCTGACGAATGCCAGTGACCTTGGAGGACTTTTCCAAAGCCAGTTTTTGACCCGCTATACAGAAGTGGTCCACAGGTCACTTCTAGGAGAGTCGGAGCGTGTCCTTGTGCCAGAGCCATTTATGCGTCCAGTTTTACATATAGGGCAAAGTAGTCCCTGGGGCGTGCCGCGGGCGGTTAAGCACACTTGTTATTCTAAGATATAGGCTTGCAGGTTACTCAGTGAGCAAAAACAGAATGTGACCGAAGCCAGAGCCCAAGATCGTGAAGACGCAGGAAGGAGGGCCAGGCGGGGCTCTCAGCAACGGTTGCACTCTCCCAAGCCTGGCTTCTACACTTCTTACATGCACTTTGCAATAAAACCCCTGAAAGAGAGTAATGTGAAATAAAGCGCCTTGTTCTGTTGGATAATTAGGGAAGAAGTAATTCGGAGGTAAAAACTGAGCAACATACAGAGGTACTGGTGACGAATGGCTTCTGCTTTGATGTGAAGCAGTGGGAGGGTCACGTGTTATTAGCAGGCAACCCGCCCTCTATCTCGTGGGCGGCCCCTTCCCACCTCCACTGCAGCAGGGATTTGGAAAGTGTGGAGAGGGGGCCACNCTTCTTACATGCACTTTGCAATAAAACCCCTGAAAGAGAGTAATGTGAAATAAAGCGCCTTGTTCTGTTGGATAATTAGGGAAGAAGTAATTCGGAGGTAAAAACTGAGCAACATACAGAGGTACTGGTGACGAATGGCTTCTGCTTTGATGTGAAGCAGTGGGAGGGTCACGTGTTATTAGCAGGCAACCCGCCCTCTATCTCGCGGGCGGCGCGTTCCCACCTCCGCTGCAGCAGGGATTTGGAAAGTGTGGAGAGGGGGCCACGCCTTCCCTCCCCAGGAAGGAGCCGCCTCTGGTGCTAGAGAAAAGGAGAGTGCTGAGGAGAACTGTGAAAACTGTATTTTTCTGTATCTATTATGTGTCGGAGTTCAGCCAAGGTTACACACAAAAAAATCACATTGAGCAAGGTTCATCCCATTGAACAAAGCTAATGTTTCAAGCCTAACACACACAAAAAATATCCTTACTCATGAATATCTCATTTAAGAGACTGGCTATTCTCATTCCTAGTGCTTTCTGTCTCTCAAGTAACTGGTTATTCACTAAATTACTATTTTTTAAGTCAAGATGTCAGAGGAGAAAAAAGACACTGTTGAAATTTGAACGAAGCTTTTAGTTGAGTTAATAGTGTGAAACCATGTTATTTCTCAGAGTTGACCACTTACTGTGGCTCTGTGAGGTTGTTGCCATTGGGGCATCTGGGTCAAAGGCCTGGGACGCTCTTTCTGCTGTTAGCATAACTCTCTCCAGGTCTATAATTTTCTCAAACTACTTTTTTTTTTTAAACAAAGGCTCCGATCAGTTATTGGGGGAGGGGTGGCATGAGTAAAATCTATGATAATTAGTGTGACATACCCCATAATGATCATTCTTTTTAAACCTCCAACTATAATGGGAGCTAGAAGCTTAGGAAAGCATATTGAATATTAAAATACCCTTTCAAAACTGTAAGAACACATGTTCAATGTCCAGTGTTCAGACTTCCACGTTTACCTGGCACTGTGCCATCTCCTCAGTACCACAGGGTCAATGACAAGAGACTCTTTCTAAAAAATAGCGAAAAGCCAAACTACTGGCCGCATCTTTAGAGGACTAGCTCTTCAATGGCCTTCCTGTTGCAGAGACATCTGTGAGAGACTGTGAACTCTCCCAAATGCATCTGCTCCCCTCCCTCCTCCAGGTGTCTGGTGTTCCCACATCCCACCTGCTGTTGTAGCCCCTGGCCCACCCCACCGTGTTCCTCACTGGGGCGCCCACCCCTCAAGTCAGGAAGCTAAGTTTTTGTGGTCTTCCCTAATACCTTCGTTCACAATGGGCATTCATAGAATTTGTTTTCAAGGGCTCACTGATGTTGATCAGGAAAAAAATGTGTGTGTTTAAGACTGTTTTCAGAAGAGCACTTGTGGCTTATTATCTTCCCCAGAGTTCAAGTGAGGAACAAGCCATGAGACAGATACCCTTGAAGCCCTTGTCACCTGAGGGAGCTTGACAGTGTACCCTCCCTCACTGCTCTATGGAATCAGATGTGCACTGTCCCCAAAACCTGTGGCATCTCTCTGAGAACCACTGGCACAGCCTAGGCTCTCAGTGTTCACTGATTCTGCTCTAAGTTCCACATGTGATTTCTGAGGTTGAAATTTGGTATTTTGGTGGTGTAGGTGAGTTCAGTGTACTTTCTCCACAATTTTCTACCCCAGCCAGTTTCTGTCTCTTGTGGCTCATTTTGGTGAGGGCAAATCAGTCAAAAATTAATTACCAGGAATCTGTTTGTGACATTCAACAGTCTCCTGAAAGTAGGAAAGTAAAAGTTAGATTCGAAAGTTGATTCAGTGAAGCAAGCAAGTCATATGCAACTCAGTGGATGGACCCAGGCTGTCCAGGGAAGGTCCTACACACTTTGGCTTTGTCAACACATCTCATTCATGGTGGGGCATTCAGGAGGCACTGTGGCTGCCGAGGTCTGAAGGTGGTTAAGTCTGACCTAGATTTTATTGGTGTTTTCTCTAATCTGCTCAGTTATCTTGGGGTTTGCCGGTGTCCCTGCGAAGGATGAAGCACCACCTCCCATTGGCTTACTGAGTTGTTGTAAAGATTTGATAAAATGCTAATTGAGAATAATGCTTTGATAAAAATTTATTTCATTTTTTGAAACTTATATTCTCTTTTACTGAAAAGAGGAATGGCTTATTTGGGAAAAATTTTAGAAAGAGGATTATGGTGAAAGGCGTGAACATTTTAGAATTTGATGTGCAAGAATAGCCATCAGAGATCATAAACACCACCTTGTCCTAATTTTAAGTCTAAATACAAGTCACTTAGGACTGAAAACCTGTATTTTTCTTAAATATCATCCAGAGAATATGGGTTTATAACTCCCTTAGTAATACTGTCATAATCTGTGTTTTGAGATACCTTATATGTTAATTTATTTTAATTTTTTACTTAATTGATTTTAGGAAGAGAAAGAGGGATGGAAGGTGAAGAGGGGGTGGTGAGAGAGAGACACACACACACATTGATTTGTTGTTCCACTTATTTACACATCCATTGGTTGATTATTACCTGTGCCCTGGTCAAGGATCAAACCCACAACCTTGGTGTGTCAGGGACAATGCTCTAACCAACTGAGCTGCCTGGCCAGGGCCGAGACACCTGATTTATACACTGTCTGAGGCTATGTTTTCAACTCTGCCAAACTAAAACAAATAGAAGAGGAGGGAACTGCCTCAGAGTTAGTGTATATTCTGATCCCCGGAGTAGCCTCGTGGCCTGTCATCAGTGGTAGGAGGGTGCTCACGAGAGAGGCAGAGTGTGTGAGCGTCAGGACATATTGTTGGGAAAAGGTGACTTTTATTTAAATAACAGCAGAAAGGTCAGCATCACTGCAGTAGTCACCTAATATTTTCTTGGCATGTTTCCTTGTTTGTTAAGTCTGATATTACTTTAGTTATAGTCCCCAAACTGTTCCTTTTGCTCATGGATTTTTATTTTCATTTGTTACTTGTTCTTCATTTGTGATTTTAAGTTTTCTTTTATGAGGCGAGTCTTTTGTCACTTATTTTTTCAGTATGCGATACACTAATGTGGCTCAGAAAGCCGGACAGTGTAGTAGAAGGAGGGATACCTCCCACATTGCCTTCCATCTTCCTCTTCTTTCCCTCTTTCCAGAGACTTTTTAAAGGGCAGATGCAAGTGGAGAAGTATTCATTCACTTTACACTTTCCCCCTTTCTCTCTCATTTTTACACGGAGGAGCACGGACTGGCATCAGACCGACTTGGGTCTGAATGCTGGCTCTGTTTCTGCCTCTCCAGTAAGAGTTAATCATAATGTCACCTTCCCGGGGTTATTAGGAAGTCTGAACGAACAAAAGGCTATGAAAACGTTATCGCTGTCTCTGACATGCAGAGAATGCTCAGCGAGTGTGATGAAGTCATAACCTTTGAACACAAGAATGGAGGGGCATGAAAAGAAAAGATGTTGTGTTAGTTTTGAAGGCTACCAGGGCAAATGACTGTACCGTTGGTGGCTTGAAACAACAAATGTGTCTTCTCTCTCAAATCCGGAGGCCAGAAGTCCAAACTCGAGGCGTTCACAGGGCTGCCCCCCTTCCAGCGGCTCCAGGAGAGGCCCTGTTCCCCCTGTCCCGGCTTCTGGTGGGGCCTGTGGATGCTCAGGGCCCACGGCTGGGTCACTCGAATTCTGCCTCCTTTTCCACACGGGCCGAGTTCCTCCGTGTGTCTCTCACGAGGGCTGTCATTGGATTTAGGGCCTGCCCAGCTGATGAAGGTGATCTCTTCTTGAGATCATAAGCTTAATTATATCTGCAAAGACCCTTTTTCCAGATAAGGCCCCCTTCACAGGGGGATTGGGGTGTGGACATACTTTTGGGCATATACAAGTTAACCCAATACTAATGTCTTTATGATTTATTTTATAATAATTAATTAATAGGAAATGTGTACTCAAGGACCCTTAATATATTGAAAACTATAATATTGCCAATATGGAAGCAATATAAAGTTATCAAGCTGATGGTAATAAAACAACCACAGAGAAAAAAAAGTATACATTATTTTTGCAAGTATAGTTACTTGCTTTTCCTGCCGCACTTTGGTTCTGTATCTGTATGCATGTGGGGAAGGAAATAGAGCCAAGGTTTAAAAAGAAAAGAAAAAGAATACGTCAACAAGATCTAATCTGACTTGAGAACAGAAACTTGAATTGGCTTGACGTGTCTTCAAAGGTTTACCTTGACTCTGTGGTTGATTTCCTGTCCCAGTGGAGACCCAGCAACCTGTGTTAATGGTGCAATGGCTGATCCATTCTGTGACCGCACAAAAAAGGAGGCAGATAGGGTGGCATCAGATGTATTGTCTCTATATCTTTTGAACAAAAATGGAGAAAGTGTTAAATTTTTTGTTTGAAATCCCTATGACCGCTTCAAAGGGTCGCCATTTCTGAGAAGGAAAGCTCACGGTGGCCTCAGAAGTGTGCCAACAGCTGCTCCTGGTGCCCCGAAAGCCGTGCTTTGCCCACGGTGCTATCGCAGGCCCCTCCAGTCCTGACGTCGGTGTGGGACCAGACCTATACACAGATTGCTTTCTAGTCCCGATGGTCTTTTCCGTCAGTCGGCTGACTGGTAGTGTACTAACATATCTGTGGAGGTCCTGGGTACTCGAGGCGCTGTGTGGGATGTCAGCCTTTTAACAAACGTGTTTCTTTAAGTTGGCAGAACTTAAAAAGTATTGGCAGGGTTAAACAATTAACCTCACACTAAGAAATGCCTTCCTAGTATTTTTAATTCCCCACTCAGCCCATGTGTTAGGACTGCTTTAGGGAATGGTAGGATTTTCACTAGTGAATAGCCCCCAGTGTGCGATTAGACTCTTCACCCTTATCTAACTCAGTCCTATGCGCACATATCAAAATACTGTCAATGATGCAAATTTGTTTTCTGGCATTTTGAGGAAGGTGAAAGTTAGCTGTATTTCATATTTGGAACCAACAGGATATGCAGTTTGCTCTTGGCCCTTCAGTGCTCACTGAATCTCCTTGGCTTGTCTTAAGCCAAGGGCAGGTCACACGCACAGCCCCTCACCTGTTGTCCAATGCCCGGTGGTTGTCCATCGGTCAGGCCCTTCCTGGGCAGTAGTGAGCCCTCTCCTCTTCCTTCTTATCTGACTGTGAGGAAGACTGGCCGCATCCTCCCTATCTTAAGTCAGACTCCAGAGTTTCTTTGACAACCAAACATGAAAAATGACAGCTTTCTGTCCTCACTGCTCACAGACTTTGTCTTGTTTCTGCCTCATGTGTATGTGTGTCTTTACCAGGAAATGACCTCCTCCTTCCGCAGTGTCGTTCCCCAGGGTCTATTCCCTCTCCAGCCACGTCTGCCAGCCACTGAGTGGGCGCAGGTAACAGCTTCTCCAGGAGGGGCTCGGGAGGGCCTCCAGCATTGAGGTCCTGGGCCTTTGGGCTGGAGGGGAGGCCCCACCTCCACCTCGGGTGGTTGTTGACCTTGTTTGTCCAGCTAGGAGCGAATAGCAGCCCAGTAAGTCTCTGGCCTTTACTCGGCCTTTTTGTTTGTTTTCTCCTTTTTACATGACATTTTAAAAACCCAAATACTGAGTTGTATAAAATAGAAGTAAGAGTTTCACTTCCTAAAAA
This sequence comes from Sturnira hondurensis, assembly GCF_014824575.4. Classification (NCBI taxonomy): domain Eukaryota; kingdom Metazoa; phylum Chordata; class Mammalia; order Chiroptera; family Phyllostomidae; genus Sturnira; species Sturnira hondurensis. The sequence goes on from NW_028075471.1 coordinate 24,790,536, forward strand.
AAAGTGTCTCATTATCCTTCTCCATGAGCTGAGCAATCTTCATATTTGAATGTGTCTCCTGTAATTTCTAATGTTCAGAGGAGTGTATATGCATGTATCTGTATGTACTTTATTGTTGTTTTTTTTTTTTATTCAGGTCCATTATGAACATTACATCACCAGAAGTCTAGCCCATTATTTGTAATCTATGCCCTGCACTCCACAGTTTAATTGCATTATCATTTCTAAGCCAGCTCTTTATTGTTGAATGCTTCCGTTGCTTATCATTTTTCACTGTTACAGATAATGTCGCAGTGATCCTGCTTTTTTGCATTGTCCCTGCACAGTTTGCAGTCACTCTGCAGGGTGGGCAACCACATTTCCTGGGCTCAAACATTCACACATTTTAAAATCTAGTAGGTGCGGCCAAATTGCCCATTTAAAGAAGAGGAGGGGAGGGAGAGTGACTCAGCCTCCTTTCATTGACTATATGCTGGAGAGTGCTTGCCTTCGGGGTGATTGTTTGCATGTTCATTTCTTCCTTTGCATTTTAACTGGATACCGGAAAGGAGTGCATCAGTCAAGGCTGCGCTGAAGTTTTGGGAAATGGATGCCTAACCAATATTTTTAATATCGCCCATACTACCAAAAACCTTCTAGGAACTTCTGCCTTCCAGGAGGAGACATTTTTCAATGCATTCACTGCAATTTCCATAAAGGAAATTACTTTGATACATATTTACTGTTCCATCACATGCCTGAAAGAAATACCTGAATTTGCCAGGAAATCTTGAATAGAAATGGAAGGATTAGACAGGTTTAAGTAGACAGCAGTAATATGTGTCCCTTTCTTCCTGGGTACGTGTGGGTAAAGCTGGAGAAAGTATTTGGTTCGTGTCACGGAGCAGAGAGCAGGGGTGTTATTGTTGTGGAGAAGGGGAGGTCAGCCTCCAGGCTCCGCTCACGAAGGCATTTAATACCTCACCCCCAGAGGAGTTCCCAGAACTCCCTCTTCAGCCTCTTTTAGCCAACTTGGTTTATTAGGAGGATTTAGCATTCACACGTGTGAATCCCTTTATTTGTACAGTTTCTGATATACTGTTTGAACAGGGAGAAGTCATTTATTCTTTACTCTCCTGTTTTCGTGTCCATGAAGGAATAATTCCCACATAACTGAAGTCAGAGCCAGACCGCTCAGGTCAAGTTTGCTGAGTGCCCAAAACACCCTCGGAGAGAAAGGCGGTATTGGCCTCCTGATTTACATTTCATAATGTGTTTCTAATTTTACTTTTAAACCTGAATTTGAATTTATGCATTTTTATAACTTCTGTCTTTTCGATTTAAGCTGCTTACCATACAAGATAGCTTAGGTAAACAGTGGCGAGGAAGGATGCAAGTCCTAGCTGAGTGATCTCCTTTTCTGTGGCTGTGTCTATGTTCTAATTTTAAATTCTAATCACTCATATTTATGAGTGGTCTTAAATAGCAAAAGGTACTCACACCTTTTAAATGTGCACTTAGAATTGTAGATGGTTTACTTGAAGTGTGTCTTGAATAAATGTTTGGGTCTCTTCTACTGATTGATTCTGAAAGTTCCACCACAACCTCTCTATGGGAAGAAACGTGCACACACACAAATGCACATGTGGTTGTGAATGTTATGTGTGTCAGCCATGTAACATGAATAAGACATATGTTGAAGAAGATACAAGATATAAGACATTGTACACAGGACAAGGATGCCTCAGCCCCCTTCAAAGTAGCACCTTCGGCCTCACACAGTTCTCCCAGTCGCCATCAGCTGCCCCGTCACATTTACCTGAATCTCATCGATGGTCTGAAATCTCTTCCCTTCAAAGGTGATTTTAGTTTGGGGAAAAGCCAGAAGTAGCAGGGTGCCTGATCTGGGCTGTAGGGGGGCTGAGTCACCTGGGTAATTTGATGCTTCACCAAAAATTTCTGCATGAAACCTGATGCATGAGCGGGCACGTCGTCATGACGAAGCTGCCAATCACCAGTTGTCCATGGCTTCATCCTTCTGAATCATCTGAATCGTTTTTGTGCCAAGGAATGTTTAAGCTTTTCACAAAATTTGATGCAGATTTATTTCTCTACTTGCTCAGTCATTTTGAATGTGGCAGCCACGCAGTACATCCACTCACTCAACAGCATCTACCACCCCCACTGACAAGTACAATGAAGTTGTCATTGTCCATGTATGCGCATTCCTGTCCATTCTCCTTGGCTGTCAGGTCACATCAATGTCACACAAACCATCCTTGTTATATTAACAACAGCTGAACTTTTTCCAGACAGACCTCTTGAATGTGTGTATGTGTGTATATACATGGAGAGAGACTAATTTGTATTTAAAAATATATTCATGTATATATAATTAAATATAAATGTATATATATACATATATGGATATTCATATACAGGGTCTGGCACAAATAATGCCACTTTTTATTACAATATCTTTTATTACAAAACCACAAGCATGTAACATAACACCCTCAAGCACACCATATGACATTTTAGGTGAAATGTTCCAATTAAAACTATAAATTATTACACCCATATTATTACCCTACCAAGCACACTCAAGCAGGTGTTACTTCTGCAGGACCCTGTGTATTTAAGAGTAGATTATAATGTTCTCTCCTAAATATCTTTATTTTCACACATTCTGCAATCCTCCTACTAGCTACTTCCTACTATACTAAATCTCACTAGCAGAAGAATATTAAAATAAAGACATTTCCTGAATCAAAAATATGTCCCCCAGTGAGTAGGAATCATGTTATTTGTCCCGCCTACCGGAAGTGTGTATTGTTGGCCAAGGACCATGAGTGAGCAGAGATGGTTGTTTGTCCTGTACATGAACCCCGTTTGTCATTGGAACCCCTCAACTTGATGAAATCACACACTACTGGAAACTCTGTCACTGGAACCTCAAATGGGCTTCTGCTCTACCCCCCGAAATGTGGCCGGACTCTGTACTTGACACAGCAGCCCCTCATCTCGTGGACTTCAAACTGTGGAATCAGCTTCGATGCCCCCTTCTCACCTCCACGATGCATCTGGGATAACAATGTCCAAGTCTCTCAGAAACTTCCTTTCCCTCCTCAAGGGTGCTGCCCTACCTCCAACTTTTCACCATTTATATTAGTAACTGTCCCCTTCCTGGGTTATCACCTACCCTCCTAGGACCCAGCCCTGTACTTGGGGGCACCATAGGAGCTGAATAACTGTGTACTGAATGCATGGGCAAACCCGAGAGTTACTGCGTTAATTTGCTAGAGGACAGCTGTCATCAGGCAGCCTCCCCATGGGTGGCACATGGCCCAGCAGAAGGCCCGACTCTTCTCACCGCTGTGCCCCCACCCCTCCTTCTACCTGAATGACTGCTCTCTGAATGCTGTGTCCCAGGTGTGCGGTTTTCTACCCTAACATTTCACCCTGCACCCCGAGCCCAGCATGCATCACTCCTTTGATCTGGGGTTCCATGCCCACGTTTCCCCTCTCCAATGACTACCCTGTCCAGTCTCTGCCAAGCCGAATGGTTAACCAAAGTCCTGGCACTTAAAGCTCCCTTCCTCAGCTTTGGCGCACCCCCGTGTCTCCGTTGTTGGCACCCCGATTGATTTCATGTCATCACTCTTTTTTTTTTTAACACTGCTAGTATTCCTGAAGGTAAGGCTTTTCCAAACTTACAATATATGGACCCACCCTTTTCTTTCTGTGAAGAATGCAGGCATAGGTTATGGACCCATGGGGCCAGCCGATGGATTTGATAAGCCCTGGGAGTCAGCGGGGGCAGGAGGGGGAGTGGAGAGGGAGGGAGGCCAGGGCTGGAGGGTGACAGCCAGGTGGAGAGGGGATCCAGACAGCCTGCAGGGCAGTCGTGCCTGGCCCGACAGCAGCCTGGTAAAGGACAAAGCTCAGGGGAACGTTCCCGTGATGACTGCTTCCTTCTTCAGAACCTCGACTCTGCTTAGCCGGCCAGCGTTTCCTGGGCCTCTGAAGTGGAGTCAGCTCACGGCATTGACCTCTGGCGGTCTGTACATTAGACCTTTGGTCAGGTCTCTTAAGGGGACAGTTACACAACCACATTGCGCCCTGTTAGGGTACATAGTCCTGTCTCACTGGGGACTTCATTCAGGCATCTAAACAACGGAATAAACAAAACCGCTGGACTGGCATCCTGTATTCTCCCTGCAAAGTGAGTGCAACCTGGTCCCCGCTCACCACGTTGTCCTCAATCTGTATCGCTCTTCATTCTTCCCTGGGAGTTTTTTGAGTTTCTCAAATGTCCTGAATTTCCTGGGGACCCAGGACTTTTGCACGTGCCCTTGACATGCCTGACAGGCCCCTTCTCTGCTCAGCACCCCCAACTCTCTCAGCTCAGGTCAGATTTCCCTCATACCTGTGGCTTCCCAACACCTGTCTCTCACAGTCCTGAGTCTGGCTGCTTTACATCCTTGAGTGATTACTCTATTAATGCTCATCTTTCCCACTAGATGTGAAGTTTCTTAAAAAGATGGATTGTGTCTGCTTTATCTCATGTTTGTATCCCAGTGCACGGTGCTCAATCAATGTTTATCAGAGTAAGGGAACTGAGAGTTACTAAATTTCACCTGCGAGTCCTGTTATTTCATTTAGTTCTGCGCAGGCAGAAGTTTTATTTGCAGCCCTGCCTTCCCCCATTGCCTGAACCCTCTCAAATCCTAATGAGTCCCAATGCATGTGAAAGGCTGCATGCATAAATTATTGAAAACAGGGCTTCTGTAGTTACATAGTCATCTATCTATTTAGCCAAATATTGATCTATATTTTGTCCAGAGGGCATGTTGACAGTTCTTTAAGGGTAGAGTATCTTTCTCCCTCCCTGTGGTTTTTGGAAACCTCAGTGCATCTTAAGTATCCATAGTTGCCCCATTCCAGGGAAGACCAAGACTGTCTGGAATCCCTTTAAGTTTCCCTAGAAAGAGCACCATGATTTTCCAGCTCAAACTTGTTGTTCAGGGTTTTCTCAGTAGAGCCGACACTAAATCAGCCATCCAGTAAGGTCCCATTAAAGGAAACATGTTCAAAGAATGATTCCACAAGACTTTCATGCCTGGATCTTTAAAAAAAAAAAAAAAAACTGCCTGCATAGTTTAGGGATCCAAAACTGGAACTAATATGGGAGGAGGGGAGAGAGGTTTGGTAGCTTAATACAAAAGGGGTCGGGTTATTCTGACACGGAGGCAGCTGGATACAGACAATATTGTTTATAGACATTTTTTCTCCTTTGTAGCTGGTTTTGTGAATCTCTTAGAAATACCTGCTTTGATTTCCTTAGCACTTTCCCGAGTTTACTAGTAACCCAAAAGCATGGCGTACAGGGGTGCAGCTGCACAGAAAACACCTCGCGTGGGAAAGGTCCCCTGTTCCTGCCTCACTCCTGAGCCTCACCCGGGCACACAGCCAGCCCTGCCACGTGTGGCCATGAGCCTGAGTCTTCACTCCATCTGTCCTCCACCTGTCCCTCCAGGGGACATCCTAGCTCAGCACCTTCTGAGCGTCTCCTCCTCTCAGGTGTATTCCCTTAACTTCCCGCCCTGCCATTCCTAATCCCTCCCTCTCACTGTTGTCCCGGTTTCTTCTTCCGGAATGCAAACCGATCACTCTTTCATTTGAAACCTTGAAGTGGCTCATCACAACAACAACACTGACAAATTAGCACCAGAGTTTTGTTATAGGCCAGGCGCTGTTCAGAGGACTCTATAGCTAAGTTAGGATGATTGTGTAATGAGAAAGTTGACATCAGTTGAGTGTTTTGACCAGGCACTGTTCTAAACACATATTTTACGGTGTTAACTCATCCTAAAAAAAACCCCAAACAAACAAACAAATAAACCACTGGGTGGATAAGGAACTTTTGTTTTAAAATCGGCAGAGCTGAATCTCTAAGGGTTAGAGTAACTTGCCTGCGGCCAAGGCTAGTGGGTGAGGGGGCAGCATGCACTCCCTGGCAAAGGCGCCGCAGGCTCCTCGGGGGAGGCTCTGCTCAGGCTGCCTCACCTGGGCTCCCCAAGGTCAGAGACCAGCTTCTCTGTCTGCCCTCTATTTCCACTGGCGTGGCTTCCTCCCGTCCTGCCCTGCTGCCGCACAAACAGAACAGGCACTGCCTTAAGCGAATCCTCCTCCTGGATGAGCTTGATTCCTTCTGCACAACGCACAACGTCCGTCCGAGGCTGGGGTCCTGGGATGCTCACTCGTAGCAGAAATGCCGTGAGCTTCTGTCCCCACCCACTACAACGCACGCCTGAGAAAAGATCGGCTGTGGTTATTCCCAAACACGCTCACGCTAGTTGTGCCTGTTCTTGTATACATGTAATTTAACTAAATATTGTACAGATCTGTGAAGCGCGAGGAAGAGAAACAGTCAACTGTTTTGAAAAACTGACATGTGATGAGTTTTTCCTTCTAAATGGCTGTCAAATGTGAGGAGAGAGCTGCGAACACGCAGGAAGACTTGTGGGAGTCTCGGAGTCAGCATTCAGATTGCGTCTCAACTCTGTAAGTTTTCGCTGCAGTGTGGAGAGACTAAAAGTGAGAATTATAAACAGTGCAGCATCAGTGTGGTGTAGGCAAGATGCTCGGTTCAACCGTGGGCTTATTTGTACCCAAAGAAGCAGCGTCTCATCTCAAAAGGCTGGAGAATTCATTGTGCATTATGTGTTTTATAATACAATGACGCAATTGAAAAAATGAAAGTTTTAAAAAATAATTCCATGCTTTGCCAACTTACAAAATTAATGATGATTACTCTGGATTGTGTTGGGTGAGAGGGTTTCTAGTCCTTTTGGATCATGGAACCACAGAGCTCGGCAGGATGGCGACTGGCCAGCCCAGGACCCAGGGATCTTCTAACCTTGACTTTGAGGCACTTTGTGGGCTCTTGTTTCTGCCTTTGAACGTGCTTTTCTTTTGCCTGAAATGCCTTTTGTTAATCTCTTATTTTATTTATTTTTTTACTAACTTCTGTTCATCTTTTTTGTTTGATATCACCTGTTCTGTACTTTTTTCCAGAACACCCAAGACTGTCTACCAGCCCCTCTAAATGACTATCAAAAACACCTGCTCAGAAAAAACAAACAAACCTGTCATTAAAAAGTTAGAGGAAATGATGAAATATTCATCCTTTTCACTTTCATTTGCTTTCATGAGGCAGATGTTACAGGACAGTCTTTAAAAGTATAATTGTAAGGACAGGTACCAAACTGTTCTAATCCTGGTATCCTACCCAAAATAAACCTGCAGGGCAACCACAAACTTGACCATGACCTGGAGACTGTTACGGTGCCAAGGAGAGAACCCACGTGACAAAGGAATGAGGCAGACTTTGGGTTTGGGAATGGTTGGCTCCCAGAACCCGTTGTTTAGTTTTGCTGTGTTTGGGAGCTGTGGTCAAGCTGATCATGTGTAGACAGCATAGCAGTCAGTAACAGACACGACAGGGGATGCCACTAGATGTGGGGCCCCACTGAGGCAGGGCACAGCAAAGCAGGTTTAGGTGGCTTTAGAGGTTTCCATGGTAAGCCTGTTTCATCTCATCAGAGCGGTGTTTTGTAATCCTGAAGGGAATATAATGATAAGCATTTATATTCTAAGTGGGATGATTTTTGATAAAGGTGAAACAGGAGTGCTTTTATTAGAATGAGCTAGATATCCTCTCGTAAGATACGGAGATTATGTTGATGAAGTGGCCGTGGTGCACAAGAGGGAACAGGTCGTCCCCCGGGACGCACATTCACTGGCAGACAGCCGTGCACACTAGGGTGTGCTGGAGCTGTCGGGTTGCTTCCCTGGGGGCGCCGCCCAGCAAGCCCCAAAACTGTGGGGGGCAGCTGAACAGCATTAGGCCTCAAGAAGAACCATCATCTCAGAGAGAAGTGGCTACAAACCACGCACACCTAACACTGCCCCCACTGGCACGGGAGGGCGGCGTGTGTAGAAAGCAAGGGCTCCCTCTGGAAGAGCCTGGTTGCACTGATGTGTCCGGGGGAATGGTTTCCACCGGCAGCTGCCTCATCTGTTCAGTCTGCGTTGTGGTCCAGGCTGCTAGTCCTTTGAGGATAATGATGCCACTTTTTTGATCAACAGCCTCCAAATGTTCCCCATTACCTGCAAAATAGAGTATGTGCTTCCTTCACTGATATTTAATTTTCTCCACTGTCCATCCATTCCCAACTGTAGCCTACCTTGCTGGCTTCCATTAAACCGCAGTCCAGCCACACCAGAGAATGCAGTTTTCCTAACATGAGCCCTGCGTGTGATTTGTCATCTACCTACCTCTTGTCATGGTACTGTCCATACCGTGCAGGACAATTTTATTTATTTTTTCTCATTTCCCAGCTCAAGATCAGCCAGTCAGAATGAGTCATCTTGGTTAGGTGTCCAGGCTTTCGTGCACCGGGATGCAAACCCTTCACTGTTCCCCTGGTTTGACAAAAACCCTAAGTGACTGTCACTGTGAACACTACATGGTCTGCAGTCAGTACTCAGGAAATAGTAGGTCGTGGCTGCGACTGCATCTCCAGTCTGCAACGTGTCGCATTCTGTTGTGTGTTCGTTTCTGTGGGCAAGCGATATCGTCAGGGTCTGGAGATTGGAGACGTTGCCATTCTTAACCTTCTAATCCTCCCAAGCCCCCCCAAATGTCCATTTTAGATGTTCGTTTTAATACATGTGAATTGAGTTCACTTTACTTATCATGTTATGAATTACTGACTGTTGCTGTGTATCTGAACGCCGTATGTGTCGATGGTACCATCCCCCATGCAGTCTCAGAGCCTTGATGAAATCACTCGATATCTCCATGAACCGTGAATCCGGCAGGTGCTGCTGGTGCCAAGTCTCTCACTCTGTGCTTTAGGAAATTTGAATTGTTTTAGTTTATAAATCGGAAACTACTACCCTCTGTATCAACCATCATCCATTACTTTTCTTTCATTGTTTCCTTTCATTATCTATGTGGCTAGGAGAATTTACTGTCTAAAACTCAAAGACAAAGTGGTCTTCCCCTCACCAGACAGTAAGTGATAGCCCTCTTGACCAATGGCCGTGCACTCAACACGTGTTCACACGTCCAACTCAGAGTTTTCTAAAAATCTGATGTGTAACTGAAGCTCTCATCAATGCGCATAAAATGCCCACAAGGAAGACTACAAAGAGAGGCCCTGAAATTTGGTTTTTGTCATTTTGATTTTCAAAAGTCAATTAACACAGACTAAGTCCATCACTGTTGACAAACTAACCTCTCAGCCTTCAGATTTACTTCCTATTTGTAAGACGACCGTGTTGCCTGGGGATTTCTAAGGTCCCGATCAGTGTAAAGTTTATGCGATGCTGTTACCAAAATGAGAGGAGCAGTGACTTCCAGTTGTTCACAGGACTCTGAAAGGATGGCCCCCAGAATTCACACTCATTCGCCTATTCAGTCTGCATTTATTGAGTACCTACTGAACACACGGAAGACGGTGTGGAACAAAACAGGTCCAGTCTTTGCTCGGGGAACTTTCATTCCCGTGGGGGCAATACACAGAAATCAAGTACATGGTGAACTGGGTTATAAAGCCAGGGGGCAGAGAAGAACAGTGAAGAAGGGCAGCGGTGAACAGTGAACAGTGCTGAGGGGCAGCGGTGACTGGAGGAACTAACGTGGATGAGAGAGAGGACATTTAAACAGGAACATGGAACACAAATTAGGTTGAAAATGAGCCCCGAGGAAGAGCATTCCCCACGGAGAAGAGTGATGCACAAAAGGGCCGTGTCCAGAGGTCACCACGTCCACGGGGCTGGTCTGGGGGCGTGGGGTCAGTACAAGGGGATGAGACCAAGCCTGGGGCTGGGCACATGGGGCAGCAGTTCCCAGAAGGGCTGGTTCTGTCCCCCAGGAGTGTGTGCCTGGCAACACCTTTGATTGTCACAGCTCAGAGGAGGATGCTGCTGGTGCGTACTGGGTGTGGGGCCAGGATTGCTACTGAACATCCTGAATTGCACAGTGACTAAGAAGTATCTGACTCAAGATGTCCCTGGTGCCAAAGCTGCGACCCCCCAGTGTGAGGGCCTGCAGGTCACCATGAGGAAGAGGGATTGTCATCTGTGTAATGGGAAGCTCTGGGAGACTTTTCAACAGCAGAGCTGTAGGACAGGATCGTCCTACACCTGTGGATGGGTGGTGTGGAAAATGGCCAAGGATGGAGGAGAGCAGAGACAGGAAAGCCAGCACAGAGGTGACCTCAGGGGTCTAGGGAGGGAATGCTGGTGGCCAGGACCAGCGTGGGAGGAGGAGTTGCTGGACTCCAGGCAGAAGTAAGAGTGAATCCTGGGGTTTTCCCCCAGTTTTAGCTATGGTTTCTCTATTTGGTTTCAAAGTTTCACGGGGTGATTTATATAATTGAAAATTATACTTTGGGGAACAGCCATTGGCCCGCCTGGCAGAAGAGCAGGAAGGTGTGTCCGTGGAAGACTAACTCTGCCTTCACCACAACACGAGAAGTTACAGTTTCTTTAAGATGCATTTCATCTGCTTGCATTCAGTTGCTTACAGGGCAGATGGTCACCATAAAAACTCATTGGATATTCAAGTCAGTTTTATGCTGTTTTACATTATTCGGGGTTACATCCAAAGATTAATACAACCTCATTAGAAGTGAGCTTCTATTCTTTTTATCTGAATTGAACCTTACCTGAAATTTCTCTTCCATAACAGAAAGCCAGGCTTACATCAGAGAGAACTGCTCTCTACTTACTTGAGGCTAAGTCATTGGTAGCAAATATCTGAAGACACTCGTGAAGCAACATATCCTAGGAAGCTTCCATACACTTTATGTTTGCAGCAAAGCTGCGTGGCGGCAAGGCAGTCTGATTGGTAACCTCCTCCGTGCTTTGCAGTCCAGACAGGTCTTGGACAGGGACCTGTCACCAGGGAACCGTTAGGGGAGAGGAAAGGGGGCACAGGTTTTTCTGACTTTGTAGCAACTCACTTTCCTCTTTGCATATGAATTCCGTCACTCCAGACATTGCAATACGGGTTTGTAATACAGGTTCCTAATGGCTAAAGCAGCTGGGCTTGAATTAGCAAAACCCCTTGTTTGGTACTCTATGAAACCTGTTTTATTCACATTTATGTTTTGTGAGATGTAGTCAGGAGTTGTTAAATGGGTAATCTAGCTAGTATGGTGACTCTTAAGAAGTCATTCTGTTCTCTCCCCATAATGCTGTTTGAAGGAAACCATTAAAGGCATATTAAGGAATATCCGGTTGGAAAAATGGTGATTGAGATAATTTTTGCTGACTTTAATTAGGTGATTTTATTTTTTTGCAATATCGAGCATATAAAATGAAGAATTTTAATGCAAGTTCAATGGATTCTAATTGTCTCTTGTGGTATAGGTTTTTAAAAATTTTTATTTATTGGTTTTAGGGAGAGAGGACAGGGGAGAGAGAAAGATCTATCTGTTGTTCCATTTATTCATTCATTGGTCAATTCTTTTTTCTTTTTTAGATTTTATGTATTTATTTTTAGAGGGGAAGGGAAGGAGAGAGGAAGAGAAGCATCAATGTATGGTTGCCTCTTGTGTGTCTCCCGCTGGGAACTGGCCTGCAACCCAGGCATGTGCCCTGACTGGGAATCAAACTGCAATCCTCTGGTTCACAGGCCCTTGCTCAATCCACTGAGCTATGCCAGCCAGGGCTGGTTAATTCTTCTTTTTAAATTGATTTGAGAGAAAGAGAGATTTGTTGTTCTATTATGTATGTGTTTATCGGTTGATTCTTGTATGAGCCCTTACTGGGGATCGAACCCACAGCCATGGCATATGGGGACTGACACTCTAACCAGCTGAACTACCTGGCCAGGCCTGGTGACATAGTTTTATACAGAGATGTAGAAATGTTATTGGTAGGTGAATAAAGCTTTAAAATAACCATTAAAATGCAGAATAAAAAGTTGTGTTCAAAAGTCACTGCATCCTGCTACACTTGAAGGATCAGAGTTCTGTAACCAACGTCGGTGATAATGAGTTAACAGAGAAACAAGTTCTCAGAAAATAAAATTGCAGGTGTCCATACGGAACAGGAGAAAAGAAGGCAAACCGTTCATGTGCCTGATGAAAGAGCAGTATTTGTTTCCTAGAAGTCCTAGAAAGTGGCTTAAAAACACAAACCATCAAATCTGAAATAGGAGTGCCCAGGCAGGTTTCCAGAACTTTCCACGGAAAGGAAGATAAGGGGTCTCATTCTAAGGACCACGTAGGGTGGTGCCTACGTTCTCTAATTGCCACAAAGCCAGGAAAAAAATGATTTTGCAGTGGGAGAGCATCTTCTGGTTCCTAGTGAATTATGTAGCACCTGACCCACATAACCCCCTCTCTCCCTTTCAGTCACAGATGGGAGCAGTTGCTGGCCAAGTCGGGAACATGGTTGTGGTTATTCAGTTTTGCGTTTGTGTGGTTGCTCTTTGTGTTTTTTGGCATTATCCTTTGAAGGATGGCTGATATGCTACCCCAAAATATTCCACATTGGCACAAGGATTATTTTGACATAAAGGGACTGGAGAAATGGCCAATGCATTTCCTACTTTTTCTTAAAAGCAGGAGATGAAGTTCTCATGGGAAAGTCATCCTCTTTGTACTGGAAACAAAGTAACATTCTTATCATTGGGGACAAGAAGTTGAGACAGAACATTCTCTACAAGCAAGCCTTCTGAAATAATTCTTATCTTCCTCTAGCCTCCCCACATAATCCAGTTATTCTCCCATAATTGCTTCTCTTTGTTCTGCCTATTATAAAAACATACAGGTTCTGCCTTGTCTTGGGGTCATTTCATTTCTTTTTTTTATGGGGGAGGGTCTTTATTTCTTATGAGGAGTCTCATGTCACATAAAATCTGTATAAATTTGTATGCACTAAGTCTTTATTTATTATTGGGCATAGATTCTAAAACTTTAAACAGAATAATGTATGACACAATCAATTTTGCCATGGGCTAATTGATATAAACCAGAGCTAAGTTTCTATGGCATCTCATTAACGTTCTAACAAAACAACGTGAATTAAGCATTATTCAAGAACCTGCTGTACTTTTCTCTGCTTAATCTGTTTTATGTCCATTTATTTCTCGGGCCCAGCTGAGAACCTTTAAAGGGTCGAGGTTCAGGTCTGCCTCCCCCATATGCTCCTGCCCTGTGGAGCAAATGCCAAGCTTTGGGGAGCTCTGCACATGAAGATGTAACTCAAACAGAAATGATTGTTACTGTGTATCCTGCTGGGGTGAACAAACCCGTTGATTAGTACAGTTCTATGAACCCCCAAATTGAAGCCAAGAAAAAGGCACTTAATTTTCCAACTCATTAAAAAATGTCAGCATTTTAAATAATAAAAAAGAATTAGAAGCTACATGTACAAACCAAGATCAAGGAGAAAGCCTTTTAAAGCAATACCCCCCAAAAAACCCCACCCCAAAACAAAACAGAAACAAACTCCACACACAAAAATAAAATAATGAGGTAAAAATTAATAATCTTGTCTTCAGAATAAAATTTAATATATTTTTTCTGTATAACTATAATGACCAAATATCTTCATTGCAAAGTGACTTATAAAATATTTCCCTTAATTTATGATTGCATGTCTCAGGGAAATAATGTACTAAAGAAAGAGAAATGTATATGCGTGTGTGTCTATATACACACACATATATGTATATACGCACATGTATATACACATGTATATACACACACACATTCTGTAAGTAAAATGGGACTTGAATTCCAGAGTACCTTCTACACCTGGTACCCTGTGTCTGCCCTTTATAACTTGACTATTTGTAATGCCTTTCCTGACTAGTCCAGCCTAAAATAATGCCATCCTTTGAACACCAATGCAGTTTGCAAAGTTTGGCACTCATTCATTTATTTATTCCTCTATTCCTCTTGCTATTTCCTTATAGATGCTGTCAACTTGTTAAATTCCATCTATGGAAGTTTAGAATGCCGTCTATATCTTATGGTTCAGTTTGTTGCTCATGTTTTGAATCACAGGTTAAATTGTGATCTTGGTAGAAGGAATGGTATCTGCCCCGTACCATTTATACCATCTATACCATCTCACGTAGAAGCCACTCGGTAATGCTCATTCATACCAGTGAAGAAAGAGAAGAGCATCTTCTGTCACAGAGTTCATAAGCTCATCCTCACAGACTAACCGTGACACACAGGTAAACTGCCACCCGTCGCCGAGATGAACGGCAGGGCCCAAGTATGCGCCATGTATGGGGCCTGATACAGCATGGATGGAATCTAGGTTTGGTAAATATTGTCATCTTCTCAAATTTCCCTACAGTTGCAGTGGTTTCCATGGGCAGCCATAGATATTTTTAAGATGTACGTTTAACAGGAGAAAACATTCTATATATTAAGAAATTGTCATATTTGAGTTCCTGTAATCCTAATTTAGAGAAAAAAATTGAACCTCAGGAATATGCATCACTGAAAGAAGAAAGCTGTACTAAGAGCGTTCATATTAAATTTACAAAATTAATTCTGCAACTTGATTGTGAATATGTATAAATGTAACATTTAATTTAAATGAACTAAATAGAGTTGCCCTGATCACCTAGCAACAGCCTACAGTCTATTTAAAAACTGACATTTCATTTTCCTCTCGTGAAGAGATGCTAAGACCTGTTCTTGGGGACTGCCAGTTCTGAGCTGTGGTGCAATGGGAAGGAAATCATGGGTTCTGGTTTGTATAGTCTTTGCCCCTCCTCTGGCTCCGTCGGTGGCCTCACCTAAATGCTTCGTCTCCACATTAGCTGTGCGAAGAGGGGCCATATTCCATTATTGCTGGGGTATTTCCAGCTACAGTCCTGGGAAGTGTAATCACAGGTAGCTCTGGGTGATATCACTTACTAGAAATACTGTAACCAAATTTGCTTAAATTCACTGTCTGTCAATTGCATACATTTGTTTCTAATCCAATCCAAGCTACTTCAGCATTTGGTTTCTAAGCAAACATACTGTTGGCAGCATTCAGAATCCGGAGAGAAAGAGTACACTGGGCACTGTTGGGACAGCGTGAGGTCTTAGGAGAACTCACAGGTCTGACTCTGACCATGGCTCTTAAGGAGTGATTCACCTCACTTCCCTGCTTAAAATCCTTCTAGAGGATGAAAAGACATCCCTGACATTTCCCAATCGGTTCCTGCAGAAACTTCAGTCTGTCCCTCAGACCTGCTCTCATTTTGTCTGGTGTTAATCTAGCTATTGTTTGCCTGATTTGTTGTCTTATTGTTACTGTCAAATTCTCTGTGTTCTTTTGTTTATGCATCTTTCTCAATTAGCAGCAATCGCGCCTCCAATAAACCTCGGTGGCTACGGCACTGCCACTGCACAGAGCTGGTGACGCATCTTTCTTATAAGCAGCACCGAGCTAGACGTTTTACCTAATTGGAGAATCTCTTTTTTTCAATTAGCTAGATGTGCCCATTTTACTTTTATTATAAGTACTGATATATTTCAATGCCATCTTATTTTGTACTTTCTATTAGTCCTGCTTTTTCCTCCTTCCTTATTTTTTTTTTGTATTTTCTGAATTCTATTGCATTAACTAAGATGTTTAAATTCTATTTTTTCCTACTGGTTAGGAAGTTATAGATTACATCCCTACCCTTCTTTTTTTTTTTTAAATAATGATATTAAATATATCTACTCTTCACTAGAAACGTTTAAAAACTTTAGGAAAAAATATTTTCAGTCACTTTCCTTTTTTCTGCATGTTATTGGTATAAGTCCTCACATGGGAGACAGACAGACAGAGTGACAACACAAGAACTTCTCTGCTCTCTGTCCACGAGGGCACCAATCCCACCATGAGGGCCCCTCCCCTCGACCTCCTCTGACCCCGATTACCTCCAGAAGGCCTCATCCTGGGGGAACAGGCTTCAACACAGAGGTTTAGAGGAGACACAATTCAGATCATTGCACAAAGTAATTCAATTCAGAAACAATAGTTTGTTTGTTTTTTTTCAGAAAATAGTGCTGGAATATTGGATGTCCATATGTGGTAGGAAGGGAAGGAAGGAAGGAAAGAAGGAAGGAGGGAAGGAGGGAAGGATGGAACGAACTTGAACTTTCTTACCATATTAACAAATTACAAAACGATAAAAGTAGAAAAAAACTAGGAAAAAAATCTTTGTGACTTTTGTTTAGGGAACAATTTGTTATGCTATAAAAATCATATCCCAGAAAAAAATTGTCTAGACTTCATCAAAATTAAAATGTTCATTAGAGGAAGGTATTTACAAAAACATGAATCTGATCAAAGTTCTTCCAGACTATATTATACAACTCAATAACAAGACAAATCATCAAATTTAATTTTTAAACACTTTAATAGTTCACCAAAGAAGAAAGCAAATCACAAAAAGTGCATAACATCACTAGTCGTTAAGGAAGTGAACGTTAAAGCACCCCATGCCCCTAACGTGGTTCATATTATTAAAAGGAATGATAACCAGTGAGCGTTGGTGAATCATGGGCCACTGGGACTCATCCATTTGCTGGCACCGTTGCTTTGGGAAAGAGTGTGCCAATTTGTTAGAAGGTGAAACATTCAGTTACGAGGTGACCCAGCCTTCTCACCTGCAGATAGGCACCCAGGAGAAAGGAAAACGTATCCACGTGAGCACTTTCACTGAACTGTTTGTAGCTACTGTATTGACAATAGTCAAAGATTGAAAACTACCCAAGTGTCCATCAATCATTGATGGAAGAACTAATTGTAGTATGTCAGTATAATAGGAAATTATTAAGAAAAATGGTAACCAATTGCTAATACATGCAACAACGAGGATTGATCTCAGGCATTAGACTAAGGTAAGGCAGAAATAAAAGAATACCTATGGGATGATTCCATCCAGAGGAAAGGCCAGCAAAGGCAAAACTGCAGTGACAGAGGGCAGTTAAGCCTGGTTCCCTAGAGCCGAAGATGGTGGTGAGGGCAGGTTTACCTGCGGAGAGGTACAAGGAAAATTTTTTTGATCATTTAGGTGTTTTATATCTTGATCTAGTGATTATGTGATTGTATAGATTTTTAAAAATCAGTGAATTGTATGCTTTAAATGGCTGAATTGTACTTCATCTAAGTTATACCTTAACAAGGGAACTTGGCTTTGAATTTAATTCTTTTCTTTGATGGTAATCTACTTTTTCTCCCTTGGGCAACTTCACAAAAATTTTGGGCAGAGAGAGCATCTGTAGTGTTCCGCAATTTCGTTACAATGTATCCAGCGGCAGTTTCTTTCTATGTATTTACTGTGGTCACTTTGATTGCAGAATCTGTGAATTCATGCTTACATCAATTCTGAAAAATTCTGTACCCCTATCTTCCTTGTTTCAAATATTTCCTCTTCCTCATTTCTTTTTATTCCCTTCCTTTGGGACTCTGATTACACTTGTGAATATTTTTTAACATGTTAACATGTTCTCTGTGTCTTTTATAGACTTTATCTCTTTTTTAAAAGATTTTATTATTTCTAGAGAGAAGGGAAGGGAAGGAGAAAGAAAGGGAGAGAAACATGGATATGTGGTTACCTCTAACATGGGGGGATCTGGCCTGCAACCCAGGCATGTGCCCTGACTGGGAATCGAACCGGTGACCCTTTGGTTCCCAGCCCGCGCTCAATCCACTGAGCTATACCAGCCAGGGCTCTGTGTCCCTTTAATAGCTCCTGTATAGTTTCCATTTCTCTGTCTCTCTGTGCTAACTTCTAAGTAATTTTCTAGATATGTATTCCAGTTCATTACTTCTTCCTTTAGTTTATACTAATCTACTCTTTGTCTTCCTATTTAATGATATATTTTAAATTTTAGAAGTTCTATCTGATTCTTTTTCAAGTGTCCTTTAAAAATAGGATAGTATTCCTTGCGCATATTTTTAATTCCTGTGGGGGCCCGCCAGGCTGCAGGGGATCACGGACAGAGCCCCCACTGTGAAAACGGTGGCGGGACTTGGTTTCTGGTCCCTGGAGCCGGCGGGTATCTTGACATCTTCTGGACCTTCTCCTTCTCAGCCTTGAAGGCAGGAACAAGGTCTTGGCATGTGCGTCATGTTCCAGGAAAGAGATAATCTTGAGGACACTGCTATCTGTGGGCTAATGTTCTCAGGATGTGAGAACATCTTGCCCTCTTGATAGCCTTCGGTAATGTACAAACTTTTGTAAAACAGCATTGTTCTCGGGCCACTGTAGTTCTGCATATAAGCCAGCAGTTTCTTGAATAAACTTGCCATTTGCCAGCCAGGAGCACTTGGACCTCTCCATTATTTTAATTAAGTTAAGTCCATCGCCTCACCTCGCGACCACCTTGCTGCCGCGGGCGGCGGCAAATTCCCTTTTTTAATTTTAAAAATATTTAAATATGTATAATTTATATTCTGTGTTTGATAAATTCACTACTCAAAGTCCTGGCATCAAATTCTGCTCTTCATTGTTCAGCCTGACTCATTAATACTGGCTGTTTTCTTGTGAGTTCTGATATTTTGAATCCTGAGTGCCTATTCCCTGACACTTACCTATAAATGTGTAAACTCTGATCTGACGTGTTATCCCTGAACAATCACATTTCCTTCCATCGGATTCCTGGGGCCAGTCAACGTCCATTCTTAACTTTCCCAGATCACACCCACAGTGTGGGCTTGAGCCCTGATCTCAGCTGAGAGCCCGCTGTGGATTTTCAAGGGAGATTTTCACTTTGTCGCAAATGCCAACCCTAGCTAGACAAATGTCCTTGCCACTTTTCTTTCCTGATGGTAAATTCCTTTTTCTCCGGTAAAGTCCAGTCTATCGGCGATGATACAAGATCTCGTTCATACTTCCTTCCTGATCCTTCTGAATCCTTAACCCTACACTGCTGGTCTCTCCATGACAATCAAAACCTAGAAGTCCAGGATCCAGGTCAGGGCACCCACTACTTTGGACAAGGAGAAAAACCCAAGGAATGGTTTGAATCATAAAGAAATAAAATATTCCAACCAATCATGGCTTATAAGTACGAATTACCCAAGTTAAGAATGTGTAAGTGTGCATGCGTGCATATATATTTGGGAAACACTTTGAATGGGAACCTGTTTATTTTTGTTGTCTCAGGGGTTACATGGATAGTTTTGTATTCAACTGATGACACTCAGCAGAGTCAGGGACTTAACAAAAACAACCATTGTTTTCAAGGTCAGATCACACTGGAGACAGTCCCTCCTCCTCTCGTTGGTAATACTCTTGTAACTTGTCTCTGTAAACCTAGCACTAAAAATGCCTTTCTGTGGACAGGTGGTTAGAATAGTATACAGAACTCATTTTTGACTCTCAAAACCCAAATTATGTGCAGGCCATAGATATAGACAACCTCGTAGGCTGACACACCACTTAACTGTTAAATCACCTAAAGGATGATCTTGTCTTTCTATTATGTGAATTCAGGAGCACAAAACTGTTTAAAATTCCATCCCTAGAGGAATTCAATTAGGAGAGTTATATTTCTTCAGCCATCCTAGAAGGAACCAGCTCAATATTTTATCATTGTGTATTTTTAAAGCTACTTTGGGTTGTTTTTGGAAAAGTGAGATTGAAACCTGGGACACAGAATATACACTGTGTGTATGGTGTGAATTTCACCAGGGCTGTACAACTCAAATAACTGTTTCCTACCCATTTGGCATCTAGGGAAGCCATGGTCCACCAGCATCGCAACATGCAACCATGTAAATGGTTAGTAGGTGAAACACACACGCTGCTTGGCCTATTTAAACAGTCACAAAGAGATAGTGCTTTCACATGCCAGTTTCAGAGTATCCTAGAATGGCATAAGAATAAAGAAAAAGAAAGATACATTGTAGCATTAAAAATAGTCCAGAGGCACAGTGCAACTGTGGGGAAAAGAAATTACCGAAGCATTTAGCTCAGGTAGTTTGATGAGACCAGTGCTGATAGAGAGTGGAGGCTGAACACATTCTGAGTTATGAAATGAAAGAAAATAGTGGACAAAGGAAGACAATGGTAATAATTACTAGCACTGATTGGGTTCTTACTGTATAGCAGAACTATACAGTAAATTGAGGATTTACTTTAAAAAACAGCTCCAGTTTTAAGAGAATCCATTTACCAAGTGTGTAGCCAGTGCCACTTTATCCAGAGAGGAACTTTAAGAGTTAGGTCCTGGTAGTCACCCTGTTCTTCAGATGAGACGCTGACATAGAGTTCCCACCCCTTCCAAGATCACATGAACTTGAAAGTTAGACATGCAAGTCCCACGTCGGCAGACTGCAGAGACCCTGCTGCCCAGCCACCCCTCCACGGTGCTCTCCTCTGACCACTGACCTTCATCTCAGCCCAGTCACTGAGTGTCTCGTGCATCCCATTTTAAAGATAGGCACGTTAAAGTCAGAACTCAGTCCCTTGTACAGGATTCCTTGTGGGCACCAGTATCAAGATTCAAATGGGTTTGTCTATTGCTAGGCTTTCTGAGATTTCCCCTGTGTTATTCTGCCTCTGTGACAGTATGTTTCACTTATTCGTTCATTTGTTTGTTCGTTTATTTATTTATTTATTTATTTATTTATTTATTTGATGAGTGCATGTTGAGCCCCTTGCACCGTGCCTTTTTCTGGGCTCTGGGGACACAACAGTGAACAGGAAAGTCAACATTCCAAAGGTTACATTCTAGTGGGGAGGGATGGGCAACAAGCAAATAAACCAATAAGTGAAACGTTAGTAGGTGTAAGGGAGAAAAATGAAGCACTGTAAGGAGCTAGAACGTGATGGGAAGATGGGTGTATTTAAAGCTTTTAGGTGAGATGAGCAATGCAAGGATGTATGTCGCTGCCAGGGGTCATTCTATAATACTGTCATTTTCTATCACATGTATCTTGACATCTCAGTTTATATGACCTTGAAACTGAATCCAAGTTTTATATTATTTTTCTGGTTCGTGTTTGACTGAAATCTTACCCTTTCGGTAAAGAATCGATTTTATGCTGGTTTTATTTCATAGTTCATCTTGAATGATTGTTCCAAGAGACAAAATTGTTTTCTTTTTCTAAGTACTTATCCAGAATAACTGTCTTTAAAAAGGGGGAAATGTTTGGGCTTCATAGCAGAGTGTGCCTTGCCAACAATTAAGTGGAAGCAAGGGTCTCCCCTTGTCAGTCAGATTTGATATGGGACTTCAGTTCTTGGAGGCAACTGCATGGAAAAAGCAGCAGTGGTGTCAAGAGCTCATTGGCTAGTTTTAATTGAAGCCTTACATGATGGAGTATGTGACAAGAAGATGCATTCAACTTGTTTTTCCTTTTCTTTGAAACACTGAAACTCTTCTTCCCAGTAGTAGTTAAAAATAGACAGCTGTCAGCAACTTACTGTCGGCTTCCAATGGCTACAGTATCACTTCCTTGTGTGAATGCTTTGCTGATCGAAAACAAAGTAATTCAACATGGAAACTATGTTGAAAATCAGAACCCATTCTAGATAATAAGCAGTCTCCATTTCTGTAGCACCTTCTCATGTATTCTTCTGCACATGTATGACTTGGTCTGAGGGACCCACAGAAATGGTCTGGGGGACTCCACCTCGAAGAACTGGGTGAAAACTCAGTTTCTGGGCTTCACTCTCTTGACCAGGGGTGACCAGCCAATCACTCATCCATTCATTTCATTATCCAGCCAATAGTTGTTGAAAAGCCTCTTTAGACAGGCATTTTCTCCAAGGCTTTGGGAAATAAAACAAGAAAAAGAAACAGTCTCTGCCTTCTAAAGAATTTATTATAGAATTGGATAATGGTCTATTCTAATTCTCTCCTTTTAATTTATTTAAGCAATCTTGTTTTATTGGGTATTTAGGAATATATATAAAGTATATATGTAAAATATTGCTGTGTGTATAACTATTATATAATACATAAAAGACCTATATTGAATATCCCCATAAAATATTTGTCCATACTTCTGATTATTTCTCTGGATCTCTACCAGTAGAATAACTAGGTCAAAAGGGATGAACATTTTAGCCTAATAAATAAATCTGAAAAAGTTAGGCCCACCTAGCAAAGCAGGAAAAAGTAGTCTGTCCCTTCTCCATTGCCACCAACCCTGGGCTGGAGGCTGTCATTGTGCCCTGTCCTTGACCACCGTGAGGACACCGAGTGCTGCTCGAAGTGTGTGTCACTGACCACTGCTCTTTAAATCCTTTTCAAAATGGTAAACCTTTTCTCATTTTCAAGAATAACATGTGGAGTTAAACAGTGCTCATCCAAATTTTTTAATGACATTAATAGTTTGTGTCTAACATGAGATCATCGAGTTTTGTTTTTTGTTTTTGCTTATACATCCTGAATTTTAGAGAATTAAGCTGTCATGAAAAGTGCCATCAGTTGGTTTGAGAAGTTCCTTTGACCAAAAAAATGAAGATTACCGCTGACCCAGCATTGAACATTGACTTAACAGCAAATATTAGGGGAACTAAATCGATCAGTGTTTTGTGAGGGCTGATTGAATTTTATAAAAACATATTTAGGATATTGTGAATTAAAAGTATTAAAACATGGTATTTGGTGCTGGTGCATTTACTAAAGCACAAAATTCCTGCCTACAGAAATGTGAATAAAACATCAAGGTGAGGGTGCAGAATCCTAACCACACCTTACTTCCCCCAGAGGCTTTGGTGACGCCTTGTGGTTAGTCCACAAGGGTCGCTGGCATCTCTACAGCGGCGTTTTTTCCATGCTTGCCTCGCATGCCCCGCTGCTTGGTCTCTTGGCTGTCCTCACCTCCTTGCTTGTGCTGTTTCTTCCCAGAACCATCGGACACAAAAACCGCTACGTCAAGGTGCCCCGCGGCCACATCTGGGTGGAAGGCGACCACCACGGCCACAGCTTTGACAGCAACTCCTTCGGGCCTGTAAGTCACCCCATTGCTGGTGTCAGGGAATTCACTGGGAGGAGCAAGAGTGTGCCGGATGGTTGGCTCGAGTAACCCGTCCAAGAGCCATCATGAACTTTGCAGGGAGACAATTTACATGTGAAAATCTCCTTGCAAGTGTCCTGGATGGGTCATGGAAGCCATCAGGGGCGTGTGTGCTGGTGTGTGTGTGCATGTTTGTCTGTTGCATGGAAAGGAACCCGGGTGCTTCCATGAAGCATGAGAAGAGCCTTCGGCTGACAACTGGCCCCTACGGGAGAGTCGTTCCCCCCCACAGAATGGCTTGGTACCTTATCTTCTCAGTTATTTAACTGATGATACAATGTGTAAAAGACCTCTAGGCATTGGTTTTCTACATCAGTTGTTAAAAACGCAAATATCTTGGAAATCACATGGGTGAGTAACAGTTTGTCAGCATTTAACTTACAGCAGAAATGCAGACATTCCTTATGCCAAGTTCATGGTACATAAAATATGTGAGTTAACTGGTATTTTATATATGGTTTTTCATTTTGCATATGTATGGAAATTCTCTACTTATGAGCCCCTAACATAAATCATTATATAAAGCAAATAACCTTTTAGTTCCTGGAGATTGCACCTGATCTCTAGTTACCTACGTCTATTTAAACAATGTGGCTCTTCACCCATTAGATTTTCCTCAATGGAGTCCTATCTATACCTTAACATTTATATGTAAGTTAGTATTGAACACCTTCAAGTGGGTTTGGAAAAAAAACACACACATGTCCACATGGTTTTGCCTAAAGCTGACTATTGTCACTAATGGGCAGTCTCTTTGACTCACTTTCGGCTAGAAGCACAATTACTGAGAGATGCAATTAGATCAGAATTAGGGGTAAGTGAAAAAAATTTTAGAAGGCTATATCTACTTCTTTTTTTCTAGTTGCAATGCTGGTAAAAACCTCTAAAGCCTTTTTTGCTTTTGAGTAGTAATTATCACAAAAGTACAGTTTGGTTTTTGTAGCGTGTACCAAAGGCGGGATCAACAGACCAGAAGTCCTGTGTGTCACCTGTAGCTTAAAAGTAATTCCTGCGAGCAAGTTCAGTAACAACTTGAAAGCAAAAATAAATCACCTAAGAGCCCTTTTATTTCTTTCCCATCCATAAGATTAAATCTATTTAACGTATCACATTTTGAGCCACATCAGCATTAAAAACGTTAGTTCCCGTTAGTTTGGGTTTTCATTTGTAGGGACTCTGAAGTAGATGGTTTGCTATCCGTTGCAGGCTGTGTGGCAGAAGTGTGAGGTTGGTTTGCTTTTTCTTTATTAATTAGCCAGTGAAATACTATTTCTATAAGTTGTATGACCCTCAGTGCGCCATATCCCACCTGCGTCCTCATTTGGGAGGGGAAAGGAAGGGTTCTGGTGCCCGAGACCCACCCTGTGCCCAGTCCTTGGAGCCCCTCTGCTGGGTTCTGGGCACGTCACCTGGAACCACTGAACCGTGAGTTCACGCAGGAGAGGGTATCAGGTGTGGAACTATCCTGTCACTTCATCTTTAAAAAAGAGAGAAGGCGAGAATCGTGTGTGAAGGACAATTTCATTGTGTTTATTATGCTAAAAAACTATAGCATGCTACACATTGACAAATATACTGTGTGTAGCACCTGACTTCCTTTTGGTTTACATCAAGTTCTTAAAGGAAATCTACTTTTTTATTCTGCCTTGAACCAAGAGTATGAGTCTGAGACACAAAATGACTTCCTGTTTCCTATTTATTTCTTAGTATGTGAATTTGTGTTTCTGATTTGGCTTATCACCTCTTTAGGTAGGTCCTGGATGGGGTTACATAGTTTTATGAGTGGGAGATTAATGATGGAATATGAATTTAAAATAGCGATGCTAAGTTATAGTAGTAAACTCCATTCCAACAGAACAAGCTCCCACACCTGTCTTCCTTCCTTCTGGTGAGGCCACTGTGGAAAGAAACTAGCAGACACTTGCAATTGAAGCTGATACATTGTAACAACACACAAAGTTGGATAATCTTGGTTACAGATTCCTCGTCAGTCCCTCAGTTTGTATGGGTTTGTATTTCCTCATGTCTAAATGGAGACATTTTCTCTTCTCTGAATCCATCTTAGATAAACAATTGATAGAACGAGTGTGTGTGTGTGTGTGTGTGTGTGAGAGAGAGAGAGAGAGAGAGAGAGAGAGAGGGGCTGGATAGGAAATGTTCTGATTATGAATGTATCTTCATGGAATATCTTGGTCCCAACCTTCGTGAATATATCTTCATCACACAGTAATAGGAAATGTCCTATCTTCTCGTAATATCAATTCACTAATATGTGACTTAGATTCTTAATATGGGAAATACCGTTCCTAAGTGTTCTTCAAAATGATAATAATTTCCTGGAAGTGTTTTTCAGTGCATTTGCTGGATTATATATTGAAGATATCCGATGATTCTGACATGCAGGTTTATGATTACTTAGTGTATTGGATAAGCTCTTCTCTTTGTAATTCTTGGCTCTGTGAAACAAGTTAGGGTCTTTCCCTTCGCCAGCCCTACTTCCATGTCAGGGACGTTGAAACATTGTTTATCGTAGCTCTGTTGTTTGGCAGCACCCGGAGGAGCTGATTAGAACAAATGTTGATGGGTTTTTCTGCTTGTTTGGTATACACGCATAGCTGTGAGTAGTGATTTTTCTAATAGTGATTTTTAATTATTTCAAATTCACAGACTCTGCTTCAATGAAAAAGGTGTGCCATAGTTCCTTTCTTCCAGTTATTATAAATATTCATTGCGGTACCTGTATTAGAAACATTCTATTCAATTCATTCCTGTGGGTAGAAACACAAATGTGACCCCTTCTGTGGCCCCTATTCAGGTTGTGTACTTTCTGTCTTTGATGGTTTATCATAGAGATAACCTGCCCAGTGTGTGTGAAAGTATTTAGGCTCTCAGGTTCATGACCATCTTATCACCTTGTGAACTGTTTGTGTCCAGGAACCGCGAAGCACAGCTGAGCAGTTTGTGTGCGGAAACTGCCCGATGTAGCATCTCTCTCTGGGACCGGAGCTGCACATTCCACCCAGCAGGAATTCTTCTGAGTTCCAAGTCATTCGGAAAAGATCTAATCATGTGTTCTATGGATACCTAATCAGATAAAATATTAGCCCCCTAGAATATTTTCTTGAAGCAAAAATGCCTAAAGATAGTTTTCGAATCCATGTGTCTTAGAAATGTTACTTTTAATGAACCGAGCTGATGGTCTGAAAGGGATATGTGATTGAACTGAGCTGATGGTCTGAAATCACTGATAAGTGATTGAAATGAAGATTAAAATTGTACAGTATTTCTTTTGAATGTAATGAAATTCAAAAAGTTTTTACTTTTAAAAAAACTAGTGAAAAAGTAAAGGACAGGAAAGGTAAAGTTTATGTTTTTATAACATGCAAGCCTTTCATTTAGGTCTTTGAGACATTTTTCAGAATTTACTGGTTTCCCACCATGATTTCGGGCTGGATTCTGATGGGTGGAAGGGATCAGGGGAAACAAGGGTGCAGTAACTGCAGAAAGGTGTCCAGATTAGGGAAGACATGTGGGAAATGAACATTTTAGGAGGTTTACCACTAGCCATGACTGTTTTTAAAATTTCCCAACTTTATGCATTTTTGGTGAAAAATGGAATCATAGTATGTGATTAACCAGGGCTGTACAACAGAATTCTCGGATATATAAATCGGTAAAGGAAGTGGAAGAATGGGAAGCTTTGATATTCTTGAGACCACATAGCAAAGGGCAGTGGAGATTTGGGAGATGTTTCAGATTCAGAGACGACACAGGCAGAGATCCCAGTTGTGGGCGGTGAGCAGTGCACTGAACCAGCGAGTCTTCCCAGTCCTTCTGCCACTGGTGCCTAAGAGCTGCCCGATGCCTTGGAGGAGCAAGGAAGAGGGTCAGTGGGTACAAGGACTGAGAAACAGGTCCTGCCTGCGTGCAGGGAGAGCCCAGAGGGGAGGCAGACAAGTCGCCAGGCAGCGGGGAAACAGCATGCGTTCTCTCTGCAAGGCACACAGGGGCCCCTTGCAGGAGTGGAAATTGTGTGCTACAAACCCACCAGAGAAAACTGTGCAGTCTCCTAGGAGGGTCTGGTGAAACAGTATTCTGAAATGGGGGGAAATTAAGAAACTGGGTAAATCCTCCTACTGTGTGGAACACCCTCAATTCCCCACGTTTTGTGAATGGAGCCAGTCATGCCGGGGCTGGCTGACGGGCCCCAGCTATCCGGACAGCACCTTGCCTGTACCACACAGGACAATCTCATGCACGCGTGCGAATGAACTGACATTTCCTTTGATTTATTTTTGAAGTGTAGCATTTCCCTTGTGTAAATTCTCTCCAGCAGCTAGAGTAACTTTCATTTAAAATCAGCCATTTTCAAATAAAGAAAAGGGTCATTAGACTGTGTTGAGAGGATCCAAATACAGTGTTCCATCTCCATTTTCTTTGAAAAAAATGATGCTTACACTTTAATTGGTCCTATTTTCTTATTTTCTTGTAGGACATGCTTTTGTTCACTAAGGCACTTTGTTGGGCACTAAAATAATCAATATTTTATGTGCAATTAATGGTCACAACAGCCCTATGCATCTCCACACCATCGAACCTCACCTTGGGGTTTCTCTGGATGTTTCTCAGACTTCCCTTAAACCGTGCTGGGAACCACCACCTCACGTATTTTATTTAGGTACAATTTCCATCGGGCTGGTATAGACACGACAAAGGCATGCACTTCATAAAAAGGTCAAAGCCAATGAAAGGAAAGCCACTGTAATTAAAATATTTGTATAACCGAGGCAGGTCATTCTCAGAAGAAAACAAAAGCCCATTTTCTAGAGCAATGTTCTAAATACAGAAATGCCTGGACTGCCAAAAACCACAGAGTCCCCGAGGGTCAGCATCGCTCTTGGTTGGAGGTGTGCTCTGCAGTTAGGACATGGACAACAACAGCGAGAAAGCGTATCACTTTAAAAAGAGAGCCTGGGCAGACAATGGCAGCCAGAAATAGTGGTGACGTAATTAATTATCACCCCCCAGCCCTGTTCCGAGAGCAGAGACAATCTCAGCTTCCATTTTCACCAAATCAAATTCTGCCTGGCATCTTTATCTTTCTGCTCGTGTAGAAATCATTTTCCACATGATTTCATTTTCAGAGAGGAGAAATGTCAGCAGAATTGTCATTAGACTTCATTACGATGGCAGCCGCTCTTTCTGTGGGCCGTTTAGTTACAGAACTAGGCACGTTCGTTTTTCAGAAATGCCTATTCCCTGACAGGGGGTCAGGAGCCAAGATTCAGTTCAATATGTACGATGTTATTAATTTAGCCATTTTATAAGATCTCAGGACTTTTTTTTTAAATATTTTATTTATTTATCTTTAGAGGGGAAGGGAAGGAGAGAGGGAGAGAAACATCAATGTATGGTTGCCTCTGGTGTGTCCCCTGCTGGGAACTGGCCTGCAACCCAGGCATGTGCCCTGACTGGAAATTGAACTGAGATCCTCTGGTTCGCAGGCCTGCGCTCAGTCCACTGAGCTACACCAGCCAGGACTGATCTCAGGACTTTTTAAAAAATTCGATAAAAAAAAACCCTTGTTATTTGTAAGACACAATGGGTAAATGCATAGGGAAAATAAAACGGACCATCCAAGAGGTTCAAAAGTGGGAAAAAAGTCAGCTCTTGCTGTGTCCTGGAGGACAGCAGCAGAGAAGGCTGCCACTGTCAGGACACTGGGACTCAAGGTCTGAGACTGAATTGCCTCATTTAAATGGATATCTACTTATAAAATACTTGCCGGGTAATTGCTCTCCACTGTTCTTCCTATGCAAACACCAAACTATGTAAATGACCCTTATCTTTTGGCTCAGCTCCCAGGAGATAACTTTCCTTGGAAATTTTTTATTTTCCTGAAGTTTATTGAGTAATCTTAAAGATGACTTTGCTTTGTGTCAACATCCTGTTGGGCATATTTACCAAAACAACTCGCAGGAGAACTTAAGGGTTGGTGTGATGGTCAGCAGCCCTGGTGGCCGTATCCTGCCTCCCAGAGTTGTAGGCAGGGCCCATAACAGACCACAGTAACCACTGTGTTAGGTGCCATCTTTTGTAAGGCCCCTGCGGCTTTGGGGTGCATTAAAATTTGTCTGCCTTGGCAAATCCAATGCAGTCCTTTGTTATTATGCTGAGAAGCCGCGCTGTGGTGTGTCCTCTAGATGGGACATCACAGACCTTGTAGCTTCAGCATAAATAATAGTGATTCCTCACACATGATTCCCAGGTGACTCTGCTCCAACCCCTCCCCCTGTCCCTCCGAGTTGTGCTGAAAAGAACTTTGATCACATCCTGCCACTTCTTAAAACAATATCATCAGCCTGCAGCACCTATCATGCTTGAAGCAGAAATGTTAGAAGCCTTCCGTTTTAAATCAGAAACAAGATGAAAAGGTCCATTCTAACCACTGCCATTCAGCATAATGCTAAACCAGTCATTGCCAGTGCAGGTGAAGGCCAGGAAGGGAAATAAAAGATGTAGAGATTGAAAAGAAAGATTCCAAACTGTCATTCCCTCTCTCAAGTATGTGATTGCCCACTTAGGAAACCCAGAAAGAACCTGCAGAAGTGTTCCAACAGTTCTCCCACTGCACTTAGCAGCATGAAGAGCTGCCACAGGCATGACAAACCATGTCTGGACATCATCAGCAAAGAGCAAATCCACCTTCTTAGAATCTGCCATTCAGAAGAGCAGTGAACACTTGGGGCAGTGGTTGCTTCTGGAAGGGGATGGAGGTGACTGGGGGGCGGTGACTGGTACGTTCTTACGGCCTAGACAGGGCGATGGGTGTACAGTCATTCCTTGGATTAGGGTTTACACCGTCTATGTCTGGAACACAACGGAACATTGTCAATAGGCACATGAGCAAAAATATTCCAAGTTGGAGTCAGCTGCTGCCCATCACTCACAGCGGCCTTCCCCAGTGTCTGCGGGGCCTTGGGTGTGGGGGTCTACATCACACTTTCCTCAGTGTGTTAACAGCTATGTCAGGTTAACAGACTGCCAAATGAAATATGTCCCTTTCTCTTAAAATAATAAATATACCTTTATATGGCTAAAGCCAGCAAACATATAAAATGACTGAATTTAATTATCTTTACCAAGTCTGAATATTCTGCTGGAAGGCCTGTGATGTTGGAGTGATCTCATATAAGCAGTTATAACTCAAATTATTATACGCTTATTCATAAAAATTTTCTGACCTCCATTTCTGCAAAATTGCTGTTACAGTAAAGATTTCCACATAATTTGCACTTATTTACAATAATTATATAAAGGATTAAAATAATATTTAATTGCATTAAGAGTATAGAAAGTCAGAATATATGTTTATCAAAATGTAAATGAAAAGTAAATGTAAAAAATTACAAAGTGCATTTTTTCAAAATTTTCTAAATTTTTTGGCAAAACATCAAGAGTATCTTTCAAAATCCAAAGGAAAAATAAAAATGACTACTAATGAACATAAAAGTTATATCAAAGTATTTAAATAAAACTAAATCATTAAGTAGTTAAAGAATTAATTAAGTCTTACTACATATTTTTATAAAAGTCTAGATACAGGTTGCGAGTTCGGTTTCCATGTAGTGGCTCCTGTAAAGAGTCAGGAGCCATCTTCCTTTGTTTCGTGTCCTGAACTACGTACCTGCAGGTATAAGGGGCACCGTGGAGCCCTTTACATTTCTGGACAGGAGGGTAATAAGAAGAGGCCTGTCAGCCAGACCGATCTGGGAAGATTGGGACTGAGAGTTTAGGCTGCCAGTGAGAACCCAATTACTGGATAATAGTGTAAGCTCAGGTGGGAGATGATTAGGCCATAGACTAAGGTGGCAGTAATAAAAACATGAAGAAGTGGATCAATTTGAGGGTCCTTAGGAAACAAAACTTGACTGAATATGTATTAGACCCTACTGCCCGGAATGAACTCACCTCATCTGTCAGAGAAGTTTGCCGGCTAAAATGCTCAGCTGCCTTCACACTCAGCTCCACATGATCAGACTTTAAAATTAAGCACAAGGAACTCAAGTCAGAACAATATTTTGGTGGTCATTTTTATGTGGAAGGCCAAAAGGCGGATGGAGAAGACAAAGTGATATCTCCAGGCTTCTTTAATTTACCAAGTGCTTGGGCTGATACTTGGGCTACCCGTGTTGACTGGCCCAGGAGAACTGGGCCGCCTCCTAGTGATTGGACCACAGTCCTGATCAGGGGAGGGACAAGAGAGGCTTTGTCCCCCAGCACCGCCCCCTCCCGCCCCCCCATCCCCGCCTCCTGGGAATTTACAGGCTGGGGCTAATCAATCCATCAGAACTCTGTTCTGCACACGGCATCTCCGACAGCCAGGGTCCTGCCCACCTGTTCCACAGCCCCTCTGCTCCCTGTCTGAAGTTCGCCCGTGTCTCAGGAGGTAAAGGTAATTCCTAGACTCTAGCGGTGAATGAGAAGGAACTGTACCAGGGAAACGGAAACATTTCGATTATTAAACTGGCTGGTAGAAAAGCAGGTTTAAACCTTTTCTCGTTCATTTTTGTTGTTATTTATAGTTATTTAAAGTGTAAATCTATATATTTTTAAACTTCTTTTTTAAATGATCTTATTTATTAATTTTAGAGAGAGGGGAAGAAAAGGAGAAAGAGGGAAACATCAATGTGTGGTTGCCTCTCACGCGCCCCCTACTGGGGACCTGGCTTGCCACACCCCAGGCATATGCCTGGACTGGGAATCGAATTGGCGACTCTTTGGTTAGCAGGCCAGCACTCAGTCCACACTGAGCGACACCTGCCAGGGCTATACGATGTATTTTTAAATTAAAATGTTTTTAAAAAGAAATTGTTAGTTTCTACTTACATTAACTAATCACTTCTCTCAGTGAAATTACTGTATTAAAATAAGTGTAATGCAATTGTGGAATGAAATTAGGATGCGGTCAGTGGAGGGGGAAGGGGATTATAAGGCTTCGTCAAGTTGTGGAATGTCAGTCCTACTGTTTTGATCAAGACACCTGATTTAACGAAGGTAACTATTAACTAGGATCTGCTTTTGCTAAAAGCCACGTGAGGCTGCAGTTTTACTTTGACCTCCACTGATCATACTGATGGTCGAAGGGCTGCAACCAGACCAGCTGGAAGCTTCTCACAAAGGTCTCTGCTTGTGGCGTGTTTGTCTTTTTCCCACAAAAGCGTTCAAGTCAACCTGCCTTCTATTTATTGGGAAGCAGCCGGCAGCGGAACGTTCTTCTCAAATGAGCCATAATTACATTTAGTTTGTTCACAGAAACTAAGTTTCATTTCAGAAACCTAACGAGATGATAAATGATGTCATTTCTGCAAGTCACTGTGGAATGATGTTTGTTGGCTCTGGCCAAGGAAAAACTCTAATCCTAAAACATTTGGTCCAGAGGCTTTTAAAGAAAACTTAACTGTGTGTTTCTTCTGACATTAAAAAATAAAATAACCCTCCCAAAACAAAAAACATAGGTATTTGTTTGGTCTTTTAAACAAAGAAAACACATGTACTGAAGAGGGCATAGCAATGGCATTAAATGAGTGGATTCTTTTTGTTTTTAAGATTTTATTTATTTTTCTTTAGAGGGGAAGGGAAGGAGAGAGGGAGAGAAACATCAATGTACGGTTGCCTTTCATGTGTCCCCTGCCGGGAACTGGCCTGCAACCTTAGGCATGTGCCCTGACTGGGAATCGAACCGCGATCGTCTGGTTGGCAGGCCCGCACTCAATCCACTGACCTACACCAGCCAGGTAAATGAGTGGATTCTTGAAACCAAAAGACATGGTTCCCCAGGCTTGTGTTTGCAGATTTAACGCATGGCCCTGAACTGGCCAAAATCTAACAGTGTCCGATGAGAAGGCCATTTCAAAGGCCGTTCATTGAAGTGCATAGGATTTAAATAACCTTTTTTTAATTTTTGGCTCAGATGGACATTGCTGGTTAAATCACTGAATCTTTTCAGATAGTATTATACTATGGAGTCAAAAAAGTAGACTTGATGTAAGATCTTAAATAAATTTTCCAGAGTGAGGTCTCATTTGGCTTTATTATAGGCACATGATACTTCTCTATATTTTAACTGGGCAGGCTGGGCGGGGAGGGGGCTCCCATGCTTTAGCTGAAGCATTTTCTGCTTTGGAGGAGACGAGTGTGTGTCTGCAGGGAAGGCTCGCCATAGCCCTTGGGTCAGGCTCCCTATAACGGTATAGTATTAGTGTGAGATTATATTAAGTGCACCGGCCTATCATTACCTCTAACTGTCTCACTCCTCATCCATTTGGAGTTCATTATCCACAATACCTTTTCTTTGTCTCAGCAAAGTAAATTGAGTATTCAGGTTTTTAAAGAAAACCATGAATAGGGTTTAAATCAGATAGGCCTGTGTGTAAGGCCATTACCCTAAGTGATGTATCACGGTCCTTCCTTTATGTGCAGGAAGGTTGCCCTTTCTATAACATTATTTTTTAATATCCTCTCTTTTTAATCTCTGAAAGACTCTGACAGGGCCATGGGGGCTATTGCCAGGATCCTTTGATTGGTGTATCAGTTCAAATGTGCTTTTCTGTAACTTCAGTCCAGTTTAAAAATAAACCAGCCAAAACCATCATGAATCATGCAAGTCAGAGGCATTTGCAGATGCATGCAAAATCACTCTATATATTCTTCATGCTCAATACAATGTAAACTGGGCCTAGAATACATTACAGTGTCTTCCCTGCTCATCATTCTGTGTTCTCAACCCCTGATTTCTTTTCCCCCCAGCAGCAGCCCCTCCTTCTGCCTTAGGAGTCTATACCTCCCCTACTCTCTGACTCTTTTCCTCCCCATTTCCTCCAGAGGTGGAAGTCTGATAACCTTTCATAGAGTCAGAGGGGGGGGAGGAGCAGGAGGAAGGGAGACCAAGATGGAGAGAGACCATCTCTTGCAAACGTTACTTTCAACTCTTTATAAATGTGGCATGAGTCTTTCTCCTCCACTCAGCATCATCGGGGAAGGAAGGGATAACAGAACAGTAGAGATCAGCCTGCCAGCAGAGCAATTACGTGTGCAGAGGTTGCTCCCCCAATGTGTCACCCTGTCCCCTCATTTGGTCCCGAAGGCAGTGACGGATGGTGCTGGGAGAGTGTTTTGAGCTCTTGGACCTAAAGGAGGGGTTCCAGTGTCCTGAGACAGGCAGGGTCCAGTGTCTGTGTCCACCCCTCAGAGGTTTTGGTGGGTACGTGGAAAGTGGGGCTTTGGGATTTTTTTTTCTTGTTTTGTTTTTAGGACAGCACCAGCGACCAGGTGGATGTGGAAACAGGACGACACTTTGAGGAATCCCCTCTTGGGAAGTAATTTGGAGAATCTGGTTAAGAATTCTTTGAGTGTGAAAGAGCCCTGTTCACCCTGGCAACTCGCTGAGCCTTCCAATCTCTGGAAGGCAGCCTGGACTTGGTGTCACTCACCAGGAGTCAGAGCCAAGTGGACGGCCAGTGGCAGGCCAGCAGGCTCACTTGCCTCCACAGCTGACATGGGCTTTATTTCGTGTGGTGCCATCCCTCTGTGGAGCAGTCAACTGGACATCGTACAGTGTGACTCACCCGAAAAATAGCGTGGAATTCGGTGTTTGCAGTGGGGGGCAGTGCCAGAAAAGACTGATATACTCTGAGAGGGAGGCTTATGACTTTATGTGGCTCTGAGATTCTGCTCTCTGCTGGCAACCTCCACAAGTCCAAGTGCAAAGCACTTTCAGTGACAGGGTGGTGGGGGCAGTGCTCAGCTTTTTGGCAGTTCTGCTCTGGACGGAGGGGGAGAAGCAGGCACTCCTTGGAGTACCTCCCACAGTTGGCCATGTTAGTAGCCTTTGCTTGGCTGCTCTCGTTAAATAATTAATTCTAAGTCTTTAAAAAACTCTCCTTATGTCTTCTGAACTGGGAGTAATAATAACACGGTTATCCCATGTACATAAATCCTAAGGTCCAAGTATGGACTGATTTAATGTGCGTCAGATAGCATATTTTGTTGTTTTTAAAAAATTCCACTGTTAGTCGTTCCTGTATGGCACCTGTGTCTCACTGTCGTTTGTCTACGACTGAAAGCTACTGAAGTTCTGAAACTGGAAGAAGAGGTTCTTCGCATCCTCTTTTTCCTTTTACCATCTTTACCTTTCTTCCACAGCTTTCTCTGGCCTCTCAGCTGGGAGCCTGCTTGGGCTTTGAAGGGACAATGCATTCACTTGGCTCAGGTTTGTCGGGGTTACTTTCATGTTTCCAAAATCAGTGTGCTTTTCCCTGCGTTTCTCTTATCCAGCCTTTCAGCAGTATTCCGTGGGGTGGACCACTTCCTCTTTCGGACACTGCGAGAATCTTCTGCCCTGAGCCCC
Source organism: Sturnira hondurensis (assembly GCF_014824575.4). Classification (NCBI taxonomy): domain Eukaryota; kingdom Metazoa; phylum Chordata; class Mammalia; order Chiroptera; family Phyllostomidae; genus Sturnira; species Sturnira hondurensis. The sequence continues at coordinate 24,825,991 of NW_028075471.1, forward strand.
TCTGAACCCACACGGGCCTCTTGCATTTCATCCTTCTCTGCCAGGCCTCTCGTTTGGCATGGCCTGCGCTCCCTCTCGAACTTCCATCTCTATACTAAGCTCTCCCTAAGAGAGCTGACCCCGTGTCTCCGGATGATGTTTGGATGCATTGGCGCTCAGATTTCCATCTCCAGGTCTTAACACACTTGGATGTTCAGCAGCATGTCTAACTTGGTATTCTGTTCCCTTCCTTCCCACCCTGCTTCATTTTCTCAGGCTTTCCCCATCGTTGTAGACGGCATCACCATCTCTCCCGTTATGCAGGCCAAAGAGTCAGACGCCTCCCCGGTGTCACACCGCCCCACTCCAGCCTCTGCCCCCACTGCGGCCTGTGAGCTGGGCCAGAGCCCTGTACCCCGAGCGCATCTGCTCCCTTCCATCCCCCCCCCCCACCCCGCTGCCTCCCCAGTTCAAGTAGTCATCACGGCTCACATCCAGAGGGTCCTAACTACAGCCCCTCCTCCCTACTCTTCCTAATTCCAGTGTTTAGATATCGGCTGGCTCATCTCACCCTCAAACCTGGTCCCCTTCCCCTGTGAAGCACTTCGGTAGCTTTCTGTTGCTGTTAGAATTTAAAATCTCCTCCGGAAAGTCTTGGACTCACCTGACCATGGCCTTCAGGGACCTCACACCATGGGTCCCCTGCGTTTTGCTCTCTCTCTGCTTGCACCCTGCTGGTCTTCTTTCCGTCCTTGAGCAGCCAGGGGTCCTTTGTACTTCTGTGCTTCTCTTCATTGAATTCTCTTCCCTTCTCTTCTCTTCCCTTTTGTGTAGCTGGCTCCTTCTCTTCACTGTTTCAGAGAAGATTTTCCTGTGTATCTGGTCTAAAATGGAGCACACACACACACCTCCACCATCACTATCATTACTATGTTGGTTTCTCCATACCTCTTCACACTAGCTTATATTATTTCATTTCTTTATTTACTTTCTTTTTTTGGTTGTGTCTCCTCCAGTAGAAAGTGAGCTTCACGAGACCAGTGCCACTGCCGGAAAGCAGTGCCTGCTCAAACTAGGCCCTTCCTCCACCTGGGTTAAGGGTACGTGAGCTTCTGTTTGGTGGATGAGCTCAGTTTGAGGGGTCCCCCCAGCTCAGAAACCAACAGTTAGTGGGAGAACATGAAGGACACCCTTGGTGGAGGCAGACTAGCGTGTGCTCCCAGGGGCCTGTGCAACCAGCAGGAGGCTCGTGGCATGATGCCCTCTGCAGGGGGCCTTTGGGGAGACCAGGAGTGAGATGATTTCCACCTTAAAAACACGTGGGGGTGATCCAGCCACCCTGCTCCTCGCTGTATCCAAAGGACATGAAGTCAGAGAGATATGCACTCAGCATTACCAGCAAGTCGGGACAGAGAGGCCACTGAGTGGACGACCCCTGGGGCGGGGGGGGATGGAGGAGACGTGGTGTGTGTGTCCAGTGGAATACCACTCAACCGTGAGAGGGAAGGAAACCCTGCCGTTTCTGCCAGCATCAGTGGGATGGACGTCTTCCTAGTTTGTCAGTTATACCTTAATAAAGCTGAAGTGTTTTAAATACAATAGATAATTGGGAGAAGTAAAATAAAGCTCAACTAAATAGGTCTTTGCCCTGAAAAAATTCATGGTCTAAACTAACAATAAAAGCTAACCAAAGGGGGAAAAAACATGATGATTCAATCAAAGCAAACAGGACGAGAATGGACGGCTAAGGCCAGGGCTTTTGTAATGGGTCAGTGGCCCAGACTGGCTGAACCCTGGAAGCAGAGCAGAGCAGAAATGGGGTGATAGGAATCTTAGGGGACACAAAGGAATTCCTTCGTTACCTAGAAAGCCAGTAATAGAACTATAAGGTATTGGTGCTTTTAAAGACATCAGTGGGATGTTAAGAAGGCGAAGTCCAGTTCAGTACAGAACAGCCTGAAATCTGGGGGTAAATAGATCTCCCTGGGAGGGTAGGACAAGGGTGGGGCCGCTGCTCCGATCCCATTCTCCTCTCTAAACAGAATCCTTATTAGCCAGGACTAAAGTCTTAGAGCCCTGTCTGCCATAACTTAGCATGTATCAGAGTCCCCCGGGTGCTTGTTAAAAATAAGGTTTCCTGGCCTCCTTCAGACCCTGATTAGTAAAACGTGTGCGGGCTTGAGGGTGCTGCGTTTCAGCAAGAAAGTATTCACCGAGGCGAGCTGGTGCATCCGATGCACTAATGCACTGGCTTGTCGTTTTGGCTGCTCTCACGTAGCATTTAAACAGTTCGGCGGTGTTGTGAAGGCTTGGATTTTTTTTTTAAACTGTTGATTATGTGGATACAGTGGAACTTCAGACCCATCTTATTCTATGGAGTAAACAGTCTCATTTTTATTACCCTAGTGCATACTCTTGCCCTCTTTCCTTTTGTAGAGTTTCATTTTGAAAAATATAATTAGTTTCAGATAATTTACAAATTATTTGAATTTAGAGACCTAGACTTCCAATGGGGACATTAAATGGGAGAAATGGGAGAGAGGGTTATTTAAATGTGTAGTTTCTCTTAGCAGGAGTTTTGACAGCCCCGTCTGCAGGTGCTCCTGCCCACCGATGCTCCAAACCCCGGGAGCAGGAAACCGGCCCTTTGTGATTTACTTAAGCAGTTCACATGTGAGCAGGTGAAACTGACAAAACTGTACATTGTGAAAACGGTAAAGGTGATTGCGGTACCTGCAAAAGGTATTCTTATCTTAGGAAAACTTAAAGCTTCCTTTTTCAAGAGATTATGAAAATAATTGGAGTCGCCTTTACTTTTCCCCCCCTCTTTTTTGGGAATTTTGTTTCTGTTTCAGAAGTTTGTGTTTGTATTTAATTCTGGAACTGTTAAAATGTGGCTATTTTCCGAAACAAGAAACTCTTCATTCAATTGCAGCAAGAGTAATGGAGACAGGCTAGTGGATTTGAGGAAAACGGCCCCTATAAAGAATACCTGACGCAATGCCATGCCTAGGGGGGTCTTCTGCTCATTGAAATGACTTACTGGACGGCAGTGGCTGCCTGACTGTGCACACAGAGTGGTGCCCACCCTGTGCCCCTTCATATATGCTGCTGCTAGAGATTTCCTGAGGACAGAAAATGTCTCAGCACCTTCGTGTCTGTCCTCTGTGCCCAATGCGAAGCCCGCCACTCCAAGGCTGAGTGAATGTCTTGAATGGACTAGTCTGGAATACAAAATGCAGTAATAGTACGATGCGTTGAACCCTCAACCCCCTGGGCTCAGATTTGACTATTAAAATTGTGACTGTATAATATACCGGGCTACTTGGGTGATAGGCTGTGGTTCTGGAGGCTAAACTAGCTCAGAGGGTTGTCTCGATCCATCATAGCCACTATTACTGTGATTACTGAATCCACACATTTCTGGCTGCTTTTGTTTCAAACAAAACAGATCGGCTGGGGGAAATAAGAGAGACAAGTCCTTAGCCAAAATACTATATCCCAGGTGTCCTTCTCAGCTTGAGCTAGCCTTGCTCATCCAGTGCCTTGTACTTGTCTTTATTACTGAATTTGAAAGACAGTAGACATTTTCTTTTTAACTCACAAGAATCCTTCTATTTACAATAAAAAGAATGGCAGATAGAAATTTTTTAGTCTGAGCCTGTCTCTTTGGAAGGTCAGCTGCCTTTAGTTAATTGCTCTGTGCTGTTGCTCAGTGTGCTGATTATTTTCATCTGGAACCCCGAAGCCCCAGGGGAGGTCCTGGGGGGACAGCCCTCGACAGGACAGAGGGCTGGAGTGGCTGGGAAACGTCAGCTTCCGAAAGCGTCACGTGAGTGTAAAGAGTTCAGCCAGTTCAGAAGCCGACCAGCTTCAGAGAGTGGCCCTTGCACGTAGTCATGCTGGCTTTGGAAATGGAAGAGCTTCAGGCTCACCTCCTGGGAGAAAGAGCTTCCCAACAGAAGCTCATAGGAGCCTGGGTGGGTAGTGGCTTTCACTTGGGAGGGAAGGGCACTGCGGTTCAGCTTGAGCCGAAGTGAAATCTGGAGACGACGGTAAATGAGAGCCACTCAGAAGCTTGTTACAATAAAAATGCGTGGTAAGAAGTGGGTGGGTCATTGGGTTTGTGTTTCTCACCTATCCTCTCCCCACGTTTGCCTGTGTTATTTTGTTGCTCAGGAGTGTTTCTGTAGGGATGTTTTTACAGTGTTCTCTCTCTTACAGCTGCAAACTGGACCGTGGCTTCCCCAAATCCCCGTGTCAAAGCCCTAGCCCCTGACCAGTGATTCTGTTTGTGGTCGGGGCCTCTAGTAGGTCGTTACTTGATGGATGAGATCCTGAGGGTGGGGCCCTTGTGAGTAGTTTAGTGTCCTCTTTAGAGAAACACCAGAGCTCCCACCAGAACCTGACCAGGCAGGCACCCTGCCCTCCCACTCCCAGCCTCCAGAATTGTGAGAAATAAATTTCTGTTCCTGCAGCCACCCAGCCTGTGGTACTTTGTTCTGGCAGCCGAGCTGACTAATATACTCACATAGTAATCATCAGTTACCCCATGAATGAGTTGAGGGAACTGGTTGAGGAGGGTGTATATAAAGTAGCTCATGTTAATAAAATGTCCTTTAACCAATAGCATAGGTAGAAGTACACTTTCTTTGCTATGTGCAAATTTGAAATTCTTTTCATTCATTTGAGTTTCTTTGAACTTCTTACAAAAGAAAAAAGAAAAAAACACCCTACTGTGGCTGGTGGTTTGATTTGAAGAACCCAAATCTCTCAGGGACGAATCTGTCATGTGAGGTGCCCTGGATTTGAGATTTGTTCCTGTAGGGCAAACGCTTTGTGTCTCTGTGAAGCCCACGGTAAGATGTAGATGCCCTCTAAGGGTAATGCATTGGAACTTTCCTGTTATTTTTTCTCAGCGTGGAACGATCCTTAAGACTGGCATCCAGTTATTTTAGAAAGGACAGTAGAGGCTGTGAGAAGAAGAGGGTGGAACAGGGCGGTTTCAGGGCGTGGAGAATGGCCGGTCTGGACACAGGTGCTCCCACGTAGTCTCCGGAAAGCAGTGTCAGGGACACCCTCGGAGGAGGATTTGGGCCACAGTGACAAGATTTACGAGGGTGCCCTTGGAAAGGTGGCCACCCTAGGTGAGGCACTTCCCCCGGACTGGGCAGCAGCTGGGTGCATTGCCCATCAGCCGCCAACTCCCTGGTCTTGAGAAGTCCAGACCCAGGGTGGGGTGGTCAGTGGGGCCCACAGCTGAATCGCTGACCCTGTGCTACTTACTTACTTTCACAGTGGGCCACCAAGGCCGATGGATGGTGTTCCACCCGGCATGGGGGCCACACAGGAGGCGGGGCCACCTGTTTCCTTCCAGTACTTCCTTGGGCACAGGAGGGAGCAGGCTTTCTTCCACTATCTAGCCTCCTCCCTGGGTTTTCCTGCTTCCTCCTCATCCTGTCTGAGCGTTTCCCCCGGTTTCCCCGGGTTTTCCCTTCCCCTTTATGGTGGCCTTTTTGGCTTCTACTGCACATGCCTCAGTCAAGGAACCGCCCCCCTCAGGTTTCTCCCTCGCCCCAGCAATGGAGAGCTGGCTGGTTGTTCCCTGGGGTGTCTGTGAAACTGTAGTTCCCTGACTGCATCAGCTCAGCTGTCCTTACCCCTTCTCTTTACTTTTCTGCCTAACTAGCTGCCCGCCTGCCAGACACATGCCCTCAAGGGAGGGTTAGAGAGAAGCTGGCCCGCCGAGCACAGGTGGCAGAGGGGTGGGGATCTGCCCAGAGGAGGAGGCACCCTGTCCCCTGCCCTGTGCCCTGTCCCCTGTGCTCAGTGCAGACAGCCCTCCTTTTCTCAGACCTGAACGTTCTCAACCGCTGCCTCTTGCCGTGATCCTCACTCCTGTCTCAGCAGCTGATCACAGACGTTCCTGCGCTCCTTGCACGGTGCTTGTTTCCATGTCCCTTTGTCACTGGGCTTCGTGCTGAAACTGGGTTTCCTCTTTCCTTCCCTTTACTCCAAAGATACACTACTGCCAGCCCCATAAAAGCAAAAAGCCTGGAATCTGAACCAAACCCACAAATATAGTAGGTATTTGTGGATAAGGATTTGTGATCAGGCTTTGCTATTAAAATTTTTTTGAACGTGTCAATCATGTCCTTAAAAATATTATCCAAGGGCTATAGAAATCTCTGCTGCCCAGGGTCCTTTAATTGAGTTTCTTGGAGACACATTTGCTGTCTCCCTGTCCCTTTATTCCCATGGCTCCCAGGACCCAGATGCACCTTGACGTGCCGAGATGGATTTTGAAGTAATTCTACTTTGTATTAGTATTTAATTGATGCTTAAGTGCACTGATGCCCACATACTCCTTGGGAAAAAATAATTGGAGGAACAAATGCAGGATTCTTTCTTTATTTCTCCCATTGGAAACAGAAATGAGGTCACACTAAATGTTATAAATGGAAAGCTGCCTTCACTGTGAACTTGCTTAATTAACAAAAAGAGAAATTCAGAAAAGCCTGTATCTAAGATGACTTTCTCCTTGGGTTCATCAGCGCTGCCTGGATGATTATCTCCTGAAAGAGAGTGTCTTCTGTGATTAAGTCGCCTGTCAGATTCACACTGATATGCAGAGTCCCCTTTTCTCTCTCAAGCAGCCCCACCATCTGTCACGAACATTCCACCCGCAGGACGTTGGAGAGAGAAGCACTTGTAAGGTGAAAATACACCGGCCACAGCCAGGACTTCAAACAACTGTTTCTAATTAAGAAGTGGAATTCAGAGTAAACGTTCATTGAATGTAGTGGGAAAGAATGAAATGGAGGACAAAACTGGGAGTTGGGACAAGATGTGAAAATGATGAAGGCCAGGAAATATGTCCACATTTGTTTTTGAAAAAAATTCAAGGGAAGTCTCAGTCTTAATTTTTAGCTCAAGAGGATAGTTAGAATATAGTGTTTGTCAGCATTTGTCTTTTCACTCATTCAATAAACACTTCTGGACCCACAATGAATGAAGAAATATGTGTTTGCACTTCTTGACCCTTAAGGTGATAAGTAGTGCAAGAAATATCTAAAATGTATCTTCAGATATGTAAATTTCACACACTGAAATATGAGCCCTTATGTTAAATGTGCATGAGAACAGTTAAATCATTGAATATACTGATAATGTTAGGTAAATAGCATAATAATTGGTAGATATATTTAGATATTAAATATGTAGCTATTTAAACGTTGAGATAATTTAGAAAACATCCCTTGAGTGGAAGGAACATAGCCACATTAAGAAGGGTGGATGTGATCAAGCCCCGTGGGATTGTTAAATGGGAGAGAAAGTAGAGATAAAAGACCTGGTGGCATGGAATTGATGGACATTGTTCTGAGAATTCCGAAATCATGGCTTCTGATTTGTAGGTGGGCACATAGAGTAAGTGGGTGATTTGTAATTGGTTCGTTGGCCTCAAAGCAAAGCATGTTTGTTTCCTGCCAGATTAGAATCTGACCCGTGGTGGATGCACAGGTAATGAGTGCAGAAAGGGTGTGGATGAAAAGGTGGTGAAAGGAAAATCATGTCTAAAACGACCCAGGGTAAGAGTCACAAATAACCCTCCGACAACCATCTAACTCTAGTAGGTGATTTTGAGAAAAACAACAGAAAAATTCAAAAGGGAACACGAGAGACGCTAAGCACACTGGTTAAAGAATTCGAGGAGCTTTTATGTGATTATTACAAGATGGCTTGGACAGAACCTTGCATCGTGCTTACATTTATTCTCCTAATGGCAGCAAACAGTTTTTCTCCCTGCTCCGCTTAAAGATGCTTTCCATGTTTGTGTCCCCGTGTGTATTTACTGCGTTCACGCCAAGTTACCCACCATTACCTCAAGCACATTTCTACTGTCAAGCTTAAAAAAAAATAATCGTTGGACTTGGTACACTCTTCACTATCATCAGTGTCATGAAGAACCATCAGAAACAATTTAAAACATGGAGGTCTTTTGAATTTTCATTTGGTTCTAGCCTAACCAGTTATGGTGTACCCTGTCCTGAGAAGGTGTCCTTTACTGAGTGTGTGTTACCTGAGGATGAATGTGCCATTGTTTTCGTTCTCCCCTCTCCCTCCTTTAAGAGACTGTGCATCCTGCCCTTGTCTTTGTGGGCTCAGACGCTCCTCCTGTGAAGAGTGTGTCTTCCCTCCCCACCAACCTCAGGCTCGTCGGTAAGACTTGCTTTGGTTGGTAGAGTGGGAGTGAGTGATGTGAGCGCCGACCGAGCGGATGTTCTGAAGGCCGGTGGGTGGCTTCTCTATTGCTCTTCGCCCTGTGCCGTGAGATCACGCGTGTTCTAGATGAGGGCTGTCCTCTCAACCTCGGAAAAAGATACGTGGGGCTGACCCAGGATGCCTCACAGGGACCCACGGCTAATGTGGGAAGTGAGTGAAATGTTGGGACAGTGAGAAAATACACCTGTGTGACAACAGCCCCTGAGAGGGGGAGGTTGTTGTCAAGAAAGGCGGAGGGTCTGAAACTTCCCTCTATTTGTGAGCTCGTGAATTAGCCTGGGATAGGGCCATGGAGTCTGGCACAGGGGGTGAGCCTCCTGGCCCAGAGACCAGGGCTGGTTATTATTCCAGCAACACCAGTGGCTGCAGTGTCAGCAACTGTGCTGCCTCCTCAGCTGCACTTTCCACAGGGTCGTGAAGAGCTCCGAGTGCCAGCCACACACACGGCATGTTGTGTTATGGGAGTGGAGCCCTGAGCAACGGTGTCTTTTAAAGGGGGTGGTGAGCATGACAGCCTGAGGCTTCCAAGGGAGATGGCTCTGGCTTCTAAGGCTCCTTGGCTAAAGGGGGACATGTTCTCTTCCTCTTCCAAGGCCAGTTACTGTGCAGACACCCTTGAAAGGCATTCTGGAACAAAGACAGTCTTGGCACAGTAAGGAAGAGATGCATGGGGACCATCTCCCATCAGTTCTTAGGTCAGAGCAGCCGAGCAGACGCAACCAAATGCAACAGGTGTGGGGTGCCACCCCGGAAGTTTGCCTCTAACTCTTTCACATCTGTCAGTGCCTCTATTTTTTTTGAGTTATCATCAGAATGACAATTCATCAAGTGCTTATTATATATGTGCACTGTGCAGCACTAGTAACTCATGTACAAGGTCTGTCTAGAAGGTATCCAGCCATGTAATGTGAAATATAGAGGCATTTGTTGAAGAAGCCACAAGATGTAAGAAACATTGTACATAGGACCATGATGCCTCAGTCCCCATCAAAGTAGGCACCTTGGGACGTCACACAGTTCTCCCACTCGCCATCAGCTGCCCCACTGTATTTTCCTGAATCTCATTTATGGTCTGAAATCTCTTTCCTTTCAAAGGTGATTTCAGTTTTGGGAAAAGCCAGAAGTCGTAAGGCACCAAATCTGGGCTCTAGGGAGGCGCTGAGTCATCTGGGTGACTTGATGTTTGACAAACAAACAAACAAAAACAAAACAAAACAAAAAAAAAACCTGCATAAGACGTGATGCATGAGTGGGCATGTTGTCATGATGAAGCTGCCAATCACCAGCTGCTCATAGCTGTGACCTTCTGAATCATCCAAATAGTTTCCATGGAGGAATGTTCAAGCTTAATGCAAAACCTGATGCAAATACATTTATCTACTCAGTCATTTTTTAATGCAATGGCCACACAGCACACATGCTCATTCAACGTCCTCTACAACCTCCACTGACTAGTACAGTGAAGTTGTCATTGTTCGTGCATGTGCATTCCAGTCCACTCTCCTTGGCTGCCAGGTTACGTTGATGTTGAACAAAGCATTCTCATTATATGCACACTGGTTGGATTTTTTATGGACAGACCTCATATAACTTCTATCTACAAGGTAATTCTTATTATTTCTATTTTATATATAAGAAAACTAAACTCCAAAGAGTTTACATAGATTTTCCAAGGGCATACTTGATTCATCGGAAGAGCTGGGATTCAAACTCAGGTGTCTTGGATTCTAAAGCACATGTCCCTCAAGCCGGCTGCTACCCACCAGTACCTATTACTTTAAATTGGATAAATATGCTTCCACAGTAGGATGATGAGAAAATCCACAAAGAATGAGCCAAGGGAAACTTCCGATGGCAGCTGATATCATCCATAAATGCCCTTTGGGAGTGAGAGTTTACCCACCCATGAAACTATCACCCGGATTATCATCCATCTCCTACGTGTGCACTTGGCCTTTAGGAAATGGTGAGGGCATTTGGACAAGCCACTGAGCTTAGCTGTCCAGTAAGTCTGTCACAAAAAGGATACAGGCTAGGCTGGTAGGCCTTTTCAGGTCTTTTTCTAATTAAACACGTTTGCATCTTTAAATCATCCCTGGCTTTCTAAGTGGTTGCCTATGCACCCATAGTTTGGAACCTAATTTCTTTTTGTATCTATTATGGACTTTGTCCAATTTGGGTTCTTGAAAGTTACTTATAGTTTGCAGTCCACTTGGGAGAGAGTGTTGCTGGCTGAGGCAGCGTGACAAGAGAAGCTAAGGCAGGGGTATTTGGCATAACTCTACAGCATCTCAGGTTCTATTTTAAGAACAAAATAAACCTTCAAGTGAGTGGATGTGTCCATTCTTTTGAGAGTTTGTGTATGGAACATGAAGGACCGGAATCATACAAGTTAATTTGGTGTGGGCTGCTTTGGGGGAGATTTAGTGAAGTTTTACATATCTCAATCAAAGGCAGAGCTGGGAGGTGAACAAGACAGGAGAGGCCTCTGCCCTCCTGGGACTTCTGGGGGCAAGAGATGTTCATAAATAATCACACAGATAATATAAGTGATAACTACAAGAAATGCCACAAAATTCAACCACATCCGGCTAAGAGAACTTATAAAAGAAGAAAGTGAACCAGTCTTTATAGGGAATGCAATCTCATTTTGTTTTTAAAAATTATTACTCACAGATGAAAAGAATTGGATCTAACAAATATGCCACCAATCAATAATCTATTTCCAAAGAAATAGATATTCCAGAAAAGCATCAATTTGGGTGAACATCATCACAGTTTCTATGCAATGAGTTGTGGGGATATTTTATCCAGGACCTTGAGGTTGTTGCCAAAGTAGTTTGATCCTAGAAGCCAGAAGGTAGAGAGACACATTCTCTTGACTAGTGTTGGGTCAACACGTTTGCATTGCATGCTGAGGACCCTTCCAGCTCTTAAGCTGCCATTCTACCTATGAGACAGGGGAGATAACACAGATAAATAGTAAGGACAAAAGGTGACATGCACCAGAGTGGGTGGCGACCGAGACTTTCTCCTGTCCTTTCAAGGGGGTACCTGTGGCTGTTGGCTCTCCCTTTGCATCTCCAAAGGCTGGGACCAAGTATGATGGTTTTCTTCTATCCTCTGTATTTCCTCCAGGCTGAATATTGTCTCGCTGCTTTCATGCGTGTTTCTCGTTTAATGCAAAAGAACAGTGAGGCAGAACAAACTACGACATTAGTCAATTTAGGGAGAGCATGTTCAAGATTGTCACATTCTCATGACAGACAGTAGGTATTTGCCTTATTTTGCATTATTATTCGGTGCATTTATAAAATGGAATTGTTGCTCTCTGCTGAAAAAGAGACTAAGATAAATTGATGTGTTCAGAAAACAGAGGCACTGCAATAGGAGGTAAGGTTTAGTTATTTTAAGAATCCAATGTAAAGTTTTTCCTTTTCTATTGAATTCCACTTTAAAAGTCTGCTTCTCTGCACAGGTTTCTGTTACTTCCTGGGGAGTGGGGGGGTGTGCAACTTCGTGCACATGTAGGTCTGAGTGTGTGATGTATGTGGTTTAGATACCCACACGCATTTTATTTAAGAATTTCTAAAATATACATTAATGTACATATCACATAAAATACATATACCCATTTATGTGATAAACATTTTAGAAATAAATTATGCTGGTCATGTGGACACAATTTATAATTTTTATAGTATAATATTAATTTAATAACTTATTTCTCATCTTCTGAATATGTTATAGATATTACCAGAAATACTTATGTTTTCATATTATACTACTTTACTCTGGTCATTTTATTATTTTTTAAATTAGAAATATGCTTACAGTTTGTCAAACTCTTTAGACTTAGTTGAGAATTTTTTAAAAGTATATTATTCACTTTTTTTTCTTCCTGCCTGTGGTTAATCACAGGCTTCAGACAGATTTTGAACTGTATCTTCAGACTGTCAAATCCAATCTCTTAATAATTAAAGTGAAAAACTTACCTTTCTAACATTTGCCAAAGTTTTGGCGTGTAAAGCTTTTTCTAATTAAAAAAATGGTATTTATCCTTAATAAAAAACACTGAAAAGCGCTGTACTGGTAGAACTATATTTGCTTTCCTCCTCTTAATGAGAACTAAATGGGCCACAGTGATTTTGCTCATTTATCTTTTTTTGTTTGGTTTGGTTTGGTTTAGTTTTAGGTTTTTTAGTACATCCTGCTACCACCCACAGTGATCCATCCATGGCTCAGCCTAAAACAACTTCTAATACTAGTCATCCTGTTTCCCCTTGGCTTTGAGACAGAAAAACTCTTGAAATACCTTATCAATTCACTGTATTCAGAAAACATGTATCTTTGCATCATTGCTTGAATCCATGAGACACACTTTTATCCCTTAATATTACTGGACTGATTTCATGTAAGCGTGACTATTTGAGCTTTCAAAATTGAAAGCACTATTTTGATTTTTTTTTAAACAAACAAGGAAAGCTAGTCAATCTCTGTTAACTTTCTTACGTTTTCTTTTCTCCAAAACGACTTAGAGCAATGCAGAGGAAGTAGGTGAGCGCGCTCACAAAGCGTGTTGGGAAGAGAACTCACGCTGGTTGTGGAACTGCACACAGATGGGAAGGCGGCAGCTGAGCTCAGCTCTGTGTTAGGGAACCTCCAGGGCAGCCACAGCGCCAGTTGAAAGGGACGTTGCGCCTCTCCACTGGCACAGAGGAATGGGGCTGGCCCGGCCCAGCTCCATGAGTCTCAAAGCCACACTTCTGACAGTGCTGACGTGGTGAGAACTGCACTGGGGACAGACATGCTTTCAGGGAATAGGGAATGTGTTGTCTGGCTTCCAGGAAATACACTTTTCAGTTCTATAAGCACATCTGTCAACACTGAGTTGGCCAGTAAAAAATATTACCTTCAACTTGGCATTGCTTTTTGACTAATCTTAGGGAATCTGAGAACATACTATCTATGCAAATGCTCTTCATAGGAGACCACATTTACTGTCAACTTAACAGCTCAGTGACAGCACCAATGACTGGAACATCTCAGGGTTGTGAAGGAGAGTGGAAAACGCACTGTTGGTGAGTTAGGTGGCCTCATCCTCTTCTCTTTTCCCTTTGCCCATTCTGCAAAGTGCACCACAGCGCTGCCCAGCAGTGGATTTGCTTATTGGGACCGTCCTCACACGCGGGTCTCTGCTGTATGGATCCAGAAGAGACTCGGTGGTGATTATACCGATGGCAAGAATAAGCCATGATGCATGTTTTGTGTTGGTTCATGAGTTCCTAATACTGTGAGCTAAAGATGTAACAGCCATTCATGTTCAAAGGAGATAAGATCAAGTAATAAATTTATAACTCAGAATTCTATATAAGTGTGATTGTGAAGGATCATCTCTAATAAGTTGGGTACTTTGCTTATTTCAAGTTTAGAATTGCAAAACTGTACCACTGGCAAAGAAGAAAGTTTTTCACACTTTATTTGCATGACATTTCCTCCCTAAAGACATTTTTAATAGACTTCATTTTTAGAGCAGTTTTAGGTTGGCAGCAAAATCGAGCAGAAGGTACATTTTCTGGGTAGCCCCTGTGCCCACATACCCACCCAGCCTCACCCATTGCCGGTGTCCCAGGCCAGAAAGGTGTGTTTTTTACAGCCAGTGCACCCGCGCTGACACATGGTCATCACCCCAAGTCCACAGTTCACAGGAGGGTTCCCTTTTGGTGGTGTACTTCCATGCTGTGGGCTTTGACCAGTATGCTGCAGCCTGTGTTCACCATTGTCATACACGGGGGTTTCACGGCCCTGAAAACCCGCCGTTGTCTGTCCTCTCATCCCTTCCTCTGCACTAGCCCCCGGCCACCGCAGACGCATCCTCTCACTGTCTGCACAGTGTTGCCTTTTCCAGAAGGTCACATACTGGAAATCTCACAGTGCGCAGCTGCCCACGACGGGCTTCTTTCACTGAGTCGCATCTGTCATTTCATGGTTTCATAGATCACTTCTTTGTAGCGTCACATAATGTTCCATCACCCAGATGTGCAGCGGTGTATCCATTTTGCCTAGTGAAGGACATCCTGGTTTCTTCTGAGTTTTGGTGATTGTGACTAAAGCTGCTATCAACGTCCGTGTGCAGGTGTTTATGTGGACACAAGTTTTCAACTTGTTTGAGTAAATACCAAGGGGTGTGATTGTTGGATTGTATGGTAAGGACATGTTTAGTTTCATACGAAACCGCCTCACTGTGGCCGTAAGCTTTTTCGCTCCCACCAGCAATGAATGGGAGTCCCTGTTGCTCCACATCCTCCCCAGCGTTTGGTGATGTCAGCGCTCTGGATTTGGGGCGTTTTAAGAAGGGTGCATCTATTGTTGTTTGGATTTATAACTTTCTAATGACATATGATGTGGAGCGACTTCTCCTGTGCTTATGTGCCATCAGCCTGCCTTCAATGCAAAGTGTCTGTTGAGACCCTTTGCCCATTTGTAAATTGAGTTCTTTTCTTATTGTTGAGTTTTACGAGTTCTTTGTCTGTTTAAGATAACAGCCCTTCATAAGATGTGTGTTTTGAAAGTATTTCCTCCTGGTCTGTGGCTTGTCTTCTTACTCTCTCGAGAGTATCTTTGGCAGAGCGTGAGTTTTAATTTTAATGAAATCCAGCGTATCAGGTGTTTCCTTCATGGATCATGGCTTTAGTGGAGTGTTTAAAAATCTTCATTGTACTCAAGGCCATGTGGATTTTTGTTCTGTGTTATCCTTTGGGAGTTTTATAGTTTTGTGTTTTACATTGAGCTCTCTGATCCAGTTTCATTAATTTTTGTAAAGGGTGGAAAGTCTTTGTCTAGCTTTACCTTTTGGCCTGTGGATGGCCAGTTCCCACACCATTTTCAGACATATCAATTTTTTATTGGCAAAAGTCAATACATGGAAGAAACATTTTAATCTCATACTTTGCCTTGAAATCTTTTCTAAGAGCTCTCTTTGAATTTCTATAAATTCTGCATTTGGGTTTCCTGTGTGTGGCGAAGATATCAGACTGACATAGTTAAAGACTGGGGGAAAAAGACTTCTGAGAGCTCTAAGTTCTCTTCTTATTCAGTTCTTTCAGTCAAAAGACTTTAAAGAGACTTTGAAATCCTCAGAATTTTTATGAGCACACTGTTTTATCATGTTTTGTCATTGCAGCCTATAGAATTCTAAAATTTACCTTTACCATTAATCAAAGAAGCTAGTCAACTAGTCGTTTCCCGTGAAAGGGAAAAGAAACAATAAAGAGAGAGAATGTCAGCCAGTCACTCACCCATTGTGGGCTAGCTGTACCCCAAGTGGTGGGTCCGATGATTTCAGGGAGCTTCGATCAGAAAGCAGGAGGAAGTGATTTGGAAGTTCCTTCAAGATGGCCCAGGCTTGCAGCAGGCCCACCGCAGCCAGGCCTGTGGGCTCCAGGTGTTTTTCACGTGCAGCGCCGAGTTCCAGGTCATGAATTCGGATCGCCAGTGGGTTTCAACCTGGTTCATGGTTGGTTTTAATTCTCCCCTCTCTGCTGTTTCAAGGAATTTCGTGTATTTTAGAATCTTCCAAAAACCTTAGTCTAGACGCAGTCATCATCCCTCTTGAGTTCTTACAGACTAAGATGTCTTGTGACTAATCTGCACCTACTGCGTGTCCAGGACAGTGTCTGGGGAGACACAGAATACGCCATTCCCAAATGGCTACCAATGTGTATTGTAAATCAAGGAGGAGAAAAATCATGAAGCTACTGTAATTTTTATTTTAGATTTTTTTCACTCCCTGATGCACTCCAAGAGAACTTTGACAGTGTGTTGTTGTTATTTAAAAAAATTATGTATACAAATATCATCAAAAGGGAAAAGAGACCGAAGAGAAGGGAGGAAACCTGTGTGCTCAGTGTGAGGGTTACTGGCATCAGTTTGGGTCTGAGCTCCCTGGCACCCCAGGGGAAAACGGAGACACTGTGGGTAGCATAGTTCTTATAATTAGAAAGAAGAGTTCATACCACTGATTAGAAAGAAAGTTAACTCTGAGTGATGGACTCCAGCAACCTTCTTCCCACTTTCATGGCCAAGTGTAGCAGAAATGACATGGCTGTGATCACGGTCGATATGAAAGATGTTTTAACATCGAAGCATTTACAAATCAAGCTGCTATTCCATGTGTGCAGGCTGCAGGTCATCCCTGCAGAAGTTTCATGCAGCTCAGAAACAGAGGCGCCTCCAGCACCCGAGAGATGGACTGGACACTCCATTCCTACTCAGACCGATGGTTTTCATGCACATCACGTGAAGTCCTTGCGAAGAATGCGGGTTCCAGGGCTCGGCTCCTGGAGTGTCCCATTCAGTCAGTTTGAGACGAGGCCCAAGGGTCTGTATTGTCAACAGGTTTCTGATATTCTAAATCAACCAGTCTAAGTAGCATTTGAGAACCATTGTCGGGTTCTCTTTTTAACATTTATTTTCTGTCAGAATTTTTCATAGGAGTGCAATTACAAGGAGTCCAAAGTCATGCTGTCTGCACACCATCTGCATGGCAGGGGTTCTATCCTGCTCATCCAGGGTGGAGCTGCAGGCGGACTTTCATTCTATGGTGAACACCACAGAGCCAGACCCATGCCCTGGGCCGCACGACAAGCTGGCCACCCATAACTTTTTCCTGGTCAAGGCCAGATTTTCCTCGAGGGAGAGTTTTTGAGTTTCCTGCAGCACTCAGGTCACTGATGAACCCAAATGTCAAGTTATAACAAATCAGAGGCCCTTATAGTCGGGAAATGTTTGGAGGAAGTGGCACCCACATCACACATAGCTATCGAACACGCCTGAAGGATGACCTCGTACTGGTCTCCAGATGCGTCTGCCGAGATGAGGAGCTGCCAAATGTTCCCCAAATGACCAAGCATGCTGACCTGCTGTGCGCTAAGGGGCAGGCGCATGTCAGGGAACATCTGCTGGAGGCAATAATTCCATTGCATCAAGGTCAATGGTGAGTCATTCTTCCACACAGCTGCTGGGTCCCGGAACTCTGGTCTCTTAACACCACTCCTGCGTGATGGGTGGCAAGCATCTTCAGTAGCACGCAGAAGCTCTCAAGTCCCCAGTTTTTGTCTCTCATTAATGAAAGGCCCCTGGCCCCAGCCTCTGCTGGTTAACTGGTAACATTCCAAAGTATATCTCGATATAGATGATCATGAAACATGACTTTTTTTGTGTGCCGGAAAGGAAGATAAATTGAGCATTCTCTCTTCTCCAGATCAATGTCTCTTAAGTGGAAGATTGATTTGACATGCCAGGTCTTGCTAGCTGCTCTAGACACTTCCATAATTTTTGATCTTTTGTAAGAAAATAGCTTGATTTTCCCTTCTCATGAATTGAGATCAGATAAACTAATGTTGCTTCTGGTTCCATCCCCAGGCTGACGGACAGCTGCTTCTGTCTTGCCTCCATTTCTAGGAGGCACATCATAGGTGATCAGTTTCCCTTCCAGAAATTAACATCATTTTTCTGCCATCTCTGCGATAGCATTACTCTGCTCTTGAGTGTACTTACAGCCTTTCAAAATCTGTGCCTGCCTTATAGCTGAGGACTCTTTTAAAAAGTTTGACACATAAAGGACTCCTGGCCTTAAGAAGAGAGATTAAATCCCTTATACTGTCTTTTTCTTCCAATCTCACTTGAACAGACTGGATGATGAATTTTTCTAAGTGGTAGGTTGGATGCCATTTTCTCACTGTTTTTACCAAACGTTCCATAAATCTGGTCGTCGGAGAAGAAAGTACATCAGTTCGGAAGGAAAGCTGCTGTCAGGACAAACAGATCACACCTCGGAAGAGGCGGGTGGAAAGGAGCAGATCAAGGCTTTACATTTTTTCAAAATGTTTTCTCAGCCTTACATTACGATAAGCTTATGGTTTTTCATTGTTGGGTCTGTCACGTTGTTTTATGAGCGCCAAGTTGGTTGATTTGTTAATCAGTCCATATTAAGTATAATTTATAAAGAGACTACTTAGATCATCACCTGACACAAGGTCTGTCCTGGAAAAGTCCAGCCATTGTTAATATAATGAGAACATTTGCGTGACACTGATGTAACCTGGCAGCCAAGGAGAATGGACTGGAATGTGCATGTGTGAGTAGTGACGACTTCACTGTACTAGTCAGTGGGGGTGGTAGACGCTGTTGAGTGAGCATGTGTGCTGTGTGGCCATTTTATTCAAAATGACTGAGTGAGTAGATAAATGAGTCTGTATTAGGTTTTGCATTAAGCTTTAACATTCCTCCATGGAAACTATTTGGATGATTCAGAAGATTGCAGCTATGGGCAACTGGTGATTGGCAGCTTCATCATTACAACATGCCCCCACTCATGCATCATGTCTTACGTAGAGATTTTTTTGTCAAACATCAAATCACCCAGGTGACTCTGTCCCCTTATAGCCCAGATTTGGCACCCTGCAACTTCTGGCTTTCCCCAAACTAAAATCACCTGTGAAAGGGGAGAGATTTCAGACCATTGATGAGATTCAGGAAAATATGTTGGGGCAGCTGATGGTCCTGGGGAGAACTGTGTGAGTCCCAAGGTGCCTACTTTGAAGGGGACTGAGGCATCATTGTACTAGGTACAGTGTTTCTCGTATCTTGTATTTACTTCAACAAATGTCTCTGTTTTTCATAGTACATGGCTAGATAATTTTTGGATGGATCTCGTATAAATTAAGATACAGATTGACAAGTGCATGTCTACTTTACTTTGGGAGTGACATATCTATTTGAACTATTGTAGGACTAATTATAGTCATCGAATAAAGGTGAGATGTTTGGCAAGGAATCTTGGAGAATCTGAAATAGTGTTCTATTTCAGATCAGTGGGAATTGCCTCCCTTTTTTTGCAGATTCGGCCTCTGCTCAGAGTGGTTCTTGGCATGGGATCTGGGTCAGTGTAGAATCAGAAGGTTGTCCCACTGACCCAGCCCATCGCGTGTAGTGAGACACAGCCCTGGGAAGTGGGCCGAATTCCTCTGGGCCCAGTGGCTGTGGGGCCGGTGGAGTCAGAAAGCCCCGCTTCCCTAGGAAGTTTATTCTACTGCATTGCGCTGCTCAGCTGTCCCCTTCACATTCAGTCTTCCTCCTCCTGTCTACTTCAGACCGCAGGGGAGGTCAAAGTGTCCAGTGTGCAGGGCTTTTAGTTATGTAACTTCAGTAACACATTATTACTATTATTATTATTATTATTATTATTATTATTATTATTATTATTTACTACAAGCTCTTTCTACTTGAGCAGAAACTTTAGCAATCATTTAACATTAGAGTTCCTTCTAAATGATGACTGACCTTGACTCTTGGCCCCACAGGCATATTTTGCCTGTTATTAGTGTGGACTCTTCTTATCTTGGTGTGTCTTCTTACACTGGGAAGGAGCTGCCTGTAACAGCTGTGTGTAGCTGACCCTTCAGGGGTTCTTTAGTGACATGGGCTTGGGTATGGAGTACGTACATTCTTTACAGGGAAACACATCCCTGTACTTAAGGACAAATCATTGTTTCACACTCGAGCTGGGACAGTCCTGACTTCTAGAACCTGAGCGTCTAGCAGGGGGCAGACGTGACTGAGCAGACAATCACTAGACACTCAGGCAACCCACTTTGTTCCAAGATTGTGGCATGCGATTTGAGGTCTGATCATTTGATAAAAACCCCGTTTAGCCCACCTTTCTGTATTTGTCTTTGGAATCCGTGTGTATTAGTGATGTATTTGAAAATGGTAACATCAGTTCATCTTTTATTGTTACTCCACTTGGCCAAATTAACTGCATGTCATGGGGTTCCAGGTCTTGTAAAATGGTGTTCTAGTCAGTAATCTCAGGAGCGTGCACTTCAAGTTGCAATGTTATGGGGATGGAAGAACCACGAGCATGCTGCTATTGTTTTGACAGAACGAACCTCACTGCGGAACACTTACAAAGACCAGTATTTTATATTAATAATAAAAAAACTGCCTGGCTCTCTCCTGTGGATTTTGCAAAATTGCCCAGTTAAGTATGCATTCACTGTTACTATTCCACAGGGTGCCCAACCAAGGGGTTTAGTGAAGCATAGGGTGTGCTTACTACTTAATATTTAATGTTCAATTGATTCGTTATGTCTCCCACTGATACATTACAATCATCAATTTTAAAAAAACAAGGAAAATATAAATGCGCTAAGTGGAAAAGTAGGCAGTGTTATTTCTTCACAAATTTATGGTAGCAGTATATGTGTATAGAATATTCAAATGTGTGTATTTATAATACATATGCACCTACCAGAGTAATACCAATTAGTTTGAAGTATTTGGAACTTTGTTTTATCAATGACTGTGAGGAGTGTATGCCTTTGTTTCCAGTTGGATGTAATATTCTTAGTAAACACTGACTCCACACTTTTAAACAAGAAAATTATTTTGCCTGGTGTGTGAGCAGCATTCATAGTATGCATTACATTCCAGAGATTTTTGCAGTCATTGTTTACTTTGTAAAGCTGTACTTTTCTGGCTAACTCGTTAAAGTACATAGTCCAGGGCACCACAGGTTTGCCAGATAATCTATGTAAATAAATAGTGCTTATTGACTACTTGCTTTGAAACTCTTTCACTGAATTTTTATTTTATGAAAAAAGTTGCATGCAATTATTATACCCACCATCTTATCTTTAACAATTGCAATTTCAAATGATGAATCTTTAGAAAATCTTTAGAAACTTTCTGCAGTCTGTTTTCAACATGTGTTTCTAAAGAGAACAACAAAAACATGACAGTCAAGGTTAAGTTTCAGAATAATCACAGACCAGGCACTGTCTCTCTGCCTAGGTAGAGGGCGCACTTCTCTCCCCAAGAGTTCTCCCGTGGTCCCATCATGTCACATGCTAACCAGGCTGTGGGGAAACGGCCTGACATTTCCACTTGAATGGAAGCCAGCTCTTATTGCCCAACAGTGTCCCCCCTGCTGTCCCGGTCACCTCGCATCTCTCTATGTGTGCTCAGTGCCTTCTCTCGATAGACACTTAGGGGGAGAGACAGTACCAGGATGAATAAACACTCCAGAGTACCTAATCCAGAGATTAAGGTACACACAGTAGTTCATAAAAGCAAAACTCATTTTAAAAAAAATAAAACTAATACATCTTTAAAAAACCAGGTAATGCTGCTCTGTCTAAAGTGGATATGTCGGGTCCCGCCAAAACAAGCTGTTTGTTCCGTCATTGTGTTTCTGTGTTTGTTTCTCATCTTCCTGTTTTCACATCTGGGTGTGTGTACACACTCAGATACCCAGGTTTAAATGAAAGTAAGTTCCACATTTTCTTCTGCAGCTGCTCCTATAGTTGAATTTGCCATGCTTCTCTAGTAATGTGTGGCTGCCTGACATTCCCCCTCCAAATGCAGTGGCTGAAAACCAGCAGCATCTTCGGTCTCAGGCAGGGCTCACCAGGGATGGCCACGCAGCTCTGCGTGGTGTCAGCTGGGACGGTCCTGGAGAAACACGGTCACTCCTGCATCTGACGCTGGCGCTCGGCTGAGCCTGCCCATTGAGATTCTCCACCTGGGCTCTCCACGTGGCCTGCGCTTCCGTCCGGAGACATTTCTCCGTGAATATCCCACATTTCTCAATGGTCCCTGTCCTCGGACAGGCAGTGACGGCCAACATGAGGGTGTTTGCGTAAGGAAACACTCCAGGACATGAAAGCTTAGGGGCGTTTCCACTCTGCCCCCTGGGAGGGGGCCCAGGGGAGTCTGGTGAAAACCTGCCCTTCCCCTACCCAGGTTTGCTTCCATCCCAGAACTAACATAAGGTATCTCCTCAGAGGAGGGTTGGTGGACCACTAGCAGCCCCCTTTGAGATCACTTCCCTAATTTAGGGGGGCTGTGAAGTCACCCCCTGTAACACACCCCACGGTACATGTAGGCACCATCCGGCCTCACCATGTGGACACGCAGGGACTGGAGCTGCTTCTGCCGCAAGGACTAAGCTGCCTCTGTCTCTGATGCAGAGGCCTCGTGTCTTCTGTCAGTGTGTGTGCATTTGTCTGTGTGTGTGAGTGTGTCAGATAATATCCATAACATCATATCTCTGTGTGTGTGTATCTGAGTGTGTACATCGGTTCAGTAACCCTAATGCCCCATATTCGTCTAGTGGAGATAGTTCTCCACCGACTGTGGCCAGCCCTCTGCGCCTTACACTGTTGCCACCTTTGGGTCACAGTACCATCATGTGAATCCCTTGCTCTTCAATGGAAAGTAAATGGTATAATTTGGATTTATTTATTTATTTGTTTGTTTGTTTTGCCCAGCGAAGTTGGAAGTAAGTTTTTATTTGCTCATCCGTTTTGGATTTCTTTAAGATACCTTGTCAGGGGGACAGTTATTAGAACATCTTCTTAAAACCTTCAGCCCAGGGGTAGGGACAAATGTAAGGCTCTGGAAAGGCCGAGTTCACCACCTTCCTTGTCTCCTTGTCCTCATTACTCCGTACAAAGGCTGACTTAGAATCACCATGGGATCCAGACTATCTCGAGCAGCCCAAGAATAACCTTGCCTTTTACTGCAGGTTGGTTTTTTTTTCCTTACCTGATTTGAGTTCTGAGCTCTGGCTTTCACATCTAATCAAGACATCTTCAATTCCTCAATTTCCGCGTGGGCAGCCTGCTTGGCCCATCATTTTTAGGTTTCGAGTCTTCTCTTGTGAGTTTCTTCCCTGGCTTCTCTGCAGGCAAGCTTCTCTCCCTTGAGCTCTGCCACACTGAGTTCTAAGGCAGACTGACCGACCAGTGTCGCTGAGTAAGAGCCAGGGAAGGGTTCTCCCAGAGCCCCTCTGTGTGCAAGGTAATCCAGAGGGACAGGCCAGTCCAGGCGCAGATACCCGCATGGCCTTTTCTCCACGTAGCAGGTTATGGGTATTTGGGGAACTAGTGCTCCTCCCCATCTTCCTTGCCTCTTCCGCATCTCTGATCTCTCACTATTACCCCTCCCCTCCTCCACCCCACCCTGAAAGATTAAAGACACAGGAGCCAGAGCCAAGAGGAAGCTGGCATTTGATCTGCCCTTTGACTCGCCCTCCTAGTTGAATTCATCACTTCCCCTCAAAGTCTGCCTCTCTTGTCCGGGGGCCTGTGGCCCCGGACCCAAGCCTCCACTTCAAAGGCACCACGGTAAGGCACACCATCTGGTCAGCTGGCCCTGCACCCAGACAGACTGGGAATCGCAGTGCCGAGAAGCTAATTATGTGCACAAGTGTTTCGTGATTTGGTACTCCAGCCAAAAAAAACAAAAAAAAAAGAGTATTGAAATATTTTCTCTCCGTTCTCCCAGTTCATCAGATTCAAAAGCATACGGAAGAAAACATAACTTCCCTAAACTGTGAGAAAATTATTGGGGAAGTGTATTTTGCATAACCGAGCCTGCATATGTTCTAAGTTGTGATCCTTTTGGAGCTGAGATTGATAAGAATATTTAATGCGCTTCTGCCCCATTTTACCCCAGGTGGTTTTCGCGCCTTCATGTGTGTCTGCGCGGCCAGCGTGTCACTCGAGGCGTTGAGTGCACTTCCTGAATTTGAGGTTTATGGACCCAGTCTTTATTCTAACTAAGACATATTTACATTTGTACCCTTTTTAAAGCCAGGCTATTGGGACAAAAGCAAATGTTTAAATTTTGCATCTGTTCTTAGACGATTTGATTGTGTATTCATCATTTTTTTTTGCAGTTACTTCTGCAAAAGCTTAAGAACCTTTCATTTGCTAAGCCAGATGTAGTTTGCCCCATACTCTGCAGCTCCTACCTAAACATAAGTTTTCCCCTAAAAGCTGATTCTAAACAGAAGACTGCGAGCAACAGTATTTCAATATTTGTTAATTCCATAATGTATCTATTGAAGTCATGTAGAATTTGCTTAAAAATATGGTGTGCATGACAAATCTATTATGGTGAAAGAAAGCCAGGGAGCCATACAGCAAGTGTGAAAATATTCATGTGGGAATACGTGTCTAAATTCTAATTAGACTAAATGATTCTGGATTAGCCTTACTAGCTATGCAAAAATACATTCCTGTAGAGGAATGATCTTAGTTTGTAATCTGTCACTTTCAGGCATAGGTTTCCCATGGCAAATTTTAAGGATAGGAACTATCTCCTTTTTTAAAGTTATTTCATCCATTGCTTATGTATTGACAAAATATAATTGTCAATTAACATTTTTGAAGTAAGTGCTGCACAGAGAGGTGTGTATTATACACTTGCTGGTCCATCTGAAATGCCATGAGAGTTTTGAAATCGAAAACTAACTGTAAGCATAAAAGTGCTACTTTTTCCAGTTCATCGAATGGGCTGCTGAATTAAATAACACTGTTAAACAGGGGCCTTGGAAGCTCAGTGCCTTCTTACTAAAAGTGCATGGCCAAAATCATTGTCATTAATAATTAAGATCTAATTTAAGAGTTAAATCATTGCCCAAATTCATTTGATCCCCACCAAACTGCTAGAAGGTATGACTCTGTTAATATAAAATACTTTTAAATATTTTATGAAAGAAAATTTTAGAATGTAGGCTAGTATGCAGAAGTTTAAAAAAATCAAATATTATATAGGAAATAAACAAGTTTTTCATAAAACAAGTGTGCCTATAAACTAATCATTTGGGGCACAGATATGAATTGCCCTTTCAAATACTGCATTGCACACACACAAATTAGAGGGAGATGGACATTTTTAGTCTTCTTACAGTGTTTCTGATTACAATTTCATTATGTTATATGCAAATTCAAAGTATTTCAGGCCAACATACAGATGACAAGTCATCCCATGGGACTTTCTACCTCTGCGCCCCCTACATTTCTACGACAGTACTGCCACCTCTCCTTAATGTCTAGGTAGACCCTAACCAGTGATGCCTGGGGACCACGGTTGCCTCCTCCGCCAGACTGTAAACTGAGAGTGAATCGATTTCTAATTGACTTTTGTGTGCCATGGAGCCCTTAATGGATTTTTGGCGTATCTGTGTATGTGTCAAAGGACATAGGTGGCAGACTTAACTGGTGTGATTTTGGAGTGTTTAGTGATGGGACTGTTCACAGAGGCACAAGCAAGATTCCATTCCACCCCACCAGCCACTAGGCTGTAAACAGAACGCTGGGGGCATAGGAGTGTTTGGGGCAATTCTTTTTGTTGTTTCTGTTTTTTTAATTTTTATTGAATTTATCGGGGTGACCTTGGTTAATAAGATTATATAGGTTCCAGGTGTACAATTCTGCAATACATCATCTGTATGTTGTATTGTGTGTTCCCACCCCATGTCCGAGTCTCCTTCCATCACAGTTTATCCCCTTTTACCCTCTTCTACCTCTCCACCCCTTCCCCTCTGGTCATCACTGTGCTGTTGTCTGTATCTATGACTTGTGTGAGGTTTTTTTTTTTTTTTGCATACTTCCTTCACCTTCCTTCACCCAGCCCTGCCACACCCCCTCCCCTCTGACAGCTGTCAGTCTGTTCTCTGTATCCATGACTGTGTTGATTATTTAGTGATTGATGGTGTATGAGTACTTACATGTGTATACCTTCTCCCCAAATTACAATACCTCCTGTAAATTCAGATCTTTGCCTCAGAGAGAGCCTGGGAAACAGCCAGCTGGAACCTATGACTTGTGTAGGTTGATAGAACATTGAGAAGACGGGGACCATGTGAACTCAACCTTATCATTTGTAAATTGGAATTTCTTTTCCCACCAGGTCATATGTTTACAAAAAGCCTCTCCTCACCCCAATCTTGATAGCGCTGACTGAGATTTGTCATCCTGTTAACTCACCACCAGGTCTGTAATTCACTAATATGTCACTGGTAGGTGCCTCCAACTGTAAGTGAGAGAGAACAACTGGGTGCTGCCCCGCCTCCGAAGGTAATCACAGTCTTTGGTCCAGCACATGCCATAATCCACAGAGTCAGTGACCCATCAGTGTGGGTAGTGGCCCCCCTCCGTGTGGTGCGTTTGAGGAAAGGTCTGTTAAATGAGCACAAGAGAAAACAGACAATGAGAATAATAAATGGCATTATTAAAAGATTTCTAATCTACTGTTTAGCATTTATTGAATAGTTTGATATATGCAAAAATAATACAGCTCATTTCTATCCACTTAAATTCACAAAGAAATAAAAAAGATTTAGGAAAAAAATGTTTTTAAGTTTAGCACAAAACTGTCTTTAAGGAACAAAAGAAAGCACATCAGAGAAATGTTAGGAGAAATGATTGGAAATTTATAACCAACTAGCGTGATGGTCCTGGCTTTGCTACCCCTGGTAATGTCTTCAGTCCCTGGTGCCAGGGCTTTCTGAATGTTTGGATGAGCAGGTGGATGAGCCAGGGACAGGGGCTCCATGGCAGCTTTCTTAGGGTCTTTGATGACTGGAGATTTCTGAGGACAAAAGCTTCAGCGTCTATGGAGATCTCTGCCCCACCTCACATTAGGCAGGCGGGTCACCCCTTTGGTCTCAGGCATAAACACCTGGATTCCTGAGCGTACAGTGGTGGATAGAGTCATGCTACGTCCTGTCCAGGCTCGCTCTTTCAAGTCTTCCCCAGAAGGGGTCCCTGGGCCATGTCTTTCTGAACCTTTGCAGCAAGAATTTTCGGTGTAGTTCGGTTTGGTTTTTGGTGAAGTAAACACATTCCCTGCTCTGAGCGGCAGCCGTGATTTAGACATCTGTTGACATAATAAACTCCTTTTGGGGGTGCCCTTATGGTGACAGTATGAGCCTAGGTGGCAGAGATGACAGGTCCATATTCAGGGAGGACCTTCCATTTCCAGGGGAGCGCTTTCCCCGACGCACACCCCTGCAGATGTCTCCCTATGTTTCTCTTTAATCTGTTCTTCTGAGGCTGACTTGTCACATGGCAAGTGTCGGGCCTTTGGGCAGGTCACAAAGGCACCTGTCATGAGACCAGGTTCTGCTTTGCTCCCTAAGTTAGGACCTCTGTGAAGATCCTAGCGCCGACCCAGCGACTGTTCCGGTGCTTTCTGTTGTTACCCATCCCTGTGATTTCTCTAGGCAGCAGGAGTCAACCCCACCCCACTGAACTCTCATACTCTGTGCCACCACATGCTGTAATTTTCCCTTCTTCACCCTGGCTGGAACTTGGAGATAAGTGTATAATAAATACTAAACCACAAAAGCTATAGGCCCCCAATTTAGTTCTCTGTTCTAAGACGGAACCTGGTGAGACCATTGGAAGGAAGACGGAGATTCCTCCCTCCTGGTAGTTGGTTGTGTCCTAATTCAGTATCCGTCTCCCTTTTGACCAGTTGCTGGAACAGTGATCAGATACGCCCTTGGGGGAGTGACTTGGGCTAACTCGTATGTCTATTGTAGAAGAAGAAAATCTACCTCCCAGGATCTGTGGCTGGGCCTGGGAATCAAACCGACATAAGCACGTCAATAAGAGAAAAGCACCACATTTTATATAGTACTTTTTATGGACACAGAAGGGTCCTCACAAGAAAAATGAAGGCCCAGAGAAGCAGATAGTGCTGAGAGCTTGTATCCTTTGTCAACAAAGAATGATACATTTGTGGAGAAGTGGCAGGATCAAGGAGTCGGGTTAGGGGCCGTACACTGCGGGACAATGACGTGGGACTTCACGAGGAAACTAATGGGCGGTAAGGGCTATTTTAGTCTGTTTGTTAGACACATTTCACCGTGGGTTCCTTCAGAGCTAAGGGTGTTCGTCTTCTCTTTTGGGTACAAGGAGGCCACCTCTCTCCCGGGGGGGTCTGTGGCCTGCTTTTAGGTGGAACAGGGAGGTCAGAAAGTCCTTCCCTCGGTTGCCTTTTAAGTGCCTTCAGCTCAAAATCATCAGTATGCGCAAGTGGACTGTTTCTCACGTGCACGCGTGTAGGCGAAAGCTCCTCTTAACCTCCTTTGTGTCAGTGTGGCAGAGGGGCCGCACCCAGTGGCCCTTCCTTCCAGACAGACCCTGCGCTCGGCTGGGAAAGGGCTCCACTACGTCGTGCTGCAGACGGGCCTGCATCTGGTCCCCTCCCTTAAGAATGCAGTTAAGATGAATTTGTTATTTATAAAGAAGAGTGGAGGAATTTTAAAAGTGAACTGCAGTAAGTAGCAATAAAATTGGAAATAAACTCAGAACAATGAAATTATGAAGAGAAAGAAATTGGAAGTGACTACAAGTGGATTTATGGATGTAGGCGAGCACTGAACTTAATGCTGAAGATATTGGCATCCACAACAAAATCAGAAAATACTGAATTTATCTAGTTCTCATTGTTAAGCCGAAGAGACTTTCCTACCCATGTCAGGTGCCCTCAGGGCCCAAGCTGTAGAGGAAATAAGTGAAGAGGCTGCGTGTGAACCAAAGATAAGGGCACAACTTTTGCTTGTCTCATCCTAAGGAATTGGACATAAAACCAAACTGAAATAAAACCTTTGCTGGCCAAATAAAAGCAGAGCTGGGGATGGCAATAGACACCCCATCGCAACTCCTGGGCTGGAGCTGAAATCCAGGAGAAATTGATTACCTGCGTCCCTCTGCTTGTCATTCTGTAACATAAAATATGATGGATAATGTGTAATTTATTTTATTGAAAAAGCACAGAAATGGCCGTTGCTCTAGCAGGTCTTTCTAATACTGAGGTTCTGAAAGAGCAAAAGGTTTAATACTATTGTTTTTGCCTTTGTGAATCTCCTGTGAAGTCTCTAGAAGTCGGATATGGTCCAAGACTCCCCTGGGCATCAAGACACAATTCAGGATACTTCCGTGCAGTGGTCAGAGGACCTGTGAGACATCCATTTTGTTTTGAGGGATTTGGGGGGGAAAGGGTGAACATCTGCCATGATTGCGAGTTAGCAGTGCAGAACCTCTCTGGGGCAGAACCCAGGTTAAATGAGCAGTGCCTGTCAACGTGTGTGGACTGTGTCTTGTGCTTCAGGTAGGGCGTGGCCTGGGGAGCCCTGCCATGTCCATTGTGGGCAGAATGCTCAGAGGAAAACAAGTCAGGAGGTGGAAGGAGCAAAGGCTTCTAGTCCTTTCTCCTGCAGGGCTGGTTTCCTAAGGTCAGCTTCTCAGGAAAGGTAGGAAGGAAGGAAGGAAAAAGGGGATTCCTGGCCCCATGTCATCCACTCAGACACTCACCTAGGAGCCCCTGGGAGAAGCGTTTGCAGACAGAATGAAGGCTAATCCTCAGCAGGTCCGAGACCAGGCAGGGAGCTGGGCTTCTGCAGGTGTGTCCAGTGTAATCACATGTCTTTAAAACCGGAGGGGCAACCCAAAGGTCAGAGAGATGCAGTGAAGGGAGGTACGGGGTTTGCAAACAGGAGGACTCAACCACGTTGTAGGCTCTGAAAGATGGAGAAGGGGGTTCAGGAGCCCCCCCAAATAGCTGCCTCCAGAAGCTGAGCAGGATTCCTGGCTCACAGCCAGAAAGGGACTAAGCCTCAAGTCCTGCCCCTGCAGGGACCTGCTTTCAGCCACTTACCCGAGTGAGGCCACACGTGTGGGCTGTCCCCCAGAACCCGGACTTCTGGCCCCTGGATTTGGGCCTTGGGAAGCCCAGAGCAGAGGACTGCCAGCAGTCAGCCCCTCCTGGGACTTACAGAACCGTAAGATAATGATCTGTGGTGTTCCACGGGAGTGTTTGATCTAAGTAGTTTTATGTTTATGGTTTGTGGTAACTTCCTGTGGCTGTGGTAAAAATCAGTCTATGTGAGGTTCTGATGGCTTTGGAGGACTTCAGAGACAGAGTGAAATGATCTTGACTGACTAGTCAGAAAGAGAGATGGGTGAAGGGAGTAAGAGTGAAAACAGAAGAGGAGAGAGGGGCCTGGTGTTTGGAACGGTGGAGGCTGTGTGGCCAGCGTTCCTCCCAAGGAAACTGGGACTCCAAGCAGCTTCTGCAGGCCTTGTGGTACTAGGTGCTCACCAAACTGGGTGTGATTCTAATTCTTAAATATTTTAATGGCTGTCTGGGGGTACAAGATGGCTCTCTGTTACAAGCTGTGTACTATCAAGTACATGATATTTATGTGTAATTACAGGGTCTGTGTGTATGCAAAAGCATACTTGCTGGTCTGTAGGAAAATAGAAGGAGTTTTCAAGGGTCTTTTGATTCCAGGTCATTTTTGCTTTTATAGGCTGATTTTAGAAACAAATTCCCATGTAAGATTTGGGTTGGCCAAAAAGGTTGTCGGGTTTTTCTGTGGTACGGCTCTCGTAGCTCTTAGTTGTCTTTAACTTCATTTGAAACAATTTTGTTAGATTGTGGTGTGACAGCTGTCATATCATGTGCCTTTAAAAATCGTAACAAAATTTTTACATTTTTGTGTAGCCATTTTAATATTAAAGATGGAAGAAAATATGCAACATTTTCAGCATATTATACTTTATTATTTTGTGAAAGATAAAAATGCAACTGAGGCACAAAAAAAGATTGGTACAGTGTGTGGAGAAGGTGCTGTGACTGATTGAACGTGTCAGAAGTGACTTGCGAAGTTTCGCACCGCAGGTTTCTCTGTGGACGATGCTCCACGGTCGGGCAGGCCAGTGGAAGTTGACGGCGAACAAATCGAGACACTAATTGGGGGATGATTTCCTCATTCATGACGTCTGTCTTCTCCGGGTCATCCAGCTCTCTCTGCATCTCTGCATCTCTTCTTTCTCAGTTCTCATTGTAGTGTTCTGTGGAGCCGGCCCCCACTGTAATCGAGTCATTGGGATACAAATATGTTGTTGCTTCTGCCCCCTACCACCGTCAGGATCCTTCAAAGATGAATTTAATTATACGTATTTTTTAAAAAACATCAGAATTTTAAGGATTTCAGTTCTAAAACCAAATTTTATTATGTTCAGAGTTGCATCTGGATAAAAGGCAAGTATAACATTAAACTATTAATCCATTCATGTCTTTTAGTGATTTAAATTATTCACAGCTGCTTGTATTTTAATTTTATAAGGACACAGCCTTTATTAATGAGGCTGATCAAATTGAAAGGGATACCCTTTGCCTATCGAATCCTTCTCAGTGGTGGAGACTTTAATACAGCACCCCCCACCCCGCTTCCCCGGTGCGCTTTATGAGCTGTGTTCATGCAGCCTTCACATTTGGTTGAAGCACTTAACAGAAACACTAGGTAAATTGAGCAGTCACTGCTAAAGCAAAATGCTAGGCAACTATTTCTGAATTTAAAGTGCTTTGAAGCTGTTAATTCCTGTGCTCCCCAGCTCTCATTTCCCTTAGAATGTAAAGGAGTTGAGGTTCCAAAAACTATTTGGTGGCGTGTGTTTTTAGTGTTTGGTCTACATTGGCTAAGCTACTCAGAAATGAAACTCAGAAATGTCATTTTGACCTGAAATATTTTGTTTCCTTTCTAATCTTTGTGTGATTCCAGGCATTTAAAAAGTAACATTATGCCCACTAAATTTTTGCTTTTTACTGTTTGCCCAATTCTTTGAAGCTTATCTGACTTGCCAAGACTTCCAGAACGTTTAAGGAACCTGGCTGCTTTTCTCTGCCTTGTTAGTGTTATACTCAGAATTGAACTTCGTCCTTGCACACCTGTCCTCTCTTCATTTGTGATATCCGTTCTTATTAGTATCACCTGAGGCCACTTTTATTTTTCCCCAGTCTCTCTGTTTATCCTGTGATGGAAAGAGTCAGGAATACTGGTGTGTGTGTTGGGGGAAGGAGGCAAGGGGCCTTTGGATTGTACAATAAGAAAGGCCATGAAATACGGATTGATTTACAGATTGAAATACAGATTTATTGATTGTGAAATACGGATACTTGATTTGATACAAGGAACAGGTGCCAGAGTGATAAAGCAATTTGCCTAAAATCACACAGCTGGTTATGAGCAAGGCAGAATTAAAAGCCAAGTTCTCCTCATCCCAAGTTCAATGTACTTTTCACTACATGGTGAAGCAGAGGACACATAAGAAAGAGGGCAGGAGCCAGCCAGCTATAGAACCCACGGGCGCACATGGCCCTCACTGTCTATGGTGTAAGTGAAGTTTTACGGGAACACTGTTGTCTGGGGCTGTTCCCACACCACGTGGGCAGAGCCCAACACTTTGCTCAGAGACCATCAGCCTACAAAGTAAAAAATATTCACTCTCTGGTCCTTTACTGGAGAGAAAAATGCCGACATCTGGCCAGCAGAAAGATGACTACCAAGCCCAATGGGGACACTTAATGACAGTCTCTTTCATTCGCATCCTTGTTCCTAACTGTAGTTTAGAAGAAGCTGTTTGGCTATGGCAACACTGTCCGTCCCTCACACCCTTAATTACCGGTTGGTGTGAATAAATGTGACTATCTACTTACAGTAGAAGGATCCATGCATGTGTCCAGGAGGCCTTTCCTTCTGACATGGGGATTTGTGTGTAATATTCATCCTCATAATGTGTTATTGAGGGCAATGGAGATACTTAATTCAAAGTGGGGGGACTTAGTGCAGGGCACACAGCAGCTGCACCCAGATATGAGGAGGGCTAGCGTGTGACTGAAGGCATTAGGTGCTTTTGTCCTAGGCTAACAGCAAAAATCACTCTTCTGGGCTCCCAGAATTCTTTGCACAGGGTTCTGTTAACAGCGTTCATCATTCTGCCTGGAGGTATTTGTTTACATGTTTATCGCCCCCCCGCCCCTTGTGAAACCCTTCAAAGGAGGAACAGTGCCTTATTCACCTGAGCCTCCCCACAATGGGCACAGACCCCTGGCTCATCACAGAAGGAATCTAAATGCTTGATGGATACTGTCCATCTCCAAGAGCAACACAAGGACCCATGTGAAATCTCAGTACAAGGAGCGCGGGGACAGTCTGACACTCGTGGAATGAGGTCCTAAGCAGTGTGGCAAGTCCTCAGAGACCAGACCTGGGGTTAGGGTGTGTGCATTGGAACCTCAGCTGTGCTGTTCATTGTTGGCCTTTGGATAGGTTGCATATTCTCGGAACCTCAGTTTCCTCATCTTTGAAATGGAGAAAATGTTTTCTAACTATGGTCTTCAGACATGTGAAGAATCCCCGAGAGCCTTTTAAGAAGTCTGTGAGGTAAACCTATTTTAATAAGAAAGCTAAGACATGGATGACCTTGTTCACAGAGTGGGGGCTGGGGAAACTCGCTGTGCCTGAGCTCATGTTAAGGCACCAAGTTGACCCAGAAATGATCTGTTTATTTCCCATGGTTTACAGGCAGGAAAACAACACCACCACGTCATGTGCATTTAAGGGTGCCCTTGATGATGGAGTAAAATTACTAATTTTATTAATTTTGACCTTTGGGTACAGTGCCTTTCCAGTATTTTGTGTGATAAAATGGGAAGTATGTATAAACCTGTTTTGCTACATCTTGAAGTACAGTTTCTACCTTGAGAAAAATATTTGTTATTGAGTTGTCAGCTGAACTAGCCACAATTTTATGCCTAACACAGTTTTTTCTTAGAGAAACATGACAAACTATCATATTTTGGGCTTTTATATTTGGCAGATATTGTCTCAAAAATTATTGAAGTGAGCCTGTCGCTTCAAGGAAAACAAGTAGTAGTGTTTGCTGCTAATGACAGAATTAAGCTTTTTAGGAGTATTTTGAATTTCTGAAAACGTGTATCTTCCACCATGAGTCTGGGAGCTTCTCAATACTTAGAGATTTCTCAAGAGATTGCTGATGAGGTAAGTGGGATTTTAAAATATTTTGCGATGAAATAAGACAATATTTGGAATATCTGCATAACTAAGTGGATTGGTACCCTCTAAATTCAAGGGCATGATGTTACAAAATCCTGCACAGGTAAAGATCCATTCAGAGTGCTGTGTGGCTCTGGCTGGGTGGCTCAGTTGGTCAGAGCACCCTCTGTACCCTCAAAATAAAGGCTGCAGATTTGATTCCCAGTCAAGACACATACCTGGGTTGCAGATTTAATCCCTGGTTGGGGCATGTATGGGAGGGAACTGACAGGTGTTTCTCTCCCTTCCTCCCTTTTTCTCTCTCAAATAAATGAACATGCTCTCAGGTGAGGATTTTTTTTTTAAAGTACAGTGTAGGTGGTCCTCAAGACTAACCGGTTTTGCTATAAAGGAGTCTTCACGTTGGACACAGTGGGTGCCTGTAGCCGTGGACAGTACTGAATCCTGTGCATTTTTTTGTACTTTCCTACCCTTGATAAAGTTTATCTTATAAATCATGCACATAAGAGATTAACAACAACAATAATAAAATAGAACAGTCATAACAATATACTGTAGTGAAAGTTCTATGTGTGTGGTTTCCCCTTCTCAAAATGTTTCGTTGTACGGTACTCACCTTTTCACCTGAAGGAAGCACTTCACGGCTTCTCCCTGGCACGTTGGAACTGCCAGCATCACTCCTCTTGTGCTTGGGGGCTCTTTGAAGTAGAGTGAGGGTGACTTGAACCCAAACACTTGACCCTGCAACAGTCCATCGGCTACTAAGTGACAGTTGGGCGGGAAGAGTACACACATCCAAACCCCAGGCTGGATGGTGGAGCAGGGTGGGGGGGCGGTGCAGGAGGTTTTGTGATGCTTCTCAGAACAGCATGTGATTTAACACTTAGGAATCACCTGTTTCTGGAATTTTCCATTTAATATTTTTGGACCACAAGAAATAGGATCCCAAGGTACAAAATCATAGGGGTGGGTAAGTAAATACATCCATACTGGGAAGTAATATATATTTTGCAGACATTAAAAATACAGGTGAGCCCTGAATAATGTGGGTTTTAAAACATGCAATACCTGACTTCTTTCCCCTTAGATTGTCATATTAAAAAAAACAACAACGCAACAGTAGCCATCCAGGGTGAATGCCCTGTCTTGAACCTTAAATATATTGGTCACATGATAGAATTGCATCTTATTGGTCATGTCGCATAGTAAGGTCTCATCTCATTGGTTAATTTGTGGTACCAGAAATCCTAATATACAAGTATAAGAACCTGATTTTTTAACAAGTCACTTTGGACAAAAATGGTAATTGAGTAATATTATTTTTGTAAGTCAATCAAAATCACACCTTTTTTGTCAGATTGGCAATATATATATATATATATATATATATATATATATATATATATATATATTGGTGTGCTGCCAAATTTTAATAATTAGTGTATGTATGCCTTGAGATGAAAAGGCTGAAAATTGTCAGTGTAGGCTAATAAACAAATTACACAGTTTTCCTTCTTAAAATAAAGAACATTCCCTATTTTATTATATTATTTAAAAATCACCTGGTGATTGCCAGTACTGCTTCTTGAAAAGTCAAAATATGATTGCAATATGTTTATACACATTTTGTACATACAAATACATTTTTATAAAATAGGACTTAGGTCATTATGTGAAAACTGGATGGATCTTTCTGCAAGAACAGGAAGTAATAACTTATCCCAACCCTCTTATTGAAAGAAAAACGGTGTGTAGCTCAGTTGATTGAGCATGGGCCTGTGAACCACACAATTGCGGTTCGATTCCCAGTCAGGGCACATGCCTGGGTTGCAGGCCAGTTCCCAGCAGGGGACTCACTAGAGGCAACCATACATTGATATTTCTCTCCTTCTCTCCTTCCCTTCCTCTCTAAAGATAAATAAATAAAATATTAAAAAAAAGAAAAAAGGCCAATTTGAATAATATGGGGAGATAAAGCATATCAGCATTTTTTATGTCTTTAATTAATGAATTATGATACAAAAACCCAATAAAAATTACATTAAAAACTCCCAAACGTTGCTTAAATTTTCTTTCCACATCAGTCATATTTATGAAACTGACATTTCTAGTTAAACAGTAGTTAATAACAATAGGATGCTGTTTAGTGAGTCAGACAATACATGGGCTTGTGCTTTTACTCACCAGACATTTGCTGAGAGTGGACGGTATACTTGGTACTGATCCCTCAGTTCGGAACAAGATGCATTTCTCCCAGCTTAAGAGTTCAGTGACCACAAATGTAAACACATGATTAAAGAAGGACTGAGGTACAGTGGGTGGAGTGTGGGGTTTTGCAGATCAACACATTTTAAACCTGGGTTTCATCACTTCTGAATTATATGGCTGTATAACCTTCTAGTGCTTCAGGACTTTCATCTCTAAGATGGGGCTAATATTTTCATTTCATGGCTTTTTCGTGGATCAAAGACCAGGTGTTCAAAGCACAAAGCCTAGAACTGAATCCCATCAGGGAGAATATGTTGAATACTTTTACACTACTCTTGGAAAGGTACTATAATAGGGGCATGGACAAGATATAGGGATTCATTTGGAGACTGGGAAAGCTAAGAAAACAATTCTTGGAAGAGGAAGTGCTTAGGACGAGGAGGTGTTTATAACAGAGAGATTCCCACAGTCGTGGAACTTGTGCTTAAGTGGGTGGAGCCATGAGTTGCTTGGCAAGGCTGTAGCCTCGGGTGCAGGGGAGCTGGCGTGGGCATGGCGCGTTAACGGTCCTCAGTCACGCAGGACCTGTGGTGGCCTGCAGATGAGAGCAGTGGGAACAAAATAAATAGATCAGAGCAACATTTTGAAGCTAGAATTTCTAGAATTGAGTGGTGATATGAGATTGATGGAAAGAAAGGAAGATATTTCTTGACTTCTAGGTGAGGCTAGTAATTGTGAGTGTCATCAATCAGGAAAACGCATCTGGGAGAGAAAGTTGATTTGGGGGAAAATGATGAACCTAATTTTATTCTCTTAAATCTGGTTTATCAAGACCTTAGACCAGGAGAGAGACCTGGACTGGAGAAAAGTTTTGAGAATGCTAAACATGTAGACAGAGTAGAAGTCAGGAATCTCAAGTTCGAATCTGTCTGTGTTGAATATTGGCTTTGCGACAGAGTGTTTTATTTCCCTCTTCTTGTTCTATAAGGTATCGAGAGTCCTTCACTTGGTAATTAGGAAGTCTCATAAATGTGCGGGCCTTCCTTGGCTCTTAAGTTTTCTCATGAATGAAATTCAAATGAGAAACAGCTATTCAATAGCCTTCATGGTGTTGTCTTAAGCATCACATTTTTAAAAATTTATTTTTTCAATTACAGTTTACATTCAGTGTTATTCTGTCCTAGTTTCAGATGCACGCAAAGTGGTTAGAAAACCACCTACTTTTCAGAGCAGTCACCCCACTGCTTCAGGTCCCCACCTGGCCACATGCATCGTTATCATGATGTTATTGACTATGTTCCTTCTTCTGTAATTGACATCCCTGTGACTATTCCACAAGTACCAATTTGTGCTGCGTAATCCCTTCACCTTCCTTACTTACTCCCCAACCCCCCTGAAATCTCTTTAAAATGTTGCATATATAAGCAGAAAATACCAGACACAGCGATTAGAAACAAATTAGATTCATGTCAGCAGAAATGGAGCAATTAGTAACTTCGCTGGCAAGGACGGTGTTTGCAGCTACGTTGTACAGCAGGATCATTCATGGTGAAGTGGCATAACCAGAGCATGGGCTCCGAGTCCCAAAGGGCTTGGGTTTGAATAGCAGCCGTTTGTCTCTTGGACTTTGGGCAACATACTGAGCCTCTTCTCTAAAATGGAAATCATCATTGTGTTTGCCACGTAGGTTGTTGGGAAGACTAAATGAGTGTGTATAAAGTACATAGGACAGTGGCTGGCTCGTCATTAGAGCCCCAATGCGTGATGGGTATTTTTATGGGTGTCATTGGAGGAAGGAGCAGCACAGCACTCTCGTCGCATGGCAGGACTTTAGTGTGGCAGGAGGGTGTCGCAGATAATCACACTGATTTTTCAGGGGAGGGAAAGGAACCCCAGGACTGGTAAGATAGTCAGGCGTGTGGACCTGGAGAAAACAAGCCTGAGAGTCCAGTACTGATTAACTTGGGGCTCGTTACCACTCTTTGTTGAAGTCAGATCTCGTGCCTTTGTGAGTAGGATAAGCAAAAATATACTTTTTGTTGTTAACTAGTATTTCTTACACACCGTAGAACCAGAAGTGTTGTGCTTTATTAATAAACCCGCCAGTGGACAGAAGTTCCTCTTTGTGTATATTACTTCAAGTCGAGCAGGAACCATTATGGATGTGTGTATATCCGGCCATATAGGAATAATATAATATTCATAATAGTATGCACCTCTATTCAGGTAACATTTAATAGTCACTCAGTAGTCATTTGCAGACGGCCCAGTATTTAGTGGGAAACCAAATGCCAAGACCCCATAAGGCACTTCCTTGACTTAACTTCAATTTTATCATATTTTCTGATTTATTAGGTAAATTCAACTCCTGCATTAAGAAGAGATTTTCTCATTTTATGAGTTCACAACCATAAAATATTAGACCTCAGGCCAAAGGTATCGAACACTTGCACATTTGCACACGACGCTGAAAGTGCCACAGAATGGTATTTAATAACACTTGTGTTTCATATAAAATACTTTTCACCTGCAGAGCCCAGGGCCTTTCATAAATATAGAGGGTGTTAATCGAAGTCTTGAATAAATAGATGGATTTTGTATTGTACCCTGAAGATAAGTAGATGTGGATTCTTATTAGATTTGTGCAGGCTACTTTAGACGTGAGGTAGAAGTAATAGGAATGAGCTGATTTGTATCATCTGCCCATAAGAAGTGGGGCCAAGTGCAACATGTACAAGCATTAGCAGGAGCAAACAATAGCTGGGTCGTCAGACCCTAAATAGGAAGAACTAAGGGAAATAATGGCAAATTAAAAAAAAATGAACGGTAAGTTAAATATTAGTTAAATGGTATAGAGAAAGTAAAAGAAAAAAATGGAAATGATCCAAATAACACATTTAAACAGTTTTAATTTAAACACATAATGAAAATGAATAGTTGTAATTTTGCCTGGAAGATACAGATTATAATTATTTTAATTATTTAATTGGGACGTTCATTGTCTTCTTCCTTTTAGTTTACGTTATCAGTCATTTTTGCCATTCTGAGTTTCTTTAGCTTTAAAATACTTTTTTTTTTTTGCAGTGGAACATTTTTTAGACCCCTGAAAGCTGTTTAAATTTAGTCCTTATTAATCACATGCAAATAAAAACAACAGAAATAGTTCATCAGTGAAAACAGCATCCCCCGTTTTTAAAACAGTAATGCCGAGAATGTGGGGACATAGGTATCCTGGTATTCTGCAGTGCCGTGGGACATTTCACTAGTAACATCATCAGGACCTAACTTACTGAAAGGAAAAGAACCCCTCGTACTTTGCAGTTTAAGAAGTTCCTAATGGACATCTACCAGCCTCACACTGCTGTTGTAACTTGGTGACCCCCCGGTCTTGGGTTTGCCCAAGTGCATGAAAAAGTCAGAAAAAGTAGATGAAAGCATTTTTCCACCAACACCTTTCTGGAGTCCCTTTGCTCACCACTGCCGTCTTTTCCCCAGACCTCCTGAGCACGCTGCACCTGCTCCTGAAGGGACACACTCCTGTGCATCAGCCACCAGCGCCCGTCTTCACTCGGGGCGGCGTCCAGAGTTCACCGTGCCTGCTTCCACGCCAGGCCCTTGGCAGTCCCCTGGGGCCTCGTCCCCACCCGGTCCCGGCCTATAAGAATGTTATGCACCACTTCTGTGACACAGAGTGACTCCCCACAGGGGAAAACTGGAAGTGGAATTTAGAATTTGCTTGCCTTTTCCTTCCAAGCTGGTCCTGAAGAGAATAAAGTAAAATTGAAATGGAACCATTTCCTGCCTAATTTCAAGCAGAAGGAACCCAATCCTGCCAATCAAATCAAGATTGCTATTTGTTTTTATTTCCCATTGATGTTTTTACTCAAGCTACACTCAAAAGCATAAAAATAGTTCATGTTCTGAATTAAGTATAGAAAATATTTTTCTGTCTAAGAAGTTAGTTTAGATGAAATTAATTTATCTGAGGAAGCAGCCCACTTAAATGACTTCCCTATGGGTGTAATTTTAAAGTGTTCTTTTTTTAACCTTAAACTCAGATAAGAAAGTACTAAAAATGTACTTTAGTAGAGACTTGATGAATATTGCATTAGCCTAGGGCAGAATCTATATGGAAATGAAGAAATACTTGAGTATTTATTTGAGATTTTTGATGTGTCCTTACAGAATTCAAATCTTTAGCTTCTTTATCTCCAGTAATACATTTCTCTCTCATTGCCCCCTGGTACTGCCTCTTTGATTTAAAAATGTTTTAATTTGATGTCTTTAAATAATTCAAAGTCTACAGACAATTAAGCGTTATTATACTCAGTACAGACTCAAAGTAATTCTGAAAAATATTTTTCCTGCTACAATGACCCAATCAAAAAGGAAAGAAATAGTTTGACCTCAATTTTTGCTCAAACAGGAAAAGAAGTATCTGTTTAAACTGAGGATTAGTTATCGAATAAAGAGCAAAAACAATATGGGTTAGAAAGATAGAAAAACTTCTCAGGCACCTGTTTTTTACTCCATATCTTTCGATTTGTATGACATTTCACAATGGACTTAATCCTGAAAAGAGAGGATGGAGTTAAAAATAAAGGGAAAATCACTTTATTGCAGGGGATTTCTCATAACTCTTACT
The DNA here is from genome assembly GCF_014824575.4 of Sturnira hondurensis. Taxonomy (NCBI): domain Eukaryota; kingdom Metazoa; phylum Chordata; class Mammalia; order Chiroptera; family Phyllostomidae; genus Sturnira; species Sturnira hondurensis. The sequence goes on from NW_028075471.1 coordinate 24,866,829, forward strand.
CAGTTTCATGCTGCTTTAGCTCTTCTCGGGGATTTATTAAGCAAACCAGCCTGCAGAAGAAAGAGGCAATACCATTTGAAAATGCCAGTTATGTGAATATACATATATTTTGATATAATAAAAATAAGCTTGACATTTGCTTGACTTGCCTTTTTAAGAAAGAAGAAATGTGTAAGGAAATAGAATATATGCATAAAATTTGGGGTGAGAATGGAAGAAAAACCAAAATAGAGTTATTATCGGCTCGTTTTTCCCCGAGATGTTTCTTATTCTTAGTTACTTTGCAGAAAAAAGATCCCATCTTCATGGGTTGTTCTTACAGATTATGTGATTTTTTGGAAGGAGTTTTTTCTTTTCCTTTCTAGGCCCTTCTTTTCCCCTCCATCCTCCTTTCTTTCCCGTTTCCTCTCCCCAACGCGTCCCTGGTGGCTCCATGGAGCAAATGTTACTGGCTGTGCCGAGCACGTGGTGGACGTGCGAGGCATATAGGACAGTGTAACACAGGTGTGTGGTCCTGTCCTAAAGGAGCTTAGATGCTAGTCAACAAAAGACGTTAAACAAATCACTACAGTTAATTAAATTTTCAATAAGCTTGAGGAAGTAAAGGGCAAAGGATATTGGTTTTCAGTAATTACCCTGCAAACAATACAGTGTGTATATAGAAAAATATAATTTTGAGTGTGTAATATTGAGTAAATATGGTTTCTGGTCTGAGGAATTGATACTGGAAGACATATTAGCTGCTATGGTTCACATGTGGAAATGTCCTCTGCATTGAACAGTTAGATGGAAGTGGGCAGGTTAGGGTTTTGAAAAGGCCACCTCATGTCCATGTTTTGCATAGGAGTCATGAACAGCCGGTGGTCCCCTAGGGCTCCATCCTCCTTTAGTGGCGATGTCCTCGGACACTGCCTCCATCTCCTGTGACTCTGTCGAGACCACGACCCCAAGTTCCCAATCCTGATGCAGTTGTGGGGCACCTCCAAGGCCAGCCTGACCTGGTTTCTCCAGAACCAGCCACTGACTTTTGTCCTTCTGCTCAGTAGCGCCTTCCAATGCCACATCCCACTGCCTCAGGTGAGACGCTGAGGAAGATGCTTCCTTCTCCTTTTTTCTGAGGTCCACCTTCTCCCACTGTGCGCCCAGCAGGGGCTCCTTTTAAGCCATGTCCCCCGGAGGGGCCACATAATGCCGCGGGGCCTTCCAGAGTGAGTTCTGGCGAGTGTCGTCCCCTCTTGTAGTTCCTTGTGGGACAGAATATCCCACTGGTGATGTGGTGAATTATGTGCCCTCAGGGTCACAGACTACTGTGCCGTGGTAAGCGAGTTAAGGTACCTCTGAGGCCCTGAAGTAGAAATGTGGATCATCTCAGTGTGAGTGAAAGGGGTAAATCAGTTTCATACACTATTCCACTCTATGCAGAAACTTTATTTATATGGGCACACACACACATATCAGTCCATAAATATGTATGTGTCCATCTGTGTGTGTGTATGCATAGAGAGGCTTATTTTATTGACAAATATACATGACAGAAATAAGTCTGGAAAGAAACATAGCAAACTAGCACCAATGATTATCCCCGAAGAATAGAAACACAAGCAGAAGTAGCAGCAAACTTCTGAACTTGAACCTCGGTAAACCTCGATCATTGGCTTATTCCCGAGGCAAGCTCTGTGGCCACGGAGTTAGCATACTTTTATTAGATGGGCGCCCTCTCATGCCAGGTGGTAGCAGTGGGGCCGCCCAAATCACCTGTGTGAATAGCTTCAAAGGAGAATCAGGTGCTGTTTCCAGAGGGGTCCTGGGTGCCAGCAGGAAACAGCTGCTGCCCCTGGTGACATTCTCCCTTTTTCTGGCTGTATTTGTATTGTTGACATTATTACAGGTGTCCCCATGACCCCGCTCCTTTGCCCACCTGTACCCAGCCCTTGCCCCGCCTTCCCTTGGGCCGTCACCACACTGCTGTCTGCCTGTGACTGTGGGTTATGTCTGTCTGTTGCTTGGCTGACCCTTTCACCTTCTTCGTTTCTTTACAACATCCATGCGTGACTTTGCTCTCCGAAAAGCTACATATGGCCAATCTTAAAAAATAAAACAAAAGTACACATGCTTTCAGTTTTAATCAAATTGCTGTGTGTTGAACTAATACTATGCCAGAAATCATAAATATAAAAAGTAACAGCAAAAAATATGGAAAGTTGTGTGTACACCCACCCTTCACCGGTACAAACCTGTTGGTGAATAAGCCCGGTGTGCTGTTTGTGACAGGTTGCTACCCTGTACTTGTTTTTGAGTGTCTGCTTATAAATGTACCGCCCTTTTCACATTGTTCATTAGACTAATGCTTGGCACTGAGGCCTCATACTGCTGAGTGTTCGGATTTTCTACGATGTCGTTTTTGTTAGTGGTTAAGGTTATTCTAGACTTGGCAAAGTGAAAATGTTTGTTTATTAAACCTCATGGTGCTTCTCAATTCCAAGCAAAAATTAAAGTATTTTGCAATGTTATAGGAATAGAGGAACAATTGCAAAAGTAATACTGTTCCTTAAAGGTCTAGCTGTCCAACTGGGAACCGTTACACTTTATTGGTTGCTTCACCTGCCAACCACGTCAGGAACCTCCCAGTCTGTGCGTCCTGGCATCATCAGACCCCAGTGCAGGGAGTGTTTCATTCACCCCAGCCCCTGTGCCCTGCCCCCTCCAGCCTCTCCTCTCCCCCAGAAGGTACATGGCTCTGGGCCACAGGCCTGATGGAGATGGAAATGGTCTCAGCACATTTGCGGGCAAACGTCCACAGTTAATGAGGAGTCACAGTGCCCACAGTGAAGTTCCTGAGAGATTGGTCGCACCGTTACTTTGAAGAAAACCACCTGTCTGAGACGCACATAATTTCCCAGTGCTGTGTAATGAATCTGGGTGTCCTTCAGTGAGGTTACCACACTCTCAGGCCAAGTTCGACCTTCTGCTCTGTCCCTGCAGCCTCCAGCTGTGCCGCTGAGGAGCCACGGTCTCCTTTGGAGGTTCGAGGCCCATCCCAGCCTTCTCCACAGCGAAACGCTGGCAGCAGCTGTGTGTTAGACTTAAACTTCCCCTCCCACGTCCACACGTCAGCATTTCTTTTTGGGCTGTCCGAAAACTAATGTATCCAGGAAGGGGGACCTAGTCCTCCCAGCACATTAAGATTTTTTTGAGGGCCAAATATTAGCTCCATTGGAAATGGGCTCTGCAAATTTTAAGCAATGATTTCTTCGGTGTAGTAAGCCCCACTTTTCTGGCTGAAGGATTTGAATGGAAACCCTCTTTCCCTCACTGGGCAGCCACCCATGGGTTCTCTCTAGTCCGTTTCAGCTGAGTACCAATAAGTGAATTAGATGCAGCTGTGGTCATGGCTTTCTAAATGGAGTGAATGCAGGCAAGTGCAAAGGAAGAAACCAAGAGGAATAAACAAGGGGTAAGCCAAACATTGTCAGCTAAGAGCCGGGGCTGAGCCAGGCACTGGCCAGGCCAGGCAGTGAGGGCGCCTGGCCCAGCTGGCAGGTGTGGGAGAAAGACGTCCCCTGGCGACAGTCATGGCAGGGCTCCTCTCTGCCTTTTCTGTAATGCAAGGCATTGCGACTCCCCAAAGGGTGCGGGAGAAATCTGGAACCTAAAGCCAGGGAGGAGAGAACCACGGAGGGGAGGGGGAGTGCCACTCTTCACTTAGGTTGTTTCAGGTGTGATGCCATGGGGCAGTGGGGCCTCAGGACCGATTTTGACGGACTTCTCTGGCTGTTTGCAAGTCAAGAGCTGTCTGGCTGAAAGAGTACTTGGTTGCCCTGTTAGAGAAAGGCAGTAACTGTCTGCCTCAGCTTTCAAAGATCTTTATTTCGACATTTGACTGTCTAGGAGGTTTGAGAACAGAGAAAGAAATTATGTACCTAATACATAACTTAGTTTGTATACAGTAATATCACCTTTTGGTGGGGACCTGCTTATTAAGGAAGGATACGACATGGTCATTTAAATAACTTTTTAAATTATAGAAATATTTATTTTAGAAAATTCAGAGAGCATCGGATTCAAAACAAGTTAGTTTAAACAAAATCCTTCCTAAGTACTAGCTATAATCCTGTTCTTAATTCCACCCATAGTCAGACACTGAAAGTGGTGTTTTGGTGCTCTTTCTAAGTACATACAAAACAGCAAGTATGTGTGTTTACACCCATGACAGAATTTTGTTACTGCCGCAACCTCGGTGCCTAGAAGAGCGTCAAACACACATACTCGGGTAAGCTGATTTCTTCTTGATGGTATTATCTTAGTGTCTTCGGTGGAATTCACATACTGTTGTTGCCCGCTAGAGTATGGCCAGGCCAACGCCGTCCCTTGGCGGGAATTTGCTCTTCTCCTACCTACTCACCAGTCTCCTATTTAGACATGATCTTCCTGCCAGGGTGCAATGAAGGAGCAGAATGGTGACTGGGCTTCACTGGGTGTTTTTATTTCTAAAGAAGACAGTATGTTGGGGCCCCAGCAGGGAGGAGGAAGAAGCCGGTGTAACAGGTGTGTCTGTGGTTTCAAAGCCCCACCTTGAGGGAAAAGGGGATTTCAGCTTCACCCATCTCTGCATGTTTTCTGGGAAACCTAAACCCTAGATGACGTTGAGGATCATGAACCATGACACCCATAATTACGGTTGCAGAGAGATGTAATTAGTACATTGTTACTTTGAAGAAAACCACACACAACCACATTTAGGTTCAATTTCAAAGTCGCTTCATTCGGTCTTCACATTTCTGTTTGCGCAGTCTTCATAAATGGCCCGGGATCCTGAAGGCTGGTCTCTGATAGAGGCAAAGAGCATTTAAGCCGACACTTGGCTGTTTGTCATGTTTTCCAACTTGCCACAGTTTCTGTTTAGTACTCAGCAGCCTGGCATAAAGAAAACCATCTGCCCCACAGCTGCGAAGGGACTACCTTGGGTTCTTCTCTGCAAAAGAGCTCCAAGTGCCCCATGCACAGCCCTGGGCAATTGCCTGGGTCTCACACCACATGCTTTCTGTGGGGGTCCTGGAGCTGAGCCAGTGAAGAGTTAGAAGAGGCAGCCAGCCTTTCAGTGAGTGCTGCCTTCACGCACAAATGCGCCCCAGAAAAAGAACTCCAATTCCCTGCCCCTATTGCCACTGCAGGCTGAGGATCTGAAATGCTGGCTGTGCCCAGATGGTTACCCCCCAGTGCATGCACCGGTTCATTAGCCTGTGGCCACCGTGCCGAAATCCTCGGTGTGAGCTGGGATGTGGGCACAGAATAAAAATGAAACCGTTCTCAGTGGCAAGTGCTTCAGTAGAACTTCCCAGTCCTGACCATGTCTTCCTATAGTGTTGGTCCCTCTCCAGATATGTACTTTAAGCAGATGTTAAGTAAGGAACAGGTAGTGAGATGTAGTTATTATAGTGCACATCCATTATTTTGCAACTCACTGTCCCAGCCTTGGCAATCTTTTATTGTTTTAAAGTAAAAGTAAAATCTTTTGAAAATATTTCAGCAGGCTTACTTCTACTTTCTCCTTAGCAACAGCCTCTGGCTGTGTGTAGCTGCAGAGACCGTGGTCATCGTAACTCACGGAGGCTGCGTGTCCCCTCTGCTGGGCGCAGCCACACGGGTTCTGTCGGGCCTGGAGGCTGGTTCCCAGGAGGCGGTGGTGTAGCGGGGCATCAGTCTGGTGAGGACGGTGACATAACTTGCGTGTGGAGTTGAAGACTTGCTTTCTCCTAGGTGGGGTGCCTGACACCTTAAATAACTATATAAAGTTAATGAGGTGACACTAATAGAATAAATTGAAGGTTTTCCATACAGAGTTTTAATCACTTTGAAACATATGTGAATATGTTCATATATGTACACATGTCTTCAAATGATTTTCCCAAACTACCATTTTGGGAATACCAGTCTCTTCCAGGTGAATCCTAAGGCATTTATGTCCAATAATCAACTACTTATTTGGTAGAGATTCAGTTTTGTGTCTGGATCTCTGAACCCATAAGGACAGAGGGATCGCTAACAAAGTCACTAGGAAGGGGAGGGCGTTTCTGTGCCCTGTCTGTTCTGTTCAGGATGGAGCTGGGTATAATACACAGTGTCTTCTGACACACACCAGAAAGTCCAGACACACCTTCAAGCTGGCTTTCCTGTGGCCGAATGGAGACACGTCGTCCTGGGTCGAGAACAGGCAAGTGGACACTGTCTCAGACAGGACAGAGGGAGCTCCGCCAGATTGACTCTGGACCGAACGCCAGGGGGACGTGAGATCCCCTCCAAGGAAGCAGCTGTTTGAGACAGAGAGCCCAGGGGGCATGTCTGCAAGGAGGGAAGGCGTAAAATGAGAGCACGTTTTGGCTTTCATACACACACTGGCAGAAACGGACAGCCGAGAGCCAGAGCCAGCCTCCTGGAGAGTGACCGTGGAGTGACGCGGGGATGGAGGCTGACCACCTCACTGTGGCAGGGCTGCTCCCTAAGAAACTGCTGTGTCTTCTTCAGATGCTTTTCAGCTTCTACGAGTCCCTTGTACTTTCTGGCAGGATTAGAATGTTCTCATCCTTCACCTCACCATTCTCTGCCAGGAAATCTGAAGGGGGCGAAAAAAAAAAGGGCCTTGAATTAGATCCTATTTCTAAATTGCAAATTTAACCATGCATTTGGCAGTCATAGATCTGAGCACAGGAATATGCTATTATTTGCTATTTTAGCGTGTGGTATCCTTTTAATTAAAAATGTTTTTTGAAGCCAACCATTTTTTTTTTGCAAGATTTGTTAGAAATTCGTCATGCTTCACGTAGAATGAATAGGATTATCCTATAAAGCACACAGATAGTAAGGGTTGAGACATGGAACATTTGCAGAATAAACAGGTATAATAAATGGCAATAAATAGGTATAATGCTGTCTTGGATCCACACCACACTTTCCTTCCAAGTCCTGTTCTATTTTAATGCATGTTACCATGCTAATCTGCACATGCTTCTACGAGTTAAATGGATGGAAAACAATACTACACATTTTGAAAAATTGTGGCATAGTAAAGTTCAAAGCAGTGAGCTTCGGAACACAGGCATGAATCAACTCTCTTGAACCTATGCTGACCTTAGGGCTTATTGCTTAAACACACGCAATATGTTTGCCCTGTTTTCCTAGTGATTTTATGGGTTTACCTATTCATCTTCCTACCAGGGTCCCTCTGTGACCAATAGCAAGGATTACCACTAATTGATTTATTGAATTGAAGGTTTTGCCCACTTTAGCAAGGGTTGACCTGGTTAGGGTAGTTGGCTGAAACCCCGAAAATTAGACTAGATAATGCCAAATATAAAGGAATTTTTTACTTGACCATACCACGAAGTTAACCTCAAGTCTCTCTGAATTGCTATGAGAATCCAGAAGATACTTTTTAGTAATGTAAGCTCCTTTTAATTTTAATTCTGTATCATCACACTCTTCTATCTGCACTGGACCAGACCCAAAGTCTCACCTAGATTCAAAGATAGGCAAAATCTTTGACAGGGAGCTAGTTCATATTTGATCTAACAAGCAAAGAAACTATTGTATCTTGTAAGGTTGCAGGTATATGCCCAGGGATTCATGGGTTTAAATGGAAACATGCCGAAGACCTGTGGTTCTTGGATACCGTATAGAGTGAGACCTTTCTGCCAAGCGAGAGGACCCTAGAACTGTGGCCTTCCTGCCTTTTCTCCCAGCCAGCCTGTGAGCACCAGTGGACAGGGCAATCATGCAACTGGTCAACCAGCATGTCCCCAGCCCATGTCTGTTACCCGGCGTTTCAGGTCTTACCAATGTTCCGTGCTAGCACGGGAAAATTATTCTTGACTGACGCCTGGATACAGGGCCCAGGTATTTCCCATTTGCAACCAGAATGGGGCTCTTGAGGATGTGACTAGCCATGTCCTACCTTTTTTATAGCTTCAGAGGATTCACACAGAAATGATTGAAGAGTGAAGTTGTTTTCACATTCTACGATCCTATTTAATGTTTAATGATAGCTAGAATTGTAAGTAGCATAAAGAAACAAGAATGGCCATTGTTTTCTCACCCATTCTGTGGGGTTCTACTAAAGGGCATCCGCTGTTCACTTTTTCCCCCCAGTCCTTATTCAGAGTCTCAGTTAACCAGCCAGGCTGTGGTCAGAACAACCACAACAACGTTTCAGTCGCTCGTAGCTGGAAAATCCAGCTTTGCGATTGAGGTCTACAGAACATGCAGTGTAAGTAGGGTAGTTTCAGTAAAGTCCATACCTGTGGCAAGGCTCATGCTGAGCAAAACAGCAGCTGTAAACAGCAGCTGGCCCCTCCAGGGACAGTGGCCTCACCTACATTGGTGTGCAGGTGACATGTGCAGGCGGAGGTTCAGAGGACAGACACGCTTCTGACTTTCCAGGCACTGGGTGGCCCTAGGACAGGCACTGTTTTCAGCTCTGCACAGCGGAGTCGCTGAGATAGAGGGAAGTGCCCATAGCTCGCTGCCCTCCAGGTATGGAAGAGAATGTACTAAATTGTGGGTTGTAAGCCATGTGCTCTGATTTTATTTGATTTTTTAAAAAATATTTGACCTACTGTTCCTATTAAGGTACCTTTTGACTGGTGGTCCTATATATGAGGTAGCTGGCTAATTGGTGACGGGACAGGCCAAGTTCATCTTGGAGCCACTTCTTCACTCCACCGCCTTGGCATTCTACCCTTACCAACTGCACCAAGTAAATAAGTTCCCCTTTTAAAAAATGGCTTTAGGCTCTGGCCGGGTAGCTCAGTGTGTATTAGAGCACCATCCTAAATACTGCAAGGCTGTGGATTGGATAGCCAGGCAGTGCCCCTCTACAAGCAGCCAATGAACGCATGAATAGGTGGAACAAGAAACTGATGCTTCTCTCTCCCTCCCTCTGCCCCTCCCTCCTTTCCTCTTTCTCTCTCAAATTGATAAATAAAAATTTAAAAACAAGCTGGTTTTAACATCCTTCACTGTAGACCTTCATTTCCGAATTCTAAGCTGTAGGCAAACAGGCAGTGAGCATCCGATCCACGGACCCCAGGGTCTAGATTGTGAGCCGTTCTTTGCACAGACCTCAACCTTGAACGGACCGCCTTCCAGTTCCTCAGCTCCTGCCGACAGCGTCAGAGGGAGGCACTGGTGTGTGAGGCGGGTGGCATTCGCCGCCCATCCCTCGGCATCTTTTCCAAGGTTCACTTATGTTTTAAAACAAAGCTGCCAGAAGGAAATGACTGTGCCTAGATCACTCCTTCTGGCATCTCCCTGGGAGACAGGGGTTCTCTGCCCCTCCGCACAGTGAGCCTTCAGGCTGGGCTCTCCCTAGGAGGTGCCTGGCAGGGGACTGGCAGGTGGCCAACGTGGCTGTCAACCGTCCAACTGCGAGGTATTAGAAGGTATTAACGGGCTCACTGTGGTTACACAAATAAGCTCTGTTCTTTGATCAGCTTTTCCAATAATAGAGCTGACATTTTGATCTTCTTTGTCTATCTCTCAGTCGGTTCCAAATGGAGACAAGCATAATTTTTAATTCTCAGCCACCGAAACCCTCAAAAATAGGCAGGACCAAGTACAGAAGATGGAGATGTATAATGTCTATCAGAATAATTACCACTAAAGGTAGTACAGTAAGAGCTTTCCTTTATACTTCGGGGAAAGAGAGACAAGTCACTGTCAAAACCTTAAGGACAGGGAACACACGTACATTCAGAGAGTTATCAGCTGCTGGAGGAGAGGAGCTGATCCGAAACGCTCGCTCTTCCTGCCTGTGGGCAGCAAGTTGGTGTCGCCCATGTGAATGGCCTCTCCCCACAGAGCTGTGCTTCATACCGTTTCAATATTTGACTTTTCTTTTTGGCCCTGCTCCGCAGCTGCCCTGTACGTTTGTTTTCTTCTATGTGTGTGTCGGGAGAAAGGCTGGGAAGTACTGCTCATTCTTTGTATGAGCGGTTTCGCTTTGGGGCTTTGGTGTGGTTTTTCTTCCTGGAGGGTCTGTGACTGATCTGCAGCACGGCGTGTCCAAGGCCAGGAGTGTGTGTGTGTGGAGCTGTCCAATGGCCTGCATTCCCGACGCCAGGTCTGCCCCGTCAGGGGTGCCCAGTGAGGCCATCTGTGCACGCAGGTGTCAGGCCTGCGCCACCAGGACAGTGGCATGCATGGGTGTCCAGTGTGGGAGGCATCACTATTCATCTCTTGATGTATTTTTATCCACGTTTGGGTATTGTGTCCAGGGCTCTCTGAGGATCAAAGAATTTGTCCACTGGTTCTCGGAACTTCCGCTCGTCTAAGCCATTGTCCAACTGAACATTGCTTTGGAACTTGCTTGCCAGCCCTAAATTCGTGCTATGAAATCAGGACCCTTATTTACAATAAAACTGTGCTTAAAACAGTACCACTGTCCAGCCGTTCACTAAGGCCAAGCATCTAGGAGTCAGCCTTAATTGCTCTCATTATCTTGTGCCCAAGCTGTAATGGTTATTCAGCTCTGCTTTCAAAATACATGCTGCCCTTACCACTGTGGTTCAAGCTACCACCATCTCTTGCTTGACTGAATTACTGCAAATGCCTCTGAACTAGTCTACTGAACCGTCCTTCTCTTCCTGCTTGTCATGCAGGCTCTTTGCCAGACATCCAGAATGACATTTTAAAGGCCAGTCTGATCACATCACTGGCCAGCAGTGTTTTCCACCTGCCTTTGCTGGAGCCTGGAAGGACCTGCCCGACCTGGCTCTGACTGCCTCGGCTACCTGGTCTGACCCACTCGGCCCCATGCTCACTCTGTCCCGGTCACACTGTTCCTCAAAGAAGTCAAGCCACTTCAGATCTCAGGGCCTTTGCACTTGACCTTTCCTGTGTTTGGAATGCTCTTGAACAACAAGCAATGTTTAGTCAATTCCTGCTGTCACTGGGTACTACTCTGGTCCTAGGGACCAGAACTTTCAGTAAGAAAAAGTTTGTGTCCTCAGAAAGCTTTCCTCTTACAGGAGGGAGACAGATGACCAAAACACCAAATGGCTCATAGTGCGGGTGAAAGTAAATCAGGACAGTGATAGAGATGGGCATGGGGTTGCTATTGTTCATAAACTGTTTGGAGAAGACCTCTCTGACAAGGTGACTCTTGAGCTGAAGGCAAGGAGTGAGAGGCCACATGCATATTTGGGGGAAGCATATTCCAGGCAGAAGAAACAGCACATGCAAAGGTCCTGGGGCAAGTATGCAGATCGTTTTAAGGAAGAGCAAAGAGGCCTTGTTCCTAGTTTGCAACAAGCAAGGCAGGGAGACAGGGGTAGGAGAATAAGATTAGGAAGAGGGGTGGGGACCAGATCTCGAAAGCCCTCACAGGCCTTTAAGCACTTTGGCATTTAAGCTCTATGACACAGAAAGCCGTTAGGGTGCTGAGCATTGAAGTTACACAATCTTGCACTTCTAGAAGAGTATCATTCCAGGAGAAGCCAGCCGTGAGCAAGAAGACTAGTTAGGAGGCTACTGCAATAGCCCAGACAAGAGGGATAGTGGTGTGAAGTGGTTGTATCTCAGAGGAAGAGCTAGGTTTCACGGGGTTTACTGATGGACCGAAGGTGGGCCCGAGGGAAGCCGAAGGTGGGTGGGGGTGGGGGCGTCTGAGCAGCTGGTAAATCCATTTCCATTGCTATTGTTGTATTAAACTCAGTGGCATAAAATATCCAGGTCATTTAGCTTGAAGTTTCAGTGGGTCAGGAATGCAAACAGGGCCCATCATGGAGTCCTTGTCCCTGTCCCACAGTATCTGAAGCCCCAGTTGGGAAGACTTGAAGCCTCAGGTTGACTCAGGGGTGGGAACCGGAATTATCTGGAGATGTTTTCATTCACATGTCTAGTGGTTGACACCAAGTTCGAGCCAGCACCTCAGCTTTGTTGTTCGCTGGGCCTCCTGTGCAGGCCTCTCTAGGTGGCCCCTCTCTGAGGCCAGCATGGGTGTCCACACAGCATAGCCGCTAAGTTCCCCACGAGTGTGTGGCTCAAGAGAACCAAATGGACTGCATGGCATTTTCATGATCTAGTGCTAGAAATCAGATAATGTCACTTCCTTCATACTCTGGACAAGACAGAGAGGCCCACCCCGCGCTCAGAGAGCGTGGGCCAGCACCTGCCCACTCAGCGGCAGGCAAGTCAGGTCACATTGCTGGAAGAGCGTGTGGGACAGATGACATGGGGGCAGCCATCTTTGGAATCCAAAGGCTGTCTCAGTGACAAAGACTGGGGGCAGCAGGTATGTGTGGGAGTGCAAAAATAAGAATTGGATGTGTGACATCTATAAGGCCATTAAGTGGAGATGGCCAATCAGTAGTAGCGGGGCGTCTGACTCAGGAGCAGATCTGTGCTGCAGGCCCATTTGTAAGTCATCTCTCTGTTGGAAAGCCGGCTGGGTGAGTGCAGACAGGGAAGGGGAGAGGCCCCGGGACTGGGGCCTGAACCATGTCAGTGCTCCGAGTCAGGAAGATGAGAAGAAGCAGCCGAGGAGAGAGCTGCGTCACCTTCCTGCTTGCCAAGCAGGCAGCATGCTCGAGACCCAGAGCATGCGGTATTTCAAGGAGAATCTCCTGTGTCAGGTGGTGTCGGAAGGCACAGCCTGAGAACCCTCTTCGGCAATATAATGGTTACTGATGACTCTGAGGAGCTCTTTCCTTGAGCTGTGGGGCTCCAGGCCAGCTTGGTGGGGATTCAAGAGCAAATGGCAGGAAAAGGAGACTTGAAGCATAGACAACCATTTTTGAAGACTTCAGCTATAAAGAGAAGTAGATCAATAGGGTGGTTTTCACAGGGAGATGCCAGATCAACCATAAAATAAATCTTATTCATTCATTCATTTCTTTGATGGAAGCTGTTTGAGCCTATGTGTGTATGTTAGTAAGGAAAGAAGTAGAGAGTGGAGTAGACGGTGATGGGAGGGGACGCTTGCAAGGCAGAAGGGAAAGGCCTGTGGTGGAATCAGTGTCGGCTTGGTTCCTTCCCTCACCTCATTCATGTTCTCCGTCCCAATGTCCNAGATCAACCATAAAATAAATCTTATTCATTCATTCATTTCTTTGATGGAAGCTGTTTGAGCCTATGTGTGTATGTTAGTAAGGAAAGAAGTAGAGAGTGGAGTAGACGGTGATGGGAGGGGACGCCTGCAAGGCAGAAGGGAAAGGCCTGTGGTGGAATCAGTGTCGGCTTGGTTCCTTCCCTCACCTCATTCATGTTCTCCGTCCCAATGTCCCCCTCAGAGAAACCTACTCTAACTGCTCCGTGAATGCTCCAGCCCCTTCTGGAACCTGCCTTATTATGCTTCCTGGCTTTAGATATGTATTCATTTCCTCTCTTCCAAGCAGGACATAAGCTCCACAAAGACAAATATTTTGCCCATCTTCTTCAGTGATGCCTTACTATTATCTAGAAACTGGCACATGGGGGTATTTAGAAAAACACTTTGAGTGAATAACTTAATGGGAGAATGCCTGTTCCCAGCCCCCTGTTCAGGTGGCTCAGTTAGTTGGAACATTGTCCCAGACACCGAAAGGTTGAGGGTTTGATTCCCTGTTGGGATGCATACAGGAAGCAACCAATGGGTGCTTTTCTTTCACGTCAACATTTCTCTCTTTCTTTCTCTCTAAAAATCAGTAAACATATTCTTGGGTGAGGATTCTAAAAAAGAGTACATGTGCCTGGATGAATCTTTTTCTTTCAACATAGCATCTTTAAAAATTATTTCACAAACGTCATCAATTTGTGATTTGTACATCACCTTTTAATTAAAGCGTCATTTTGAGACTTCTGGGGATGACAGTGGGACTTCGAGGGAAAATCGTTTGGTGGGTCTCAGCGGCCTGGTGCTAAGTTCATCCTTAACACCATGACGAGTTCTGAAAACGGGTCTTCATTAGGCAAAGTCCCTAGACAAGAAAGTGGTGTGAAGCAAGTGATCCCGTCCTTCCCACCCTCCAGCGTTCTCACTGACAGCAGTTCCCTGGCTCAGGACACAGGACTAGAAATCAAGAGGAAACAGCTGTAAGGAATTAATGCAAGAGTCTTAGAAAAGTATTTGCCATGTATAATGTGCACCCACGTGAGCATTATACACAGGATTATTGTGCCCATGGTGCATAATCATTATACCCATGTATAATGTGCATCCTTATTTTTCCCTCAAAAATTTGGGCCAAAAGTGCACATTATACATGGAAAAATACGGCACCTCATCATGCTCTAGCTTGCCTTAACTGTTAGGAAAAGGCACATGATAACATGTGGATACTTCATGGGCTGTGTATCAAAACATGTGGCATTAATGTCAGGGACACACTTTCCAATCCACAGCTAAAGGCACTCTATACACCTGCAGTGTCGCTATCAGGCTAGCTGTGACAAACGCGAACATCCTCTCCACTCTCCTCTCTTATAAGTCATTCTTATTGATTTGTCATGTCAAGAAATACTGTATTTTCTTACACAACTTTTTTCTCCTCTGCTTTAGAGCAAGAAAGCAAATTCACAGCAAGGGAAGAGGGCAGTCATGGTGGGGTATTATACTCTGTATCCCAAGTTCCTTTTCTTTGGCGAGCACTTCAAATTCAACTAAAGACTTAGCGAGCTGTGTTATTTTTCATCACGCGATGTTTTTGGCTTCCTGGGCTAGGGAGCAGTGCCCAGGGAAAAGGAAGTCTGTGTGTTAATTCCAAGTGAGCCCATTGGCAGCTTTCTCAGGTCACTTCGAGGTGGGAGCAGGTGGCATCACCGAGAATGAAATGCGTCATGTCTCAGTTGGCAGGAAAACAGCATTCAGTGATTTCATATCCCTGCGGTGGATCTCATTCATTGTTTCCCAGTTTGGGGAGCCGTTATTTACATTTGCACACTGCAGTAAAGTACATGGAGATGCTGTACTGGGGGGGTTGTTCTTGGAGTAAAGTGTAGCTTTGAGCCACAGATGGCCTTTGGTAGGACAGCATCATCGAGGGGCTGGCGTGTGGGTGCCTGCCCACCTCTATGACAGGCCCCCCAGACAGACTGTACCCTGTTTTCCATTTTCAAGTGAAGTGATAGCAATGTCAGAAAACTGTGGTCCAGTGTATGCCCATTCTGTTCATAGCATCTTCACAGTAAAAAAAGTAGAACAGGTTCTGTTTGCTCTGCTATGTGTCTCCAAAGGCCCCAACTCTGCAAATTATCATGTTTTGCTACCATTTAAATGTCTTTAAATGTCAAAGGGCAGCTGAAAACCCATCTGATGTTTTTATTGAAAGATGGATATTAAGAGTCAAGGAACCAGGTATTATATTTGACATAGTCTATTGGAAAAATAACTCTAGGAACAGTAGACTGAAATAATTATTTTTTAAAATGTGGCAGTTTTTATCACGGATATTTGAGCAAATACAAGAACTTATGTTAGTTAAAAAAGGTAATATACAGAAATACGGCAATCTTTCTAATAAATATTTAGTATCTTTCTAAGTAACATAGTTTCTATTGCCGAGCTAAAAGCAAGTTTTTATTTCTAGAATTAGATTTTAGCAATACAATATTAAAATATGAAAAATAGCATTAATAGAAGTATATATATATGTGTGTGTGTGTGTGTGTGTGTGTTAATCTATATGTAAACATGAATAGTGTATCTGTAACTAGCCTAGACACTCCCAGGGCATTGCTGTGGGCAGGCAGAGAATGTGCGCGACCCAGTCTGGAAAGCTACCTAACGTTTATTTTACGTATCGGTGATGGGCTCTGTTTGGAACATGGATCCCTGTTTCGTACATTTACTGTTTCCAATATGACCAGCTTGTTTCTTGTGTTGGGTCGTTTACTTAGCTGCTGCTGAGGTCCAAGTCACCAAAGCACGCGCAGTCTTCACACCTGTCTTTACAGTGCTCACTAATAGAAGAGAGGACACCATACAGTTTCAGAAATGTCTGTGTGTGTGAGAGTGAAAGTAACTGAGAGACACACACACACATATGAGGGCCACATGGCTTGTGAAGACTAAGTTGGAGTTAACTAGAAAAAAGAAGGACAAGAGTGTGGTCTAGGCAAGAGAGTCTGGACCTAGTGGAGGTCAGGAGCGGCATGGATGTCAGAAACTGGGAGAAAGCCAGGAGCACAGCAGTCAGGATGCAAGGTGTCTGGGACATTATGGTGCAAGGTAATGCTCGTAGCAGTGATTTCTGATAGAAATAGGAGGGGGGCCACCCAGGTCATTGACACTTCCATTAGCCATCTTAGAGAGTCAACGGGCATGACACTAGTGCTCCTGCTTTATTTAGCCAAGTGTTCCCATCCTCCACTGCAGCGCATCTGCATTCAGACTGGCCCCCGTCAAGTGCGCAGGGCCACCTGCTCCCATGGCACAGCTCTGAGCTCCAGTTCTCAGCACTTGTGCAACAGGGGAGCCCTCCGTGGGCTTCACAGAGGCCTGGCTGTCCAGCCCCGGCTCCCCGACACTAGTAGATCAGAATCTCTGAGGTGGGGTGCGGGCAGCAGGGGGTTGTCTTTGTAAGTGTTCCACGTGATGTTACTGTGCAGCCAAGTACGAGGACCACTGAGTGGAAGGCGCACTTCATCGAGGAGGTTTGCTTTTACCCTAGAACAATAATAAGCATTTAAAGAGTTTCAAACAAGGGTGTGGCATGAGCAGATTTATATATTTTTTAAAGATCACCATGGTGGAGTCGCAGAGAACAGATTACAGGAAATGAAGTAGACGCTGATGCCGGCTGACCCTTTAGTGGCTCCGGCGGTGGCCTGTTCAGAGGTGGAGGCTTTGTGGTGGGTGGAGCTGGAGTCGGGAGTCCTTTAGAAGGTGGGAGTGCTGCTCAGCGTTGGAATGTGGAGCAGGAAGGCAGCGAGACTCTCTGTTCTGTGTGATGGAGGATGCTGCAAGAAGACGCAAATTTTACCTGAGTTATCCAAGGCAAGCTGCAAGTTTTTGCATTTCGCCAGTTTAGAACCCATGTGCCCAAGTCCTGCATGAGTAAGTTCCAAATTGTGAAGTCAGATCGCTCCTTTGCTGAGAAGCCCATAGACTCTGCTGTCGAGCATTTCGTCCATCGACCATGGGACCGAAGTTGAAGAACTGTGTTGCGGAGGAGGACCCTATCTCGTTCTATTCTGGTTACCTAGACTAAGTCGTCCAGGGGGAAGGTCACTTGCAGAGTAGTTCTTATGTCATTGGACTTGTGGCTCATTAAGGGCCTTGTCAAGGACATACTTTCTTGACCCAGAGGTCCAGCATGTTCCTCGCTGTTCCGCTGTTCTCAGTGTGCCCTGGGAGCCGAGCCCAGGCTCATTAGCACCAACATGGAGAGCAGGGGAGCTCTTGTTGTCCGCTCCTCTGCCGTCCACATTCCTCCTCCCATCCCGTGTCCTCACGTGGTCCCATCTTCAGCTGTGTCCTCCCATGAAAAAGCACCTTCATCCCTATTTCCTCTACTTCTGGGACTTGAACCTACTGTCTGAAGTTCTGTCATTGAATTGCATTCCCAGTGTGGTCCTTTCTAAAGCTTTATTTTCAGAGTTTTTTCTATATTCCTGGCCTTTGAACCTTGTTATGCTCATAGTCCAAGGAGGCAGTAACCCCCATAAATACCACCTGGCCACTTAATTCTGTCCAAGGCCGGTGATGGTTTTGTGTGTAGCTGAAGAGTCAATGCAACTCTGAGCGGGGCATTGTGGAGGACACAGTCAGTGCTCCAGGGATGCGGCCCAGGGTGGCTGTGAGTGCAGCCCAGTGCAGAATCATAAATTTACTTCAGACACGATGAGATTTGTTTGTGATTACATGTCACGTTGTATCTCATGTGTGGCCCAAGGCAACTCTTCTTCTTCCAGTGTGGCCCAGAGACGCCAAAAGGTTGGGCACCCTAAACCAAATTCCTGTGGAGGTAGCTACCTGGGGCACAGCAAACACCTAATGTCAGCTTCAGTTTGGGATTTGTATAGGTGCAAACAGAACTCTCTTACACATATGTAGTGTTTAGGTGAAGGCACTGAATATACGCAAGAAAGTGTCTTCAAGGGAACACTGTGTCACATTGCCTTAAAGACCTCTGAAACAGCATGAAGGAATAAAGTTTTCAAAGGACTTGTATAGTTCATACGCATGCCTCTCCATCTATTCCCCTTCCCCTACTAGGTTGCATTAACCCATTTAAGCAACTTATTGTCAGAAAGGGAAGCTGTCAGAGTAAACATGCCAGTGGAAAGCCTCCTGGAACTGTCAGCATCATGTGGTAGGTGGGACTCTTACCCTGTTTGATTTCCCCCCACTATTAATTCTAATTTAAAATTGTCATGCGCATGGTCTGTCTTTGAAACTACGGTCTTGTCGAGGATTGGAATTGTACCGTGTCTACTCTGGGCTTAAGATATGTTTTCAGCCACAAACTGTGCACCCCATGGGTGCCTTGGAATCTCCTTTCTGTGCACACAGGGGTTTGAGGGCAGGGAGGCTGAGGGGTTACACTGGAGCGAGGCGGAAGGGCGCGAGCCCAGCCTGCCCCCCACAGGCTCGCACCCGTGCCAGGAGTGTGCAGGGCTGACCCAGGCTGAGTCAGTCTTCAGCGCTCATCTCTTCCACCCACGGTGAGATTAGAAAGAAACTGGGATAACAACCCAGTCTTTCCCTACTTCAAATTCAGAGGGTAAGGCTGTGACTTGATTGAATAAACTGATTATTCTCCTTTATTAGAAAAGAGGATTTGATTTCTATTGCCCATTAATTTTTCAAAAAAGTTGAAGGTCTACATAGCCTATTACCTGAGGTATATAATTTTAATGAAACTTTATATGTGCTTTTTGTTATTAAAAGAAATATAATTAGGTAGGCTGACTCCCCTTATAATTATCTCTTTAAAGTTTTATTTCAGGCACAGGCTATTGTTAATATTTTGTATGGGTCTGTTTTATTTTGGATGAAGATTTTTGACAATTCATAACATGTTGTCAATAAGTTCCACTTATATCTTGCCTAAAATGTATTTGAATTTAGAAAATGAATATTTTAGTTCACTTTAGGAATATATTCTATGCTAGTTTTCTTAGAATAAATGATGAAATATTATTATCTTAGAAATGATATAGTGAATCAATATTTCATATTATTGATGACTAATAATAATCATAATAGCAAGTTAAAATTCAGTTATTTATTTTTTGCTATTTTGAGTTTGAGATTAAGGGGAAACAATGCATTTAAATCACTTAAAAGCTGTCTGAAAAACCCAATGATGTGCAGAGCTTAAATTTACTTATATGGAATAAGTCCCATTGTGCTATGCTGAAAATTTTTACTCAGTATGGTAAATATAGATGTTCTACATTATTGGAGATCAAAAAGCCCATTTCTTCAACTGCTGATTTAATAAGAGGACGATTCTTACAGCAGAAGGTCAAGTACATTACTGAGGAAACTACATAGTTTGCATTGCCCTATATTAATGTCAAACATAGTATGCATCACTAAAAGCCTCTTCAGTGATCCATGAGCTCTTATAAANGATGACTAATAATAATCATAATAGCAAGTTAAAATTCAGTTATTTATTTTTTGCTATTTTGAGTTTGAGATTAAGGGGAAACAATGCATTTAAATCACTTAAAAGCTGTCTGAAAAACCCAATGATGTGCAGAGCTTAAATTTACTTATGTGGAATAAGTCCCATTGTGCTATGCTGAAAATTTTTACTCAGTATGGTAAATATAGATGTTCTACATTATTGGAGATCAAAAAGCCCATTTCTTCAACTGCTAATTTAATAAGAGGACGATTCTTACAGCAGAAGGTCAAGTACATTACTGAGGAAACTGTACATAGTTTGCATTGCCCTGTATTAATGTCAAACATAGTATGCATCACTAAAAGCCTCTTCAGTGATCCATGAGCTCTTATAAAAGCATGATCGATAATTATCCTCGGTTTTGCAAGGTTAACAAAGGGCACATACACATGAAGTCCTAACTTGTAACATCTTCGCCTTCTAATGAAAAACCCGCATGAACAGGTACTAAGTCCACATTAGCGGAGCCACTCTCTCATGTGGCTTCTAAACTCAGGTGACAGAGATCGCCAATGGCCAGAGACTGCCAATGGCCAGAGACATAGAGACTCAAAGGGAGGGGCTGGTGCCATGGCCTCAGGCTCTGAGGCACCAGAGGAGGTGGCTGAGGACACCCTCCTCTCTACGTGAGGTTTATGCACCTGAGTTAAGGTACTGAAGAGTCTCATTAAAATGCCGAGGAGCCCTGGCTGGTGTGGCTCAGTGGATTGAGTGCTGACCTGCAAACCAAAGGGTCACCAGTTTGATTTCCGGTCAGGGCACATGCCTGGGTTGCGGGCCAGGTCCCCAATAGGGGACATGCGAGAGGTAGCCACACATTGATGTTTCTCCCCCTTTCTTTGTCCTTCCCTTCCCCGCTATCTAAAAATAAACAACAAAGTCTTCAATAAATAAATGCAGAGGAGATATAAGGTAAGACTTCTAGATTGTTTAATCAGTGGACACCATCCCAGGAATTGACTCCGCATTCATAACAAACCACATGGGAAGGGATCGTGGAGCTGGCTGCCTGGGGAAGGGGCAGCAGCAATGGCGAGGGCCTGGGAGGGGTAGGCAGGCCTGTGAGCTGGAAGCATTGTGAAAGGGGAGGTGGGAGGGACGCACAGCGGTGGGGCCCACAGGAGTCTGTGCATTGACTTCTGAGTATCCTCTCCATGCTTCCATGGGAGTTAGTTCTACCACATTTGCAGAGAGAGAGAGAGAGAGAGACATTGGGAAAATGCTTTTCTTGGGTAATACTTTTCTTTCCTGGGTAATGCTTTTCTTTGGCCAGTGTTGAGCTCTCAATTCTCTTCTCAGTGCCAGGGTAAACCGTAACATTGGACTTTTTAAAACACAATTCCTCATTTTCCATCTACCACATAGAGAAATAAACCAGATGGTTCACTTCTAATTCAGTTACAAGAACTGAACCACTCACTTCACGGCCTGGATGCCAGTGTGGGTCAACCTTGCTCTGAACTTTGGTGGGAGGCACTCGAGTTATAAAGAAGGAGGAAAAGGAACGAGGCGACCTCAGGTTTCCTCAGTGGATTGCTGCCCAGGTCAGTGACTCCATGTCAACGATGACTTCAAAGGCCATACAAAAAGTAGGAAAACGTGACCTACTGATTTTAATCGGCATTAGAGCACGTGCTCTTGATAGTGCTCATGTTAAAAGCTTATAGAAAAATAATTTTGTGCATTTTTATATGCAACCTGTGGATGAAAAAAAAATTAGGCCTAAAGGGTGTGGCTCAGTTGGTTGGACTATCAAACTGTAGACCAAGAGGTCAAGGGTTCAATTCTTGGTCAGGGCATATACCTGGGTTGTGGGTTCAATCCCCACTTGGGGAGCATACAAGAAGGTGACCAATTAGTGTTTCTCTCTCTCATCAATGTCTCTGATGACCCATGATGTCATCTTGGTCTCTGTCCCTCTCTCTCTCACTCCCCACTCCCTCCCTCTCTATCCAAAAGCAATAAAAACAAATCATTCTCAAAATTCAGATCTACCACTAACTTCCTTGGTAGGCAGTTCCCTGAGGACGACAGCCAAGCAGCAGAGCCACCAGTCAGGGCCAAGGAAATTGTCTTATACAGTAAAAATTGAGAACCAGTCATAGAGCTTTCTAAATTGTGGGGAAAACTTTTGCTTTGTTCTGTGTTAGGTTATTTTTTCCACTGAAAGAGATTACATCTGACAGCAGTGAAGCCCGAGCAGTAAGAATAAATGCATTCACTAACTCACTACGGAACTAAAGTGATGGTCAGTGTATGTGTTTTAAGAGATTACCATCATCTTAAACCCCCGGTGCTTCTTCCAACGACAGCACAGATGCCAAGAGAAGTAGGTATTCCCGGAAGACAATGTTTCGAACTGTACCATGTCTTCTTTTTGCTGTATATTTCTTAACAACAGGATTTTCTTTAAGATCCTTATTTGCTCACACACGTGAAAACAGACACTAGATATCAACTCTGTTTTTCGTTTTCACCCAGAAAGCTCTTTGGCGTCTGTGCTGGAAAACCTCTATATAACAAACTAGTTTCCCATCCTGAGTTTTTGCCTTCATGCAGAACCTGCCTTCCTTGGCAGCTAGAGAGCCAGATGTTCATCTCAGTCAAGTCAACGTCGTCCCCGCTCCTTCCCAACCTAGCGGCGCCGTGAAAACTGCCAAGAAGTTTTAAGTGTGGGTGTTTTGAGTTACAAGGAATTCACTGCTGTCCGTCAGTTTGAAAATGTTAGCCTTCCTTTTTTAGACGAGCAGAACAATAAGTGACCAACAAGCTGGCCTTAGAACAGGAAACGCTTCATCATCTTAAAATTAAACGAATAGCTTTTAAAATAAGACACTGCATCTGTAACCCCTCAAACTGTGTCCTCTTTGACAGTTTATTTGGTATCAAGGTTATTTTTCTCTTGTAACTGTCAATATGGAAGTCTTAATACAGTCAGTCTGCAAGCCACCACCGAAACAAATCCCCAGAATAATGCAGATTGTAGCAAAAATAATGCAGAGCGACACACCTGCCAAGCGTATTTATAGAACGAAGCTTATGTAACACGAGACATCCTATGCTAGAAGCAGCGTCCCTTCTCCAGCGTGCAGCCTTCTCTGCAGTGTTCCTCAGCATTATTTGGGGGATAGGATGTTCATATTACATTAATGGGCTAAAAAAAATTATTCGACGGATGGGATCGCATTGAAGCAGCAAATTTAAAATGATTTTTTTTCTCCCAGGCAAAATGTAGGGTAGGAAATGTGTATATATGCCAAGGGTGCTCCAAATGGTCTCAAATAAATGCATCTTTCATATTCACATGGTCACAAACCCATTTTTCTGCCCACAGGACACAGTAGTTTGTGGGGCTGTCATAGCTCGGAGGGGCCGCATCCATGTATGTATGTATGTATTTATTTATTGCCTGCGTCTTCTAGGTGTGGTCTGAGCAGGGGGTGGGCACACCTGCTGAGATGGTGTGTGGCAGTCACACAGGTGTGAACAGTCCCATCCATAAAGCACACAGCCCAGGCTGGTGTGCTGATGGGAGTATTTGAGACAGTCTCAAAAATTTCTCATGATGCTAAGCTCAGTACTTTTTTTTTAAACCCAAGTTTAACATAGAGCCACAGTGAAATATACAGCTACAAATATTAACGAGCACCAGCTCAGAAGTCACAGGGATGAAATTAACATGGTCCTGCTCCAAACTTTGAAATGCAGAGAAACACGCAGTTAGTGGGGAGGACATGCAAGCCCTGACCTTCTGTTTGGAATGTGACAGCATAGGATAAATACAGGAGCAGACCCATGGGGATGCATAAAGGAAGCAACAGCCTCTCGTCCCTGGGGAGGAAGGGGAAGCTTGGCCGGGAAGATGACCCTTGGTCTGAGTTACACAGTTCCCAGGCTTTTGCATCAAACACTGGTGACTTCCAGAAAAGGAGGGTAAGTGGGAGCTAGAGGTCTCTCCCCAATATGAGAATGAGAGCAGGCCTTAGTCAGAATCCTGCCAGAATTTTATCAGCATGCTGATGCAAAACTAGTCAGTTCTCTGCCCTTTTGGAAGTCCGACTGTGAGCTTTAATGAAAACTCGCCTCCAGAGGAGGCACGCTATAGGCTTAGGGTAGCAGGGTCAGGAAGCCCGGTTTTCTCACGGACGGTGTCCCCATCAAAGGGGCTCGGAGCTAAAAGAAATCCTGGACTTGGAGTGCCGTTTGGCTGCTGGGCCTGTCGGGTTCTTAGATTTTGTACGTGGGAGGGCAGAGTTACCTTTACAAGCTTTCCAGGAAGCCGCCCCTCCTGAACACCACCGGTTTTAGTAAAGAAGGGTTATTTTTGACATCACCCAAGCCAACTAACTCTCACTGTGGCACAGACACACTGGTGCTGTTTGAAGTGCGACGCAGCCACCTGCCGTGTGCGGGCGCCTGGCAACAGCCCTTGATGCGAACTGACCCGGAGAGGGAGTTACTGGGTCGCGTGCTCAGGTGCTGGTCAGAGATGAACCACGGAGACGCAGTCTGCTTGTCACACGTTGTTTGTAAACTACAGACCCCTTAATGGCCAGAGTATGGCTGCTTTAACTCTGCTTCGAGGTTTGGAAGTTCATTCCTCTACAAGTGATTTCCAGCAGGTTGTGTGTGTGTTGTTGGCTTGTTGTTGGTTCCTTAGCAGCCAGCTGACTTTGTCTATGGGCGTTGGCACAGCCTGGGTGGAGAGGGGGCCTGGTGCATCAGTAAGGGGAAACAAGCCCCCCTGTTCTGTGGGGGAGGGCTGAGACCCCTCCTGATCTGGCAGCTGCGGTGCTTTCCCTCCGTGTTTAGTTTACACGAGACGGGTCGTTCTTACTAAGAACTGGCCATTATGCAGGAATAGCCCTTGAATAAGATGAGAAGTACTCGAGGGTTCCTTGGAGATTGGCTTTCAACTAAAGACAGAGGTGTTTGTGTGAAACTTTAAGTCATCCGCCATCACTTTCATAGTGTGGGAGACCAGCAGGCAACGTGCCCGGCCTTCCCTCCAGTTGCAGTGCTCTCGGCCAGGTGAGGTCATCGAGGGCTTTGCTCAGTCGCCCACCTCCTCTGGTTTCCAGTTGCCTTCAGGTACCTACTTGGAAAGGAGAAGAGTATTTCTACTTCAGGTGGCACTGCTCTTAGCAACAAGTTCAACCCATGGTCAGTTCTATTTCTGAAACCGTTCACACTTCAAGCTACAAATACAAACCAAAGTTACATCAGCACTGCACACACACACATGCATGTGCACATGCATCGTTGCTGTAAGTATGACATGCTCATTATAGAAATTTGGAACACTTCATGAAAGTATAAGGAAAAATGCATACTTTCACTGTCAAAAGGTAGTTAATGCTTGAGGTATTAACATTTCCTGTTAGTATTTCCACATGCATACATTAGTTCAAAATTGCCATTTTGCATATAAAGTTTGATATCTTCCATTTGACCTGCTATGAGTATTTTCATTAAATAGCCATTGAAGGCATAACCTTTGTTGGCTGCATAATATTCTATCCCATGGACTTACCATGATTTATTTAACTGCCTGTGCCATTGTTTTGATGCTCAAGATTTTTTTGTTGACAATTGAAAAATCTGTTTTCTAAAGATGAGTGTGTATATGCATTTGTATTTAAATTGAGTGCGATAAAGTTTTGAAACAGGATTAAATTATTTTAAAATGCAATGATGATTTTTTTGTTTACATCTAGGTAAAAGTAGTGGAACAATCTTTAGAGATAAAATAACATGTTTCATTAGATGACCGTTTGCTTCGGGGGATGGGGAGGCAGCCGGGGACCTCACGTAGCACCCCGTTTCCAGGTGAGGTGTGCTCCCCCCTTCCTTGCTGGGGTTTGCAGTGCTGGAGAGCAGTTTCAACTACCAGCCAACTGAAGACCATCATCAAACTCAGGGTAACTGAGGGCCCAAAAGTCACCGATTCTATTTTCTTTTCTTTGGTCAAACTACAGAACCCTGGACAATATTTTCATGCAGCACACCACAATTTTTCAGCACCCCCCCTTCCAGCGCATTTTCAGATATACACAGCCACAAATAGCCACAGTCATCAGACAAAAAGCAAGTCATTTCATTTCTAAAGACACAAGAAGTAAGTGTCCATTTCTAATACCTACCTTTTTGGAGTGGCTACTCCTCTACGTTTTTAGGTTTTTATCCCCAATGTCATGAGTTGGAACTCTAGTGGAAAACAGTCTGAAGAACGTCCTAGTGCAGAAACCTGAAGTGTTTTTCAAAGAGCGAGCTGTTCAGCTGCCACTGAGCACTCACCGCCTGCCCTCCAGCGTGGTCGGACTCCCACGTGACAGGGCGGTCTCAGGACGCTTTCCCCCACACCCAGGCCTCTCGTTTTGGATGCACATTGCTTGGTCTGTTTGGGAGCAGCTCGGTTAGGTGCTGTGATAGGCGCACAGCTGTTGTGTTGTAGCGGTTTTCTCTGCGCGCATGGCCCTTCGGGAGTATGGCCTATGGAAAATTGTCTCTACAGCTATCTGCCGCAAGAGAGCATTCGGCCTGAGTTCCAAATCGATGGTAGCCCTTCCTTCGGGATGGTTTCATTTCTGCCGTTTTGGTTACCCCAGTCAACAGAGGTTCAAAATATTAGTGGGAAAATTCCAGAAGTCTGAAGTCCATAAGTTTGGAGCTGTGGGCCATCAGTGGGAAACAAGATCTCACACTGAACTGCTCCGTCCAACCCAAGACAGGGATCAGCACTTTATCCCGCGCACCCACAGGGCACGTGAAGCGCAGTGAGGTATTTGTGAGAGAGGCCACATTCCCGTAACTTTTATTATAGCCCATTATTGTAACTGTTCTGTTATCAATTGTTGTTGTTAATCTCTTGCCTGCCTAGTTTATAAATTAAGCTCTGTCATAAGTGTGTGTGTCTAGGGAAGAAAAGTAGACGTAGGGTTTGGTGTTATCTGCAGTTTCAGGCATCAACAGGGGGGTCTCGGAAGGCATCCCCCGTGGATGGGGGGGTGGCGACTGTCACCTGTTTCTGTACCTGAAACTTAATGATTGATTTTTCAACCTTGTGCATAGGACCCTCCCTGGAAAGTGTTCCATAACATGCAGTTGAGATGCTGGTTCAGAATGTCTCCAGATAAGGGCTGTCTAGTGAATCATTCCCACTGTTTTCTGAGACACCTGAATTTTCTGCGTGTCTCAGCCAATTAGGAGGTAGATTTAGTGCTCTTTGCTTAAAGCCGTTGCAACAGTGTAGCCCCAGGCAGGCTGTGAGCATTTTATCTGTACAGAGACCTTGAAATATTGACAGGTTCAACATTTCATTTGTTTATACAGTTGAAAATTCTTGGTTTCCTAGCATATACTGACTGAGCTAAGAAATACCACCTTTTCCCTGTTGGATAGTCTCTTATGAAACTTGGCTCCATGATGACAAAGAAGAGTCTTTAAGTCTTATTATCTGGAATGTGTACATTGCCTTGGGAATATAGTGCATGCACACACATGTCTATGTACATATGTCTGTGTGTGCTCATATGTGTGTATATGTGTATGTGTCTGTACGTACATTGATTTGCTTCCTAAAATTGTACATTTGCAATTTTTTAAAGAGCAGTACACATTGGAAAGGATGAAGGAAAAGCTGAGAATGGTGGATAGAGCTTCCAGATCTCGGTGGGGGTTCCCTCTACACAGTTCAGAGGCCACTCAGGCCCTAGAATGCAGAGCCTGAGGCTCCTCCCAGCGCCTGTGTAAGCTGGGAAATCTGAGCTTCCCTCTCCCAGGCTCTACCCCAAGGGCACTGGTGTTTGCAGGTGACCCCAGCAGGCAGTCGAGGCTCAGTCAGTCCCATCTCACTGCCATCAAGAGATCCTGACTATTGAGTAGACACTGCGTTTAGTGAGCTTTGTCCAAAGCCAGGAGTGCTGAACCCACAAGTGTGAGGACAGCATCTTTTCTCCCCAGAGGGAATTTGCTGACTCCTTACTGGTGTTCAGGGAAGGGGCTCTCGGCAAGGATGGCTGTGGCTGGTGTAGGGGGATGCGACGGAAGTGTGAGCGTCGAGCCTCATTGGGTGCAGAGGAGGGCTGGCGGCCTGTCTTGGGGAGGCTGTCTTCAGGAGTCCAGCAGGCAGGTGCAGAGGCTTCGGGAGGAGAAGAAGGAAGGTGAGGCCATGCTTCACCCTCAGTGGTGAGGCCGTGCGCCCTGAAGGCGGTGCCATGCTCCTGTGTGTGAAGGAATCCTATTCTTCATGGACAGACTCAGCCAGACGCAAGGCAGGAAAGCAGCTTGGGAGCACCGGGCAGGGTCCAAGGTGGGTCGTACAGGCTGCACGGTGCAAGGGCTGTGCGGAGCCCACCACGGACACATCGGCCCGGTGGGAGCCACATGAATCCCATGCCAGAGGGGATATTCCAGAAGGAGACCTAGGTAGTCTATCCATGGGGCAGCCAGTCCCAGAATCACTGGGAATTAGCTGAATACTCAAGTGATAAGAGCAACACAGAAGGCCCACCTCTTCCTGGAATGCCTCCTGCAGGGTCAGGCAATCTGACCCAGAAGCGCCACATCTACCACCTAGCACCGCACCTTGGGGTAAACCTCTTTTGCCCCGAAACTGCCATTTTCTCTGCTTCTCTAATGTAACAGTTACCCCCGCAAAGAGCATAAATATGTCCTCCAGTACCCTCCTGTGCAGACATAGAACTGCTCAAAGGGAAGATGGCCACACTGTGTGTATGAAAATAGCTCTGGAAACATCTACCGCCACCCAACACGTCCACAAGACAATGTGTGACAACACATGGATTTGAACTTCTCTGAAGAAGTTTGGGAGGTGGGCGGGGATGGTACTTCCTCGTTAATTTTAACGTATTCACGAAAGTCCATGAAGTAAAATACATTTCCCTGATATTTTCTAATTATAAACGAGGGCTAATTTGTCTTAACCCTTTTAATATATTCACAGAAATGCTTTTATATTCGCTGAGAGTGCCGCTGTATCGAGGGGCACCCTGCGTGCAGAGCGCAGCATTTTGGCAGCGCTGGGCCTGCACAAGCTCAGGAGACTTCCCAGCTGTAAGGCAATTAAGGATGGGACTCCCCCTCTCCAAAATTCTCCAGGGACACCAGTTAGCTGTTGCTTGGCTCAAGTGCCTGAGACTTTACAGTATTGGTAGATTTTTTCCCTGTAGATGTTCTTAAGAAATACTTGGACTCCCTGGGTCCTTTTGGGATTAGGAAAGCACAACTCTGTGCCTTCTAAGTCCTGTGCGCGTGGGCGTGGGGCTGAGCCAGGGAGCACAGTGGGCCCGGGGCCTCTTCAGGGGCTGGTGTCTGCCTGAACAAAGACGAGCGCGATCAAACGGATCAGCTCAGATAGCCCACGTGTTCGTTTCTGAGTCTGTGCTGTGATGAATAATCGGTATGATGGGTGACTGCTGGGCTGTATGTTTCCTGTGTCCCTATAGGAGACAGAGGCTGGTGCTCCAAGTCCAGGGTGGCCTCCAGCTGGCCTGTGTTTGAGAGAACACAGTGCAACTTCTCTCTCACCTCCAGCTCTCCCTCCCCTTGCCTTTCATCTCTCTCTAGTTTTTGTTTCCATCTGTCTTCTGCTTGTTTTCTTTCCAATCATCCATGTTACGTGATGATCAGAAACAGCACAAATGATGGCATCCATGGACAGTTTGTAAATCTCAACTGAGCCAATCATTTCAACCTTGTCTTCTACTGGATCTTCACATGGAAGCTGCTTGAAGTGATAGGAACTGATTCAGTTGCATTTCACTTCCACCCTTCACCTCTGCATGTTATCTAGTGAAAATGCAGAATTCAGGGGGCCATAGGTGGACAGTGGGAAGGACAGGGAGGAGCAGACCTAGGTCATCTGTCAATTGGACAGTCAATCTGAGAATAATCGGGGGGACCTAGCTGAATACTAAGTTACAAGCCTGCATGCAAACAGAGGGGGTTCGGAGCCATGAAAAGCTGGCTTCTCTCACTGCAAGAAGCCAGCCCCGCGGTGCTGAGCGGACACAGGCAGGATGGCCCAGAACTGAACGTGGGCGCGTACGAGTGGAAGGGGCTGGGCACAAAATGCAGGCTGTGCAGCCAGGAAAGAGCCAATACTAGTCTAGGTAAATTTAAAAAAAGATAATGATAATCACAAGGATGGTGCACCGGCCATCAAGAAAATAATTTAGGAGAATAGCAGAGAAGAATGGGGGAATGCAGAATAGTACTTCAGAAATAGGTGCTGAGCAAGTGAAAATACTGTGAAAAGACGGGTGCACAGGGAGCGGGGTTCTTAGGGAATCATGCTGTCAGACAAACAGGCACCCAGGCATTGCTGAGGACTGTACGAGCACACTGTGTATTTTCTCGGACAAACTGAGCATCCCTCCTTCTCTGCTTGTTTCCATGAACCCACCTCGACCCGGTAAGCACCTGATGGGCCCCTTGGCTCACTCAGAAAATCCTGAATGCCTGCCCTCCGTCAGGGTGCTGTGCCAGCTCTGGATAAACAGGAAATCAGCCAAGCAGCGTGTTTCCCAGGAGCTGATGATGCGGTGACAGGGAGAGACGACTACGCGACCGGATCCCTCCACGGGGTAGTAAGCGCTCCGCCGATGCTGCGATGCTCAGGCAGTTACCGCCTCCCTCAGGCTGGTGGGGAGGAGAGGCCTCTTCCAGGCAGGGATGTCTGATTGAGAGTGCAAAGGTGCGTGGAAGCTGACAGGGGGAGAGAAAGAGAGAGGGAGGTGTTGATGGAGACGCTCCAGGCAGAAGGAGCAACATGTGTGGAGGCCTGGCCAGAGAGCGTGTGACTTGGGGAAGCCAAACGCACTTCAGGATGGCCACTGCACAGCAGGAGAGAGGAGGAGGAGAAGGGGTTCTATGGCTTCTAGATTCCCCATCCCAGCCTTTTGAAATGTATTTGACAGAGGACATCGTTCACGTTTGAAGTGTACAGCGGGATCACGGGCATGACAAAATGTTTGCCATGGTGAGGCAAGTCCACACATCCATCACCTCACAGGATCGTGTGTTATTTGTTGGTATTGTTACGGTGAGAACACTAACGCTCTAGTATCTCAGCCATGTTCAAGTACTCAGGGCACACTGTCGACTGCAGTCCCCAGGTTGCGGACCAGACCCCTGGAATGTACTTATTTTATACCTAAAAGTTCACACCCTTTGACCACCATCTTAGCATCCCCCTACCCCCCACCCCTGGCAACCCCCACCCCACCCTGTTCCTACGAGTTCCTGGTTTTAGATTCCACGGAGAGTATTTGCCTTTCTCTTTCTGACTTAGTGCACTTGGCAGAGCGCCTCTGGGTCCATCCAGGCTGTCACAAAGGGCAGGGCTTCTTTCTTTTGTATGGCCAAGTCATATTCCTCTGGCTGTATCTACCACATGTGCTTTCTCCATTCATCGGTCCATGGATACTTCCGTTGCATCCGTGTCTTGACTAGTATGGACATTTAATGCCACAGTGACCATGGAGGGTGGACGTATCTTTGACATACTGATCTTATCCCCTGCATCTGTGTGCCCAGGATGGGACTGCTGCATCGTAGGGCAGTTCTATTTCTAGTCTCAAGGAATCTCTGTGTGTTTTTCATGTCGGCTGCACCAACTTTATGTTTTCACCAACAGTGAGCCAACCCTTATCTTGTGTGTGTGTGTGTGTGTGTGTGTGTGTGTGTTGCACAGTAGCCATTCTGACAGACACAAGGTGCTCTCACTGTAGTTTGACGTGTGTTTCCCTCATGATGGATGGTTTTGAGCACCTTTTCTCATATATGGTGGCCATCTGTATGTCTTTGGAAAAATGTTCAGGTCCTTTGCCCATTTTTCTAATCAGGTTATTTGTTTTTTTGCTATTGAGTTATATGAATTCCTTATATGTTTTGTGCATTAAACCCTTACCAAATACATGATTTGTAAATATTTGTTCCTATTCCATAGGCTTCCTTTCATTATTTTTTCTGCTGTGATGAAGCGTTTTAGTGAAACATAGTTGCACTTATTTGTTTCTGCTTTTATTGCTTGTTCTTCAGGTATCATTTCCAAAAAGTCATTGCCAAGGCTACCATCAAGGAGATTTTACTTCTGTTTTTTAGGAATTTAGTGGTTTCAGGTCTTACATTTATGTCTTTAATTCATTTTGAGTTAATCTTTATGAGTAGTTTAAGATAGGGGCCTACTTTCATTCTTTGCATGGAACTATCCAATAATCCCAGCACCATTTATTGAAGATACTATATTTTCTCCATTAAGTATTCTTGGCTCCCTTTGTAGTATTAGTTGACCACGTATGCATGGGCTTTTGATTCTGTTTCATTGAGCTATGTGTCTGTTTTTATGTCAGTACCATACTGTTTTGATTACTGTAGTTTTATAATATAGTTTGGAACCAGGAAGTGTGAGCCTCCAACTTTGTTCTTCTTTATCAAGATTTCATTGGCTGTTCAGTTTCTTTTGTGACTTCATATGAACTCCAGGATTGTTTGTTTAATCTCTGTGAAAATGCCACTGGAATTTTGGTAGGGACTGCACTGAATCTGCAGGTGGTTTTGAGTAATACGGACATTGTAACAATATTTACTCTTCTGATCCATGAACACAGAGTATCTTCCCATTTATTTGTATCTTCAGTTTATGCCACCGATGTCTTGGAGTGTTTGGAGAAGGGAAGGTTTTAATGGGATAAATGAGGTTGCTCCTTCCTCTACCTAAACCCTCCAGTGGCTTCCAAGGCAAGCAGAATAGACCCAGAACTTGATCCTGCCTTGCAGAGCATTGTGCACTTTGCTCCTTAACACCCTTGGCTTCGTGTTCTTTGCTCTGTCTTTATTATTAGTTTTCTTAGATTTCTGTCCCTTCGATATATCAAGATCAGTTCCGTCCCAGTCTTGAAATTCAGGTTCCCTCTGGTTTTCAAGTTTCCGCTCATTATTCAAGACCCCAGTCATGCATCTCCCCTGCCCGAAGGCCTTCCCCAGTCATCCCACAGTCAAAGCAGTGTTCCCAGTACTCTCTGCTATGTCTTATTTTATGTTATTCATAACACCTGTATGTCCCGAAATGGTTAAATGTATTCATGTCTCCTGCCTTCCTGCATTAACAGTAAGACCTGGTGGGCAGGGACTCTGGACACTAATTTACGGTCAGTATCAGGATCAATGCTTAGGACAGAATAGGTATTCCATCAGATTCTCTCTCAGCACTTGTAGGGGAGTGAGCAGAGATCGGCTTCACTAATTACTACCACTCTCAGGGCTTTACACTGAGAGCAGATGTTCTAAGCAGAGTAGGACATTCTCAGACTTCAGGAGTGTGGACTTCAGGAGCATCCCCTGGCCATGGTGTGACTTATGAACTTGGGGCAGAAACACTGGGTAGGACTGTGTCGAGATTGCTGTAGCCCCTCCCCCACCCCAGGTGCTGAATGGCACCTCAGGAACAGCCCTGGGGGATTGAGGCTGAGACAGAACACAATGTACTTGATGATCAATTAGAGAAGCCTCCGAGGGAGGAGGGGGAAGCAGGATGACGCACAGGTGTTTTTCTTGTGCACCTGAGCAGTGAGCACCGTGCCCGGGAATCTAGACCTGTGTGTCATAGGCAAATAAAAGGTGTAAAGGAGGCAAAGGAAGCAGAGGGAACAGGGAGACCGGGAGAGGGTGGAAAGGGAATCCTGAGGTTCACCCATACATTCAATATTAAATTAAAAGGAAAAAAATAAAAACAGTGTAAACCCACCTCTAGGACAAAAACTCTAAGGCATTGGTGAAATAAACTGAAGATTGAAAGTACATATATATTTTTAAAATCTAGGTCTGAGAATGTTTCTCCCTTGATGTGGATGGAGTCTCTTTCTGGTCCTGTGTCTCGTGTGTGTGTGTGTGTGTGTGTGTCCACCTTTTCAGCTTCACTGGAACAGGTGAGCTGCGTCTGTCTGTCGTAGGTCGGGTTCTCTGTAGGGAGGGCCTCCTGACTCGTCAACAACAGCAGCATGGCTAATAGGATAAGTAACTTATATGACAGACTAAAAGGTCAGTCTTGCTCCTTGCAAAATAAATATTAGCAGAAGAAAAGCAGGAAATGCTGACAGCATTGTAATGACTCTGAAATGAATGGTTCCAGGGAGTCATTCGTCAAGTCATTTACAATGCCACACGGGACCTCCTCTCCCTCCCTCACGCAGACGGGATCCGAGGCCCAGTGAGACGTGAAACCGCCAGAAGTGTCTCTGGGGTGGCCCACACCAGGTCCCGCCCTCCCAGCACTTCCTGCTGACGTTTCCGATGGCTGCGTCTCCTAGCTCACCAGAATCTAATTAGCTATGAGTCTGTTGATTTTACAGGAGACTGGAAAGCCAGATATAAGCAAGTTCCCTTGAAAAAATAGACTTAGAACAAATGGGAGTGCTCAGTTTCCAAGGGAAATATAGTTCAAAGGGGATTAAAAAATAAAAGTGTGATTCCATCCCCAGCAAGAAATTTTATCCCCAAATAGGAAATGATAAACTTTCCCCTCATTTTTATTGTTTGAGGTCATATACATTTATATCATGCTGCTAATATTTGACAATACCCATCAGAGCTGGAGGAAAATATTTTATTAAGAGCCAGAAAATAGTTAGAAATAACCTATCTTCAGCTAATGTTTCACCAGTTAATTCATGTAAATCTTCTCTGTTATTTGGAAATGTTTGATTTATTCTATTTCTAGATAACACCAATACAACCCCAGCAAATTCTGGCCCTCAGTAAAATCATTGAAACTGTTTCCAGAGTTGTAAATTAACCATGGAAAGAGCCAAAATCTTTTTTTAAAGGCTTCAAATAGTTAAAGATATTTTGATTAATGCATAAGAATGATTAGGGATTGGTTTAAATCAATAATAATGAAAGTGACTCTCTGTATTTGTATTTTTTAAAAAATTGTTCTCTAGGACTATGTAATTTATTTTATGAATAAATCATATTTGTCATGAAAGTAAGCATTATAGAATATACATTGTGTATTTTAAAAATGTATTTAATGATTTTATTCCATGATCTTACCTAATCATTTCTGCCCTCTAGTGGCAGCATACCCTAATTACAGGCAAAGTACTGTATGGAACGAAATACCTGGGAAAGTGATTTCAAAGATATTTGGCATTCTCTTCTGTCTGCATAGCTCTCCCCTGGTTATTTTAAGTGGGCATATGTTAAGCATTATGTTAACTGCTTCAACCTTCCCACAACTTTTTCAAATTGGAGATTTCATTAGTATTCTTGTCTTCTCTTTCGTGGTATAAATACTATCACTTTTCTCAATAACCATTCAACTTCCTGTGATAATGTTTATGGTTAGAAACTCCTATTTATCATTAACCTTAGCAGTTTGATTTATTATAAACATACAATATTTTATGAAGAGAAAAGAAAACTGTTCCTCATTCTACCCAGTTGTGCATAGCAATTATCCAGCCCTCAAATATACATAATATTTCAGACCTTTGTTTTTCACTGTATACAGATGTTAGATTTTTCCTTGCAGATTGCTGTCTAAGAATATACCAGTGCGGTGTCTAGGTCAGCAGTATGCCTGTCTTCCTTTTACAGATGGAGAAGTTGAGGCTTGGGGTTCAGGGGGGAGCCTGCTAGCCAGAGAGGGGCACTTTTCAGCAGCTCCTCCCGGTGTCACCTTGAACTATCACACGAAACTACAATAACAAAAGCACTTTTTAATGTATAATAATATCTAGGGTGGCTAGAAGATCCAAAGTAGAATCGTAGCATTTACTTTGAGTTTGATGGATTTATGAGGATTGAGCTCAAGGGCGTGTTACATTTAGAGACTAACGTTTTGTCCCCGAGTAATTTAGTAACAGAAAAGAAGCCAGCTATTACCCACCCCCCTTTGGGGTCATAAGTCTTTCATTGCCATACTAATTTCTCCTACATCTGAATTTTTCATTTTGTAATTAAGTGCTCCTTTATGAGCAATCATTTCTAAATAGATGTTGATTTGCTCAGTTGACAAGTTTTTTTACACAAGTGTTGTTGAAAAGAAATTAATCGTGTCATACAGAGAAGCCCCCATCGCAGTGAGATGTGTTGAAGTTGTAGCAAATGCTTCGTGGAACTCTCTTGCCTCATCTACTCATTCTGTTTCTGGTGAAATAAATATGGAAGGGGAGATGCTTATCTGTTTCACAGTTGAAGTGAAATAACCACCTGAAAATCAGAAGTCCTCTCAGTTATTGTTAATGTGCCGAATGGTTGTACGTGTTCACGTGATGCTGTGGGCCTGACTGCCCTTAAGGGTGTGTCTGGCTTCTTGCTCCTCTTGAAACAGTTGGTGTTGTCAGTGGGTCAGAGCCCCCTCGTTTTGCCGGGAGGTGACACGTCAAAGGCGTTTCCCGGGTCGCCAGGTGGCCGCCCCCAGCGTTCTGGTCAGATCCACATTTCCCGATTGTTACTTCCAGCAAGCAGGAACAAGGCCCTGTCGCTTCATTTCAGGGGCCTGTGAATTCAAACAAATTCGAAACCTTGTTAGTCTGCACCCTATTTGTTCAGAAGATGCAATCACTTGGAAAAGTGCTGGGCCACGGTTTACTTCCTGCTATCCGTGAAGGCTCACTAACCCACTCCCCTAACTCACGGGGCACACAAGATGGGAAGAACAGAAGGCGTCCCACGCCCTCGGGCACTTGAGAAGTACCGAAGAGCTAGGGAGGATCCACAGTTGAGATACATAAAAGTGTTGGAGCTCTTACGGGCCACCTCTGTCCCGCAGACAATGACGAGAAAATGGCCCTTATTTGAAATACTGTGTTGGCCAAAAAGTCGGTTACATTTCTTCAGCAAGATGGCTCCAGTAGCATTTCGTTGTCTTTAATGTCATTTAAAACAATTTTGTTACATTGTATTGTGACAGCTGTCACGTCAGCGTGCATATAAAAAAACTTCAAAATTGGTGAATTTTTGTGGAGCCATTTTAATATTGAAGGTGAAAGAAAATATGCAACATTTTTGGTATATTATGCTTTATTATTCCGTGAAAGGTGAAAATGCAACCAAAATGCCCCCCCCAAAAAAAAAAGATTGGTGAAGTGTGAGGAGAAGATGCTGTGACTGATCGAACATGTCCGAAGTGGTTTGCAGTTTCATGCTGAAAATTTCTTGCTGAACAATGCTCCACAGCTGGGTAGACCAGTTGATGGTGATCAAATTGAGACATTACTGAGAACAGTCAACATTATACCTTGTGGGAGATAGCCAAGATACTCAAAATATCCAAATCAATGAACTTATTGGTGAAAATGAAAAATGTGACATAATGGGCCTTTTGGCCACCCCAATATTTCCCTCGTTCATTATTATCCTGCTCTAAACCCTGTTACTCCAAGTTACTGAGGTTTGACTCACCGTGGCAGGCACAGCGACTGCACCAGCCTGCATTCCCACCGACAGTGCCCGAGGGCTCCCCTTTCTCCATGTGTTCACTGACACTTGTCTGTTGAGTTATTAAGGATGGCCATTCTGGCAGGTGTGAAGTGACATCTCACCGTGACTTTAATTTGCATCTCTCTGATGATTAGTGAGGTTGAGCATCTTTCATATGTCTGTTGGCCATCTGTACGTCCTCTTTGGAGAAGCGTCTATTTGGGTCCTTTAGCCATTTTCTAATCGGATTGTTTGTTTTTTGGTGTTGAGTTATAGAAGTGTTTTATAAATTTTGGATATTCCTTACCTAATGTATCACTGGGAAATATGTTCTTTACATTCAGTGAACTGTCTTTGTATTTTGTTGGTGGTTTCCTTTGCTGTCCAAAGCTTCCTAGTTTGAGGTAGTCCCATTTGTTTTTCTTTGTTACTCTTCCTCAATTTCTTTCTTTCATATTCCATAATTTTCTGAGTACAAGTCTTTTACCGCTTTAGTTAAATTTATCCCTAAATACTCTATTTTTTATTATAATTGTAAACAGGAATGTTTTCTTAGTTTCTCTTTCTCCTCATTCATTATTAATGTAAAAATTTATATTTTTAGTTTTAAACACTATTTTTAGAGCAGCTTTAGGTTCACGACAAAATTGACAGGGAGGTACTGAGACTTGCCACATATTCTCTACATGCACCCATGAGTAGCTTTCCTCATTGTCAATATCACCAACCAGAGTGGTGTCTGTGTGTGTGTGTGTGTGTGTGTGTGTGTGTTAACCATAAGGATGAACCTACATTGATGTACCATAATCACCCAAAGTCCATATTTTAAATTAGGGTTCCCTCTTGACAGTTTGCATTTTATGGGTTTGGACAAATGCATAATGTCGTGTATTCATCACTAATGTAATAGAGTGTCATCTCTGCCTGTTCCCTTCTGCCCCCGCCCCAGAAACCCTCGGTCTTTTTCCTGTCTCCATGGTTTTACCTTTTCTCGAAAGTCGTTAGATGGAATCGTTCCATATGTAGCCTTTTCATGCTGGCTTCTTTCACTCAGTAACATGCATGTAAGATGCCCCATGTCTTTTCATGACGTGATAGCTCATTTCCTTTTTTAGCGTTGAATAATATTCCATTGTCTGGATATGCTGTACAGTAATTTTCACCAAGGTTTGTTACTGTTTTATTAGTCTCACAGCCGGGCATGCTGCCCATTCCAGGGCTTTGCTTACAGTTAGCAGTCGCCCAGTGCGTTTGGAGGGAGTGAGTGAGTGACTCTGTTCCAGTCTGTGCTGGAAAACGTGGCATCAGGGTAGAGGGTTCTTTTCTGTGCTGCCACATGAGCAATGCATTTTTCATCTCTTGAGGGAGCTAAAATAAAGGATTGATTTCAAGCCTTGAAATCCCATATCCAGCTTCTTAGCATTTCAAGCTTGGTCTGTCACTTGACTTCAGTTCCCCTTTCCCCTCCCAATTACCTCACGAGGTTGGGAATTCCTCTCCCAGGATGTCGTCCTGCAGAAGGAAAGAGGCCCAGTGTGGGGTGTTAGTGGTTCCTCTCCTCCCTTTCAGAGCCGTGATCACACAGAAAGCTCCATCCTGTGCTGATGTTTGAGAACCTGTTTCCACAGAGTGCAATTCCCCAGCTCAGAAGTGGGTTTCATTGCACACAATGTCACAAGGAAAAGAGAATGAGTAAAATTAAACTTCAAAATCCCTGATTAATAGTAGAAACGGGGGAAATGTTTTCAAATTTAAGTACAGGGTGGAATACGATGCATATTTAGGGTTACGCTTGCTCTGCAAACATTGCCTTTTGTTGTATTTTATTTTATGTTACTTTATGTTGCTTTCTGTTTGGGGGAATTGTATTGCCTCTAGAAGACCCTGCTATCCACTAGTGTTTGGGCATATATCCAAAATACAAGTAGACATTAACGAAATTCTGCAGACAAGATTTCCTTCGAGAAGGAAAGACTTCAGTCCATCTTTACCCATGTGGTCTGGCCTGTGCCCTCCCCGCCAAAGCTGCTTAAAGAAAAAATCGTCGGATTTGGTGCCTGCATTGTAGAGGTCCAGAAGGATACAGAAGAGAGAAGGATAAATATGAGATTTTGAAGCAAAAGAGACTTGGGGAGCAAAGGTCATGCTGGCCCCGTGGTGGGTCTGGAGGGGCGTTGATGACCAGGGACAGAGGGTGGTGAGTGCTTTCTGCTGGGGTCCCAGTCAGACCCGGGCCCTGCACTCCGCATTGGTTATGATTCTACCAAAGACACCGTAACCTATTTTTTCTACTACATGGACTGAATGAGCAGGATTTACAGTTCCTGCAGACCCACCACTGTATACCAATTAGAATTTACTTGTGCTGTAGCTCAAGTATTTTGTGCATTTTATAGCACTTCGAAGCTCATTAATGCTGGAAAAAGTAGTATGTTTACAAAAAGTCTCTTTTGCCAGTAAAAACTCCATGAAGTTATTTTTTATGACTTTTAGGAGCAATAAAATTTAGAAATATGTTAGAAGGCAAACAAAATGAGTCACTATTAAATATTTTTAGATACCTTGAATAGTTCCATGATTCCATGGGAGGTAAAGGAGGAAGAATAGGAAGAATTCTCGGTGTACAGGACTTTGGTCTGAGGCTCAGTCTGCCAGGCGCCGGGGGCTGGGATGGGGACCCGGTATTGGCCAGGAGGGCTCTGCTGTCAGTGTTTAGCTGTGGCCCAAGCAGAGCCCTGGAGATGTGCTCCACAAACCTGACAGCTGTCATTGTAACAGCAGGTGTGAAGTTAGAAAAATGAACAGGCTGCGATGGATGGTCGGCGAGGCAGACAGGTTGAGAGCTGGGCTTCTGGGGAACAGCAGATGTTTTTTTAAGGCTCAGGCTCCTCATCTGTAATGTTGGATTCATAGCTGTACTGAAGTCGGGAGGGCATTGTAGGGACTACATTAGATTTGCCATTTGTACTTGCTAAGTTCCCAGCCTAGAGCAAGCATCTGATGAATGGGGATGGCTATTTTTATTCAGATTTAAAATGTACTTGAAGGATCTACTTCAATTTCATGGCCTTATGAATTCCCCAAAGAGTATGTTGGATTCTGAGGGTCATTAGGAAGGACTTGGTATATTCTTCCTGATTTCATGTAGCCAGTAGAGATGGGTCTCATTCTACCCTAATATTAGATCTCAGTCTAGGTGAAGAATTCGAGAGTTTTCTGTCATGGAGATGACATCATTCATCTTTTGGAAGTTTTATGCTCTCTTTAATGAGCAGGGCTGATGGGAGCTCGGTCAAGAGGAATGGTGGTCCTGTTTGTTCATGTCTTTGTCTGTTTGTTGTGCCACCTTCATTCTCAGGATGTCACAGTCTCTAGCAACCAGCCCCTTGTCTCTGGTGAAATGCTAGTTGGTATTCTGGACTGAGAAACCTCCCAGCACAGCCGTCTGGAATGCCAGTGTGTGACAGAGACTTGCAGAGACCAGAAGTTTGCAGTTTGTTTGGCTGAAAGCTGGACCACCTTGGGCTTAGCTGTCCAGGCAGAGAGCTCCCTCATACCACCAGCCCCCTGTCCCTGCCCACGAGCAGGTGCCTCATCGGACAGCTGGTGCTCTCAGTTCCCTCGGAATCCTCGCCACAGTGGCCCTGCAATGCTGCTCCCCCTTGTCCCCCACCCAGGAGGCCCGTTTACCTATCTTAGAAACCAGCTTGCACTGTGGGATGGCCCCTGAGGCTCACAGGGCCCCCGTTTGCTCTGGAGTGTGAATCTCGTGAATGCTGGTTGTGCATGTCTTCTGTGTGGTCCTCCCTTGTGATAAGTAAGGACTGAGTGTTTAGTGTCGGGGTCATTGCGATAGTCAGTGAACCTTCGGAGAGTTTTCCAGGCCTTGAAGTGCTCCGAGAGATTTCCAAATAAGCCTACCACAGGAACAGAGGAAGCATGCACAGAAATCCAATTTTGTGGTGTGTTGGGATGAAAACAAAATCAGCATGTTCCTCCCCCACTTTCTCTGTGGTCTGGTGTCTTCCAGGCACTTCCTCCCTCCCCAGTAGTTGTCCTTCGGGAGTTGGGGGACAACAAAATCTCTTTTTTATAAGCTGTAAGCAGAGACTCACAGATGAGAGCCTACTGCTGAGTGGTTGGTGCGGGCATTTCATTTCTGATCTTTAATGTATTTACCTACAGAAGCAGCTGAAAATGGAGAAAATATGAGCTTCAAAGCCCTTCACAGCTCTAAAACTTTCTCATCTGTCGCTGAATTGGTACAGTTTCCTAAAGACAAATGGGCTACAGATTATCTTTATCAGAAAAAAGTGTTTTCAATTTAAACTTGACGTGGAGGGTGGTTCAGTGCCTGACGTACACAGCTCTCTGAGGCAAGGATGGAGAGGTGCGGGCGGAGGCGGTGACTGTCTCAGGCCTGTCTGTACATGGGGATTAAGGCTGAATTTTCAAGGTGGCAAGTGAATTCTTAACCCAAGGCTGCTAAGCAGATAATAAGTGGATAATTAGGAAAATAAAATGGTTTTCTTTTTCGATGACAAAGCACAGATGTCTTCACTTGATTTCATGTTAAGTGCGAGGCGTAACTGCCATTGGGGGTGCGAGGGGAAAGGAAGCTATTTCTTTTTTCCTCAGAAAGTGCTGAAGCAGATTGTCTATTAGAAAAGCTGAATAGAAAATTCAAAGACAGAGCCCTCACAGCAGGGGGAAGAGAGAAACCAGGCTGGGAAAGAGTGAGTCTAATAGTGATAAGCAACTTAATGCCAGGAAGTTCAATGCTGAAAATTCACATAATGTAAACGGAGTTCATTTATATGCCTTCCGACCTGAGAGTATTAGAGCTCTGGCTTTGGGAGTTCACTGCTGTCAACATCCCCTGCAGTACAAGTTGGACAAGGGCGTTTGTGTACTTCCTTAAGGAAACAAGCAAACCCTGCGTCCAAATCACATGTTACCAGGGCAGAAACAGCTCAGAAACCCGTGTCTCATGTTAAAAAGCCTAGTCAAGGGCTTGTTTCCTGACTCTGCTTCCCGATGCAGCCCTTGAAAACAAGGTTCTTTCTATAAAACACTTGGAATTGGTAAGTATGTGCACTATAGCCTCCTTTTCTTTTCTTAAAAGCTTTTATTTATTTTTAGAGGGAGAAACATCAGTGTTTGGTTGCTTCTCACCACACCTCCCCTAGGGGGCCTGGCCTCCAACCCAGGCATGTGCCCTGACTGGGACTTGAACTGCGACCCTTTGGTTGACAGGCCGGCACACAATCCACTGAGCCACACCAGCCAGAGCTATAGTTTCCTTTTCTCACAGACGCTCACACAGACCTTCTGTGAATGTATTAATTTACTCTGTGTCTTTTCTATCATGACATTTTACCTGAGGAGCCTCCATTCTGAAATTTATACACTTCAGTTCAGTCATTCAGCAAACATTTATCTCATGCCCGTTCTGTGCAAGTTCCCGAGGATCCAGAGGAGTAAGATAAGGTGCTCAGCATCTGGTGGGGGTGACAGCAATGTCAACAGATGGTTCCGGGGCTGGCTGATCGGTGCCCTAGCATGGGGAAGAACAGGGTGTGACAGGGACACAGACGGGGACATTGTCCCTCGGGGACCTAGGAATGCCTCCCAGCGGTAGTGCCTCTGAACTGGGTCTTCCAGGTTGAACGGGTATATTCAGAACCTGTGGTTAAGCTTAACATGCAATTTTCTTGTAAAAATAATGGCAGCTGGGAGATCAAATGTATGCTGTTTGTATAAAAGGCAAGGCTTCTCAGAAATGAAACTTAATTATAGAGAGTGTTAAGACATAATGAGTAAACACCTTTCATTCGGAAGAACATTAAGAGGATCTATGCAATAGGAATGAGGCACCGTGAAGAGACAGCCTCCACATGGCGAATGGGACGGGTCTACAGGCCCCTTCCCTTTTGTTCTCCCTTGGCGACCCCATAGCAGCGAGCAGGAGAGGGACCCGGTGGCTGTGCAGGTTTGGTCACACGACGTATGCATTTCCCAGGCACTAGAACCACCAGCAGATACTGTGTTTCTTAATCATAGACAAACTAAGCCATGCAAAGGTTGGATGTCTTGTTTGGGGGTTGGAGTGCATCAGTGACAAAAGAGTGGATTAAACTTCAAGATCGTCATTATTATTAATGCCCTAACTGTTCACAAAGTATTAAGGCGCTTTATTGTGGCACGACTACGTGCCAATATCGACTGACCCATTGTTTATTATACAGCCCAGTGTCACAGGCCCTAAGGACTTTCCTGCTGGTAGCTAAGGCTGGTCCATCATCCTTACTACGGTAGACCCATCCATCCCCTTTGACCTGCAAGGACATCGCTCTGACAGTTCCCATCCCCGCTCCCACATCATCAGTATGTTCCCGTCTCCACGATCCTTCCGAATAGCTAACATCTGTACTCAGCCTCGACCTCCAACAATTTCCTATTGCTCTCCCTGCCTTCCTTGCTGACCTTCTTACCAAGTTATCTCTGCTCTCGGCAGGTGTTTCGTCTCCTCCTGGCCCTGTTAGGCCCACTCCAACCGGGCCCTCGCTGGGCCACCTCACAGAAACACCCTTGGGAAAGCCATCAGGGAACCCCAGGTTGTTGACTTCAGGGGTCCGTTCTGCACCCTCACTCTAACCAGCCTTCAGCTGCACTGACGCAGTAGAGTGCCCCCCGCCCTGTCCTTCCTTCGTGGA
This sequence comes from Sturnira hondurensis, assembly GCF_014824575.4. Lineage (NCBI taxonomy): Eukaryota > Metazoa > Chordata > Mammalia > Chiroptera > Phyllostomidae > Sturnira > Sturnira hondurensis. Next base: position 24,910,603 of record NW_028075471.1, read on the forward strand.
AATGTTCTCCTCCTTGACTGTCATGCCAATGTGTCTTGCATCTGTCTCATAACAGCTTAGATGTTCAGACAGAATTTGCAGCTGGCAATGGCTGATGCTGAGCTCCCAAGCGCGCCGATCCCACTTCAGTGTCCCACTTTCCTCCCACCAACTTTGAGCCTGGTCAGTGGTGACTCCACACTCCAGTCGCCTGTGGAGGGAAGCTGTGACCCCGCTCCCCTTCTCTCTTACCCCACCCGCAGTCCATCAGCCAGGCACTGGGGCTTCACCGTCACAATCAACCCAGACTGGGACCACCTCTCTCCAGCTCCCTGCCACCACCCAGCCTCAGTGATTGTCACCTCTCCATGGCACAGCACAAGCACTCCTGAGTGCTCTCCTTGCTTCTGTCCTCACTCACCTCTATTTTTAAGGCAGTGGCCACAGTCACCCAGGCGAAAGTGAAGTCTTCACCTCAAGACATTTCCTAAGGCTGAGGCCCTAATCTCTGTGGTCCTGGTACCTCTGAGACATTGTCACCTATTTCTGTCCCCTTCACCCATGAAGCTCTAGACTCTCTGGCCTCCTAGTTCGGGGGTTAGCCAGTGTTTTCTGTGAAGGAAAAGACTGCAGTTTAGGCTTCTCGGGGGTGTGGTTTTCGTGGCAGTGGCTAAACTCCGACATCGGAGCGTGAACACCACCACAGAGGATGCACACACGAGTGGGCGTGGCTCCTCCAGCTCCACCCTGTGTACGACACCAGGCAGCAGACCGGGTTTGCCCCGCAGACTGCGGTGTGCAGGCAACCCCCTACCTTAGAAGACCAGCGTGTTCCTTTGGCTTGAATTAATTCTTTTCTTCCAGATAGCCGTGGGGCTTCCCCTCACCTCTTCCAGGAATCTAGTCACCTTGTTAATGAAGTTCTTTTCATCAGAGTGCGGACCAGACACAGATGGTCCAGTGAGAAAAACATTAGGCAGCTTAACAAAGGCGTGGCCAGAACTAGGGAGCTCCGGAGGGGTGTGTGTGTATACCCGGCCTGGTTCGGCGGAGCCTTAGATGGGCGAGGAGCAGTTGTAGAACCTCTGTCACCAAAAGTGGGCAGACAAAGCCCCCCCGCCCCTCAGAGAAGCAGTGACCTTTGAACTCTTGCTTGGGCTCCTTTGTATTGGAACCAACTAGGAAGGCAGAGGGCAGAGGAGGTCACTGATAGAGCCCATGTGGTCAGGCTCCTGCATCAGAAGAGTACAGAGAAGGGCAGAGGGTGTATGTAGTGAGCTCACCCACCATATTGGAAATTGCAGCCAGGATGCCCTACGTATTTGGAGGGACCACTGGTTAAAAAAAAAAAAAGAAGTTCAGGTCAGGGTGGTGACAGTGGAGCATCACACCCAATGCGGAGCCCTTCTGAACGTGGGGCTTGGGGGGCTGTATGGCCACGCACCGTGGAGCCAGCCTTGTTTTTAACCATTGCCCCAGCCCTGAATTTCCATTCTTCCTCCCTGCTTTCTTCCTGTCTCCTGTCTCATTACACCTGTCTCCATCTCACATGCTGTATAATTACACTAATTTAGTTTATTATCCCTCTGCCCCTCTTGAATTTCAGCTTCAGGAGCAGAGATTTCGGTATCTTTTGTTGCACACTACATATATATATATGATGCCTACACCCTGCCTGACACGTAGGAAACGTGGTAACTAAGCGTACACACGTACAGTGTGAATGAATAAAGCAGCCCCTGAAAAGGGAAGACTGCAGGCCAGGCAGGCAGGGACCATCGGACTCACTGCCCCAGCTCGCTTCCCTCTCTGTGGTCCCCGCCCCTCTTGTCCGCTGTAACCTCAGCACTAAGTGCTGTAGGCCACTACCTCCCATTGGGAAGGGCGATTTTTTAAAATTCTCAGTTTTTAAGATGATCTGTCTGAATAATTTCTTACACACAGACACAGTAATCACAACAAGCCCTCTCGTAGTTGGCATTTAGAATAGAAACATGTGCATGAACACAATTTTTGAGTTCCCTGAGGACAGGGACCCTGGTAGAGCTGCGTCCCAGGCTGCACCCACTGCTCAGTGTGCAGCCCTGCAGCGAACTCCTGGAGCCCCGGCCTCAGCCCGGCCCATCAGCTTGATGAGGTGCAAACATGGTCTCCACCCCTGACTCTCCACCAGGGCTTCAGGATCTCTGGGCTGCAGCCCGACTGCTTGGCGTGACCCCGCGACCCCACGACCCCACAGGGATGTCGAACCCACTGAACCGGGCTGTGACAGCATTTCCCTCTCCCACCCTGCCACCAGCCTGCTCTCCCCACTTCATCTCTGGGACAGCAGCCTCATCTCCTGTGACCCAGGCCGGAGCCCTTCGGGGTTCTGGAACCCTTCCCTTAGGAGGGCTGGTCACTTCCCTGCTTTCCCCATCCACCATCCAGTTAGCCCCTCAGCCTGTCACTTCTCACCTCCTAAATATCTCCCACATCTGAGTTTTCCCTCTCACCTCCCCATTTGTCACCCTGATTCGCTGAGACAGGGGTCCCAGGTAGTCATCTTACCTTGCATGGCACTGTTAAATCTGTCATTCACGATGCTGCCAATGCCATCTCCTCGCATGCAAATCTCAGCATGTCCCTCATGGCAAGTTTGCTCGGGGGCTTCTCTTCACCCCCAGCACAAAACCTTAGCTCCTTTAGAGAGTAGACGAAACCCTCCAGTACTCCTTCCCTCTGCGCCTTTCCAGTCCATGCCACTTTGCCAAGAGCCCTGAACTTAGTCAACCGAATTCTTCCATGGTCCCCACCCAGTGCCTCTCCTGGCCTGAGCACCTAATGTTCCTCCTGCCCGGAGGGCTTTCCCCACTTATAATCCCAGAGAAGGTACGATCCTCCTCACACCCACCTCCCCCCCTTCTCTCTCCACTGGAACCATAACAACTCTGTTACAACCCTGCACAGCACATGTAACAACTGTGTTACAGCCTTGCACAGCACATTGCAAAAATCCGTTCAGGTTTTCTGCTCTCCACTGAACTCTAAGCTCCTTTGGAGAAGACACACCTTTTTATTTTTGTATCCTCGTACCTAGCACTGTGACCAGCACATAGTAGGTGTTCAATAAATTGGATGAACAGGTGCTACATTTAGATTTTGGCTACTACACAATATTTATAAGTTTAGAATGACACAATCATAATTTAAAATGCTTTAAATTATGAGGTCTTTTAACCAATTATTTAAATAAACCTACTTTTGTCCAGAAGGTACTAAAGGAAGCCAGTTTTATTTTCCCTAATGATTGTGAAAAGGTTGATTTTAAAATAAAAAATAGTAGTCAATTGTTAAATTTATTTAAAAGCTTTAGGAAGAAAACTGAATGTATCCCTCCAAATAAAAATATGCAAGTACACAGTCACACGAATGAACAAACATTTTAAGAAGTTTTAAAAAATTATAGTTGTATAGTCCACACTATCAACCATATTATTTAAAGTTAATATTTTAGACACATTATTTATGTTGAGACCATATTTTTGTAATTCTGCATCAAGTAATAATTCATTTAGATTTCAATATATATTAATTTGAGAATGCATTCTCAGGACCTGGTGATTAGATTAAATTTGGCTCCATGGTTGGAAAGAGTAGCATAAGCAATAACCATGGTTTTCCCTGGTTTTCTGAGGGACACATTAAAGAGATAATGTTCTTGTTGGAGGGATATATAGGGCGATAAACAGTTCTGCGGGTGATTAAACAGCGAAGTGAAGCCAAATCTTCCAATTACCAGCAAAAGGCTCTTACTGCAAATATGTTATGCTACCATGAAACTTTCCTTTTGCATATTAGTTTTTATAACATTACTTTATGAGCTTGAATATTATTAGCTTTATACTAAGCAGTAAGCATATGTTTACACTTAAAAAATTCTAAATAGAATTTCTGAAATTCAAAATCCAAGTTAATGTCACTAGGCCCCCAAAATAACTTCTCATTTCTCTAGAAGCAATTTCTCTGCCTCTCCAACAGCAGAGAGAAGAGGGGACTGGCACTTCATCCAGAAGAGATATGTCTTGGGGTAGAGAAAGCTGCTGAGTGATGCCGAGAATTTTGTGCACAAACGCGGTCCATAGATGGAAAACCTCTACTCCCAATCTACAGGCTATTAAATCTGGACTTTCAGAACAAAGGCAACTGAGCTAACCCTAGCCATTACTGAAATAAGGCAACATTTATCTTAGAGTACCATCAATATCCACTCATTACATTAACTGGAATATGATTATTTAAAAAGTAGAGCATAGGAAAAAACGGAAAAGCTTTACGTTACTTTTCTTCTTGGGTGCTGTGAACTGAATGTTGATATCTTTCACCCTTTGACCCCACTTAAGGACAGCCTTCAGAAAGGATACATTATTTGATAGGAATCTGCAAGCTTGGAGGACAGCTTGGGAGAACGCTGGCGAGCAGAATCTCCATAACACGGAAGTACATGTGAGGGTGGTTTTAGTCTCTATGCTGGTTTCGTAAGAGGAAACACAGGGCCAGCCTCCTGGGAGGCTTGGGTGGCACCCCAAAACCTTCGTGACAGGAAGTCAAGATAGCCAGGCCCCCATTGCTCCATCCCCACCCATTGGCAAGTGACTCCAGATGGGAACCCACATCAGGGCAGTTCATGACAGTGACTTTCAGACGCGATTTCGTCCCATGGTCAGCGCGCTCTTCCAATTTCATCCCTGTTCCTCTTCCAGTACTTGCACTTTCAGATGAGAGCCATCTACCTCTGTGGCCATTTACCTTTGGGTGTTTACCTTTGAAAAATCAGACACGATGTGCTATCTCACATCCTCGGTACACACCAGTAAGAACACACACGTAAGGGCCATCGGTCACGAATAAATTGTGGTTCCTGTGCATGGATGTTAGAAGATAGTGGGGTCTTAATGCTGTTTTGATGGTGCAGGATGCAGCATTTCACTGCAAAGTGGGCTTCTTTGATGTGTATAATTCCGTTACGACATCACGTGGGATTTTGTCACAAGAGTTAAGGGTCAGAAGGCACGGGCCCATTTGCAGGGCTCCGTAATGAAAACATCCTGGATCTCAGTTTCTTGGCTACGAATTAACAAGTGGAAACTGTTCTGGTCAGCACGGGTCCTTCATACTTCCCTCTATTCCCTTTTCTCACATCTAAGGCCTTTGAGTAGAGTCTTTTACTCGAGTAGGTGGTTGGAGGGCTAATTGGACTCCTTAACTGGATTTGAGGCAGAAAGATGTGGAGAGATTCAAAAAGTAACCATTGGTTTATGAAAAAGTGATGGATTTCAGGGGTCTTTGCAGTTTTTTCTTCTGTCTCCTTTACCCTCAAGCTCAGTCGAGCATCTCCCATAGAGTTTAATTACTAGGAAGGAAAAGCTTAGTAAACAGTGTTACTGGGGTGCTGCGGAAGGGCTTTCATTTTAAGGAACTGCACGCCGTACTTAATCTCTCCCTGCTTTTATTCTGTCTTTGGCAAAGCAGGGGGCCATCTTTATCTGTTCTCTCTAATCCGTCCCAGCTTTAACACTTTGTAATCGACGACGTTGGATTTGCTGCAGACTCAGCTCCCCTTCTGATTCCCGCAGGTGCACGAGGTGTACTCTCCACCCGACCTCGACTTCAGACCCACCGCCTCTTCTTCTCTCACTCATGTCCCAGCCTGGAGGCCCCCTCTTTGATTGGCCCGAGGTGGGCCTCCCTGAACGGGTGGAGAAATGTGTGTCATGGTGTTCATGATGCAAGAATCAGCATGTTGCCATGGCAGAGAAGGGCCGAGAACCCAGAGCCCCTGGAATGATAGTGTTGAAGGCAGTTGTAAAGTCACGCACAGGGATTATAGTCCACAGTGTTGTAATAACACTGCCTGGTGCTAGGCGGGGGCTGGTTTGATCACAGGGACCACTTAGTAGGTTATGGAAATGTCTGGGTCCTACACCTAAAATTAATATCATACATCAACTACAACTTAAAAATATTTTGAAAAATAATAAAATATAAAACAACAAACCAGTAGCAACATTAACAATAATGAGCATCCCAGTCACTTTCTGTTGTTTAGCAGAATTGAAACCAGGATTTAAAAATACACATTGAATCATTAGATGTATAAATATGTGTGCATAAATGGGGAAGAAGCTAGTGATATGCTTTCATCATGGAAGACACCGTCACATTGAAAAGACCCCACAGAACACTGTGATGTCACTGAGACCATCTAGGACCAGGGTGGGGAGGCCTGCTGGCACACCTCCGAGGCTCTGTTCCTGCAAGAAGGGCTGAGCCCCAGCCCTGAGCACATTGTCATGATGGCCATCAGCCAGCCTCCGTTTGGCGGAGTAAGAGTGACCCCGTGAGGACCCTGCACCACACTTCTGTGGTACCCAACCTCAAAATTGATCCCATGGGCACTCTCCATCAAGTCTAAGCTTTAATTTATTGTATTATTTTGTTATTAGTTTTAAAATTTTTAACCCTCACCAAAGGATATGTTTGTTAATTTTAGAGAGGAAGAGAGAGAAACACCAATATGAGAGAAACACATCGGTTGCCTCCGGTAACACCCTGACCTGTCTTGAAAAGTCCAAATTGAAACTCTGTACTTGGCAGGGACTCTCAAACTCGCACATATAATCATTGCCTCTTGAACACACAGTTTGTTGCATTCTAACCTTGGGGCCCTGGAAGGACTGATTGAGAAAATGGAATGTGGGACTTACTTAGGAATCTGCAATTTCAACAATCTCCCACCAATGCCCCAGACGACAACAGAGTGGAGTAGAGCTGCTCAGAAGTTAATTTTAAAAAATGTGGACACATATAACCTTCTAAAATTATTGCCATCTGTCCGTTTATTTAAAATAGTATTAATGCACTTTTAAAAATCTACAAACATTTTATATAAATGACTATAAAATGTCTCAATGTTACATGTAATGACGGGATTTGGAAGCAGCCAAAACACAGCACAGGTTTAAACAGTCCGAACTTCAGTTCATTCAACGCCAGAGCCTCCTGGTTATTAACTCCGTGTGCCACCGCTACAGAGGTTACCTTCTTTACCAAGTTGCAACTGATCACCTTGCAGCTCCGTCTTGCTCGTTGTTCCAGAGACGATCCCTGGGGCATCCTTCAGCTGCTTATCAGGGCTGGTCCTTTTCTCTTTCCTCTCCTGCTTTTGTTTCTCATGAATGTTTCATTTCACCTTCGCAAGGCCTCTTCGAGTTGCTTGAATGCTGGCTTTGGAAAAGACAGTTGGTAAAGGGCTTGAGGAAACCAGTTGAAATGTGTAGACAAAAAAAAAAAAGGATGCTAGCCAGATATAAAATACATGTTTTTAAAGGAGAATTGCAATGATTTCATTTTTTCCCCTGTTAGACTACTTATTGTATATAATGAGGTTTGTTCTGTAAATACCAATGTGTTACTTTTCCATAATGGCTTTTATTTTTCCTCTGAAGATCCTTGGTTTCCTTTCAGTTTCCTAGTAAGGGACAAAGTGGAAATATTCTGGATGGTGTTTTGTGCTGATGTCCTCCAGCAAGGATTTTGAAAAGGTTGTAAATAATTAAAAACAAAGACATTCTACACAAAAAAAGGCTTACCTTCTTTCATTCTGAAAGCATTTTTTTTTTCTGTGATGTCAAGACATGATTTTTTTTGGCGGCTCTCCCTTCAGAGCATGCCCATTCCTCTCCCCCACCCAGGCCTGTGTTCCTTGCAGGCCGCCCCCCCCCCCCGCCAACCCCGCCCTCCCACCCAAGTCTAAGGCCCTTCTGCCTCTGTAACTTCCATGCCCAGCTGGCTCACTTTTCCTACCTCTGGGACCTTCTAAATAAATTTTTGCTTGTACAAAAGTTTTTTCACTTAAATAAAATTTAGTTTATTAACTGTATCAAACATACAGAAAACAATATTACAGAGAATCATTTACCCACTTTCTTAATTTAAATGATATTTATATGTGTAGTCTTTGCCTCAGAATATTCTTTTCTACATAAATAAATCATTACAACTATACCTAAAGCCAAACTTCCATCTGTTTTCCTTCCTTCTTCTGGGTTATTCATTTCCTAACATTAACACATCATTGCCATGTGTGAGTTTATGCACATATACACACACACATATATATACACATATACACACATGCAGATACATAGACCATCTTTTTTTAAACTGAGGCTTAATTGGTGGTATAACATTGTATCAGTTTTGGATGTACAACACGATGAGTTGATATTTGTATACACTGCGAAATGATCATCCCGATGTGCAGCTAACATCTGCCATCGCACATACATGCAAAGGTTTTTTTCTTGTGATGAGAACTTCTAATACCTGTTTCATTACCAGCTTTCAAAAAGGCAATACAGTCTTGTCCACTCTGGTCATCCTGCTGTATATTGTGTCCCCAGGACTTACTTATTTTAGAACTGGAAGTTCATACCTAAAAACATTTTTAAAGATTTTTAAAAATTAAAAAATGTTTTTATCTTTAGAGGGGAAGGGAAGGAGAGAAGGAGAGAAATATCAATGTATGGTTGCCTCTCGTGCGTCCCCTGCTGGGAGCTGGCCTGCAACCCAGGCATGTGCCCTGACTGGGAATCGAACCTGGATCCTTTGGTTTGCAGGCCCACGCTCAATCTACTGAGCTACACCAGCCAGGGCTAAAAACTTTTTAACATAAAAAAATGTATGATTTCCACTCAAACCAGGTAGTTATTGTTACGTGTTTGCTGACAGATCTTAACTATATAAAATTATATTTTTCAGCAAGTGTTTTTATGTTAGCTTTACTTTTGAAAAATTTTATTATTTATCTTGATAAACAGGGGATTTATGTGTGTGTACCCCTTAAATGAGGCACCAGAGGCAAATGCCCACATGGCCTCACCCCAGACTGACTCTGACCACTGCTATGTGTACACTGCGCAGAGAAGCGTGGGGTGGGGTGTAGGACGTGGCCGCAGGCCTTGCAACCAGCAGAGAGGGCGTCTAGCAGAGAGCACACCCTGGTCAAGTTAGGGTAAAATTTTGACCAGCATTGAATTGTTTCAAGTTTTTGTTATTTGTTATTTTAAACTTCCCGGAGTGGATCTCCTTAATTGCCATCAGTTTATTATTTTCTTGTCATTCATGTTCCTTTCTCTTGTTGCAAAATCAGAAGAACATTTAGTTAAAATATATATTAATGTAGCTCTGTCTGGTGTGACTCAGTTGGTTGGAGTATAGTCCCATACACCGAAAGGTCGCAGGTTTGATCCCCGGTCAGGGCACATACAGAGGTTTTGGGTTTCAAGTAGGGGTGCATAAGGAAGGCAACCACTCGATATTTCTCACTCGTGTTGATGTTTCTCTCCCTCTCTCTCCCCCCATCTCTAAAAGAATGAAAAAAATGTCCTTGGGTGAGGATAATTTTTTTAATATATATAAAGATAAGTGAAACATATGTATAATCTAAAATATACCATTGCTTCTGTCTGCAACACAATCCCAAAATACCCCAATAGATATTCAGAGTTTTCCCCAGGTTGTCTTTCTCCCCCACCCAGGGATTTCAGTGGCCCAGAGAATCATTCTTTTAGAACTTTCCCTTGAACAATCCCTTCACTGATGCAAAATAAACAACACTGAGTCTCCCTCTAATGCAGTGACCTTGCTCTGTATTGACAAGAAATCTTACAGCCGGACCTTCTGCGCTGCATGTATTGATGTGTTTCTGAAGACCCAGATCGGTGAGAAGCTGTAACTACACTCTCTTTGTAGGTTTTTTTTTTTTTTTTAATCCTTTACACCGCAGAGATTTTTGGCAATATCATTGCAGATGGAACTTGCACTTGAAACTTAAACCAGGTATTCCTTGTAGTGTTGATCTACTGGGAAGTTTATGTTAGTGACATATTGATGCCGTTCTTGTTGACGCTGGCAGCTTTCTAAGCCAAACCATTATTTTCTGGGAGGTGAGTCAGCAGCTGCGAAGGGTTTGCTCTGGTCTCAAGTGGAATATGTTGACAGGTGTTTAATGTAACTGTTTAAGCACATAGATGATTTGTTTAACTTTTACTTGGCACTGGAAGTTGTCTCTCAGTACTGTGGATATGACTTCTGCCTCTCAGATTCAAATGCATTATTTGGTAATGCATTGCTACTAGACTGAATAGTTACTAACTAAATTAGAGTTTGCATGTCCCCCGTCACATCCGAATGTCCCTTCTCTGACCCAGGGACCCAGCGTCTCTCCATTGGCCGGCACTACATATGTGTAGATCTCCTCTTCATATGTAGTCACTCCCCGAATCTACCTGTGTCTGTTTTTCTGTCAAGAAAATGTTCAGTAAGATTGATTTTCAATAACATTGAGTTCTGATTATATAAATGTAACGCATTTGTGCTGGGGAATTTGGAAAATACAGAAAACCATAAAGAATGCTAAAGATCATCACCGATATGGCTCCCTAGACCAGGGGTTTCCAACTCATTTTCATGGGGTGGGGGTCGCATCAGCTTCACAGTGCCTTGAAAGGGACAAAATACTTTTAGGACTGTATAAATGTAACTACTCCTTAACTGTGAAAGAGTCAAAATTACATTCAGCCCTTTGAAGGTAACCATGAGGCTGACGCGGCCCCCAGTGAAAATGAGTTGGACACCCCCGCCCTACATAATACTAAATTTGGGGTCTGCGTCCTTTTAGGCTTTCACCTGAGTAACCTAGGTAGGAGTGTGTGTGTGTGTGAATTCCAAAGTTGCTTTATCCATTTCATATTGTATCGTGGACATTTTTTCATGTCATAAAACATGTTTTGATCATGTAATTTTCATTATGCACAGCCAGCTCCCCCAAAGTATCCCTTTTATATGTGCCTGTAGATATTCTTCCATTTTCTTCCCTTTCTCTCTCAAGAGGACCATGGTGGGAGGGGTGAGGCAGAGCCATGATTTCACAGATGTGCTCAGGTGGTAGGGGCGGAGGGCGGTGCTGTAAGCCCAGTGACTGAAGGCAGCCCAGTCATTTGTGTTGTAGGGCATGCCACATCACTATTCCCTGTGTGGGTTGGCCTGTGGACCCTGGTCCTCGAGGGATTTCTGCATGAGGGGCAACTGGATATAGTGACTGTGAGCTGCAGACTCCAGGTGGGTGGTCAGGACCCATCCCCGCTCCACCACTCACCAGCTGTGAGCCCTCGGGCGAGCCGTGTAACCGTGGCGAACCTCAGTGCTCTCACCTACAGAGTGGGGCCGCTACTCCTTGCCTCGCAGAGTCACTGTGAGGACTGGACAAGCTGATGTGTGTAGGGGCCTCAGAAGGACGCCTGGCCTCTCGCAAGTGCGGTGCACATTGTGGCAGTGGTAGCCGTCATTGTCACCACTACTGCCACCATCCCGAGAGTTCGGTTTAAATGTCATCTACTGTGGGGGTCATCTCCGTCGGGACATGAGAACTTGTATTCTGTGGGCACACAGCACTATTTTCTTTACCACCCCCTTGTCACCAGTGTACCAAGGTCAGTGTTAGCGTATCGCCTTCAATTCAAGGCCATTGTGTTTGCTACTGGGGGCGGTGCTTACGCCCAGGGGACACGTCAGCAAATGTTAGTTTCTTCCCCTCTCGCTGTTGAGTGGCTGACTAACTCTGAAGATGTAAAAAATGAATTTATAAGACAGAATATTATATTTTAATAATTTGTATGTAGAAAGTCAATACCATATAAATCAAAAGAAGATGACTTTTTATCATTAATAAAGCCTGCTATATACTTGCAGTTGATTTAGACCAAGAAAACATACTCTGTACAGATTGTATAATAACAAAAGCCAAAAGTGACCAAAGTCCTGACTTTAAAATGTAGAAAAACCAAATATTTAGGCAAGAACTTGTTTAGTATTAATGAAAACTGCAAACCCCACTTCAGCGCCCACAGACGCTGCTGGCTCTAGTGTCCTGAGTGTAGGACGGAGCTGGGACGTCCGGGCTGCATCTGGGACGCTTCTGTGACAGGAGCAAGAAGGTGAGGTCGGCGTGATCAGTGTGGCTCCCAGAGCAGAGACACTGAAAACCCCACAACTGGTGAGAACAATATGTCCTTGATAGGGGCGCTGCCTCATTGTATCTGTTGCCCCAAGGGGCCGCAATCGTCCCTGTTCTCCTACCCGTCAGCCGCAGACCTGTCCGCCCACAGGTGGTGAGATGATGGGAAGTGTCCTTAAGTGAAGGTCACGCAGGTGTAACCCCTCACAGCCACTCCCAGGTACCTGGTACCCTTGGTGTGGGTGATTCTTGTGTGAAGAGGAGGGTCAGGCGATCACTGATGGGAGGGGCTTAGTGGCTGTGAATTTTGATGGTCATTTAAAAACCCCCAGGGCTAAGAATTGTGTTTATGAAAACACACAAAACTATTAGAATTATTGGAATGCCTCTTCTCTTCTCTGGATCTAATTTATAAAGTGTCTCTTTTCTGACACACACATACAGAAGAGGCAGAGGACATTTTCCTCCATCCTTGGCAACCTTGAAGAATCCTCCCCCGGTCCTCCTCAGGGACCCGTATCATTTTGAACGACATTCCAGCAGCATGCCCGTGAACCACGGCAAATGGAGCACCGGAATGCTTCTGAGGGCAACAGAGTAAGCTCCCTTCGTCGGTGTGTGTTACAAGGCTGACTTGACCCAGCGTGGAAGTTACGGCATTCATTCTGACTCTAGTTTTTCCCAATTTAAGTCAAGTTTGGGAGACTGGATCTGTAACAGGATGTAGACAGTAGTCCCCCCTGCCACCCCGTAACTCTGTTGAAGCATAATTCTATTTCAGATGAAAAACTACACCAACTAAAATCACAAACCAAACAAATGGTTGCCATTTAAAGTCTGTTTTAGAGTTACAAATCTCAAAATACTACTTATGCCTAAACTATGAGATGATATTTTGACAGTCACAAATCAGTTCAGATAATCATCGTGTTCTACAATATTTTAAGGGGTTGTTGGTAAGAAAAATTAGATAAAGAATAGAAAATAACTAGGAAAGATACTCATCAAAGTGAGATCTCAAAATTTAGCATAAACCCTTTAGTAAGTATTTATAATTCATATAAACTACACACAAGCTCTTTCTACCAAGCATTTGCAAATGTTTCTGCTAAATATTTTATAAGTAGCATTTTTCTTTTAAAGCTCTTGTTTTTACTGTTCCATAATAGCTCTTCTTAGGTGTGAGAATCACTTGAGATCGTAGCTGAGAGTTCCATAGCATCTCTCTATAATCACCTGTATTTTGTCTCTCATTCATCTCCATGGTCATAACCAGGAGCTATAAAATGAAGATTCCAGTTAGTATCTCTCAATATACTAATTGGATTTTATAATTTTTTACAAAGAGTTTTATTAAAACATATTGCCAGACATATGGACTGTATGTTTTTCTTCATCAGTCACTTTTGAGAACTGCTCCAGTTCTTAATTGGAAAAAAAAATTCATTAAGAGAATTAAAAAATAAACCCCGAAGAATGAGTCATTACCAGCTACCTCTTATTCCCTTTGGTCAATGAAAACATCAGTCTCAAAGTTCAACCCAGACACCCCCACACACGTGGGTTCCAGTTTGCTTGTGAGTAGGGGCACCTGGGGCAGGCTCATCCCAGCCAGAGGATGGGGACCTGGTCAAGGTTTGCATTGGGCAGCTGGGGGTTTATCCCATTAGCTGGAGTGATGGTCACATCCACTGTCTTCCTAATTTGGAGGGGACTGGTCCAGGGGTGTCCAAACTTTTGGTGTCTCTGGGCCACACTGGAAGAAGAAGAGTTGTCTTAGGCCACACATTAAACACATTAGGATGCATAATCACAAAAACATCTCACAGTGTTTTAAGGAAATTTAGGTTTTTGTCATGGGCCACATTCACAGCCATCTTGAGTTGCACTCGGCTCCCACAGGTGGGACACCCCTGGCCCACACGTGTATCATTTGTGCCTGTTGCTGAACGACTCAAAACCCTCACCTGTGGTGCAGTGCCCAAAGCTTCAGTCAGGAATGCACTGGCCATTTTATTACTCTTTCTCGCTGATAAAGAAGTATTTTTTGGCTTAGAGTTGTTGTATATGTTTTAACAAACACACTGCCATGTGCCAGGAACAAAGACACCCTTGAGGAGGCCTTGCAAGAGTGGAGTTTTGACATCATTGCTGCAGTCACCAGCATCCCAGTTGGAAATTGCTTCCTGGCCAGGTTTTTCTTTGGACAAACTGTCTGCAAGGGAAACTTGAAAGAAGTGGCAATAATACCGGTAAAACCGCAGTGAAACTGGCTGGCTGCCTTCCGCCAAGCATTCATACTCACGCGACTACTGCCCGAGCACGTCACAAGGCGTTGTTATTTCACATGGTCCTTGTAACCGCCACGAGCAGTCCCAGACTCTGGGTGGTAAGCAGTTTTCCAAGGTTACAGGCACAGAGTGAGGTTGTGCCTGTCCCACTCAGCTTGCCGCTGGTGTGTCGGAGGGTTGGGGGGCCATGATCCTGTTGGAGCGAAGTGAGAGAATCTTTCTGAGGCTGGTTTTGTGTAACAAACACTATTTTCACATAGTGTGTCTGGATGGAAACCCGGGCAGAGCAGGAGCAGGGGAAAGCTGGTCCCAGGGCACCACATGCTTCTGCAGGGGCCACCCAGCCAGGGCCACAAAGAAATATAGGTTTCTAGGAACCTGTGCGTGAAAACACATTTTGAATTTCACCTCTTCTGCCAAAACAGAGCAGCAAGAATCCAAATATATTTCTTTGCTCTTTTGAAGTAGCAGTCACAACCATTAAGAATGCATGTAAAAGATTTTGTAAATAGTCAGTGTAGATACTGAGTTTCCAAGAGTCATATTGCAACAAATACAAGACAGCTCCGTAAGAACGGAAGGCCTGCAGCCCTGCTCCTCACTCCAATTGCAGCCAGTCAGTAGCAAAGCAGCAGAGCAAACACTGGAGTACATCTTATTTTCCAAAATTTGAATTGTTTTAGTGGGTGAGAATGAGTCATCCTGTGGCATTTAAACTATTTTAAGATGATACGACATAGCCATTTTTCTTTATAAAATTGCAAGCAATTATGACAGTATTCCCCTGGGGCAGCCACCTGTTCAGTTGTTTATATTTTGGCTTTAGCTCATCCCTTTGGCCCTTTTTTATTTCTTTTACTAGTAGTCACAACTACCTTGAAGAAGCACAACCACTTTCTAAGTAAGTGTTTTGTTAGAATGATTACCAGACTCACCTGGGGCTCTGACTTTTATCCTTAGCTGACTTGTTAGGGAATAACACAGAACATCTCTCTCTTTTATTGTTTTGTTAACAGCCATGCCTTAATTCTACTTTTGGGTAACTCTTAAAATTTTCCCCCTGTGTCTTGCTTTGGGCTTCTCAGTTCACGGCCCCTCACTGGACTCCCCGGTGAGTTCCGTCCAGCACCAGTGATGTGACCCGGCCCCGCCCAGTCCATCGCCCAGACATCACGAGATTTCCAGAATCTTAGTTGACATATATCAATCATCCAAAATGGTGATTTTTAGACTTCAAGCACTGAGATGTAAAATAACTCTTGAGTTTTACAGCTGCCAGAAGCAAGAACATATTGAATGGGTTTAAGCCAAAAATATTTCATCTCCAATTTGATTTAGTTTGATATTTTGGTTAGAAGTGCAGAGACGCCATAAAATAGTGGGTAGTGAGGTACAGTGGAACCACATGGCGAAGTGCTGTATTTCAGAACCACAGAATAGAGCGTGTGAAAAAGGCATTGCATCGTTATTGTAATATGGCCAAACTGACAGATTCTTCTCATCGGAAACTGTTTGTTTTCTGTGATGATCACAGACCAAGGTCATTTGACAATGCAAATGACACTCGGCTTCTTTGATCCTGCCTTCAAAGACGTCCAAGCAGAACAAAGCATCTCATATTTTACTGACACACAGAAAGGTCATCCTTGTAAACATCCCAGACTTAAAAGAACTTCCTGTTAGTTTGTGCAATTGCAGAACAGAAGAAGGTTAGGATACAACTGGAGAAGTTGGATTTTCTCCCAGAACACTGTTAGTTCATTTGTAAAGCCTCTACAGCTTTCATCTGACCTGTTTTTTGAAAATTCCTGATTAGCTGCCTGTGACACTTCATTGTGTAATGTGTGAGTCATGAAAATTAGTGGAAGAAAACCTTATGTCTTAATCACTTGAATATACCTGTTCCTGAAATTAGGGACTCAGAATGTAACCTCACGTTTGTTCGTTTCTGTGCAGACTCATCCACATAAGCTCAGGTCCAGGTCAGGTGGCCCTCAGGCCAGTTGGGAATGAGTCACAGTCTCAGACCCAGCCTGGCAGGTGTAGGGGGTCCCAGCCCACCACCTTCGTTCTGAACCACCTGGTCTTTGCTTGCTGAGCTCTGTCCTGGTCATTTGATTTCCCAGAGTCTGACTTCGATGTTTTCTAAGGCAGAGTCTACCCACAACAGTGTGTAGGAAACTGTGTGTCTCCCTGTTATTATCTGTTAATAATTCCTACTCTTCTCTGCCTGTATTTTTGAAAGAGAAATCGGCCTTCATTATCTTATTCCTTGGCTCCTCGGTGCATTCCCACTTGGGTTGTGCCACCCGAACTCCAAAGAAGGTGATCTGGATAAGGTTTTTTTAATGACTTTTGAATTACCAAATCCAATAGTCACATCTTAATTCCACTTAAATGTTTTTTCCCCCTTGATGCACTCTCTGCGTTTGGTTTTCAGAGCATCACTCTCTGGGCTGTTTTGTTCATTTACATAACAAATGTTCACCTGCTGTGTTCTAGGTAGTGCAGTAGGTGCTGTGGGCATATGGGCCCACCCTCTGAGAGCTCACACCCTGCAGATTCCATATTTTGGGCAGGACTTTGCTTCTAATCTTCAAATGTTGTTTTTATATGTTGCTGACCAGCAGGATGCCATCCTCTGCCTTCTTTTTCATTCCCAGTGATTTCTTAGACACTTAACCAAATCTTCAGTGACAAGTATTCCTCATGCTTTTAAGAGGCTCCAATGTTTCTTCACTCCAGGCGTCTGTCTTGACCTTTTACCCCATGTTTCTACATGCTAACTTCTGATTCTGGGTTGCCACTCCCGGAAACTGGCACCATTGTTTTTGTTTTCCTGTCTAAGATATCAGCTATTTCCTTCCTGTTCACCCAAAACATTACTAGAAGCCATTTAACAGCCTCATTCCTTCAACCGCACCAACTGTTGAAAATGCTGTTTGGTGAGGTTTGGGGGTGTTCTAGCCCGTTCTTGATGATCCTCCTTAAGGGATCAGCATGAATGAGAGGCATTTGCAGATCCTTTTAAGCTCTGTTCACCCAGTAGCTGCAAAGTCCTCCATCACTAAGTCCCTCATGATGCCTGCTATTAAAGAGCAGAAAGTTTGTCAGCATCAATCTCTTTATACTTCTCTATGGTTAGTTCTGATGGGAACGATCATATGAGCTGATGCTATATACAATGACTACTGACTTCCTATCATTAGATTATAGAATAGCTTGACAGTTTTGTTTTTTTTTTTTTGGCAAAAAGAAGACATTTGATCTGGTCTAAGCAAATGCTTTCCTGGAAAGTTTCCCCAGATTTGGCACGTGCCATGGAATCAGGGTGAAGGGCAGAGGGTGGCCAGGTGTAAAATGCAGGGCAGAGAAGCAGCACTGGACAAACCGGGTGAAGAGAAAATTCCAGTAGCCTCCCCAGCTGCTTAATTAATTTACAGAGGGGTCTCACCAGGGGTAACATTTCCCCGGGAGACTTCAGGGTTTGCTTTTTCAGGTCATCTCACTTCCTTATCTTTTCCCTGAAAAAGGCAATTGACTCTTAGTCTAGCAAAAGCAAGTAAAAAGAAATTAAGTGAATGGAAATCGACATTTACACCACAGAAACTGGACCAACTGGATCAGACAAAGTTAATAGTCTGATGAGGAGCTACCACGGAGCCTAATGTTCCGTGTGGTCGTCTGTGTCCCCGTGGGGACAGTTTGGGTGAGCATCGGCTCAGTAGTGACTGTCGGTGGTGCTGAATTCACCACCTGTCACAATGGTTAGGGGAGCGTCTCTAAGCAGCTACAACAAGGGAACTATACATTTTATTGAAAATATTTCACAGTTGCACATTGCATAAAAAATTACACTGTTTAGTGGGTGTGATAATAGTGTAAGAAAAGCTTGGAAATGGAAGGGAGGAGTGATATTCCTAAGGGTAATTAATTACTCAACCTGAAGTAACTTAAGCTTGATTTTTCTTATTCAGCGATCTTAAGGCTGTTATTAACACATTAAATTGGTGATTTTCCCACTGTACATATTTAACAAATATAGTTACTTTGACTCTTTTCTTTAGAAATTATAAAAACTATTAAGAATTTGAGGAAATTACTCTTAAAACCTTTCTATTGCCTATGATAAAATTTTAGGGTTTGGGAGCAATTATAAAACTATCCTTCTCTTATAATTAGAATCCAGTAAGCTTTTCACTATGTTACATGTTTATTTTGAAACCTAGTCATTATATGAACAGTGGTCTTCACAACACAAAGACTTATTTGAAAACATCAAGGTTTTTATTTTCTGAACATAATATAGTTTTTTAATGATTTTTTGGCTCCCCATTGCTTCTCATAGTTCATACTTCCACTAAATTATTTCTGCAAGGTAAATCAATTTTGTATATTGATTTCTTTTAAAATAGGAGTGAGCTAAACACTGAGGTTTTAGAGCACGTAAGTAAAAGGAATGCTCTCTGGGGGGTAAAAGTGTGGGAAGTGAAGCAGAAATTATGCTGGTGAATTCTAGCAAACTCTGGGCTCTTTATGTTATTTTATTTTTATTTTTATCAATCCTTCCCATTTCTTTATTTTGTAATTGTTGTTCAATTACAGTTGTCTCCATTATCCCCCATTGCTCACCCTGCCCCACCCACCCACCCCCACCTCTCACATTCAATCCCCCCATTGTCTTTGCCTGTGGGTCCTTTATACATGATCCTTGACTTGACCCTTCCCCTTTTTACCCCTGTTACTCCCACTCCCTCCGATCACTGTCAATTTGTTCTTTATTCCATGTCTCTGGTTCTGTTTGGCTTGCTTGTCTGTTTTGTTGATTGGGTTCTACTATATATAATACAGGTGAGATCATATGGTATTTTGTCTTTCACTGCCTGGCTTATTTCACTTAGCATAATGTTCTCCAGATCCATCCATGCTGTTATGAAGGGTAGGAGCTCCTTCTTTCTTTCTGCTTCATAGTATTCCATTGTGTAAATATACCACAGGTTTTTTTTTAATTTACTCACTGATGGGCACTTAGGCTGTTTTTAGAAGTTGGCTATTATAAATTGCACTGCTATGAACATTGTGGCTCATAAGTTCTTTTGAGTTGGCATTTCAGGATTCTTATTGTACTTTATTTTTAAATATAACATTCTATAAAAAGGAGGAGGAAGAATACTTCTTAACCCATTTGAGAAGGCAAGAATTAGTTGGTTTCAAAATTCGACGAAAACTTGCCCTTACTACTGTGGCTCAGTTGGTAGGGTGTTGTCCTGGAAACTGAAAGGCCTCCAGTTAGGGTCCTAGTCAGGGACTATGCCTGGGTTACAAGTCCAGTCCCTGGTCACTTCCCGTACAACAGGCAATACATCGATGTTTCTTTCTCACGTCGATGTTTCTCTCCCTCCCTCTTTCCCTCCCTTTCCTTTTCTCCACAAATAAATAAATAAACTCTTTTTAAAAATTAGACAAAGACTTACAAGGAAAGGGAACTATAGGTCAGGATTTCTATAAACCTAATTTTAAAAAATGCCTTATGGAAATATTAGCAGATTGAATCCAATGATATATAAAAAGGATAATATTATCAGGAGCAAGGGGGGTTATCCCAGGAATAAAATATTGTTTAAATTTCAAAAGTCAATCAACGTCAGTTTTCATTTTAACATAATGAAGGAACAAAACCAAATGACTATCTTAATTTGTACAGAATAGTGAATGGCGCTACTGTGAACCTTCATGAACCAGTAGTTGTTTTTAATTCTTTCGGATATCGACCTAAGAGTAGAACTGCTAGGTTGGGTTTCGTTTGTTGGTTTGTCTTTTAAGGAACCACCAAGTAATCTCTCTCATGTGCTCCATCCGGAGTTACTGCTCACAGGACCTTCATGACGTCAGGAGGCCACACTCGATCAGAACTCAGGCTCCGATTCACAGGCAGTTAAGGCCCTAAGCACTAGACTTCACTTCGCTTTCCCTTGACTTTCCCCCTGAGACTCCTGGATTCTCCTCCTCGGTGGCTCTTTTTTTCCTGCATCACATCTGTTCTCCTTTGTATCTGATTTTATCTGGGTTTGCAACATCTTCATTGCTCCCATCACTGCCTTCCTTATCTTCTTGAGAGTGTGCTCTGTCCCTGCTAGGAGCCAGTACTTCCAAAATCATGTCACCACCTCTGTTTCCACGTGGCACTTCGTTCTCCAGGGCCTCCCAGTGTGGCCTGGACTTCTCATAGCCCGTGATCTCACAGGGCCACTGTGCTGATAGAACAGCTAGTGTCCAAGAGGCAGGAAGCCAGCTGCCAGGCCGGTTGAATGAAATGCCAAGACCTGATCTCAGCAATCGCCTCTGCCCACCCCAGCACAATCAGGCTGATGAAGAAATAGACTCTGTTTTGAGGGAGTTACTTTTGAAGGCACTCACCTGGGGGAATGATGGTGAGCTGGTGGGTCATGTTTGTGCCATGAGGAGGAACCCCACTGGGGACGTCCTGCAGGCCACGAAGAATCAGGTGTGGAGGTCAGAAGGAAGGCTGAGGCTGGAATGCAGGTTTGAGGGGTGTTGGCAGAGCAGATGGAAAGGTTATACTGCAGAAGAGGATTAGTTGGGGATGTATTTGGGGGGCCACATGTGTAAATTATAATCTTCCACAGGTAGTTAATTTACATAAAGAAATCAGTAGAAATGTTTACGTATACATGCTTTAACTGTCATTAAAAAGGGTACAATTTTTTAAATTACTTTTTAAAGATGTATTTCTAGGATCAATGAAAAGATCTAAATTTTAATGTGATCCATGTTATAAAATATGCTTCATGCTAAAATTAATAAGCCTGTGTTGTGAGCAATGCAGGTTTATTGGTTCCTTCCTAAACTGGTCTTGTCAAAGAGAATGCTACTATTTTTATGGGTTTTTTTTTATTTCTTTATGAAGAAAATATATGTTTAGTGCCTACTATGGATAGCATGTTATGTTGAGTCCTTTAGGGACTAAAAAGATGAATTAGACCGAGCTTCTGCCTTAGAGGGCCTTAGAGTCAGGTAGGGAAGATCGAATATAACATATAACTATGGTTAAGGCAGCAAGCAAGACATTGAATTTTCTTTATGGGACGTGCTGCTGAAACCCCAGGGATGGGCAGACGCAGGATGTGGAGGCGGTGATGAGCAATACTCGGAGGAACGGCGGGATCGAAGGAGTGGGTGCAGAGCAGCCAGGAGGAGATCACAGTCGTCCATTTGGTGGTGGTTTGGGGCAGCAGTCCTCCCACTGTGCTAGGCACTGGTGCCCCTTGGTGAGCTCGTATGGAGCCCGGGTAGGGTACAGGGTGGAGGTAGAGTCAGAGAGGAGAACGGAAAGGGAGGTGGTGGGCTTAGTGCTGTGCTTGGATGCCCGGCCAGGCATCTTGTGTTTGTGTGGGCAGGCAGTGAAGAACGGTGCAGGGGTGGCAATCGTGGGGGTGGCTGGCTTGAATCCGAGCTGGAGAAGGTCAGTCTGGGACCTGTGTGGGAAGGCAATCCGGCACCCAGAGAGCAGAGTGGTACAGCACACACAGAAGTCTCATAAGACTCTAAGGTTGCAGGGGAAGCCAGGAGAAAGGGAAGATCCCCAAACTGAGAAGCCAGGGTGAGGCATGCATTTGCGGGAACTGATGATGAGTAGGTGGGTCATGTGCGTGCCATGAGGAGGAACCCCACTGGGGACGTCCTGCAGGCCAGGAGGAATCAAGTATGGAGGACAGGAGAAAGGCTGAGGTTGGAATGTGGGTTGAGGGTGTTGGCAGGGTGGTATGAGGCGAAGATGTGGCAGCAGATGCATTTGCCAAGGAAGAGCATGTAGAGAGGAGAAGAACAGAGGCGACCTAACCTCAGGGACCACCTGTCCACATCTGGGAGACAGGTGGGTGATGACAAGGCAGTGAAACCTCCTGCTGTGCTCAGAACCCTCGGGAGAGGAGTAAGGTCCTGGCTATGGATGGCTTTCTGGCAGGGGGTGATTAGCAGGGCTGACTGAGGGAGAGGACGACGGTGACTGAAGACAGGCCACTGGAGATGTCGGTGATCTTTCGGGACACGATTCTGTTAAGTCATGAAAACAGAAGGCAGCAGGGGGTCAGGAGTGAGTCAGGGGCCAGAACTGGCACCATTTAGAATACAGTGTTATTTTGCTAAGAAAATTCACTCTTCCAGTGGACCATTTCACTGTCTTGAAGAGCTGGGGGGAATCAAGAAAACATCGCCCCTGTACCAGAGAGCCATGTCTTGGTGACCTGTCCTATGAGTCATTTAAAGCCACAGTGGCGTCCCCCACTCTGCCTTTGTTCATTACAGCAGGTGTCTCTTCCAGAGGCAGACGCCTGCCGGGGATGAGACCTCAATCCAAAGGGCTTTGCGGTTGTTGAGCGCATCAGGCACGTAGGGGAAGCTCCTTCAAACTTCAGCTCTGTGGGCAAGCATGGAACGTCACAGCCACCGTGTTCCGTTGCTTTTGCACAAAGAGTTCCCAAGAAAATGTATCGGAACAAGATTTCTTGCAATTATCTTTATACTTAAGAACCAGGATCACAAGCTGAGTACATGCACTTTTTCTCAAAGGCACACCTCCTCACTGGGCCGTTAACGGTTCACTGTGAACACCAGAGTGCAGCCATGGTCAGCACCTCGTTTTCTAGCCCTGGGTGTTGTTGCCGACACCTCAGGCTTCCCCTGGACCCGGCTTCCCGTGGGGCCGTCCAGCTGTTGGCATGGAACAGGCCTCTGCTAGACCTTTGCACCGCCCCTCTCCCCCACACGCCATCCGTTCGAAGAACTTGGAAGAGTGGAAATTGCAGATCCCGTTTTCACCAAGAGAAAAGGCAGACTGCAGGAGGTGAAGTAAATCACCGAGGATGACGCAGCTGTTCCTTCTGAGTCTGGACCCCCCTCAGTTTTCTGATACCAACACTTCCATTGCTGGCACAGCTGGCACCCACCTGCCCTTCTTTCCCCCAGAGGATCGGCCCAACCCGGGCCCCAGGAGTGGGGGCAGGTGGGGCACACCTGAGGCCGGGCCCTCAGGGTTGGTGACAACCACAGGACATGCTCTCTCTGTGTGTCGTTAGTGTGGATTGAGATATTTTCTCCACCCTCTTGAGTTAAAAAATACCTTCAAAGAAACAAAATGGTTGTCTTTTCAGGTTACAGGGAATGTGGAAACGCCAACTGGGGTGAAAAACAATGAAAGGAAAAAGGAAAGGGAATTGGAACTGTGGTTTCTAATGCCAGGCGGTGCTGGAGGCAGTGGACTAAACGTGGCCGGAATTTTCCTGAAAAGACTCCATCAGAAGGCAGGGCAGGTTTGCTGCGGGTGCTGTGTGGATGTTCCCTCCCCTCAGCAGGTCATGACAGTCTCTGAACCTCTGGGGGTGGCGGCAAGCGTGGGGTGAAGATAAGCGTGCTAAGGAGGCTGACACCTTCTCCATCTCTCGGTGAGTGCCTTACAGTTCGTGATTCAGAGGGTGCGTGGGGAGTGCTCAGAAACAAAGCAGGTGTGCATTCGTGATGGGCCATGGGGACCAGGCTAGGAAACGGATTTCATCCTCACAGTGTCCTTTCTCTCCTCTTCTCCTGCCCACACTGCGCTTCTCGCCCGCGCCATCACCACACCCTCCAGAGCGTCCAGTTGCCTTTCCCTATGTCTCCAGATCTCAGTCCGAGGCACACCTCCTGAGGGCATGCAGCCTGGCTCTCTTCCTCACCTTGCAGCGGCTTGCGTTACTCACCAGGTTACTCTCATCTCCTTCTGCCACACACATTCCATGGATCAGGCTTGCGACAACTGTCTTCCCCTGAGTCACAAGGTTTTAAAGGCCAGAGCACAAGACTCGAGCATCTCGGTGGATTTGGAACAGCTTACCCTGCTGTGCTGGGCACACAGTGGACTTTTACTTCCCTGTGTGTGGCATCAAGCGCTTGAGGGCTTTCCTGACTGTCTTCGTTCCCCGGGGTCTTTTATGCACATGGACATACATGCTTTGTTGTACTGAGCCCGGCCTCTTGGTCACCACCGTCGAGTGCTCCTTACCGCCCCACGGCTGGCGGCAGTGCCCTCCCATGGCAAGTCAGCAGCATGTCCCAGACGTATGGACGTGGGTGCGCACAACCCTGGGTGCCCAGTGTTTGCTTTTCCTGCAGAAAATGAAGGGCCTGGCTTTTCCCTGCAGGAGAAGCAGGTGCAGAAGCATCGGTGCAGGGCCCATGCCAAACATTACAGTTTCTTGGGCTCTCCACCTGTTCCAGCGACAGGTGGGGTGAAAGGGCCGGGACTGGCGCCAGGGTGAGGACAAGTCCCAGCCCTGGCTCGCCTGGTGACTGCAGGCAGCATTCTGAGCCTGTCTCCTTGGCTGTGGGAATTAATTTCTAACGTCCTTGTGAACAATACTCTTGCTCTGGTACAGTCATGGCCATGCACTAATCGGGTATCTCCCATGACTTAGTTTTTTTTTTGTCCTGACTAATTTAAGCAGAAACATGTCCTTGCCAGAATTCTGGGATGTTTCCCTGAATGGATGGGATGAAAACCAGGCTTGGGAACTGGACGGCTGGCAACCCAGGGCACCCTTATGTCACATACAGGAGCAGGAGGATGCGGTAGGCAGTGGGTGTCACTGGACACTTCCCTGGCACTCACAGCTCTGCTAGGAATCTCTGATTGTTTGTCTTCAAATCACCCATGTCCGGGGCCTGGCCCAGCTCAGGAGCCCCACCTTCTTCAGCTGCAGGCAGGGGAGGGGACTGTGGGGAGTGTCCAGCTCGGAAAGCAGGTGGTGGCCAGGACACGGCCATCGCAAGGCTCACAGACACGCAGAGCTGGTCCTGGGCAAAGAGGCTGACAGGCGGCAGCTCTCATTCCTTTACACTTAGAGGCCAGGACTGTGGACCCCGTTTTTAGATGACGGGGTGCTTGTAGGGGCCAAGGGTGAGACGGAGGGTCCGTGGAGCTGGAGCCTCAGAGTTCATGCTAACGTAGTTTCTGGGCAAGGCACAAAGGTGGCCCTCTTTCTCTCTGGGCCTCCACTGTGGGGTGTGCCATCACCCCAAGAAGTTTTCCTGTGGGAATGGAATGAGCAGAGCTATGAAGAGAGGGCTCCTCCTTAAGGAAGGACGTTTTGTGGAGGTTTCACCTAAAAACTCTTATTAGGTGACCTGATCTACTCTGAAGGGCTCCCTTAACTCCTGGGCAAACTTGGAGGTAACTTTGAGGGTCTCCAAAGGCCCCCAAAGGGTGGCATGAGCCTTCCTGAAGGGAAAGGTATTCGTAGAAGGCTGGGAGTTTGCTCCCACCTCAGGTTGAGAAATCCAGAAGCAGGCTCATCTGTGGGGTGTGGGTGGAAGAGGCTGAAATGGGTGGTTCGGGAGGGCTCTGAGATCACTGGGCAGGGAGCAGAGTCTGTGTGGTGGTCTGCTGGGGTCTCCGTTTAGGCCTCCCCTTTACACTTGGTCGGGTCTGTGTTGGTATGGTATGCTCGTCTGCAACACTCTCCAAGGTTTGGGATGCTTTAAAGAAAACAAACGCATTTTGGAAACCTTCCTAAAGTCAGTTTCCTTACTTCACACCTAGTCTATCGTTTCTTTTCCATTCGTGTGGTTCTTTTTACTGATTATAAAAGGAATAGGAAAAAAGCAGTTGATTTTCATGTCAGTAAAAGAAAGAAAAAATAATTTTTCCATATATAAAGAGCCCACGTACTAAACATTCACAATGTACCACCAGTATTTTACATCTTATTTAATTATAGCATCAGCTTGAGGGTGTCCAAACCTATAGAAACATTTATTAGTTTATCTGAGCCAAATAGTGGGCATAGCTGGAAGCAAGATCTCAATGGAGCGAAAACAATGCCTCCCAGAATGCAGTTTGCAGCTTCTTTTACATATTTGGGATTAAGGAGGGAAATTAAGAAAGGTTCAATGGAGGTGGGAGGAGGCAAGGTGGGGATTGGATTACAGGATGATTAATGGAATTCTGTGCTCTCTTGGGGGTGGTTATAGCTTATTTCAAAGGGGTGTTAACCTAGATGCATAGACACAATGGACAGAGCTGGCTTAAGGCGAAGGTGAGCCTTTTAGTAAAGAAGTCACAGGCCTGGGCGTGATGGCCACCCACGCCCTGCCTTGTTAGGGCTCTCTGATCAGATACCCTGCCCAAGGATCACTTTGGGTTAGATTTATGACAGCGCCTCTTTCTGCCCGCAACAGGAAACATTTTAGGGACTGTCGTTATTCACATTTCAGAGACTTGGAAACTGAGGCACAGAGGTGTTAAACTGCTTATCCGCTGCTACCACGCTGGGCCAACAGGCCTCAAAGTCTGTCCGATTCCCATATCCATGTTGTTAAGAATTTACCACCTCAAACATAATAGGTGCGAACAGACCAAACATTATGACTCAAGAACAGCTCAAAGCCCCAGAGCCTGTAATTCTAAGTGACCAAGAAATAGCCAACCTTTCAGATGCACAGTTCAAAACACTGGTGACCAGGATGCTCACAGAACTGGTTGATTTTAGTCACAAATTAGAGGAACATATGAAGGCTAAACTGATTGAAATGAAGGGAAATGCACAGGAAGCCAATAGTGATGGAAAGGAAACTGAGACTCAAATCAAGGGAGTGGGCCAGAAGGAAGAAAGAACAACCAAACAGAAAAGAAGGAAGAAACAAGAATTCAAAAAAATTAGAGGCTTAGGAACCTCCAGGACATCTTTAAACATTCCAATATCCGAATTATAGGGGTACCAGAAGGGGAAGAGGAACAGCCATGAGTGGAAAACTTATTTGAAGAAATAATAAAGGAGAACTTCCCGAGTCTGGCAAAGGAAATAGACTTCCAGGAAATCCAAGAAGCTCAGAGAGTCCCAAAGAAGTTGGACCCAAGAAGGAACACACCAAGGCACATCATAATTACATTAGCCAAGATTAAAATGAAGGAGAGAATTCTAGAAGCAGCAAGAGATAAGGGGACAGTCTCCTACAAAGGAGTGCCCATCAGACTGTCAGCTAATTTTTCAAAAGAGACTTCACAGGTAAGAAGGGCTGGAAAGAAGTATTCCAAGTCATAAAATCCAAAGACCTACATCCAAGATTGCTCTATCCAGCAAAGC
This sequence comes from Sturnira hondurensis, assembly GCF_014824575.4. Classification (NCBI taxonomy): domain Eukaryota; kingdom Metazoa; phylum Chordata; class Mammalia; order Chiroptera; family Phyllostomidae; genus Sturnira; species Sturnira hondurensis. The sequence continues at coordinate 24,938,067 of NW_028075471.1, forward strand.
TTTCATTTAGAATGGAAGGTCAGATAAAGTGCTTCTCAGATAAGGTCAAATTCAAGGAGTTCATCATCACCAAGCCCTTATTATATGAAATGTTAAAGGGACTTATCTAAGAAAAAGAAGATAAAAACTATGAACAGTGAAAGGACAGCAAAGTCACAGTTATTAACAACCACACCTAAAACAAAAGCAAACTAAGAGGACAACTAGATCAGGAGCAGAACTATAGAAATGAAGATCACATGGAGGTTTAGCAACAGGGGAGTGGGAGGAGGAGAAGGGGGGAGAAGGTACAGAGAATAAGTAGCATAGACAGTAGGTAGAAAATAGATAGGGGGAGGGCAGGAATACTATGGGAAATACAGAATCTAAAGAACTTGTGACACATGGACATGAACAAAAGGGGAGGAATGGTGGGGGGGTATGCAGGAGGGGAGTGAGGGGGGGAATGGGACAACTGTAATGGCATAATCAATAAAATATAAAAAAAGAATTTACTGATAATGTCGAGGTCATGTTTGTACTTGATTGCAAACTTACATTAACATCAAAAAAGGAAGTTTTATTGAAACACTTTCTCATCTTGAATCTTCAAGCATCTTTAATCTTGACTTTTAAAATCTACTCACTTTATTCTACACACAGTTTACCCTGCTAGGTAGCACCCACGAGAGACTACAAAAACCATTCTGAGCAGGGACACGCAGCAGAGTGCCCTGCCTATTCACAAGCCGGTTCCAGTGCTTTTGAACAAATGTGCCTGTAGTGCCCACTCTCTGGCCTGTTTGAGTGGGTTGTAAACTTACTAAAACCAATGACTTTAGATACTTCAACCCCGAGAGGCTGGGGGGTCCCACCCAGGCCGTGCCCTCGCCTCTGAGGACTTGAATGACCAATGAGCCCCTGATTCACAGTGCACGCTCAGACTCATCAGGTGCCGGGAAGATGCTGCTTTCAGAGAAGCCCACCCTCCTGGGCTTTAGACCGCTCTTTCAAGTCCCTCCCAGTGTGCCATCCACTTTGTAGTTTCCTTACCAACACAGGTCCTGCGGTTTGGTCAGCTTCTCACAGAGGCCCAGGAATAGGAGTCATGGCCCTGCTCACCGAGATGGCTCCCAGGTGAGGACAGGTCACCAAGGCCCACTGCCCAAGCCCCTGCAGAGACGCAGCCAGAGCGAGGGGCCAGGGCATCTCCCCAGCCACAGACAGCATGGAGTGGCTCCTGTATCTCCAAGCCACTGCTGAAAGAAGTGGTCTTTATAACAGGTCATTCGCAGCGCAGCCTCTCTGCCTGTGCCTCCCGGCAACCCGAGTGCCCGTCGTGGGAACACCCTTGATCTCTGCATCACACACAGGACTCCATTGCCTTAGCCTCTTGCAGAGCCATGTTCGCCTCATTGCCAGCAAGCTGACTTGTGCTCCTGACTTTCGGGGGACCCTCCTGCAGTGGACATTGTCTATATGGATGCTTCCAGTCCCCTGTGGTAGAAAAATGGCTTGTAGAAAGCTACTCGGTTAACGGCTTAGCTCCTGCTGACGCTGAGGACGTTTCCTCCTCCCTGGGGGAGTGGTGTTTGCTGTCTGAGATCCAGAGAGAGGGAGGAAGCATGGTCCCCAGTGTGGCTCTCTCCACAGCACCTGTCTTGGCCCTTGTCCTTGTGACTTTTATTCATCTTGCGTTCTAGGTTGGTTGTTTTGTAAACCTCCTCATTTCTTATTGGAAGAAGGAATAAAAGGGGGATGAAACATGGAAGAGATGGTCAGACAGGGACGGGATGTCAGAGAACCATCGGTGTAAACCCAGGGGCCAGGGTGGGGGAGGGGCAGTGTCTACCGCACCTTCACCCACATCGTCTCATCCGTGGCAGTCTTCTCTGTCTCAGTGGCTCTCTGCCCAGGTGGCCTACACATGGTTTAAAGCAACGTCCAACAATGCTCAAGACTTCCACACCTCTGTCCTCTTGTCTTTATGTGACCCGTCTCATCTCCTCCATGAAAAGAGCAGGTGGGATGTGAGCTGTAGGGAGAACGAGGAAACGAGAATCACCCAGAATGTCATCCTTCCGCCTGGTTTCCCATGGGGATGTGAGTTGCTAACTATCCAAATTATGCTCAAGTATTTCATCCCCTACTTGATCGAGCTGCAAATAAAGCGTGTAGACCACTTCAGCAACAGTGATTTGATCATGAGGTGCAAAGACTGGTACATAAACTTAATCGTGAGAAATTAATTCATGAGAAGTAGCTGCTGATAGCCCTAGAGGCCTGTTTTGTATATATTTTTCCCTAAATGGTGACTTGCCTGCTTCCTGAAGGTGTCTTGGGGAACTGGAATGACTATGCATGATTCTGCAGTCATCTAGAGAAAACCACACAGAGGCTGCAAAGTGACCTGGACATGCATGTGGATGAAAGCCAGGTCTTGAACAGGAACATGACATTGAAATGCTTCAAGTCAAAACTGTCGGCAAAGAAGGAATACACTTGTCCTAGAACCAGGCCTTTAAAAGAGTCTCATTTTGAATCGGTTGTAAAGCATATGGTTTTTTGGTGCAAAATATCAAATTGCATCATCTTATCACATTGTCTCAACTTTGAAGTTTAGTGGAGGGCGAGGAGGAGTAGGAGAATGTTCCAGATAAAAGACTGGCAGGGGATGTCACAGGAGAAAGCTGTTTCCAGAGCCTGTTGCAGCCAGCTTAGATGCATCTGCTACGGGGTGCCTTCCCGAGGCTCAGTCACGCAGCCTCTCTCCTGGGGTACTTGGCAGCTCCCTGTGTCTAGCAAGTCCAGTTGTATTTTGACATGTTCTCTACACTCTGTCTTTCCCACCAGATCACAAAGTCACAGACGATGCTGGTTGTCTTGCGGGCGTGCATCTGTTTCTAGTGTAGCGGGCTGCCCGTGCCGCCAAGGGCTAAGCCCATAACTGATTACATTGTCCTCCGGTGAATATTCATCCTTGCAGGTATTTAAAGAGATTAATACCGTGTCTGAAACTTCGGAGGGTAGATGTGCTTCAGAGCGCAGGCTTTTTGACTATTGGGAAGGTGAGCTCCGTGTCTAGAAACAGCACCTGCGAACAACGGCCGTGCCATGTGGAACATCTCACTCCCTGCAGAGCCTGGGGCACCTTCTCTGATGAAGCACATTAGAATTCCCACAGTAAAAATTACAACTGGGGGCAGGACGTGGGATAAAGAATGACTATAATTTCTTAACAGCTCAGGTCAGGTCAGGATTTGCTACCAGAGAGTAACAAACACTTTGACTGGTTTTGGAGCACTCTGGATTTTGCAGTTATAGGTAGGATTCTGGGGGCCTGTATTACACCTTCAGGCAGGAGGGGGGCTCACTAGGGGCCCATTCACTGATGCAGGACCTTCTCCTCTTGTCGGTTCAGTGAGGAGGAAGCACACGGGGCTGGGTGTTTGTGGAGGGGGATGTGTTTCATAGCTGACAATGTTAGCATGGTCCCTGCAGGAGGGTGAGAGGCCTGCTTCCTTCCCCACCAAAAACTCCCAGGGGCCACCACTGCCCCAGGGGCTTTGACCTTACCTGCTGCTCCCCCTCCGTTCTAACCAACTTGGACATTTTTCTAGAGCTTCCCCTCTCCATCCGTTTTGCTTATAGCTCAGCTCCTAGGAGCTTCCATACTGTCCTTCTCTGCCCCCCGCACATGTCTTTGGCACATGACCCTCAGGCCTCTTGTTCAACAAAACCTCAGCTCTTACTAGTTTGCCTTTGCACAGATGCCAGACAGCACTCACTTAGAAGGGAAGCGGCCTCCATGTGTTTTTGTTCAGAGAGGGATGTTGACATGGATGAGGGTCTGGGAGCATGTGCAGGTGATCAACGGGCCCCCCCGTCTCGTTTGTCACCTTTGTCTACAACAGAGTCAAAGCACGAGGAAGGCGGAGTCAGCTCTGTGGGTGTTAATCCATGCTTTAAAGTAGGTAGCATCATTTCCACTCTTCTGTCTTTTTAAAAACCTGTGTTTTATATCTTTAAACAGTGCCCTTGCTTATTTTCTCATGTATTTGTTCTCACTTGCCTTTATTCCTGCTCTTGTTTGATTAACTAAGACCACACATCTCTTTCAACAACTGTTTACAGAGGCGTGTGCTTTTATGCCATTTGCGAAAGGAATTATTGCGCTCTCCTTTCTCTTTTTCTCTCTAACTTGTTTGTGGAGGTGTGTCTTTGGATGTTCTGTCATTTCTGACCTTAGGCCAGTGACCACAGAGATGGGGGCAGGAAGGTGGGGCTGCCCTCTCTGGAGGTGCTGCCAGCAACACCCCCGTTGAAGCCAGCCTTTCTCTGTCTCTCTGAGGAGAGCTTGCCCCTCCCAGTGCCCGGCTGCGCTGATTTTCTCGGTGATTCTGATCCCATTCCTGGTGGGTGGCACTGTGATGCTCTTTGCTGTCCTCCTCTAGTTGGCACCTTGTCCGGTCCCCTGCCCAGGGCTGGTAACCAGTGCACAGGTTGATAGCCAGTGTGCCTCTGCCTCCACCGCGCGCGGTACAAGCTGGCCCAAAGCACCAGCCCAGAGTCAGGTGCAGGGCAGGGCCTGTCTCCCTGCACCATGCCTGTCCCTGCACCCCACTGGGGCTATGGACACGTGCCCCTTTGTATCCCCCAGTCCAGAGCGTGCCAGAGCACTTGTCAAAGCAGCAATGAGAAGTGTTCCCTGGGAACTTTTAGTGTGGGAAGAGGACACACAACTAGAATAATGATCAGCTACCCAAATAAGCACTGGGATGCATCCCAGGAGGCCAGGGATCTGTTGTAATAAGTTTCTTTCCTTCTTTCTATTGTTCCGTTGTGTGGGAGGTAAACCATAGTCACCACAATTGACTTTGCATGTATAATATATTTTTCAATTTTGTGAGGTGCAGGAAATACAAAACATTTCAACCTGTGCACTTAACTTACTTGTGTACGCTTTACATTCCGTATCATCCCTTTCGTAAGCTCCTTTGTGACCGTATGGAAGATCCGCATCAGTTCCTCAGCAGTGCTAGTTCACTGCCATTTCCCTGTGGCTCGTCACCCAGGACTGTGGAAGCTCTCACATCCCCTGATACTGCTTTCTGCGGAGCGCCCCAGGGGCACAGGAGGTGCATCCCAGTGTGGGAGGGCAGCTTTGATTGGAAGCAGGGAGGTGGGAGGTAGGCGTGGTGGGTGCCCAATGCCGAGCCCTTCCGGGAGACCGATGGCACTGAGAAGTCCTGAGGTTGAGTTTGGGAAGACGGGACCCGGAAAGGCCTCAGATGTCAGATTGGGAGGCTGACGGACTGTAAGCTTTGGGAAGCTGGTGCTTCTTGTTAAAGTGTTCTTCAAAGTTTGAATAGTGTTCCCCTTTGAGTTGACTTTCAAAGATAATTATAGATAATTTAATCTATGGTAGAATAAATATCATCTGACTGCTGCTTTGTTTACCTGGAAACCTCTGTCGTCTTACGCTGCTAAGTAAATTCATAAAAGATTTTATTTGCTAATAGTACAGATAAAATGTGTTTGCATCTCCTGTTTAGGAAACAGTTTAATCAAATGATCCTGGAAGTTTTGCACTTTGTCCCATCTCTCATCTCGGCCCTCTCCTGGGCCTGGCCCCAGTTCCGAACATTTTATTAAATGGTTTGCTCCCAGCAACACTTCCTTCCTTCCTCCTTTCCTGAGTTGGTCCCTCCATCCTGCCTCTGGACTCTCGTGCTTTTGCTCATCCTTATCTTGTCCTTTCAAGCGAGGGTTCCCTGCACCAAGAATAGGAACAGCGTCCTGTAGATGGGAGGCCTATGGTAGGGGGTGAGGGGAACTGAGTTGCCCACACCTGTGTCTCTGGCACCTGCAGGGAGAGCGGGGCTCAGGAAGGCTGTCTGCTGGATGCCACAGCAAGTTCAGGGTGCCAGTTCGGTGGGAGACAGGCAGCTCAGTGCAGTCAGGCCACGTGGCTCCTCAGTGGGGTGCACAGCACCGACTGCTTACCACTCGCCAGCCAGTGACGGTGGCATTTCCCAGAGCAGGGACATCTGATTCCCAGAGCAGGGATTGGGAATATGCAGGGGTGTGTGTCCAAGGATCCTCAGGTGCAACAAATAAATGAATAAAACTTTGCGTCCAAAAAGTAAGAATTTGAGCTTTGCTAACATTTGCTTTGAAAGAGTATTAATATTATGTGTATAAAAAATTCAAATATATAAATATGGAGGTAAATTCTCAAATATTTTTGTGATGGGGTGCACAATCAAAATACGTTGGTGACTATTGATCTAGATGATTGATCTCCAACCTGTGGGTGAGTGAGTTATTGGCCGAGGCCCATTCATACATGTGGAAGGATCTACGTTCTTACAGTAGCTACTAAAAATACAAAAATCCGCTAAGGGTTTATAATGGTCACGTAATGTTTTTGTTGAGGTGTTTTAAAACCCACTATACGCCCTAGCTAGTGTAGCTCAGTGAATTGAGCGCAGGCCTGCAAACTAGAGAATCGCGGTTTGATTCCCAGTCAGGGCACATGCCTGGGTTGCAGGCCAGTTCCCAGCAGGGGATGCAGTTCCCGGCAGGGGGCGCATGAGAGGCAACCATACATTGATATTTCCCTCTCTCCTTCCCTTCTGCTCTAAAGATAAATAAATAAAATCTTTAAAAAAAAATCCCACTGTAGAAGTGGATTCCTTGTGCTTGAAAATACCCCGACTTTTCTGAAGGAGACCCAGTCATGTGTAGGACACGAAAGAGCAAAGAGAGAAGAGTAGAATCCCAATGAAATACTAGGTTGGCTGGTCAAAGTCTTTACCCTATTGGAAAACTATCGATGCTGAAGGTCTCTCTCTCCCTCCCTCCTTTCAGTAACAGAAATGTTCTCCCCTCAACACGGTCTTTTGCTCGCCGGTTCTGAGTGAGTATGGGGACATCTCCCAGCCCCAGCTTCATGTGCAGAACCCTTTGCGTTCCCGTCTGCACTAGTTCGCCAGGACGGCCACAGACCATCCCCGCCTGCCTGCCTTAACCCACAGCCATTTTCTCACAGTCCTGGAGGCTAGAAGTCCAAGATCAAAGGGTCAGCAAAGGTGTTCTTCCCCCACCCCGAGGCCTCTCTCAGTGCCTTGCAAGTGGCCTCTTTTTGCTGTGTCCCCCCAACATTGCTCCCCTGCACAGAGGCACCCCTGTTGTCTCTGTGTGTCTGAACCTTCTTTCTCCAGTCAGACTGGGTCAGGGTGCACTCGAGCGGCCCAGCCCTAACCTTCATGTGTCTGTGTGGTGTGTGGATTATGTTGACTGAGGGCAGCTTGAGCTGTAGCTCAGGAGACACTCCTGCCCCCACCCCCCGGCCACCCGGAAGAACTGGAATTGGAGGCCTTGCCTGTATTGGAGATTAACGTAACTTTCTGAGCTGTCTGTAGGGCAAGCAGACTCCTGTTCACTAAACATCTGCTCTTCTTGTGATCCAGCAGTGGCCCTTTAGACACCCAAGGTGCCTTCCCTCCTCCTGTCTACACACCCACGTTCCCTTCTGTCTCTGAACCTGCCGTGGTGCACGTGGCCTCTCCGACTCTCGTGTGTGGGTTCTCATATAGGCTTCAGATTTGGTCGTGCCCCTTGCTGACATGTGTCATGTCTGTTTGAGTGTTAGACCAGCCAGAAGAATCTCGGGGGCAGAAGGAGGGTTCTTCCTGCCCTCCCTTCCCTGGTGGTGCTGTGAGCAGGACAGTTGACCGATCCCAGTTCACTCGATTCAGGAGCCAAAGTGGCCATGTCCCCAGGACATCAGGATGGCCCAAGGCCAACAAGGAGGGGTCGTTTTTGCAAAAAATAGACTGGACTTCATTCACATGTGCCACATCTGACAGAGTCGGTCTTTTTAGTGCGTGCCTCAGTTTCGATGACAGACATGTTATCTCAGATTCCCAGGAAAGGCACAATTTCTAGGACGCTTGTAACGTAGACAAACACAGTATAAAGAAGGCCCAATGTTATTTCTCATTTGACAGTGCCTTCCATGTCATTTCAACACACCCAAAGCAGCCTAATCAGTGTGACATTTCTCTTTTAGAATAAGAGAAAACAAATCTTTTGAGGTGTTCCCAGGGCCCTTGGGATATACCTCAAAGTTATTCCCAGGTCAATACTCCATAATTCAAATTTTGGTAAATGTGTCAAAATATATCAAAAGTTTTGGACATTTAACTAAATAGGATCATAAACAATTATAAAGCAATACTTAATTAGCAAAACTTAGTTCTTCCTATTGAGATTTAGTTTGCTCTTAAGTAATCAAGAAATTTAAGACAATGTAAAACAAAATTATTTTGATAAAACACAGAATCTTTACCTTCTAGGCAGAAATCTTTCTTATATTATCAGTAATAGACCGTTGGTTCTTTTTAGTAGGACAAAAACCAAACTCAAATTCTGCCTTAGCTTACTATTTAAATTCACTTGCTTGTTAAATTAATTTTAGTCTTATTCAGCTTGACCACACATAAAATTTCCTTTCTCAAGATTCCTTTTTCACAAACCTTCTACAGATTTCCTTTCTACATTCCCATTTTTCCTTTCCCATTCTGAGACAACCAGCCTTACTCTAGTACAAAGTTAATTTCCCTCAAAAATACATCCCCATATCTCATACTTTTTAATTTGGGGCCAAAACATATCCCTATTTTTTCTATATTTTTCATTACACAGATTAGAATTATTAGCCTTTTAAAAAGTTAGTTTCTAGTGAAAACTAAGAAGTGAGCCATGTGAGCTGCCCGCTAAACCTACAGACCTGCTGAACCAGGTTCGTGAACACATAGTGTACTTTTTAGAGTTTTTTTTTAAATGTGGCACATGGCATGTTTACGGATATCTTTAATTTCCCTATGATAAACTTACATTTGGTAATTAATGTTTCATCATTTTATGTTTGGTCATCCCAGAATTTACTCAAGGGATTCTTTAAAGTCAGTGAGGCTGCCCTCCTCAGGGTGCGGAGCCAAATGGAAAGTTCAGACTAGAGTCCCAGCAGAGCTGATCTGAGTCACTCAAGGGGGATCTGAACCACTGCGGGGTGGAGGGTATCCGAGTCACTCGGGGGTAGTCTGAACCACTCATTTTAAGGTAGATCTTAAAATGAGGTGTATTTTAAGGACCAAAATAATTGCAAAGTAAATCTTGATTTTTTAAGTTTGTTGTTGGTAATATACGAACCTTAAAACTATTTTGTGAGTATCTTAGGACAGTGCAAATGTGTTGTTATTGTGGGGAGCCAGGAGGCTTGTTCTGAAAGAAGGGTGGTGGAGATATGTAATGGAGAAAGGTGAGAAACACATGGTTTTGGATTTCTTATGTTACCCCTTGAAATGGCATAGAGGATTACCACCGCCAGGAATAATGGTCATATCTAGTATAAGACCTTGGCTCCTACATAGCACTCCTTGGTAAAGGAAACCAAGGCTCCTTAAAGAGATGTGGGATTTTGGTTAGAGTCGGTTATAACACGAGGTAAGCCCACGACATCCAGTGGTACCAAAAAGTAAAGACGTGCTCACAGGTCGCTGGAGACATGTCCCTCATAAACAGAGGACTCCCGCTGCCCCACTTGGGACACATGAGCATCAAACCAACCAACCCTAAAATAGTACCAGGTTTTGAATCAGCAAAGAATCTTTGGTATTAAGACTGAGAGTTTGGGGTTGGGAGGGAAAAGTACCTTTTTAGAGAAGAATGGAAGATAACTATGAAAGAATGAATTCGGAACATCATGATTTTGTAAACGTTGATGTAACAGTTGGTTAAGGCAGGATCATGAATGCCTGTAAGAACTGTTGGATGGTTTGCAGGAAAGCTTCTTTCAGGACAATTAGATGAAATGTTGACCTACAAAGTAGTTACATATTCCAAAATATTATCCCACAGATGTATCCCTGGGATGCAAGTTTGGCTCAATTTGCGTACCTCAGTTAATGCGATATACCACATAAACAAAATGAAGGATCAAAAATTATATGATCATATATTAATAGATACAGACAAGATCATTGGACAGTATCCAACATCCATTTATGATAAAAGTGCTCAGCAAAGTGTGGCTAGAGGGAACACACTTCAGCGTAATAAAGCCACGTATGACAGACCCACATCTAACATCGTACTCAACTGTGTAAACCTGAAAACGTTTTCTCTAATGTGAGGAATAGGACAAGGACGTCCACTTTTACATAACATAGTACCGGAAGTCCTAGCCAAAGCAGTCAGACAAGGAAAATAAATAAAGGCATCCAGATTTGAAAGGAAGAAATAAAACTCTCAATATTTTCAGTGGGCATGATACTTTTTAGGGATAACCATTAAGAAGCCACCCCAAAACTGTTAGAACTAATAAATGAATTCAGTAAGGTCATATAACACAAAATTAATATTCAGAAATAAGTTGCATTTTATATGCCAACAACAAACTATCAGAAAGAGAAAAAAAATTAAATCCCATTTATAATTTCATCAGAAAGAATAAAATACCTAGGAATAAATTTAACCAAATTTAAAACTGTACTCAGAAAACTATAAAATACTGCAAAAAATACAAATAAATGGGAGGCTGTACTGTGCTCATGGGTAGGAAGAATGGACATCGTTAAAACATCCATACTCCCCAAAGCAATTTGCGAATTCTGTGCAATCCCTGTCAAAATACCAAATGGCACTTTTCAGAGAACTAGAACAATAATCTCCAAATTTATATGAAACACAAAAGGCCCTGAATAACAACGCAATACTGAGAAATAAAAAGGTGCAGGAATCATGATGCCTGATATCAAACTATACTACAAGGCAATACTAATCAAAATGGAATGGTACTGGCATAAAAACAGGTAACTCAATGGAACAGAATAGAGAACTCGTATATAAACCCATACCTATATGGTTAATTAGTCTATGCCAAAGGAGGCAAGAATATACAATGTGGGCAGAGACACTCTCTTAAATAAATGGCATTGGAGAAATCGGACAGATTTATGTAAAAATATGAAACTGGACCCCTTTCTTATACCATACCCAAAAATAAGCTCAAAATGGATTGCAGACTAAATGTGAGAACAGAGACTATAAAACTCCTAGGGAAAAAAAATAGGCAGTAAACTCTTTGACTTTGCTCTTAGAGATGTTTTTGCACGTCTCCTCAGGCAATGGAAATACATGAAAAAGTAAGTGAGACTCCCTCAAACTAAAAAGGTTTTGCACAGCAAAGAAACTATCAACAAAATAAAAAGACAGCCTACTGAGTGGGAGAACATATTCACCAATGGTACATCCAATAAGGGGTTACTATCCAAAATATGTGATGAACTCATATAACTTAACACCAAAAAAGAACAATCCAATTAAACACTGATCAGAGGACCTGAACAGGCACACAAATGGCCAATAGGCACATGAAAAGATGCTGAACATTCTAACCACCAGGGAGCTGCAAATTAAAACAATAATGAGATGTCACCTCACACCTGTTAGAATGGCTATCATGTATAAATCAACAAACAACAAGTGTTGGCTAGGATGTGGGGAAAAGGGGAACCCCTGTCACTGTTTGGGGGCTTTGTAAATCGTTACTGCCACTGTGGAAAGCTTATGTAGTTACATCAAAAAATTAAATGCACCCCTCTATTCATTGCAGCATCATTCACAATAGCCGAGATAAGGAAGCAACATAAGTGCCCACTGACAGACAAATGGGTGGGTAAAGAAGTGGTACACATATGCAATGGAATATTATTCAGCCATAGGAAAGAATGAAACCTGGCCATTTGCAACATTATGGAGGGACCTAGAAGCTATAATCCTGAGTGAAACAAGTCAGAGAGAGAAAGGCAAATGCCAGATGATTTCACTTATATGTGGAAACTGAAACAAACTAACAAAAAGACATATAGATACAGAGAACAAACTGATGGTTACCAGGGGGATGGATAAAAAAGGTGAAGGGGATTAAGAACTACAAATTGCCAATTATAAAAACAGTGATGGGAATGTAAAGTGCAGCTTAGGGAATATTAAGTAGTATTGTATACTATTCAACAGTAGTATTCAATAGTATTGTATTGAATATTTAATAGTATTGTAATAACTATTTACTAGACTTACCAGGGTGATCTCTTTGTAAGTTATATAAATATCAAATCGCTGTGTTGGACACCTGAAACTAATACAACATTGCATGTCAACTGTAACTGAAAGAAGCATCCTACAGATTAATTACTAATTACCAAAGCAAAGGGATTCGTTTACAGTGGAGAAATGTGGCCAACATCCCTCCAATCAAGTAATTGAACTTTATATCACAACCATGGGGCAAACTGGTGTTTTGTGCCGCCTTCTGCACCAGACCGGGAAGGACACACCAGCAGCCGGGTGTGCCCAGGAGGGGAGTCGGCTCTGACAGACGCAGGGCACTTTCCCAGGAAGCCGGCCTGGGTGCCGCATTGGAGGGAACTAGATGCAACCTAAACCAAAGCAAAAGAATGACAATGATGATACCATGTGTGATCCGTAATTAAGAATTTAAAAAATAAAACAGCTATAAAAGACATTGGGACAATAGGAAAAAATTTAGTAAGGGCTTATATGGAGAAATATCGCATCAGTATTAACTCTTGCATATAATACATTGTGTTCGTGTAGGAAAAGTCTTAGGAGACACAAGTAGAATTATTTCTTTAGGGGTAAATTCCGCATGTCATCAGCAAGGCTTAGTTCAGAAAAATGTGTGTGTGTACAAAGGACCGTCCCCCACACGGAAGAGGAACAAATGCGGCAAAATGTAACAGTGGGTGCATTCCAGGGTGTAGAGCTCTTCTGAACCACGTTTTCCAGTTTTCCGCAGGCTTGATTTTCAAAGCAACACGTTGAAGAACAATTTCTTTCTTGGGTCCATGAGCTTCTTGGTACCCTTTGGGTTTCTTTTGTTTGTATATCAAGTTGTTGTGAAGGTTTTCTTTTTACTTTTAAAAAAACGTGTTTTGGGTTATCTTGGTGGAGTCTCTCCCCTGACATAGTTCTTTCCTTTGAGATTCTGAGCAATGTGAGTTTCTGAATGTGTGTGCTAGTAAATAGAGTAACTTCAGTAAAAGAGGTATTGTTCGTTAACCTCCAGGGAGCTCCAATCTATGAGGAAAACATTGAAAATAAAACGGACACGTCATCTCTCCTTTGTAGCTGCCACTCAATAAGTATGTGCTTAAACAGGAGTGTGTTTTGTAAGCCTCTGAATATCATTAGCATATCTAATATCAACAACAACAACAACAGCACAGAGTTGCAGGGTCATATCCCAAGAGAAGGCGTTGACGTGCATTTTAGTCAGGCTGGCTGCACCCTTCTGCAGCTACCAGCCCTGCCCCCAGGGAGCGCAGGAGGGCATCTTGAAGGGCTCCTTCCTTCCCGGGGCTCAGCCCTCAGTTCTCTGGGGAAAGTCTCCTCCCTTTCCTTTCTGGTGCATCTCGGTGGATGGGGCTTCTTTGCGGTGGTGTTTATACCACAGTTCTTCCCGGAGCTCCCCATCCCGCGTTGGGGGCTTTCCACCTTTCTCCTGTGAGCACCGCTGCTGGGTTGCTCCCTGTGCTTGCATGGAGGTTCCCACCCCTTCTCACATCTAATTCTTGCTGCTCATCCGGTAGATAGAACAATGTTCTTTGAAAGAAAAAAAAAACTTTTTTCATGTCTCTCTGAGTTAGAGTAGAAAATTCTGAGAATGAAAACCAGCTGTAGGAGGCCATGCAAGCCAGACTACTGAGGATGGCTTGAAGGCTGTGGACCCTGGAGTTGAGCAGCTAGCCCTTCACAGAAGCCGGCTTCCACTGAGGGGTAGCTGCGGGGCTATTGAGAAGCTCTTGCCCCTCCCTGAACTTAGGGTTCTCCTGTGCCAAGTGGAGGGCAGATCAATCCCTACTTCCGGTGGCTGGAGGGTTAAGGGGCTTGCGGATAGAAAGCACCCTGAAAGGCGCCCTGTGTTTTCTGCGTTGAACGGCATCTTTCCAGGGAACTGCAGACCTGGATCGAGTTCTGTTTTCAGGCTATTAATGGTGACCCTTACACTGGTGATTATTTTGGCCTCCTGGGCAATCGTGTCTGTTTGTAAGACCATCAGTCTATTAATATTTTACCAAAAAGAGATCTGTATTATTAATTTAAAATTTCCTTTAGAGGTCCTCTACCACACAGTACTTTTTTATTTTCTCTTATTAGCTCCACGTTTTATTTTCTCTTATTAGCTCCACGTTATATTTTACCTAATAAACACCAATAAAAGATTCTATAACAAAATGGTAAAAAATAAAGATATTAACAGTGACCCTTACAAAATAATTTCCTCTTGGCTTTTTCTGTGTCTCCCGTGGATTCAGGTTTCCCTGGGACTTGTGCACGCCCACGCTACACACATTCTGTGGCCCCCCGAGCGCTGGCGGAAGCTGGAGTCCGTGCTCCCTTCGGAGCGCCTGCTGGTTCAGAGCGCGGATGAATGAGCGCGCCGGCTCCCCACCTGCACCACGGCCAGAAGAGGCACCCGCAGCTGGTGATGCTGCGCAGGAAACACGGCCGTCACACTAAAATGATTAGAGAGAGTTCTAAAATATTAAACAGTGTTACGTGGCACCTGATTTTGTGGTTAATTGTAATACCCTATATTGTTTTATGCCAAAAAAAAAATGCTGACCTCTGGGAATACAAACACTTTATTCCCGTGTGTCTTATGGGGGGTAAGTTTGAGATTTTGCTGTGTATACTTAGTCTATTGATGAGTTTTGATTCTGGTGCTTGCTGCTGAATGAAAAGGAAAATGAGTATTTGATGAATGTTATTGCTGAGTCATGTCATTTACTCCAAGATGAAGCACGAAGGAGCGTATTATGCACACACTGATAGAAATTATATTGTAAGTGACAGCATCTATCAGGCAGCGCCTACCAGCTGGGATGAACAGGAAGCTGCTGTAAAAATAAACAGATTTTGCTCAGGTGCCATTGTGGGTGTTTGTCATTGAACCTGTATGTCCATTAATGAGGAATATCTTATCTCTTTGGGGGACCAATTCTATCAATATTTGCAGACAATCAAGCCTTTCTTATTGGTCCTTTTTAATTAAAAAACTTCTGAGTGGTCTCATGACTATTCACATTGATGGGTAAACCCATTTATCAATATTTGGTTATTCTTTGGTAAGATGTCCTAAGTGAAATGCGGGGAAAAAAATCACTTCAGATCGACCAAGTTTGATTTCTACCCCAAAGATTTCTCAGTGTTCCTGACTCTAATACTGAAATCACCAGTTGTCAAGAGTTGCAACATTAGTGAATAGCTTCTGTAATTGTATAGAAAAGGAGGGAAACTGCCAGCCCGCAAGTCTATGTTTATGAAGCTTTTCTTCTTTTGTTCCCCTCCCATTGATCAGAGGCTTGGGTCGAGGGAAACTCAGTCTCTGATCCAGTGCCCTCCGAATGCCTAGTCTACTATCCTTCTGCTTCACCAGCGGGCATGACCCCAAACAAGGGCCAGCCGTCTCTCAAACTCATGAGCTTGTAGGAACAACAGCAAAACAAACGCATATGTTACTAAAATAATTCATTATCACAATAGTTTGTTCACTGGCCATCAGTGAGTACTTATGTCAATGCTAAGATTGGTCAAAATTAAGGTTTTAAAAGAAGACATGCTGAAAATCTTTCCCTGGGTCTTCATTACTTTAATCAATCCTTCTATTCCATTTTGCTCTCTTCCCCAACTTGAACTTCATGCTCTGACCTATAACTGCAGTTTGCCAAATACTTATCACTACTTAAGGGCCTGCCATTATTTTTACTCTTGGCAAAGAGTAAAGTGCATCCCCTGGGATTATGTGCAGAATAGTGCATGCATAATCTACTCTTTAGTTGCTAGAACATAGGAAAGCCTGGGGGCCACGGATGAGGGCATTGGGGTGGTAATGACCGGGGACAAGGCAGACGGCAAATGGCGGGGGGGGTGCTCCAGGTAGCTGGTATGCACCGCTGCTATGGAAGAATCTGGCATTTTAACAAAGGCATGCTGGTTCTCAGCCTTGCCGCCTTATCAACTATCTGTGTTACTCAGACGTTAATGCAAGATTATAAATCTTTGGAGAAAAGGTAAGTGCTCTTTCTACTGATTTTGTATTCGTTGAGCCATCTAGCACATCACCAGCAGAACTAATACTTCATGCTGGTTAACACTCAGCTTGTAGGTTTCCTCCTTGAAAATGCACCTCCAGGCTGAGCTGACCACCAAGTTCCCTGGCATGCATGCTTCCGTCTGTGACAGCATTAGCCACTTTCAACGTTACCCATTGGAGAGAGAGTTCTTAGCACCCACCCCCACTGCCAGGACATAGCGAGAAGCAACCAACCCGGGAGCCAGAAACAAAATCTTCACGGATGTCCTATTCTCGCCACGGCCCGCCTCTCCTTTATTATTACAGGAGAGACCGCAACAAAATCATTCTTCTTGTTTTCCTAGAAATACCTCTAAGTTGACCCATAAAATCACTCCGGGGCCCCTCTAGGTTCTCTTTATAGCTGCCAGTCGTTATAAGGCCCTGAGGGTAACGCCCCACAGGCTCCTGAATGACCACCTGAAAAACAGCCTGACTTGCACGTCCTGCCAGGACTGTTAAGTGAGCAAGAAACAAATGTCTATTATGTAACATCACAATAGCAATGTTGAAGTTTGTTACTATAACCAAGCCTACCCTGATTCTGTAGGTTAGTTCTTCTGGAGAAGGGTTCCAGTACAGCTTACACAAAGTCTTTGGGTCAGCTCTGCTTTGGCCCAAGACTGTCACGCCTGTCTTTAAGAGGTCAAGGTCTCTACTTGCCAAATTGGGAAACAAGCCATACATGCTTTTCAGTCTCAAAATCAGCTCATCACTCCACTGCTCAACTTCAAATATGCAAAACGCCTTTACACGCATCTGATATACAGACCATCGGTAAGACCACAAAATGGGAGCTCTCACTTGGCAGGTCAAAAAGGGAAGGGTGCCCAAGTCAGCAGGGGCCTTAGAGGAGAGCGGTGTCCCATCCCCAGCAGCAAAATAATCGAATCGCCTCACTAGAGAGTACACACAGGAACCGAGGGCCCTGATGAGAGGGTCCACTCCCCAACCAGCGTCCAGGGCCCGCAATGGCAAGGCCACACTGACACGCTCCTACCCAGGTCTCTCGTTTTACTGTTCAGTTCTCCCAGAACTTATGTCCTCTGTGGCCCTAAACATACATGTTTCCCCCCAAGTCATCCCAATCCGACTCCTTCTATGAGAACAAAATTCACCTCGCCGAATCTCTCAGATAGTTTCGGTTTCTGCATTCTCTATACAGACTTGACTGTCTGCAGAGATGTCCGAGATAAAAACGCCGTCTCGATTCAAAACCACAACGCATCTTTATTCCCCCACTATGTCCGTCTGTATCAACTGTTCACCCTGGTGGGAGATTGATTCCTGCTTTCTCCTCTCGCAAAGACTTGAGACCTCCTGATGCTCACCTTCAACTAATGGCATAGCTTCCGACGTAATGAGCCTGTAAAGGAACTAGAAGAGGACTTCCCCAGCCTGCCACAGTCATACAGAGCAACCTATCTGTGCCTGTTTCCACATACTCTGCTTCCTGCCTCTTCTTGCGCATGAATTAATTAAAATGCACTTTTTCGTTTCACACACTAGAATTAATGACTGAGAAGATAAAGCTGACAGTCTGTCCAGATTTCAGTACAAAGTCCCTTAAACAAATGTATATGTAGGAATCCTCTTGTGTGCACTGTCCACTAGATCCAAACCCTCTCACCTGGTCAAGGAAATTTCTGTAGTAATGAACCCTCTTCCTCGATAGTGCCAATTTCCCTTTTTCATAATCACTGCCATCAGCATAAATATGTGCTGTAATCTTCTGCATCTAACCACTCGGCTTTGACACACGTCCCCTTGTACTCAGGTTACTGCCCTGGAGTGCTTCTCCATTATAAACATCTTCTGGAAAGAGTTGCCCACAGGCGCTCTCTCCAGTTCCTCTGTGAGCCTTCCCTTTGAAATGAAATCTGTTAGCTTAGGCCCCTCCTACTCAACTGGAACTTTTTGTGTGAAAGCCACCAAAGATCTCCACTAAAGCTTTTTTTAATAAAAAGCTTCCTAGAGTGCTTAGTATTTGTGTTTAGAATATGTCACTTTCCTTTTGCCTGGTTTCATTCGTTTGTTCGGTGGGGCAGGTGGGTATAGTTCAGTGGAGTTCACATCTAAAGAATACAGCTGTGAGTAGAAGTAGCAAAGGAGATGAGCAAACGATGTGGGGGACAATGAGCAAATTAACAAATACAATCAGAGGGAAAGTGGATGGCTTTGGCAATTCACGTGATTTAAGAAGTCTCTCCTTCTGAGATAAGATATAGTCATTTCAGTCACAAAGGGTCCTTCTTTCCTAAATTGAACGCTCCTGTGGGTAAGGAGATGCTAAAGACTATGAGGAGAACAAAGAGTTAAAACCATCTCAACAGTGAGACGAGATTAGAGGTGGGTAGCGTTAAACAATGCAGGGGACTCAGTGAGAATCACCCAGCTGCAATAACTGTGCTGGAAGTTAAGGCTGATCCAACCAGACAGCTCGCTCATCAAGACTAACTTGGAGACTCCTTGCTTTGTCCACCAATCCGAGCCCCTCGGAGCCAGCTGACTCCCCACAATCGGCAAGCAGCTGTTGAAGGCATTATTCATTCACCTTATTTCGGTATTATGAGGTTCTAGGTCAGGGGTGTCAAACTCATTTTCATCAGGGGCCACATCAGCCTTGAAGTTGCCCTCACAGGGCTGAATGTAATTGTAGGACTGTATAAATGTAACTACTTCTTAACTAAGGGCTAGGAGCTCGGCGCTGCTGCAGGGTAGAAACAAGGGCAGATAAAACTAGGTGGAGGGCCAGATTTGGCCCTCGGGCCTTGTGTTTGCTGCCTCTGTTCTGGGTCCTGGGTTTCAGTAACTGAGCAGTGGGTTAGGCTCATTTACTGACACGTTCAACAAACATTTATTGAGTACCTACTAGGTTCCAGCCCCTGCCCCTAAAAACTCATCATCTCATGAGGAAGATAAGTGTCTAAACAGGTAGCCACAGTAACAGGCCTGCACGCTATAATAAAGACATATGCAGAATGCTTCGAGCGCACAAAGCACACAGCAGCTACTCTGTAGAAGGTGCTCCAAAAGCAGATGGAGACAAGGGAGCAGCGCAGGTCCTGTGCTCTCTCTATTCGCAGCCAGAAAGGGATAAAAAAGAGGGCTTAAATAACTCACACCTAGCTGTTTGCCCTGAGGTAGAAAGGATTTAAGTGTTAATGAGCAGTTCAGCAAAGATCAAACCTACAGTTAAAGAGTGATAATAGTGTGGTGCTACACAGCAGAAGCATCCAAAGTAGGTAGAATAAAATATTTGAGGGCAAGAGACTGCCTGTCCACAAGGACAGCAGACCGCACCCGATCAATTCTGACACCATTATCTCCCCATCTAGAGCTCGCTCTGGCTCCCTGAGTGTGCAGTGGTCTCTCTACTCCTCTCTCAGGACTCTTGTTTTTAACCCTTACATCACAGGTGGCAAACATAAGGCCTGAGCTCTACCTTGTTTTATCGGCTGGCACCTTGTTTCTACCTGGTGGCAGCAACACGCTCTCACTTAACTATTAAGGAGTAGTTACATTTATACAGTCCTAAAGTTACATTCTGCTCTTTGAAGGTAACCATGAGGCTGATGTGGCCCCTGGTGGTAATGGGTTTGACACTCCTGCCTTAAATAAAACACCCTTAGCTAAGCTTCCTGAAGTTTTATGTCTCATTTGTTTAATCTTCTGAAACAGTCTCTCAGAATGTTGCATGTAGAAGTGCTCGATAAATATCTACACAACCAATCACTAATATAGAAGATCAGTTGGGAATTTGTAAATAATGTCATTCGTGTAGATTTCATGTCTGTCTGTGAAGAGTTGAGAGGTTGACTGAAGAAGTCACGATGAAGTGGACAATGAGACAGTCAGGAGCTGGTGTGAGGAACACGAGGTCACGGGGCCATCAAGGCGGCCCTGATGACCATGCTGGTGGTGGATAGGAGAAAGGTCCGGCTTCACTTCCGTGCCTGCTTGGGAGCAACTCCAGCATCACAGAGATGTCTGCAGCGAGTCTCCCTCACAATTTATTGTGCACGTGTATGCACAAGTATCACAAGGAACTTGAGAGAGCAAGGCTCTTGTCTCTAGTCCCCAGGCCCCGTGACATACAGAATATGAAAAGACTCAACCTAGTTGAACTCCAGGGGAGCACAGAGAGACTGAAGAGGTAAGGCAGGCAGTTAATCTTCTGGAAGGTGCTGCAAGGGAAGGCATGTTTGCTCAGCCAGCTAGCTGTCTCGGGTCTGCGTGGATGTGATTTGCTATCTTAGCCGGTGGGCAATCAGTCCTGCCACTGAATCTCAGAGCAAGGAATGCCCGGATCACTGAGTAAGGTGAGTCAATGGAAGAGGAGGAGAAACAGCCTTTCGTCAACCATCAGGCCAGAATGACAATCCAGGCAAAGTTTGGCCCCACGTACAAATGCTCCTAAGCACATTTATTATGACTTGAGGAAAAGAGAAACGAATGAATTGGCAATGAGCCTTATTATTACAAAGCAATCTTTCCTTATCATCATTCAATAATGATTCTAGATGGATATCTCAGCCAGAAAATTGCACTTGCTGCAGAAAATTATATTGTACACATTACCATAAAGATAACATCTCAGTTGTCAAAATCATTAAGGGCTACGTAGGTGAATGGCATAGATACTACAGAATCCTCAGTGGGTTACTGTTTCACATTAATTGTGTAATGTCTCTTTTCTTGGCTTGACATAAGCAAACATAGTATTTTAATAGAACTAACACTATGTTAGCTTGAAGGACATGCTTAAACATTTTTGTCATCTTCTAAAATGTAGATACACAAATCGGTATAAAGGCTTTCCTTTCTCCGAAAGATACAACATCCCTGTTGTACAGCTGACACTCTGGTTTTCTTCTCTACATCTATTGCCACTTGGCCTGCTATCTGTACACATATGGGGTGGGGTGGGGGCTGACTCTCAGGTGTGAGTCAACTCCAGTTAATTGACTTCAGTCCAGATAACCTCCTGCACCCAGACAAAATCTTTCACTGAAGGACACACAGACCCGAAACTTCCCTATACACAGACAGTGTGGTTGAGAAATGGAAATATGACTCATTCCAGAACATTGAGAACAAGGAGGGGTTTCCCAACTTCTTCTAGAAAGGATATTTTCTCACTTGTATGAGAGTTTAGTGAATCAACTCTTTCTCTTCCTCTCAGCATCCTGGTGAGTGGTTGTCAAGCCATAGAAAAATAGCTAATGCAGAACTTCCGGCCAAGATGGAGGCCGAGGTAGACACACTGTGCCTCTTCACACAACCAAAATAAGGACAACAACAAATTTAAAAACAAAAAGCCAGAATTGACAGAAAATTGAACTGTATGGAAGTCTGACAACCAAGGAAATGAAGAAGAAGCATTCATCCAGACCGGCAGGATGGATAGAGACAGGCAGCCAGGCAGAGAGGACTCACCGTGAGACAGTGGCTGGAGGACTGGGCTGTGAGGTGGCTGGCGGAGTGAGTGGTCCCACATTTGCATTCAGATAAACAAGGAGGAACAACTGGGGAGCAAGACAGACCATGCAACTCCAGGTTCCAGTGGGGAAATAAAGCCTCAAAGCCTCCTGCTGAAAACATCGTTGGGGGTTGTGGTGGCAGTGGGAGAAACTCTCAGCCTCACAGGAGAGTCCCCGGGAAAGACCCACAGGGTCCTAAATGTACACAAACACACCTACCTGGGAATTAGCACCAGATGGGCCCAGTTTGCTTGTGGGAAGTGGGAGAAGTGACTGAAAACCAGCAGAGAGTGGAGCAAACACCATTGTTCCATCTAGACCCCGCCCCACATACAGCGTCACAGCGCACCTACGTGGGTTGCCCCACCCAGGAGAACACCTAAGGCCCCACCCATTACTATGTGACAGGCACACCAAGACCCCCTCCCCCCAAAAAAACAGCCCAAATGGAACAACAGACCAAAGCTACAGGAAAAATATAACTAAGCCATGAAGAGATAGACAACCTAACAGATGCACAGTTGAAAACACTGGTAATCAGGATGCTCACAGAATTGGTTGAACGTGGTTGCAAAATAGAGGAAAAAGTGAGGGCTATGAAAAATGAAATAAAGGGAAATGTACAGAGAACCAACAGTGATGGGAAGAAATCAAGTGTCAGATCAGCAGTTTGGAACAGAAGGAAGAAATAAACATTCAACCAGAACAGAATGAAGAAATAAGAATTCAGAAAAATGAAAAGAGGCTTAGGAACCTCCTGGACAACTTTAACATTCCAACATCAGAATCCTAGGGGTGCCAGAAGGAGAAAAGGAAGAGAAGAAATTGAAAACCTATTTGAAAACATAATGAAGGAAAGGTTCCCCAGTCTGGCAAAGGAAATAGACTTCCAGGAAGTCTAGGAAGCTCAGAGAGCCCCAAAGAAGCTGGACCCAACAAAGCACACACCAAGGCACATCATAATTACATTAGCCAAGATTAAATAAAAGGAGAGAATCTTAAAAGCAGCAAGAGAAAAGGAGACAGTTACCTACAAAGGAGTGCCCATGAGACTGTCAGCGGATTTCTCAAAAGAAACCTTATGGGCAAGAAGGGACTGGAAAGAAGTATTCCAAGTCATGAAAGGCAAGGACCTATATACAAGATGACTCTATCCAGCAAAGCTATCATTTCAGAGTGGAAGGGCAGATAAAGTGCTTCCCAGATAAGGTCAAGTTAAATGAATTCATCATCACCAGGCCCTTATTATATGAATGTTAAAGGGGCTCATTTAAGAAATGGAAGAAAATAAAAAATATGAACAGGAAAATGACAACAAACTCACAATTATCAGCAATCAAACCTGAAAACTAAAACTAAAATTAAAACTAAGTAAACAACTACAACAGGAACAGAATCACAGAAATGGAGATCACATGGAAGGATTATCAGCAGGGAAAGAGAGGCGAGAATGGAGGAAAAGGCACAGGGAATAAATAGCATGAATGGAAGGTAGAATATAGACAGGGGCAAGTTAAAATAGTATAGAAAATGTGGAAGCCAAAGAACTTATATGTATGACCCATGGACATGAACAAAGCATAGGGGATGGTAATGGGGGGAGCCGTGCAGGGTGGAGGGGAATAAAGGGGGGATAATGGGACAACTGTAATAGTATAATCAATAAAATATATTAAAAAAAGAGAAATACCTAATGCACAACCAAAGGGCCACAAAGAAATGGAGCTGAAGGCATTGAATTTTTGTTGGCCCTAAACCTTGTCATTTAGACATGTTTCTATGAGTAAATAATTCTATTACTTAAGCCACCATCTTTCTGATACATGCTAAATAGATGCCCATTAAAAAAAGTGTGTGTGTTACAGTTACTTAATAACTATCTGGCCAAGGCAAAATAACCAAACCTAATGGTTGTATCCTGACCACGAAGGAAAGGAGCAGAGAAGAAAGGAAGGAAGGAAGGAAGGAAGGAAGGAAGGGTGGGGAAAGGGATGAGGGAGGGAGAGGGGGAGAGGAGAAAGGAGTGGGAGGAGGAGGCGTGACGGAAAGTGCTGTGTCGTGCGGTGAGGGTGCGTCTAACTTTTTTAAAAGCCCTACTCTTCCAGAGTGGCTGTACATTTTTACTAGCAGTGTATAAGAGATACAGATTTTCTGTGTCTTCGTCAGAATTTGGTACTATGAGTATTTTTTTTTATTTTAGTCATTCCGATAGGTGTGAACTGATAGCTTACAGTGATTTTAATTTTCATTCCCCTAAAGGCAAGCAATGTTGAACATCTTTACATGTGTTTATTTGCCATTCACAGAGCTTCTTGGGTGAAGTGTCTGTTCAATTATTTTTTGTCTATGATCTAACTGGGTTGTTTGTTTTCTCAATATTGAGTTTCTAGAGCTTGTTATATATTCTGTATGCAAACAATTTGCCTGGTACGTATTTTGCAAATAATATTTTCTTCTACTTGCTGTGGAACTTTTCATTCTCTTTGCTTTCTCGCCTTCTTAATGAGATATTTTTCAGAGCAATAATTTTTTAAAAAATTAATAAAGTCACCCTGGCTGGTGTAGCTCCGTGGATTGAGTGCGGGCCTGAGAACCAAACAACCATGTATTGATTCCCAGTCAGGGCACATGCCTGGGTTGCAGGCCAGTTCCCAGCAGGGGACGCAGGGGAGGCAACCATACACTGAGATTTCTCTCCCTCTCTCCTTCCCTTCCCCTCTAAAAATAAATAAATAAAATCTTTAAAAAATTATAAAGTCTAATTTATTTTTTAAAACTTTATAAATCATGCATCTAAGGAATCTTTGCCAAATGCTAGGCAGTAAATACTTAGCATTTCCATGACTGCTTGCCTACTTTCCCTTTTCTGCCATTCTCCTCTTCCGTGTTTTAGCCCTTGTATCAGACCATAGGGGAAGTAGATCAACCCCAGGCAAAGTACTTCTCATCTTGAAGGTCCAATTCAGAGAGTTCCCAGTGTAGGCCCACTATAGCTCCCAACATGTGCCTTGGCTCTTTCATTCGGGTGACTTATCCAGGCCCCCTTCTTGGTCAGGGTTTCCTCCCTGAGCTGGGAGACCAGGTAGAAGGCCCACACGAGTTCCCAGGGATGAGTTGAAAGGCCAGGTGCTTCTCACACATATTTGTATGAGTAGGTAAATGATAGATGCAATGTCAAAGGGAAACAAAATCTCCAAGTTTGAAAGGCTACACTGAAAAGGAGAGCCAAGGGAAGAAGCTAATTTAGAGAAACCAGGAAGGCAAAGAATATGCAAGAATGGATACAGGCAGGGGTACTGAAAATGTGAACTGATAGAAGCTAACACATTCTTATGGGCTTCAGAAATAAAGTCAACACCGAGATCTAATTCTTACAATTAAATTCAGCGCTGACAGGTACTGTTTTAAATATTCCCTATGAGCACTTCTCAAAGGGTGACCCAGGGAACCCCGCTGTATCCCCAAGATCACTGAGGGATCTGCAAGTCCCAACCTATTTCCTTAATAATAGTAATACATTATTAGACATTTTTCACTCTTCAGTCTCTGAGTCTAAGTGGAGATTTCCAGAGGCAACATGATGTACGATGTACGTTGAAATAGGTTGAAGGCAGGAGTATATATGAGATTCCAGCTTTCTTCTATTAAGCCAAACCAAAGAGTAGATTTTCTTGAAAATGTAAAATGATTTTTTTCTTGTTTTGGCAGAAAGCACTAGGTAGGGAGGGAGCTAGGTTGAATTAGACAGAGAGAAACACGAAGGTTCCAATGAGGGAAACCTTTGATTGATTTGATTTATTCCCTGTAGACTAGATGAAAAGTTCCATGTAGTATCTAGTTGGCACAGCGTTCTTTTCACTGCACTGGGCTTCTCCCGGAGCATCGGGGCTCCCACTGTCGTTTGCGACACTCTCTGTACCCCTGCAGTAGTTGCATTGCAGGGATTCTGCAGTGAAGGAAAAGGCAGCCTGGGTAGCATCCAGAAGGGAGGCTGCCAGCAGATTGACAGCTGGCCTGGAGTTTCAGGGGCTGATTAGCAGCCAAGCAGTGAAGTTGAGAGTTACCCATAGCAACTGGACAGGAACAAGAACGTTTTTGCCACAGAGTTTCTGAGGCTCTCGAGAGGGGAAAGAAGCCAGGCGATGGTGTCCCTATGGAAGGAGCTAAGAAATAGACTTTTCTAGAAAGACTATTTAGCCGACAAATATCAAGCATTAATTGTATGTGAAATGACCATTCTTGAAAAACACACATCAAATAACATACCCTTCTGGGGTGTCAGTTTTAGCTGATGGTAATTAAAATGCATATTTATATTCCAAGAACCATGCCTCTATTAGAAAGCAGAACACAAAGTTCACGTATGTTTCTGAGGATGAAAAACAGTGTTGTGGGTCTTGGTGGCCGTCACTCTGCAGGAATCAAGGGAGCTCCCAATTCTCTCGAGCTGCGCCTCTAGCTCCCACCTCCAGAACTGGGCCTCGTACACCATTCCTGACCTTTCGCCCAGGCTTCCACCTTCAAATGGGACTATATCCATTGAAGCTTTAATGATATGAAAACTATATCAAGGGTACATATTTTTTAAAAGTAGGAAAATATAAAAAGATCCAATATTCTATGTTTAAAAATTGTTGATTTAATGTATCTTTTATAAAGTTTAATACATAATCTATTGCTGGTCCTTCATCTTGGAAAAATAATTCTATAATTGGCAGGTAAGTAGAAATAAGAAAAATTATTTTGTAGCTTTATGAATGCAATAAATATAGCCTATAAACTATGCTGCATTTTGCCCGAGTATCACATATTCCATTATTGCATGAAGACAAAGAAATCCTCCTATGGTGTGTGCCCTTGTCAAGGAGCTATTGTATTTTGCTGTTTATATGCGCACCCACATTTTTGTGGGCATTATACACAGGATTATTATGCCCCTTATTACACCCATGGTGTGTGATCATCATAGCCATGTATAATGTGCATCTTCATTTTTCCCTCATCAATCTGGGCAAAAAAAGTGCACATTATACATGGCAAAATATGGTATTCTCTCTGGCAGCATCGAGTTTAGTCTATAGCAGCGTTTAAACTGTTTCTTAATCAAACAGGTAAAGAGTCAGAGTCACACCCTGCTGGAGCTAAAGGGAACTCAGAGATTACCAAGACTGTAGCAGCCCTGCTGCTTGAGAGGGGAGGCCCCCTGGAGGGCTAGATGGCGCCTTCTTGAAGCAAATGGTTGAGCTCAGAGTAGTGGAAAGCATCTGGTTCAGAGGTAGACTGAGTTTGGCTTCCACCCCGCTCTACCTCTCACCTAATTATGTAACATGGAAACATTATTTACAGTGCTAAGTCTCAGCTCCTGCATTCCTACCATGGGAGACTAACTCTACATGCTTTGGTACGTATGAGAAACCTGCCGCAATGTGTTTTATGGGGGTCATACTGTTGTAAAGCTAGCATTTCTTCATTTTTCTTAAAGTCTATTAATTTGATTTTAAGTTCTAAATTAAACTACAGAATACACAGGGTCTGGCACAAAAACACCCCTTTTTATTACAAAATCATAAGCATGTGATTCTGCAACATAACAATATCACACAAGCATACTATATGACATTGTAGGTGAAATGTTCAAATGAAAACTATAAATTATTACACCCGTATTATTACCCTAACAACCACACTCAAGCAGGTGTTACTTCTTCCAGACCCTGTATTTAGGTCAGAGATCTAATTATAGTCACAGAGCAGACTCGTAAAGTCATCCATCTGCACAAGGTTAAAATGTTGTCCGTCTGAGAAGATGAGAGGTGTAGGAGAGAGTGGGTCACAGACCTCCTCATTTTACACCCAGAGAACTGAGACATGTCACCAAAGGTTGGACTTGAAATTGGACAGTTTATAGCCCATATTCAACTTAAAGTTGAAAAAGATAACATGCATGAATTTGTCTATTTTCATATACAGAGTCGGGCAATACAGGGTAGGTTTGCTGTTGTTCCTATGGAAAGCAATGCAATAATTATACAATACAATAATACAAGTAATACAATAACTCTTGCATTCCAATAAATAATAACACATGAATAAACTCTGTGTTTCGCATACTCACAACTATAAGCCTGCTTTTGCCTTGCCCTGAATGAATGAGCCCTCAACCCTCATGGTTAGGTTGAACCATATGGAATTTCTGATTTTCAATCAGGCAAAAAATAATAATATAAATGCCAAAATTAGGAGGAAGGGCAGGTGAGGTCATGTAAGTGTAATAAGTTCTCCATTCCTAATTTTGATCATCCATTTAGACATAAATATTGCTGGGTATGGAGCCTTCCAAACTTAGAGACTGAGACTGGGAAGAAGCATTAGAGCGAATGCGGTGGAGGCTTGTACCTTTGCACTTGATCTCAGCCGAAAGGGCAGGAAGTGGTGGGGGCTTTTCCTTTTTAACACGTACTTTCCTACAACCTTGTAATTTTTTCCCGATTCCATCTATTACTTTTCGAGAATAATTTTCAAAAAACAGTTTCTCTCAAATGTTGTAATACATTGCAGCAAGTAATGTATTATAACAGCAAGTATGAAGCATTTAACATTTGGAATCTATATTTTTAGAAATCTGAAAGTATTTCTAAATTGTCCCTATAGTTATATTTTCTACATAACTTTTATACAACAAATTCATCTCTTTTTCGACTTGAACTAATAGTTTCTCTTTTATTTGTGCTTAATTTTTGTAATTTTTCAAGGAAAAATATCCTGTAAAAGAAGAGTTGTACAGATCTCTTCTTGTTTCAGATGTTAAGATGATATTGGCCTACAATATGTAATAAGTCTGATCTACAGCAAAACTTGAGTTTTACTCCTTAAATTGTCTGAATTTATCACCTTACTAAGAAAATCACAGTCTTAGAACGTGTCTCTTTATCTTCACTTCATTTATCAAATTAGCATTTGACCCTTATTTATTTACTTATATATTCTTTAGAGAAGAGAGAAGATAAAAAGGCGATTTAATTACATTTTTAAAAAATTCATAGATTATTTTATTTATCTTTAGAGGGGAAAGGAAGGAGGGAGGGTGAGAAATATCAATGTATGGTTGCCTCTCATGTGTCCCCTGCCGGGAACTGGCCTGCATCCTAGGTATGTGCCCTGACTGGGAATTGAATTGTGATCCTTTGGTTCACAGGCCTGAGCTCAATCCACTGAGTTACACCAGCCAGGGCTTAAACAGACTATTTTAGAGCAGGTTTAGGTTTACAGAAAAATTTAGTGGGAAGTATTGAGATTTGCCACATAACTCCGCCTCTGCTGCACACATGATTTCTCCTATGACAAACATCTTGCATCATGAAGTAGGTAGACATGCTGTGCCTCCTCGCACAACCAAAAGAAGGACAACAACAAATTTTAAAATGGAAAACAACCAGAACTGACAGAAAATTGAACTGTATGGAAGTCTGACAACCAAGGAGAAAAAGAAGAAACATTTATCCTCATTAGGAGGGGCAAAGACTGGCAGCCAGGCAGAGAGGATGAGCAGCAAGGCAGCAGCCGGAGGACCAGGGCAGGTGAGGCAGTGGCTGATGCTGGACAAGGTGGTCCCAGAGTCACAGGCGCATAAAGTGGGAGGAGCAACTCGGGAGAGAGACAGATCATGCAAGCCGGGATTCCAGCATGGGGAAATGAAGCCTCAAAACCTCTGACTGAAAAACCCTGTGGGGGTGACGGTGGCATGAGAGACTCCCAGCCTCACAAGAGAGTCCGTGGGAGAGACCCACAGGGTCCTAAATGTACACAAACACACCTACCTGGGAATCAGCACCAGATGGGCCCAGTTTGCTTGTGGGAAGTGGGGGAAGTGACTGAAAACCAGCAGAGAGTGGAGCAAACGCCATTGTTCCCTCTCAGAGCCCGCCCCACATACAGCGTCACAGCGCACCTACGTGGGTTGCCCCGCCCAGGAGAATGCCTAAGGCCCCATCCATTACTATGTAACAGGCACACCAAGACCCCCTCCCCCTCCAAAAACCAGCCCAAATGGAACAACAGATCAAAGCTACAGGAAAAATACAACTAAGTGTTGAAGAGATAGACAACCTAACAGATGCACAGTTGAAAACACTGATAATCAGGATGCTCACAGAATTGGTTGAGTGTGGTTGAAAAATAAAGGAAAAAGTGAGGTCTGTGAAAAATGAAATAAAGGAAAACATACAGGGAACTAACAGTGATGGGAAGAAATTGGGACTCAGATCAACAGTTTGGAACAGAAGGAAGAAATAAACATCCAACCAGAACAGAATGAAGAAACAGGAATTCAGAAAAGTGAAAAGAAGCTTAGGAACCTCCTGGACAACCTTAACATTCCAACATCAGAATCCTAGGGGTGCCAGAAGGAGAAGAGGAAGAGAAGAAATTGAAAACCTATTTGAAAACATAATGAAGGAAAGGTTCCCCAATCTGGCAAAGGAAATAGACTTCCAGGAAGCTCAGACAGTCCCAAAGAAGTTGGACCCAAAAAAGCACATCATAATTACATTAGCCAAGGTTAAAGAGGAGAGAATCTTAAAAGCAGGAAGAGAAAAGGAGAGTTACCTACAAAGAAGTTCCCATAAGACCATCAGCTGATTTCTCTAAAGAAATGTTACAGGAAAGATGGGGCTAGAAAGAAGTGTTCCAAGTCATGAAAGGCAAGGACCTACATCCAAGATTGCTCTATCCAGCAAAGCTATCATTTCAGAATGAAAGGGCAGATAATGTGCTTTCCAGATAAGGTCAAGTTTAATCATCATCACCAAGCTCCTATTATATGAATGTTAAAGGGGCTTATCTACAAAAAAGAAGATAATCAAAAATATGAACAGTAAAATGACAGCAAACTCACAATTATCAACAACTCAAAAACAAAAACAAAAACTAAGCAAACAACTACAACAGAAATAGAATCACAGAAATGGAGATCACATGGAGGGTAGTCAGCAGGGTGGGGGGACAATGGGGAAAAAAGGTACAGGGAATAAGTAGCAAAAATGGTAGATAGAAAATACACAGGGGAAATGAAGAATAGTATGAAAAATGTAAAAGCCAAGGAACTTATATGTATGACCATGGACATGAACTGAGGTGGGGGAATGCCAGTGGGAGGGGGTGTGCAGGGCAGAGAGGAATAAAGGGGGGATAATGGGACAACTGTAAGAGCATAATCAATAAAACATATTAAAAACATCTTGCATCATTGAGGTACATCTGTTGCAACTGATGAACCCGTAACTGCACTCATTTATTTTTGTTATTTAGATATCTATACTGGCTTCTATATTACTCACAAAAGCCAGTTTCTGAAGAAAGAGACTGGCCTGATAGCCTAATTTGCCCAGTACATTTATGTCACACTTGCACTACAAGTTCAATGTAAGGCTCTTCTCCAGAGGGTCATTCAGGAATCAAGGCTGGGAAAGGTCCTGCCATACTGAAGCCATTTCACTTTGAATCCTGCTGCTTAAAGTATTGTTTCTAGATCAGTACCATTGACATCACAAGGGGTTGGTTAGAAGCGAGACATCTCAGGCCCCACCCACCTCAGACCCAAGTCCGAATCTGCACTTAACGAGTTTAAGAAGAAGGGGCTGGAAGACAGGCTGAGACCCCTGTGTCAGGAGAGAGGATTAGGAGATGCAAAACCTAAAGGGGCATCTTATTGCCTCAGCCCAGAAGCACAATATCACTTTCCTCCCAAGCCCACTGATGGGAACCAAATACACCTGGGTTCATCTCCCCATGAGGCAGCAGGAGAACCTAGGAGAACCCAAAGGTAGTTGGTGAGCATCACTGCCCCACACAGCTTTCGTATCCTAAATTGATAATAGATTTTTTAAAGATTATAGGTGAAAACTTTCAGAATCCTGAATATGAAGGCTATTCACTTTAACATATCAATTACAACTTCATCTTTTTCATTTTTGTCAATATGAATAAGTAATGTAACTCCTTCATACCAAATGATGCAGTAAATTTGATTAATCCGTGTGCTAGATTCAGATGTTCCAGGAAAAATTCCAGTTCCATTTAGCTCCTTTTTCTCACAAATATTGATGTTCGGGATCAAAATTGATGTGTATGTGACACAACATTTACATACCCCAAGAAGTTCCTGGATTGCGCCTACACTTCATGTGCTTTGAACACACTAGTCAAATCAATTATAGTCCTCAGGCAATCGAGTGAGCATCGATTATCATTTTTATTCAAAGCTATTGTTATGGCTCAGGTCTTTTGAGGTTAACAGAGTTCTAATATGTCAAACACTGGCCACAGTGCAGTACCAGAGGTGAGCAGGTAAACTTTGAATAACACACAGGGCGAGAGCAGAGTCTAAGAATGAAGGGAGATCAATGATTACTGATGAGAATGAGGGAATTGGAGAACTCTCATAACAAGGAATGACAGTCTGAACAAAAATCGTAGGCCAGTACAACTTCAATAGGAATATAAAATCATAAGAATGGTTTGGGGATATATTTTTAAAGAGCCACCACAAAATACCCAATTCCTTCATTCACTCAGCAGTATTTATTCTCATTTTTTGCCTCAAGGAATTTGGAAGCCACTGCCTCGTTTCCCTTACACTGTTTTTACATTTTTCTTCTCCTTTGTACCTTTTAAAATAAGGCAAGTTGATGTCAACCACACTAAGTATGTCAAATATTTCAACTTTTATAAAATGAAATATTTTTATTCTCATCTCTATACCGAGGATAAAATTATTTATCCAGTATGTAAAAAATGAGTATGAAAATTTAGTGTGGGGTCTGACACCTGGTTAACATTCACGAAATGATGATGATGATTTTAGAAAATAACATTTTGTTTATTTTATTCCACCCCCTAAACATTGTAGGTACCATCTTCATTAGAACGAGTTCAGTGCTGGGCCACTCACTACTTGACCAGCTCGTAAATCCACGCATGTTCTATTTTTTGTGACAATTCTAATTTTAAAATATTTTTTCTTATGCAGATTTCTTATGTGGATCTACCTTGTTGTTACCTACCCACATTTGGTGTTATTGATGCCTTCTGCAGTAATCTAAAAGTGATGGTGTCTAGCCTTGGCCAATGTGGCTCAGTTGGTTGATGGGTCCTCACATATACTGAAAGGATGTGGGTTTGACTTCCCATCAGGGCACATATCTAGGTTAAGGGTTCGATCCCCTGTTGGGGAGTCTATGAGTGGCAACCCACTGATGTTACTTGCTGATGTCAATGTTTCTCTCTTTCTCTCACTCTCTCCCTCTCTCTTTTCTCCCTCCCTCCCCACCCCTGCCCGCTTTCTCCATCTCTAAAAGCAATGCAAAAATGTCCTCAGGTGAGGATAAAAAAAACTGATGCTGTCTCACCACTATGCCATACACCTAAGCTAATGCAAAGCACTACTGAATCTGAACGGTAATTCAAAAACATGATTTAGAAAAAAGGAATGATGTCAGGAATGCTCTCTGCAAATGGTTAGTAGTTTCAAATTCCACATGCCCCACATTACAAAGTCACCTTAAACTTACTTGTAGGCTTAGCCAGCATTGTTCAAGCAAAAGTGTTAGCCATTTACTGCACACAAAGCAGCCATGGGCCACATACGATCACCTCAGGCACCTGCTAAA
Source organism: Sturnira hondurensis (assembly GCF_014824575.4). Classification (NCBI taxonomy): domain Eukaryota; kingdom Metazoa; phylum Chordata; class Mammalia; order Chiroptera; family Phyllostomidae; genus Sturnira; species Sturnira hondurensis. Next base: position 24,971,423 of record NW_028075471.1, read on the forward strand.
GACAAAACCAATGCGCTTCTGAGAAACACTTGTTCTCTGCTTCAACGTGACTTCCTGTCTACAGGCTGGTCATGAACAATGGCACATTCTGCAGAAATGAGAACGAAGATGGACAGGACTCGTAAGGAAAAGACAATGGGTGCTTTTGGAACTCTGTGACTGAAGCTTGGAAAAAACCCACAACTCTAATAAAGGATCCGAATGAAGTTAAATCTCTGCTAGCATCAGAAACGCCTTTGCAGCTTTATACCTGCGCATGCTGCCTTGGTACCGATTCTGGGAGGCATTTCCTTTTGGCAAAGACTTTTGATCAGAAATGTTTACTAAGATATTGCAATTGGGGGTGAAATGTCTCCATGCTGCCTCATCTGTGCACCCCCCCCCCACCCCGCCAACAGCTGAACACAGTTGGAAACCAAGCCGTTCTGAACGAAGCAAGTGAACAGCTACTTCTTGCTCTGAAGGTAGGGGCTTCCAAGATTTTCTGCCTGGTTCTAATTTTTTTCAGCTTTTCATGTATTGCAAAGACGGTCTTTTTAATTTTGAGAAGCTCATCCCAGATTGCTTCCAAAAATTAACAGGCTGGGCTTAAGTGTGTATGAACCAATATAAGCCACACATGATATTCATACTATTGCCTAATTCACCAAAAGCCCATGAGGTGGTTCAAATCAAAGACACCTGATAGTATCAGGTATTTCAAACCCCGGGAGTCATATTTCTCCAGATACCGTTCAACTGTCACAGGACAAACACCCTGTAGCACGTGCCAGACCTCTGTCATGGACTAATGGCACGCCCTGCTCTAACAACACAGGATGGATTTAAGAAGACTTTGAGGTGAGCAGAAGCATTTGAAAATTTTATTTATTTGAAATTTACACATCTCTTACTTCCAAAAGCGACCAGAGGTGCTGCCAAAGAGGAAGGGCTGAGTGCCAGAGAGAGTTTCATGCGCTTTCTGTTGTCATGACAGATATGTCAGACATCCCTCCTCCCTGAATGGCAATGGCTCCGAGTGGACTGAGAGCCTTGTGACTAGAAAGACAGATTTCAGACTCAAGCAGATCTCGGTTTGCGTCTTGGCGTGTCACTCCATATCCGTGTGATGCTTGACTGGTTCCCCTTCTCCAAGCCGTGGCCCCTTCCTCTCTGAATGAGGTGACCAGAATGACTCACTAAGTTATCACGAGAGCTGGATCGGCTCCCCTACGTCAAGCAACACAACAAATGGTAACTCAACACCCTTTCTCCATCACTATTACTTTACCTTTTGTCCGGGGTGGGCCGCAGTGCAATCACACATCCGTGTCCTGTCGATCCATGTGCTAAATGGTTCCAAAATTCTTAATTGACAGAAGAGATTTCTGTTTAGGCTTCTACAGGTCCTGCTTTGTTTTTGAAATGCTTGCTCTAGCTGACACTATCCTGGCACCCTTTAGCGGTGCTGAAGGGCCTCGGGGACGCATCGTAGTCAATGGGAAACCGGACAAGTGAGAGTGAAATGTCAGGTGCTAGGGAAGGCAAGAAACCCACTTTGTTTAGTCAATAAGTGATTGGACTCAGTTATCTTTCTGCCTCTGACATTAGCCAGGAGATATTAGGTTACATATGAGCCCTGGCTGGTGTAGCTCAGTGGATTGAGCGCGGGCCTGCGACTCAGACAATTGCGGTTCGATTCCCAGTCAGGGCACATGCCTGGGTTGCAGGCCAGTTCCCTGCAGGCCAACTCCCAGCAGGGGATGCACGAAAGGCAACCAAACATTGATGTTTCTCTCTCTCTCCTTCCCTTCCCCTCTAAAGATAAATAAATAAAATCTTTTTAAAAAAAGGTTACATATAACTTGTTCCTAATATGAGATAAAAGAAAGAACCTCCTTCTGAATATTAATATTTTAACAACCAGATGATAAACCAGCTCCCTAAGTGTGTGTGTGAGAAAAACACCAGGACCATCCACCTTGGGCAAACATTCTCTTTTTACTTATGAGTTCCAAACGGAAGCTTTTAGTAAAGATCCTGGTTTGTTTTTGAGTCTGGAAAACACATCACAACCTGAAGTAAAAATGTGCCACCTACTGGCCTGGGCCCAGGGGGTGCCTCCTCAGATTGCTAGCTGGCCTTTGGGCTTCTAAAGCGTTGCCTGTGGCCAGCAGCGAGCATCTCTGGGAGCTTGTTGTAAAGGCAAGGTCAGGAGCCCATGCACACCTGCTGCGTCAGAATCTGCAGGGAAACAAAACCTGGCCTGGGTCCGACACAGCTAAAACCTGCTTTGCATGCATCTCTGAGCACAGAGCCTGTCATCTGCTTTTGCTCTCTCGGCCCACAGTCCAGACTCTTCCACTAAAGCAGGGTCAGGTTTAACAGGCAGGCGCCTTCTATCACCCAAAGCAGGGATTCCCCGACCAAGCACGTTCTTCAGAGTCATGCCGAAGTGGCAGGGTTGGTGGGAACACTAGGGCTGGGAGGGCCTTTCCAGTTCTAGGCTACTAGGCAACCAGACTGCACTAAGTAGAAAAGTAAAGGGTCCCTCCACGGGGCACTGGGGCAGCTAGGCAGGCACTGGGCATGAAACACCCACAGAAACGAGAGAGTGGGAACACTGGTGGACCGGTGCAGAGGCCACTCGGAGGGCACAGGACCGGAGTTCATGGCCAGGAAGGGGAGGGATGCTGGAGAAAGGGGGGCTCAGTGCTCTGGAGAGGAGTCTAGTTTAAGAAATTTCACATCCACAAAAACAAAAAACAATTTTGGCCTTTTGTTAGCCATTTTAGGTATGTGAAAACTGATTCATATGGGATATTTCTACCTTAGTTTTAAATTCGCCGTAGGTCTATCTCAATTTTGTAACGCTGTACTGACGAGGGGACGGTTTTGCCTCCAGTGAGTGAGCGGAAGGCTTTGCCTCGAGGAGGGGACTTGGTTCCCCGGCTGACATGGTAGGTGCTCCTTTCATTGTTACTGAGTGACAGGGCACAGTGTGTGCACGCACCTGCCAGGCCCACACTCTGAGTGGGGCTTCTCCTCACACTGGTTTCTATTTGACACCAGGCCACAGCCCCTCCCCCCAAAAGCCAGGTCACATTCTGGCCCTGGGGCCCAGCACTCCTAGCACCTGGCCTCCTGACACCCCTTCTGCACTTCCCGTTCATCGGATGTTTTCTAGATTCTTGCTGCAGTCCCGTCTGCCACAGTGGGGGAGTGTAGACAGTCCAGCTAGCTAACCAGCACACACACAAACACACACACATCTGTGTTCTGCATTTGTGTGTGTGCTCGCCCAAACTATGTGTGTTTGTCTATTTGCATTTGTGGTGTGTGTTTCATAGGCATGCAAATGAGATAATGAGAGAGAGAGACTAAGAAAAAATGAGAATATGAGAAAGCAACTTCTAAAGTCTGTATCCAATACATTATTTAACTTTAAACCACATAGTGTCCCCTAGCTTTGCATTATAATTACCCATGACTTGAATATTCAACTACCAAGATGACTATGGTTCTCAGTTCCCCATCAGCCTCCTTCTCTCCCCGCAGCACCAGCTCTGCCATCCTCTCCAGCACCAGGACCCTTCTCGGGGTCTTACTCACTTTCCCGGGATGGGCTCCTGCCATCCAGTGCATCACAGGCCTGTGATTCTCTCAGGTCTGGTCGTTTCTTGGCCGGAGTCTCTTCACTCTGATCAAAAACAGTGTTCGCAGAAAGGTTCCTCTTGCCTTTCCATAGAGTCTTCAGGTAAAAAACAAATGACCTCCTTCTACCTCCCTGTTTAGTGTTTAAACTCCCCCAAAGAGGGAATGGGGCTGGTTCAAACAGTGGACGACCAAGACAGTGTGTCCCGATGAAGGGGATCCCATGTCACCCTGTCACGTGGCTGCCTTGAGACTGACTGTGCTCAGCTCAAGGCTCCATCCTGGGCCCTAGCACTTGTAGCCAGCATGGTGATATCCCGGTGGCCTCACATGGCATGACCAATAAAGGCAATGACCCCCTCTGAATGCAGGGAGGGGCAGTGCTGCTGACTTTGGTGGTTTATGTGGCTCAGTGAGTTATAAACACACACACAGGTGCAAGATGAGGAACCGTCAGGCGGCTCACACGTGAATTGTTATAGGTCACAGGAATTCAGAGCAAGAGGGAGGTGGGTTATCATTCAGCCACAGAACACTGCTTAGGTAGAAGACCTGGTGACGCAGAAAATCAGGGGGGCCCAGGCAAAGGCACAGAGGTGAGCATGAGCAGGACGATGTGGGAGCAGGGGTGCCGGGGGCTTGTGGGACTACTGGGCCCACTCACAGGCCTTGGCCGGAATGGCACATTCTCACTCAGAGCCGTTTTCTCCAAGCACCCCATCTGAAGGAGAACCACACCTGTACCCTCTCTCATATGACGGTGGTTTTCATTTTCCTTTACAGCATTTATCAAGTGTGACAATTACTGATTTACTCTTATATTTACTTGTTCGGCACAGTGGCTGAGTATGCTGCCCTGGAGAAAACTGTCTAGATTTAAATACTCGTTCTACCATTTACAAGCTTTGTGGCCTTGGACCAAGGTCAATGACCAGCAGTCCTCTGGCTGGGCTCACGGGCCGGCTGAGGGTCTCCTCTGTCAGTGAAAACTAGTTTACGTAGGCTGGCCCACGCAGCCTCCCAAAAAGCGGTGGGCTTCGTTGACTTGCAGGAAGAAGCTGGAACCTCCACACTGTTCTGGAGCTCAGTGGGAGCTACAAGGAGAAGGAAAAGCAGGTTTCCTCCCAGAGGACAGCCAAGAAGAAAGGGCAGCTCCGTGGGTCATAGACTGTCATTTAACATCCTAGTCCCCCATGTTTCCAAGGGAACAACAATCCACAGAATGGTGAGTCCAAACTACTTCCTGCAGGACCTAAGGCATAAGCCCTTACTAGCTAAGAAATAACCCATCTCCACATAAGACCAGAATCTTCTAAGGCAAGCACAGTAAAAAGAACTATACCATATTCTTTGGACTATAAGACCCACTCCCCTCTCCCCACCGACAAATTTGTACAGGTGGACCTAGAGAGCACTATGTTAAGTGAAATAAGCCAATCAAAAAAGGATGATTACCATATGATTGAACTCATATGTGGAATCTAATAGACAAACTAAGCTAATAAAATAGAATATATCAAACTTTAATAGAATGCAAAATTTTAATTATGTTCAAATTAAGTAAAAATAGGTTGTTTTCTCTTTATGCTTAATCTACCTCAAGGTCAAAAAGATACAGAAGTAGAAGCATTTTCCTTAAGTTTTTTAAGTTTATTTAATGAAGGTTTTACTGTTTTAGAGGGAGGGGAAGGCAGGGAGAAAGAGAGGAAGAGAAACATTGACATATGAGAGAACTATTGATGTAAGAGAGAATCATCAATTGGTTGCCTCCCTCATTCACACCCCCAACTGGGGATCTGGCCTGCAACCCAGGCATGTGCCCTGACCAGGAATTGAACCAGCGACCCTTTGGGCTGTGGGGCGACACCCAACCCACTGAGTCACACCAGTCAGGGCTGAATTTTTCTTGAGTTTTAAAGGCCTGAAGATAAAAGAGTTACGAAATAAAATACAAGTTTGGTCTTGGGATAATCACAGTCGGGGAGACCCTGCCATATGCCACACTAGTCAAAGACAAGGGGACCATGGAGTTCTAGAAAGAGCTCAGTGCTTCTTGTCGGGAAGGACAATGGGTATTCATCCAGATTATGGCCCCGATCTGGCCATTTCTTAAAATTATACTCCCCTCTTTGTGATTGGGGAAATTATATTATTTTGGAAAATGTCAATGAAAGAGAAGGTAGAAGAGATAAATACACTATCAAAAACATGTATCAGTTAACCTGGTATAAAATGTTGCTAAAGCAAAGATTGATAAATGCATACATAAAAATTAGCTAAGCAGTTGTTACCTGCTTACCAAAAATATCATATGGAAAGAGCTTTTAAACAACAATTCATCACTGCAGATTTGGCTGCTTGGGAATACAATCACTGCTTTCAGCAGAACAAAGCACTTATTAAAAAGTATAATTTACTGTTTCATTGTACCTTCTCTCCGCCTCAGATTTGAAATGCTAATCATTCATGTTACTGCTGTTGTTTGTAACGCCTCCAAAATTCATTACGAACTATAGCAAGATTGTAAACAGTTGCATACATATGTATTGAAAATCAATATGGCTATGCTAAAGTGTTTGAAAAAAATACGACAACGATCTCAGCAGGTCTACCAATCCATTACTACTGTGATTTCCCTTTATGGCATTTTTTAATGTTTTTGCAATATGAGAATATGTGTGGTCCCAGTTTATTTATCCTTCTCCTGGGGAGAAGGATGGTTCACCAAGCCAATTCAAGTTTCTTTCGGATATGTATCTTCCACAGTGTAAAAAATATCTTTATCCAGATGCTAAAATGAGCAAGTGAATATTTAACACAATTTAACACGTCCCTTCACAAGATCACTCCTGAACAATAATTCTCAGGTTACAGAAAACAAAGGAGGGGAGGAGAAAGAAAGTTTCCTTAGAGACAGAGCTGAATACACCAGCCAACAGTCCTAAGCCTCTGCTTGGATACTTTTCAGATGTAGGAAATTATCACAATGGTTTACCCAGCCTTCCTTCTGAGAGCGACACAGTGGCTAGCTTGCAGAGAATGGTGATGGGAGGAGAGCTGACTTTGGGGGGTGGACACACAAATATGCACGTGGCAGATTATAGGGTTGGACACCTGAAACCTCTGCAATTTTATTAACCAGGGTCACCCCAATAGATTTAATAAAAAAAGAAATAATATTTTTTAAATGTACAATAGCCAGAATGAGGGACACTCACTCATTTGTTCATTCACTCATTTTAAGGACTTAAAATCAGTGTTAATGTAAGGACTCTTGATTTAAAAGGAGTTTTAAGAGGACAGCATGAAAACCTGGGGAAAAGAGATCCACTTGGGTGGCTAACAGCTGGCACCGAGCCATTCTCAGGGTCTGCTCCACTTCTCAGGCGACACCGACTGGACACATTTGAATACCAATCGTCTAATGAAATGAAGTACCAGACACACTGTAGATTTGTCTACTTCACTTAAGAGAAGGAGAATAGGACATTGTACCGAGTGACTTCATTTCTCACTCGGGTGACACTCGTTGCCAACATGATTTGGAGAAATTACTCTCTCTCTCTGTCAGTGTCCTCATCTGCGACATGAGCACAACTTGGCGTACATTGAGTAAACCCTGGCACGTGGTTGACCCTCACAAATATGATTTTATTCTGAATTTCGGGGAAAAATCATATATAAGTGTATGACACGCTGTCTGGAACCTCACGGTCTACTGGGAGTTTGGCAGAGCACCTGTTGCTCTCTGGGTTTGTCAGGGAGGAACCCAGGTGCTGGAAACATAACGTACCCAGTGTCAGACAAGACACATGATGACTGGCCTTGAGCCCCTTTTCCCTAGATAAACCCAGAACTCTGTCACGCCTGTGTTTCCCAGTTGCATGCACAGGGCTGCTGCTAACCAGGTCCTGCAAACCATCCTGAGTCTAACTTACTTGCCTAGTTCTCTACTTCTGTCCATGTGAAGTAAGTGGCATGCTCCCAGGTTCGGTGCCTTGCTGCTTTCTCTAAGCCATGCTGGCCCAGAGACCCTCCGTCTCCTACTCGTTCCTTTAGTAGGTGTCCAGTCCTCCAACAGAGAAAGTCATGTGGAGGACATTTCGGTGTAGAAAGGAAAGGGCAGGATAGCCAGGTGCTCGCCTTCCCAGAGAAGCCTGCCCAGAATGGGGCATGGGAGGGTCAGTGCTGGGAGTGGCTGGGGAGGGGACTCTGTCAACAGCGCAGGGAGCAGCCTGGAAAGCAGTGTGCAAGGTCGCCGTGACCCTGGCCCCTGAAGGGCTGTGTGTGCAGCTGACCTCCCTTAGGGCACCCTGTTCCCTTCTTTCACCACTCGCATCACCTGTAAGCCCATCTCTTTTCTAGCCACCACCTGTAACCTGGAGAAAGGCACCCCCCACCCCCCAGCACCTGCAATAATGCTGGGTAAAGAATAGGTCACAGGATTAGGTACTCATTGATGAGATTAACCACAGTGCTTGGCGCCCTGTCAGGAGTACCCTGCCCCCCACAGAACCAGAGGAGTGACTAGGGGATGTGAGTTACAGTTCATGGTCTTGGGTTCTGTTAATATCTAATACCAGCTGGTTGAGAAACATGGAAACTGAAATATTTTTGTTTTGATTGGCATTGTGCCATGGTAACTAATTAGCTTAAAAGTTCCCTCAGAATGATTATATAGATAAGACAGCAATATCTAAGCTGTTCCATGGATTGTTTTCTCATCGATAATTAGTCTCATATGAAAATTCTCCCTACTTCATCAGAGAGAGAAAGGTCACCATTCATCTTTCCCTGTGCAGTTCTGTATTGGGGAGACAGTGGATGAGGGAGCAACTTTGCTTTACCCTTCTAGGTTCTTCTGCCCGTCTAGTAAGCAAGTCGACACGAGACAGATGAACCACAGAAAATAACAACATTTCACTGCACATGTGTGTGGGGGGCCCCTGTGTCGAGGAGTTGGAGCCCCCACACATGAGTCTGAGGGAGGGAAAGTTAAAAAGGGGCCCAGATGACACTCTCCGTGGAGGGTGAGATACGGCGCCTCAAGGCTGCAGAGGGGAGGAAGGTCCCCCATGGGATGCTGGGAAGAGCAGATGTTCAGTAACGAGATGTCTGCCCTGCCCTACAGATGGGTCATAAAGAGTTATTTCCGGTGATAGCTCCTATTACAGGCCAGGCAGGCACACCATTTAGATTTGAAGGTTGCAGGAGGGGCAGAAGTTCCTCCTGAGCCCTCAGGGGCTTGGTTGCCTTCAGCTCTCACTAATCCATGTGCCAAAGTAATGCATCTTGGGGAGGCCTTTTCTGAGCCCTTCCAGAAGGCATAAATAAGCTTGATTGATTCAGATTTTTAAAGCCAGTTACACCCAATTTACCAGGTATCATCTGAGCAGCGAACATAACCACTAAATTTTCATTTGTATTATAATTTTATGCATCTCCCATGACAGTACTGTTAATATTTTTAAAAGGGGGTTTATGGGGGAAAGAAAGGGAAGGGTCATCAAGGACCATGTATAAAGGACCCATGGACAAAGACAATGAGGGGAGATAGGATGGAATGTGGGAGGCAGGGATGGGTGGGGTGGAGGAAAGTGGTGGTGGAGAAATAGGAACAACTGTAGTTGAACAAGAATAAAAATTTTTTAAAAGTACAAATAGGTAGTTATAGAATGGCCATGGCTATGTAAAGCACAGTGTAGAAAATGGAGTAGCCTTATATGCATGACTTGACCCATGGACATGAGCAATGGTGGGGATGTGGCCTGTGGAAGTAGGGGGCGCTAGGTGGAGGGGCACAAAGGAAGAAAAATCAGGACCATTGTAATGGCATAATCAGTAAAATATAATCTAAAAAAATAAAAAATAGAAAATCCTACAATGATTGCCAGAATCAAATGTAAAATACTGTGAATGAAAATTTTTTTTACCAGTGTGCTGCAGTTCTGAAAGGTCTACATTCTGAGTCTCCCATTGAAGACATTCTTCCAACCACCCGAGTCCGTATGCTGCCTCCTCTGGTTGTAACTGACCGAACAAGACAGTTACAGGGCTAACAGCTGTGAGAGACCCTGCCTCATCATTTCAGTGGAGCTATGCCCTTTGAAAACATTTGGTAGGAAAATGGGTGCCTCACCCCCAAACGAAGCCTGGCAGAACACCCTCTTTCCAGTGAAGTTCATGGGCTCTTACCAGCAAAGAAAGAATTAGGGAATTTGCTGTTGCTTCCTGGGTCGGATATTCATGAAAGCTACATTCGAGAGTTGATTAGATTGCTATTTCATTTGAATAACAGGGTAATTAGGTTTTTCCTTCTGGGGCTATTTTCACATATGTGTTTAGAAATAGTTATTTTAATAAAAAGTCCAAATTGCCATCTGAAGCCTCCCAGTGGTGCTCAGACATCTATTTACCCATCACTCCATTTGTTTGTGGACCGAGTGCCTACTGTGTGTCAAACATGAACTTGGGGCCAGGGTTTTATAGGCAGGACAAGGGAAAAAGAGCATGTTTTTCTTCACTTCTATGGTGAAGAATTAGACAGACCAATGAGTGTCCTTAGATTGTGGAATTCTTGATAACAACTATGCAATATTGGCCAGAGTTTTCACATTGTAAATTTGAGTTTTAGACAATGGGGTCTAACAGCCCAATCCACTAGCTGTCAGGCGCATTACTGATTTTATATGATGTTGGAGCTGATAACCTCACACTGTGAGCACACGCTTAGCTTCCTCTCACCTATGCGTTGCTTCATTCTCTTCCCAGTGACTTCCTGTCTGTCCTATTACAATCGAATTTCTAAATGCATTCCACTGCCACTCAACTAAGGTTTTAGCTCTCAGGCCATCATTCGACCTGCTGTCAGCACCTCTGAGGTCACTCTTGTGACAAGGCAGGAGGAATTTTGAGGGACATTCTCTAAGCACAGAATTAGTGGGCCCTGAAAATAGAGAAAGCATCCAGACAGGAATGAGAAATGAGGTGCACCTAAAGTCACGAGAGCCAAGGGAGGAAGACTTTGTTTTGATGTAACTAGAACAGTGGAAGTTTTCTGGTCACGTTTTCTCCCAGGTGATAACGGACAAAAGGGTCCTCAGGCATCCACGAGTCAGAGGTCAATGGTGAGAGGCAGCCTTGGCTGGGCATGTGGGGGTGGTGGCTTTGCAGGGGAGGAAGAAGGGCAGTCACAGCTGCCTGATTCTGAGAGAGAAGGTTTCTTTGGTTTGGTTCTCACTTGGTTTTTCATGGGCGATCGCTGAGTGTGATTCAGTGCCCAGAACACATTGTAAGAACCAACCCCCCTGTGCGCTCCAGCCTGGGCACGACCACCCTAGTTATGTGGCATTTACATGGGGGGCCGATGAGAATAAACAGAAGGGCTCCAGTCTTTCAGCTTTAAAGAGCCAACAAGCCTTGGGGTGCTGGGGGCTGAGTCCTCACACGAGCGCGAGGCTTGCTGACTGTCCAGCGGTCATGTAGAGAACTGACCAGTGTCACAGTGGGGTGTCTCAGAGTGTGGCAGGCGCAGCTGGATTGTTACAAATAAAATACAAAATTGAATTTTTTGCTGGCGATTTCAGTAAATTAAGAAAGTCTTAAGTTTGTAACAAAATTCATAAAACGTGAGATAGTTTTAAAGAGACATGATAAGACTCACAGCTCATTATGGGGGAAAAAAAGAGAGAGAGAAAGACAGAGCAGAGCCTCAGAGGGACCATTTAGAACAGTTAAAGGATGATAAAAATTCATCTATTTTAGATTTCAGCATATAATGAAGAATTCATACATTCACTTTGGTTTTTCAGAGGAGTTTGAATTCCAATATTAGGCATATTCGCTTCCTATTCCTGGAGAGTTACGGAAGAAAATGGAATCAAATAATTTAAGAAATAGCTCTCAAGTTCCACGGGTAATTATTTTTTATGCGTAGTTCAGTTGTGTCACTGTAAACAAGTTGTATAGTTCATCTTATTTAAAATAAATGAATGGGTTGATAAGGAAAAGATTTGAAATCCCATGTAACACTATTCCTAATAACTGTCATCATAATCGTATATAAGCCATTCCATGACGGAATATCGGATAGATTTACTCCGATCATCTAGAAAATGAGTGGCAGGTACCACACACACACACACAGACACACAAATGGAAGTTAGCGTTATACACTTGAATCAAATGTAACATATTGTAGATAGTTCACAGGAGATAAAATAAATATATTAAAGCAATACATTAAAAGCAGATGGGATTTCAATATTTTTAGGGATCTGAGACACTAAGTTTGTCACTCTCATTTCACTGCTGAAGAAGCCAAGTATCTTGTAGTTTTCCCTTTTCATATCCTGTTTTTAATATTCTCATATTTTAAGTTTCTAGTAGGACAGCTTAAATAATTTTTTAAAAAAGCAATGTGTGTGTGTGTGTGCGTGTGTGTGTGTGTGTGTGTGTGTGTGTGATAGAGCAGGAGGGAGGGAGGGAGAGATGAGCCAGGGAGGAGGAACGAAGGGGCAGAGGAGGGAGGGACTGGGCCTTGTGTTTCAGCTGCAGGCATCTTCTCTGCTTGAGCACTAAATCCCAGGCGAGGCCACTGCTCAAGCCTGTCCTCGGGCAATTCTCCCTCTCCCTGTCTCCCATAACACCTATATAGCCATCTCTCCTTGATAATCAGTTTGCAGTTATTAACACACATTTTTCTCATCTCAGAAAAGTAGCAAATAGCCCTGGCTGGTGTGGCTCAGTGGAGTGAGAGCCGGACTCAAAGTAAAGGGTTTCTGGTTTGATTCCCAGTCAGGGCACATGCCTGGGTTGCAGGCCAGGTCCCCAGTGAGAGACATGTGAGAGGCAACCACACACTGATGTTTCTCTCTCTCTCTATCTCACTTTCTTCCCCTGTCTCTAATAATAAAGATAAGATCTTTTTTAAAAAGTAGCAAACAAAACCCTACCGACACCAGTTCTTCCAGTCAAGGTCTATTTTGTTCTCTTTAGAACAAAGTTCTTTAAGGGAGTTATTGATAGTCACTGATGCCAACACATCCTCTCCTCCAACTCTCTCCTAAACTATGGCCTCTACCCCAGCATCCCCACAGAATGGCTTGGTCAAGACCGCTGATGGCTCTTGTGTTGCTCAGTGTTCCGTTCTCATCTCATTTGACCGTGATTGTTGGATACAGTTGATCTACAAATGCTTCCTTCACTTGGTTTCCAGAACACCACTCCGCTGAATTTCTTCCTCATACCATTACTTTCTCTGGCTTGTTCTTCCTCATTCTTCCAGTCTCTAAACATGGATGGAGCACTTCTGACTTGTCCTAGGACAACCTGTCTACTTACATTCATTCATTCAAATACCAGGTAGGGGTGGATGAATCCTAAACAGATAATCCCTAGACCTCACCTGAACTCCAGACTTAGGCATCTAACTGCCTCTTTGATCACTCCACCAGCACCTCTCATCGGCAGAGCAAGCTGAAATGTCCTAAAGCAAATTCCTGATCTTCATCCTCAAACCTGCCCCTCCTACTGTCTCAGTCAATGGGAACCCTATTCTTCTAATTCTACCAGCCTACAAACTTTGGGGTCATCCTTGGCCCCTTTTCCTCACAGCCCATGCATGGTCCTTTCAGCAAGTCCCACCAGCTGTGCTTCTTCTTCTTTTTTAAGATTTTATTTATTTACTTATCTTTAGAGGGGAAGGAAAGAGGGAGAGAAATATCAATTTATGGACGCCTTTCATGCATCCCCTGCTGCCAACTGGCCTGCAACCCAGGCATGTGCCCTGACTGGGAATCGAACCACGATTGTCTGGTTCACAGGCCCGCGCTCAACCCACTGAGCTACACCAGCCAGGCCACCAGCTGTGCTTCTAAAACAGCTCTGGGGAAGTCTCACTGTCGCTGCTGTGGACCTCACTGTTCATCACCGCTCCCCTGTTGGATTGCAGCAGCCTTGCAGAGTCCTCCTGGCTTGTGCTTTCCCCAAACCCTAGAATCCTCTTCAAATGACAGTCAGAGCCAGCCTTTCATATTGTGGGTCAGCTCATGTGACTCTCCCAATGGGTTTGCGTCAATGTAGTGTCAAACCACCACTAAGGTTTTGTTTTAGTAAAAGTAATGTTTTGGATGAAAACATGTTTGACCAATTATGGTAGCGCCATTAATCGTTCCTTGTACACATTTAACAAATTCAGTGTCAGGGTTACTCATCAGCGCAATGAAGGATGTTCACAAGATGAGTCACCACTCTAAGAACTGCACCAAACACTCAGACCAGAAGGCACAGAAGCCCAGAAACGTAGCCAGATAAGTATTTACAAACAGTGTGGGAAGCAGCAAATGTTTCAGTAGTTTTGGTCAATGTCTTCTTTCATGTGTAGTAGATACTACAGGGGAGAGCAGCTGCCAACCTCAGGATCAGAAATGGGAACTGGACCAAAAACATGAACCAACATACTTTCCAGAACTTTCCCAGTGACCCCACAGTGAGACACACAGTGATTGGTTAAACTCCAACAGTTGTAAATGTTTGTTGGGTGACGGAGTAAAGCATGTCGATGCCACGCTGCTGTTTATGAGTCACCAATGCAGGCTGTAATTCCCCCGGTTTTCCTGTGGTGTTGTCCTCAGTGAGAGCACCTGCTGAAACCAAAGAGGCTCCTGAGGAACAAGGCCCAAGAGCCACAGTGGTTTGAAGGCTCTGCCGGACCTGGCCTCTACTACTTCTCTGACCTCACTTCCTCCTGCTCTCCCAGCCCTCACCTGGCTCCAGAGCCTCTCCTCTCCAGCTGGTCCTCTCACGTGACATCGTGTTTCAGCCTCAAGATCCCCATTCCCTCCACCTGCAAGCTCCTTGCAGGATGGTCTGCATGACTTGCTGACTAACTTCCTTCAGACCTTTGCTCAAGTAGCCCTTCAGTGGAACCTCCCCGATTGGTCCATCATTCTATTTACAGTGGCAACCCCCTCGGCACCCAGCACTCCCTGTTCCCCCGCCCCCAAGTTATGTTTACTCTTAGCATCCATTACCAATTTGCATACAAAGCTGACTGGCTCCTTTTACTTACTGTCTCTTGGCTTCAATAAGAGCAAGTACCTGTAGCCCTTTTACAAAGGCTGATGTCTCCTCCCCTGAACTTCACCCCCCTCAGAACCAGGCACGCACAGAGAGGGCACCCAGTGTCCCAGCCTGCCCTCTTGTTTGACAGCAGCTGTGTGGAAGAAAAACCCCAAAATAAAACAACATCCGAGGACAAAATCACAGAGCACTCCCTGGGAAGTGTGTCTTCGCGGTGCTCATCTGGGTCTGCTTGATATTTATGATTCCCTGAGCTTCATCCACCACTGATTAAAGTTAATGAAGAACTAAAAGTGCCACCGTTAATGTGGACTGTCATTCAGTTACGCGCAGTCACTTTTGCTTTGTTTAATGCGAGGAAGAGATTCAAAAATAAACTTTCAAAAATGAACTGGATGAGCTGACATTCGTTTCTTGAAGAGGCGGTGCCCAGTGCAGAGCCCGGTCAAGGCAGCATTTAGACTGAAGACCACAGTATCTTCTATCTCCTCTACAGGCACATTCTGAAAAATACCCAGGAAAATTCAATTTTCCCTAATTATTTGTACTTTATATACATTTTTGAAATAACCAAATTCATTTTTTCAAGCACATTCAGCACACCTGCTGTTACATACTAAATGTCTATGGGTGGGTCATGTATGCCTCGCACCCCCCTCACTGGCCCATTTCCAGCTCCGCTATGGCAGCGCCTCCTAACACACCCCTCCACTCCAGCCTCCACCCCTGAACCCCTCACCCAGCAGCCTGAGACCTTCTCTCCCACTTGGCTTGTGAAGCTTGTTCCTGTAAAGTCTCCGATGGCTCCCCAGAACCCTCCCAGTGAACTCCAGACTTCTTCCCTGGAAGTCCTCCCAGCTGGGCCTCGGCCCACTCTCTGGCCTCACCTGCAGCCCAGCTCCAGCAGGAGGCCCCTGGTGGCCTCTGCACCTGCCCTTGAACCAGCCTGTGGTGCTCACACTGGGAGTCTGGGCAGCACTCCTCTCCCACTTCCTGAAAGTCTCCCCCCAGTGCCATTTTGACCAAGATGGCCTTAAAATCCCCCTCAGCTTGACTCAACTTCAAGTAGGTTTCTTTCTGACTGCACATGACTGACCTCCCTTTTCTGGGAGCACTCACTTTAGAAAACCTGTTGTTGTAAATTCTTGCTCGGTCCCATTATGAGGTAAACCTTCTTCCATTTTCCTGCCAGTCTTCCAGCCCAAGAAAGTCTCTATGGAGAGCCCTGGAACCACCCCTTTGGTGTGTTCTCAGCAGGGCAGCTAGCTCCACCACCTCCCAGTCTCACGACACTCAGTGGACGCCACCTTCCCTTTGCAGGTGGACAAGGAGAGGGAAACCCACTTGTCAGCTGCCCGCATTCAGTGAAGGTTATGAAGTCACAAACACATGGCAGTCAACAAAGCCACTGCCAGAGCCCTTGTGAAACCTCCATTGTCACAGTGCGCACACGGCGACAGTGGCCACAGCCCTGTGCAATGGTGACTAGATGAGAAGAGTGAAGCGGGGAGAAGTAGAGGAGCCTAGCGGAGTCCAAGGACCAAGGAGGGCTGAGACCTAAACGACAAGCGGGTGGAAGCCAGGGAGGCAGGAATGTGTTACAGAAAGGGGGAACTGTGTGTCAAAACATAGGGGTGGAGGTGGGGCAGCCTGGGTATTCGGTTTACTCCAGAGAAGGGGGGCTGGTGAGAGGTAAGGCAGGGATACGGGTAGGGAACCGATAGTGCGGGGCATGGCAGAGCAATGTTCGGGTGGCCGGGCTTTTGAAGACAACAGCAGCACTGAGGATTATAAGGATGTCTTCCTGCCTTCCAGAAAGATCGTTCTGGCTGCAGCATTGACTATGTGTTAGAAAGATGACTTTGAGGACAGTGTTGGAAATGCAGGCAAGATGCGGTGGTGCATGAGTTAGAGCGCGGGTGAGGTAAGTGCATGGATGAGCTCCTTGTGTTTTAGGATTTGGCGTTGAGTGCGGGGAACGTGTGAGAGAGAGCACTACAGCTTCCAGGTTAGTACTGGGTCTCCCCTCACTGAAGTGGATGATACTGAAGGAAGAGTGATGTTTAGAGAAACATAGGAAGCTCCCTTGTCTTGTTCAGGGTGGTTCATTAGGACACATTTCCTCTTCCTCCCCAACCCACATAGGCAAGCGCTCGTTTCAGGGTTACATTGGTTTGCAAACTATTGTGTTCAGCCCAAGCTGCCAAGCTTATTCCTTGGCTTCCTCCAGTCACCTATTATTGAGATTAGTGCTTTATTTTCCAAGTTATGTGTCTTGGGCCAGGCAAGATAAGGCAATGAAGTCTGAATTCTGTCATCTCTAGAGTCAACTGACAATTTTGCCTCACTTTCAGCTTGTGTTCAGGGTATAGAAATTTACCTCATTTTCTGGGTGAGGAATCTCAAGGCAAGAAAGTTAAAGGGACGTCAAAGTTCTCATCCTGGTGACCACAACTAAGTCACTTGAGCTAATTCTGTTTATACATATGTCTGATTCTCAGGGACACCTCACTATTCTGATTGGTCAGTCCAGACGGAGGCTGAAATTATTCTTCTTGGCAACTGACAACTCACCCTCTCTCCTCTGCTTCGCTGATGTGCATACACTGTGCGTCTGTGTATAGTTATCTAAACTCTTTATAATGTTCCCTCTCTCCAGGCGCCCAAGGTCAAATTTCTCAAACATTCTCTCCAGCTCTTATTGCTGAAAGGAGAGTAGTCACCCTATGGCAGCCTCTGAACTTAGGGTTACCCTTCTCGTGCCAGAGGATGCTCTGCCCAGTCCCCCTTGAGGACACTTCTCTATCCACAGCCACAAGGTCTGCTTCTGTGAGGTTTGGTGAAGTTTCCCCAGCTTTACAGAGGTGTAACTGACAAGTAAAGCCTGTCTGCATGTAAGATGGACAGCGTGATGAATGGGTATACCTCTGCATTGTGAAATGACGCCACAGTGAAGCTAATGAACACATTCCTCACCTGACCCGGTTGTGTGTGTTTGGGCTGAGAACCTGTGAGATCTCCTCTTAGCAAATGTCAACTTTCCAGTGCAGTCTTATTGACCGCAGCCGTCATGCTGTGCATCAGATCTTCAAAACACACCCATGTTCTCTCTGCTGTGCGTACACCTTCACCAGGGTCCTGCTGGTTCATCAGCATCCACTGTAAAAGTAACCTTTATAAAATCCATACTTACATAGGCCAATATAGCAGTTGCTTCTCTGTTAATAAAAAATGAGATAACTGAAATAGACATGCCTCTGAGAATGGGCAATTCACCAAAGGGACTATTTTATAAAATTAGGCAAATCAATCATTTCCCAGGGAAGAAATTTTCAGCAAATGAACCTTATCAATGTTTAGCCTCATTTAGCCACCATGGGCTAAATTATGCAGCCTGTAATTTTGAGTGAATTATACTGCTCTCTCTAGTTTACTGAACACAGAAAAGATAGTCCGTGTATGTAGTTTAAAGAATGTTATAAGTCAGAACTCACTTTTGAGGAAAATGCCTTGGTACAAAAAGCCCTGTGTTAGGATAAACTGAATACAGAATAGCTAAGAGAAAGAAAGGGAGAGAGGAAGAGAGAGAAAGAGGTGGGGAAGGGAAGAAAGAAGGAACGGAGAGAAAGATTGAAGAGAAAAAAGAGAAAGAAAGAGAGGGGGAAATAAGCGAGAAAGAGGGAGGGAGAGAAAGGAGGAAAGGAAGGATGTTTACTCACAAAGGAGCAGGGGGTTAAGTTGAAAACCTGTGTTAGAAAATATGGGAAAGGAAGGGAAATCTTTTTAAGCGATGCAGTTCAGTCAAACAGAGTAATACAGTTGGTGGCCAAAGATACAGTCAGAGGAATCAGGACCCAGGAAGTCTGAGTGTAAACAGTTTTGCAGGGGGAAAAAAGGCTAGTAAGATGGTTCTCAAGTTTTGGGAAAATGAATCGTCTGGCCATATTGGAAGTGAAGCACAGGAAGAATTGAACCAATGCATTAAGTACTATTGATCTGTTTTAAGTAAGGAGCCTGTATTTTATTAAACTACCCTCCGTATTGTTTGGACGCTTCAGAGCGACACATTGTGCTTTGCACTTGGGTATTTTAGCCTCGGGTTGACATTAGTTCAGGGCTCAGGCCATTCCTCTCCCGGCACTACTGTGCAGATTCTGTTCTTCAGCCCTGCCACTGCTTGGTTCAAGGGCGATGCCAGGTGGAACGCAGCAATCTCAGGTCAATGCCGGGGGGACCCAGGGCACCCACATGAAAAAGAATGGATGACATCTATTCTGAAGGATACAGAGGCAAGGTTTTAAAATTATAGCTAAATTTGGAATACTAAAAGAAAATAAGCTTCGTGAGTATACAATATGAGAAAATAACTAGGTAAATGATCACAAAAGAAAGTGCAAGTTAAAAGCTTTAAGGTTCCTTAAAATGTATTAACCTTTACAGATATGCTGTCTGCCATTCAATGTCGTAATGTTCAACACCATTTCTATGAGTGTTTCATTAATCTTTAAGTAGTCAAGAAAAATTGTCTGCAGAATATATCCCCATGATATATACATACTCCTTTAAACATAACCAATGTGTTTCTTCATGCATCTTTCAAAATAGCTTATTTTTACAGGAAAAATTATACTCTTGACTAATCTGCACATGTGGTTTTAAAAATATTTATTTTATGATTCAAATGCTTTGATATAAAAGTATCAATATTTAGCTCACAATACTTAGCTCTAATCATATCTTGAAATTTTCCAATTATAATACAAGCTGAAAATTAGATAGTGTTATACTAATAGTCTACTAAATTTTCATCTTTTTTCATGGCATTGGAAAATTGAAGATTTCTGTAAAGAGACTATATGTTTGCTCTTGTAGTAAAGTTCAGTCTGGCTGTTCTGGAAATCTCTTATGTCTTGCATAGACTTTGAATCTGGTTGCTGGTGAAATTCTGTGATTGATAGGAAGCTAACTCGTGTCAACCACTAGAACGAATCCATCACATACAGTTGTCATGGCACAAAGAATGTCGGTTATCTCTCACAAACTAACTGAGATGGCAAAATCGATCCAAGAAGGTGCAGCGAATTATCTTCTATATATAGCAGGAAAAGACAGAGTCTGTGGCAGTCTCAAAAGTTGCTTCCCTAAGCATGTACTGAGTATATGAACGGGGAGAATTAGCATCATTAAAATATCTATACTATCCAAAGCAATCTATAGATTCAAAGCGATTCCTATCAAGAGACCAATGGCATATTTCACGGAGTTAGACAAATAGCACAAAAATTGTACAGAACCACCAAAGACCTCATATGGCCACAGCAATCTTGAGAAAGAAGAACAAAGTTGGAGGTATCATGCTATCTGATACTCAATGTAAAGTACAAGGTCATAGTAATAAAAATATCATGGTACTAGCATCAAAACCAACTATAAGTCAATGAAAGAGAATAGAGAGCCTAGAAATAAACCCCCCTTTTGTAGTTAATTAATATTTGACAAAGGAGGCAAGAACATATAATGAGTTAAAGATAGCCTATTCGATAAATGGTTTTGGGAAAATTTGACAGATAAGTGCAAAAAAATGGAAACTAGACCACATTCCTATACCACACACAAGAATAAATTCAAAATTGGTTAAAGACTTAAATGTTAGACTCAAAACCATAAAAAATCCTGGAAGAAAATAAGCCATAAAATCTCAGACATTGCTCATAACAATATTTTTTTATGATATATCTTCTTGGGCAAGGAAAACAAAAGGAAAATAAATAAATGGCACTACAACAAACTAAAAGGTTTTTGCACAGCAAAGGAAACTGTCAACAAAATGAAAAGATGACCCATGAATGGGAGAACATATTCTCCAATGATATATTTGATAAGGGGTTAATATGCAAAATTTATAAAGAACTTACATAACTTTACACCCCACAAAAGTTTGATTTAAAATGGGCAAAAGACCTGAATAGATATTTCTTCAAAGAAGACATACAGATAGATGGCTAATAGACATATGAAAAGATGGTCAGCATCACTAATCATAAGGGCAATGCAAATTAAAACCACAATGAGTTATCACTTCATACCTGTAAGAAAGGCTACCACCAATCAATCAACAAACAAGTGCTGGCAAGGATACAGAGAAAAGAGAACCCTTGTGCACTGTTGGTGGGAAGGCAAACTGGTGCAGCCACTGTGGAAAACAGTATGGAGTTTTGTCGGGGCCTAAAGATAGCGGATGCAATCTATCAAGATCGCACCAGGAGGGCTTGGCTGAGGCAACCCAAACAGGATATTGCAGCCAAGCCAGGTGGCCCCACCCTTGGGGGCATCCCTGGATCACGAGTACTAACTACCAATCAAGATGCTGATCACGCACCCACCTACCAATCGTCGCCAGGAGCATGCAGTGAGCATGCACAGGACAACCTATCAGGACCACTTCCCCTCTTCCCCGCCCTCTATATAACAGCCCCGCCTAAAATAAAATTTGCAGCTTGATCAGAATCCTTTGTCTTGCTGCCTTTCTCCGCACCTCTTGTTCCCATCCCTATACATCCGTTTCAGGTAGACTCGGGACCCCAGTTGACTGTTCCGCGGGACGGAACAGAGTTTCCCCCAAAACATTAAGAAAATGGAACTACCTTATGACACAGTGATTCCACTTCTGGAAATATATCTGAAGAAATCTGAAACACTGATTTGAAATAACACATGCACCTCTAGTTCATTATAGTGTTATTTATAATAGCCAACATTCAGAACCAGCCCAGTGTCCATCAGTAGATGAGTGGATGAAAAAGCCGTGGTACAGGGACACAGTGGAATATTACTCAGCCATACAAGAGAAGGAGATCTTACCCTTTGCAACAGCATGGATGGACCTGGAGAGTATTATGCTCAGTGAAAGAAGCCAGGGAAAGACAAATACAACATGATCTCACTTATATATGGAATTTAATGAAAAAATAATCGAACAAACAAAATAGAAACAGACTCATAGAAAAAGAGAACAGACTGACAGTTGTCAGAGGGGAAGGAGAAGGGATTAAGACCCACCCCCCCAAAAAAACAGAACACCCAGAACAAAACAAAATGAATCAAAATAAAAAACAGCTCATAGACACAGAAAATGGTATGGCTGCTACCAAAGGGGAAGGGGACTGAGGAGAGGAGAGGCAGAGAGAGGGGAAAAGGGGAAAAATGGTGATAGAAGGATAATTCCCTTTGGGTGGTGAACACACAATACAACACACAGATGGTGTGTTATAGAATTGTATGCTTTAAATCTATATAATTTTATTAACAAATGTCATCCCAGTTAATTTACTGAAAATTAAAAATATAAAAGTTGCTTTCTTAAGGAAAAATCAAATGACAATGTGTTAAACAACACCCCAGACACAGACATTTGAGGACCTGAATAGAGGCCTGAGAGAAGTGGGAAAATTGCAAGTATCTCAAATGGCAGAATCCAAGTATCGTATAGAGGTGAACAAAAGCAATAGCTCTCAGTTATGAGCTCAATTCTTTTGCCCATTGACCCACTGAAATAGGATGTAATTTAGTTTTCCAACCGAAGACAGAGAAAGGAATGACACTCACCCAGCAAGGTGTTCCTTTATTCCTGATTTATGTCAAAAATGCAGCCTCTCACACGTGAGTTTAGGTGGATGACTTATGACAGAACCTGAAACACGGCTTTAAGTGATGCTTCATGCAGAAGGCGGGGTCAGTCGGTCTGGGTCAGCACAGAAAAGAACACAGATAAGAGTCATCTGCATAGACCACTCAAGGCCAGGTATTTACATTTATTTTAGAATGTGGATCATGGAGGCTGAGTAAAAGAAGGTCAGAAACCTCCCTTCTTTGGTCATGTTTATTGAGCACTTATTTATAAAGTCCTGGACAAAACAAGGGTGAACAGTCACGAACAAACTGGAAACGGCTGCTACGCTCATGGAGCTTACACTCAGGAGGGGCTGGTTCTTAAGACACACAAGACACCCCTGCTGCGGGGTCTCTCCCTCTGTGTGGGGTGATCATGGCCTGCTTCACAGCTGACATATGTCCCCAACTCACTAGCTACTATATGTTAATGATAAAAGGCTCTTGTCCTCATGGGGTACAATCACATGTAACCAGGCTGAAGTTAATTTTCAAGGCCAAATTAACACACATGTGAAGTAAGGGAACTGAATGAAAGCCCCCTCGCTGAACTGTTTAGATGGAAAGCAAACTTCTGTTTAATTTACTAAGGGTTTAATAATCCTCACAGGGAACTTGACGATTAGAAGGGAGATCCTAAGAGACCCATTGTGGGTCATTAAAATGTACAAATCAGAAATTCAATGAATATGTACAGTACAAAATGGAGAAATGGTATTCCAAAGCATATTTTATTTAGTTTGACAGGTGCAATTTGGCTTCAGCTAGCTAATTTTGGTAGTGTAGTTACTGATTTTGCAGAACGTTTCAGAAAATCGGTTAATTATTTCCTAAGAAATGCATGAGACTGACGGACAACCTCATGGGAATGACTGCATTTTCAGATAAACAAAATAAGAATTATTAAATCTTTATGAAATATCTATTTTATTTCTTAATCTGCCAGTAAAGAACTGAAAGACACTGAACTGACTGGATTTTCCAGGAGGTATGATTTTCTGTGAAAGCAAGAAACTAAATCATTGGTCATGGTTATCTGGTACAAATGATCCATAGGTCAGCCAAAAACCACACCATTGATAAATGATATATTGGATAAGTGGAGGGGATGGAAGGAGGAGTTAGTCCTTGACCCCATTGGCTAAGCCATTTTTATGCAATAGAGTAACTAAATGGCACCTCAAGGGATCAACGGACTCAGATGTAGGAACCTTTCAAGCTGAGACTGATATTCTTAATAACTGTGTTTAATGAATAAACAGAATATTACGGCTTCCCGGTGACCATTTAAGAAATGAGCATGCAACCTCCTGACTCTTCACTGCCAGGCCTTTGGTGTGGGACCAAGAGAACGCCCCCCACTCTTCCGCACTGCGCTATCCCATTGAGAAGCAAAGATACAGAACATACATGTTTGACCTTGGTATTTTGAACACTGCCAAGAGCAATATTCCCTTAAATCCTCTCCTCCTAATTAGTACAAGCTGTCTCTTGCTTTTTATCTCTCTACATTTAAGTGGAAATATGAGTCCAAAAAAAGACAAATTGTTCTTTGCTCCTTTCCTGGCTGCCACCAAGACAAACGATGCTCCTATAGGTTATGGGAACACTCCGAGTAGCTAAGAGCCCTTTATTACTTTTTACTAGCACCACGTGTAATAAAGGGATGAAGAATTAGCAGTGCAGCACATCACTTAGATAATGAGCACCTACTGAACTTGAAGCATTACATGTTCCTTAGTCAAGCATTCTATTGTTCATCCCCTTATATATTTGGAACAGGAGAAATGAACAGAAGGAAAAATGTATGTGTGGAAGGACTTGTGAGGGCGTGTGTGTGGGTGTGTGTACATTCTGCTAGGCAATTTGCAGGTGCAGGTACCTAAAGATAATGTCAAAGTGACAAAAGCAGTGCCAATCTCAAGTGTATTTATACTTAAATGTTATATATACTTTAAAATAACACACAGAGGCACACTCATAGTCACACACCCTGTAACAATATTTCAGTTGATGCTGGGCTGCATATACAATGGTGGTCACATGAGGTTATACTAGAGCTAAAAAATTCCTATTGTCTAGTGACACTATTGTCCTCATAACACGGTAGTGCAAAGCCTTCCTCACGTGTTTGTTGTGATGTTGGTGGAAAGAAGCCCACTGAGCTGCCGCTCATATATGAGTACAGCAGGCACAATGGCACCAGCAGGTGGTACCACCTAGTTTTGTGTGAGGGCACTCTGTGCTGCTCCCACAAGGTGGAATCCACCCAACGATGCATTTCTCAGAACACGTCCACCTCGTTAAGCAGTGCATGACTATATGTTTGTAGAACTCACGTGGTACCTTGCATAAAAATGATTTCCAAAGGCACTGGCATGGGAGTTCCACACACCAGGAAGCATGGCGCACACCAGTTCCGCACACCGGGAAGCATGGCGCACACCAGTTCTGCACACCAGGAAGCATGGTGGAGAGGCGGGTGGCACTAGGTCTGGGCCCTGAAGGAGGGACAGAGGGTCCTTTGTCCAGATGGCAGGTCAGTTCAAGCAGTAATCAGGCCTCGTACCTCCCCACCCTTTCATTCTGTTTCAGAGAAGTGAAAGGTTGGGAAAACATTATGTGATTGAATAATCACATGATTTTTACAGGTGGACAACAAAAAAGATGAGAGAATACAGACACATGTAGGCAATGGTTTGGCCTACAGGGCGTCGTGGTGGTGGGGCAATATGGAAGAAAGCAACTCGGGGTGGTGGTTAAGGACTCTTTACCACTCGCTACAATGCTTTTTCTTTTCTTCTGACAAATAAAAAAAGTCTGTAGTAAGGGATGATTAACTGGCCTTCACTCACAATGGTGAAAATATAGACATTTATTATATATGTTACTATTAATAATGGTTATATTTTACTTTGAAAAGGATCAATTTATAGTTATATAGAAAGGGAATTGAGGAAGTCCACAGGATAGGAGAAGGAAATGGTCAGTAATTCAGCAAACCCATCGAGATGCATAAATCAGAAAGTATCATTGTGGATTTCTATTACCAGTGCAGGAAACCCTGATTTTCTTCAACAAGCAGCAAGTAGCCTTATGAAGTCTTTGAAAAAAAATATGCCATAAGTTGTTGTTTAGCATACTAAACCTAAGAAAGAGTTCATAAAAGATTCAGTTACTGAAGCCTGCATATGTTCCTACGTTGATTTAACATAATATTCTTGCCGGGGCTATAGAACCAAGAAGGGTGGGGTAATAGATGCCTATTCAAATTGTTCAGTGAGGCAGTATTTAATAAGGAACTAAGTGGCAGCAAGAAACAATAGATGAAAGAGGCATGATTGGTTGACTGGATGCAGCAACAGGGTAGGGAGGGGCCAAGGGTAACTCCTGGGTAAGTGGTAATGTTGAGAGAAATAAGGAAATCGGGACTTTTTTGTAAGATGAGAGATAGTATAGCTTCTTTATCTACTGATGGGAATGAACAAGAAGTGGGGGAAATGGGTAGTGCAGGAGAGGGGGGCCTCTTACAGGAGCTGTGCCCTATAGGGAACAGAAAGGATGGAACCCAGAGCCCTCTTGAGGACCCACTGGGAGTTCCCCTACCATCATTAACCATGGACTTGGGTACATTTCGTGGTGGGGTATGTGACTATTCTCTTCTGATTATTTCTATGTTCTCAGTAAAAGAGAAAGCAAGTTTGTTAGCTCAGAGAGAAGAGGGTGGCAGGGATGGATGTTTGAGAATGGAGAAGAAGGTATAAGTGGAGAAGACAGCCTGGAGAATGGATGTGTTAGAGAGAGGAACTCCTAAATCTCTTTAGCAAGCCTCTGGGTTAGAGAAGTTAGACAGGGCTCTTATCTCATCTGCTGGCATAGAGCAAACCCCTTTACCCTCAGGGAATAGGGAGCAAGACCCCCCACTGGATGCATGAAACCATGGGCAGCACCAAACTGTACATATGCCTACGTTATTCTGGCACAGACATCCCTTTTCAGTTAACTGAGGTGCTTTACCACTTCTCTCGGGCACAGGTGAATCGCCGGCACCGCCACTCTCATGCTTTGATGCCATTATTAAGTAAGTGAACTCTGCAGTACCAGGACGGTCCATCTGATGAGCTAAATGGCTGCTGAGGGACTAAAGGATGGGAGTGTCCATGGTGCGGGCCCCCTGAACAGAGGGGCGGGAGGGACACAAGATCTCATCCCATTACTCAGAACACTGTGCAACTTAACACTTGTGAACTGTTTATTTCCAGGATTTCTCACTTGATATTTTCAGCCTGTAGTTAGTTCACTGTGAGTAAATGAAATTGCAGATAAGGGGAGACAGCTGTATCCAATTAGAAACTACAACAAGGTAGTGGTCATAAATGACTTGGATTTTGAAACTTTGCACCCCTTTGCAAAGCAAAACCAATGTCTATCAAACCAAAGCTGGGATGGGCAAATGTGGTCCTTAAAAACCCATGAACACAAATGTCCTGTTTCTCTTCTTCCTACGATCATGGCTTTAATTGGATAAAGAGAGGGAGAAAGACAGTGATGTGACTGGGAAACATTGACTGTCTGCCTATCACACACACTCCCCACTGGGACTGAACCCACAACCCAGGCATGTGCTGTCACCAGGAACTAAACCAGCAACCCTTTGCTCTGGCGGGATGATGCCCAACCCACTGAGCCACACTGGTCAGGGTTTAACTTCACAGAGCACACTGATTCAACCAGGAAATGCTAAATGGTCCCTCACTGTGGGTAGGACAGACAGGCCAGATTAGGATTCAGGAAAAGGAAGATGGTCACTGCATGTCCTTGAGACCTACAGGCATCCCACTGGGACCTCCTGCATGTCTGCACCCCAGACAGTCACAGTCCTGGTCCCTGTGGTCAGCACTAGGTACCCCCACCTCCCACTCAAGATGCCTGCCTTTAGTGAGTCATCTCAGAAAAGCTCCTTGGGCAACATCATGGATGCCAATTTGATACAATGTTAATATTTGTATTTCTTGATTCTCAAATTTATATTTTCAATGTAAACATTCCAGCGCTGCAGGTGTTTCATTTTGGTTTTGCGTACATTCACATAGGTAGATAAAAATGCATCACATCGTGTGACTGATCAATTCCTTTGGGCTCACCAGTATACACTTCCCTGCAGACATATGTTTGCAACTCACCAATGTTGCAGATATTCTGAAAAGCTGTTATTCTGGAAATGTGTTATTCCACCACCATCAAAAGCGGCAAGGAGAAAATAGATATGACTTGAGTATGCTTAATTTATTACATTTTTAGCAATTTTCTGGGAAGTATTCTTCATTAAAGCAAATTTCTATTGGATGGAGATTATTTTCCAGGTATCAATTTAGCTAAATGGTTAGTTCCTTAATTTTTTTAAAAAACTGCATAATTAATTTTAAAGGACTTTTTAAAATGTTCCCTCAAAATGTGTCCATATTCATTCAATTCAAAGAAAAAAACCCTTAATGGCTACGTTTGTAAACCTGCCAATATACTGGCATAAAATACATTGGTCTTTCATTGCACTGGGTCATGAATCATTCTCCTTACTTAAGGATTTAGGGGAACTTGGTGTATACATATTTTAAAATTATTTCCTAGAAGTTTCCTTGGTCTTCCAGCGATAATGCATTGCCCTTTGGGTCAACCTAATTTCCCCATAACTCCCAGATAACATAAAAAATACAATCAATCTACTTAATCCTCTCCTGCCATAAAAAAATCACTACCTCACATCCAATACAACATGAGCATTTTCTTCTTAAATCATGTATATTTGTAGTAGTATGCCATATTTTCACAAGGAAACAAATAGATTTAAATATATCTTATCTCCACTCTTTGTTTCCTTTCACTGTCAAGTCATGTGTTCAGGGAAACAAGCCATTAAAAAAAGAGGTTGGACATTGTTTCCCTTAGGTGTAAAATTCTAAATTATTATAGGAATAGATAAAAATATACAAATCTACAATTTGTTTAGATCCACATCATTTGGTCATTTTCCCCACAGTCAGCAGAAAGAAACCAAACGCTCACTGGTTGAAATCAGTGAGGCCTGGGTTCTGGTCACGCTCTTGAACTTGCAAAGCCTGAGCCTTGGTTTCCTTGTTTGGGAGATGGGATAATACTCACCTCTTCCCTGTGCCACCCGCAGTTGTAAAAATCCATTTTTGCAGGCATCTTAAGTACATAATTCATTAACAAATCTTTGTAAACTATGAAGTTAAACATGAGTGGAAATCATTATCGTTGCCACAATTATTATGTGCATAAGATATATGATGCAAGCCAGAACATGAACTATTATTAGGTTCTTTGTTTTCCATAACATTCACTCTAACAGTCAAAGGTGTATTCATGCATGAGTTTAGAATATATTATTTTAATAGGAGAGAGAATATAGTTCTGAGATTCACTACCCTTCTCCAATACCCCTAGCCCTTTCTCTCATTCCTCTCCCTCCCCGACCAAAGCTGAAGGGCTGTTGAAATCAGGAGCACGGGAGTCTCACTTCGACTCATTTCTCAGTTGCAAAGAAAGTCTGACAATAAGAGCCCAATGGGGTATGCACAAGAATCTGCAGTCTTTTATTTATCCTCCCGACTGTGATTTTTTAAAACTCTTCTGAAACACTTAAAACAAATTCTAAGTCTAATTAAGTGACTTCCATTGCCAAGATGGCAAGATGTGGATGCCTAGGAGGCTTTGTTAGGGTGTAGGACATGGTGCACTTTGTTCACCAGCACAGTTGACAAGAGAGAGGGGCTGAGGTGGTTCCCTCGGCAGAGTCAAGGTCGGCATAGGTGTACATGGGACTGGGTCAGAGGCTCCCTGAGTCTGAGCGTAGGGGAGAGAGAGCCAATCATCGCATTGGCAGAATCAGAGTACAGCGGGCCCTGTACGCATTACTTTCAACGTTGTTTGTTATCATGTTGATGAGATGCAGTAGCAGCTTAACTCTTGTTTCTATCAACTAGCCTTATAGTAAAATCAGCTTTGTTCTATGTGATTTTGCTTCAGGTTGCAGAACCTATATGTAACATTAAGTGAGAACACACTGTAATAGATACATTAGTTGCCTAGAACCACCATGACAAATGACGACAAACCAGGTAGCTCGAAACAACGAATTCTCTCATGGTTTGGGAGGCCAGAAGTCAGAAACCGAGGTGTCCTCGGAGTCATGTTCTTGCTGAAGGTTCGAAGGGACACCTTCCTGGCTTCAGATGGCTTCAGATGACTCCTGGCATTCCTTGGCTTGCAATATAATAACTGTGATCTCTGCCTCCACTGTCACATACCCTCCTTCTCTGGGTCCCTGTCTCTGTCCCCCTGGTGCAGGATTATGCGCCTGCTGACAAAACATGCTCAGAAACCTTGGAGCCTACCCTCTATGTCGAGGGGATCCTCATCATTCAACAAGAGGCTCCCCCACAGATCTTTCCTGGGTAACCCCGTCTTTATCACTGGTGTCTGCTGAAATGGCCAAATGGACTCCTGTATCACATAACTACTCCCCTCAGCAGAGGGTTTCCCAGCTTTACCCTTGGCCTTCTCTCCAGAACACCCTTCCCCAACAACACTTCCCCCAGTTTGGCCTCCTCTCCCATCGGGGAGGTTCTTGGTGCCCGGAGTCCAGGTGGCGCTCATCTGGTGCTCTGTAATGGGAAGCCTCTATTCCCACATTCGGCCATGTTTACAGGTGTTGGGGGTCAGACAGGTCTTTTGGGAGAGCACTGTGAAGCTCACTACAGATGGAGACTGATGAGTATAAGCCTCCTGCCCCCCAGTGAGTGTCTTGGGTTCCTGCTTGATCCCTTGAGCACTGTGTGAGAGATGTCCTGCCACATCTCACCGGGATGTAAGAGGTCCTTGTCCAGACGTTCTAGAGAGCTGGACTTCCAAACTGGACAAGAGAAAGTCACTACACCCGAGGGGCAGTTACTGTTAGAAAGTGCCCACATGTGTGAAAAGCAGATTCTGGATGGGTGGGATGGACCGGGGAGTGGAGATGGGGGAGGAGCTGGTGCCTGTGCTTTTAGGTCAAGTGACGAAGTCGTGCAAATAGCAACAGTGGCCAGCGCTACCTTGCAATCTCCAGCTCATAAAGAAATAAAGTTCTATTGCATTTTGATTTTCATCAATTATTACTGATGTCGGGCAAATCTAGTTTTTTGGAGGGTGCTAATCCAGTGAACCCATCAAAAAATCAATCAGTATTTTGAAGAGGAGAAATGGAAACAAGATGTTACAGAATATCATTGACAATGAAATACTTCTCTGAATCTCATCATTTGCTCTAAATAATTTTCAATAAAGCTAGCATTACTAGCATTGACGAATATGAAATTCCCAAGCGGATCAGGTGGGCTTTGAAGGCATGTCACAGTGCCCTGACTTAGAAATAAGAGGAGGGGGAGGACTTGCATCTGGTCAATTAAAAATAATGATGTTTGGTTAAAAATGTCACCAGTAGTTCCATAGCTACTACTGTTATTTAAGACACACACGCATTTCACAGGTTTTAGAAATGAGTTGGAACAGCCCTTCCAATTGTCTGTGGATGAATTGATGAGGTGCACCCAGAGGCCAGCCCTCAGCTTCCCATGGAGATGTGTGAACATGGCGAGATTAAAGATGCGAAGCAGCTTACGGCATTTTCACTGAGGTGGGGAGAGTGGCTCTCTTTTTAATCCAGTATGCAGTTACAGATTCCTTCTTTTTAAAATGGGAAAGGAGAGCAGCATGTTCAATGTTACAGGAGTCGGCTCTGCTTCCTGCAGAGAGAAATGCTAATGACTGAGAAAGCAATAGCCCAGCCCGGGTCCTATTCCCAGATATCAGCATCAGCAATTATCATTGTCTTTTCCCCAATCTTTGTATGCTTATTTCAACCTTGACTTGCCAGTGGGGGTGGGCAGGGAAGGGTTGTTTGTTCCTGTAAATGGTGCTCTCCTGTAACTTCCTCCCAAAGAGGGACTTGATTGAAAGCACCTATAAAAAGTGGCAGAAGCACAGGAACTAAGAGTCAGAAACCAAGAATTAGGGATTCACCTACTTCAGGGAGCTGTTCCTGACCCTCACTCTGCCTCCCCACCACTGTGCCTTCGGAGGAGGCACTTTCCTCAGCTCCATTGCAGCACCCACACTTCTGTGTCTCTGCCACTGTACCCACAACACTGTTACACAAAAATCCTTCACATGTGCCATCTCCCACGAAACTCTGGGTGTCCACATGAGACACAGCATCCTAAACAGGCCTCCCCCATTCGTAGGCAGAGCCATCACCACACCAGGGAAGGCCAGGTAGCCTTACAACCAGCCACGCACACAGCTTACACTTGGAAAGACATCAACTCCTTAATCAGCACTCTTTGATCATGAGTTTCCATGATCAACTGCAATTTCTTATACTCACGCTCACACTTCACCCTCATCTTTTCCCTCCTGTTCAAAAGGATGTCATGAGAGACACAGTAGCACATGCCCTTGATTCGCTAAACCAGTAAATCCACCCCATAAGAAACTTCAGTTCAGACTGGTGTGATTGCTTGTGTCAGAGCGACAGATGAGTTTTTCACACGAGGACAGACTCTCCAGGCCTTGGGGAGAAAGGGAGGGAAGAAGGAAAGCCGGCTGGGGAAGCACAAGCACCTCAGAGAAGCCACTGTTTTCCCATCCAGAGGCAGCGCAGGCTGAACTAGTTCATCCCTCTCATGAGCATGACAACAGGGGCAGAGAGACAGGGCATGCCCAGTGGCAAGCATGTTCACCCAGTGTCAGAGCACTGTACTGTATTTACAAGTGCAGGCATTGCCTGGGAAGTTTAGAAATAGAGTTGAGGAAGACTGTAAGTTATGTGCCTCCTAAGTGCACAGTCATTGCAGTTAGATAGTACAGCAGACATAGGAGTGGAATTGCGACACTCACAAAAGGTGTAGAAAGATGAAGCACAACCAGATGAAAAAACTAGGGACATGACAAGCACATCGTTTTAGTCAGATCTATGCGAATATAGAATCAGTTCCTTCCTTCCGGCACAGAAATGGCTCTGTGCCGGAATGTTATTCCTCTTCTTTCTGAACACCTCTGTCATTTTGTTTGGTTGCACATCCAGATCCAAAATTACTCCCCCAGAAACTTTTCTCTGCTCTAATCTGTTAAAAAATAAGTTCAGAGTGCTATTAATTAGACATTAACACCCCCCAAACATATATTAGACTATTTGTAGTTAAACATAGAGGGTTGTGATGGTTAATTAACTTGGAGGATGTTTTTAGCTGAGACTATTTAAATCAGTGGACTTTGAGTAAAGCAGATTGCCCTCCTTAGTGTGGGCCAGGCTCATCCAATCAGCTGAAGGCCCAGGAGAAAAGGCTGTCCTTCCAAAGAAAGCAGGGCTCCTTCTTCAGACTGTCTCCAGACTTCCCGGGCACCATCGACTCTCCGATCTCCAACCTGCCAGCCTACTCTGCAGGCTTCGGACTTGCCGCCCCTCGTAATTCTGTGAACGAATTCCTTAAAATAAACCTCCTTCTCTCCTTACACAGGTCTGCCACAGGTTCTGTTTCTCTGGAAGACCCCCACTGGTCCTGGGGTCTGTGCACCTGCATCACACCTGTCTGCTTCCAATGAACAGCTTAGTACACTGCTCATCGTGTGGGCATGCACACATACACGTTTATAAATCTTTTTATGATCCTAAATAATAATCATTTCTGTTACTGAGACTGTGTACGCCGTACTCTTGAGGGTAAATGCTTTAACCAGTTGGGTCTCAACCACTATTTCAATTACTGTTATCTTTCCCAGAGTTTGTAAGCAAACAAGTATGTTTCCCTCATCATGACACACCCCCTTTTTGCCCCAAATGATCCTGACTTCAAACTGCAGATCATTTTTGAGGGTTTGGAAGTACATAGAAGTGGAATTAGACTAGCCGCTATTCTTTCACGCTGTACTGTGTTTGGAAAACCACTCTCCCTGCGTGGCACATAGCTGTAGTGTGTGTGCAGTGTGTGTGTATTTCCATTGCTCTACAGTATTTTATTGTATGACCGATCACCATGAACACATCTGTTCCACTGGTCATGGACATCTGGATTGTCTCCAGTTCTTTATCACTCACAGTGCCCCAAGACTATCCTTCCGCAGGTCTCTCAGAGCCCATGAGTGTGCGTGTTGACGTCAGTCACAAACCTAAGAAGGTAGTGGTTGGGTCATAGCGTCAATTTACAGTCACCTGGAGCTGAGAGTCCCGCGGAGTTTTTCCGAAGTTCTCCGACAAATGTTACTCTTTCAGGAGCCCGCACTTCAGCAGCATTTTGAAATCGCGCCTTCCTCCTGGCTGTTCTCCTCCCTTCTAGCCAGCACTTCCTCCTTTCCAGGCAGTTCTGCAAACTCTTCTTCATCATGTCCAGGGCTTCGCACTGAAATGGGCTCCAACTATGATGCGAGATGGAGCCATTCCTTAAGCATCTGTGGCACATTTTATCCCTGGGAAGATTTCTTTAAAAAGCCCCAATGGGGTAAACAGTTGACCATTCAGAAACTCAGGAATGAACCACTCAACTGGACTTGTTATGACGCAAATGCGTAAGATTTTTTTCACTAACAATCCTCAATGTCCTACTCGATTATTAATAGGAAATTCTGCCCCTTCCTACAGATTGTTGAAAATCGTTTGATCTCTCTTTTATTAAAGATTCCTATCCTCCAATTTTCTAGTACATTCCCGGAGGGCTGCTGTACCTCTCACTTAAATTCGTGTTGCCGAATGTATTATTTTTGCTTGCCATTTTTAATTTCTGTGTTACTATATGTCAATAGCACTTTTGCACTGCTGCCTGTTTCAAAGGAAACATCAGTTATAGCACAGGGGTTGTGCGCCCCCTGAAATACAGGCGTGGCAGTTACTGTCTCCTGGAAACATGGGTTAGGCTCCGACCGCACTAGGCACTTTCCTTACACTCTCTGCATTAAGAATGTTGGCATAATAGCCATTAAAGAAACTGCATTTTAATGTGATCCATTTAACAGTAGAATTGCTCATTGTACAACTAGAAATCAGGGCCAGTTTCTTGCATACCCAATTTCTAAGGTCTGCACATGCCCACTCTAGAAGAGCATCATGCATGGCACACGCACACACGCACACACACACACACACACACACACACGTAAGCACACTTTAAAGGAGGGATACCACCTCAAGTCATTGTCACATAAAATGAAATGGCTCTGTGTCGGAATGTTATTCCTCTTCTTTCTGAACGCCTCTGTCATTTTGTTTGGTTGCGCATCCAGATCCAAAATTACTCCCCCAGAAACTTTTCTCTGCTCTAATCTGTTAAAACATAAGTTCAGAGTGCTATCTGCCTACGGGGTGGATGAACTGAAGGTGCCCTGGTGGCTTTGCTCAGCCCCGTGTTAAAGACAGTGCTCCCCTGAGAAGGGGGGAGAAGGGGGTGGGCCTGCACAGATAGACTTGAAATTGAAATTCCTGGAATTATGAACGAGTGCTCTCCGAAACGGGCTGGGTGTGGCCCAAGTGGTGAGCAAGACCATCAACTGGAGGATGGAAGAAGAAGACATTAGAACACACATTTTAAACTGTGACAATATAAAATCAATGTTTTGCTAATATTTACTATTCAGACGGGCCAGGGGTCCTCCTTAACCTGCACAACAGATGGTCACCCAGCACTGATGTCCTTGGAGTGTCCTGAAGGCTCTCAGTGAGGGGAAAGATCCATAACCGAGACCTCACTCGCTGACTTGCTGTGAGTGTGTCGAGGTACTTTGGGGTTTGCTGTGGCAGGTTAAGCAGGTGTAATTACATCACCTAATTCCAACTGCACTAACTCTGTCAGACTGCCCCGGAAGCCGTCAAAGAGCCCCGCTGTGGAACTATGTATAAGACACTTCTGTTGTTGGGGTGGGGGGGGTGTTCCAAACACCATAGAAAGTGATGTGGTGATATCAGGATTGACAAGAAGCCAGGATTCTGTAAATAATCCAGAAGATTAGTTAAAATAACAGACTTTAGAAAACATTGGCAAAAGTATTTGATTTTATCCTCCCAGTTGTAGGCCTTCCATAGATATTTCTGTAGCACCAACAAGTACCTACATGGCGATTTAAAAATAATGCTAACCGACGTAGCTCTTCTAGCAACTTCTGAATTAAACAACGTGTCCTCCAGGCAGCCAGTCTGTGCCTATGATTAATCTCCTAACCGTCCCAGACCACCACCCTCACCTGCTCCTCTCCCTAAGCCCCTAACATTTCGTTCTCAGCAACTTTCCCTCTTCTACCCCATTCACCGACTTAGACCTGGACGCCGTCCTATTGCTTCACGGCCAGACTACGATCAGAGTATTTATCATCTGATAGAGCAACTCATTGCAATGATTTCTGGGTGCAAAAGGCCTCTTTATAGTTGTTCTGGCGTAAGCCCCAGATCTGTAAGGAAGACCTCAACTGAAATCTGCAAATTAAAAAAAAAAGCATAAAAGCAGAGCAAGTCACTTTAAAGAAGAGTTCGGAATAGCGCCTTTGGACAGCCCAAGGATGGTGGAAGCACTTTTGGGGAGCTGGTTAAAGGTATAGAGAAGGACCTCAGAACCTAAAAACAACTCTCCCAGAGGAACATGTGTTTTCGTGGAGCCTCCAGTAACGTAACTCACAGGCACAATGTCACGGAAGCCTGTGTCAATTCATACCGATGCTGAGAAAAGCCTGCAGAGTGGGTTCTGGAAGAATGTCTCAAGTCCTAGCAAAAGGCGGCATTGCACTGAGTCCATATGCATGGGGCCTCTGGATTGCCGCTCCTGTTCACTGCCACCTGGCTCTCACGGTCCATTTGTCCAAAGCAAATTCTCTGTCCATGATGGCTTTCAGCCGGGTGGGTCTCTCAGCTGGAACCCCTGGAGCGGCAACCCAGTGTTCTGCTGGTGGGAAACAGGGGCTCTCTGGTCAGAGGCACGCATGGAAGCGTCAAGGCCGCAGTTCTAGAAAACCTCACGTGTACCCAGAAGGGCTATGCCGCCTGATGGCCTAGCAACGTGCCAAGATGCACATCACCAGGATTAGTGGGCTGTCTCCTAAGTAGTCCACAGGCGATTGTTACTCATGATGCAGAAGACAACATTGCTAAAAGTGAACCTGCGGGTTGAAGTCAGGCAGCGAATAATTCCAGTGTTGTTATGAATGCAGTTAAACCCTGGTGGGTGAAATTTCAAAACATCACGTGGGGATGCGGTGGCCTAATTCTCATAAACACCTTGAAATTGTGCTCCTTGCTGAGTAATTGTGTAACAAGAAATAAATAATAACCTCCTATTTGCAGGCTGCGCTACATTTCGCTTGTCAGGCTCACCCATCCTGCCTTCTCAGCAGATGGAAACCACCTTCCAGCAGAGCACAGGGCGCCCAGCCCTCCCGGAGCCTGGGTGTGCTCTGATGCCCGGGGCTCTGAAGTCCACAGCCTCGGGGGCCTGTCCGGCTGCAGCCTGAAGACTTCTTTGAAAGGAGCTTTCATTGGGCGCATTTACAATAACACATGGATGAAAATGTTAAAAATTTAAAACCTGGGAATGTCTCATCCTGTTTGAACAAAAACAACAACAACAATGACAAGCATAACATTTCCTTTCATCTGTCTTCAATTATAAAAAGTCCTGGTTTCAGAGAGACTAAAACTTTAAAATGGCATCTTAGAATTGATAAGCCTTTAAATACAAGCTCAAAGGGCTCCGGCTCAAAGTGTCATACGAGGTATCTTTATATTAATACACTATTTAAAACTGCTGTGTGTTTTAGTGGGACCGCTAATCCACACCCCTTTGTGCATCCAGTACAAACATGGTTCTCCCATGGGTGCCTACTGATGCCGCCTCTGAAACACACCGCAGTTCTGTCCACTTGTCTTCTCACCTGCTGCCCCCACCCATGCCCGCACATCACCCCCAGGTGGATGACTAGAAAGGCTTCCTAACCAGTCTCTCTGCTCTCATCCTTGCTCCACATCCCATGAAGCAGACAGCTGACATTGGACCCTTTCAACTACCTCCCGGTGCCCTTACAACTAAATCCAACGTCCTCATTACAGCCTACAGACGCCCTGAACAGGTACTTACTGGGATAACTACATAAGTCCTGCACCCACCTGCGTGCCCGCCCCCACGCACTTGATGTCTTTATTGATGGGCACTCCACTGCTGCCCATCATCTGAGCCTTTTCCCAGCTGACAACAGGTCAGGTCAAGATCCTTCCTCCCTTAGGACTTCACACCACGGGACTCCTTCTGCTTGCGCGGCTTCCACATGCCGCTCCACTGTCATCACTGTATGTCTTCATCTTGAAGGTTTCAGCTTCGGTGTTGTCACTCCCTCAACAAAGTCAGACCTGACAGCTAATGTGAAATAGGTCCTTGCCCTGGCAAAGTAGCTCATTTGGTGAGAGCATCAGTCCAATACTCCAGGATATGGGTTCGATCCTCAGTCAGGGCACATACAAGAGGAATCCAATGAATGCATCCATGGGTGGAACGAATTGATGTTTCTCCCCACCCTCCCCCAATCAGTCAATAAAAAAAGACACTGTTTCTAAAGTCATTGTTAAAATAAATCAATCAGTACCATAGGTCCTCTTCCATTGTTCTCTCAGCTGTCAACTTCCCTCTGCAGCCCCTTTTCACAACTCAACACTATAGTTATTCTTCTAAAATTTTGTATGTTCTGCCCCCTCCCCTGCATGAGTAAGTAAAGCTCAGGTGGATTCTGTAT
Source organism: Sturnira hondurensis (assembly GCF_014824575.4). Taxonomy (NCBI): domain Eukaryota; kingdom Metazoa; phylum Chordata; class Mammalia; order Chiroptera; family Phyllostomidae; genus Sturnira; species Sturnira hondurensis. The sequence goes on from NW_028075471.1 coordinate 25,009,622, forward strand.
GGAACTCTGGCACCCCCCAGAGCAGACTCAGTAAATACTGAGGCAATAAGGAAGGGTTTCCTCCCGTTACTGTCCACACCTGCCACCACCTCTGTCTCTCTCACGGCGTCACCATCACAGGCAGGTCCTGTGCTAGGAAATGGATGTGCATTTGTGTGCATCACCTTATTTAAAAGAGGTAAGGTGACATGCCTGCTTTCCACGGTGTGCTAACAGGCACAGAGCAGTGGGGTAACCTACACGAGTTCTCATATCCGAGCGGTGGTCAAGTAGCCAGCTTCGTTTCCATCCATCTTCCTAATCACTAGACTCTGGAGCTTCCCCTACAAGACTCACCTTACTCTTATTTGTTCCGGGCCAAGGGCGCTGCCCGAGAGGCTCAGGCTGATAAGCTGCCTCTAGCAAACCGATGACCAGCAAACTCAGAAGCATCAATTACACATACGTGTTTATCTCGCTCCGTCTCCCCAAAGCCTGATTAAAGGGGGCCCGACGCTGGCTACATGGCCTCTGTGTGGTCACAGCAGCAGTGGTTGGTTCGTGGAGGCACCGGATCACAGCTGCCTGGCAGACCTGCCCTGGGGGTCTGGCCACCCCAGCTACTCCTCTGATGTCTTTATTGATTTCTGCATGGCTTCCGGCTTGTTCTCGGCACATCACTGGAGCGTCACTTCTTTGACAGCCCTCTGACCTATTCACCCCTGAACTGTCATTCCAGAATGTACACCCTCGCCCTCCCTGCACAGCAGAGCTGGATTCCTACACGCCTCTCGTCCGCCTGACACCTGAGTGAGAGGGGGGATCATATCGATGTGGTGGAGGCTTCCATGGCCCCGAGTGAGTGATGCTTGTAAAAACAGACCTCAGAACGGTGGCCGCAGCGTGTTCCCATTTTATCATTCTATTGCAACTCTATTGTTACCGGGCCTGTGCAGTTCAAGTACTGGGTACGATTGAGTGCACTGTCTGGTCTTTACATTACTGGAAATATGGAGGCAGATTGAAAATACACAGTGCTCTTAGAGGACATGCAACCTTATGGGAAAAAAATTTAAGAAATGCCTCAGACAATTTTCTAGGATAGTATAAGGTCGAGCACTGAATTGAATGTCACCAACACCATGTGCTGTTGGAATGAAAAGACAGCCTGTGATTATGGAGGAAAACTGAGCATGGAGGCTTCATGGAACATGGGAGGGTGTTTGGTGTATTGCAGGAAACAGCGTAGCCCTGTGGCTCAGAGCAAGGTCAGGTGCGGTCAGAGAGTTTGCATTCAGATCCAGATTCCCCATTCACCAACAGCCTGGCCGTGGACACAACCAGGGATTTCCATAGTACCAATTTAGTTACCGTATGTTGAAAATAATACTATTTACCTTAAGGGGCTGTGATCAGGATTAAGGGGAATGAAATTCATACAGATCTAACCCCCTGCTGGGACCCAGAAAGTAGCGTGTGGGGCAGGCGGACGGGCAGGCGGAAAGAGTGTCAGGAAAGCGAGTGGTGCCGACAAAGGCCCGGGGCTGGGGGAGAACCTGGCGTGAGCTCGGGAAGGCGAGGGGCCCGCCTCTGGGGAGCCAGCCTGCAGTGGCCTAGACCAGAGATTTTTGTCCCTTTTCATCTTACAGCACACATAAACAAATCACAAAAATTTTGCAGCGCACACACAAAATATTACATTTTTTGCTGATGTGACAAAAACAGGTATAATTCTGATTCATTCACACTGGACGGCTATTGCTGCATGGGCCGTTGTTGTTATTTTTGACAGTCTAAGAGAAAAGTGGTCGGTGCCATGACTAAGCAGTCAGGTGGTGCCTGATTTACAGGTGCTGGCGGCATACTGGTCGAAAAGCACTGGTCCCGCAGCATCCACCGAATATTCTGTTCTAGCCCTTGATTGGAGAAAAATAACAAACTCACGCAATTGCAATTTGGCAAGCATTCCCGGTCTCCAAAGAGAATCCAGTGTCACCGCTGTCGTGGGCAGTGCTGGCTTCCGGCTGCACAGCATGCTGCCCACTCCGTCCCTGCCAGTCTTCCCAGAGGGGCTCTCGCTGTCTTAATGGAAGTCATTATCTCCTCGTCGGGTGATGCCTCCAAGTTACTCGCACACAGACACAGCTTCTAGCTTTGGGCCCTGGGTGGCCTCGCAATCCCAGGCTGGGACAAAGTACAACATGTGCCTCTGCCTGTGAGCCCTTCCTTGGACGTGTGGGGACGAATGTCAGGCTTGCTGCATGACAGGAGGGCGTGGTGAGGTACAGTGAAGATTCTCTTCACATTAGAAAAATGACCCCTTGTTTCCTTCTGCAAACAGCAGGCACATTCGCTCCCCAGTTCCATGGAGTCTGTGACGTGGAAACACTGTCCACATGTCCTGGGAGGAGAGACAGTGGGTGTTCTCAGATGCTTTCCCCTGAGATGCTCAGGAGGTCTTCAGAGAGTCCCACAGCTCCCAGACCTTCCAGCCAGGCTTTGCGTCAACCCTGTCCAGTCCCGCTGCCTCCCTGCTCTGCTAACGCCACACTTCCCCTCAGCTCTAAAGTACAGGGAGCGTGAGGACCCAGTGTGCAGGGGCTCTGCCTCGCTGCCCTGTGCTGCTTGGAACAGGGTTCTCCTGCACTGGTGGTGCCTAGACGGTGTGCCTAGAAAAAGAGGGTGTGCGGACATGCTGGTTTGCTATGCAGGGGCTTAACAAGAGAAAGAGGGACCAGCTCAGTGGCTCCTATGAGCAGCCTGGGGCTTCCTAGGGAAGACATGAGATCTGGTAAGGGATATGGACATTTTGACACTTCCACCTTAGCTTTCAAATGCCTTAGACCGGCACATCTGGCCACATTAGATTTTGCTATTCAACAAAGAGGCAGCAGAATGCAAACACAGCACCGCACACTCTAGGACCTTGGGACTAGGTGGACCAAGGGCTGCAAGAATGAGTGAGATGTTGGCTCTCCTTTGGGATGTCCTGGCGCCCCACACAGAGGTGGGGACTCCTCTGAGGGCTGAGCAGGGTAACGACAGAGCACCCACCCTCTTTAGCTTCAGATGTTGGCCTGCTGTGCTTTTAGGCTTAGGTGCCCTCGAGGGGCCCATGATGCCTGGGCATGGGGACACCCAGCTTCAGGCCCTCCAGTGCTGTCAGGATGCCGCTGCAGCACCCACAGACCAGGATGTGCACACAGACACTGCCAGAGGGACAGTGGATGCCCCCTCTAGTGCCACCCTTGGGCACTAAAAGCCCATTTTTAATAAAGCTAGATAGCCTTTTGATGATTTATCTTTCTGGCTTTAAAATAAAATCCCTTGCTTCCTGGCCTTCTCACGCCACTAAACATTTGCAGGCAGGTGAACACTGAGTTGGTGTCTGTACTTATCCACACCCAGTCTCTGCTGAGCCCCCAGACTTCAAAACTCTGCAGTCAAAGATGACAAGGAAATGTATAAATCCTGATTTTGCTTCTGGCACTTAGCCACCGTGGCGAGGTGCTTAGCATCCTATCCCACTGCCATCCTAATGGGACATCCTCCGTTCTGGTCGTCCTGGGCACACCAAAAGTGCAGGGGGCAAGCAGCAAGCTCTGGGTTTAGTCTTCAGTCTGAGAAGGAGGACTGTGCCGGAAGCCGCTCTCCTGCTTTGCTGTCGGCACGGACTTGTGATGCTGTCTTGGGTGGCTTAGGAACAGCATCCAAAGGGACGCGGCAGGAAGAGGCCATGGACCGGTGGATGCCCGTGCACTCCTGACAGAGCCACAGAATTCCTCACTGTTAGGGTCTTGCAGGGGCTATGCCCTGGCCATCACAGATACCACATACAGCAGGGAGAGCTCACAGGGGCCATACATGACCAATGGCCACGTATGCCACGGACCACTGTGCCTCCAGGTGGCCCGTTATGAGGGCGACACAGTTTCTCTGGTGTTTTGTTGGCCCTAAGAGCTGACCTCTAGCAGCGCAGATGCTATGGATTTACAAAATGGACAGATGTCATGGGTAGGCAGCATGCTCTGCACTGGACACCCAATGGTGTCGCAAAAGAGTAACTTCTGATGCAAACTGAAAACCAAAGGTCAACATCAAGTTGACCTTCTCAAGCCACTCTCTTACACCGTCCATAAGAAGTTTTGCTACATTCATGCTTCAGACAACATTGAAACTCTGGTTAGACACTGAATTCAGAGAGTAGTTCCTACAGAGCCGGCTGTGGGTTCGACCTACCGCTGACCTCTGTTGTGTTTTGAGCTCCTTGTTCTGTCTTAAACAGGAACCAGGGAATGGTTACTTTGTAAAGAACAAAATAAGACATAGTTTCTTAATAGCCAATATGACATTTTTATTGTTCTCACCAGCCCTAAGTTTCCTCTTCTTGACACTCCCAGGACAGTGGGGGTAAGCGTGTTGTCTGGCGGATTCACAGTTGAGCACAAATGAGCCTACGCGTGTTTACCCAGCCATCTCTCCTTTCCGATTGCCTGTCAGCTCACGTGGGGAGGCCCAGAGCCCAGTTAACACTAATTAAAGATGGTCTCTCCCTATCCTGAAACACGAATATCTGGGGAAAGCAGAGACGCAGGCCCTGCAGAAATTCTTTTCTTCTTCCTTGCAATGTTAGCTTTGTCTCGCAGCAACTTGACACCAGGGTCCAATGGTGTCAAAGCACTATCCACACACATTTGTCATCTGAATCTGCTCTCATTCAGCAAAAGCATGTTGAGTGTCTACTGCATGCTGAGCATTAACTCCCACACTACAGGTAGGGGCAGGTGAAGAAACAAAATTCCCAGCTCTCCTGGCATTTATGTACCAGCAGGAGAGGTAAACAGCAAGCAAGAAATATGAGTAATGTAGGTTCCTTGCTAAATAATGATAAGTGTTGAGAAAAAGAAAAGAGCCAGGCCTGTTGGAGTAGGAAGACTTGAAATGTTAGGTAGGGTATCCAGAAGGAATCCTTGAGAAACTAATTTTTGAGTAAGTATCTGGAGGACGGGAGGGAGCAAGCCATGCAGTCACCCGGAGAAGGAACCCTCCAGACATGGACAAGAGCAGGTGCCAAGTCCCCGAGGCGCACGGCGTGATCAGGAAGCAGGAAAAGGGAAAGGAAGCTCGCATAGCAAGTGACGGCAGCAGAGGAGGCAGGGCCTGGGGTGGATCACCTGGGGCCCTGGAGGCCTCAGCCACGACTCCTCTTACTCCAAGCGAGACAAGAAGCCGGGAGGGGCTTTCAAGCAAAGGGGCCCCCTCATCCTGTTTACATTTAAATAGGGTGACACAGGTTGAAAGGACACTATTTGAGATCAAGGTTAGGGGCACCAGGTAAGAGGCCCCTGCAATCACCCAGCCAAGAGGTGGTGGGTTTGGTCCCTCACTGTTAATGGGAGGCGCAGGGTGTGGGTCTGGAGAGACGCCTACACGTGTGCTGCCATAGTCAGACTGACATGAGGGCAAACCACCGGGAAGTGCTTTGTGACACGCAGGGTACACGGGATATGCCGTGTCTTCAGCAAACACGTGGAAGGAAAAGATCCGCATCAGTTCGCCTTTGTTCTCCGCCCACGTCCGTGTTCCCTGCTCAGGATGCGTAGTTACGCATAGTTATCCCAGAGCAGGAGCCATCTCGAATCGAGCAAACTTGATGACTTCACTGCTAAGTTCCTTAGGAAAAGTATATTCTATATACACATAATTTTAGAATACATTTTAACCCTTACATGCAATCACTAAGTGGAGATTCACCACTGGCATCCATGACTCACACCCTCTATAACATTTCTCCTGTGACGGCTGTACTTTGTGTAAAACCTGCAAAGCACTGGTCTTCCTACACCATCCCTGTGTCAGAGTGTTAGGATTTACCCCTGAACAAAATATTGCCAGGCTTCACTTGGAAGAAGTCGCCTGTTGCAGAAGTCAGCTGCCTCCTGGGGTCTGCACCTCCTCTTCAGGGGTAGCTACACCCATGACTGGTCTGTGTGGGGCCCAAAGACATAGCCCCTTGCCTTGGTTCACAATTCTGAGGGGCCCTGTGCACTCAGCCAAGGCTTCTGCTACCGCGGACCCACAGTTTCCCTCCTCCTCCTCTGGCTCGAACTGGTTTTCTGACTCCCTCGCACATGCAGCTCCTGAGAACACTCACCCAGTGAACTCACTGCTGGTAAATCAGCCTCAGTCCACTCTCCAGCCACCCACACTAAGATGTCATAACCCTATTTTCACACAGGATGTTTGATGAAATTGAATATTGAAGCCGAAGATACAGCCAAAGTTTCAACCACCCAAATCATTACCACAAACAATCATTGAAGGGGTAATTATTAATTACTACTATGTTAAATTTTAATTCTCACCTGATGGGAATCCTGGCTGGTAGAATTCGTATGTTGTGGCCATAGGGACAAATTTACATAGACTGCAGAAGTCCTGTAGAAAAAAAGGGACAGCATGGCCACTCTCTAAGTGAGAGAGAAGCCCCAGCCCCTGCCTGGACAGGCTTTTGTTGCTTTTCTGGGCACATTACATAGATGATGGTCCACATTTACTATGCACAGGTTCACTGCAGGTGATTACCTTTTACAGATAACAAAGGAAAGAATGTTGCTAATTACTTCAAAGAGAAGGATGTTGCAGCCCAAGGGGAAGTGGTTGAACTGGTTATATTCCATACTTGGGAAGTTTAGCACAGATTTTAGGAAGTTGCAGTAAGCACTTTCTGCCTCAATTCAGGGTGGGGAAGTTTTAGCAAAAGCAAGTCTCATAGCAGCCTAGGTACAGTGCAGGCTTGATTCCCCAAGGGAGAACCCATCTGTGGGTGTGGTTTCTGTGTGCCCACTTGCTCCCCAAAGGCCTTTTCAAGTGGGGGCTGAGCTACATTCCCATGCCGTGCAAAACAGTTCCCTGTAATCATCTAATCCTCAAACTGCTTACTGTGTCAGTTCATCCTAAAAAAAAGGCTTTAAAATGAGCAACTAATTTTCAAGAGAAAACTATATCACCATTGTACAAAATGTATCACCTGCTCTTCAAATTACAGAAAACACATGTGCAGAATTTTTTAAAAAATAAGCTGTCAGGGGTGGATGGAGGTGGAAGAAAGTATAAGAGGGATAAATGCTAATGGAAAAAATACAATAAAAGATAAACCACTAAAAATAAAAATAGCTGTCATTAGGAGTCAGTGTATGTGGTATAATTACCTCAGCATGCATGTATCTTGGAAGGAGAGCAAGACCATTGTACTTGAAATTGTTCTCTAAGTTCCTCAGCTACTCAGCCACTAATGAGATTACAAATCTATTGTCTAATAAAGTTACATGATATATTATATATAAATATATACATTTTTAAGTTCATATGCACAAGGTATATCTATTCACAGGTGGATATGCTGAGAAATGCTCTCTTGACTGGGGAATCTTTTGTAAAGTATTTTAAACACAAAGAAGCACTGACTGCTATTGGAAGCCTCAGTGTGTCACTGTGAGTTCATCTCCCTGGAAACAGGAGAGAGCTTCACAATGAAGTGCATTCTGGTACAAGCAGTGACCCCAGCAATACATGATATAGCAATTGTAACTGTATACCACAAAACACCCATACATGCATTAACAAATTCCAGTAAAATTGAAACACAGTGTGTGGAAATTATTTCTTTTCTCGTTTGTTTGACTAATAGCATCTCAAGATCTGAGACTCTCTTTCTCTTGCACCCCTGTTTTGGTTTGGAAGTGATTTCTGTTCTTTCTAATGTTTTTACAAAAAAAAAACAGGTGAACCGATTGTTCTTTGGGGAGCTGAGAAATTATTTTGCGATCACAAGAAGTTGCTTTAATGAGACATAAAGAATGTGAGGATAAGGAAGTGGGCACAGTTTATTGTTGCCACAAGATTTCCCTTGTTGTCCTTGGAGCTGTATCATTCCATTTTATAATGTTAGAGCTAGAAACAACTTTAAAAATCACCAATTTAAAATGACCTATTTTTTTAGAAGAAAAGAAATCAGGCCCAGGAAGATACAGTTAGTTTTCTGAAGGCCGCCAAGCTAGGTGGGGTGGAGGAGGGCGTCTCCATGCCCACGTGCTCACATCGGGCACACCTGCCTCTCTCCTGGCCCCAGGCAGGGAACCCGCCCAGGAGGACCCCCGTTTAGCACCGAGCACTAACTTTGCTGGGCAGCGGGGTAGGGACCCCATGCTCATGGGCGGATTACTCCTGGTGCTCAGTGACCCAGCAGCCTGAAACTGAGGGACACAAAAGGCTTGAAGAGGGACCTCATCTGGGAAGAATGCCACCTACTGACTCTGAGGATACACTACAGAGTTCCTGTTCACAAAAGGCCATGGATTAAAAAAGGAACCAAGCACAAGAGAGTGGACTTCCCCACTGCAGTAATTCACTGAGACCTGAGGCTGGGAGTTCACACCCCAATGGTTCAGAAATAGTGGCCCCCATGAAGCCAGAGTGAGGGGGATGGGAGACAGCCTGGTAGGACTGCTTCGTATCCAGACAACTTGCAAGGGAAAACTAGAAACATTCCCCGAAGATAAGCACACAATATATAATAATGAAATAAATTATATAGGCGGCACAAAAGGAGGTTTGCAGTTGTTTATATGAAAAATAATACAATTAATAATACAAATAATACAATATATATATAATTCCCATATATAAGAATATAAGAATAAACTGTTTCATGTACCACGATGGTAAACTTACCCTTTGCTCTGCCTTATTCACAAAGAAGATGCAGAGATCCTGATTTCTATGCAACTAACATCACTGCGCCAAACACATAAGGCAAAAAATGGACAGGATTCCAGGGAGTAAGTCAGCAACCCACCATCCAAGCAGAATATTGTAAATTTCACTTACCTTTCAGAAGTGACAGATGGAACCCTTGTAAGGCGAGTGTGGCTGCAGAACACTCGAACGACACACAGTGCCACACGGTATCTGTTAGGCATGTTTCGAATATCACCTTCAACTAGTTTTCCATGCACATAAAACTTTTCAAAAGCTGACCACTTGCTAGGCCATGGAGGAAGTCTCAGACAGTCCCCCTCAAACACCTGGTACACAGGCTACATCCTATTATCACAGATCGATCACATAAGAAAGAGCCAGGGTCAGAGCTACTTAAAATTACATGTGCAACTATAAGTCATACTACTAAATAGTATATGGGTTGAAGAATAAATCATAATCAAAGCTATAAAATTATATATATCAAAATAAACCACCAAATATATAAACACCCAGTATATATATAATAGAAACTGAACTAAATATTACAGGGAAATGTTAGATATTTAGTAAATGGAATTTGTTAATTGGCTTTCCATCCAGAAAAAAAATAGATCCTTATCTAAAACTATACTTTGACATGAGATCCAGAAATCTGAAGGTAAAGTGAAAATAAACGGACAAAAGAAAAACAAAATAAAAAGTTCTTGGAGCCATGAGGAGAAATTATAGAAGACTCTATGACCTTGACCTAGGAAAGAATTTCTTCATCAGGAAGCAACATAATCAATCAAGGAAACACGCTGATAAAGTTGACAATACCAAAACTTAAAAATTCCACCTGACTCTATAAACAAAGTTAAAAGGCATTTTAAAGACTGGAAGAACAGCTGGCAATATAGACAATGGTCAAAAGATTTTCTCTCAGAATATCAGTGAAGTACACATCAATAAGAAAAGGGCAAATCAATGGGAAAGTATATGAAGCCACAATTCACAGGAGAGAAAACCAAGGGACCGATAAGCTCATCAGGAGCCACATGTCATTAGCAACCAGGGGAAAGCAAGTGAAACAACAGAGACATGGCACCAATCGCCAAAAGAAAAAGTCAGAATCACCAAATGCTAAGGAAGCTGGCAGGCAGGAGGGTCAGGCCGGATGACTCCTCTGCACCGCAATCCAAGCAGAACTAAGGATGAGGGCTGGGGACAGTTGGAGAGGAGGGTTGGTCCTAACCACCTGTATATCTCCAAAACTCAGGCTTTTTCCTTAAACAAGTGCCATGCATTTCTTTCTGTGTGTCCCATAAACGTAACCTGACGCTGTACTCACAAGGGCTCAGTCGATGCTACAGGTGCAGGTGAGGGGCCCACCTGAGGGGCCCACCTAAGAGCCCCAGCTGAGCTATCCTTTTGGTGCTGTGGGCTCCCTGGTCAGCATCTTTAAATTAAGTTAGGGTTTCCATGTCGCCTCTATTTCTTACATTTCAGTCACTAGCTCCAACAGCATACGTTAGACAAGGTGGTTTTGTCAAATGTAGTAGAATAGCACAATTGGCCACTTATTACCCAGCACAGCTGCAAACAGAACGCTCTCACCTGCCAACACGGATGCTGGAGCTCACGCCACTTCCAGGGTCCAGACCCGGGTTGGTTGGCTACAGACTTTTCTTTTAAAAAATTAACTCTACCCATTAACCAATCAGTGAGAATTTGACTCTCAAGTGTCTGAATCAGCAATTTTTCATTACTACTTTATGGCGGCAAAGGCGATAAGAACCTATGATTTAACCAACAGTGGAAAATGACCAACCACTTTCAAAGTGTTTTTCTGACTGTCCCTGGGGCAAGGAAAAACAGCCCAAGAAAAGAGAGCAGTCTGGGAAACCTCGATGGTTAATATTAGCCTTGGGACTTCAGCGAACGTAAACACGCAGCTGCTATATGTGTATCATGTGTAAAACTCATAGGCGTGGACTCAGGTGCTGCTGATCAGAATATTGCCAAGAGGCGAGGAACCAAAGGGCCTGGATTTTTTCTCTTTACAGAAAAAACGTATATTGAAATCAATATTTGTATACATCTCTCACAGGACTGGGTGATGCCAATGCCATTCTGTTGAGGATGAATGCTACATAATAATAAAGAGAAAAAGCACAGCAGATCGAGTAGAACTCCCGCTTGCTCAGTCTGCCAGACCGTCCCTTCCCCTCACCGAGGCACTGCCCGGCTATCACCACTCACTGCGTGAACACGGCTCCAACAATTTCCCAACCACATCATAACAAACATACATACCTGTGAATAACATACATGTCTGTGAATAACACACATATCTGTAAATAACATATGGTGGGTTACTTTCCGACACTTACTTTTTTATCCTCTATTATGTTTCTGAAACCCTAACTTTTACATCACACCCCATTGTTTGAATGCATCACCTTTGTCTGTGACTATTGGTGGATATTTGGCTTATATCTGATTTTTCACATTACAAAACACGTCGCATTTCAAAAATTGTCGTGACCTTCTCTGTGCATGTTTCCCAGCAAACACACAGGAGGGTTTCTCTGTTAGAAACCTAAAGGTAAAGACCAGGATCTGGGCTATGAGCATTTTCAAGTTCATGGGCTAGTACCAAAAACACTGAATGGGGAGGAAGTCTGCTCCCCAAATGCTGTGAGCAGTGAAAACAGGTGCAATCCTCACAATCAGTAATTTGGCAAAACAAACCAAAATTGAAAATGCATATAACCCTTGGCTGAGGAATTCTAGGTCTAAAAGAGATCTTAAGAAGATACTTTTTCATGTGTACACAACTATATGTTTAGAACACTACTAAACACAGCATTATATTAGTGAATAATTAGAATAAAATTTGATGCTCTTTTAATAACATGTTGTAATAATTTTAAAGTCCCCGATCCCAACCTCTCTACCCACACACACAACCACCAATATGGGCAGAAGGTGCCTTCCGCCTGGAGGAGAGTATGTATGAGACAAAACGAGAGAAAAGCGGACTAACATGTTCAGCACTTTACACTCACTTCCTATGTGTACACATCACAGGGATTGAAGCAGGACTCTTTCTACAGTCCTGGAAGTGCTGGGGACCAAAGCCTGGCCATGAAGTGGCTCCAATCCCTTCACTTTCCAAAGGGAGAGACCACTGCGTGCCTGGAGCTTCCCTTGAAGCTGATCAAGAGGTGACCAGGGAAACTCTACAGCCCCAGCCTCATCCCTAGCTCCCCCACACCTCGTCTCTGTAAGTGGAAGAATGATAAGGGAACAAAACATCGCTAGAGCTGGAAGAACCCTCAGGGGTGCAGGCTCCGTGGGTGGAGGGAGTGTTCACCCCTCAGTGACATCAGGCCATTTCATCTCCCTCCTCCTTCTGGCCTGGAGCAGACAGCTCAGTCCCATATGCATTCCCAGGGGCAAAGATGGAAAGGAGGGGACCTGAGCAGTCCTGACACCTCTAACTGCGTGATGAGGGAGTAGGAAGAATGACCAGAAGTGCAGAACACCTCTCCCCAAGCCCTCGATCTGAAAACTTGTGAGACGGAGGCCTCACAGCGCTTTCAATGGGGGATGCAACGGTGGGTTTCACCTAGGGAAGACAGGGGTCTGTGTTTGTTTCAGCCCCTTGCTGTGCATTGGCTGTAATAATGGGAAGTGACCAACCAGTTTGGAATCTGCACAACTTTTTGTCAGGAGATTAAGCAACATAGTCCAAGAGACAGATCATAAGAGAAGAAAAACCAAAGGTCTTATGTTCATACTCTAAGTTCAGGCTGCTTAAAAAATGGCTGTGTGTGCATAAAACCATTTTGTGTACAAAATAGTATCAGCTCTCATGCCTTACTGGCACTATTAAGGGTGGTTACTTTTATTTATGCATTCAGGAATTGTTCACAGTTTGTAGAATAAACTTTACAAGTTAGGAGAAAGCTCCACTCTTTCCGAATGGGCACGTGGGCAAGTGTGAAGGAGTGCATCAGGATTGTTCGTAAGGCACATAACGTGTGAACTAGTCTTCCACTTATTTCTCAAGACGAGGAGAAATGGGAGTCACAGATGTCTCTGCACGTTCAGAAACAGATATTTTCTGAACACCGAAGTGCAACAAAAAAACCAGTAGACCGACTGGAACCCCAGGCTGTAGAGGCGGAGACATGGAAGGGGTCAAAATCCCTTTCCCTTGTCACCCCTGACCCCTCCTGGATTTCCTTCCACTTTGAGATCGTGCCCCTTGGTGGGACCCGAGGCTCAGCAGGGCTGAAAAGAGTTCCCTTATTTTGTCAGCCGGGTGCCTCTGAACAAATGACGAGGGCCCCTCATAGGAAGAAGGTCATTAACACAGCGCTTCCGTGGAGGGTGACTTCTGTTTCTGTGACCAAAGGGATGCGCCTTAATTTTCTTACTATTGACGACCAGAAAGTCGTCAGGAGGCCAAGCAACATGTGGACCATCTTAATTCCAAGGAGATTATTTCCTTAATTATTATTTTTGGAAATATAGTTATCTAATACAATGTTTACAGATGGAATTTTCTTTATTAAATATTTAAATGTTTGATTTAGCGACTTAATCACTTTTAGTAGATCCTACACTTCCAGGTAGGGGACATGGTGGGAAGGGAAACCAGATTAATGACTAAATTATTGTTTTGTCTGCAGCTCAAAAATCCTTTAGGCAAAACTACTAAAAGCACAGGGCCCAATTAACATGCAATTTACTCTCTTCTACCTCATGTGGTATATCTCTTTCTTTTAGTCACTCTTATTTAATAATAGCAAATTCCAGGTCACTAAATGAAACAGCAGATTTCTTGTTCCCAATCCTATGAAACATAATTAGATGTTGGAAAAAATTCTCATATTATTTTTAAGAGATATAAAGAAAGAAAAAGCAATTTCACTAGCACTTGCAGTGTTACGTATTCGGAAGAAATTGGTTGAATTAACCTCTTCTTTTATTGGGCACAGTAATTTTCAGTTGGATTATTAAAAGAGCTTTGCTTTGGATGAAATGGTCGCTTTGTGAATGGAGGTGAATCAGAGAGGAAATTTTTTGGTACACCCGATGCTGACCCCAGGATGCGGAAGAGCGAGTGAGCAGATGCCCACCACCTCCCCCTCTCCCACTCCCTACATACACCTGAGGGCTGAAGGATGGACAGAATCATGCTGGCCTCTGACCTGTATGTGTGGGGCAGAGCTGTGCTGATCTCTGACTTGTGTGTCCAGGCTGCTGGCCCCCGCCCAGAGCCAACCATCCAGTGAGACCACAGAGACAGTGTTCACACCTGTGCACTGAAGGAAAGATCCCCCCACGGCAATCCACCAACAGTGGGCTCGACAATGTCACAACTCCAACCCCAGCTCCGGAAACCCTCACGGGGGCACCCCTGAGACAGCAGCATCTCCCTGCCTCTTGGTGACTGAACCTGTTCATCACAAGTTCTCTTGTCTCTGCTTTCAAAGGAGCGTAAAGAAACCACAGTCTTGTCTAGGGAGGATGTCCCCCGTCCCCATGAAACATCCCTCGCCCCTCACGCCAGGCTTAATTGCAACCCTGAACAGGGCTTTACACGACAGGAGCTCCTGCATTTTTCTGATAACGTACGCTTTCTTGTTCCCTCCAGTTTTGTGATCCTGAGGGAGCACAGAATGCTGACAGAGCAAGTCAGCGGCCAGGGGTGCTGGCTCTCTGAGTGCTGACTTTCTCAAAAGGGAGGAAGACGGAGGAGGCGGAGGAATTAACACAGCGATGAGGAAGAGAGTGTGTCCATGGCAACTGATTGGGATCCCAGAGAAGGAAGAAAGGCTGCAGGGTGAACCCTGTTTATCTCTTTCTAACTCAGTGCGGATTAAGGAGACAGGTGTGGGTGTCTTGTCTCCAGGCTTGCCTGTCTTGGTCTCAGGATCACTGGTATCGTGGAACATCATGTCATCCTTGGTCCTTCAGGCTTTCAAAAGGCAGAAGAGAAAGCCAGCAGACTAGCAAAGCTCATATGAAACCTGCTACTGTTGGATGAGCACCAATGCCTCACAGTCCTGTTGTGGCCAAACCCTGTCCCTGAAGGGCGCCCTGCTTCTGACACTGTATTGTAAGATTGCTATAGTGAAGCAGTCCTTGGAGATTGGCAGATTTCACTGAAAACAAAACTTTCTTGTCTTGCTCCACCTTTTTCAGGAGGACTCCCAGGCTTCTCTGTGGGTTCTAGTACCTCACCTGTCCCTCTACAGGCTGCAGGAGCTGACTGCAAAAACCCTTGCAGGGTTTGCACAGGGACACTGAAGTTACCACCCCAGGCATGGTCCACTCCAAGACCTAAAAAACGGCTTCTTTCCCCCTTTTCTCTCTTCAGAAGAAGTGATAAACAAAAGCAAAAGCAAAAGACTTCTCTCAAACCCCAACAGAGTAAGCCAATTCAGTTCTGCACTTTTTTGGAGAGCTGGGTATGATAAGTGGTGGACACACTATTTATGGGAAAGATTTCTCAAAGTTCAAAGTCCCAGGTTATATCTATTTTTTAAGAAGTATACATTTTGAGCATTTATTATGTCCAAGACCCTGTGCTCCTTTGGAGAAATATAATGCATAACATGTGTCTCCCTTTTAATATTGGTCATTTAGTTTGAACTCCCACAATTCAATGTCACTCCATAAAAAGTGGGCAAAATATTTGAATAGATATTTTTCAAAAGATTATACAAATAGCCACTAGGCACCTGAAAAGGTATTCAGTGTTATAAAGCATCGCAGAGCTGCAGATGAATACACAGTGAGGTAGCACTACACAGCCACTACCACGAGAAAGCCTGCTGAGACCACCTGAAGGCAGAGAGCAAGCGGAGCGCAAACACCTTGCTCGGGGGGATGTAACATGGCAAGACTACGTGGGGAAGAGCAGATCTGTAGTTGTTTTACAAAAGTAGGCATATGCTATCATCTGGTGGTCCTACCCCTAGGTACTTCCTCAAGAGAAATTACAGTATATAGCGACCCAGAAAATTCCACAGGGATGTTCTTGGCAGCTTCCTCATAATAGCCTGGTACCAGAAACAGCCATAAGTCCCTCCAAAGAAGAATGGATAAATGAGCTGGAATATCACATCATGAAATACTATTTGGCAATGATAAAGAACAAAATGCTGATTATGTAACATGAATAAATCTCAATGCATGCTGAGGGAAAGAACCCTCATACAAATGAATAGTTAAGCTCCCATTTATAATAAGGTCTAGTATAGCTAAAACTAACTTGTAGTGGTAAAAATTGAGAAGTTTTCCCATGGAGAGCAGTAGAGGGGACTGAGTGGAAGGAAACATGAGAGAACTTTCTGAGGTGACAGTAACATTATGTATTTTAATAGGAGTTCGGGGTACACAGCTGTCCGCACTTGTCAAAAATCAGTAAGTATTCACTTATGTGTTTTTCATGCATGTAAATGTTTATCTTAATAAGACTATTAAAATTACATATTATAGTTAAAAGATATTTATACTGAAGTGTTTAATAGGGATTGAACTGATACCTTCGATTAACACCAAAAATGAGATGAAGTGAGGATTAATGGATGGATAGAGGTGACAAAGCAAATAAACTAAAACAAGGCTAAAATAGTATGAACCCACTTAATGGTGGATACACGTGTGGTCGCTGTAAAATTCTCTTAATGTCATTGTATGTTTGAAAATGTACAAGATAAAATGTTGGAAAAATCATGTTTCACTCCTTCCATCTTTATCTCCATGAGATGGTCAAAGAGAAAGGAATCAATTCCTCAAGAGAACCTAAGAAACTGAAAGAAACACCACTAACAAAAGCACTTCAAAATGTGTGGCACATAAACCCACAGAACTACAATGGGAAATAAACAAATGCATGATTATAGACAGACATTTCAGGATCCTCTGCCAACTGATAGTGTAAGTAGGTTAAAAAGTCAGTAAGGATAAAATAAGACTTGACCAACATTCTCGACCAACTTGACCAACTTAATGTTATAGAATTCTTCACCATGGACAAAGAAATGCACATTTTTTTCCATTTACACATAGAACATTTTCATAAAATGGACCATTCCGGGGCATGAGACAAATCTTAAGAAATTTAAAGTTATTCAAGGCAAACAAATTATATTTTCAGAACAAATACAATTAAATTAGAAAGCAACAGTAGAAAAATATCTGAAAAAAAATTCTCAGGTCTTTGAACAACATATTCAACACATTTAAAATAACTCAGGGATAAAAGAGAACATTTTTGAAAACTTGTTTATTTCAATTGAATTAAAATGGAAATACAACATAAAATTTGTGAGGTGACACTAAATCAATAGAGAGGAATTTATAGCATTAAATACCTACATTTGAAAAAGAAGATCCTGAATCAGTAACCTCAGCATCGACCTCAAGAAATTAGAGTAAAAGGCCAGACTGTTGTGGATCATGGATTGAGTGCCAGCCTGTGAACCAAAGGGTCACCAGTTCAATTCCCAGTCAGGGCACATGCCTGGGTTGTGGGCCAGGTCCCCAATAGGGGACACATGAGAGGCAACTACACAGTGATGTTTCTCTCCCTCTCTTTCTCCCTCCCTTCCCCTTTGTCTAAAAGTAAATAAATACAATCTTGAAAAAGAAGAAATTAGAGAAAAAAGACCATTTAACTAGATAGTAAACAGAGGAAAGGAAATAATAAATATAATAAAATAAATCAACGAATAAACAACAAATAAGCAATAAAAATAAATCAATAAAATTAGTAGCTAGTTATCTGAAAAGATCAGCAATATATGTAAACTTTTTACCAGAAGGGGGGAAAAAAGACACTAAATATAACATTGTCACAAATTAGAGAGGGAACATCATTGCAGGTTCCACAGGTATCAAAACGATAATGGGGAAACAGCATAAACAAACATGCACCAAAAAGTCCGTGACCTGGATGCAATGGACCAAGTCCTTGAAAGGCACAAACTGCCAGGGCTTACTCAGGAAGAATGAAGCACACAATACAACATATAGATGATAATGTAACACAGAACTGTACACTTGAAACCTATGTAATCTTGTCAACCAATGTCTCCCCAATACATCTGATTTAAAAAGTAAATAGCTCTAGAGGTATTAAGGAAATTGAACTTCCCATTTACACCCTTCCCACAAAAAAACTCCAGGTACAGATGGATTCAGCTGTGATGTCTAACCAAGTTTAAGAAAAATAATATCACATCTATGCAAATGAAAAATTAAAGAAGAGGGATGTTTTCAAACTTATTTTAGGAGAACAACATGGCCCTGATATCAAAAGGAGAAAAAGATGTCACAAGAGAAGTATTAACCAAAATCTCTCATGAATATAGATGTAAAAATTTAATAGTTTAGCCAAATTCAACAATATATAAGATGTCTAATATAGCATGATCAAATTGGGTTCATCTTAGAAGTATAAGGCTGGTTTAATGTTGAAAATCAATGCATTTGACTGTGTAACAAAGGAGGATAAATAGCTACCTCAAGAGATGCAGAAGAAAACATTTGACAAAATCTAATGTGTATTCCTCAGAAAAACTCTCAGACAACTAAAAAAAGAAAAGAAAACTTTCTCAACCTGTAAAGGGCACCTCCTATAAAAATTAACTCAAAATCAATCATAATCTAAATATTATACCAAGACAAATGTTTTAAACTTCCTAAAGAACAATAGCAGAAAAATTTTGTAACCTGGATTTATGCAAAAACTTCTAAACTATAGTACCAAAAGCATAATAGACAAAATAAAATATTAATAAAATGAGCTGAAAATTAAGAAATACTGCTCTTTAAAAGATGCCATTAAGACAATGAAAAGATAAACCACAAACTGGAGGAAAAGATTTTCAAATTACACCTCTGGATATAAGGAGTTGATCCAGAATATACAAAGAACTCTGTAAAATCAATATTAAAAAAAAAGAAAAGCCATCGAAAAAAAGACCTAAAAACAGAAACTTTGCCCCAGATGATGTGTCAATAGCAAATAAGAATATATGTTTTATATCAGTAGTTGTTAGAGAAATGCAAATTAAACCAAAATGATATACTACTGCACATTTGTTAAATAGTGAAAATTAAAAATTGACTATATCAAGTGTTGGCAAGGATATGCAGTAACTGGAACTCTCACGCATGCAGGAGAAAATGTAAAATGAAACACTTTGGATGACAGATTAACTTAAAAAAAAAAACTAAACACCTATCCTAATGTTCACCCATTTCATTGCCAGGTAATCACCCAGGTGAAATGAAATCATATCCGCACACAAATATTTGTGCAGAAATGTCCATAGAAGCTTTATTTATAATAGCAACAGCCCACACGTCCATCAGTACATAAGTGGATAAACAAACTATGGTGTATTCATACAACAGAACATTATACAATACAACACGGATAAATACAAAATAAGTACACTGAGTGAAAAGCTAGATCCAAAAAATGTATATATCATTTAAAATATATAAATTTCTAGACAATGCAAACTAATCTTCAGTGAAGAAATAGGTTATGAAGAGGCAGGAGGAGACTTTGGGGTAATGGGCATATTTATTATCTCGATTGTATTGATAGTTTCATGGGTAAGTATATCTATAAAAATTATCATATGATACTTTTTAAAGATGTGTGGATGTGTGGTTTTTATTATATCTAATAAAGAAGATAGATAGGTAGGTAGATAGATAGATAGATAGATAATAGATGAATAAGTGGACAGATGGATGGATAAACAGATGGATGGATGGATGGAATGGAAGGGAGGAAGGGAGGCAGAGAGGAAGAGAACCAACCCTGGGGCCTGCCCAGAGCTCTCTGGATAATACATGAAGTCTTTAAATCCCATTCTCACCCTTTCACGAACTGGTTCCTGTCTCCCTCTGCACTCTCATTTCTGACATCTCTAATTCCCATTTATTTCCAATTCTTTTCACTGCATCCTCTCCATTCTACAGGGTTTGCATTATCTCAAATGTTGTGGACCACCACGAGCCCCACAACACTGGTTTGTTTCTCGAGATGAGTGTCATTTCCCCCCAAGTGCCCACTCCCAGGCTGAGCCAGCTGCCCTGCTCTGTTGGCTCATTTGGTCTCTGTCTTACTGAGCGATCCCTGACGAAGAAACTGTGGGGTCCAGCCTCCCTCTCCCGGTATTTCATACAGTGACTAGCACATACATAGTCCACGCTGAACATAATTTGTTGCACGGAGGAATGAATATAATTATGTTAATGGACACTCCTTCCCTGGTGTCTTTTCACTGCATATTAGCAGAAAGTCCCAAAAACTACTAACCCAACATCGGTGTTTATTATGGAAAAAGAGAGAAGATATTAAAACAAATCCCAAACGCATGAGATCATCAAAAATGCTCACCAATTCATAGAAAAACATCTCACCTCCAGGGTTCATAAGGAGCCTCATCGTAGAGTGATTTGCCCAACAGTACATGTGTAGGAGGCTCTTAGAAGGGATGTCTGATTGGCTTGGGCCTGTGTTTCCAGCAAGGACAGCACCACCACCACCGACTCAGTGGAGCAACCACGTGAGAAAGGGCTACAGACTGCTCCTTCACTGGGGTTGCAGAGTGCTTACTTATGAAATCAGGGAATCTGGAATTTCAGTGCTGCTCACATTTTTGCTGTGAAAAATAAATTAACCTAGTTCGCAGAACAATCCCCAGTGGGAATTATAGAGAAGTGAGAGGAATTCTCTTGAATGAACATGTTTGTCTTCTTCCCCCCCATCAGAATATTTTTCTGTCTCTCTGCTTGGACAGTGCTCATCAACTATTCACAAATCATGCATTTGCTATCAACGGGTACTTGGTTGCTCACTTAATGCTTTGGAACCACCTTTTCTGGGACAGACTGGAATGAATCCAGTTGTACTGCTCCTGCAGGATCCAACATCAAAGATTAGTATGAAAGGAGACCTGAAATGGTCCTGGACTGGATGCCAAATGTGGTTCACTGTGAAAGGGAATTGAGAGTACAGCCCCTTAAGATATTGTTCTGTGTCATTGAGGTCAGACCACGGAAGCAGAAAAGGAAATGCAAGCAGACTTTGTCTTTTTTTTTCTTTTTTTTGCCAAGCCTTTAAAACATAGCTGAGAAAACTTGGGTGAGGATGTGTGAATTGCAAGGCATTCTGGGGATGGGTGAAAATTAAAATCTAGCTGGTGATTCCCTCCAGAACAAGGTTGTTCTTCCTCCTTGAAAAGCACAAAGAGGAAACCATGCTGCACGGCAAGTTGAATCTCTTTAAAGCTTCCCTTAGTAGTAGGTTCATTTATTTCTCCCCTGAGCAAGAAGCATCGTCAGGTTTAAATGAAAGGCTGGAGGCATGCTTTGTAGATGATCATAAATGATGAAGAATCTATCTGCAAAAGTCACAGTGGAAAATCAGAATGGTAAGGTTATTTTTACAAACATTTATTTAATAAGGACGTGCACAGAAACCTGAAGGCAAAAAAAGGTTGACGGAAAACAATTACGATATACCTAGGGGCATCTTTCAACACCTATTTCAAACTGATGGGAATTGGAGAAAAATGTAATGGCAAATAAAATACTCATCAGTCAATCCTAAGAAACACGAACAGGAATAATGTGAAAATCTCACTCATCTCCACGCCGGAGATCAGGGGGAGTCTCCTTTGTAGAATTTTCTTTGGGGTCATGCTAATAAATTTAGAATACCTGAGAAGAAAATGGCAACTGTTTCAGTCTGAAAAACAGGCCTTTTCGTCCACCTGTTACCTCTTTCTGCATAGTTTCTTTTTTTAAATTTATTTAGTTATTTTTCAAGTACAGTTTTCTGTCTATTACTCCCATCCCATCCCACCCCACCATGCTCCCCCCTCCCTCCCATTTCCGCCCTTCTAAGTTGTTGTCCATGTATCCCTTATATTTGTTCCTCCAAATCCCTCCCCTATTTCCCCTGAAATTCCCTCCCCTCTCCCTTCTGGTCGCTGTCCCCCTGTTCTCTATTTCAGTGTCTTTGGTTATATTTTGCTTGCTTGTTTGTTTTATTGTTTAGCGTCCTGTTAAAGGTGAGATCATATGGTATTTGTCCTTCAACACCTGGCTTATTTCACTCAGAATAATGCTTTCCAGTTCCATCCATGCTGTTGCAAAAGGTAGGAGCTCCTTCTTTCTTTAAACAAGAAATCTGATAGCAATTTAGTAGTTTCATCTATGTCACACATGACTACAACCAGTAAGAAAGTAAACTTGTCCATTGTGGATGATGAGCACGTGTTCACGGTTGAATCACAGGAAGAAATATTGGGGTGTGTGTGTGAGTTTAGAGAATGTGTATTGATCACCATTTCCTTTCCTCATGATCACCTTTGTTCCTGGCCTTAGGTGCCTTGCAAATGACAGGAGAAAAGCTTGCAGAAATTACGCACGTCATCAGGCTTAATTCCCCAACAAACAAGTTCAGAGGGAAGGTTAAAAAAAAATCCCAAATGCTGAAAATGTTCAGTAGCAATTTGTGAAGCCTTCACTTTTGGAAGCTGAAGTGACCTGAAGGGCTTGAAGTGACAAATTTTGAAACAACAGCACCATAAGGTTATTTTTCCAAAAGCAAGCCTAGAGACGAGGCTTTCCTTTGCCCAACATCAGGGGCTTGAGTCAGGAGAGGAATAAATAGCCTAGGAGCCTTCACACAGTTGCAGTATATCTGCTGATATTGGGAGCACTCCGCGTCAAGTGCGATCTTCCCAGGGGATCCTTGAAGTGATGTCTCGCAAGCCCACACTGATGCGCTTGGCAACTGGCAAGCTGGGAGGAAGGCCCAGTGAGCTTGTCTCCAAAGCCCAGGTTCTTAAACTCCACACCAGCCTATGCCATTCTGTGTCCTGTTTACGTCTCCAAGACGGTTTCACTAGAGCAAGTCAACCTCAGATCAGCACCTCTAGGAAGTGCTTTTTCCATTTCTGAGTGAGCCTGTCCACAGTCCCAAGTGCCCCACCTGCCCCAGGCAAACTTCAAGAACAAGGCACTGAACACCTTCAATTGTGGGACGAAGCTTCTCTGGATGGCACGGCCCTCACAGGCTGCAACCATAGCCACTTGTCTCCTGTTCAAGCACCTTGTCAGCAATGTGGTAGGTGCTCGCCAATATCTGGTGAGTTAAAAGCAGATGGCGAGAACTAGTTAAATTGAGCCTTTCCAAACTGTGCTCCAAGGAACTCCAGGAGCTCTTTAGGGCTGGCTTGGCATGGGGTGAAGGGCTGGGATGGTAGGGAGAGGGCTCAGACCATCGCGGACATCACCGTAACCCCTGCTTCGGTTAGCATGCCTCTTCTATAATCCCTTTTTTCCTAACCATCCACATGACCTATTTTCTATAAACAAAAGAATATACAGCTAAAAAGAATTTAAAACTGTTGGATTTACTGATCCCCTTTTCATTCCAAATTTGTATACACTCTGGAATCCAAGGGATGGGAGGCAGCCCAGACACGACATACCTGAAGTTGCTGCGGGGACTTCATGTCGGTGGTTGTGATGTCCTTGGTTTCTGTGATGCGTTCCAGAATCTTGTGGAAGAACATGGTGGCATAATCCAAATGCTGGGCTCATCAAGTTCTGGAATGTGGTCTTTTGAGAAAGAGTTCCTCATCTGATTTTCTGTGGGGTTGAAAAACCAGCAGAACAGAGTTTGGGGGTGACTCGTGCATTTTCCTTCCAGTCACGGACAACCAGAAAAATCTGTCAGAAATCATTCTCCGTAGAGACATTTCCTGGGATCTTCTGGGGCCACTGAGGTTGAGATCTGAGCCAAAGGAGAATGTTCAGGAGAAGCTCTTCTTGTGTAGCATTGAGAGCAGGGGAGGGGAAAGGCCTAGCATCAGGCAGATCACAGGGGAGCTGTGCCTTATCCTAATATTAGGGCTCTGTAAGTGTGCCCACTGCGTAGATCACTGTCCAGTGTGCCCATTAAAGCCCAGACCACGGTGGGAGTCTGACCAGGCAATCTGACTGCAGTCACATTCCCTGTAGGCCAATCTCAGTTACACTGTCACAGGGTGGGGTTTGGAGGGGACCCTTGCTTTTCCCAGATCCTACTGGTTTTGGGAAGCTAGCAGCAGGCAAATGAAGTCAATATGCATTAGAGGTAGAGTCAGCAGTGGCTGCGGCCCCACCGTGGGCCACTGTGGACTAGAAAAAGGTGTGAAGGAAGGTGCACAGGAAAAATATTTAAGACATGGCCTTCAGGAGTCCTCCCGAGAACTGACACCGGGAGATGGCCCGCCCAGTTGGGGCAGGGCTGGAGGTCGGGAAGTAGTGCTACCTCATGACCCAGGTGCTGCTGGTCCTTGGGGCTGCCCGGAGGGAGCCAAGGACTAGCCCAAGGGGACACCCACTGTTCAGGAGCCTTGTGCACACATGTTTGTCCAGAGCCGGGACAGCCTCCCTGCCTGAGGCTGTGGCTGCCCTGGGTTCTTTCTTGCTCCCCGTAGGGAAGTTGGGGTGGAGGGTGGAGCTGAGTGAAAAGTCATTAATGACTTACTTTGATACTGACTTTGTCCCAGGCCAGAAGCTTCACTATCATCCCCATTTCCCAGAAGACTAATTAGACACAGGTCCACTGACTTGTCTAGTTCCAGCACAACTGAAGTGGAAGCTGGACTATGGATTTTGCATTTCTGACTTGAAGAATTGGATGGCTGATGACTTGGAAATGATGCCTTCAGATGGCACATTGCTGCTGTCTGGTTCAAGTCTTGAATTTGGCGATGGTTCTAACTGGTGTGGGAAGCCACAGAGCCAAGAGGCAGCTCGGCCCACCTCTGAAGAGTGCAGAGCACTGTGAAAATGACTTGTGCTATTAAGTTCACAGCAATGATCTCACAGCAGGAAATGGTGGCCCTGCGACATCAAACACTGTTGAGAGCCCTGCCTGTAGAATCGGGCCCACCTGGGCTCAGGGCCTGCTTCTGCTGGGGCTCACTGACCTTGAGGAAGTTTATTTCTTTATTGAGACAAGCTTCCTAGTACTGCTATAACAATGAACCAAATAAATGGTGCAAAGCCTTGGCATGGTGCCTAGTACATGATAAGAGCTTTATAAGTACCACCTACTACTATTTTGGTGCAGCTGTGATTGTGTTTACAACCATATTTCAATATCACATTTTTTTCTTCTCTGCAAAAACAAGTTTTGCCCATTCAATCCTTTCTCATTATCTCACAGGCTACAACTGAGGTCTTAAATATATTTACAGTGATTGCTTCTTGCTGGAGAACTCTATATAGAACATGATGAATTAGTAAATTAGTCACCATCATATATACTCGTATGTACCAAAAATACTAATATTCTATACAAGAGAAAAGTGAGCAAAAATTGAAGAAAAAGTGAAGGATGAATGCTAGTTTCTTTAGGAACTATAGTGGCGAAGTGGCCATGAAGGAGAACGTCCTCAGTCCCAGAGACGCACATCTGAGTATCCAGGGATGAAGCGGGTGCTATCTGCCACCTGCTGTCACCGAGTCTCAGCAAGCCTTGCACTTCCACACATCTTGGGAGCAGCAGGGGCACCAACCGCCCAGTGTCTCCCTTTGGGAGACTTAAACAGATATGCTTGCAGCCTTCTTCAGAAAGTTCGAGGCTCCTGAGGTACTGTGAGCCCTGCGACGCCCGGGATCTATGCGCCTCGGCCTCACTCTCGTGGGACGTGGGACAAGGGGACCAATGTGAACTCATAGCCTGCTATGCCATGAGTTACAACATTTTGCTCTCTAACCCAGGAGACGCACGTGATGTGCCAACATCTATGAAACTTGATCAGCCTGTCTTGTTGGTTTTCAAAGAGGACACAGATCTAGAGCCTTCATAGTTCCTGACCCCTGCTTTCTCGTGTTAGAGCATGCGAAATAAACAGGTGTGTATATGTGCGCATACTGAGATGGCAACAGCCAAGGGATTAATTAACTGCCTTAAGAACATCAATTAATTAACCTCAGCTACAGATCGTGGAACTTGATGCCCAAACGCATGATCCCAAGAGGGCACAGCGGGGAGCCAGGTGTGCCCTGCAGCCACGCGGGCGTGCGGGAGAGCAGGGCCTCCTTCCAGGCTGCTGCTTCAAATATGAAATTGAGAGAAAATCCCCAAAGGGGCCTCGGGGGATCCGAAGGCACACACTGATCTGACTCAACACTCCAGAACCACACGGGCAGATATTCAGACATTATTTGCACACTGCTTTACCTTTCTACCCTGACACGCGCGTCCACTGATGCTTCTCACATGTTGGCTGAGGACCTCCTCAGTGCCACATATCGTAGTCAGGCAGAAAATAACCCTGTGATCAGCGAGTAGAGATTACAATGAAACTTTTTGGCAGAAAAGGAAAGTAAAGCAGGACAAAGTTTAAGGATTTCGCTGACACACCAAATGAAGATTAGAATGTGAATTATGATTCAACCTTGACATATGTCCATTGTCCTTAGATTTTATATTCTAATCATATACAATCAAGGTTATTAGGGTCAATGTTATACTCTCCTTTTGAGTAAGAATAATTTAACATTTAATTAATCTTTTATTATTGATATCTTCTCATTGATATAGAATCTACAATTCACTGTTTAAAGACATATTATCTGATTTTATATACCTGCATTTAAAGGCTAGTTTAATGTTGATTTCTCATCTGGTTTGGACAATCTCAGTATAATTACATTACTTAATAATTTTGGAGACCTATTTAAAAGCATTAATAGTCCTCATTTATCAGCACATGAAGCTTGGAGAAGTTAGTTGACAATTCTGAAGCCAGAGTGATTTGGACCCAGGTTTGTCTTTCATCTGTGAATTTAAGTAAAATTTTCAGTCATGAGATGACCAGCTACACTTATAATCTTTCACCCAATTCATTTGGGGAACTCCAAAGAGAGATTTTTTTAACTATATTGATTTTAAAGAGAGAGAAAGAGAAAGGGGCAGAGAGAAATATTGATTTATTCTTTCATTTACAGGTGCATTCATTGGTTGCTCCTTGTAGGTGTCTTGATCAGGGATCGAACCCACAACTTCGGCATATCAATGGTGTTCTGACCAAATTAACTACCTGGACTAAGCTCAAAGGTAAATTGAAAATACAGCCAAATTATTTTGTTTTAATGGCAATATCCCATCTTACCAGAAGATACATGTGCGCACACACCACACACCTTCAGTCAAAATAATCTTTTGAGCATATATCCATGTAATACCTCTCACTGAGCATTCTCTCATAATCAGATTTTTATCTCTATGTGAACTGTAGCTATTGGGTTATGAAGTGTGTTCAGGCTGATGCAAACTTAGATTTATCCACAGATTGCCTTCGATTCGAACATGTATGTTTTGCTCTCAAGCTATCGGAATGAATCCTTGTGTCTATCATGTAGGGTGAACCGACTTGAAAAGATGGGCTTTCTTGCATGATGTCTGACATTTTTCCATAGAAATGCAAGAAAATAATCTCCATAGTTTTTATTATGCTATCCTATCTAAAGCAGGAGCAACTGACGAAAAAGACTGTGGGGTAAGAAGGAAGTCAGCAAGTGATGAGATGTGACAGAGAGACAATGCCTTAAGTTGATCTGCCTCTGCTATCTAGATGGCACGTCGTGTGTCACAGCCAGAATGTACACACGGAGTGCCTGTCCCCTGCTTACAAAACTACTGATTGAAGAGATTTGGGCACTTTGCATCTCAGATTTTTTCCTTTTTGATTTATGCTCGGAAGTATTCCCTGCAGGTCTGTCAGGATTCTCAATCATTTTGTATATTTGGTTTGAATAAGCAAGCATGAAAATTACATTAACTCTTAGAGATTCTGATACCCATTTTAGGAGGTCACACCTTTGATTGAAATCAACCTTTTCTGTGTATCCCTATCAAAATCAAAAGATTTTTGCCCAAGTTTACTGTCAGTGAATTCCCTCAAGAAACCAATAGATGAGCATTCTTTTTTAATGCTAAAGTGGTATAATGTTGACTATGCTTTTTCAAACTGTCCCTTAACTCTTCCCTGATATGAAAACAAATTGTTCATTCAAGAAAGAATTATGTTTAGACAGAGTTAAAACAAACATGTACACATACATACATTTACCAATTAGAGGAGAAATGAGACCATTCCTACTCCAGAATAAAAGTCACGAAAGAAAACAAGAGGTTTTTGTCTAGCGTGACATTTCATTATATAAAATTAACCATTAAAACAAATCTATAGTCGTAAGATGTATTAACACAGGAATTACAGCATATTGAACATTGTATTTAATTTTCCATTCGCTATGTCGATGAATAAATTAATTCGATATGAGGGTCATTGTGCCCTGAGCCGAGTCCACTTCCAGCTTTTTAATTGAAACTTCTGAGGAAGGATGATCCCGCCGCCTTGTAACAGCAGAAATAGATTGAGTGCAATGCCTATCCACATAACAAATATTTAAATAAGAAACATATGGCATTAGTCATCTTTTATAATCCTGAGGTTGGGTTCTGTAATGAAAGCTTGGGATGGTTTACCAAGGTTTAAATTGTGAACAGTGTTAAGGATCAGCACTTAAATTAGCATGAACGAAACGATTGAAAGGGGCAAAATAGTCTCTTCCCAGTAAGCGGCACCAAATCAATCAATGTCACTTGAATCATGGCTCTGGGACTCCCGAGGCACGTGAGTTTCACTGAGTAGTGCTGCTCCGAGTAAACTGCAAGCACCATGCTGAGGCCTCGGAGAGAACACACGTGAGCCTTCTTTTGCAAAGACAAGACGTGATCAGAACAGTACTTCATGCTTCCTGCTCAGAAAAGAGAGATCCCTCTAACCAGTAGAAGGCCTGCCTTTTCATCATGAGCTACAATATTAATGTACTGAATACTTAACGACACGCTGGCTGTGTTTCTGATACAAACAGCCTATTAGGAAATGAGATCTTTTTAAATCATCTACGAGGAGAGTAAGGCAGACATCTGAAAATTTTTTAATCCAGAAATTTCTGTCCCAAAGGATAAAAAATTATAACCTCCCAAGGTTCACAAGCCCCTTCTAGAGCAGAGTTGGTTGTCAGGCCTGTAAAGCGACATAACTTCAGCTGATACATGTTGTACTGTTCACGTTGCCATGGTCACCAGCTGTCACCTGAACCAACTTCATTCACTTCTTAATTGTTCTCTGAGCCAGGCATCCCCTCTGTGAACCCTGACCTACAACAACATGGTTTTGCTGATGCCATTCCCAGGACAGAAAATCTGCATGCCGGTCCCTGGGGTGACATCAGTGACATCGTCATCATCTCATTCCAGCCCATCGGACGTGACACCCAGCCATTCTCTCCAGGTCTGGTTCCCACCTCTCCCCCTCCACACTGCACCCCCCACACCCCACAATCTTCTTCACGGTCTTCTTCCGGCTTCTTTGTCTCTGTGCCAGGTTCTCTATTCCAGCAGGCCTTTCCCACCCAGCTCTTTTCAGGCCCACTCCCCTGTCCTTCCCTTCCGAAGCCTCTCCATTTGCCTCCTTCCTCCTAATTAGCCCCCAGTTGCCGGATGTCTATACATGGGAGGAGGGGCCATGTTTTCAACACGTATGGATGGTCCCCAGCCACAACCCTAACAACCTGTGTGCCTTAAGCCAAATGAGTTTTTCGTGTGGATTTTTTCTGAAAATCCCATGTGTGATGACCCTCTCAGGGAGAAACCTAATTTAAGACTTCTCCGCAGAGCACCAGACGAGGATGGCAGAATTCAAAGAGGAGGAACTTGAAATTGTCACCAACTCATCGGCTCCCAGAAGGCAGACAAAGGGAAATGACATACGGTGACTTCTTACCCGAACGCCGTCGGGACTTTCCTCAAAATAAAACCTACACGTTCTGTCGCCACTGAGTAATCAGAGCCCATGTTTCTCTCTTCTCTATGTTCTGGGTTTCCTCCGGCGGGCATTGCTATCATCCTGAAACGCAGAATGAAGGTGAGATTACGAGAGTTTTAGAAGTTTTCATTTTGGGGGTTGGTGTTGTCCCAGACTGACTCTCCCGGGTGTGGGGTGGGGAGAATGTACCTTTGACAGTGTCCCTGAGAAGGAGACATACAATAAGCGAGAGGAACCAGCTCTGCTCCCAGGGCTCCCTTGTGAGGGAGAGAGAAGACTCTACAGTGAAGCCAGAGCCACCGAGGTGCCTCTGCAGGGTGTTGGGGTGTTCAAAGACATACCCCGTAGAGGAGAAGTTCATTTCTTTTCATCGGCCCTTTGCCCAAAGGCTTCTCATTTCGTTGTGCTCTTTTCAGCAAAGTCCTGCGTGATGGGAGAAGGCACAGCTTCTTCACCTCTTTCTGCTGGGGCATTTGCTCCGCACTGGAATCCGGACGGGATGACCCCTATGAGGAACTCACTTGAAGTGTGTCTTGTTGAGCATCTTACTGGGTATTGAGATAACACTTCTATTTCAATGTCGACTTTGTTCCTTTTTGTGAAGCCAGGATGGTGTCGATCAGCTTTTCTGACTTGTGCATGTTAATTTCAGCGGTAGTTAAGAAAAGGTGCTGATGAAAGCCTTCCTCCCCTTGACCCGCAGGTTAGGAGTGGCATACCCGCACTTCACAGGGGGGTTAACTAAGTTTGAGGGAGCAGTGAGCTGTTTGGGAGCTACTGGGCTCTGGAGGATACTTAAACTCAACTCATCATTGTGGGGTTTTTTGTTTGTTTTGAAGAAAAAATACCTCACTTTCTAAAAGAAAACATAGCATGAAAAAGTTTGAATCTAAGAAACAGAAGTCTATTTCTTAGATTTCAAACTATTAGATAATATTTTAATGTCTGCCACTGGCTCTCACACAAATGGTTATTCATAAAAACGCACTAAGTGATCTCCCATAGAACCCTACACTAGTTTGTTTTGAGCATTTAAAGGTGCTTTCTTGCCTTGTCTTTGTATTTGATCCCATTGGTTTCTCCACTAGACACTGATGCCTGCCTATCTCAATTTCTGGGTGCTTCATTGTAGTACACAGAACTGGGAAATGTCATATTCCCTGTCCCCTAGATTCCCTCACCCCTGGGACCAAACTATGAAAGAACTTCTACACCCCGTCTTTATTACTGTCTTGAATAGGAACATTCAGAGTTTTGGTGAGATTTTCAGGTGTAATAAGCTTACAGGGCACAAGGGTCCATATGGTAACAGAACTGAGACCCCGAATACCATAAAAGGACTCCAACAAGATAAAGCCTAATTGTGTTAATCATCCTTCACAGGTCTTTAAAAACGACACTGCTACACACCGGAAGTATTGAGGGTGAGCTTCACACCAGAAGTATTGCACAGAGACACCAAATGAATGAAAACAACCACCATTCCAAGTGCTTCGAGCGTAAATGAGGAAACAGGTGCCGGGAGTGAAGGATGACTTGACTAAAGCGGATTATTTGCTACTAGTGCCCAGGCCACTGCGGTGAGGTCTCCATCCTCATGCCGCCGAGTTGCCACACTGCCACCCATGGGACAAAGACTGGGGAGTTTAAATAGACTCTAAGCTCAAAACCATGAAGCAACCCCAGAAAACAGTGTTGTTCTCAGTCAGAAGTGAAGAAGGATGTCCAGCACTAAAGAGACCACATTGCCCTGGCTCATCCCGAGATGGGCTTCTGCAGAGGCCTCCGTACCAGTTTTCCACTCGCAGCTCAGCAACTCGCCTTAGGCCCAATGTCCCTTGCTCCCTCCCCCGTCCTTCAGGCTTGTCCCTTAGGCTCACTTCTCGAAAGAAACAACCAGCAGCTGCATCCTGTCCCGGGCTTTCTTTGGAAAGACTCGTGGTGAATCTGCCACAGGGGAATACAGCATGCTGGATTTCACAATCTATTTTATCATGTTTTTTAAAAGAACATTTCTCATCTCAGAGGTTCCTAATAATACCCTCAGGGAAACACAGAGCTGGATGCGTTCTCCACCAGCTTGGCATGGCATCGGAGTTCCCTGGCTTGACACTCCCACAGGAAAATGGGAGGCAGAGACGTGACCTGCATAGTCTGGTCCCAGCTCTCTTCTCAGACTCGTGTCTTATTCCTCTCCTTGCCACTCCATCTGCTCTGGTTCCACTGGTCTTACTCTGCTTTAACATCCAAACCTGTTCCCGCCTGTGAGCTTAGGCTTGCTGTTCCCTCTACCTGAACACGCATGTTTCCAGATAGAGGTGTGACTCCCTGTCTCACTGTATCCCAGGTACCCATCTCCCTGTTGCCTCAGCAGAAGTGCCTCCCACAGCACCTAAAGCACCATCTCCGGCCCCTTTCTTTCATAGAGCTTTCCTTTCCTTCAAAGAGCTTCTCTCTATTTGAAAGCACTTTCCACTTCTGTGTTTCCAGGTTGTCTGCCCATTAGAATGAAAGTGTCCCAGAGGCCAAGACTGTGCACTGTTGTATTTCTGGTGCCTGGGACAGTGGCGAGCCTCTGAACACACGTGCGTGCCCTTGGCCATCCTCACTGTTCTCATTTGTTAGGGACCTGTGTAAGTGCAACCCCAGACCCACTGATGGACCATGTGCTCTGTAGTGCAGCGCAGCCTGCTTATGGACCACAAGGCCTCGGCCACCCTCTTTCTTCTGTTTCCTTGGTTCCTCCTGCTCACATTTCCCTCGAGAGTTTCCAGTCTCTCTTCCGTACTCAGAGTCAGCACCCTACCCTCTGTGACACCTTGCCCAGGGCCCACCCAAGTGGATGCTCTGTCCCATGAACTCTGTGGCCTGGGCCCTGGTGCTCACCTATCCTGAGCATGTCACACTGTTCAGGAGGGACTGTCCTCCGTGTCTGTGCCATTGGATCTGAGTTCCCTGAAAGCAGCGACCCTGTCCTGTCTGTCGCTGTAGCCGTGGCTCCTAAAACAGTGCCTCTCTCAAACCAGGCCCCCACTGCCACCCCAGTCTGACATGGTGGCTGTTGAGTGGAACGTTTTGGAACCACTATGTTTGTCCTTCTGCACCAGCCCTCAGAAGTTATTTCCCTGTGAGTGCAGTTTGTCCCTAGGGCCTTGAATGTTGCGGTCTTCAGTTTTTTTCTTTGCATTTCTATTTTCACTCTCTGAATAAAATCCCCTATAAATAATTCGGTGTGGTACTGGACAGCTTTAACAAGATTTTTAATCTGCATCATCTCTGAGGTTCATTTACATTAGGGACTTCACTGCCAACCCAGAGAAACTCTAAGCTTTAGGATCTCTTAGCTCTTCCACTGGGCTCACTGTCCCGGGTGTGACCTTTGGTAAGTGCTTCTGCTCACAGCCTTGGCCAGCACGGTCCCCTCTTCCCTCTTCTGAGAGACTCTTCCTTTCCCTGCCCCTTCTCAGGGGGGCACAGACTCACCTTCCCAGCCCACGGAAGCCCTGGCCTGGTGGTTGCTGTAGGCATTTCGACATTTCTAGCATCAAACACCTCTCCCAGCAGCATCATTCACATTTGTTATTTCACTTTGATTATATGATTATTTAATGTCTGTTTTTCCCCCAGAAAATGAGCTCTAACAGGAAAGAGGCATAGGTTTTGTTTGTCTAGTAGAATGGGTACATAGTAGCTGGTCAGTAAATATTCCTAGGGTAAGTGAGTGAATGCAGGCACACAAATATTTAAAATCTAACCATGTTTCCAATGTACAAGGAAAGGATTGCTACGAAAAAAAGAGAACACTTCCCAGTTGTCTCCAGAGGGTTTTGGTTTCTAAAGGTGCCTTAAATTCTTACAGTTAAAAAAGGAATAGCTTTGCAAACCTGCTCATTTTTAGGATGCTAGCCTAAGCTCTGCGTCAAAGGCAGAAAGCTTTGTGCTCACAAGCCCCAAGGGGTTAAGGGCAGGATCCAGGGAACCTGGAAGAAAAGTCTGCCACAGAAGCATGAAAAACCTGCTATAAAAGGACTTTCTGTTCAGGTGCACTTGCTAGGAATTCTAAGTTTTACAGACTTTGATCGTTCTGTATCGGATTACTTTGTAATTCAATTGTTTCCTCAACTCAAAAGAGCACGGTTTCACTTTTTTGATTCAGGTGTTGAGTGACCTGAATAAAGAGATTAATTAAACTAAGATAGAAATGGTCAAGTTTGCTGAGTGTGCCACCTTCATCTTAAATCTTCTTAAGCCACACGCCATTAATTTGAAAGCCTGAGGGCACTTCCATGGAAGGGATAATGGGGTGAGACTTTAAATGATAGAAGTTCTTAATCTGAAATCTCTCAGCTTTATTGGTGTATGTTAACACCTTACTGATTAATCTTGTAATGATGAAAACTGTTCCTATTCACAGATATCAAACTGACCGACTCTGTTCCGGTTCCAGTCATTTAAAACTCTCAGTCACCACCTAGTTGGGTAAAGTCACTGTGTTCCCATCCAAATCTTAAAACTGCAGAAAATATCAGATTTGTCATCACTTAATACAATGGCTATCATATATCTATGATATATCATATCATACATATATACAGAGAGAGAAGAAGAGAAGAGAGAAAAAGAAAAATAAAGGAAGGACAAGAAAGTAGGAGGGAAAGAGGGGAATGAAAAGGAGGGAGAGAAAAAGACAAAATCAAATTTACCAAAATGTTACACTGCATGATAAAATTATAGGTTTCTTTCATCTTCATATTTTTCTGTATTTTCCAAAGTAGTCTGTGTTATTTTATAATCAGAAGAAATCAACATTTTAAGAGCTAGAGTATGTACTCTATGGCCCTCGAATAAAGAAAATAATCTTCAGAAATCTCTGATGGTTTGGGGAGGCTAGTTGTGCAGAACTGGAGAGGAAGGAAAACAGTGTCGGCACC